>NC_045596.1:16345000-17595000 GCF_009762305.2 Zalophus californianus
TAGTGGAGAGTAGAAGCAGGCGCAGTAAACTGGTAATGGCCCTAGCTATTTCGTTCACTCATTCATTCATCAGTCTTCATTCATTCATTCATTCATTTGCCCATTCAACACATCTGTACTGAGGGCGTACAAAGTAGAAATAGAGCACACTTACTGTCCTGAGGGCTGGGCATTCAGAACGAAGCCAAAATAAATTCTTTGCTTTCAGGGAGCTTGTATTCAAATGGAGTGTGGCGGACAATAAATAAGAAGATAGCTGAAGTATCTGGTATTAACCGCAATGATGAGAAGTCATGCAGGAAAACGTGGCAGGGCTTAGTCAGGGTCTGGTCAGGGAAAACACAGCGGCCATTTTAACGGTAAGAATGGCGTACGGGGAATGGATTAACAAGCTATTGGAGGATGACGGGGCTATAAATGTGGAATGAGGACACTGAGGTCACACACACAAACTGGCCCAATGTGGACAGGAGCAGCAAACCAGCAAAAATGGGCCGGTGGCCTCCCCACCTCAGCTGCCTTGCGGCCTCCCTCCAGCACCCTCTAACGATGGAGTTATATAGGGAGCCAGCCAGCATAGGGAACGGAGCCCCAGCTTCACAAAGGAGACTATGGAAGGGGGATTGAAGCTGAGACAGAGCCTCAGAACTAGAGTAGGGAGGCTACCATTTTATATAGGGTTCCTTGGAGCCTACCCTAGCCTGCTTCGGAGAATGTCTTGGTCATTTTTCTCTGCTCATGGATGCACTCCAGATGAACCACCCACCGTTCTATAAACTCCTTCAAGGCAGAGGCAGCCTGTTTATCTATTTCATGTTATCACAAAATGTTTGTCAAGTGAATGAATGAATGAATAAGTGAAGTGATGCCTTTAACACAATGTTACTGTCATTTTTTCTGAATTACTTCATTTGATAGCTACCTCAAATTTTTAACTGTTAAATTTAAAATGAAACACAAATGTCATCATGGAAATTAAGCAATAGAGCTGAAATATTACTGGCCTATACCTGTTAAGATTGTGACATTAGCAACTTTTGCAGCCTGTGTCCTACCAGTGTATGTGTGTGTGTGTGGCCAATTCAATCTCATTCAGTAAATATTAGCTAGGCACCCACTAAGTGCAAATCTCTGTGTCAGATGCTACATGGTACCCAAAAGAATTGAACTCAGTCCCTAAAGGACTCAGAATATTGATTTCTATGTGTGCCATCTGCTACTTATCACTATTTTTAAATGGTCTTTTCCTTGATTTATTGAGGCCTCTTGCATCCTATTATTTTCTGTTTTTAAAGATACTAACAATGCACGTCTACCCCCACCTTGCTTCAGCCTTTTAAGAACAGAATAAAACAGATTTCCTCCCAGAAGTAACCTTTTGGTAGTAATTGTCTAAAGGGAGAAATTAACACTTTCAGACTCCCAGGGCACCATGGCTAAACATTCTGTAAAACTCTTTTCTAATTACCACCTGGAGAGAGACTTGGCATCTGGAGAATAGCATCCAATATGTATACATTTGTTTCCTTCATTGTTATCCCAAAGAAGGGCATGAGTTCATCACTCCAAAGAGAAAGAAGCCTCAGAGATTCTTATTCATAAATAAGAATAGGATGGGGTTGTGGGCTGGCGGATTACAGTTTCCTAACATACTTGGAAAGTTTAGCTCCTTAGATATCCTGAGTGTTGACCACGCCGCTGAAAGCCAAGGGGTTGGGGGGCTACTCCCACAAGGCTATTATGGGAGCCCTGATTGTTAAAAGTGGTCTTCCCTAGCTCATCTCCAAAAATACCAACAAATACGTCAGATGCTGCTAAATTTACACATGTATCTTGCCTCTTCTCTTTGGAGAAGCACTCTATTGAACATTAATCCTCTCTTCCCCTGTTGTTTAAGTACGATTTTAAGGCCCACGAATACCTTGCTCAACATCTGTGGTTTTTAATATTCCTTAGTCGAGGCTTTCAGGGTAGAAGGTCTACGGCGTTCTTTGGACTGCTTCATTATGGAGAGTCCCAAGATCTTCTCCACTTATATTATCACAGACCCTGATGCATTTTAAATTCAGAATTTTGCCTCTGAAAGGTCTCAAAAAAATAGCATAATATCATCCATGTCTTGAATGATTCCTAACCGTAGCTCTACCTTAGAATCAGGGCATCCCTGAAAGACCATTATGAACCGCACTGAAGGTTTTATATAGGTTAGAACAGGCTAGTGTTAAATACAATCTAAAAAACCAAGCAGTGCTAAAATTTAAATTCTGGGACCCTCAAGCAAGTTTTTCTTAGATGGACCATTTTTCTTTACTCTAAGGTAAAAGTATTCAGCAGCAAAAAAAAAATCTCTCTTGACATTTGTAAGCTCTACTAGTGTTCCTGGGAGCAGGAAGCATGAAAATGCAAATGGTCTATTATATGTGGTCAAAAACAATTTTTCAAAGCAGCTCAGCAGATGTATTATGTTATCGTCATTCCCCTCCACTTATTATTTGGTTAAGATAAACATTCCTAGTCAATGCTGATTGCATTTAGCCCGATCATACTCTTTGTACATGTTTCAATGCTGATCCTCTTTCCTGCTTTTAACCGTGCAAATATATGACAATAAAGAAAATAATTTTGTTAGCAATTGAATTACAAAATGTGTTCAGTTCTCCATTAATAAAACTTCTACCTTGTTCAACATCCTCAGTAAATAGCCTTTATATTTTTCCTCTCTTCAATTTGCCCGCTGACAATAGAAAGCATTAACTGCAAGTCTACAAAACAAAAGAGACGGTTAGCCAGTGCCATCTAGTGGGCAAAACAAAGTTTGACCAAAGTTTTTGGACCTTCCTTTTCCTTTAACGTAGAGAAATAAATGCTGGGGGTATTTTATCTAATATTTTAAAGTATTTTGAATCTTTTAAATATTTGAATAACAACCCTAATATCCAATAGATGATTAAATTTAAACGTATTACTACACTATTCATATCTCAACAATACTAAGTCAGGTAAGATGATCAATGTAGACGAAACAGTGAAAGCAAAAATTGGCAATTATCTGATAATCTTCCCAGTGAAGACAGCTAATCAAGAATGTTTCATCCTAACTGTATTTGGCTGTAATCAGAAAATATATAGACATCACTGATGAAGCTAACTTAGTCATTTACCTTCACTCTGCTCTTTGGACCCATTCAATTTATCCTCAGCTTTGATCTCCTTTAAACCAGTGTGGGAGCTGGAGACCAAATTCGGCCAGTGCCTTTCAACACAGAACAAGTATTTTAGAGATTCTAGGGGTGGGAGGTAGAGGCTGGGATCACAGATTAACTTTTTATAGAGCTTTGAGACTGCTTTTCAAGGCTGCTCTGCAGGGCAACTGGAATTTACTTCACAGTGTGGAGAAATCTGGTGTATTTTTTTCCAGAGAAACGGAACTGAGAAGATGTGTTAATATACAGGTTGTCCCCTACTTACGACGGTTTGACTTACAAATTTTCAATTTCATGATGGCGTAAAAGCAATGTGCATTCAGTAAAACCTGTACTTTGAGTATTGAATGTGGATCTTTTCCTGGACTGGTGATATGCCGTACAGTACTCTCTTGCAATGCTGGACAGGACAGCAAGAGGCAGCTCCCGGGCAGTCAGGGGATCGTGAGGGTCAGCAACCAATACGCTTACAACCATTCTGTGCCCATGCAACCACTCTCTTTTTTCATTTTCAGTACAGTAGTCAAAATCTTATGAGAAATTCAGTACTTTATTATAAAAAAAGGCTTTTTGACATCATTTTGCCCAACTGTAGGCTAATGTCAGTGTCGGGAGACATTTAAAATAAGCTAGGCTGAACTATGATGTTTGGAAGCTTAGGTGTACTAAATGCATTTTTTGACTTACTGTATTTTCAATTGACAATGGGTTTAGGGAGCTGTTTATAGAAACATTTATGTTAAGGAATTGGCTGATGCAATTATGGAAGCTAGCAGGTTGTCTACATCTGCAGGGTGACCTGGCAGGCTGGAGACCCAGGAGGGATCTGATGTGGCAATTCAAGTCCAAGGGCTGTCTACTGCAGAATTTCCTTTTGCTTGGAAGAGGTCATTCATCTATTCTCCTTGGACCTTCAACTGATTGGATGAGGCCCACCCACATTATGGAGAGCTAACTGTTTTATTCAAAGTCCACCAATATAAATGTTAATCTCATTCAAAAACACCCTTACAGGGGTGCCTGGGTGGCTCAGTCATTAAGCGTCTGTCTTTGGCTCAGGTCATGATCCCAGGGTCCTGGGATCGAGCCCCGTATCAGGCTCCCTGCTCAGCAGGAAGCCTGCTTCTCCCTTTCCCACTCCCCTACTTGTGTTCCTTCTCTCTCTATGTGTCTCTCTCTGTCAAATAAATAAATAAAATATGTAAAAAAATAAAAACAAGCAAACAAAAAAACACCCTTACAGAAACATCCAGAATACTGTTTAACCACATACCTAGGCACTGTGGCCCAGATAATTGGACACATAAAATGAACATCACATCAGGTGAAGTGTGCACCAGGGAAAATGAAGGATATGGGAGAATTTGGGAAAAGCTTTAAAACCTGCTTCTCATCCACCTCAATAAAATGATTACTTTATGTCTAAACAGCATCTCTATTTGCTACTGACAGCTCAAGCAACATTCGATCTGCTGTATCATATGGCCCAAGTCATAAGCCATACGTTTACATGGCAGCCTGGACCTGCTTTCTGGGGCCTACTCAAAACTAGCTGCTTTTCAGGTCACTCCATAAGTGGGCCAGAGTAACACACCCAAATGACAAATATGTTCCCTCCAAAGTCCAAAGAGGCCCAGTAGGCATTGTGCCTCTTTTTTAGTTGTAGGAAGGGTCAGATGCAACAACTTAACTTCACCTGGGAAGGAATATCTTGACACGCCCCACATCACTGGACTCCTAGAAATTTCAAAGGTTGAGGCAAATGACTTACCAATAAGTCCAGAGTAGTTGCTACTTTTTGTTCACTAGGTCCAATCACCATATTAATTTTCAGTGTAATAGACCAGTATGCTATCTTAGAGAAGGGAAATGTCCTTGGTCTGAGATCAAGATCCTTGTAGAATAAATTATGTCCTGATATAAGACAGTGAAGGTATATTGCTGGCCTTGCCAAATGAAAGCAGACTCTTTCTGGTGAGCCTTGTGGAAAGTATGGAGAAAAAGGCATTTGCCAGATGGATAGCTGCATACTGTTGATCCCTTATTGATTGGATATATGAATTTGGGGGGAGAAAAAACTCAACCCTCAACAGCCCTCACATTCACAATATGTTCTTTCAGTGTCATCTTTGGCTATATCCCTATAAATCTATGATGCATTATACCTCAATGGAGAGTTACATTCTCCCTCATTTTGATATTGTGTTTTTTATAATAATTTAACAGGAACAACTCTTTACCATCAAGGGGTAGTTTCTACTTCTCCCTCACACATGCCTAAATCAGTGCTTCTTAATCTGTAAAATACATTTCCTCATCTGGGGAATCTTGGTAAAATGTAGATTCTGATTCAGTAGACCTATGGTGGGGCCTGACCTTCTGTATTTCTAACAAGCTCCCAGATGATGATGATGGTGGTGGTGGTGGAGGTGGTGGCAGTGATGATCTGAGGACTACGCTATGAGTAGCAAGGACATAAAGTTTCCTCCTCAAGCCATGGATCAGAAATTAAATTATCTAACAAACAAACAATTGTCTCGGCAAAAGACTACATCAGGTACTCTTAACTGTTGATGTTATATGGATGAAGTCATGTGAACAGGTTTTCAATTATAACTTGACATCTTCACTATGGACACCTGTCAGAATGTACAGAGAGACAAAGTCAGGGCTTTGCATTTCCTTTAGCCCTGTTGTAAATGACTTTTTGAAGGAAGAATCATTAACCCAAGATATAGCAGTAAAAGAATTAATTTCTGATAGACATGTGAGAAGCCCATTCCTTTCTCATCTACCGCTAAACCTCAATTTAATAGGCTATAATTGAACTAAGTGTGATGAAACACTTTAAATGGTATAGTACTCTGACACTTCAGAATAAAAAAATCCTTTAAAATATCCTAAAATAAGTTAAAAACTAATATAATAGTTTCTATAAAAATAGTATTTCCTGCTACCTCATGACACTTTCTCCATGCAGACTAAAGCTGGAGTATTTTATGCCTATTGCCTCAGAGAGGAGGACATCATTATAAAAGTACTGGCAACAAGAGTCAAATTCTTGGCCTTGAAGTTTCAACAGCCAAGTCCCAGGACCAGTAGTTATTTGAAAGAGATGGAAGAATAGTCCATCATTCAGAGTCACGGTCCAGAGCTGAGTGTAAGGAGGCAGTGTGACCTGCCCTGCCCACTTTTCAGCTGACCCCCAGGACAGTGTCTCAGAACTAATGACCCCTGACACCCTCTAGATACTTCTGAACCTTGTAGGGCACAGGATCAGAAGAAATAGCCAGGTTATGTGTCTAGGCAAAGGACTCAAAGGCAGCCTTCCAGTTTCCCATGATGCCCACAGTGTGGAAACTAACACATGAGTTTCTCTCACTTCAGACAGAAGAATAGACTATTTCCTGGGCACTGAAGAGGAGAGTGGAATTGGCTGTGAATGAGAACCTGGAATGAGAGAGATGCATGAATAGTCTATGTGGACAGAGGATATATGACTGAGGACCAGAAAAGTCAAAGTATTTTTTGGCAGATGGCGACACAGGCAGAGGACAACAGAGGACCTGATGCCTGACGCCTCCAAGCTTCAGCACTCCCTCTCCAACACATCTCCAAGGAGAAGATTATGTTTCCTCCACAGACAAGAAGGGAATTTGGAAAAGAAATGAAATTCCACTATGAATCATAGAGGAAGTTGTTATCTGCATGGATTCTACAGAGATTCATAAAAGATTAATTAATTTTCTATTTACATTTTGCATTGACCTTCCAACATCGAGTGGTATATTTTACACGAAGCATGTACTCTGTGACTATTCGATACACTCCATTTCTTTACTTGGCTCTATGTTTGTACAATTTTGAGGCCACAGCTCTCTCTTCCCACTCTCCAGTCTGATCACCACCAGCCACATGTGGCTCCTGAGGAATTGTGGCTAGTCTGAATTGAGATGCTCTGTAAATATCAAATATGTACCTGATTTTGAAGATTTAGTATGATATAAGAATATAAAATATCATGCTAATATTTTTTGTAATTATTACAGATTGCTAATGTTTTGGATGTGTTTGGCCATTTTTATATAAACAAGATATTCATTTATATAAATATGAAATATTATAGAAAACAATATAAAATATAATAAGTAAAATACAGTATTAAACTTAAGTTCACCTGTTTGTTTTTACTTTTTAAAAATGTGCCTGCTAGGGGGCAGTTGGTTAAGCATCCTACTCTTGATTGGGGCTCAGGTCGTGATCTCAGGGTCCTGAGATGGAGCCCTGTGACTGGCCCGTCACTGGCTCCGTGCTTGGCACAGACTGCTTGAGATTCTCTCCTCTCCCTCTGCCCCTCCTGCTTGTTCTCTCTCTCTCTCTCTCTCTCTCAAATAAATAAATAAATAAATAAATAAATCTTTTAAAAAATGTGCCTGCTAGGAAATTTTAAATTTCATATGTGACTCACATTATATTTCTATTGGAAAATGCGGCCCTTCTATCCTCATTCCTATTGATCTCCTTTACTTTCACCTAAGTAGCTACTATCACTGCTTAATGCTTTCCATATGGAAAAAATTAAAATTAACTTTTCCATGTGGGCTCTTGATGATTATATAATGATAATGTCTAACATCTCCTGACAGGTTGTACTAGAAATAACATTGAAAAATAGCTTATATCTCATTGCCTGATAATTGGGAATGATCAGTTGGTCCGTAATTTGTACAAAAAGGAAAAGATTTTCTTTAAAGTAATTAAGGCCAAACCAACAATACCTCTGATATTTTCTTAAAAATGTTTGGTGACTAAAGAAATATAATTAAAACACTTTCACAAGTGAAAGAGAAATCGAAACAATAAGAAAAATACTCTGATTTTTCAGTTTTGATTAGACTTATCTAATTCATAATCTTATATAACATGTAGTGATACATTAAAATAGGATAATTAGGCAAGGATTTATTTACAAAGGGACTATTTATTAAAGTACAGGGTAACTGCAGAAACAGTGCACTAATCAAGGGCTGGTATAGCAGCTGAGATTTGATACCTGTAGTCCTGAATCTGGCCATTTAGAAAGGAACTGTGACCTTCATTCAGGGATATAGCCAGTTCCAGGGAAACTTCTAGAGATGAAGCAGAAGAATAAATCTTCTGATTTCACTCTGCCCGAATTCAATTTATTAAATACAATTTATTGTTAAGTTTCCCCATTGGCCAAACCCAAGTGTAATCAAATGGGCATGGGAGCCTTGCTGATGCCAGACCATTGTGATCAGCTTCCCAGTATTCATACAGCAGGGTGGAGAGGGGTAGAGAGTAAATCTGTAGGGGCACAGGGGATATACGTAGTACTTACTGTCTTTTCAGAATCATTTGCCATATTGCTAGACACATAGGTCAACCATTCCCTCCCTCTGTACTCTCTCCAAATAGAGAATTAAACCCTGAAACTAGAAGAGGATTCAGAGACCCAAGTCAACTACTGGCTTTCCTTTTCTTACACACTTCATGCTCTCCCTGGAGTACATTAAGTACTCCTATGGCTTCAGTTACTGTCTATTTACTGAGGACTATAAAATCCACAGGTCTTGCCCCTCCACACTGGATGGGGATTGCCAACTGTCTTCTGGTCACATTCACCTGGATGTCTCACAGGTTTCTCAAATTAGTTTGTCCAAGAAAGTATCCACGATTTACTGCATGATATCCAGACAAAGCCACAGTGCCATTGAAGCTGTTTCTTTACTTTCCAAAATGAAGATAGAAAATTTACAAGAGGCTGATTTAATTACAGTTAGGAGAGGCTCACACAAGTAATTGTGGTTATTTTTGAAAATCTGAAAAATCCATGTCACTATTCAGGGTCTCATACTAACACCAAGGCATAGCGTGAGATGCCCACAACACAGTGTACTCCCAAACTTTACCTGGGTTTCACCTCAACAATTGCACTGGCAAATACTTACCAAATTCTTCCTGTGTGTTAGGAACTTTACTTGTGCTCTTAAGTCTTACATGAACCTTATTACGATGAGGAAATTGAGGCTTAGAGGGGTTAAATGACTTGCACAAGGTCTCATAGCTCATAAGCGATGGAGTTGGGTTTCCAATCTAGGTGGCCTAACTTCAGAACATGTGCACTTCACTTCTCTGCAGTACTGAATACAAATTATTCTTACAGTCCAGACAGAGGGACTAAAAGGCCATGAGCTAGGTGTTGCTAAGTCTATCAGTGGGGATGCTAGGTGGGAGGAAGAGGGCAAGGAGGTATAATAAGGCATGGAGAATCTGGAGAAGAGAGCTCATAAGGTGAAAATCGCTAAGAAATAGGATCCTTTTTTTTCTTTTTTTAAAACACTACTTAAGCACGCATTGTGCTAATTGGGTATAGAAAAGGGATAGAGACAGTTTCAGTCACATGGGGAAGATAGGTAAACTCATCATGAATTTAAAAATTTTAGACTTGGGCACCTGGGTGGCTCAGATGGTTAAGCGTCTGCCTTCCGCTCAGGTCATGATCCCAGGGCCCTGGGATCGAGTCCCGCATCGGGCTCCCTGCTCCTTGGGAGCCTACTTCTCCCTCTGCCTCTCTCTCTCTCCTCTCATGAATAAATAAATAAAATCTTTAAAAAAAAATAAAAATAAAAATTTCAGACTTGTGTGCAAGTCATTTGAAGAATTACATATACATAGAACTCATTTGTTCATTTCATTTATTCAAAGAGTATTTCCTGAGTCCCTGCTACATTGTGCTAGAAGGAGAATCGAAGGGAAAAGTCACAGTCATTGTCAGGAAGAAACCTACAGCCTGTCGAAGAAACTTCCACAGCAGTAATTCAGGAAGCAAGAACGGAGCTACAAGGACAGGGAGGTATTGCACTGCCTGGACTGCTCAGACAGTGACAATTGTGTAGTTAGCTGTTACCTGAACAAAAACTGAAGGCTCTGGGATGACAACAGAAGGACTGCAGTGCACAGATCTGAAGGGCTTGGGCTTTTTACTATGACGATCCAAATTGCTTTTGGTGGAATCACAGGAGGACGTGCATTTTTTGCAGCATCAGTTTTATTAAAAGTTAAAAAGCTTTATTAAAAGTTAAAAAATGATCTGAAGTTAAAAAGCACACGCACTTTATTGAAATATGGATGTATTATGTAGTTGAACACGACGGCGTGTGAATTAGAAAGTTATGACAGGAAACGAAATTCTACAGCTGGGCAGGCAGAGGGCTCCCTCCCCTGAACATCTTGGGGCTGGAGTTCATTGTCCTGAGCACGTGGAGAAAACAGGATTTTAAGCGCGCGAGATAAGTGTTAAAGAGGTAAGTACACGGACTGGGGAAAGATTGTGGTGCAGGGAATTCGGAGTTTGTGCTCTCCTCTGCTCCCTGGACTTCTCAGCAGTTCTTAAAGACCCTCCACCAGGTGCCCCTTTGTCACCACACAACGCCTGACTAGCTGGAAGGTGCCCTTTTCAATTCCGAGCGCCTCGTTGCCAGGGCAACCCTCTTCTGCTCGGCGCCTTTGCATCCTCCCTGCGAGAGGCTTGGAGGACGCAGCATGCGTCTGACGTCACTGCGCGGCGCCGCCAAATCCGGGCACCGCGCGCAGCCTCATTTTCCCCGAATCCCGGCGGCGGGTGACGGGAGTGGGGTAGCTGGGAGAGGGCGCCGGGCAAAACTCTCACCCGGCGTGGCGGCTGGTGTGCGGATCGCCGCGGGAGAGAGGCGCGGTAGGAACGGGTTGTGGGTGCCCTGGGCCAGGGGTGCGGGGATTCCGCGGTGCCGTCCGCGCTGTCATGGCCCAGCCGGCTTCCTCGCTGGCTTGTTGCTAAGGCCGCCGGACTCCGTTGCCAAGGACCTTAGAGTTGCCGGGCGCCGAGAGCGCACCCTTCCTTTCTAGGGGTCTGGCTTAGGCGGAGAGTAGCCCTCTTTGGCCTTAATGGAAAACTGGCCGTCTACCCGTCAACGCCACCCCCCCCCCGCCTTCAAAACAAAACAAAACAAAAAACTCTTTTTTTTTTTTTCCGCCTACACGTCGTCCTTATTTTCTAACTTTGACAGCACCCTGGCTTTGAACTGTTCTTAAGTATTTGGAAATGTATGGTGTTGGGGAGGGTAAGAGGGTAGGAAAATGGAAAGCAGATTTTAAGACTCTTAATGCTGGCCGTTTGGATTTACTTTACGAACTAAGGAATTGAGATAGGTGGATATTGGGCTCTGTCGCTGCACTTTAGAATTTGAAGGAGCCCTAGAGATGGATCATGGCTTCTTTAGTGGGGTACCTATTACACTTTTGGAACTTTCTAAACAATGGATGAGAGAGTTGGAAGAAACGTGGTCCTGACCCCTGATAATTTAGCAAGCCCTGTAGTGAGTGCAGTGGTCTCAGAGCGTGGTGCGGGAAGAAAATGCATATGGGGAAAGAAATAGGATATGTGACCTATCCAAAATAATGAAACAAAAGTATGCTTTCCTATCATTGACACACATATCCACAGCCCCTTTCAGATGAGCAGATGGGCCACAGCACCTAAGGAAACTAAGGAAGAGTGAGGGTTCCACTGTGGACCTTGCTTGGTCTGCTTGCTCTCTGATATTGTGACATGGTTTAGATGTTTGGGTCACGTGGACTCTAGTGCCTGTTTAGAATCTTTGTATTGTTTTGTAAAAGAATGAGAGGTGACTGATAATATTTGTAGCACAAAATAGTTCTTAGCTTTTCACTTCCTCTCACCATTATTACCTCTTTACACCACCCACCATGTGTTAATGGAAAAGCACTCAAGAGAATTAAGTGTAAGATGAATAAAGCAGTTTTCTTCTACAGACAACTCATGTACCAGCCTTGTTGTCAGTGGTATGCTCCCAGATGGATATAGTTCTTTAAAAATTTTATTTATTATTTATTTTAGAGTGAGAGTGCAGGGGGGTGGGGGGATGGAGAATCTCAAGCAGACTCCGTGTTGAGCACAGAGCCAGTCTTGGGGGCTGGATCTCAGGACCCTTAGCAGAAATTAAGAGTTGGACGCTTAACTGAGCGGCCCAGGCACACCCCCGCCAAATGGATATTATTTTTAAAAATTGAGAATACTTAATTTGTGAGGTAAAGGGTGATACTTTTAACAATAGGTGAAAAATATTTGTTTTTTGGAAAGAAGCTCTCTAATACAGAGTGTTTTCAAAGTAGACATAGAAATGTTTGCATCGTGTATGTGTGTTTTGATGTTATTCCTGGAAGTTACGTAAGAATATTAAATGTAAAAACTGCCCTGTAGGTGTAAAACCTTTGGAAGCTCAATTTTCTGGCATGTTTTATAAAAATTTTTTAAATGAAGAGTTTCCATGGCTTTTGGAGCTCATTCAAAATATGATGCAGCACCTTCCTAGTAGTACCTCTCAGGAACAACTTTTTCACATAAAGGAAGATAGAAATTTATTGTTCCAACAAAAACTTTTGTAGATTTGATAGGTAGTGTTGAAATATGTGCATCATGATTTGATGTGGCCAACTCTGCTTTTCTTATGTTTGTGGGTAGGATCTTTGTGCTTCTTTTCAGCTGTAACAGTTATTAAAATTTACGATCAAAATTAAATATTAATTTATTAGTCTTAATCAACATTAAAGTAGTTAAATAATTACCCCCAATTGCAGTTGAAGAAGCAGAGACACAGATTTATTTATTTAAACAGAAACTTAGATCATACTATTCCCATCAGGACCTTCTCAAAGCAGAAACTGGTACGATAGTAAATACTTGCTGAGCATTCACTGAAGTGCAGTGTAGGTCGACATATTTAAAGCCTGCCTTACCTTATCTTAGAATATTATCTGACAAATTCAATGAGGCATTAATTACCATAATTGTGAAAAATGCCTTGGGAATGAGTGTGAAGTGTGATATTGGGAGGTAAGTCATCTGCTGGTAGTAGAATGAGAAAAATTAGGTCAATACATTAAGAAAGTTGAAATTTAAAATTGTTCTGTGTATGAAACAATCTTATATTTAATTTATCCTGACAAGGCACTTTGAAATGGTCACATAATGCTTGAAATATTTTGGGTCTGAATTACGTGGAGTTGCGTCCTTGTGAAGATTTCTAATTTGTCAAGTAGATTAAAATAATCTCATGAGGAATCACTTGAAAAAGCACCAGTGTTTATCCTTTATAAGGAGTTGAGAGTCTCTCTTCAGCTATTTGAAAAACTGTCATTTGGAAGTGGAAGAAGACTTCACCTGTGTTACCTTAAAGGAAGATCCTACAGTGTAGTTGAGGGGTAGTTTATATATTTAATAACAATATTAAAGGCTTAAAGTGGGAAATGCTCTAGTGGAAGAATGACTGGAGTGCTGTGCAAGTGAGGGAATGGAGTGATCTAGTAGAAATAAGAAGGAAACAGTGCAGGAATCAGAGTGCCATGGAAGTGTACATTTGAGAAACAGAGAAAGAAGATCAGGAAAGGCTGCATACTATTTGGGATTGGAGCTCGACCTAGAAATACTAGCCGGCAGTTGGGTATATGAACCTGGGTGTGTGTGATGGAGGGTTCTTTGGTAGAGATGAAAGTTTAGAAGTACTCTGATTAGGCAGAAAATCATCACTGCAAACTAGAGTCCTCCCATTAGCAGAAAAGAGGGACCTGTGGAAGAGGCAGAAGTGAACCATCACTGGCTGGTTGAGCACTGGATGGATGAGCAACTTATTTACTCCTCAGGAACAGTCTTCATAGACTTGTATTATTCTCCCATTTTAATAGGTCTGGAAATCTTGAGACTTAAGGAGATTAAATAATCTGCCAAAATTCATAATTGGTAGAGATGAGGATAAAGACCCTGGTCTGAGCCAACAGCTCCTTCTACCTTATCACACCACATTGATCACATCTGTAGGGTTGAGTGTAGGAAGTGAAGGGAAAGAGGATCTTAAATTTTTCAGCATGAGGGACCAGAAAATTGGTGGTATCTTGAATTAACAAGGGGTCCATAACTTCAGTGTGATAACCTTAGTTTTGGTTATGTTCAGTTTAAGGAGCTTGTAGTGCATTGAGTAGGAGAGTTCATTATGTCACTTGAAAAATAGGACTTGATATGCTGATGTTAGTGTTTGGAACTTTGGGAATACAAGGCCAGAGAGAGATGCTAGGGGATGTGCCAACCACTTTCTCCTTTCAGAAATCTTTTTTTTTTTTTTTTAGTTTTATTATGTTATATTAGTCACCATACAGTACGTCATTAGTTTTTGATGTAGTGATCCACAATTCATCGTTTTCATATAACACCCAGTGCCCCATGCAGTACGTGCCCTCCTTAATACCCATCACGGGCTAACCCATCCCCCACCCCACCTCCCCTCTAAAACCCTCAGTTTGTTTCTCAAGAGGCCATAGTCTCTCATCTAATCCATATTTTCTGAATATAACCAGAGGTTTGCAATTGAGTTTCTAAAAGCATATTTTGACAATATGAATGGAAAGTTTATTCTTACACATCTTATTTTCTTACAGATTGTTTTCCATTTGCTGTTACTGATATTATTGAAGTTGATATAATTTCATATTTTCTCATTTGTCTTTCTGGTGTTTGGTTCCATGCCATACCTTTTTTGTGTATCTTTTTTATATTTTCTACTCTGTTCTTTTTTGGTCTTACGTCGGTAATGAATCCCTCATTCCCCAAATTCTGAAATCAAGTTTCATTTGACTGCAGGAATAAAAGGGAAGCAATGCAGAAATCAGAGTGCCATGGAGGAGTACATATGAGAAACAGAAAGGCAGGTACAGAACATTGTTTTTTAAATGAAGAGGTGAAGTTTGTTAATGACACATTGTTATGCAGATGAATAAGAGTGAGCTTTATCTCTTTCACCTCTTTTTTTTGGTTGAGCTTCTGTTTTTTTCCAGGTAGCTGTGATCAAAGGACATTGTCAAGCATACAAATAAAACATAGGACTACAGTTCAAAAAAGCAACTCCTCATCCTCAGCCAGTTCTCCAGAGACTGCAAGAAAACTTCATCCTCGACCAAGTGATAAACTTAACCCTAAGACCATTAACCCGGTAGGTACAAAAGACATTCCTGACTCAGTAGATTTTTCAAAGTAATAGACATTTAGTGCACTGTTGAATCGTTCTGAATACTGTCCCAAGTTCCTTTTGTTTGTAATTTTTTTTTTTTGTTACATTTAAGCTAGTGACAGAGCATATGGTAATCATGATGAAGAATGGAAATAATGATGTGAGTGTGGAAGTGAGAAGGTATAGAGAATAACCAGTTGTGGTATATCCTGTCACCTTCATGGATGAATGTACTAGAGTATAAAATAAATTGCACATCAGCTTTATTTTTTATTTATTATAGTTCTATTACTTCCTAATATCAATGAATAAACTTGTATTCAATTGACATAGGATGAATTACATGCTTCCATAGTTGCATAAACATCTCTGACGATGTTGCTATGATCTATAAATTAGCTCCCCCAGAAATCCCAACTACAGTGCTAGCCTCCTTTTGTCTTCTGACAGCAGTTTAATCAGATTTAACAAACATGAGATTTATGCACATGGAAGTGAATAATTATAAGTATGTGGATCAGTGAATTATCCAGAAAGTGAGCAAACCTGTGCTGCTCACAGACACCAGGTGGTGTCTGCCCAGCCTTGCATAGGTTAAGATGATCATGGTTTCAGCCTTTAAAGGGAATTAGGAGAGTGGCTGAGACACTGACTTTGATGGCAGGTAAAATACAGCAAGGATACAATGAACTGGCCAAGGGCAGAAGGAGATTGTCTGACTTTACAAATGAAAAATAGTGTAAGCATATGTGTTCCCTTGCTTCTTTCTTTAATCTGCAGTGTCAAGTTGAATTCCTGAAGAATGCCCTGCTATCTCCTTGTTCTTGCTTCTTTCCCCCTGCTAGTTGAGAGAATTCCTGGTGACACTTGAGTCTTCTTCCTCTCTTTGAAGAACATTTTTAAGTAGTAATATAAGTAGCCCTAATTTTAAATTTTACTAAAAATGAAGGAAAGTTTTGAGAAATAATGATTTGACCTGAGAATACAGTATATTATACAAAACCATGTCTAAGATCTGTAAAAGCTACCAATCCAGAGTAAGTCAGTTAGAGTTCACCATTGGGGGAAGAGGTAGTTAGGGGTTGGGATGAGGCACTGAGGAGGTTTCTAGGGTGCTGGTAACATTCAGGTTTTCCACACCTGAGTGTTGTTATACCACTGTTTGTTTTGGAGAATTCACTGGTCTTGAATGTAAAAAAAAAAAAAAAAATGTAACTCAGTATAGTGGGGTATATTTAATGATGTTGATTATTTTAGAGTTGAAATATGGTCCGTGATAATTGTTAAAAATTGAAGGGATAGCAGTTTTTTTCATGGTAATAGAATTTTGGTAAAGTTTGGTAAAAATTGATAAAACGAACCCATTGGTAGAAAAAACATTTTTGATAATGAGCAACCTGGAAGATGAAACTATGATTATCTCTAAAACGAGCTAAAAAGAAAAGGAAAGGAATTGCTTAGAATTTCAATCAGAAATTTTGTCTTGGTGGGTGTTTTGGAAATTTAGGGATTATTTACATGACTTGTAGGTCCAAAAAGTAAGATCATTTGCTAATAGGTGCTAGAACTAAAAAAAGTGTCTGTGGCCCTAAGTTGTCTTAATTTTTCCCCCATTATGAGAATATTTTTTTCAAGTTCCTTTATTTAATAAGATTACATGAAAACAGTTTTTAAAACATACTTTTCTTAGTAGGAGTTATAATTAGATGAATGAAACATTACTATTTCTGTGAATTATTATGCAGAATGTGGATTGAAGTTTGTAAATGAATCTTACTATAATATTGTATGATAATGAAATTTCATCTATGTGTTTTAACTTCAAACATGTGTTTTTCTGGAGGAAAAAGAGCTAATTCTAAACTTACACCCTTAAATATATTTTTTAATTACTGCATGTGATTTTAAAATATTTTGTAGCCAGTTTTATCTTTAAAATAGGAAAGTTTGTGTTTTGTAATTTAGACAACTATATTTCATTTGATTATGTTCGAAGTACCATGTGATAAAATATTTACTTTTTGTGCCTAAATTATCTATGTCTCTGATCAACTGTATTGAAATTATGTATGCTGTGATTGTTAAACTGTTGTGCTCGATCACCTCTTACATGGTCTTTGGGAATAGAGTTAATTTATTCTTAAGATAATACATAGACAAACTGAAACTTGTGAAGTTCTGTATCTGAGCAGATACATCCAGGTAGATATTTGTGAGAGCCTTGCTCTATCTTCAGTTCTATCACCCCTGCCCATCCTAAGCCTTTCTTTTTTAGAGAAGCATAAAACAAGTTCGGGGAAATTACAGGTTCTCTGGCCATCCAGACATCTCTATTTGCCTGGAGGACAAGTAGGAGATGTGCTGGAGGTTGAAAACAAATCTGCTTTCCCTCTACTTACCTGTTCTTCTCCACGGACCCCTCACCTTGAAAGGTCACAGCAGTGGAGAGTAGAAAGATGTATTGCCTTTATTATATTTATTTGTGATGTTCATTCTTAATAGTATTTCTCTATATTATATTTACTATACATGTGATTCCAGCTGCCTTCAAGCCTCCTGAAACAAGTTAGGGGTATAAACGAAATATAGAATATGTGGTTGTGGTTCCAGTACTGAGAGGATTGGTAATTTTCCTCAGTTGTGTTGCTGAGTAGAGTGATGCATTTGATACCAGTGTCATGGGTTGAAAGTCAGGATGTCCATTCGCCTCTGATATCAGCAGGATTAAAATTGATTAGGTATCATCACAAAGTGGAGGTGATAGTATATTTATCGTATTCTTGTCGTTTTTTATTTCAGTTTGGTGAACAGTCACGAGCTCCTTCTGCATTTGCAGCCATTTACTCTAAAGGAGGTATTCCTTGCAGGTAAAATCAATACAGGTTATAAATGACCATATTATTCAAAATAATTGAGTAAAATCAATAACAGTAGTTAGTTTAAATGTATTGAAAATTTTATTTACTAAGGAGGTTGAAATAAAGGTGACTTATTCATGCTTTGGCTGTTGGTATAGATCGTGGGACATTGTTGAAGAAGATCATTTTAATTCCAGAATAGAATTACCAATAGATCTATAATTTAAGAAATTGAATGAACCAGTTTCTGAAACAATATAAGCCTTCACAGGCTTGGACAAGTTGCAAATAAATAGTCCTATTTTGTTTGCAAACTGAAAGTTGACAATTTAATGAAACTGTTCCATTATTTTTTGAAATGGTATTTCAAAAGTTTCAAAAATTATATTTCTAAATGAGTACATACAGCTGTTTTTGCTCACTTTTCATACAGTTCTTGCCACCTTTCAGGATATACATCAGAACTGTTTTAAAGAAAACAATATAGTTACTAATGGAGTGATACCATTTTAAGATTTCAGTACCAAGAAACATTTATTTCTTCTAAGTATATCCAGTTTTAGACTGTTCTAGATGATGGAAAATGTCATTTTAATTGTGAAAAGAGTAATCACAACATTTTTTCTGTTGTTCTAAAATTCAAGAAATGTAGTTTTTAATGGTATTTGCAGATTTGGAGGAATAAGCTCAAGAAGCACTCTTCATTTTATTGTTAGTATTTTTTTATTTACATTCTGAGTTGAAACTGTATTTTAAGGTTCTTATACCCCCCCCTTTCCCACTCCAAGCAATTATGGTTGCTAAAATAGTAAAAATGTTATCAAGGCCTCTTGCTATGAAGAAAATGATGCTAAAGAAGGTGTCGAGAAGTTGAGAATGTTACAGAAGTGTGAGGAAACATTTGAGGGTGATGTATAATTTCACTGTCATAATTATGATGATGGCTCATTGATGTATTCACACATGAAAACTTAAATTTTACACCTTATAACCATGTGCAGGTTTTTGAATGTTGGTTATCTTTTTTTTAAGGATTTTATTTATTTGAGAGAGAGAGAAAGCACAAGTGGGTGGGGGGGGGGGAGCAGAGCGGGAGAGGGAGAAGCAGATTCCCCACTAAGCAAGCAGGGAGCCCAACAAGGGGCTCGATCCCAGGACCTCGAGATCATGACTGAGACAAAGGTAGACACATAACTGACTGAGCCACCTAGGCGCCCCTATTGAATGTTGGTTATGCCTCAGTAAAGGCTGTAAAAAAAAAAAAAAAAAAAAAAAGCAGCAGTGACTCTAATTGAAGGGGCTACCACTTTGTAACCTTGTGTGGGCTACTTAACCTCCTGCCCTCAGTTTTCCTCTGTTTAGCAGGGCTAAAACCCGGCTTGTCTTCAGATCATTAGGGTTAAGTGATCCATTATCTGAAAAATAATGTTCTATGTAAAACAAGTTACTGTTTCTCATTATCACATTTCTTTGCACATCTGTAGGTTATCTATTTTGTTATAAATATGACTGAAACATGTCAAGTGTAGCATTTGTATTAAGACTTACAGACAGCAGCATGCTTGAGCTCTGAAACTGTAGGCTTAACAAATACGAAGTTTAGTTTTGCCATCAAACAATTTTGCCGAAAGAGTAGGAGTTTGTGGGATTATAGACATTGCTGCATAAGATGTCTTTGTAATATCATTTCATAATTACTGCTTACCATATAATTACATTGTCCATATTATGTTCACTGATGTTTATTATTTTAGATTGGTCCATGGTTCAGTGAAACACAGATTACAGTGGGAATGTCCTCCTGAAAATCTTCCATTTGATCCTCTTCTTATTACTTTAGCTGAGGTAAATGTATATTCCATTTCTTCTGAATGTTTGTGGAAAAAAAGAACTTTAAAAATTGTATTTCATATTACTTTGTAATGCATCAGTAAATCTTATTCTTTACTTTTGAAATAAGAGCCATGCAATAGTCATTAAAATACCATGCTCCCTTAGGAATTAATTATCAGTGTATGTTTATTAGGAACTGATTAATTGGGTTTATAAACAAGTTCGTCTACACAGGGATTTGTAGATAAGTGGATGAAATATTCATACTTAATTCCAAAAATAAAAGTACTTAGAATCATATGGAACTAGTCGTATCAGGAGAACATTAGCGGTTTAACTTAAACTACATCAGATAACAGTGAGTGGTTGATCTATTTCCATACAACCAGTCATGCTTAATGTGAACGTGATGTTTCTTAGGGAACTGATATTAACTACGTAAACATCCTTTTGGAGAATTCTCTGGACTTTTGCCTGCCTTTATATTTTAAGTAGAATATCATGGACATCATTTTGGTAGAGCATTTTAGGAAAACTTCTGATAAATTCCTTTATAATATTTAACATTTATATCAGGAAAAAGTTGGCAGAGTATTAACTTGAGGTGAATTAATGATCTCTTCTGTGAAATTTGTTCCTTTTGCTAGAGTCACAAGTTGAGAAATGAATTAACCCGTTGTCTTATATTTAAGTTATAGATACTTGTCTTTTTTAAGAGCTAAGGATCATTTTTGTTGTCTTTTATTTTTAATTTATTGCGAAATCATTTTGGTATGAAAGCAGTGTATTTTTATGGGTAGCCTATTTTGAAATTCAATTTTGATTAAAGTCTTTTAAACTTGATATTAAAAACTTAAAATATATCAGTATTTCATTTGTTCTTTTAAGAATTTTAAACCGTTTTTTAGATGAATCAGTACCATAGTGACACCTTTGAAAACATGCTCCAGCTAATCACCAGGGGCGGGGAGTGCTTTAATCTGGGGAGTCCCTACAGGGAGTCTGTGTTTAGTGAAGATCACATAAAGGTCAGACCTTTAAATAATTATTTTCCAAACACCAATGCCTTTATTTGTGTGTTGGGTAGATTCTTAGCCTTCCCCTCTACTCATTTGATAATGGGTAAGTACTGACAGGACCACCACTATGGGAATCCACTTCGCCTCTTGACCTGGTTCCTCATCTCTGAAATGAATGGGATAGGAGGAGAGAGGCACTCTTAAGATGCTAGAACCTGTGGTCCAAAGTGGTGCTGGTGTGCTTGGCAGCACAGTTTTCAAGAGCCTCCAGGAAAGGAAGTGTTGAATCACTATTTGGAAGCAGATAGTCTGGTCCAAAGGACAAATTGGTTGAAAATTAGTATTTTTAGGCATGACTTTGTAGCCACTTATACTTATTCACAGACAATAATAAGTCCAACTGAGGGAGTATTGCTATTGCTTTTTTGGTTTGCTGTTTTTAAAAAAAGCCAGATGGCCCTTCTATCTTGACTCAAAGTGATGGGTTAAATCATAAAAGAGTACTAATAGTTTCTGATGCATTTAGGGTGAAAGAAATGATACAGGGTTTTTTTCATATTTTTATTTCACATCCCAAAGTTAAAAATGACATTTAAAATCTTACAGTGGTTTTTGAACATGGGAAAAGATGTTTTCAAATACGTTAATGTAAAATATTTAAATATGAAGGAAATATAATATTTTAGAAACTCGTTAAACAAGTTGCAAACTCACCATAAAGGTAGGAGTTCCGATAATTATGTCCATAAAGTGGTGGTTATAAACCAGCATTTGAGATTGAGTTGCTGTGCTTTCAGGCAGTATTTGGGAGTATATACAAAATGTTTTTAGTACCTTAAGGTTTCTTTTTCTTTTTTCTTTTATTTATTTACCTTTCCTCTCCTTCCCTCCTTCCTTTCTCTTTTTTATTTCCTTTATTTTTCCTTTGCTTTTCCTTTCCTTTTTCCTGTTCCTTTCATTTTTAAAACATTTTTCTTCCTTGCTGTGGGTAGAAATTCTTTCTGTCTCATGTATGTCCTTTGTTCCACAATTTCTGGGTTTAATTGAAATTGTAATTACTGAAATTATAAATCATGATTAGGAAAACCATAATAAAACTTGATTTTCATTTAGACTAGTGAGGATTTAATTTTGTTAGCATAACCAGGTACGTAGTAAGCCTTGTTTGTTTGTTTTCTCTTTGTCAGGGTTTGAGAGAGACTAAACATCCATACACCTTTGTGTCAAAGGAGGGTTTTAGAGAATTACTGTTGATCCAAGGAGCTCCTGAGAAAGCTGTACCTTTGCTTCCAAGACTGATTCCTGCGCTAAAGGCAGCTCTGGTATCCTCTATTCCTTTGGACTTTCTGTGGTACATTTAGAATATTTTATGTCTTTTTTCTTCCAAATTATATGCAAATTGGTCCTTTACCTGTGATTTTGATGTGCGTGCAAAATTAGGCCACCATTATTCAGGGATAGATGATTACTTATTTGAAGACGCCTTTAGAGGATATACGAAAGATAAAAGGGGACATTTTAAGTAATTAGAGAAAGTAATAAATCTCACATCAGGCTTGCTGCATGCTGCAAGATGGTTTAGCTAGTGTTTCAGTCAAGCCGGAGATTTATTTTTTTTTGTTTCTAGATGGTCTGGCGTTAATGGTTGATTCTGGGTTTAGTAGCTTATCTTCTGATTTTGAATGTTCAGTCTTCCTTTTTTCTGGTTTGACCTTTCTTACTTAACTTTCCTTTTCTCTTCTTTCCTTTCCTGTCCCAACTAACCCTCCAGGTCCACCTGGATGATGAAGTGTTTGCAAGAGGACTGAATGCTCTCATGCAGCTGAGTGTCGTTGTCGGTCCATCTCTAAATGACCATCTTAAACATCTGCTTACAAGTGTAAGTACTGAGAAGATGAGAGAATGGTTGTCAATGTGTATCATGCACTATCTCGTCATGATTCAGTGGCTTCAAATTAATCATTAACTGATTCAGAAATCTTAAAAAAAATAATCATTCTTTAAAAAAATATAGATAAAAGCTAGTAGTTCATAAAATATTTTACAAATGTACAGTATTCTCTTTAATTTTTTTTTTTAATGGAAAGCACCTACATGAGCAGAATTTAGGGTTGTAAGAAAAACCAAGCAAAAGTTGAATGGACAAAAATTAATGGACAGTACAATGGTATTATGCCTATGTTGATTAGCCGTGAACTATAAGGACAGCTTATACACCCTCCTGTGTGATTGTGCATTGTCACAGCCATGTTTTTCATCTTTTTCTTTGGTTTTTCCTTGTAAGTTTTTTAGTGAGTCTATAAATAGTATTCAGGATGAGACTTTTTCCTGTTGTGTGTAGTTTAATCCTGAGGACAAGTACAGAATGGGGTATTAGACAGTTCAGGAGTTTCCCAAGACCACCCTTAGGTTGTTGGAGGACTCATGAAACTCAGAAAAGCTGTTATTTACTGTTTCAGTTTATTACAGTGAAAGGATACCAGTTAAAGCCAGCGAAGGAAGGAGGTACATAGAGCAGAGCCTGGGAGGGACCAGGTGTGGAGCCTCCAGTTGTCCTTCTCCCCAGCAGAGTTGTGTGGACAGTGCTGGCTTTTTCCAGCAGGGATATATATGTGGCAACACACACAGGGTATTACCATACTGAGAACCTCACCTTAGCGTGCTGTCCAGGGTTCATGTTAGGGGCCTGCCGTGCCAGCATGACTGGCTGCTTGCATGGCTGACCTTAGTCTTTGGCCTCTCTAGACGTTGAGCTGAGATCCTGTGGCCCAAGGCTCCCCGGGGAAACAAAGATACTCGTTTGTTTTTTTTTTTTAAGATTTTATTTATTTGACAGAGACACAGCAAGAGAGGGAACACAAGCAGGGGGGAGGGAGAGGGAGAAGCAGGCTTCCTGCTGAGCAGGGAGCCTGATGCAGGGCTCAATCCCAGGACCCTGGGATCATGACCTGAGCCGAAGGCAGACACTCAACGACTGAGCCACCCAGGCGCCCCGAAACAAAGATACTCTTATCTGGCAGGTCATACCAAGGGCTTAGAAGTGTCCATCTAGGAGCCAGGGACAAGGGCCAATCCTTTCTTAGGCGAAGTTAATCCTTTACTGCACACACTGATAAACCATTAAAGTCCTTGCTGGAATAACCCACAGCTAGCATTTCTCTATGTGCATCCTTCTGTAGTTCAGAGTTGAGGCATGTATTTTGATCATAGTTCCACTGTTTTTTCCTAGACACATCCATCTGAGAGATCCTAGAACTGTATTTTTAACTTCTTACTCTTCAGAGAGACTAATACACCCCAGAAACATCTGGCCAAGCCTATAGAAAGTAGGGATGGTAGTGAATCTATCAGGATTGCTATGCTGGGGTTAGGAATGGTGGAAGATGAATTCCCACGAGCACCAGGTGTTTGATGGGGAGAAGACACAGTGGAAATAGACTCTCAAATAATATGTGGGAAGCCTTTGGAGAGAAGGAAGAGAATCCTGGCAGGTTTTTGCTTATAATGTTTAGGTCAGCAAGTTGTACCTGACTAACCACAGGAATTTCACCCTAATAAATAAAATGACTCATTTTAGATTGATTGCTGCAGTCAGACAATCAACATTTTAACCAATCTGTTGCCCTCTGCCCTCCAGTTTTGTGCCAAGTATTATGCTATAGGCACTGGG
The DNA here is from genome assembly GCF_009762305.2 of Zalophus californianus. Lineage (NCBI taxonomy): Eukaryota > Metazoa > Chordata > Mammalia > Carnivora > Otariidae > Zalophus > Zalophus californianus. The sequence continues at coordinate 16,369,664 of NC_045596.1, forward strand.
ACTATAATGCTGAACAAAAAACGATATGCACTCTGCCCTTGTGGAGATTGGTTTTTGTTTTCGGAGAAGTAAGTAGCAAGGATATCCACTGAGAAGGTTGGAATGAGGTGAAGGGGATCTGATATACAGAGAAAAGGAATCACACTGGATCCTTCCCCGCACTCGAAGTTGAGCAAGGCCAAGAAGCTCCGCTTCCTAAATAGCCTCCCAGTCCCACCCACCAGTGCAGAAAGATAAAGGCCAGATTAACAACTAAACTATGTAAGTTTGTTTGTTTTAATTTTCCTGGGGCAGTAGCATTAATGTTTGGTCACTCACATTCCTCCCCAGAACCCTGCTTTTTCTTACACTGGACTGACTTAAAGGGGCCTTTTACCTTCCTGGAGTGTCAACACTTTGGGGAGGATCTGGATATCACACTGGCCTTTGTATGCTGGTTGGAGTCCATAGAAGAGAGACCCTCGGCAATAGGCCATGTGGGATTAAATCTTGGTCTGTTAGCTACACACCACCATGAGGCAGGCACCCCTGAGGATCCATTGAGGTGCTTTGGTACTCCCTCCTTACTTCACTTACCCCTCTTAGCCAGAAAGACTCGTTTTGATTTACATATTTTTTGTTTATAGACCTCTGCATTAGATGTTATTTGAAGGGTTTCCTTGACTAGAAAAAGAATTTCAAAACCAGTTACTGAGCCCATATACAAATCATTTCACTCATATTCAAAATAAGTCAAATCCTTTCTTAGCTTCAACTCAAACTTCTACTGATCCTGGGGGAAAGAGAAATAAATCACCTGAGAATCTTGATGAAAATGCAGAAGTTAGGCCTTTGCCCTGAGATTCTGGTTAAGTATCAGGTAGGACCCTAAAAGCTACTTTTTGAATGAGTATATCAGGTGATCCTGGAGGTGGTGCTTCATGGATCTGCCCATAAGCCACTGCTCCCGGGTAATGGGGTCTGCAGAAATCAAACCAAAGATCTGATTTCGCAAGAGGCACTTTTTCTTTTTCTTCTCTTCTCTTCTCCTCTCTTCTCTTCTCTTCTCTTTTCTCTTCTCTTCTCTTTTTTTTTTCCAAGTAAGCTCCATGTCCAGCATGGAGCCCAATGAGGGGCTTGAACTCATGACCCTGAGTTCAAGACCTGAGCTGAGGTCAAAAGTCAGAAGCCCAACTGACTGAGCCCCCCAGGTGCCCCAAGAGGTCCTTTTTCTTATCCATCCCCAGGGCTGCCTGTCCTCTCATTTAGAGTTGCTTTTCTCACATTTTTTTCTTTTTTTATCTCTCTTTTTTTAAGATTTTATTTATTTATCTGACAGAGACACAGTGAGAGAGGGAACACAAGCAGGGGGAGTGGGAGAGCAAGAAGCAGACTTCCCGCAGAGCAGGGAGCCTGATGCGGGGCTCGGTCCCAGGACCCTGGGATCATGACCTGAGCCGAAGGCAGACGCTTAACGACTGAGCCACCTAGGAGCCCCATCACATTTTTTTTGCTTTTGGGGATTTTTCTGACCCTCCCTCATCTTCATTGACCTGACTGAAGGGCTTGCTACTCAGTGCTCAGTGGTGGGAAGCAGTCCTGGGTTTCTTCCATCCGTGTGAAGAGGAAGAACCCGAAACCAAGTCGAGGACAGGCCCGTATAAGTATTTGACTAATTCTTGCCTGGGCTTCATTTGTATTCCCAGAAAGTGGAGCCAAAAGCACGTCCTGCTCTAGGCTGAAATGTTCAGTGGGGGAGTTGAGTAATGTAGACATTTGGTGGGAGAACACTATTATAGGTTGTGCCTGATGATCTCAATTGCTGTTTTTCCCTCTTTGTTCCTGTGATTCTATCCTCCCTCACCTTGTGCTCTCCCTTTTCAGTCAGACTTCCACCTTTCTATCTGAAGCCCATTCAAGCCATGCCTAGGGACAGGTGGTCTTGTGGTTTGTAGTGTGACTGTCATAACTGTCACTGTTACAGAGTCATTCATGTGAATGCTCTCTCCTTTTTGTCTCTTTCCTTTCTTACACTATAGGAAACATGTGTTTTAAGAGGCTTAGCTTTCCATCATGGTCCTCCAAGTGCTTGCAAAATACAAAATGGAAGAGTACGCAGTTTCATAGAAAACTTACTCTGGATACCATACTGTAGCAGGTTTTACAGGATTCGTACAATTTGAAATGAAATAATGTGAATTCGCTTTTAACAAATATATGGTGTCTATTATATATAAATTTCAACGCAATATTTTCTAAAAGAAGCCTTGGTGTCTAAAACGTATTAAATAATATATTTAATATTATACTATATATTATATTAATATATTAATAAATACTTTATACAGTAAGGTCTCAGTGGTTTTATTTCTAGTTAGCATACTTTTTAGTGAAGTTTTACTTATGCCTATGGTGAATATTGTTAGTTTTCAAATCATTTCATTCTCCCAATCTTACTTTAAAAGCTTTCCAAGAGACTGAGGAATAAGAAATTCAAAGAACCAATCACTAGTGCTTTACAGAAGCTAGAGCAGCATGGTGGAAATGTAAGTAAAACATTATTCCTTGTCTTATTTTTTTTTACTTTTACACTACAAAATTGTATAACGTGTTATTTCAGCCACAAGAAATCATGTGGAGTTGATATTATTTTCATTTGAGAGCTGACAGTTTCTGTCTTGCATAGGTCACAGTTTGTAAGCATTGGGATTCAGACCAGACTGTGTAAATGCTGGGGCCCTACACTTTCTCTGTGTTTTCTATACGACACTCCATGTGGTGCAGATTTGCAGTTTTTTTTTTATTTTGGATGTTTCTGCTTAGACCATAGGAAAGTTCAGAAAACAAAAGGATTAATATAAAAGAGCTCATTGAAGAACGTACTTTTTTTTTTCTTTCATTTGACATCTTTTTTGTCTAAAAAATTTACAATTTCCCCATCTTCCAAGATTGAATGAGATTTCCACATGACTGTGATACCATGTCTGGAAGTGCACATGTTCAGGAACATGTGTATGCACACGCATACACACACAAGAATGAATCCGAGTGTTCTGACTTGCAGGAATGTGCAAGAATGGGGGGGCTCTCATTAGTATCTATGTGGTGTCAAATAACTAAGTTAATTGAATTTTCATCGTTTAAAAAGTGTTCACATAATCTAGTCTTGGAAGTATTTCTGTAAAGCAGTGATTCTACCTTGTTTTGGAGATTACATTTAATCAGATCTTAATGATAGGGTTGCATGTGATTATTTTAACACTGAAGAACTTAGTTCCATTGGAGGTACTTTCTAAAGGAATTATATAGAAAATAATTTGTGTGATCATACACAGTTTTAAAATGGGAGATGTATTAGTTTAAGCTTTGTCTAGATTACCTAATTTGACCAATTCCAGTCACTGTTAAAATACATTATATTCTTTCCATGAGGAATGCCTAGAATAAAGTTTAGGAGGAAGAAGTAAGTCCCTAGACCACTAGATAACAGATTTCTTTGTTGTGTGGAGGATTAGCGTTCAGACACCTTATTGAGATGTACACAACCATCCCCCAGCCAACCCAGAGTCTCAGCAGAAATCTTTTTGCTTGCAAATGCGCTTCTGAGAATTGGAATGCAAAATAATTTGTCATTTCCTCCCCTGTGAAATGCAAGTAAATAGGTGCTAAATATTGATGGCAAAGCTTTCAATCTGGAACTCTCCCCAGGATATTTTCACATGTTCTGTGGAATGGGGCAGGAGGAAAGGGACAGGCCCAGCATGTTAGATTTCAAGGGTGAATGTGCAGAGGAGGGCATAGTCTTCAAGTAAACAAACTTTAGAAACTGCATTCTGAGATTTGGAGGGGAACACAGAGGGACGTCGATCTCCAGCCCAGGGCCACAGGGGTAGCTAGCAAGGGAGTTAGTCTTACTGCCACTCAGTCTCATTAGTTTTGAATCCTGCTGATACAGAATTAAAAACATTTTGAAGTTAAGTATTGTTTATTCCTTCACATTTTTTCTCTTCTTGTTCATCTAATGTCTTACATGATATTTTAATAATTTAATAATAATATTTGATCAGAAATTTTCTTTTGGCATACCATTAATATAATAATTGATCACACTCTCTGGTGGCCTAATGACCATTATGCTTGCTTTTGGTACTCTAATCCTTCATGAAATTAACAAATGCCCTTCTTTCCCTACAAAAACTTAAATGTCTATATATGTTTCTCTTTTTTTAAATAAATAGAGATGAGTCTTTAAAAGAGTCTTCTCAGTATTGCAGTTTCTCATTTCTTGGGGCTTGTGTGTCAGCCAGTGATGGACACACTCAACCTCTGGGGAGACAGGAAATTGAGCTCCAGGCACAGTGTCATTTTCTTACAACTGATCAGTTTATTACCTGCCTTAAATAGTAGTCAGTTCACTCTTACCTTGATAAAATTTTCATCCTAAGTCATAGGCACGTCTCTCTTGGAAAAGGTACATACTTGGACACACCCCAATCTTGATTGAGCACGTGGGAAGTGATTACATGTCAGGGACTCAATTGAGTACTTTTTATTTTTATTTATTAATTTATTAAAAGATTTTATTTAATTATTTGAAAGAGAGACAAAGAGAATGAGTGGTGGCTAGGGACAGAGGGAGAGGGAGAAGCAGGGTCCCGGCTGAGCAGGGAGCCCCACACCTGCTCGATCCCAGGACCCTGAGATCAGGACCTGAGCCGAAGGCAGACGCTTAAGCAACTGAGCCACCCAGGCGCCCCTCAGTTGAATACTTTTTGGACATTAAAGTCGTTGAATCCTCACTGCCGCTCTCAGGGGTAGATTTTGTTATTATCCCCTTTTAAAAATCTAGAAACTGAGGCTCGGAAATAATTAGCCCCAGATTTGACAGTGAAGTGACTGGCAGAAGCTGGATTCATATACTGGTGATCTGGTTCCTACCTACTTCTCTAATTAAATATTTTTTTAAAACAGTAGTAAGAGACAACCTATATTTTACTCAACTCACAAAAAAAGTTCCATTTCTCATTCCATCATTTTGTTCTCATTCCATTTTGTTTGTTCTGAGTTTCGGATACTTTTTTAGGCATGCTCTTATAGATGTAATATACCTATCAGGGGAACCCTACACAATACTAATGAAGCTAATTTTTTTTTCTGTTGACAGGGAAGCCTTGTCATCATCAAATCTAAAATTCCAACATATTGCTCCATATGCTGTTGAAGAAGGGAGCCCACAAAAATCCTGTTACTCCCTGGTGACAGGTGTTAAATGCTGACCATGGGTACCTAGGGAACCTTTTCAGATTCACTTCCGTTTATTCTTTTGTCAGTCACAGTCACCATTCATTATTTCCTAGATTAAGATGAGTATACACAGTTCCACTGAATCATAGTAAAAGTTATTCATCAACAACAAAAAAAAAGAATGGTCAATGATGGAAAGCTATTAAAAACAGTTCTATAATAGTACAATTTTGTGGGGTTGGTTTTTCGTATTTTTACAGTTTGGTGCGAACAACCATTACTGGGTTTATAGTAGATGTGTTTGTATTTATTTTCCAGTGCCTTTTATTTATAGTATCCCTTTCACAATCAGTTTGTACCTGTGCACTTATTTTTAAATGTTTTGTCATTTCTTGGGTTTTACATTTATCAAGGCAATGGAAATTTAAAGTAGTGGACAGACATTTGTGAATTCACTGTTAATTATTGTCTGTAAATATGTATTTTATGATAGAGAATACTTGGAAGAATTTCATACCAGAGTGTTCTAGTTTAAGACATCTTTTAAAATGTGTAAATTCTTTTGTAAATATGTTATTTATTACAACTCATTTAAAACTACCTGAACTTTAGGTGTTAATTATATTTAATTACATTTAAGTAAATGTTATTTTTGTATCCCATAGCCTGATACTCATTTCATGAAGGTATTCAGAAATTAAAATCTTAAAACTCTTAAAACGTACCCAATGATTTTGTTGTGTTTGCTTATGTTTAACAATTAATTTAATTTAAAAAGCTTTTAAAACCTACTTTATAGGCATAGTTCTCAGTGATGACATTGTAGAAGCTGACCCTGGATCATTCTACAAGAGAGAGGAATAGAGTGAGAAAGAGGAAACAGGAATAAGATTTTCCATCCTAAGGGCAAGAAGGGAGACCACGGGGACAGGAGTAGTCACACCAAATCCAAAGCAGACATACTTTTGGAGGGACGGAGATCAGGGGCCACTCTTTTATTTGGGGGAACAGCCATATGTCTCAGCACCACTGAAGAACACCTTCTTTGCTCCATCCCTCAAATATGTGGAGTGACCTCTTTGTAATTCTCATTTCAGATACAGTCTCAGAGCTGGAATTTAAAAGAGTACAAGAACAAGTAATTTCTGAAGAATCATAATTGCAGAAATGCCCGTGCATCCCTCAGAGTTCTTGTCTTGCCTGGTCCTCCTATCTGGGATACTCTTTTCTTAGGTCTCTACTCACCTGTCACATCCTCAGATCCTATCAGCTAAAATGTGTGCCTGCCCACGGGCCTTGCTTTTACTTTTCTTCACTGTACTTAGCACCACCCTAGGGCAAAGATATGTACAATCCTACAATGCCATAAGAAAAACAGTATTTTTAATCTAGTACTTATAAAATTTGTTGGAATAAATACCTATAACATAGACAGTAGAGTTATAAACATTTTATTTGCTTTTATTTTTTCTTTTTGAAATACAAAATGCACATTGAGTTTACACAAACACGCGATGGCAAATTTCAGTGTACATGTATTGTACTACTCTTAATTTCTACACTGGTGATAGCAGGGCAGCTTTCAACATCCTATCTCTACACCAGAATAGATACCTGATTTATTGTTGCAAAGACAGTTGCAAATTTCCTCCTACTGTAGCCTCTTGGTCTTTATGAGATTTCTGCAAAACAGGGAGGGTGTGTGTATCCTTAGTCGTGTTGTGGCAACTTTACAATTTTGGCTTATGATCATTAAAAAGAATCTGAAGTATTGGAGTTTTATGATGAGCAAAATCATAATACAGTCCAGATGAATTGCTTGGCATTTATTTTCATTTTCAGTGAGGTTTTGGTACGGTAGTTCTTGATAGAATGGACTCACTGATGGTTTTAACGTGAATTCTGCTTGCTCTTTGTTTCCTACATGTAGGTGTTGGGGTAGTTCAGGTCCCTTTGGCCCTGAATGGCGTGTAAAAGAAAGGTACCTTGAAGGAGTCAAGGGAAAGGGGACGGACTAGGCCTTCGATGCTGTTAGGAATTACTTGGCATTAAGTATTACCATGTACTGGAGGGCAGATATCTTGACCCTTGAGCCTATAAACATCTTTGCTTTGTTCCACACCTTCTTGGACCTCCACTTAATGACACAACAGAAAACAGTCAACCTGTAGAATTGGACAAATCCAAAATTATATACATCACGTAGGCCTTGGCTGTAATATGTATTATGAAAAATTAAGAAATGCTTATTAAATAAGCTTTATTAGGCATATGCTGACATCTGGTGATGAACTAATTTATTTCATGTTATAAAAAATGCCAGATAAATGAGTATCTTTAACAGAAGGCGGCAAATGCGTAGAAACTGGGACTGTGTGTTTGTTTTTTAATTATAGTAATCTTGTTTGGTTTACTTGGTGTATAAATGGAATCACAGCATACAAACATGAAAATTAATTTCTGGAAATTAAATGCAGATGCCAATACTTTAGAAAACCATTTAAAATCCTGGGGCTGAATACATCCAGTTGAGTAGCAAAAAACACTGATATTTTAAAATCACTGATAATGTGAAAGCTCAATAATCCCATGGCTAAAGAATCAATAAAACTATATGCCAGATTCTATTACTTTTGAATAGTCACAGGGTATGAAATGACTTAGAACATCCCATGAACTCAGTGGCATTATGAAAAGGATGAAAATTTGTAACTGGAAAACTCAGATCTTTTGGGGATTGCTTTATATTAAAACAAAGCTTGTTTGCATAATATGCCTCAGTGAAAGCTGAGCAATCTATGCTAAGAGTGGTAGCTCCAACTTTAAGTGTGGTAGGATAGTTCACATTTGTCTGTTTGATTGAGGATGCATTTGACAAGTTAAATCACGTTTTCAAAGAGCTGCATGGAGCGCATTATGTTTTCATCCTGTAAGGGAGAAACACAGTGGGATTAAACTAAGTATCCCTGTAAGTGAGGGGCCACCGTTCTTTGCCTCTGCGCACTGCCTCTCCCACCACTGCTTAGGCCAAAAGCTCGAATACTGAGTGTTCGCAAATGTAAATATCATCCTACCCATTTTCCACACAGGTAAGTATGGAGAGCCCATTTTACATTTTGTTGAGTCTGCAGGCTTTAAATATTTCATTTGAATCTTACTTGGTGTTAATAGAAAATATTTCTCAAATTGGAATGGCAGAATGAAAACTAGAGAGGCGCTGAGGGTAAGACCAAAAATAAGTGAGCAAATGCGAATTTTGGCATTCCAGGTAGATCGCGGGCCAAGTCACAGAGACTTGTACATGTATAAGGAAACAGGGTTTGTGTGTGAGCTAAGAGCCAACTCCATTGAGGATTAGAGGTCGGGGCTTGGGAGACATGTCTATAGTCCTTTCACCTCTCTCTTTGGGTCTGTTAGGGCTAAATCTGTGGGGCCTTTAGGAGCCTTTAAAAATGCCAGGGAAGGAACTGTTTGAGAGCCACCTTGGGCCAGTGGCTGTGTTCAGTTTAGCATATTCCTTAGAAACAAGGGGACAGACTTTGAGCACTTGGAGACTGCGGATGGCGCTTGGTGAGCTGTTTGTAGTAATGGTAAATAGTAGCTAAACTTGTGCTGACTTCCGGTGCTAGAAGCCAAGGAACAGCATCAGCAGGTTGATGTCACCAAGTTAACGCTCTTAAAGACCACCACATCGAAATAAGAGTTTAGAAGCAAGCAGGCACCAAGAAAGGGAAAGTATACCAATTTAGAAAAGCTAAAGTATCAACAAACCTCATTGTCTCTACATTTATCTTAAAGTATTTATTCTTAATTGTGGCTCTACCCATGCATCAAGTCAAATAGTTTTAGGTAAGCTAAAACTGGTCTCCCACCAGATAATGGAAAACCATTTGGATTTCTCTGAATTTTCCACTCTGTATTTTTTATGACTGAAGATCTTTACTGGTTCAGCCGAAAAGCCATTTCTGGTGCTCATACATTAAAGCAGTATGTTTCCTTCAGAAATTGGATGCAAACTTGGCCTGTGATGTATACTTTGCTGTACTGGAATTCTAAATCTCTATAGGGATAATATGTTATATGCTCAGTCTGGACAAAGAGCAATTCAAATCTCACATATGTTTTAACCCTCAGTGATGAGTACTCTCTAAAGGATTTAGGAAACAAAGATGCAGTATATGTGTAACATTGGTACGTTTAGGGCTTCCTACATGGCTCTCCTCAAGGTAGGCACTCTATAAATGTTAATTAATTGAATTATAAGTTGATGCCCTTTTTCAGAGTGGTAGGCTTCTCTTAGCTGTGTACAAATGGCAAGCTTAGGTCAGCATTGTACTTTGCTCAGCTCATGGTGGCTAGCTGACTCTACTTTGACTATTATGAAAGCAAAAGGGACAGTTTCTTTACTACCATTACTTACTTTTTGGCAGCTTTCAATGAATTCATCTATGGTAACAACTCCATCTTTATTTTTGTCCATTTTCTGTTCAGGAAGAAAAGAACAAAAAACTTCATTCAGAGTTCTCCCTTGGTACCCTCCCTTGATAACCTCCCTTGATACCCTCACAGCTGAAGCTGATGAAGAGTCCACCTGCTTGTTTTACAGGGAGGAAATGCTTCAGAGCAGGAGCTAGTCCTTTCTTAGTGATAAGAATCGTATGGCCAATGTAGGGATCCGAAGGGGTACATGCACCCTGATGTTTATAGCAGCCATGTCCACAATAGCCAAACTATGGAAAAAGCAAAGCTGTCCATCGACAGATGAATGGATAAAGAAGATGTGGTTATATATATATATACAATGGAATATTATGCAGCCATAAAAAGGAATGAAATCTTGCCATTTGCAACGACGTGGGTAGAACTGGAGGGTATTATGCCGAGCGAAATAAGTCAATCAGAGAAAGACATGTATCATATGATCTCACTGATGTGAGGAACTCTTAATCTCAGGAAACAAACAGGGTTGCTGGAGTGGTGGGGGGTGGGAGGGATGGGGTGGCTGGGTGATGGACACTGGGGAGGGTATGTGCTATGGTGAGCGCTGTGAATTGTGCAAGACTGTGGAATCACAGACCTCTTCCTCTGAAACAATACATTATATGTAAAAAAAGAAGATAGCAGGAAGGGGAAAATGAAGAGGGGGGAATCAGGGGGAGACAAACCATGAGAGACGATGGACTCTGAGAAACAAACTGAGGGTTCTAGAGGGGAGGGGGGTGGGGGGATGGGTTAGCCTGGTGATGGGTATTGAAGAGGGCACGTGCTACATGGAGCACTGGGTGTTATCCGCAAACAATGAATCATGGAGTACTACATCAAAAACTAATGATGTATGGTGATTAACATAACATAATAAAATAAAATAAAAGAATCATATGGCCAACTGCTGTTAGGCTGTTCTCTTTTCAGTAGAATGTGGTAGACCTCTAGAATCGCTGCCCTAGATAATCTGGCCCTCTAGCTATGATAGTTCAGGCAGTTTGCTGACACTTTCAGTCTTGGTTTTCTCATCTGTAAATTGAGGCTAAAGAGTATTTATAACCATAAGGATTCTTTTGAGAATTTATTCAAAACAAACATCAAAACATGCGAAACACAGCAATTCCTCAGTGTTCTGTCTAGGATATAGTGAACGTTCAATAAATGTAGTTATCAGTGTTCTAATAAATTCAAAACCAAAATTACTAAATTAGTATTATGGTTAATATTCTATTGTTTTGTCCCTTTCATTAAAAGTGTTTTTTTTTCCTTTTGCTTTTTTTTGAATTATCGTGACACTTTGCAAGCATTAGGAAATTTACTCTTTTTCACTCCCTCTCTGACTTCTACTTGCGTTCCTACCTGGAAAAATGTCTCGACGTGTTGTCTAGGAGCATCTTCCTTGAGGACAGGATATGTGCATTTACCCATCATATCGTATATTGCTTTCATTATATCAAGCATTTCCTGAAAAGTAAAAGGCACTCACATGAGGCTGCATGTGCTGTATGAAGAAACCACTCTGACAGATTATTCCTACTCCATTTCAAAAATTTTTTATTATTCCATTAACTGCCTTTTGGTTGTCCCAGAGGAGAAGCCAACAGTTTTGTGCCTTAAAAACAGCAGGGTCAGAATGTAAGAATTAATTTTGATCTTGGTTTCAAAATGAAGTAAGTAAATTCCCACATATCCAAGATGATCGGAAAATTGTTCTGGCTTAATGTTTGGATTTCCATAGACTTCCTATAGACTATCTTTGTTTTATGGAGTTATTATATATCTTAAATGTTGATTATCAGTTTCCTTTTACTGAGAATGAACTCCATATCAACAGCATTATACGAAAACGAACTGATAAATTTCAAAGCTTATTAGGATTTTCCTTGTTTTTTTCCTACAATAGCTTTAAGTGAAGAAATTGCGCCTGTAGGCTAGTCAAAATAGTATGGCTATATTTCATTGAAATTCCTTGAAATTTCATTAATTTTTTAACTAAAACAAAATCTAGTTTTTGACTTGTCATTTTCAATCTCAGTAAAAATAATATCTAATTACCCAAACATTCAGATTTATTATTTCACATTTCTTTCCTTCATATCGAAATTTCCATATAAAAGTCTAGATTAAAGTTGATAATACAGATGTAATATACATTTACTTTTGAGAGTATTCAATTCTCTTATTAATGATAAAGTAGTTTATAGCGTATAAGTCATAGGTAAAACATTTTAAGATGTTTTAAGTAGCAAGAAGTTTGTCTGACTTCAGCAGAATTCGTGAAACGTGTTATGTGTAAGACCAGCATGTTTGTGTTAAACATAGAGATAGAAAGGGATGGAAGGGCTAAGAGGTACCTAATAGTTCCAAGGCATCCGAGTACTAAATATTTTCTGTACTACTGTACACCAGGTACAAGAGGCACTAACTCTTCAGGATATATTCAATATGCATAAACACTTAATATTCATGAGGTCTTACTTCAGCCATCCATTGGTGCGAAACATTCTGGCCCTATGTATCTTCTGCTCAAAAACCACAAAACCTATGGCCTTGGATCAGGCTATTTGTCACGCTACATCCGTGGTCAGGTGCACTTTCTATGTCCCTCACCGAGTAAGGTCAGGTCAGTAACCCTGGGTACCTTTTGTTTGAGGGTCCTTATGCTCAAAACTCAAACTTCCGGAAAAGAAAGTGAGTCAGGAAGAAGGGAGATATGAACATGGAGGATCCCCCAGGATTCATGTAATGTCTTTCAGCCCCATTTGGACCCTATCCTAAATCTGTTAACTTACCCCATCCCTTTCCCCTTCTTACGGTGTTTTATACTGGTTTAATAAACCATTTGATATGAGCTTCTTAATTCGGTGTGTGGACCTTTTTTCTTGCACAGCCTGCCTGGCAGTGTTTGGGGGGCCCCACCGCTTCCATCAGGTCACGTTCTACACAACACAGGTCATTGCAGTCTCTGCAATTTTAAAATTGTATCTCTTTCCACATTATATTGGAAGAAAAAAAGGTCACGGGCCAAACATTCAGGCATGATTTGTAGACATTTTCTTCCTGATTCCAACCATAGTCTTTATCCAATTTACAGTATTTATTTGAATGCCATTAGGAGACAGGGGTACAATCCTTATGTGTTTTATATTCACTTTGAAGATAGATGTACCATAAATTATTCCTATCCATTGCAAGTTTTTTATTAAGAGTATTTCACCACCACCACCACATAAAATACTTTAGATTTCTTAAAAATGCAATTTTCATATTAATAGTTTCAATTGTTTAACATTTAAAGTTAGAAAAATGGAAACAGTCCAAAGGAGAGTTGTGTTGGTGAGGCGTTTCTTACTTCTTTAGTGATGTAGCCATCTTTATTTATGTCATACAAATTAAATGCCCAGTTGAGTTTTTCTTGAACTGTCCCTCGGAGCAAAATGGAAAGACCCTTGATGAAATCCTAAAAAGAAATAAAAGTATAATTTGATAGGACGTTTCTAAAAAAAATAAAACAACTATGATAAAAGTCTCTCTCAAACGATGGCCGCAAGGGTTACCACCCTCTGGATTTTCTAACCGTTATTTCGCGAAATAATGTGTTCTTGGGCCTCTGTTTCTCAGAGTTCTCTGTGGGCATAAACCACTCCTTAGCTTTAACATTCTCATCTTTGACTTGGGAACTGTGACTTAAATCACCTGTGGAACTGGAAATGCTAGGAGGACAGACACCCAAACAGCAAGATGCATGCTCTAAGTAGTATTGGATTTCTACCACAACTGCACACAATTTCTTTTACTGAAAAGAATCTGATAACACTGTATCTTAAGAAATACAAGCACATACATAGCATACTTCCCATGAAAAAGATCTGCTAACAAGAAATATGGTCTGTCTTTAAGATATGGGCCGACTGTAACTGTTACTTAGAAATCAAGTTATAACACACATGGGGCAGTGGTTAAGAGCCTGGAGTTTGAAGCCAGATTGCCTGACCTCAAACACCAGTCACTTGACAATATGTCACTTGACAGCTCTGTGTCCTCTGACCATTTAACCTCCTTTTGCTCAATCTGCATATCTGTAGAATGGGGATAATAATACCCACTTCTTAAAAGTTTTTGTGAGGATTAAAAGAGTTAAGCTATAACAATGTCTAGCAAGGGCATTGGTTATGTGTTTGCCAAGTAAACGAAGCCCTTAGCCAGTATCATGGTTAGGCTGGTTTGATTGAACTTGATCAAATTCCTATATATTTGTTGTCATGTGGAGCAGAGATACCATCACAATGCAGTAATTCTGAGCTCACGTAGATCTGATAATCCACTGGTACCTGGGAACTGAAGAGCCCAAGGGGCATGCAGAAGTGGCTTTCTGGGTGAATTTGCTTTTTCTCTCTGCATTTCCATATTCCATCATTTTATAGCTGTTTCCCTGTCCCAGTTTTCTTAATTTTGATGTTTTTTTTTTTTACTTTGAAAAGTAGGTAATACTCACATAGTTCAAAATTTAAAAATATGTAAGATGTTCGTGGACCCCAGCTACCCTTTTTCTTTCTCCCTGGGCAGCTGGCATGGAATTTTTGTGCATATACAAGTATAAGGCATATTTATTTATGTATATTCTATATCCCTTTACACAAATAGTCTGACAGGCTGTTCTGTACTGCCCCCCCCCCACTTAACCATCTTAGAAATAATTCCAATCTTTTTCACAGTTATTTTTCACATAATGTGTATGAATGCACCATAGTTTATTTAACCACACTCCCATTGATGATTATTGAAAGATTTCCAACCTCATTAAAAACAATGTTATGAAGAGTGACCTTATATGTACATAATTCATACTTGAGCAAAAATATGTGTAGAATAAATGCTTAGACATGGGATTTCTGGGTTAAAGGATTTGAATATTTGTAAACTTTAGAGTTATTTCCAAATTGTGTCCCAAACTCCCCTCTCAAAATCTATATATGAGAATTTTTTATGTGTAAGAATATTATAGCTTGTCAATACTATATAGTATTCAACTTTTATGTTTTCTTCTTTCATGGGAAACTCTTTCTCAGATTACTTATGTTTGTATACTAAACAAATTTGAACATTTTTTTTCAAATGTCTCGATTTATAGAAACTCTTCATGTTATTAGTGAAATTATCCTTTGTCTGGGATATGTCCTCCAGTGTTGTTTCCCAGTTTGTCATTTCTTTTGATTTTTCTCATATTGATTTTTGCAAAGTAGGTATTTTTTTATTCTTATATTCTAGAATTTGTCAGTCTTTTAATTTATGTCTTTTGGTTTATGTCATATTGAAAAGGCCTCCTGCATTCGAAGTTGTAGAAAGATACTCCCATGCTTTTTCCTACTACTTCAGAAGTTTACTTTGATACATTCAAATCCTTATTCCATTTGGAATTATCTACTGTTTTTAGTTAATTATCTGGTTTCACACTATTATTTGTTACCCATTGTTTTGAGATGCAAGATTTATCATATCCTTAAATCTTTTATGTATTTGTTTATATTTCTGAAATTTCTCTTTTATTTCATTAGTAAATCTGTTTATCCACCTCTACTTACATCGGCCCAATTATGAAAGTGGCTGTTAGGGCTATTTCCTCCTGGTCAATCTTTTTTTTTCCAGCTATTTTCTCTTGCTTTAATACTGCGCATGACTTTTGAAAGGTTTGAGGTAAATTTACAGATCAGCTTTGGCAGAATTCACAACTGCATGTTGGTGAGTCTTCCTAATCAAGACTATGAGAGACCCTGCCCTTGTCTAAGTCATTTTTGTCACTGAACCTATTTATCAGTGTTCTCCTGGCTACTGTAATAAATTACCACAACTTTAGTGACTCAAAATAATACACGTTTATTATCTTACAGTTCTTCAGGTCAGATGTCTGAAATGAGTTTCACTGGGCTGGAATCAAAATGGGGGAGCACAGGGGATGTAGAGGGAGAGTCTGCTCCCTTGCTTTCTTGAGCTTTTAGAGGCTACTTGCATTGTTTGCTTGTGACCTCTTCCTCCGTCTTCGGAGCACATCACTCTAGTCTCTGCTCCCTTTGTCATATGTTTCTTTTCTTACCTGATCTTCCTGTTCCCTCTTACAAGGACCCCTGTGATTACATTAAACCCACTTAGGTAATCCAGGATGATCTCCCCATCTCAAGATCCTTAATCACACCCACAAAGCTCCTTTTACCATGTAAAGGTAACATATTCACAAGTTCCAGAAATTAGGATGTAGACACCTGGTGGGCTATTATTCAGCATACCAAACTCAGGTATGTTTTAGACCTTTTTGGTTTGGTTTTTTTTTTCCAAGTTGTTCTTTCATGTTTCTTAGTCATACTTATTTCTAGGTATTTTAATCCTTTTGTGCTGTTTTAAATGAGGTATTTTTTCTATTACATGTTCTAAATTACTTTTGTTTGTATATACAAATGCTATTGATTTCTCTATAATAATTCTGTATGCTGCCAACTAAGTGAGTGTTTCTGTTGTATGTGATAGTTTTTCAATTGATTCTCCTGGATTTTTCATGGATGCAATCCTATTAGCTGCAAATGGAGTTAGTTTTACCTCTTCTTTCTAATTTTTATATTTTTAATTACTTTCTTTTTTTCTAACTATAGTGAATCATATATCCAAGACAATATTACATAATAACAACAATAATAGCCATCCTTACTTTGTTACTGAATTTAATAAGACTGTTTCTAGTGTTTCTACTTTAAGCATGATACTGACTTTAATCATGCTAAGAAGGTGTACAATTATCATTTTATTAAAAAAATTCATCAAGAATAACCATTTTAATACCCCATCACTGGGCTAACCCATTCCCCCAACCCCCTCTCCTCTAGAACCCTCAGTTTATTTCTCAGAGTCCATGGTCTCTCATGGTTCATCTCCCCCTCCAATCCCCCCTTCCTTTTCCCCTTCCTACTATATATATATATTTTTTAACATATAATGTATTATTTGTTTCAGAGAGGGCACATATGGAATGGCGCACTGGGTGTTATATGCAAACAATGAATCATGGAACACTACATCAAAAACTAATGATGTAATGTATGGTGATTCACATAATATAATAAAATAAAAAAAAAAGAATAACCATTGACTTTCTTGCAGAAATGGAAAAGCTGATCTTCAAATTCATATGGAATTGCACAGGGCCCCAAAGAGCCAAAACAATATGAAAAAAAAAGCACAGTTAGAGAGCTCAAACTCCAATCTCAAAACTCACTGCAAATCTACAATGTAGCACTTGCATAAGAATAGACATATAGACCAGTGCAATAATGTTGCAAATCTAGAAATAAACATCTGTGATCGTTGATTTTCAACAAGGGTGCCAAGACCATGCAATGGGGAAAGAGTCATGTTTTCAACAAATGGTGCTGTGACAATCAGATAACCATACCCTACTCCCCATCTTTATTCAGGGTAAAATGTAAAGTGAGAGAAAAAGAGAATTCAAGAGAAGCCCACAAAGGATTACAGCATTTGGTAGGCAGAGAGAAGCGAGGCTGGCAAGGGATCTTGAAAATAAGTTGCTAAGGCAGTATGAGAGGTCAAGTGAGGAGTTCATTTTCCTAGAAAAGGATGGTTCATGGTAATACAAGATGCTGCTGGAGAATGAAAAATGTTCATTGGATCAACAAAATGGAGGTCACCAATGAGTGATGGGAGAACTTTCCGAGGAGTAGAAGAAGCACACAATGATAGAGATTAGAAGAAAACTCACGGCTCTTGGCTGGCCATGATGATAGAGAGCCGGCTATATCTGAAGAGGAATATGGGATCACAGGAGAGATTTTTGAAGATAAGCACTTTGATTACTGGAGGGAACTGTCTATGAAGAGATTACTAAAGATGTGTGTGTGAGAGAGAAGGAGGGAGTGCTAGAGATGGGCTGATCGTTCTGGCACCCAAGTGCAGGTAGAGGGTTGAGCTCTGGAGGGAGGAGGTGCACTTCCTCAGTTAACATGGAAGAAGGGGAACATGCTGTGGATGCCAGCAGCTGATAAAAGCAAGAGGATGAGTGAGTCCCCACCTGACAACTTCAATGGATGTCATCTGCTTGGGAGTGACAGGGCAGAAAGGGCAAGAATCGAAGGTTTAAGTAAATAAGGAGGCAGCCATGGTACTAGATAGGTGACTTGTGCAAATTATGAGAAGGTGGGCATCCCTCAAAATACTTCATGCTATCTCCTGGAAAGTTGTTGTAATATATATAAACCTGAAATATATAACATACTATAATCAAGAGTTAATGTGCAATGTACAACTGATAAACTGTAAGCTTTGGCTTATTAGAAGCTACAAAATAGCCATTGCCGATTACGGGAATGTAGGCTTCTCAGAGAAAGATTGCTGGACAGTTTTAAAAGGCCAGCTGAAGTTGATGGCTATCCATATAAACATCATCCATTGCTTTAAATCACAAAGTAATAGTTATGTGCTCTCAGTTGAAAAGGGGGGCTGGATACCAAGTCTTTGAAGACATGCTTAGAGCATTGGTTCTCAAAATTTAGCTTGCCACACAATCATCTGGAGGGCTTGCTAGAACACAGCTTGCTGGGTTCCACCCTCAGGAGAGGTCTAGGTCTAGGTTCATTAGGTCTAGGTTGGGGTGCAAGAATATATAATTCTAACATATTCCAAGGGGATGCTGATACTGTTGATTCAGGAATCACACTTTGAGAACCACTGGCCTACAGAAATCATCAATGGCTTTGACCCTATCACCAAATGGAGCAGACCAGAGCAACAGTGAAAAGCAGTTTTAAAGTCACATACGGACTTTTGTTGGTTGCCTTCCTACTAAACCCCCGCTAATTTCCACTTGGTGCTTCATCCAATTCTGCAGAAGTGCTCTCCACCTCTAGCTTTAGTGATGGAGCTGTGACCTGAGCAAAGTCAAGAGGCGTATATTATCCCTTCGGTCAAGGCAATTGGATCTGGGTTGGCATACAACTGAACTCAGTCCGCGTCTACTCGACACGAGCAGTAAAGCTCGGAGCCAAGGAGTGGCTGGCATCTTTTGGGACCACAGGAGAGCCCGCCCTTTGTTGTAGCCATCCTTATCTCTGGACTTTTTCTTTCTGTGAGCCAATAAACTCATCACATTGTTTTTGTTAGTATGTGATTTTCTATTATTTGTAAACAAAAATATCCTGATTTACAAGCTGACAGCTGATTCACATCTTCCTGTTAAGTACGATGTATCCCAAAACTACTTACATTAAAAGATGGCTGTGGACCTTGAGCACCCCTCTACCTTGTAATATACCATCTGGCAGGATGATATCAATAAACAGTTATTTCAAAAGAAGAATGATTCCTTACGTGTAGAAAAGAAAAATGAGAAACTCAGTGTATTTTATGTGGTTTTTGCTCCACGCTTTTCTGAATGGTAACTGAAATCTATCGAGTAGGAGACACAAGGCTTAAAAAAAAAAAAAAGAAAGAAAGAAAAAGAAAATTCTTGGAGTACTTTGCATAATTACCTTTTATCTGTGAAAAAATCTTGCATCTGTTCCCTAATGCACAAAAATGATTGGTACTGAATTGTGGTTTCCATTCTCTTATGATCAAAGCAAAAGAAGGAAAAAGGCATAAAGATTTGACTTTATAATATCCCAGCCTTGTTCAGTTGTGAGCTTTTCGGTATCTTTCAAATTTTTGCGTAGTGCCTTAGTTCTGGTTGCTATGACAGGGACATTAGTCTTCCTCTGTCAGAGGAGGTCATCAAGAGGACATGACCATTGCTTGACCCACAAGCTGGCCCAGGCAGTCCAAGGCTCCTGCCCCTCCTCTGTCCTTGGAATGTATGGTCTGCCCACCCTTTCTGGAAAAGGAGCCACTTCAAGGATGTAGCCTTGAGAAAGTAAGGTCTTGTTGAGACCATCTGGACTGTATATGTGACTGAATTCCATTAAGGCCTCCATAAAATTTTTTAAGGTTCTGGTGGACAGTACAGAGATTTACTTGTCTTGGAGTTGCCCACGACAAGCCTCACAGGTAAGTTCCCTTACTAATTACACCTGCCACCTACCATTCTGGAGTGGCCTGTCTCTTTCTTCAGTCTCTCCTCACTGTCTGGGTGCAGGGGGCCAGTTTGGAATTTCACCAGAGGAACTACTGAGGTTGCAAACCAACATCCTGCCTCCCTATCTGCCACTCAAAGAGCAATATGGCTTATAATCATGTGTTTAGGGTATTTGCAATAAATAGTCCTGTTTATAGTTGGGAAAAGAACATTAAGTGACTTACCAAAGGTTAAAAATGTTAACTAGCTAGTTAGTGACAGATTCGGTATGGAAAATCATACACGTGTTTGGTGTATTTCTAATTTTATGCTTTCTTATGTATGTTCATGAAATTTTTAAAGGTTGCTTATTTTCTCTGGTATGACCTCCTGTGATTGGAATTAAGCTTCCACAGTAGTTGAGCCACTTTTTGAAGTATTTGAAAGACACAATTTCAGGTACTATCTGAAGTTTGCATCAGGCATCAATATGTCTAAAAAATAATAAGTAAATTTTCTAGGATTTGTGGCCTGATTTTGTCATGCAGAAGGGATAATGTACTTACCTCATTTGATATATAATATTGTCTATTTAGCTAATTTAGTGTCTGAAAAGGTGATGACAGACACGTTAAGTTAGAGGAAAGTTCTTTGGTTCGATCTCACTAGAGGCCATTTAACATTAATAAATTTTTAAACAAAAATGAATATAAATACATAACAAATGTATACATAAATATGCTTGATTTATGTAAAAAATTATAGAAAACTATACTGAAGAAAATTGCAATCACACATAATCCTATCACTTATGCAAAATGAACATTTCCATTTTTATGCGTAGCATATTTATAGTAAAGGTCATGTATGTATATATAATAATGTATATTTCACTTAAAATTACAAGCATTTTCCCACATCACTGAAAATTCATTGTGACGTCATTTAAATTACTACATATTAGGTTGAACCCTATGAAATTGCTGATTTTTTTTTTTAAGTGGACTCCACACCCAGCATGGAGCCCAACGTTGGGCTTGAATTCAAAATCCTGAGATTCAAAACCTGGGCTGAGATCAAGTGTCAGATGGTCAACCAACAGGGTCACGCAGGAGTCCCAAATTGCTGATATTTTTTATCATATTTGCAAGAATATTAATTTCATATGGTTTAATCTAATGATACTATGACAATGGTTTTTTAACGTTTTGGACCCCAAACCACAATAATTACATATTAAATGGCAAGCTAGAACATACACAAACACATACACATACACCAGAAAGTAATTATTTCCATTTCTCTTCTATTAATTTTTTAAACATTCTTATCATTAATCTCTAAATTAATTTTACCATGTATTAATGATCGTAATTTGGAGTTGGAAACACTGCTTTGTCATATGGATATATTGTGATTTACTTAACCATACTTTCTATTGGTGGCTATGTAAATAAATTAAAATTTTTCTTTACTATAAATGATGCTGTGTAAAATTGTTCTCTATTTCCCATCATTTTGACTTATTTCCTTAGGAAAGGAGTAGAAGTCCTGGGTTCTGGGAGCACTGAAATTTAAAAGTAATAATGACTACAGTTTATAGATGTCTGTGGGGCCCTGTGTTAGGCAATTTCTGTGCGTTATTTCATGTCAGCCTCATGCAACCGTAGGGAGTAGGTATTGCAGTCTTTATATTGTAGAGAGATGCTCAGAGGAAACAAGGGACCAAGCCAAGGCATAGTCAGTGAACAGGGAACTAAAAATCAATCCCAGACCTCTGACTCAAAGCCCAGGCCTCATTTTGACTAGAATTGAATCAATGGGCTGTGGTTATACACAACAGTATGATATAAACACAGGCCATATCTCTTTTCTTGCTAGTATAGGACAAAATTGTGGGGTGATGTAAAATAATGACTCGTAGTGATTTGCAGTTCATCTACTTCCTAATAACATTTGTAGAAAATAAGGAATGCCAGGAATTCATAATTCTTGCTATAAAATTAATTCATAAATGCATTAGAAAATACCCTTAGCTTCTTAAAAATAAGTGTGTCACTATGCAAATATATGTGTGACCATGAAAGTTGTAAGAAGATCAGCTAAGAAGCCCAAGAGTTACATGTCCAGGAACACTGAGACGGAGAGAGATCAATTCTCTGAGACTGACCAGATGTCAACCAGGGTCACTAACATTAACTGAGCATTTTCTATATGCCATGAAACTTTCAAAACTCTTTAAATCCATCATTTAATCAAACAACAATTTTGTGAGGTATCTATCATGATTATTTCCAATTTACGTTGAAGAAATTCAAGCACAGAGGGAATGAGGAACCTGCCCAGGGATCAGAGCTAGAAGTGGTAGTATCTAGATTTGAACCCTGTGTCTGACTGAGAAGCATGTGTTCTTTTAGATGAGAAGAGACTTCTGGAGCCTCCACAGTGGCTGGATGTTAAAGTTGGAGATTAATTCAGGACTGGGGCAGGGAAGACGAAAGATGAGCCTGAAGCATCTTGTAGTGCCAGAAAATACGGGTCTGATGAAAGAAACACAGCAAAAGAGAAGAAACAACCACAATGATAGGAGAACGTTGAAGGGACACAGGAGTCTACTGAAACAGCTCCCAGTTGCCAAGCTGTAACAATTTCAGCAACAAAATAAATAGGGTTATATTGGATTAAACTCAAAAGACAAAATAAATCTCCATTGGTCCATACTGATATAAATGACTTCTTGAATAAATTCCTCAATGGAGGAGAAGAGACAAATATCCCAGGCAGAAGAATTCCATGTAAATTATGTAAATTATATTCTACTCTCAAGGAGGTGGAATGTAACTCCCCCAGCCTAAAGTGTGGGCTGTGCAGAATAACTTTCTTCCAGAGTATGGTTTGGGAAGAGGGGGAAAAGAGTTAACTCTACAGCAGAGGAATAACCAACCCTACTTCAACCAGGTGACCAACGTAGAAGTCAACAATGTTGATAAAATGTACTCTTGCTTTTATGTGATAAAATATGGCACTTTAATTCTTTGGGCTTTCTCCCCAGAACATACATCCCCGGGCTAATTATGAGAAAAAAAACATCAAACAAATCTGATATTCTACAAAACACCTGACCCATACTCCTCAAAACTCACAAGGTCATCACAAACAAGGAATATCTGAAGAACTGTTACATCCAAGAGGAGCCTAAGGAGATCTAGTGGCTAAATTTAATACGGTATCCTATATAGGATGGACAAAAAAAGGACATTAGGTAAGAGTTAAGATAATCTGAAGAAAGTATGGACTTTAGTGGATAATGCATCAATATTAGCTCATTACTTGTAGCAAGTATTCCATTTTAATGTGATACTAATAACAGGGAAACTGGATGAGAGGTATATGAGAACTGTCTGTACTATCTTTGCAATTTTTCTATAAAGGTAAATCTGGTCTAAAATTTAAAAAAAACTTTATTTAAAAATGAATTTTAAAAAACAAATCTGACCTGTGGTCTGTCAGATATTTATTGTATGCTTTTCTTGTCTGTCTTGTAATCATCTGCTGTTACCCCACATTGTAGCGTGTGCTATGAGAGGTTTAAAGGACTTGCCCTTAGGGCCTACAGGAAATGGTAAGCAAATGCAGGAGGAGCTGAGTACCCCCATGGCAAAACTAGGCAAGACCACAGGGAAGGAGCAGGCCAGAATGATGGACGACAAGCAAAAACCAGGACACATGTGGCCTGGTCAGATTCCCTGGGAATCAACAAAATGTATGGATGGGGCCCAGGGCAACAGACCCAACTGTGAAAACAGTTGGATTCCATGAAAATGGGAGAATATAAGCTCCATGAAGACAAAGATTTGTGTCTTTTGTTCACTGTTGTGTCCCCAGCCAGCACTTTGAAGAGTGTTTGGCACATAGTCATGCTCAATAAGTATTTGTTAAATGCATAAATGAAATGAGAAGACTTCTGAACCTACCTTTCACTTTCCTTTCAATAGCTCCCTGCAATGGGCACTAGACAAGAACAGAATTATGTGTACAGGTTGTATAAGTGTGTGTGTGTTTGTGTTAAGAGATATAAGATGGATAAACCCTAATGATTAATAAATGTGATAAAATCAGAATTTTATACTTATTGGTAACATTGCCTAAATAATTCCCACTGGTATCTGACATCTCAAAAGAAAATAGCTATTTATTTTTTTAAAGATTTTATTTATTTTGAGAGAGAGAGAGCACACACGTGGTGGGGTAGGAGAGGGAGAGGGACAAGCAGACTCTGGCAGAGAGTCTGATGTAGGGCTCCATCTCAGGACCCTGAGATCATGACTTGAACCGAAATCAAGAGTTTGGTGCTCAACCAACAGAACCACCCAGGTGCCCTGAAAATAACTATTTAATTTGATAAAATGACTAATCCTAGAAAGAAAGTTTTGCCACAACCATAAATGATATTTGGGAGGAAAAACACTTTTTTCTCATCACTGTGAATGACGACGAGATTACTTTTTTGGTTTATAACGTCTCCAGGCAGTGCCACTCACATTTTATTCAGTATGAATTGGATTGTCAGTGAATGGTGTTTCCTTGAAGCTTTGAACCGTAGCTCTGATGTCACCTGTAGGAAGCAGGTATAGCTATTCCAGAATGTTATTTTAAGTCAGCTTCAATAATTCAAGTAAACTTGCCATTCGGGACCTGCTCAGAAGCATGCATTGCCCTGCTGGTGATAATGTTTGGCAGACGGTAATTGTTGAAATGGTGGTAAAGGTTCAGAGTTGATCATGTAGCCAACCATTGTGTCAGTAACCAGGGATTTTTGTGGATGGGATGGATTGAATGCGAATTGTGAAAGTTGGTGATAATATTCAGTAATCAGATCATAGAATGCCATCTTAGATGTCATCTAGCAAACACTGTGGCCCAAGCCCTCAGGAGGAGGCAGTCTATTATAATGGTTAAGAATGGGGTTTGGAAAACTATCATCTGGGGAGTCAAACAGGGCTCATATTGTTTTGTAGACAAAGTTTTATTGGAACACAGCAATGCCCATTTACTTAGGATTTGTCTGTGGCTACGACAGCAGAATTGAGTAGATACAATAGAGACTGTAGGGCCCACAAAGCCAAAATATTTACTATTTGGCTCTGAACGGAGAAGTTTGATGATCTCTGGTTAAAACCACATAACAATAAAAAATTATTTAAAAAAAAAAACAAAAAACCATAGGTTTTAGAGACTTAGGCAGGGCTGCGTTTCAATCCTGGTTTGTAAATTTGAGTGCCAAACTCATTAGTGCCAAAACTTGAAGTGAACTGACATAAAACTATTTTTAATCTATTTCTAATTACCTATCTACCTATCTATCAATCCATCATCTAACAGTCTACATATGATCTATCATCATCTATCATCTATCTATCATCTAATCTGCCTCTATCATATTAATCAGAGGACACTAACAGCTGTACTAAAACTTTCAAATCTTAGTGACTTGGCACCATATAAACTTACTTCACACACAGTGAAATGGGGAGAGTGCTCTGTTCCATGCAGTCATTCAGAGATCCGGACTCCTTCCACTTTGTTGCAGGGCCAATTGAAATATGTGAGCTCATAGTCCCCACAGATGGGAAGAGAGAAGAAGGAGATGTGGTCACTTCTACTCACATCTCTTGGTAAATCTCAGTCATGGCTCCACCTAACTGCAGGAGAGCCTGGGATTATGGCCTATTCATGAGATCACCGAGCGGAGCACATGGACATTGGTCATCAGCAGCAGTCCCTGCCATGTTTATCATGTATCATATTTCACTGCATGAATATTACACATTTGATTATAGCATGCTGCAGACCCTACCAGAGACATTAAATAATATGGACTAGTGTATGCAGGGTATTACTTGCCTAAATCTGCCGGGCTGTGAATGACAAAACTCAGCTGGCTCTGAGGCTTTCAGATGAGGGGCTGGGGATCTATATACATCTCTCAGGCAGGATAACAATTGCTAAAAGATGCATTCTGGCGCCAAACTGCCTGAGTTTGAATCCTGGCCCTCCTACTTTCTAGCTGTGTGACCTTGGGCAGGTTGCTAAACCTCTCCATGATTCCCTTTCTTCATTTGCTAAAAAGGAGTTAATAACGGTACCTGTGAAGATGAACTAAGCTAGTATATATAATGCACTCAGCACAATTGCCTGACTCATGAGTTCAAATGAGTTCTAAACAAGAGTCAGTTATTATTACTGTGTATAGCTAATAGTATTTTTAAACACTTAGTATTAGTGACTGACACACAGTAAGTACTTACTATATGGTGAGATGCAAAATTATCTTTCATACCATTGTGGACAGAGCGATCATGTAGCCATTGAATGACTATGTTCAGTGATAGAAGATTACTGTTTAACAAGATGACCAATGTCGTTATTAATTGGCTTTGTTAGAAAAATGTCTCGTGTAATAACTACTTTGGTAACACCTTATAAATATCAAGCATGTATTTGGTGCCAGGCACTGAGCCCAGGACCATGTGGCTTCACCGGTAAATTCTGCCAAACATTTAAAGAACTAATACCAATCCTTTTCAAACTCTTTCAAACAATTTCAGAGGAAGGAATATTTCCAAACTCATTTATGAGGTTAGCAGTATCCTGGAACCAAAACCAGATGAAGGTACCACAAGAAAAGAAAACTACAGGCTAATATTCTTGATAAATATACATCCAAAATCCTCCACAAAATTCCAAGAAATTCGAACAGCCCATTAAAAGGATCATACAACATGACCAAGTAATCTTTATCCCCCTGATGGAAAGATGGTTCAACATATACAAATCAATTAATGTGATATCCCACATTAACAGAATAAAGAAGAAAAATCACATGATCATCTCAATAGATGCAGAAAAAGCATTTGACAAAGTTGAATGCTCTTTCATGATAAAAACTCTCAACAAACTAAGAACAGAAGGAAAGCATCTTCACATAATGAAGGCCATATATGACAAGCCCACACCTGACAACATGCTCAATGATGAAAAATTGAAAGCTTTCCCTCTGGGATCAGGAGAAATGCAAGGACACCCAATATTGCCACTTCTTTTCAACAGAGTATTGGAAGTCGTAGCTAGAGAAATTAGGTAAGAAAAATAAATCAGATGACATGATATTATATATAGAAAATCCTAACAATTACACCCAAAAACTGCTAGAACTAATAAACAAATTCAGTAAAGTTGCAAGATACAAAATCACATACAAAAATTACTGTGTTTCTATATATCAACAATGAATTATCTGAGAAGGAAGCTAGGAAAACATTCCCATTTACAATAGCACCAAAAAGAATAGAATAAAAAACTTAGGAATAAACTTAACTAAGGAGGTGAAAAACTTGCATACTAAAAACTGTGAAACACTGATGAAAGAAATTAAAGAAGACACAAACAAATGCAAAGTTCATGAGTTGGAAGGCTTAATATTGTTAAAATATTCATACTACCCAAAGCTATCTGCAGATTCACTACAACCCTATTAAAATCCCAAGTGGTATTTTTTACAGATAGAAAAAATTCATATGGAACCACAAAATACCACAAATATCCAAATCAATACTTAAGAAGGAACAGGGCTAGAGGCATCACAATTCCTGATTTCAAAGGATATTACAAAGTTATTATAGTAATCAAAACACTATGGTACTGGCATAGAGACAGACATATAGACCAATGGTACAGAATAAAAAGCTCAGAAATATATCCATGCACATATGGTCAACTGAGCTTTGACAAGGGTGTCAAGAATACACAATGGGGAAAGGGAAAGGATAGTCTCTTCAACAAATGGTATTAGGAAAACTGGATACCCAACTCAAAAGATTGAAATTCCATCCTTACCTTATCCCATACACAATTATCAATTCAACGTGGATTAAAGACTTAGACATAAGACCTGAAACACTAAAGCTCCTAAAAGTAAACCTGGGGGAAAAACTTCATGATATTGGTCTTGTCAATGATTTCATGATAGGACTCCAAAAGCACGGGCAACAGAGTAAATAAACAGGTGCTAAACTAAAAAACTTCTGAGCAGCAAAGGAAACAATCAGTGGAGGGAAAAGGAACCTACAAAATGGGAGAAAATATTTGGAAACCATGTATCTGATAAAGGGTTGTCTCAAAAATATATAAGAAATTCCTTCATCTCAATAGTAAATATCTAACAA
The DNA here is from genome assembly GCF_009762305.2 of Zalophus californianus. Taxonomy (NCBI): domain Eukaryota; kingdom Metazoa; phylum Chordata; class Mammalia; order Carnivora; family Otariidae; genus Zalophus; species Zalophus californianus. The sequence continues at coordinate 16,397,645 of NC_045596.1, forward strand.
CTCATAAAAAATGAGCTGAGGACTTGAATATACATTACTCTGAATATATCCAAATGGCAACCAGGTATATGAAAAAATGCTCAACATCCCCAATCACCAGGGAAGTACAAATAAAAACCACAATAAGATAGCACCTCACACCCATCAGGATGGCTATTAACAAACAAATGAAAGATAAGAAGTGTTGAGGATGGGGTGCCGGGGTGGCATCTGCCTTCGGCTCAGGTCATGATCCCAGGGTCCTGGGATCAAGCCCTGCATCGAGCTCCCTGCTCCGGGAAGCTTGCTTCTCCCTCGCCTACTCCCCCCGCTTGTGTTCTCTCTCTTGCTGTCTCTCTCTCTGTCAAATAAATAAATAAAATCTTTATTAAAAAAAGTGTTGAGGATGTGAGTAAATTGGAACACTTGCACACTGTCAATGGGAATCATAACTGTGTAGCAACTATATGGAAAACAGTATGGAGGTTCCTCAAAAAACCAAAAATAAAAACACCATGTGATCCACTAATCCTACTTCTGGATAATTGTCCAAAAGTATTTGAAATCAAGATCTCAAAGAGGTATTAGACTCCCATATTCATTGCCACTCTATTCCCAACAGCTACCCTGCAATATGCAACAACACTGATGAACTTGAGGACATGCTGAGCCATCAGAGACAGACAAATACTGCATGATTCCACCTACATGAGGTATCTAAAATAGACAAATTCCTAGAGTCAAGGAGTGGAATGGTGGTTGTGGGGGGCTGGGGCAGGGAGAAATGGGCAGTGACTAAGGGGCGTAAAGTTTCAGTTAAGCAAAAGGAATAAACTCTAGAGATGTGCTGTACAGCATTGTACCTGTAGTCAACAATATTGTAATATACACTTACAATTTTGTTAAGAAGGTAGATCTAATGCTCAGTGTTCTACAATAATAGCAATAATAATAAAGAAAAAAAGTCTCAAAAAAGTTATTAAACCACCCAAACTCAGATTTTCCCTGTAAATAGACTAAATTTCTTGCAATGTGTCTAAAGTCAAATCATATATAAAAAAAAGTCTATGACTTACCTCAAAACTCACAGCTCCATTGTGGTCCGTATCAAACGCATTAAACAGAAAATGCGCGTATGTTGTCGAGTCTGAAATGTTGCAAAGGGAATATCATTAAGGCAGCATTCCAATACTCTACTGAAGACTGGCGTAGCATGCCAGAGCCTCCTTCTAGTTAGGAAAACTTACTCCATCTCCTCTACTTGTGCTTTCTTCCTGGCTGTGCACCTTCGTTCAGTAGAGGATTATAATTTGAGATTCATGAGAGTTCCTCACACAGATGCCATTGATGATACACATTCTCTGTAAGGTTGTTGCTGGAAATGCTCTGAGCATCTGGGAGTCTTGGGTGATGTTCCTGGCACTGAGATGAGTAATGGTACCATAGATGGGTGTGAGGATGAAGTGAGATGCATCTGGAAATTGTTTAGTGCTTGGCAGGGGCTATTGTTACAAGTAAAATAATAAAAATCCTAAGAGTGTGGGATGCCTGGGTGGCTCAGTCATTTGGGCATCGGACTTGATTTCCACTCGGGTGGTGATCTCAGGGTCATGGGAGCAAGCACCCAGGTGTGCTCAGCGCTCATTGGGGAGTCTGCTTGAGATTCTCTCTGTCTCCCTCTCCCTCTGCCCCTCCCCTGCTCTCTCTCTCTAAAATAAATTAATTAATTAAAAACAATACTAATAGTGAGACATGCATGAATTGACACTTTTAGTGTTGTGATTATGAGGTTGTTCATCATTTTTACAACTCAGATAAAGATAGGGACTCAGAGAGGTTAAGAAACTTGCCCAAAGTCACACAGTCAATTAGTAAAGAGGGATGAAACTGAGTCCTTCTGACTGGAAAACCATGCTAGCCCACAGCCAGTGAAGTGGTCTGATGAACTGAGGACAGGGGTCACTTGGGAAGTTTCTGTGGCCATGGTAGGCGTGTGGGGTCCTGAGGGCCCCTGGGCCTTGTGTGGGATTCACGGTTCAAGGTAACACTGGGCAATATGGGACGGGGCTCATTCCCCAGCACCTTGCAATGCTGCCTGATAACCCAGGAGTACATCTGAGATCCAACACATCCGCTGAGCTTGCTTCTAGGGGGTTTTCCCATTTTTGCTCTTTTACTTTTTCTCTGTTGTCTCCCTTCATCTCTGAAAAGCTTTCTGCTATTTCATGTTAAAAGTATATTTTTTCTTGATATTTTCTTTTCTTAGTGCAGTTTTCATTTTTCAGTGCTTCTGTGCTTGACCTTGATCAAATTTACTTGATTATTTTAGATGTTTCATCTCATGGTTTTAGCTTTTTACCTTAACCTTTTTTATATTAGAAAAAAAAAATTGTAACCTTTTAGTTCATTGGCTCCAGGCTTTTATCTTGTTTAAAAATCTCATCTATTTCTATGTTATAACTTTTAACCTTTATTTTTTATTGGGATTGAACAAAATTTCTTACTCACCTTTTACTTTATAAATTGCTTTTTAAAGGCTGTCAAGAAACTAAGTCATAGTGGCAGTAGGAGAGAATCACCCTTCCCAAATAAGAGAGGTCAGAGGTCATAGAAACTTCCCTCCCAGCTCTCAAGCACCCATGGCCCACTTATGGATGGTTTTTCCTGAATGCTTCACCCAGTGGTAAGTGCTATTGAAGGCCACATATTTTACAAGGTAGACTGAACACTCAGTTTCTCAAAATGATTGTGGCATTGTCTTTTACCTCTTACCTTTAAATACGATAGATGAAACCACTTGTTTTTAAACATAGGAATTATTAACACTGTTCTCTATGAACTAACCAGGGACCACAATTGGGTCTAAACAGTATGTCCTATAATTGTATCTAGAGTGAATGTCCACACAGTATTGATGAGTTGCAGAAAGAAATCCTTTTAAATATGGGTTATTACCAGGGATTTGGTTATAAACAATTTAGTGCCATTCTTGGGAAGTTCCATTATAGAGTTGTCAAGAATTGGCAGCCTTTTTATATTCACATAGTTGTTTTGCTCTCAACAGTGCTGTTACACAGATTTCTTGAACTATTTAGTGCCCTATGGTGATAGGAATTGACAGGTGGTATGTTAAACTTACTTTCCAAGGGAGAAAAAAAGAGATTTTGCATATTTTATAATGAGCTTCATTAAGCAGATCTCTTAGTATCCTATTTAGACAATCAGGGTACATGCCTTTACCTTAGCAAGCAGGACTCAACATGAATAATGGCTCAGAACAATGTTGGCAATTTTTTTTAAAATTAAAAAAATAAGCTAACATGAACATACAGTAATTAGCTTTCTTCTTAAATGGGGTCACTCTAGCTTTAAAGCTTGACACATGGGACAGACACTCTCAAGGTTTGCTCCGATGTGGTATAGACTCCTTGTTCCTATAAATGTGCCTTGGCAATTCCCCTGGAAGTTAAACCAGTTTTCCAGTCCAGATATACTGTGCAGACCACAGTCGTCACTAGTGTAGTGAAGTTGGACTGCCTGAGTTTGAATTTCAGCTCTCCCAAACATCAACTCAATGGCTTTGGGAAAGTTGTTTATCTTCTCTGGGACTCAGTTTCCTCATCTACAAAATAATAACACCAGTATGTACTTTGTAGGGTCCTAAAAAGATTAAATGAGATACTAATATGCAAAGTGCTTAGAACAGTCCTAAGCACATATTAAATTTAAGTTCAATAAATATTATCTATTATAATTATTGTTTCACAGACAGCCACCTTAAAGAAATGTGAGTAAAATTTTTACAGATATAATACCTTTCCACCTGAAAAAGTTCCTGTGGGTTTTTTTTGTTTTTGTTTTGTTTTTTGTGAAATCTCTATTGTGTGTCTAGGTGACTGGAGTTCTTCCTGCTCTATAAAGACCAGTAGAATTGTATCATGAAGGGTTATTGTGGCTTCTGCTGGGGTTTGGATTTTTTTGGACAGGCATCTGGAGACTGTGAAAGTTTCTGAAAAAGGGGAGTGATGTTCTGAGCTTTGACTGGATGAGAGGAAGGAGCTAAGGCACTGGAAGTATCTGGCTGGGCACAGAGGTAGATACATGAAGAAAAGGGAAACTGTCCACAAAAGCATCTGTGGTCAAGTCTCATCTGATGGGTGTTCTTTTTAGACACTCAATACATGTTTACTTACACAATGAATAACTGGCATCCTGGAGTCTAGATTTCAGTACAGTTGGGAGCTCAAAGATAGAACATTGATCTCTCTTCTCTCCAATGACCCAAAAGTCTTCTCTGACCATGTTTCCTTACACATAGCAAAAACAGTTCCTGAGTTTGATATGCTGAGATTGCCTCAGTTTCCTACAATCTTACTTGTGAAGTAGAAAATTAAATGTGGAAATTTTGTGCTTGGGGGACAAAATTTATGGATGCTTAGGACAGGAAGTTATATTAGATACCATTTAGCTGTTTATCTACATTTAACAAAGGTGGAAAACAGTTGCAGGTAAATTCAGTGACTTAACTAAGATTACCTAGTTGGTTAATGATAGAGTTGGTAATGAAATCAAGACATTCCAACATCAGCTCCTAGAAATAAAGGATGTGTAGAGTAGAAAGAAAACAGGAATTTTTGTTCTACATTTTATAGATGTTATGAAAGCATTGCTCCACAGGAACAGCCTGAGGCCCACAGCAATACGCCATTTGAGTCACAGGCCTTAGTGGTGTTACAGTCTCACAAAACCAAGACTCAACTTAGTCCAATGACTTTAACCCAGTTATTTCCAACCCCCATCGATAATACCAACTAACGCCTTGATTGAAAAAGCTATCAATGTACATAAATTTCAGAGAATTTGAACAAGTGCACTTGATTTTCATGATCCAGGTCTGTGGATTGAAATCAATCTGGCCGATTTTTTCTTCCTACCACAAATCCCTACTCCCACTTGAATTCAAGCCCAAGGTACAGAATTAGTTTAATGCATTTGAATATACAGTTCAAAACACTGTTGCTATGGTGAGGCAGGTTCATATACATGAATAATAGTTTCTGTTTGATAAGGCCTCTATAAATCACCCTGAAAATCCTTAGAAATATTGTTCTAGGACAAGAAAGATATTCCATGGGTGGTGTTATTAAAAAATCTTTATGCCCTTGACCCCGTCCAAGTGCCTTGCACACAGTGACAGCTCAATAGGTGTTTGTTGACTTAGAGTCTTCTGATTGGAGCTAATTCTTCCGTTCCTTGCACAGCTAGTAGGTGCCTGGCACAGGCAAAGTAAGTGAAGAATCCCTACAACATGAGCAGGAGGAGCCCAGGAAACTGCAATTTTCACAAGATTTTAAAATGTTCAGTGAACTTAAGAGTGTCCATGCTAAAGTTTCCGCTGTACATGGCATTGAAAAAGTATTGCTGTAACGATACCAGGAAGGGCACCAACCAGCCATTCATTTCCTCTCAGCTGGTTTTCTAGCAGGCATACTTTACATCCCTCACAAACCAGAAGCTTCTGCTCACTCCATTTGTGCTGCCATCCAGAACATCAAACAGGTTGTCCTTGGTAAACCATCTGGCTAAGCAGTAGAGAAAACTAAGAGCCTGACACAATACAAATTGCAGGAAGTTCTGTAGAGAAGACAAAGTTTTTTCCTAGAGGAAATGGTGAGATGTGGTGATTTATGGACCCGTCATTGTTCGTGCTCATAATGAGAAACCTGTTGCTTTCAGATCTAGATAAATGGCTCCATAGAAGCGTGAGGATGGCCATGACATGAATTTGCCTCTCATTGGAGATTGTGTTCTTCCTCAAGACATTTCCCCCCTTTCTAGCAGCACGGCAAGATACAATTTGCATGTGTGATATTAATTTTTTATTATTTTATTTTATTTTTTTATTTCCAAAAATGTCTTATTGGAGTACAGTTTTGAATATTAGGGTTTTTTTTGTTGTGATATTAATTTTTTAAATTGCGAGTCATCATTCTTTAAAATATGTCATTTCCTTCAGTAGTGCCTGGTACTTTTAAATTTATCATTCAATTAACATGAATAGTCAAAGAATTTTTAAGAAAGCAAAAGTGATTTTTTTCCCTCAAATACCATTGCATTTTGCAACAAGAATCATTTGCAAAGGATTGTGCTTAAGTAGATGTTCTCTAATGCCAAAATGTTATTTTTCAAATAAAGATAAATTTTTAATGTGAAGCTTTATCCCATTTGTAGCATGCCATAACTTTCACTTGAGATAATAAAAAATAACTTAAAGACTTCCATTTGTGCTAGATCTTTGATATTGCTGTTAATCAATATTCTGACAGATACTTAGAGTTATAATGTAAACATGATTTTTCTTCAGAAATGCCATGTTTCTTCAATAATGTAGAAATAGATGAGTTAAACAAATGATATTCCAAATTCTTTATTAAGGCACACAATGGACCCATTACAATCTGGGCATCAGGCCCTATGACCAATAGCTGTCCTTGGGCTGTTAGTAATGAGATGGGGTAGGGGGGAATTGTCACCCATGAGATATCCAAAGTCATGTAATAATGGGTCACCTTGTGTTTTCTCAGAATTCTAATTTAATTCTTTTTAAATAATTTAATTTTTTAAAAGGAATTGTTTTTAATTTAATTCCTTTTAAAGGTCATCATGAATGAAAATTTTGGGCAGGTACCACATCTTCTTCCTCTTTCATTATCAGCACCTAACACATAGCCAGGCACATAGTAGACTGTGTTTGAGCTGGGCCTCTTGTTGAATGAAAGAGAACCTATAAGGCCCAGGGGCAGATAGACACCTTCACTCATCTCTAAAACATATGTGTTATCTTTATGATTTCCTTGTTTCCTTTCCAGTTAAATTAATATTTAGAGTGGTGTTAACTTTCTCAGATGTGGGGGGGGAGGTGTGATAGCAAGAGGTCCTAAAAGAGAAAGAGCAGAAAGAACACTAGGTGAGGCTCTAGCAAAATCTAGGTTCTAAGCCTTATCTGCCACTTAGTGGATGCATGACCCTGAGGAAACCATTTAACTTCTCTAAAGCCCAGATTTCACATCTGAAAGTTGACGATAATCGTATTTGTCCTAATTTGAGAGTGGGGAGAATCAAATGATACCTACAGTGCATGCTAAAGAGCTTTGTGGCATATCATGGACCAAGCCATCATTGTCCAAAGGTGCTGTGCCTTTGAGAGCCACAGTATGAGATACACAGTATTACTGCTTCTTGTATTCTGCTGAAGGAGAAATCCCAACTATCTGACAATTTGTAAGGAGCTCACTTTTATGATATGTTGGAAATTATATGCACTTGCATGTTGTGTATTAGTTCTTTTGCATAGCGATTAAAAATGTAGAATCATTCCATAAAAGATTAAGCCAAATTCAAGATTGCAAGCATAATTCTAATGGAGAGTACGTTAACAAGTCCACATTTACACTTACCTCCCTGTGGAAAGAACTGTGAGTATATCTCTTTGAAGGTTTCTTCATTAACAACACCACTGGGACATTCCTAAAGAAAGTGGTAGAGAAGCAATATGAGCAAAGTGTTCATAAAACTGATTTTTTGCACATTTTGAAACAGAACTGTCTACTGCACAAAGCTGTACCAAGGAAAGGGAACAATCCATCCGTTTTTCAAAGAGAATAAAAGCACACAATAAACTCTTCTTTGTTCCAGTTCTCATAGAATGAAAAAAAAATTACAGATGTAAAAATCTTTGCATATTATAAAATATTAAAGCTGGGCTGACACATGAAAAAACACACTGTTGCTTTTAAGAACACAAATGTTTATTATCAACAAAGTAAGAGGAAATTACATTGTTTTTCATATAGCAATGGTATTGCAAGATGCTTATGATGTGCTCTTTGCTGGATATTGGTGCCATGTTCCTCTGGCGATTTGCTGGACCCACATTATCTTTAGTTCAGTAAGAAAATGGTGTGCTCCATCTGGGAGTGGCCCAAGCAGGAATTACTAATTTCTGTTCCCAGTGTGTTCAGGAGTGCATAACAGCATGGTTTGTGACAAGTGACCTTGAGGGAGATAGGACTGCGAGATCTTTTTAACTTCTGGAGTGGAGGGTCTGAAAAGAAAGAGGCCTGAATGTAAAGAATTCCCATTTTTGTTCCATGGGTGGAGTTACTTTTTAAGACTGATGGATACTGACCTTGGGAACTCCACTAATGTTGGACCACTGACCTGGTGGGACAGAGGGCAAGGCTACCCACCCCAGAGTGGATCGGGCATTTTCTACAAAAGGAACTGAAATCTAAAATGTTAGAAGAGGTCTGTCTCAGTGCTGAAAAGGAGGACTAAGTAAGAGAATTGTAGACAAAGATGAGATCAAAACTTCCTCCACTCTCTGGAGTTAAAGAATGTTCTGGTCAGGAGTCTGAGGTGTAGAGACTAACAATCACGTAACAATCCGACATCAAGTCACATGTGGGATGTTAATTGTACGTTGACTGTGGGGAGGTGATACGCTCTGTCCAGTCTTTTTGAGTGGCTCCTCATGAACAGACAGACCCACCTTACCTGAGATCCCCTACGTTAGCTGTCATGGTACTCCCATGCTGCCTGGCTCTCCCCAGAATTCACTGGGGAACATCAGGGGTGTGCTAACTTCCCTGCCCTGAGACACAAATATTCTGCGTACTTTAAATTTGACACTGTTCCTGGGATCTTAAAAAAATCATTTGATGTGGTGTTAAAGCTTCTCTTAACCCTTAAAATCATTGCCGCCTCATGAATAAACTTGATTTATTAACTTGATCTTTCTTTATTCCAATGAGCCAGTTACTCACAACTATAAGGTAACTTACATGAGAAGTTTTCTATTTTCTCACTCATTGGTTTGAAAGGTAGGACCTTTGATATATGAACACAATTTAAAATAATGGCTTCCATGTGAAATTGTGTTTACAGAGCTTGTCAATGTATATTTCTCACATTTGATCATTATAATTGACCTATGACTGAGGGGTCTACATTCACTGAGGCAGAACTGGAGGTTCTGTGGTCACGTTCTAGCCAGTGGGGGGAGCTGGAATGTGGGCTTGAGACTCTGCAGATCACCTCAAGGTTTGGGATTAAATGATCTTTGTAAAAATAATGACTCCAAGGACCTAAGAGGATTGGAGCAAAGAAAAGGCAATCAAAAACAGATGAGAGGAAAAGCAAGCAAGCAAACTATACAGTTAATTTTATGTGTCAACTTGTCTGGGTCATGATGGCCAAGTAGTTGGTCAAATATTTTGGATATTTCTGTGGGGGAATTTTTGATGAGATTTACATTTAAATCAACAACATTTGAGTAAAGTTGATTGTTCTCCATAATTTGGGTGGGCCTCATCTAATCAGCTGAAGATCTAAATAGAAGAAAAGTTAATCTCCCCTGAACAAAAGGGAATCCCACAGCACACTACCTTCTGACCTGGTCTGCAACACTGGCTTTTCTTGGTTCTATGGCAGATGGTCTTTGGACTCGAACTACAAATTTTTCCTGAGTCTCCAACTTCTCTGCCTCGCCCATCAGATTTTGAACTGGCTAAACCTCCACAATCATGTAAGCCAATTACTTAGAATAAATCTTTTTCTGTATAGAGATACATCTACTGGTTCAGTTTCTCTAGAGAGTCCTAAGATATAAATGAATAAAGAACCACCAGCTATAACCTCAAAAGGAAAAAAAATGGCATGTATCTAGATAATCACTCAAAAGTTTTGACTACATGACTCTTAGTTGACAGCAACAGAACCAAATGCAAGAGCAAATAAGCACTTTGTAGTGAGCCTCTGGCACATGGAAATGGTGATTTATTGGCTATTTAACTCTGAGCCATCTGCTTGGGATAGTAAGAAGAGAACAGTTAGATGACTCTGCTATCAGGTGTGAAAGGTCAAGCTGGACACCTACCTGGGAGGTAAAATGAATCTTGCAAGAGGTGAAGATGGGAAATAAAGGGATATCTGCCCTCAACAAACTTGTCAGCTGCCTTTGATCTCTAGCCATGTTTGATAGATACATCTTATAATGTGAAATGAAATTTAGAAATTGTCTCAGATGTGTTTATATTCAATCACATGTCTGTGTCAGGCAAAAACCTCTCTGCCATCTGGAAGCTCCTGGCCAAGGTTTAGGGCGGTCAGTCTTACCAAGTGAACTTGTCTTTATCCATCTTGCATTCATTACATAAATTTACATCTTTAACCGATGCATATTGTATGCTTATTTTTCTAGAACTTTTCAAGAAAATGGTGCAGCTGCAATAAACCCATCAAAGGTCTTGCCCTCATGGGGCCTACATCCAAACAGAAGAAGAAAGTTCAAAAATAAGTCAAAAGAGATAAAAGTCCAGAGAGTGATGATCTTTTGTTTATTCTAAAGAGTTCTTATGGAAAAGCAATGCATTTTACTACCTTCAGGTGAGAAAAATGAACCAAATTCTATTGGACTCCAGAGATTTACAAAATGGTACAAATGATCTATTATCTAACTTTTCCCTCACCTCTTTTATGGAATAGTATCTCCACCTCTCCATCAAGAATGGATTTGATTAGGCTGTGTATACAGCCAAATGTATGCCATCAACAATATAGCTATATTAGGTTAACTCTTGCTGTAGTGAGGAGTAGCAAACAAGCCCCAAATATATAACAAGTTTAAGAGAATGTAGTGTATTTCTTGCTCATCTAACCATCTAACTTGATGGTTCTCCCCAGAGGCTTTAAGGGACTGAGGCTAATGAAAACTTGGCCATTATAGTGGGGCTTCTAAAGTCTCCATGAGGATCTCAAATCCAGAAGGAGAAAAGGACCCTTGAGGAGTGTCCATGGGAGCTGTTTATGGGCCAGGTCTTGAAGTGCAAAGTGCTACGCATAATTTCCACTCTCATTTTGTTGGTTAGAAATCATTTAATACATCCACCCTAAAAATAGAGAGGAGACTTGTTGCCCAGGAAGAAGACCAGACTGTGGATTTGGTGAATGGTTAGCAGTGTCTGTCTCAGAGGCTTATTTGAAAGATGCTCTATCTTACTGTCTTGAGGCATCTTATTATTTTTTTAACTTAACAATACATCCTGAACATTTTTCATGTCATTATTTTTAATGGCGGCCTAATTATGTGCCCAGTGAATTTAACATATTGTTGGCTATTGAGGGGATTTCAGCATTAGGGGACTACATAGGAATAAAATGTAATTAATAGTCTAGCACATACAGCTGATTGCACCTAGGGTTCTTTCTTTATGTCTAACCCAGAAGAAGAATCATAAGACCTAAAGGTTTAAGCGGTCATAAGGTTCTTCACATGCAAGACTGCACTGCTTTCCAGAAAGGCTGCACTGGTCTGTACCCCTGCCACATGTTTTTGAGAAATCTTCGCATCTAGATAGGCTACTGGCCAGAATCACATGGGGATTTGACATGTACCAAATCCCAAAAACAAACAGCAATAATTTGCTTCCTTCCTGAACCTAATCATCATTCTGAAAGTTACCAGAAAGCATCAGGGCATTTGCACGGATCCCTCCAAGGGATAAAGTGATGTGTTTGTTTTTCATGCAGACAAGGATGCTTTGAGGGCAATCTGCTGGACCATGTCACCACTGTCACAGCGGTTTACCGAGTGTGTATTCAAGGCCTTCTTACATAAAGTGTTTCTTTTAACATTTTCACTAACCCTGAAAGGTGGTGATTCTTTAGAGATGAGGAAAGTAAAGTTGAGAATTTAAAATTAAGAAACTTGTTGGAATCACAGTATTTCACAGAGCCACCCAATTGCTTGTTCTTTCAACAAATACTTATTTAGTACCTTCTATGCATCAGGCCACTGTTCTAGGCATTGAGGACACAAGACTGAGTTTAAAAGATTCCAGTTTGCTCTGATGGAATTTAAAGTTTAAAGTTTAGTGGAATCAAACTCATACTTCCCTGACCTTTAATTGCAATGTCTTGCCGTCTGGATTATTATCCTTTTCTTTTTTCTATTAGGACTGAAGGAGTGGTCCTCTGGTGAGCCATCCGTGAAAATACTTCCTTTGGGAAGACATGCAGTGTTTGTTTCCTCCCAGAGCCATCTGTCATGGTTGTGTTGAAGACAGCCCCATGTGAAAGGAAGCCATTCAATCAAAACCGGGGACATTGATTACAAATATACACACACGAACGCACATATATAGTGAAAGTGTACTCTGTGAGATTTGTGGAAAACGTTGTTAGCTTCTTTTTTTTTTTTTTTGAGAAATTATTGCCTTTCGTCCAGGAAGGGACTGCACACGTCTTCCTCATTACCATGTACAATTTACTCTAATTGTGAATGGCTTGACACTAAAGTGCTTAGGAAAAAGTTCCAGTTTTTAGGACAGGTTAAATGAACTACTTCATCAAACGTCAAGGAGTTGGAGTTTCCTGGCACTCTGCTGGCTGCCACATTAATCTGCTCTGACCAGCGAGTTTTCTTTATTGCTCCTTAAACCCTTCACCATGATATGATCAGGACACAATAAATGTAGAATGAGATTTTCTTAGCACATAACTGCCATACATTTGTCAGGTAGTGAAGACACTTGCCTTGTGGGGCCTTACAGATGCATTCCCTGGTGATCCTTTTCAGTTCTCTTATATAGGGCCATGATGCATGTGAGTGCCAAAATCCACTGTAAATGTACAGTGAATATTTTGCTACTGCTAATATCAATACTAATGAAGTAGTGCTTTTTATGGCAATTAACACAAGGATGATGATGATGGTGATCATGAGAAGGACTGTGATGATAAGCAGATACATGAGCACTTTCTATGATCCAAGCACTGTATTACATGCCTTACATGGATTATCTCCCATGAATGGATAGATGCTAGGATTATCTCCATTTTTCAGATGAGCAAGCAGCCTGAGAGAGAAACTGACCATTAGAAAGTGGCAGAGAGTCATCTCTTCATCAGAATCAGAAAACTTGAATGTTTAAGCAACTTTGGAGAAAACTTCGTTCAATGGCTTCATTTTAAAGGTGAAGAGATTGAGGCTGAGCTTGCGGAACGTGCCCCTTAGCCCCACGGTGGGCTGCTGAGCCTTACGTTGTGTCTGGGTTTCTCAAGGTCTAAGCTGATGCACGGACTTCAGAAACCCCTTCATGTCCAAACAATAGCTGGCATGTTCTGCCTGGCAGTATTAGAATAGTCTAGTGAAATGCTTCTGTTTCTGGGCTCTGGACTTAAGTAGAACTGGACTGAATCCTTGCTCTGCCACTTCAAAGCTGTATAGCTTCAGACAAATGGTTTAACCTGAGTCTTAATGTTCTCTCCTGGAGCATGGGGATAACTATTGACATCAGAGGGCTGTTACAAGAATCAATAAGATAATGTATGTTATGTGATTATCTTAACCCCCCTCTTTGCATATCCTATTTGCTCATTAATCAGAGTTGTTAGTACAGTAGTAATAATCTCAAATTTGGTAAGCAGAAATCCATTATACAGAGTTACTATAGCATTGTTGTAGCAACACCGGAGTTCAATGGTATTCATCAAAGCAGTTGAACCTACAATAGTGCAGGTCTGCTATAATGCAATGAGCCCATAAAGCAGATATGAGTCTTGCTTCCTCCTCTAACACTATAAACTGAATGAACTCCCTAATATCATCACAGTATACCTTCAAAGGCAGGGGAATCCTGCAATTATAAATGACAGCTGAGAAGAATTAATGGGCATCATACTGGAAGTAAACGTTAGTAGAAACCCAGCAAACTTTTATTCATTAATTTAAAGGAAAGCTTTCACTAGTAATGCTTACATGAGTACATTAGAAATACAGCAGTCCAGGGGTGCCTGGGTGCCTCATGTGGTTAAGTGTCTGACTCTTGGTTTTGTCTCAGGTCATGATCTCAGAGTCATGGGATTGAGCTCAGTGATGGGCTCTGTGCTCAGCAGGGATTCTGCTTGAGATTCTCTCCTTCTGCCCCTCCCTCCCCCAGCTTGCATGCACTCTTTTTCTCTCTAAAAATAAAAAAGAAATACAGCAGTCCATGAAAAGTGTTGGGAAAGTATCTCTGAAAGAAATCCATGCACGAATAGGAAATAGCTAAAGAAATTATTTTCTGAGGTGCATCGTGAGTCCTTATATGTTTACCTCACAAGAAAGCCTTTCAGTATTTCCTTGGAAGTTGTCAGAACTCTGGTAGAATGCTCTAGAAATGGTTGCAGTGATATGCAAATCAGATTCCTTTTCTCAGTGATATTTGTCCACTCCACTGGCTGCAATCTCCTCTTCCCATAAATCATCCTGCTCTGGTGTATGTCATCTCCTCAGGTTCAGGACTATTATTAAACATTTAGACATACCTCTTCAGGAATCCAAAGGAAGAAGTATGGTACAAAAATAGCATGAGAATAAACTAAAACTAAAAGGCCTTGTGAAAGAAATAGTTCTGTGGTGACCCTTTTATGATGTCTATGATGTCGTATTTTTAAGCATCCATATATTTCATCCACTCTTACATCCACTCCTGTTGCTAAGGAGGGTATACATGGTGGTGGTTGTGAGGAGCTTACACTGCAAATCCCAGGTTTCTACCAACAGAAATGTCATGCCATCCATGTTTTGCCCAATGCCTGTTCTTTCAGTTCTCCCTGACAAAGGAAGTAGACTGACACGTGTTTGAGCAGTAGCGCAAGCAGATTGTGGACAGAACTACCAAAGAGAACACAAAGGCTGGACACCAGACACTCAGCTCAGAGAAAAGAGAGCGGAAGACTCACATCACTACCCAAAGAAGGTGAGCATCCATTCATTCCTCTGGAAAGAAGACGGTGGCAGGTAAGTTGGCACTTCTTAGAAGAAGTTACCTTCTTAAGCAGTATAATTGTTAGTGACCATACTTACAGTGAGCTGTGTGCAAGTTCATAAGCAGGGACCAGCAAGCATCCTGGACACTTAGAAGAATGTGGGGCATTAACTCATGAGCTACACCAAAAGGAGACAGCTGAAGCAGACAAGGCAGGGAAAACAGGATTTCATGTGCGGTAGACTTCAGGGCTATTTATCATAAATGTATAAATCAAAGGATTAGCCCTTCAGTTTTCAGAGCATAAGAACTAGGAGCTAAGAACTAGAAGCTGTTTTAAATTTCTGTTCTTTTTTTAAAATTTAAATTCAATTAATTAACAATATAGTGTATTATTAGTTTCAGAGGTAGAGTTCAGTGACTCATCAGTCTTATATAATACCCAGTGCTCATTACAACATGTGCCATCCTTAATGTCCATCACCCAGTTACCCCATCCCCACACCTCCCACCCTTCCAGCAACCCTCATGTATACCACATGGACTCTATCCAATTATTATAGTTAAGATTCTGGTGTCTGCAGTGTCCCCAAATCAGATAAGAAGTCTCCTTACAGAGGATTCCTTAACAAGTGTATTTTTGTCTGGTTGTATTATTTGCTACAGATATATCATAACATTTGGGAAATATTGGCTTTTGTTTTCTTAATTTTCAAGATGTGAGCATATCAAGCTGAGTTATAATTTCATAGCCAAGACAACTTTTTATCCTTTGAGTTCTTCTTTCAGATTTTCAATTCATTAGTTGATTAAATTGTTAAAACACCCCACCACCTCCAGTAGGGATGACTTTCACAGACAGATAGAGTGAACTCACTGATACAATAAAAATGAAGGATGGAGTGTTTCATTTTCAGAGACCTGCAAGTGGAAAGCATGACCGGCTTCATATATTATTCCACCCTCTTTAATACCTAAACCAATTGGGAAAGCATAGGTTCTTCTAAATTAAATTCCATGCCCCACTTCCTTCTTTTGGAACGGGGTTGCTCAGAAAAGTCACTCTCTTAGTAGCATGAAAATTTAAACATGGCCTGCATTTCACACTTATGCGAGAATTTTTGAAAGTTTAAATGGTGCTATGCCACGACTTGTACTGCTAATGTCCCCAGATTCTGTATGTGGATTTCTCTGTTCCTCTTAGACTTGGTAAATACTCTGTAGGCAGGGACTGATCTTTATAGAGCCCAACAGTGTTTAGAACAGAGAGTATTACAAATGTTTATCTGAAATGGATAAACGTTTAACCAGCTCTTAGCTGCTTTTTTTTTTTTTTTTTAAGTAGGCTCTACACCCAACATGGGGCTTAAATTCACAACCTTGAAACTAAGAGTCACATGCTCTACCAACTGAGCCAGCCAGGTACCCCTTCAACCTGCTCTTAGCTTTTAAGAAATTAGAAAATAGGGGCACCTGAGTGGCTCAGTTGGTTAAGCATCTGCCCTTCAGCTCAGGTCATGATCCCAGCATCCTGGGATCGAGCCCCACATCAGGCTCCACGCTCAGCAGGGAGCCTGCTTCTCTTTTTCCCTCTGCCTGCATGTCTGCCTACTTGTGGTCTCTCTCTCTCTGTCAAATAAATAAATAAAATCTTTTTAAAATAAATTTGCTCTGGCAGCTTCTTTGAAAAACTTGTGGGCAAATTTTTGGAATGCCATACGCTCCGAAATACTTTTTTCCCTGTAATTTGTGTTCTTCTCTATTTAATTGTGCTGAGGAACATTTCTGATGCCTTGTGTTGTATTTTTTAAAAAGATTTATTTATTTATTTGGGAGGGGAAGGGGCAGAGACAGAGAGGGAGAGAGGGAGAATCTCCAGCAGACTCCCCACTGAGCATGGAGTCTGAAGCAAGACTCAATCTCAGGACCCTGAGATCAAGAGCCTGAGATCATAACCTGAGTAGAAACCAAGAATCTGACACTCAACCGACTCAGCCACCCAGGAGCCCCAGATGCCTTGTGTTGTATTATTCAAAGTCTCCATTTTCTCTTATGTATGTATCTCTGTCCCTAGCCACCACTAGAGACCATTAAATGGTTATGAAGAATTTTTGAGGTCAAAATCTTGGTTCCCCCCCCTACCCTCATCACTGTTTATCATAAACATGTTCATAGAAATTAAGAGGAAACCACCCGGGTCAGAATAAAACATTTCTTTTTTTTTTTTTTAAAGATTTTATTTACTTATTTGACAGAGAGAGAGACAGAGCGAGAGAGGGAACACAAGCAGGGGGAGGGGGAAAGGGAGAAGCAGGCTCCCCGCGGAGCAGGGAGCCCAATGCGGGGTTGGATCCCAGGACCCTGAGATCATGACCCGAGCCGAAGGCAGACGCTTAATGACTGAGCCACCCAGGTGCCCCAGAAGAAAACATTTATTTCAACAAGAATTTTAAAATCTTTACTGTATTCAACAATTGGGCTGTAAAAAGCTCATTTAAATAAGAGGATTGGCCTTAGTTTTCAGAGCATAAAAGCTGATCACTAAGAACTAGAACTGGTTATAAATTTCTGTTTTCTTTTTTTAATTTAAATTCAGTTAATTAACATACAGTGTATTATTAGTTTCAGAGGTAGAGTTCAATGATTCATCAGTTGCATATAATACCCAGTGCTCATTACATCACGTGCCCTCCTGAATGCCCATCACCCAGTTACCCCCTCTCCCCACCCACCTCCCCTCCAGCAACCCTCAGTTTGTTTCCTATAGTTAAGAGTCTCTTATCGTTTGTCTCCCTCTCTAATTTCCTCATTTTATTTTTCCTACCTTCCCATATAATCCTTTGTTTTGTTTCTTAAATTCCACATATGAGTGAGATCATATGATAATTGTCTTTCTCTGATTGACTTATTTTGCTTAGCACAATACCCTCTAGTTCCATCCATGTCATTGCAAATGGCAAGATTTCATTTTTTTTGATGGCTGAGTAATATTTCATTATATATGTATACCATATCTTCTTTATCCATTCATCTGTTGATGGACATCTGGGCTCTTTCCATAGTTTGATTATTGCGGACATTGCTGCTATGAACATTGGGGTGCAGGTGCCCTTTCAGATCACTGCATTTGTATCTTTGGGGTAAACACCTAGTAGTGCAATTGCTGGGTTAAGTTTCTATTCTAATGTCATTTATTTTCTTCCAGTCTAAGTTTCCTCACCTGTAAAATGACCTCTAAGAAATACTGACATCACATGTAAAAAACAATAGAAAATTAAAATAGTGTATAAAAAAGAAAAACTTTAAAAACTGGATACAACCAACATGATGGGTCTATTTTGCTGCTTCCAAAATTTGCATTAAGAAACTTCTGCATTCTCTAATACACTCTTTGGGCTAAATATAAATTTTATATTGAAAAAAAATTGGCGAAAGACTTCCCTCCTTAATATTGGAAAAGACACAAGTGCTGGGTGATAATCAAGATTCAGTTCAGTTGTTTGAGTGTGAGGGTACAGGCACACTCTGAGCCCAGTGAGGTTCCCCAGTCACCCAGGGTGATGGAGAAATCCCAGGCACAAGGCAAATTTTCTCTGCACCTCAAACTCTCTTTTCCAACTCTAAGGAAGAGGGAAATTACATGAGATTTATAGCCAAAAAAAAAAAAAAAAAAAAGGAAAAGAAAAGAAGAGAAAGAAAGAAAAGAAAAAAATCTCAAGTTCCAGCTCTACTAACAAAGAAATCATTGAAATGTTCAGCCTCTTGAGTCTTAGTCTATAAAATGTAGAATGTAATAGAATTTTACAGTGAGGAAATGATAACTCATCTACAATATGTATATAAAGATCCTAACAATATTCTAGAAACTCTACAAATGTTGATGTCTTTTAATATTCTCAAGTCACTTATGCTGATTGTGCAGAAATGAAGTTGCTCAAATTTTGTAGGAAAAGCCTTTCTGGGATCGGGCCCAAGTCCTAAACCTTTATTAGAATGCATGTAGTTATTTGATTTAAAGAGTCTTCAGAAAAAGATTTCCCCAACTTTATGCAAAGAGAGGGTTCATTTGGTCAAAACTCATTTTGTCAATTACAACAGAGTTAAGTTCTGCAGGTATCCAAAACCACTGGGGTTGAGAGGGAAAGACAACAGTGACCGAAGAGAAGTCCCATATATTAGTTCTATTGTTGCACAAAAAATTGTTCAAAACTTAGTGACTTAAGACAACACAAGTTTATTATCTCAGTTCTGTGGGGCAAGAGTCTGTCAGCGCTCAGCTCTGTTCTTTACTCAGGGTCTCACACTCAACATGTTAGCTGACTGGTTCTCTTGTGAACCTGGCCATGTTCCTCCTAGCTCATTCAGATTATTGGCAGGATTTTGTTTCTCTTGGTTGTAGGACTGAGGTCCCCATTACATGGTGGACTATTAGCTGGATGCCTTTCTCAGTTTTCTTCTCACAAGTTCTGATTTCACTTATCTTTTAAAGGGCTCATGTGAATAGATCAGACCCACAAGGATGATCTCTGTATCTTAAGTTCAACTGATACAGGACTTTAATTACACCTGTAAAATCTCTTTAAGGTGATACCTCGATTAGTGTTTGGTTGAATAACCAGGAGACAGGAATCATGAGTGGGCCATCTTTAGAGGTCTGAAAACTACAGTCTGCTTCTTCTCAATATGAGTTGACCTCGGTTTTCATAGCAGTTTCTGTTTGTCTTTTCTATAGTAAAATTCACTACTTGGAACCCTAGTTTACCTAGATTTGAAAGGAATCCATCTTGTCAAGGCTGTGTTCAGGAGTGCACAGGACCAGCATTGACTGCAAAATTGAATATTCTTTTCATGATTGCTATGAAGCAATATTGCTATGAATCGTATTCCATATGCTGAGGGGTGTCCTGTCTTTATTCTTTTCTGCTCTATATCATCAAGGTCATTATGCAGATTTTATGAATTGATCAAATCACTTTCAAATTGGCATGACATCAGCCTACTGATACTGGAAAAAGAAAACACAACTGAATAAAAAAATTCCACTTAAAAGAATCGTGCAATGTTTCAGTTGGAAAGAATAAAACACCAATATGATGATATACATGTACATCCACCACACATATATATTTATGTGTATATATATATATATATATATATATATATAATTATAAGAAGATGTGTTTTTCTGCAGCTTTGCAGCATCTTATTCTCAGTCTCCTTTTCCTGACCTACTGCATTGGTTAGATTCTGGCTCTTTGATCACTTTACTGTGCCTCTCTTCTCTTGGCTTCTTATGTGAGATCATACCTTTTCCTCATTGTGTAAGCCATTTTTATTTATTGGTTTTCAGTTACTTACAGTCAAAAACACTCTAACATATGCAATGACCCTGTTGTCATTTTATTATATCTTTCAACAGAGTGGGAAAATGGAAATGAGCTCACTTTATTGTTTACTGACAAATTCGGTGGAAGTTCTGCTGGACAAAGAAGTATAATCTATGAGATTGCATATGGGTGTGTCTATGTATGTAGATACAGTTGATTTGACTTGTCTAGATTGTAGAAAAATCTGTTCTAAGATATTTTCAGCTTTGAGGGAATGCAGAGGTTGCAGGATGAATAAAAGTAGCAGTTAATGATCACCCATGGTATGCTGGGCACTGAGCCAGCTTCTGTAGGAGATGAGTGTTCTCATTAAGTCCTCATAATAAGCAAAAGAAGTAGATATTTTCTTACATGGTATGTGAGAAATGAGCTCAGAGAGGTTTAAGAAACTTCCCTAAGGTCAAGCAGATATTCAGCCATAGGACTGGGATTTGAACCCGCGTTTGGCTATAAAGTTCTTGTATCTTACTAAGTTGCCTCCATGAAAGACTATAGAAAAGAAAAATAATATTGAATATTCTTTTCATGACTGAAAAGAATATTTTACCCAATATTTTTCAAATCTATTAATTCACACTCAAAAAAGGAAAACCATTAATCATTTATTCAACAAATATTCCCAGGTCAGCAAACATGGTCCCCACCCATTTGGAGCTTACGGTCCAGGGGGAAGACAAACATTCTTCAAATATTCACACAAATAAATTCATATTAAAACCCATTAGGCCAGGCAGCGGAGTCCATCGGCAATGGCCTCTAACTTTAAGAAGGCAAGCATGGCATCATCTGCCCAGCGAAAAAAGGGTGAGTCCTAAGCCAGAGCTTACTGAAGAGCAGAAACAGGAAATCCGGGAAGCTTTTGATCTCTTTGATGCTGATGGAACTGGGACCATAGATGTTAAGGAACTTAAGGTGTCAATGAGGGCACTGGGCTTTGAACTCAAGAAAGAAGAGATCAAGAAAATGATAAGTGAAATTGATAAGGAAGAGGCAGGAAAAATGAACTTTAGTGACTTTTTGACTGTGATGACTCAGAAAATGTCTGAGAAAGATACCAAAGAAGAAATTCTGAAAGCTTTCAAGCTCTTCAATGATGATGAAACTGGGAAGATATCATTCAAAAATCTAAAGTGTGTGGCCAAGGAGTTGGGTGAGAACCTCACTGATGAGGAGCTACAGGAAATGATCAGCTACTCGAAGCTGATCGAGATGGAGATGGAGAAGCCAATGGGCAGGAGTTCCTGCGCATCATGAAAAAGACCAGCCTTTACTAAAATCAGCCTCTTCTTTTCATATTGTGTGAAACCTGGGTTTTGGGAACATAAACTATTTTCTCCTACTGACCTCCCTGTATAACTTTAGTAGCAATCTTGAATCTCTTTTAGGTATTTGAAAGTGTTCTTTGACATGTAAGTTCTTTGTAAGGTGGCCTGCTGATGGCTTCAATTCCCCAGAGCAAAACAAAAGCACATTAGGGTGGTGAAAAGGGTTTTAAAGCTTTCACCTACCTGCATTTCTGCCTTGTATCACCTCACTCTTATCATGGCTACCCCAGAACGACTTCTTAGACAAGCACATGTTGTATCCATGCCACCAGAAGCAGGGGGAATCTGTTATAACTGACACCTGAGTGCAGCTTTCTCTTTTATAAAACCCAGTGAACGTACGTGCATTTGGATGTGTGTTTATGCTATTTGTTTTGTCTTAAAAATAAAGGCTTTCTTATTAAAAAAAAAAAAAACCCATCAGAGCAAAACAGCATGAAAAATCTAACTGCTTTTCATAAATTAATTCAAATGTCACAGGTGAGGAGATGCAGGACAGCCATTTCATTTGCTTTCATGAGGAAGGTATAGGACACGGTCAAACCCAGCCCTCAAATACATCTTATTATATATTCCTTTCTTGTTCTTAATTCTGAGAAAAGAATTCTTTGTCCCTCTCTTAGGTACTTGCTTCTCAGCAAGCTGCTGTTTCAGGAGCAGCCCTGAGTCTCTGGAGCTTAGCTACAAGTCAGAGGAATGTTTGTTCTGTTTAACTAAATTCTGTTTACTGCAAATACCTAAGAAGTCTTACCCTTCTTTGCCTCCAGTGATTCTTCAGAGGCTCTTCTCTAAAGGCGACAATTAGCAAGGGTCACTGCCCGGGAGGACAGCCCTGCCTTGACTTGCAATGCTTCTAGGTTCCCCACTGTGGGCACAATGGCTCAGAAGGAGACTGGGGACCTACCTGGTTACTCTGTCAGCTGCCCGGAGAGCTTCCAAGGGGTCTCCAGAGCTCAGGTGATGCGCCAGATCCGCTAGCCGGCCTCAAACATTCTGAGTGTTTTATTACAACATTGAGGCACAAGGGGGCAGCAGTGTCCTCCCTGAGAGCAGGAAATCTGATTTCTAGTTCATACTCCGAGAGTTCTTTCTCTAAACTTGTTATTGGTGTAAGTATGAGTAGATTTCTTTCCAGAAAGATATTTTCCCTTTATGAAAGGGGACTGTGAGCTCCTGTTCCCGAATTTGGTATGTAGAATTTCATTTTTTTTTAAGTAGGCTCTTCACCCAGCGTGGAGCCGAATGTGGGGCTCAAACTCATGACTGAGATCAAGAACTGAGCTGAAACCAGGAGTCAAACACTTAACAAACTGAACAACCCAGGCGCTCCCCAAATTAGGTATATAGGAACATTAACTATTTCAGGGAAAGGGGCCCAGAAACTATTAACTGCTCTACTCTGGAAATTATAGTTGGAGTAAATCAGCCTAAAATTACAATCTCTTTTTTGGCAGTTGAGCCACCCCTAATTTTAGTCATTAAAAATCTATAGGTTGTAGGTCTAAGGAAACAAGTAAATAAGCAAGACAACAACAAAAATCCCAAGTCTGAAATTCAAATAAATTTGCTTTTAAGTGCATGTGTGTTCTGAAGTCAGATTGCTTGGGTTTGCTTGGCTATATTACTGGGGAAAATTTTAAATCTTTAAAACAGAAATAATGATAATACTTATCTTGGAGTTATTATGAGGTTTAAATAATGATAACCCATATACAATGTTTAGTACAATATCTGGCATTAACTGTGATGAAGATGATTTCTATAACAGTGGGGGTGATTATTACGACCCTGTTCAGTTTTTGTTATTTTTTAACTTAAAGGAGGATGTTAGATCCTTACTAAATACTTTCTGTTTATTTAATCATAAATCAATCTTCCTTTTTCTTGTTCTAAATTGTTCTAAATTGTAGTCTCTGGAATTTCTAGCCCCTGACTTAAAATCCACTCATATCACTAGTTTTGGGACTTCGAATGGGTTAACTTCTGCAAGCCTGGGTTTTCCCATCATTCATTTATTCATCAAATATTTTTGAAAACATATTATATGTCAGAGAGTGTAGTAAGTGTTGGGGATAAACAATCAACAGGACAGACAAAGCCCTCTGGGGAGTTTGGAATCTACCAGAGAAGGCACACATGAAACGAGGAGCTCCAGAGATGATCATTTAGCTAGAGTAGTGGTAAGTGCTCCAGAGGAAGAATGGGAGACCAGTCTAATGCAGGAAAGGTTACAAGGAAGACCTTCTTGAAGAAGTCACACTTAAGTGACTTTTAAGCAGTGACCTGAAGGATGAGAAGGATGAGAAGTTCACAAGAGCTGGGGGAGAGGTCAAGGGCATATGCAAATCCTGGCATGAGTTCAAGTCATAGTGATAGTCTCAGCCCTAGTTAGTTAATTCCTGGCCCACTAGACATGTCAAGGATCGAGGTCTTTACCATTCATGTGATGAGGATAATATACCTGTTTTATAGAGCTATGGAGAGAATTAAGTGATCCTTTACACAAAGTGCCCAGTAAAAGGGCAAATCACATTCTACACAATCAACATTGCTTTGTTTCTTTTTCTGTCCTACCAGAGCTGAATATCTAACTTTGGTATATTATTTATCCAGTACATAATTATTTAGCATCTACTACAGTGTATGAGGTTCTCTGCTTAAGCTGAATAAACAGAAGAGGAAAAAACAGACATGGTCTTGCTCTGGTGGAGGTTTTCCACCAATCAGCTACTATGGTCTTTGTGTGGGTGAATTTATTTCACCCGAACAAGAGTTTCAACATAGCTGAGGATTAAGTTCTCTTGTTCCCATCTCCATAACTGAAAGAAAAGCAAACACACAGAATAAACTCTCATTGCCATGGATTACACTGCAAATAATTTAGGATTATTACTTTGTAGGAGGAGTTTCTGCATCTTTCTTTACTTTTGAAAATAATTAATAATAATGATGATGATAATTTCTACAATGCATACTTGTACACAGTGCACCTGATTAGGATGGATACTTTATACTATTATAAGTGCTAATGAGGCCTCAATGATACTGTGTTAGGAGCTAGCATCCTTCCAGAGGGTTGGAAGTCCAGCACCCTAGTAGATGTAGCTCTACAGATATGTTTACCCTGATAACTGAAGTAGTTTAACTTTTATTATATTTAATATATTAAGTATTACACATATATTTATTTAATATATAAAAATCTTGACTTCTCAAAAGTATTCCAGGCATAGAAAAGAATCATCAAATCACAAAAACTACCACTTTTACTCTTCATTTATATCTACACACTTTTTATTTTTAGAGCTTGTCAATATTCAAGACATTTATTTTGCAAATATGGTAAAGGCATTATTTCAATCAGCAAGAGATCCTCTTCAAAACTCATGTTATATAAGTTTGTGATAATTTTTATTCTCTCTAGTGAGGCATAAAGCTACAGGCTTTATGTTCTTGCCACATAATGAAGTAAAAACAATACATGTTTTATTTAGTATCTTACAGATGTTTTCATTTTCTTGTTCATCAGCTGTTAACCTTACTGCTTCCCAGAGAGAGATAAATGTTAGATTTAAATTATGGGAGATTTATCTCAAGTCTTCTCTGGGTTTTGTTGTTGTTGTTGTTTTATGTGTGTTTTTTGTTCGTTTGTTTTGTTATTTTTGTTGGAAGATGAGAAGTCTAGGATGGTTTGGCCTCTATATAACCTCTCAAAATATTCTAGACATCTCTTGTTTTTTCACAGCCTAACATACCTAGTAAGATAAGGAATGTTTCCTCTGGTAGTTAAAATGCACAGTTGAAAAAGAACACTTTTCCCCAGAGAACTGGGATAATTGTATTTTATCTATCATTTCTAATTATATTTTCATTCTTATAACTAATTTTGTCCTTCTTTAAGAATTATTTCCTTGATTCTATGACCGGAAAATGATTTGTCACATCTTTCCATAAGTGTTTGATTTTTGCATTTCTCCATTTTATGGCTCTGTGTCAGGCACCGTAAGCAAAGTAATCCAGGTCATTACTTCAGAATAAAATATGAACTAAATATTGTAGAGTATAAATTATTCACTGAGAGCACAGTTAGTACCTGTATTATGATTTCTTCATTTTGTGACTATTATAGAGAGTAATTTTGAATGAATGGAGGCATTATTCTTTAAGATCAGAATGCAGACAGATAGACTTTCTTTGGTGGGGGGATGTGGAGGGAAGTGAGTTATGGGGAAAAGATGGAAAGATGGATTAGTGCTGTTTCTGACAAATTGAAGTTTGAAGTATCTGATGGACATCTAGGGGGAAATAGAGAGTCAACAATCAGGAATCAGTCTGGGGCTCAGGTAAGAGTTCTAAGCTTATATCTATGGATTTATGTGCCTTTAGCACAAAAAATCAGGGAGCTAAATACACTGTCTTGGGGAACAGCAACATTTAAGAGATGGGCATAGGAGGAGTGGTCCAAAAAGGAGTAGTCAGAGAGGTACAAGGAGAAGCAACAGATAGTGATGTCAAAGGAACAAAGGACATTCAAGGAGCTCATGGCTTCTAGGTCCAGACTCAGCAGAGCTCAGTTCGGTCTCAAGACGTCATGAGAAAGAGGGGATAAAAGCATAGACTCTGGAACTGGACTGCATAGGCTTAAATTCAGGCTTTACTATTCATACTATCTGTGTTGGCTTGGGCAAGTTTATTAACTTCTCTGTGCCTTAGCTGCCTTATCTGTAAAATGGGACTAATAGTAATAGTCTTACCCCATAGAATTTATATAAAGATAACACTGGCCAGTATTTATAAAACCTTAGACCAATCTTTGGTTCATAACATACACTAAATACATTTACTAAATTTAAATCAAGCAATTAATTAATTTCAAGACTGGAAAGTATTCAATACATTTGCAAAGGAAAAAGAGTGTGACACACATAACTGAGTATAGGGGAAACTGGGGAAATTTAAATGAAATCAATGGGGACCTTCAGTGTCAGTGTCTTGATTGTGATAGTGCACTACAGTTTTGTAAGATGTTATTGTTAGAATAAAATGGTAGAGAGGGGACCTCTTTGCAGTGTGTCTTGCAACTGCATGTGAATCTACATTTATCTCAAAATAAAGGGTTCAATTTTTCAAAAACACTCATAACCATGAAAAAAAGTTTTGACCTAAGGAAGAACAGTTTAGGTGACATAGGAGGGACAAAGCTTATAGCTAGGGATTAGGTTGGAGGTGAGATATTATAGACTGAGTTTTGGTCATTCTTTTAGCAATTGTGTAAGAACAGTGTAAGAATAAAAATTGCCAACAGAGAGGCCAGTGTCTGCAGATAAGTATTGTTGTTTGTAATGGTTTGGAGTATGTACTCTTACATATTTTTCTAAGTGTGTAAGAGACTTGAGTAGTTTTAGAGGACATAAGGAAGCAGCCAGAAGAGACAGGGGTTTGGGGAGAAATTAGAGATACAGAATAACGAGGGAGCAAGATATCAAAAGGAGTGGGATTAAGAATACAGGGAAAATGGAACATTCTTTTGTATTGGAAAGAAGAAGACAGTAAATAAATATAAATCAAGTGCCAACTATGTACTAGACCTTGTTCTAGGAATTGAGGATGCGGTGGTGATTGTCCATAATTTTCTGTGAGAAAACAGATGCTTTTGTAGATGCATTTATTGATGGAATCAGGAGAGTTTTAAATGATGTAAAGGTATTTAATTTTAGCTAAGTATAGCTGGAGAGACATTTGATTATGGATAAGTAAAGGGGATATCAAATTGGGTATAAAACTTGTGAATTAATGGTGACTCTTATGCCTCTGATTTTCTCCTTCTGGCAAGTAGTAGAAGAGTAAAAAGATATTGGTTGACCTCAGAGTTGGCTTTTGCTATACTGACATTACAATAGGTTAAAAAATGGTTCCCCAAAAGATATACTTACTCTAAATCCTGGAAACTGTGAATATTACCTTATATTTTAAAGATGTGATTACTTTAAGAATCTTGAGATAGTGAGATTATACTGAATTACCCAAGTGGGCTCTACATGCCATCACAAATGTCCTTATAAGACTGAAGCAGAGAGATTTGATTCACATGCAGATGGGGAGGTGATGTGAAGATGCAGCAGAGAGATACTCGTCCTAAAAATTGGAGTGATGCAGGCACAAGCCAAGGAACGCTGGCACCCGCCAGAAGTTGGAAGAGGCAAGGAACAGATTTTCCCCTAGAGCCTCTGGAAAGAACTTCTTGATTTTGGCTCAATGTTATTGATTTCAGACTTTTGGCCTCCAGACTGTGGCAGAAAAATTTCTGTTGTTTTAAGCCACCTTATTTGTGGTATTTTGTTAAGGTAGTCATAAGAAATCAACACAGGTATGATCATAGAACAAGAGTAAAGGAGCAGGAATGCTTCAGAGGTGTTTCATGTGATCAAAGCCATATGGTCTAGATTAATGTGGAGCCAGTGAGACTATAGCAGGGATGGTGACGACAGTACTCTGGTTTTTAAAGTCAGTAAGCAGGAGGTAGTGGGAGACAGGGCCCAAGGCATTCAAACAGAGGGAAAGTTGTGGTTGAAAGGGAGAGACTAATTTAAGATTCCCGGAATGGCACACTTTTAGGTAATTATGAGGTCCAAATTATGCCCATCAGAGTAAAAGTGGAATAGAAGAGAAAATAACAGCATTCAAAAAGTCAAGAAACTCTGAAGTTCAGGTAGGTTTCTATTAGGTCAGTTTCATGGACGCTGCATTAAGGCCAAGAAATCAAGATTTTTAAGTCAGAGATCCAAATCTTGAAAGAGTATGAGATAGTGACTCTGGAATGACAGCATGGGATATGTTGATTCTGACTCTCCCTGGCTCTGCTCTATTCTACTCTTGTCTGCTTTAGGAAGTTCCAGTCTTTCATTTCACATGATATTGGTGGGGTTCTCAATTCCAATACCCTCTCTTTTCTGAGACCACAGGGCTAGGTCAATATTACAGGCTCGTTCAAGAACAATTCTCCATCACCCAGGTCACAGTGATTGGTTCAGGTATGTCATGTGACTAAATCCAGATCCTTTCTTGCTGGAGCTATCAGGGTTTTCTCTGGGAAGGCAGAGGAAAGAGAATCCTGATGATGATATTGTTGGAGCCCCAATCCAGCTGTGCCTGATGCTATTAATGTTTCTCTAAGTTATGTGAGCCAATACAACTTTTAAAACTTTGAATTATGCTATAAGGACTAGAAATTGTGCAATAAGGCATGAAAAGAAAATACAGATTGGGAAGGAAGACACAAAACTGTCTGTGTTCTCAGATTATACGACTGTCAATGTACAAAGTCTGAAAGAATCAACCAAACAAGCAATAAGCAATTATAGCAAGGTTGTAGACTATAAGGCTAATATACAAAAGTTAACTGCTTTCCTGTATAGTAACAATGAAAAAGTGGAATTTGAAATTAAAAACACAATGTCATGACATTACCATACCCCAAAATGAAATATTTAGATACAAATATAATAAAATATGTACAAGTTCTAAATGAGGAAAATTGAAAAACTCTGATGAATGAAATCAAAGAATAAAGAAGTGGAGAGAGATTCCTTGTTCGTGGATAGGAAGACTCAATATTTCCAAGATGTCAGTTCTTCTCAACTTCATCTGTAGATTCAAAACAATCTTAGTCAAAATCCCAGGAAGCCATTTTATGGATAGCAACAAAACTGATTCTGAAGTTTATATGGAGAGGCCCAGAATAGCCAACAGGAAGCAGAATAAAGTTGGAAGCTCGATGATCCCTGACTCCAAGACTTAATATAAAGCTACAGTAATCAAGACAGTAGGGTATTGCTGAAAGAAAACACAACTAGAATAATGAAACAGAATAAGGAACCCAGAAATAGACCCACAGTCAACTGATCTTTGACAAGTTGCAAAGGCAATACAGTGGAGCAAAGTTAGTCTCTTTAACAAATGGTGCTGGAACAACTGGAAATACACCTGCAAAAGAACCGCACACACACACACAAAAATGAAACTAGACACAGACCTTACAAGCTTCACAAAAACTAACTCAAAGTGGATAACAGACCTAAATGTAAAGCACAAATCTGTAAAACTCATAGAAAAGTATGGGAGAAAACATAGATGACCTTGGGTATGGTGATACCTTTTTATTTATTTTTACTTTATTTTATTTTATTTTTTTAAGATTTTATTTATTTATTCATGAAAGAAAGAGAGAGGCAGAGGGAGAAGCATGCTCTCAAGGAGCAGGGAGCCCGATGCGGGACTCGATCCCAGGACCCTGGGATCATGACCTGAGCCGAAGGCAGACGCTTAACCATCTGAGCCACCCAGGTGCCCTGGTGATATCTTTTTAGATACAACACCAAAGGTATGATTCCCTAAGAGAAGTAATCAATAAGGTGGAATTCATTAAAATTACAAACTTCTGCTCTGAAAAAAAATTACTGTCAACAGAATTAGAAAATAAATCACAGATTGGGGGAAAATATTTGCAAAAGACACATCTGGAAAAAGACTGTTATCTAAAATGTACAAAGAACCCTTAAAATTCAACAGTAAGAAAATAAACTGATCTAAAAATGGGCCAAAAACTGTAATGCCCACCTCACCAAAAAGGATATATATGTGCAAATAAACATATGAAAAGATGTTCCACATTATATGTCACCAGGGAAATGCAAATTAAAATGGCAATAAGATACTGTTATGCACCTCTTAGAATGGTCAAAATCTGGAACTCCGACAACACTACATGCTGACGAGGATGTGGAGCACCAAAACTCTCATATATAGCTGGTGGGAATGCAAAACCATATAGCCACTTTGAAAGACAGTCTAGCAGTTCCTTATTAAACTAAACACACTCTGACCATACCATCCAACCAATCATGCTCTTTGGTATTTACCCAAAGGATTTGAAAATTTATGTCCATACAAAAACTTGCAATGTTTATAGCAGCCTTATTCATAATTGCCAAAACTTGGAAGCAACTTAGACGTCCTTCGGTAGGCGAATGGACAAATGAACTGTGGTACATCCAGACAATGGAATAGTATTATCAGAGCTAAAAAGAAACGGGCTATCAAGCTATGAAAAGACAGGGAGCAAACTTAAAAGCATATTATTAAGTGAAAGAAGCCAATCTGAGAAGACTACACACTGTATGACTCTAACTATGTGACATTCTGGAAAAGGCAAAATTATGCAAGTAGTAAAAAATCAGTGATTGGCAGACATTAGGGTGGAGACGGATGATAAATGTTGAGCACAGAGGATTCTCAGGGCAGGGAGAATAGTCTGTATTTTATTTTAATGATGGCTATGTGATTAAAATATACTTGAGCAAACCGATAGAATGTACCAAACCCATAGAATGTACAACACCAAAGCGAGCCCTAAAATAAATGATAGACTTGGGTAATTATGATGTATTCATATAGGTTCATCCTTGGTAACAAATGCACCATTTGTATGAGTGATGCTGCTAATGAGGGATACTATGCCTGTGTCAGGGCAGAGGGTATATTTGAATCTTTGTACCTTTCTTTCAATTTTGTTGTAGACCTATAACTGCTCTAAAAAAATAAAGTCTTAAAAATACTTTGAATTAGCTATGGTGAGCGGTGAATTGTGCAAGATTGTTGAATCACAGATCTGTACTTCTGAAACAAATATAAGTTATATGTTAAAAAAAAGAAGAAGAAGAAGATAGCAGGAGGGGAAGAATGAAGGGGGGGAAATTGGAGGGGGAGATGAACCATGAGAGACTATGGACTCTGAAAAACAAACTGAGGGTTCTAGAGGGGAGGGGTGTGGGGGAATGGGTTAGCCCGATGATGGGTATTAAAGAGGGCACGTACTGCATGGAGCACTGGGTGTTATACGCACACAACGAATCATGGAACACTACATCAAAAACTAATAATGTAATGTATGGTGATTAACATAACATAATAATAAAAAGAAGAAAAAGAAAAAATACTTTGAATTGGGTTTTTATTACATGTATTTCAAAATATCCTAATCTATTTCAGGTTGGTATATTTTCCCCAGCGTTTTGTCCTTTTCAGGATCGGCTACAAAGGAATAAACGTAGTCCCCGGTTTCTCTTGGTGTGTTTTGATGCTTCAGGAGATAACAATCAGAAAAATGAGGGAGAGTTCATATTTTCCTTGGTTATTGTTTTGATCTCTGACCCCAGGCACAAGAGATGATATATTAGTCTATTTTATGAACTTCATTTTCACAACCAGAAAGGTTTGAGCTCTAGAGAATTATTTCAAAGACCAGCAGGAAGCTGAGATGATGTCAAAAAAAAAAAAAAAGCACACACATACACAAATGAAACAAATTAATCTGCAAGAACATTTGAAATTTCAAGAAATTTTAATTTCACGGTTGTTCTTATTCATTCAAATTGAATCTATTTGACAAATCTCTATTAAACTCCTACTGTAAGCCAGGCACATACAAATGAATAAGATGGACAATTTGAATTAACTTTTCACTGTGGCCTAATAATTACGTGATGAATTTATTTGAGAAGCAAAATGTGACAGAACACTGAACCAGAAGCACTAGGTCTACCATAAATTAGGCATAGTGAAATATAGTGTGTCGATATGAATAAATATTGAGGATTACATAAAAATAAGATTCTGTAATAATTGCAATTCAGATACATCTTAATTCCTTATATTATCTGCTAATTAAAAGAGGCCAGGTGTAATTATTTGGAAACCACAAAGGATCTATTCCATTAACACTTTTTTTGAGCCCCTACCTATATGTCTGTCACTGGGCTAGGTCCTGGGAATACAATTGTGAAAAAGGCAGGTCCAGTTCCTGCCCTTAGTGACCATCAAGGGACTCTCTGAAGCATCGCAGGGATTATCCATGTCACTCTTGACATTTAGTAAGTGATAAAACTCACATTTAAACACGAGTGTCCTAAACGTTACAAAGGTCTCTCCGAAATGGTCTCATTATTTTTATTTTACTCACCACAAAATTGAATTCCTAATTCTTGTCCAGTGTGATGTTTACATAACTGATCATTATTTCCAGAACATGAGTTTGCTTGAGTTAGAAACACTCATCATGTTCAAGTGTGTCATTTTTAATCTGGGGAAACTAGGCAAGGGTTGTCAAATGATCTGCTCAAGGAAGAATAAAATTCTCTTATTACTGAGCCCGTGTTTGTTCTCCTGAACCATACTGTAAAAGACAGACATCAGTGAGGAAATATAAGGTTGCCAGGTTTAAAATCCTCTTTCTTTCTTCCCCAAATATACAAGTCATGACGGGAAATATGTTTTTTTTATATTTGTGATGATGAGGCTACTGAGTAGTCAAATTTAGGATGACTTACTCTATAAGACTGGAACTCTCATTGCAGAAGTACTTTGAATTATTAAAGACAAATTCAGCCTTTCTTTCCTTTTTTCCCTTCCTTTTCTCCTTTATTTTTTCTACTTTTTTCCCTTCTTTCTTTGATTATTTCATTACACAATCATTTATTCTGTACAAAGTTATTCGATACGTAGAGTGTGTGTCCTGGGCAAAAGGGCTACAAACAGGAGCAGGCATGCTCCCTGTTCCCAGTGGCTCACAATCAAGTGGAGGAGAAAGATGTGTAAATGGATCATTATACAAGAGTGTGTGGTGAGTGTTAACCATCCTTCGTGGAAGGACTGTTCACTCTTTACTGGGGAAGGAACGTGTAAGTGCTGGTAGGCTGGGAAAGATTTGTGAGAAAGAAAATGCCTGAAGTCTACTTAGGGACTTAACCAGATCTTGAAATAAGCAAGGACATTCTGAGATGAGGAACTGCCACCTGCAAAGGCAAATAGTATTTTCTGTGGCTTTCCCCCACGCCTGCTCCATGGAATCAAGGGATATTTAATTAGGGAGAGAGATGCTTGGTAGAAAGAAAACACCACTGGGCTATTCTAGCGTCTGTTTTGTAACTGTAAGGCAGGGCTAACAAAGCATCTTAATAACAAATGATTAGGATGGGGGAAGAGGTAGAAATAAGGCAGACAGAATGAGCAAGGCTAGTAGGAGTTCATGATGTTGGAGACATAGATAGGACCAACTGGTGGCTCTGTTAATGCACACTGTTTTCTGTACGATTAACAACTAGCACTTTCTTTTTTGCTTTTTCTGATACCACGCTTCTTTGACCACTGCTGCCAATCTTAGAAATGGATTAATGATTCACTTGCTTCTCAAACAGCTCTGTAGAAACCACTTCAAAAGGTGGTATAAGGCGGTATGAGTGTTCTCAGATGGAGGAGCAATGCTATCCAAAAACAAACATCTGGCATGATCTCTACTGATGTATCTGGCAATTAATTCAGATCATTAGAAGTTGATTTGATAACACGTACAATTCTCAAGATACCTTGCTTCTAAGTTGAGTGAGACAATTTCAGAGCACAATGAGGGTAATATATTTTATTTATTTAATGTGACTTTTGGATGAGGTTGCTAAAAATGACAAGACTTGGGCTGGTCTTTCAACGAAAATAACAATAAAGGATAGAATGTAATTAGTAATTTTTAATTTTCTTCATTATGGTCTTTGAAATATTTTTCCATCTTTCTGTAATGAACATGAATTAGTTTTGTAGTTAGAAACAGCTAACAGTGTTATTATAAAAAGAATAAAGTCATCACCACCATCAGCAAACTTACCTCGGTAAGTTTCCATCATGTTCCCTTATGAAAGGTGCAAAAATTAAAAAGACTATTTCCAGGTGCCTGGGTGGCTCAGATGGTTAAGCGTCTGGCTTTGGGTCAGGTCATGATCCCAGGGTCCTGGGATTGAGTCCCACATCGGGCTCCCTGCTCAGTACAGAGCCTGCTTCTCCCTCTCCCTCTTGCCATTCCCTCTGCTTGTGCTCTTCTGTCTATCTCTCTGTTAATAAATAAATAAAATCTTTAAAAAAAAGGCATTAAAAAAAAGACTATTTCCTGCTCATCTAGAACTGACACTGTGAGTTTCTGGTATGTGTGACCATTGGCAATTTCTTGCAAGTGTTTTTTTCATACTGGGGATGTAGTGGATGGACTGCAAGAAGAGGCGCCATGTGGTGGGGAGGGACAAGTATTGGACTAGAAGTCAGGAGGCCTACATTACAGTTCTTTTAGCTTTCCCTGTCTGCTTTGTGACCTTGGACAATCTCATACTATTGAACCATCTGTTTTCTCAACTAAGGTGGGACTAATAATGCATCTTCCTCTACCAGACAGTGTGGCTAAAAAGAAGTATAAATATTTTGCAGGCTATAAGAGGTTATACACATGTAAGTTGTTTTTAAGATCAATTACTCATAGTCCTAAATACTGCTTAGAGACTCAACATAAGGGACCTTGTTCTGGAGATCTAGTTATTGTGCAATTGGCAAAGAGGTCTTTTTGAAATTATGTTAACATATATGTGGGCAGTTTAGGTATATGTAACTGGAAATGGTTGAACTGTAATACCTGTCCTTCCTCACAGTTTATATCTGGAAAGGCAATTTCAGGTTTCATAATAATAATGACATTTACATCTATAAATTCCCTTTCAAATGCTTACATCTTCCAAAAGATATACTATCAGCAATTTCCTTTCTGACAGTTTTACTCAGAGGACAATCGTTTATTTGAACACTTTGAGGTGCTGAGAATGTTATAGAAGTATTAAATACTATATTATATTTCTGATGCATTTTAAGGATTTTCTTTTCTGCCTACAATTTATTTTTCATTTTAGAAATTTTCCCCTGCTCTTCTCATATTGATTTTATTTTGTAGCACCATTAGGGAAGTGAAATGAAGGTAGGTAAGGACATATCTATTCTACAGCCATTTTTTCAATGCATTTATTTTAGTGTTAAGACTACTTGGAAATATTAATTTGCTGCTGAAATTCTATTTCATGTTGAATCAATAGGCACATTTTATTGATTTTTGAGCATTTTGGTCATTAATAGTTCAATGAATGTTAGCCATAATTCACCTTTAAGTTTAGTGTTAAAATTGTTTAAAAATAATTTGCTTTTGCTCACAGAATAATTTGTTTTTAATAGAAATTCTCATTTGGGACCTTTTTTCATTAAAAAGCAACTGTGAGATAATTGAGTGTCTGGTTACACTTTCTTACTTAAGAAGGTTTTAATATATGGTTATATCTGAAAATGGGTTATTCTGTAAAGTGATCATTTTTCCCCTTATTTATAGGGATTTTACTACATGCTTCCTTCATGGTATTTTATTCTTCTCCGAAACACTTTTTATTTGGTATTGTGATAGCTCATTTACATATATACAAACACACACATAATCACTAGATTGTAAACTCTGTGGGGAAAGGAAGTTTTCTCATATGACACATTCACTGCTCTATTCCCACATATAGCAAAGTGGCTAACAAGTAACATGCTAGTAAGCATTTTGAATGACTGAATGAAGGAGCCATAAACTGCAAGAGACAAGGAAAGACGTGGACATATAAATACATGAGGATATAATCCACATGACAATCCACATGAAATGTTATGTTAAAAATAAAACCCTAAAGTTTTATTTTTTAATGTGACTTTATTTTATTTATTTAATGATTTAATGTGACTTTTGGATGAGGTTGCCAAAAATGACAAGACTTGGGCTGATCTTTTAATGAAAATAACAATAAAGGATAGAATGTAATTAGTAATTTTTAATTTTCTTCAGTGGGGCAAAATATTTAAAAATATCATTTTTAAATCAGACAAAATATTTAAAAATATTATTCAGACCACGTCATGATTACTGTTTTTCTATGTAATGAAGAATACCTTGGACTGCAATCAGCAAACTAGCCTTTCCACCAAAAGGAGCAGAATTTAGTCTAACCTATCATTGCAGTGAGTGAAGGAGGATGAGCAGAGAACACACAGGGCTTGCATCCTCTGAAGGAAACTCAGCTCTGAGAAAACAGAGAAGGTAGTCCCAGCACAGTTGATTATGTTGGAATTCAGCATCTTATAGAGGAAACTGATGGAAAGCAAAGGCTCTAAACGATGTAGTTATAAATAGTCTATGTTTACAGAGAACTTCAAACAAGTGCAGAAGCAAAGACTATGGATCTTCAGCAAATAGTTATAAGTCTCCAATCAAAAAAATAAAAAGCCCATATGATTGTCAAGAAAAGGAAGAAGAGATACTAGAAATAATTCAGTAAGTAGTTAGTGAATTCAGAGCAAACACGATTGAAAAAATATATTTTCTTAGCCACACAAAGTAAAAGACTTCTAGGTGTTTAAATTAAGAGTTCCATAATGAGAAGAAAGAAGGAGTTGATATGAGCACTCCCGTATCATTGAGTAAAATACTTTGTTTCTATAAAGACTGTAGTTAATGAATAAGGAGCCATGCATTAAGGCCTCCCTCCATAGTGTGCATTTCATCCTCAAAGATCCTCAAAGTTAAACAAGTAAACACACCTCCTACATGTGTTGTTATAGTTCTCTACTTAGACATGGTAGATAGATCTTGTCTATTATAATTGCAAAGCTGTTGCTCAAAGGGAATAAAAAGAAGAAAGAAGCCTCCCTTTCTTGACTCCCATCCATCAAAAATACTTTAACAAGGGCTATCTCCTCTTGTTAAAAATCTTTTGCTAGAACACTACCACACCAGGTCAAGAATCACATTGGTCAGTAAATATTGACCAGATTTTACTACATTTGTACAATTTCTATAGTCTAAGAAGTCTAACAGATCCAGAGTTCATATATTTAAAATTTGTCTTAGACAACAAACATAAGAGAAATAAGGAAAGTGAACACCTTCACAGACTCAAAAGAGAGACATTCCAGATAGAATAAAGGGAAAACAATCTTTTTCAAGGTAATGTAAGAAAACATCTTCATGACTTAAAAGGAGTACTAACCATAAGTGCCAGATCGCAAAAAAGGGTCACAAAGCCCTCTTCCCCTAAATCCTTGCCCTTGGGAAGTCCCTTTCACAACTGTTTAAAGCAAAAATAGCAACAGTGTTTTTGAGTTTGTACTATATTTAAAAATAAAATGTATGAAAACAATAATACAGAAGCCAAGAGTGGAGAAATATAAGTATAAAGTTGTAAGAATTTTTAACTATATGTGAAGAAAAATAGTATCACTTTGATGACAGACTGTGATAAATTAAATGTGTGTGCTATAAACCCTAAAGCAACCACTAAACCATACAACCACTAATAACAAAAGAAAACTTGATAACGAATGGGATGGTTAATTTTATGTGTCAAAGTGGCTAGACCACAGTACCCAGATATTTGGTCAAACACTATTCTAGATCTTCCTTTTTTTTAAAGTTTTATTTATTTATTTGTCAGAGAGAGAGAGAGAGAGAGAAGACAAGTAGGGGAGCAGAAGACGGGGGAGAGGCAGGCTGCCTTCTGGGCAAGGAGCCTGATCCTGGGATCATAGCCTGAGTCAAAGGCAGATGCTTAACTGACTGAGCCACCCAGGTGTCCCTCCAGATCTTCCTTTGAAGGTTTTTTTTTTTTTGTTTTATTTTTTGAATGGGATTAATATTTAAGTCAGTGGACTTTGAGTAAAGCAGATCACCTCATTCAATCATTTGAGGCCTTAAGAAAAAGTCTGACTGCCTTTGAGATTGAGGGAATTCTGTGAGCAAACTACCTTTGAACTTAAACTTTTCCCTAAATCTCCACCTTGCCAGCCTACCCTGCAGATTTTGGACTTGCTAGCCTCCACAGTTGTGTGAGCTAATTCCTTGAAATCTTTTTCTTTTCTTTCTCTTTCTTTCTTTCTTTTTCTTTCTTTTTCTTTCTTTCTTTCTTTCTTTCTTTCTTTCTTTCTTTCTTTCTTTCTTTCTTTCTTTCTTTCTTTCTTTCTTTCTTTCTTTCTTTCTTTCTTTTTCTTTCTTTCTTCTTTCTTTCTTTTTTCTTCTTTCTTCTTTCATTTTCTTCTTTCTTCCTTCCTTCTTTCCTTTCTTCTTTCTTTCTTTTTTCTTCTTTCTTCTTTCTTTCTTTCTTTCTCTTTCTTCCTTCCTTCTTTCCTTCCTTCCTTCCTTCCTCCCTTCCTTCCTTTCTCTCTCTATCTCTGTCTCTCTCTCTCTAAATATATACACACAGACACACACATTTACATACACACACACACACACACACACACACCCTATTGGTTCTGTTTTTCTTTTTTCCTTTTTTTAAAAAAGATTTTATTTTTTTATTTGACAGAGAGAGACACAGTGAGAGAGGGAACACAAGCAGGGGGAGTGGGAGAGGGAGAAGCAGGCTTCCCGCAGAGCAGGGAGCCCTATGTGGGGCTCAATCCCAGGACCCTGGGATCATGACCTGAGCCGAAGGCAGACACTTAATGAGTGAGCCACCCAGGCACCCCTGGTTCTGTTTTTCTAAAGAACCCTAACTAATACAACTAATAAGCCAAAAAAGGAGATAACTTAAATAATAAAATTACTGAATTTATACAAAAGGATCACAAAAAGAGAGACTTCCTTTTATCTTCTGTGAAAAGAGCATCAGTAATTACTCAGTGTGACTATGAAAATCAAGTCATACAGATCTATTAAAATGTTTAAAGCCTTTAGTACTAAATAATGCAGCAATTCTTAAAAATATTTTTTTTTCATTACTATCAGTAGCTATGTCCTAGTTTCCATTCTAATTTTTAAAATTTACCTGTTTCCTATGATTATTCTCAATAATGCAGTCTTTCTCTGAGTCATAGCTTTAGAATTCTTGGCTCAGTGACTCAAGCAGCATGTCTAATTCCTCAAATTTGAGAGAAGTTTTTGATGTAGACTAAATAAGAAAGATGGAAGTGATTTAGAATTTACAATCCCTAAAGGTTTAAGGCCCCAAACCAAAATGGTTTTAAGTGAATGTATAAAATGCATAAAACAGGTCCAGTGAGTAGTAATAGATGGGAATAATCTATGTTGCATCATAGGTTGGTTTTCCAAATAGCAAACTTCTGAATAAATAGCTATTTTAATAACATTTGTGTTCAAAGAATGCAACACTTTGTGCAAATGCAAAATTCTGACATCAACAAGTTCTGTATTTCCCATTTCTCATGGGCAAGCCATGAGATGACCTCTACTGCTCTAATATAGAAGATATGAAGGCAGGCCCTCCCACCCTAGCTGGCTCTGTTGTGTAATAATATTTTCTTTTGCCAACACTTACCATGAATGTAAAAATTCAGTTTTGGTGATACAAGCTGAAAAAGGCTCCAGTGTCACTGGATTTTTCTAAGGGATATTTTCTGGTTTTGTCTACATTTGTATTCTACTCATTTAATGGAGGGAGGTAATAGGATTTTTCTATTTGCTCTAGACGCTATTTCAGAAGTACATAGATGTAAGGTTAGACAATACATTTTATTTATTTATTTTAAGATTTTTTTATTTATTCATTTGAGACACAGAGATACAGAGAGAGAGAGAGAGAAAGCATGAGCAGGGAGAGAGGCAGAGGGAGAGGGAGAAGCAGGCTCCCTGCTGAGCCAGGAGCCCGATGTGGGGCTAGATCCCAGGACCCTGGGATAATGACCTGAGCCAAAGGCAGACGCTCAACCATCTGAGCCACCCAGGCACCCAAGACAATACATTTTAAAAGGCCACAAAGGGAAAACAAAGTAATCTATTATTGGTTTTGAACCCTAAGGTCTTTCAACATAAGAGTCAAGCATGCCTGGGAATGTCAAATGGTACCTTCAGAGTAGTGTGTGCCTGGAACCTACTGTAGCTGCGTCTTACATGGTATGGTAGAAAGCATTGTAGTGTGGCTCCCACATTTTTCTGCCCCTTTGTGTGCATGCCCATGTGTGAATTTGATGGACTTTACTCTGTAATTAGGTAATATTATATGGTACAGTTGACCAGTTAACCATAATATTGGAAAACTATCTGGGTGGGCCTGAACTCATCATTTGAGCCCTTTAAAAGCAGAGAGCTTTCTCTGGCCGACTGAAGAAAAATAAACCAGAAATGGGAAGCAGGAAAAGTTAGATTCACCATTTATGGCTTAAAGAGGGAGGGAGCTACATGGCAAGGGATGTCTGCAGTCTTCCAGCTGCTGAGAGCAGTCTGTCCTTGTCAGTCAGCAAGGGGACAGAAACTCACTGATGTAGCCACAAGGAACTGAAATCTGCCAACAGCAAGAATTGGCTTGGAAGTGGATTCTCCCATAGAGAAAATAACTTGGCCTGGCTGACACCTGGATTTTGGCTTTGTGATTTTCTTAGCAGAGAACACAGACTTGCTACGCTGGATTTCTAAGGCACACAAATGTCAGTTAATAAATGGGTGTTGTTTTTAGCCCCTAAACTTGTGATAATTTGTTATGCAATAATGGAAAACTAATACACATGACTTGGATCTCACCCAAAACATTTTTGTTCATTATTGTATATTCATTAGTTTGTTCATGTATTCATTCATTTCTGAATGTATTCATTAAGTGCCAACCTAGTGCCGGGCTCTAAGCTTTATCAGGAGTTTCAAACTTACAAGGCAATTTAATGACCCAAATCCTGAAGACTATGTTATTAGGATCCTGGAATATGATCTCATCCACTCTCTCCAAACATGATTATATACAGATAGTGTGAACACTCTGCAAGTTGGGACACCTGAAAACAGTTCAATATGTAGTTTTGTGGCTCACTTAGCAAATGTGGTGGGCCTAATAAAAAGCCAGAAGTACTGACCATATGTAACAAATGAAAGCAGTAGATGGCAATATTTCAGCCTAATTATTTTGGCTGTCCTCGCAGACTTACTGAAATTGCCACATACTTTTCCAGATAGCCAATGATTATCATGCCTGGAAGTTCCAAACACAGTGTCCCAGGCCAATTAATTATTATTACTATTTTTTTTTTCCTTCAGAGGTGGGGAAGCAAATAGGAGCCTGCCTAGGGACTGCCTTCAGATCATTCTTCCATCTGTGCCAAGGTCCACTCCATCCCTTATGCAAATCATATGCCTTTGGGGAAATGAAATCCCTGGCCTACTCTGGGTTTTCTTATTAGACTAGGGAGAGCAAATTAACACACCTCAGCTCAATGTAAAGCTTTATTCCTGAGCAAGAGAAAAACTTTGGTGGCCCAAGGCCAGATATTTCATAGCATCTGTAGGTAGCTGAAGAGACAGGGTACAAATTGATTCCTGAACTTATACATTGCTAATCATTGTACCCTGGCTTTTCTGGAAAACATGGAATGTCTCCTCTTTCTCTTTCTTTCCTTGCCTGCTCTGCCTTCCTTCTCTCTCTTTTCCATTCTTTCTTTCCTCTTCCCCTCCCTCCCTCTCCCACTCCCTTCCTTCCTCCCTCCCTCACTTCCTTCCTTCCTGCCTTCCTTCCTTCTTTCCTTCCTTCCCTCCTTCCCTCCCTACTTCCTTCCTTCCTTCCTTCCCCCATAACTCTTCCTTGCCCCCTCCCTCCCTCCCTCCTCCTTGACTACTCTCTTTCTCCATCTCTTTCTCATTTCTTTTTTCACTTTTAATTATCCCAAATTCTAGTTCTGATTTTCTTGTCCCTTCTTTAGAGGTAACCAACATTTTATGTTTGCTCTGTATCCTTCAAGGCCACTAATTTAACACCATTTAATTTATATATTCCTGTAGAAAATATAAAACGTTACAGACAATAATAGTGTTGGGTAGGATGTGGACCAACAAAACATTTATGTCCTGGCACTGGGTTGTACACTGCCACCATCTCTTTGGGAACCACTCCAACCTACTGTATAAAATGTGCAAACACCAAGAGCCAGAATATCTTTTTTATTCTTAGGCAGATATTCTAGGTGTAATCTTACTTATGTGCACCAGGAGAGATGTACAAGAATTTTCAAAGCAGCCTAAGTCATAAAAACAAAATGTTGGAAACAACTCA
Organism: Zalophus californianus; assembly: GCF_009762305.2. NCBI lineage: Eukaryota > Metazoa > Chordata > Mammalia > Carnivora > Otariidae > Zalophus > Zalophus californianus. Next base: position 16,440,082 of record NC_045596.1, read on the forward strand.
CATGTTCATTGACACAAAGATGACTACACAATTTTGGTCTACCATACGGCAGAGAAAATTAGTGCATTGCTTCACACATACATTCATTCCTAGAGCTCCTGTAACAAGGTACCACGAACTGGGTGGCTTCAAATAACATAGTTCTGCAGTCTGGAAGTCCAAAATCAAGGGCTACGCTCTCTCTGAAGGCACTGGGGACGAACTATAACATGTCTCTCTGAGCTACTGGTAGTCGCAGACATTCCTTAGCTCACAGATGGTTGTCTTCTCCCTGTGTTGGTTTTTCCCATGGACTTCTCTCTGTCTTTGTGTCCAAATGTCCCTTTTTTATAAGAACACTGGCCCTCATCTTAACATGGCCCTATTTCTTTTTTTTAAAGATTTATTTATTTGAGAGAGAGAAAGAGGGAGAGAGCATGCATGCACACAAGTAGGGGGAGGGGCGGTGGGAGATGGAGGAGAGAAGCTGACTCCCCACTGAGCACAGAGCCCTGATGGGGGCTTTGAACCCAGGACCCTGAGATCATGACCTGAGCTGAAATCAATAGTCCAACACTCATCCAACTGAGCCACCCAGGCACTCTAACATGACCCTATTTCTAAACAAGGTTACCTTCTGCAGTACTGGAGGTTAGAACCTCAACATGTGAATTGTGGGGTGGGGGCACAATTCAACTCATAACAATGCATGTATATGGATCAATATCACAAGTATAATATTAAGCAAAAGTGAAAATTACATAAAAATATAAACAATATGATTCTACTTACATAATGTTTCAACTATACACGTTGGGAAACTATAAAGAAAATGGGGGAGAGAATACTCATCACACAATCTAGCACAGTGTTTACCTGTCGTGTGAGGTGGGGGAAGGGCCTGGGGAAGGGCAGTCAGGGTGGTTCTCTCTCCTAAGCTGGATGCTGGGTAGAGGAGTATTTATTGTATGACTATCATTCATTAAATTGTACACATGTTATAGGTACTCTTTTTAAGATATCTTTCATAATAAAATGATGAGGGGAGAAAAAGAATCTCAAATAAAACATGTAGTTTTGTTTTTGTGGTTTCTTCATAAATTATCAGAATGCATACATTCTGAAACTTGCTATTTTAAACTAAAACTTTTGGATCATACATGTATCCACACAGAGATCTAGGTCATTTATTTTCTAGGTTGTGTATTTGTCTATTTTTCCTATTCATGGACATTCCCCATGTCCCAATTTTTCCCTATTACAATTTTGATGGTTTTAATGACGAATTTTCTTTGAGTAACAAGTTCTTCCAGAGGCCTGGCAATGACTTCCATCAGTCACTTAAGTTAGTTTTTCTATGACTCAGTTTCTTTTTTTGAAAATTAGAGCAATCTATGCCTTCAAGGACATCCTGATCAAAATTCCAATGACATTTTTCAAAGTGCTGGAACAAACAATCCTAAAATTTGTATGGAATCAGAAAAGACCCCAAATCACCAAGAAAATGTTGAAAAAGATAAACAAAGCTAGGGGCATCACGTTGCCTGATTTCAAGCTATATTATTACAAAGCAGTGATCACAACAACATGGTACTGGCACAAAAACATACATATAGACCAATGGAACAGAATAGAGAGCCCAGATATGGACCCTCAACTCTACGGTCAAATAATCTTCGACAAAGCAGGAAAAAATATGCAATGGAAAAAAGACAGTCTCTTCAATAAATGGTGTTGGGAAAATTGGACGGCTATATACAGAAGAATGAAACTCGACCATTCTCTAACACCATACGCAAAGATAAACTCAAAATGGATGAAAGACCTCAGTGTGAGACAGGAATCCATCAAAATCCTAGAGGAGAACATAGGCAGTGACCGCTTTGACATCGGCCACAGCAACTTCTTTCAAAATACATCTCCCAAGGCTAGTGAAACAAAAGCAAAAATGAACTTTTGGGACTTCATCAGGATAAAAAGCTTCTGCACAGCAAAGGAAACAGTCAACAAAACAAAGAGGCAACCCACAGAATGGGAAAAGATATTTGCCAATGACACTACAGAAAAAGCACTGATTTCCAAGATCTATAAAGAACTTCTCAAATTCAACACCCAAAAAACAAATAATCAAGTCAAAACATGGGCAGAAGACATGAACAGACACTTCTCCAAAGAAGACTACACATGGCTAACAGACACTTGAAAATATATTCATCATCATTAGCCATCAGGGAAATTCAAATCAAAACCACATTGAGATACCATCTTATACCAGTTAGAATGGCAAAAATTGACAAGGCAAGAAACAACAAATGTTGGAAAGGTTGTGGAGAAAGGGGAACCCTCTTACACTGTTGGTGGGAATGCAAGTTGGTACTGCCACTTTAGAGAACAGTGTGGAGGTGCCTCAAAAAATTAAAAGTAGAGCTACCCTATGACCCAGGAACTGCATGCCTGGGTATTTACCCCAAAGACACAGATGTAGTGAAAAGAAGGGCCATATGCACCCCAATGTTCATAGCAGCAATGCCCGCAATAGCCAAATTGTGGAATGAGCCAAGATGCCCTTCAACAGATGAATGGATAAAGAAGATGTGGTCCATATATACAATGGAATATTACTCAGCCTTCAGAAAGGATGAATACCCAACTTTTACATCAACGTGGATGGGACTGGAGGAGATTATGCTAAGTGAAATAAGTCAAGCAGAGAAAGTCAAGTATCATATGGTTTCACTTATTTGTGGAACATAAGGAACAGCATGGAGGACATTAGGAGAAGGAAGGGAAAAATGAAGCGGGGGGAATCGGAGGGAGAGACGAACCATGAGAGACTATGGACTCTGAGAAACAAACTGAGGGTTTTAGAGGGGAGTGGGGGTGGAGGGATGGGTTAGCCCGGTGTTGGGTATTAAGGAGGGCACGTACTGCATGGAGCACTGGGTGCTATACGAAAACAATGAATCGTGGATCACTACATCAAAAACTAATGATGTACTGCATGGTGACTAACATAACATAATAACATAAAATTTAAAAAAGAAACTTATTTATATGAACTATGTAGCACTTTAATAATTAGCTAATTGATTTTGTAAACATATTAGATTCTACTTCCCTCTATTTCAAGCAGAAGGAGGAAGGCCAGAGTCTCTTTTTTGAGTAGAGGTTTAAAGAAAAAGACTATCTTATTCAAAATGTCTGTGTTAGTGATACCTATGTTCTATTCTGAGGCTTCTTCTCGTTTTTACAAGTTCTCTCTTATTAACTGGTATGATTTCTATACCTTATATTATAATGACTCCTTAACTTTATTAGTCTAGACATTTCTTTTTACAAATACAATTATCTGCCATCTCAGTAATTCCCCCTTTGTGCATCATAATCGTGTTATAAACAAGGTAAGGCATTATCTTGTTCCTCAAGGTAATCATCTTGTCTTTGGCAAACATTCTTCCTTCTCCTCCCTTCCCTGCCTCAGTGACTGCCTGTTACAATCAGAACCTGGGACTCAGCCCTGAATTCTTCCAACTCAGTTCATCCCTTCTTGTTCTATCTACTTGGCACCCAAACCTACTTTTTTGTGGGTTTTTTTTTCCCATTTTTATTACCATTTCTCTAACCTAATGGTTTTCAAAGCATGGTCGCTGGACCAGTAGTATCCACATCCCCGGAACTTGTTAGAGATGCAAATTCTCAGACTTTATACCAGACCTGAGTCAGAAGTTCAGGAGATGGGGCTGTGTCTGATGGTACCATCATATCTCACTCAGACCTCTAAATCCATCTCTCAGCTGCTAGAGTACTCTCTCTCTCAGAAGTGCAGTCCTAAGTTATCATTCCCGTGCTTAAAATTGGATATTGGCTGTCCAATGTCGTCTGGGTAAAATAAAAAGTCATGACTTCAAAACTACTAGGGATTTGGCTCTCACAACCTCTAGTGTCTCTTACCTCACCTCCAATCTCCCACCTCTCAGAACACAAGATCATCCCACACTCTGGCAATAAGTACAGATGCATATTTCCTGAGTGTTCATGCTCCTATGGATCTCTGGGCTCCTTTCAGGAAGCAATTTTGTTTTCTTCCTCTTCCATAGCCATCTTACATCAGGTGTGGGTTTCTTCTCAAAGGCTCTCTGTCCCCTATGTCCTACCAAAAATCACACATTTTTATATTAGCCCAATTGGTTTCTTGAAAGATGTAATTTTGAAATGCAAAAAGATAGCATTTTTGCAAATGGAGCAAAATTCAAGGTTTTCTGGAAGGAAACACAAGAAAATATTCATGGTGTTTTCCTCTAGAGAGAGGACCAGGAAATTAGATTAGGTTGGGAAAAAGATCTACCACCTGTACTCTTGATTTGTTACCATAACCATGCCTTATTAACCCTGCCTAAAAATAAGTTTAAAAATTAGAACACATTAGTTGCAAGGTACGTAAATGTGTGTGTAGAAGGGAGGCAGGGATCTTAAAGGGTAAGAAATTGCATAAAGAACAAAAGCGAGCCTTAAATGTTTAGGGAGAGGATAAAATGCACGTCCTCATAACTACTCTATAATTTTTTAATCAAGTTTGAGAAATATATGGAATTCTTTTAAAGGTATAATTTTTCTCTTGATTTCAAATTATTTTTATTATCCCTTATTTACATATGTATAAGTGAAGAGCTTTATAAAATTTATAATTCATTAATCTTAATTAGGAGGTGGCAGGACTGGATTTTGAACCAAGAAATGTGGATGTTGTGCAATGTTCTTACACAGATGCAAGATCAAACCAAATTAACAAGCTACACATAAACAAAATTACAAAGCTAATTGATTTCAAACTAACAACAATTATTTAATATGATGAATCCTGCTCTTTTGCTGAAAGGAAATTGCCCCACACAGTGTGATTATGGAGTAGAATTCCATTCCATGTGGAACACACTCGTGTCCTTATGAGTTTGCATCCTTCTGCCATGGCGGTAGGCGGTATGCTAAGTTAATTCTCTTCCACCTTTGAGTGTCTTGAAATCTTCATTTGTAGAGTTGCTCCTATGACACTGGCCTTTACTTAGACCAAACATGCCATTTACAGGTACTGTTAACCTTTTTTATCTCCTCACTACCTCATGTCAGTGCAAACAGTACAAACTGGCACGAACACATACATTAATACAAACACGAGGGTGAAGACCCTGTAATCACACGGCAGTTTTCAGAGATAAGTAATCCAGTGACCCTCCAACATGAGTCAGTAAACTATGGCTTGTGGACCAAATCCAGGTACCCTTATTTTTGTAAGGTCCATGAGTTAAGAACAGTTTTCACAATTTTATTGATTGATTGAATTTATTTATTTGAGAGACAGTGAGTCAGACAGAGAGCATGAGTGGGGTGGAGGGGCAGTGGGAGAGAGAGAAGCAGACTCCTTGCTGACCAGAGAGCCAGACATGGGGCTCGATCCCAGGACCCTGGGACCATGACCTAAGCCAAAAGCAAATGCTTAACCAACTGAGCCACCCAGGTGCCCCAGTTTTCACAATTTTAAAAGGTTGAAAAAAGAATATATGACAGAGATGCATGAGGCCCACAAAGTCTAAAATATTTACTATCTAGCTCTTTTATAGAAAAAGTCTGCTGATTCCTGTCTTAATATAATTTTTAAAAAGATTATCATGAGATGAAAACAGAAAATGGAAAATACATTTTAGAAAGCCTCAGGACACCTGGGAATACATTTTCAGAATGCAGGGAGTAAAACACATTTCTACTTACTGGAAAATGTGGTTGGTTACTCATTGCCCAATATTTGGAGATAAAAGCACAAACAGACCATTGCCCAGGAGAAGCACAGACATTCTTGGTACTCAGAACAGACAGAATTACTCCCAGGATTGTCATAAAGAGGACACTATGGAATGGAATGATGTCCTCTCTGCTGTGTAACAGCAAGCTTTACAGAGCCGCTTTATATAACAATCCTACATATAGCCTGATGACATCATACCAAAATCTGATTCAGTAAGGGCAACTTTCAAAGGACTGGAGTTGGGTGAGGTAGTCAGCCCTTTATTGATCTTGTTTGATGTAAGATTAGACTGTAGACTCTGGGAGTACGGAGTGACTGGATGCCCACGGGGCAAATCTCTCTTAATATACTTTCTCTTGGATGAGCTGTTGAACGCAGGAGTAAACACCCTGACGCACAAATGAAGGTCAGCTTATCTATGTCACCAGGTAAATTAATACCCATTTTATATTATTACTATAAAGAACACAGCATATTACTGGAAGCATGGCAATGCAAAGTTCTGGGGATAAGATTAAACATATAAATAAAATATTTAATCATGACATGAAAGCAATAGGTCAACCACTGGAGACAACTCCTCTGTTCATATATTGCAAGAATGACAGAGGACACATCAGAGACCACAATCCATGTCAGTAAGTGTTGAAATAAAATCTCTCCCTCCATTTAGAGGCAGTTCTATGTAGTTCTCTCAATCATTGTATTTTTTTAATCCTTTTACTTTAAATTAAGGGAAAGACACTGGGCATGTCTGGCTCAAAATCCTCTGCCCCCAGCCCCCACTAATTGCTCTTCCTTTATTGTTGTATGTTTACATTTCCTTGTCATTTGTGGAGAAGATTCTGAGGCATCACCTCCAAAATCTAAGACTCGGAATAAAGGATGGTACAACTGGGTCTTTAGCGGGTTAATGGCCCACAATAGGGGTTGGCTCCAAGGGAAAGCAGGGCACTGAAGCTGGGAGCTTGGTGGACCTGGTTGGGTGGGCATGAAAAGGAGAAAGGAGATGTGGAAAGGGGTTTTACGGTTTTACTCACATGAGGGTTCAGCAGAACTTCAGATGTTAGGATGGAATTGCTGGTAGTTTCACCAGATAGGCGTGTTTCTATAGTTTCATGAATGCCTCTCTCTGAAGCTCCGTGATCTCTTGGATTCTGACCCCTACCCTCCAAACTGGCTGAAGTGTATCTACTGTTCTTCCATAACACACTGTCCACACCTTTACTACTGTACTTAGTACCTTTCATTGTAATGATCTCTTAAGTGTAGAGCTTTCTTACTACTGTGAGCTCTTTAGGGAAGGAGGGCCAATATTACTTCTTCCTGCCCCTTGCAGCTAGGGCATGGTCATGTGACTAAATGCTATCAATATTTCTGTCAGATGTTCCCTCCAGGTCTTTGCAGAGAATGGCACAAAGACCTCAGGACGATTAAGAGATTATTCCCAGCAGTAATGGAGCAATCAAAGGTTTAGCGGAGGTATTGGTGAGTATCTATTGGTACTTCCAAGGAGACATATTAACTGGATAGTTGCTGTGGTATGTCTTGGGTGGGTTGTGTGCTGCCTGGATGCAATGCCAGAAAACTTGCCTCTTCCTAAACCTGGTTTTCCAACCTTCCCATTGGTTCTTTGAGCTACTTAATACAAATGTTAATAAACTTCTTTTCTGCCCGATGTAGTAAAGTCATTTTCTGTTGTTTGCGACTAAAAACCTTGTATGTATTGTGACTCTCCTAAGATTCTTTAATTGTAAGCAACAGATACTGGTTAATTGTAATAAAACATTGTGGCTGACTGCCCACCAAAATAAGATAGAATAATTATTCACATTAATTTATTTATAAACACAATCATTTATATTTTATTTGTAACTGTTTAATCACCTGCCTTGTCATATTTTATGCCAGTTCAGCCAATATGATGAGATCAGAGCACCTATAGCCCAAATGCTCCTCTTGGAAAGTGTCCTGATAAACCCCAACTCAGTGTTTGTTAAAGGAGTAGCAGTTATAATATGCTGAATTGGCTGACATTTGTGCCATCATTGATTAAAGGTCAGCTATACTTCGGATTCTATCAAACAAGTCCACATCCAGAGTTAATAAGGGTGAATTAGTTACGAGAGGATTTCAGAACACTATTTAGAGCCACTCACCCCCATTTCCACCACTGTGTGCAGTACTTTTTTTTTCCTGGAAGCTCCATTCAACTTAGTTTTTTAAAAATTAGCTGTCAGTGATTTACCCGGCATCAACTGTTCACTGCCTTGTCCTCTCTCAGCCTAAACAAAGTTAGCTCTTTAGGGGCTGACGTTTGTATTCCAGCAGCCATCCCAATGATGGAGTAAAGATGCTTCTGTTCCCCTCAACCTTCTATACTCAGGAAACCTTGAGCAAAAACAACTTCTGTTTTTAGTATTACAGTCTTTCAGGGGTGGCAAACTCACACTGAGTTGTTTAGTAGTCTAACCTCTTCAGTGACAGTAGTATTCTATGCTCTGCAAATGACTGGGATTTGGGAGTCCCTCAGACATATTGTGACCAAGGAATTTTGTTAGAAGAAGCAAACAAAGAACTGGAAAATGCACATGTGACTTTGTGCCATTTGGCAAGTGAATTGGGTGGTTAAAGGAAGTTAGGGCTGGGAGGGAGGAATACTTGGGGACTTTAGAGAATATGTTTTTGTTGTTGTTGTTTTCTGACCTGCTTAAATCTCTTCATACACTGAGAGGCCACAGTACAAGCTATAAAGTACAGGTTAATACTGGAGGAACTTTGTTCTGGAACTTCTCTGTCTAGATATCGACCTGGGCTATTGCTCTTCTCTCCCCCCCTTCTCTCTGTCTCTCTCTCTTTCTTTTGCTCTCAGTCTCTCTCACTCTTTCTCCCTCTCTTTCCATTCTTGAAATGAGTTTATAAATTTTCAGTGACCTCGTTATATGTTTTCTGCCTTTCTTGGCCATCAACTGCATTATCAGGATGAGTTTCAATCACTGTCATTCTGGAAGTCATGGTGTACAGTATCCTGCTTTCCCACATCAGGAAAGTTTGAGTAATAAGTTCACTCTCTTGCAGTTTCATATGAAATTTTCCTTCAACAGAATTCTGAAAGCAGGAAACCTTACACATTTGGGATTGCCCCCTGGAGGTGGCATGCAGCTGCTACTCATCTCAGGAGTCTGCTTGTATCTACACCGTTCATTCCAACCTTCCTATTCCACAGCAGGTTGAGACCCTGCCTTGGTTCCTAAATGGGATATCCAGAGGCTACTGCCTGTTGGAGTGCTGGCAGGTTGTTTAGGGCAGGAACTCAGAAGCTAAGGTGGAGAAATCTGATTTCTTCAGCAGCACTCCTTTGGACATAAATTTATGTGAACTCCACATGATTCACTCAAGCCAAGGTAAACACTGATGTCTGTGACCAACTGCAGCACTCAAGAATATTTGCCCCTCTTTAGCAACTGGGGCCAATCTGCTTCTCTTTAGCTCCCAGAATGGACGGTTCATCACTTGAGACAATTTTCTTCATTGTTGTTGTCGTTGGAGAACAAAGACTGCAAAAGCAAACCATTGTTCAAGCTGAAAGTCATTTTGTGGAGAAAATGAGATGCTTGGGCCGGTCTCTTTGTCCTTTATTTTATCATCCCCTCTGGCATCCATTTATGGATCTGATTTGATTTCTATTTTCATTTTGAGTCTTTTCTCTGTGACCTCAGGTCAGAGACAATATCAAAAGCAATGTGTTTCGGTGGGTTTATTTATCTGAGTCAGTGGAAGAAGAGAGAGCCAACGGAAATGGAAGGGCGAGTGAAGGAGATAGAGAGACCGACAGAGAGAGAGACCAACTGAGACTGAAGTTATGTCTGTATGAAAAGGAAACATGACTACAGTTGGATCTGGAATTCTGACTATTTTCCTAACTAATCCTGATGCCGTTTTCAGTGTAACAGTCAGCTTTAATCTTTAACATGGCCACAGTTGTCACAATCCATTAACATTTTATCCCTATACTTGGTCACCAAGATGAATGGAAAGGGTTGGAACTGGGAGGGAGAATGGGGAAAGAACCAACAGCAAGAATAAGCCAGAGAAATTGTCTTTTGTCATCAAATTGTGAGTTTTTGTAGTATTTTAAATATAAGCTGCATGCTTGTTAAATCCCATTGCATTTGGTGCTTCCAGGGATACAAAAGTTGAGCATGCTGGGACCAGGGCATAAGTAGAAGTGGCTGGTGCATATGAAGTGGGTAAAGAAAATGAACTCAACACATTGGGGGAATACACCAAGTGGCCACCTGGGGCTGGTATCACTATTGATGCCACCCAGCAACTCAGAAGGACTGAACTTTACCTTAATTTACAGAGGAAAAGTAAGCCACAGACCATAAGTCTTCTCAAATATTAGGTACTCAAACTCCACCATTTCTAAAATATCCATATGGAAAAGCAAATGATCTAGTGTATTTTGTTCAAAGATAATCAAAGTAATGATGCAGAACTCTCCTTTAGGTGAATTAAATTGTTAACAGGGAAAGTTTTTGATAAGCTTTTGATCCAATGATACTTGGTCTAGTTCTCAACTCTGCCTTTGAGACTTCCTTGTCCCATCCCCATAGAGAAAAAAAATTGAAAAAAAAATTAAATCGATGTAATGAATGCTTAGACATTAGAAAAATAGGACAATTCATTCTTAACAGAGTTACTTTTTGCTTATTAAGTGTAATATAAAGCCATGTCCCAGACTTCACTGGGTATTTAGGATTGCTTTGAGTGCATATTGAAAATGTACATACCCAGCCTAGGTCAATCTTAGTGATTCTGATTAAGTTGGTCCTGAGTGTAGCCCAGAAATTTCATTTTAAGGAAATTTCCCAGGTGATTCTAATGAAGGTGGTACGTAGACCACTCTTTGAGAAACAGTTTTGTATGATGTACGCATGGGGTGTGTGTGTGTGTCTAATGGGGAGATAGATTGGAAGGACTTCAAGTTAAAAAATTGGTTTGGGTTGTTTTGTGAAGGAATTTTACTGACATGACAAGGAGTTCATGTTTTTAAATAAGTAACTACTGTAATCAAATTTGTACTTTTAGATATACAACTCTGGCGGCAGGTTGGTTTGGAGAGGATAGAAGGAGTCAAGGAAACCAGTCAAGAAGTTTTCCAAAAAAAAAAAAAAAAAAAAACCAAACCAAAACAAAAAGAAGAAGTTTTCCAAGAGAGGAGGGCTTGATCTAAAATTTTGTCCCACATACTATGCAGGTCATAATTATGAATAAGAGACATGGACCCTTTCTTCAAGTTGCTTACAACCTAGTAAAAGAAGATCCAATACATGAGATCACAAAGTGATAATGGTGGACAAAGAGAAAGAGAGAGGAAATGGGACCAAGAGAATCTGGCCTTGGAAAGGAAGAGACCAGAAAGTTGAAAAGGATGGCTGACTGACTGTACATGGCACTTCTGAGGTAGGAATGGAAGCAGCAGGAGAAAGGGAAAGCATTGATGAGGGAAATGATTTGGACACTGTAGGTTGCCATTTGGAAGCCATACTACACTTTCTTTCTCAGTTTGTAGAAGCCGAGTGTGTAAGTTTTGTTTATGTGGCAGTGTGCTTATGGAAGGTCGATCCCTCCCCAAGTCCCAGAGGATGAACCATGGTTGATCTAAACTCCGCATGGTTAATCATTCCCCTCCTTGGTGACTGGGGGTTGGCAAATGACAATGTTTGGGCCAAATATACATCAAGGATACCTCTACTGAGGACGCTTTAGGGAATTATTTTGTTCCATGATAAATAAATTTCCTTCCTTGAACTTGGTAGTAGGAAGTCATGATGCTTGGAATGAGCGAGCCATCTTGTAACCATGAGGTAGAACCTAAGGACCAAGAGTTAGATGCTCAGGATGGAGGAAAAAAATCTGGGTCTAATGACAACATTGACCGAGTATGTTACCTGAGGAACTGCTTGCCCCCACACTCCTGTTTAGAGAGAGTTTTATATTCTTCATTGTTTAAATCACAATAATTTGCAATTTCTGATATTTACAGTAAAAAATATACATAAGTGACTGTAGGAAAATTTGTGTCTACCTTTTCACTAAAGTGAAAGAGGAAGACATCTGCAAAGAGGAGTGGATGCACATCTGGGATTTGGGTTTGGGATATGTGGAAATTATCTGGGGCCATCACTGAGGATACCGGGAGTGATAGCTAATGAGATAAATCAAAGGAAGGCAGCAATAAAGCCTACCCAGAACAAAGGGGGACTGGGTGTGGCCAGGAAGACTTCCCAACATCTCCAATCTCCCCATGAGGGGCAAAAGAGGAGAAAGTCTGGATCAAAGATGAGTTGAAGGTGGGCACTAGAATGCAACATCAGCCTAAAGTCAAGGGTTGGGTGTCCACGGGGAAGAAAGGGTAGTGTGGAAACATCTCATGAAGGGGTCAAATGAGTATACAATAGTGTAGACTGTGCCTGGTCACCTCCAATGACATGATTTGCCCTCAGTTTTATCACCGCTAAAACAGCACATAGCTCCTAGGTTTTTGTGAGGACAAAATGAGATAAGATGTGTAATGATTTTCCATTTTCTCTAACATATTTTATACACCAGTAAATATACAATGATAATTAGGCCCCAAGCTCCTGCCAAAGCCAGGAATGGGAGCACCAACAAGCCCACACACATCAAAATAATGTCAAATAATAACTCCTGAGTGCACTACATATTTTGTTTTTAATCAGCAGGATGTATAAAAATTCCACTCACCATGCACATTAGTAAGTTTCTCCAAAGTTGAATCAAGGGAAAAAGAAAAAAATTTCTGGCACAAAATAGTCTGTGTATCTTAACAAGACAAACTTCGAATAAACTGGCTCCTGCAGCACCCCCTGATTATTTGCCAACCATTTTTGTAGCCAGCACACGCTCTTTATGTAGCTGGGCCAGCAAGTTCCTGTAGGTGTCGTTGCTCATCCTGTCGGAGAGGAGCGAACTTGCCAAGTAAACAGCTTTCTGTGCAGCTGCGGGTTAGGTCGAGGGAGCTACAGAATTCTTGCTGCTTTTGATTGCCTGGTTCTTTTCCACATAGTGTGTTCCTGGGGCAGGATCCACAGCCTCCGTACCACCTGACAATTTGCTAAAAATACAGATTTTCAGGCCCCATCCCAGGAAAACTGAAGCAGAATCTGCCTTTTAATAAGACTTTCTGGAGAGTTCTATGCACATTAATGTTCTAGAGGCACTGATCTTAAGGACTTGTCTGAAGCCACCTTCTGTGATAGGCAGATACTGTTTCCCCCAAAGGCCCTCCCACTTCCTTGCCATCCTTTTGTGACATGGGATGTGGGTTCCCAGGGGAGGCCCAGCTTCCCAAAGTCCCTCTCTGTTGTGTCCCACTGAAGCCAACCCTGAGGCACCAGTGAGCACCAGGGGTCTAACGCTTGGATTGGAGAGCAAGAAGTTCCAGGGAATAGTATGAACTTGGGTGCTAGACAGGCTTGGGTTTATTCCAGGTTTTGCATTGTGTTAGTTAATTGACCTGGGGACAAATTAACTAAACTCTGTGTTTGTGCCTCCTGTACCGCAATTCACAAGCAAGACTCTGCAGCCCTCTTTGTAACTGTTAACTCTTTCTTGATGCCCATGAGTGAGTGGAACAGAGGAGGACACTGGGGGGCATTACGGGAGGGCACCTAAAACAAGACTGGTCAGTCAGCTTTACTCATTAGACCTTCTGGATTGGGAAATCAGAGACATTAGTTGTGTCTCTCAGTATTTGAGCAAAGAGGAGTTGTAGAACACCTGGGGAAATTAGTTTCTGAGCTATAAGCTCAGAGACGCCAAAAAAAAAAAAAAAAAGCAGAAACAATATGATCTGGAAATGTGAACCTTAATTCCTGATAGTTTTCCAATTTGGGATCCTAATTTCCACTGAAAATCACTTGTACTTTCTGTTTTTGAGTTCCTTTAAATACCTTTTACTCATCAGGTAATCAAACTCTCTTTTTCTCTCTGCCTACACTCACTTAAATTCCTTGAATCCACACAGTCCTGACCACACAATAAATTTTAAGTGAATGGCAGTTATAATTATTTTTATTGCTACTACTAGATGATCAACGTCATTATTATTGTTGTAGTGCCTCCTAAACCAGCCTTATCTTTCCATTCAAATTTAGTAGCTGATAATTAATCCTCAAAGCTGTCAGAAAACCAATCATCCGAATCATGAGAAAAAAATAAAGAAATACTGTCTTCGTATATGTTTATCTATTCATTGATGGATTGGTATTCAAAGAATTAACTGAAAAATTAACGAAGCCTACAATTGCTGAGCATGAATGGCAGCTGCCATATAAGAGCACATTTTCTGTGTTAACTGCTGTACCAGGGAAAGAAGGAACTGCCTCACCCTTCAGGAGGGTCATGTGCCAAGTTATTACTCAGATTTCACAGGAGTCCTAACTGAAGTCAGAAAGGTAAACCCAGCAACTTAGGTAACGAAAATAACAAGGTATAAAATGAAGAATTCTAGGTCCCACTTGCTGTCTTGGTGCTCACATAAAATAGTCTGGATTTGAGCCTGAAGGTCTTCACCTCAGCTAGCAGCCAAGCCCACAACCCTACCTGTCACACTAATCTGAATCCCCCTTTTGAGGTACTGACTTCTTGAAAACCCCAAACTGTTTTCATCAACGGATTGATCATTGAATGTGCAAACTACTCAACCTTGTCCAGTGGAAGATATTTATTATCAGCATTAATAAGAAACAATAATAACCAACATTTGGATGGTAAGGCTTACCAAGCTGCTTTTTGAAATACAACAGTATTTTGAGTAAGGCATCATTTTCTATGTTTTAGTAGAGACGAGGGTCACTTGAAAGGGAGATACCTTTCCCAAGGTTTCCAGCCCACCCTCTGAAGTGACATCACTGACAAATATGGATAGGCCTGTTTAGCAAACACACTTGGTGATGCTTTTAGAAATAATTCTTCAAGTAGAAGGCAAAGACTTTCTGAAGATGCTGTCCAATGAAGTTTTATATGCTTCTTTCCTAGAAGGTGGAGAGAATGTTTTAGGGAGAAACTGTTCCTTCTTCAGAGCTGTGACTGATAAAAGGGTGAAGGGAAATGGGGACACTTCCCAACAAATCGAGTCCTGTAAGAAGCAGATCCAGGGCAGGACAAAAGTCCTCTCCAGATGCCACGGAATGAAATTCCTCACTCCTGGCAATGCCTGGCTGCCAAACAGAACTCAATATGATGTTCTAGTATATCGAGCTGGGAAATTATTTTCAAAGAAAACTGACTAGTTCTTGGGTGAAGAGCAGAAGACCCTTTAGCAGGTCTCTTATCTTGAGGACTTAGTTATTTGATACTTTTGTACACAAGGAAGGGCAGATATTCCTTTTGAAAATAATTGGAGTTTTCTCTACCTGAAAGTTTTAAGCAAAATGAAAAGACTGTGGAGATTGTATAAACCATTTGGATTTTTCACGGGTCGGCACAGACCTACTACTAGAGACTCTAGAATGAATTTCATATTTTCTTAGGAGAGGGCCAGTTCTGGTGCTTACCTAAACATCCATTTCTTTTGGAAATTGAATTTGCATTGGCCTGGACTTAGACATTGGATTGTCCAAATAATTCTATGCAGAAACAAAAATTCATGCTCTTCAGATGTTCAGCCAGTTTTGTAGAGAGTAGTGATTTAGAGGCATTCAAAGCAGTTTAAGGGGAGAAGGAAACAAGTCAACATTTTATTCATTCCAAACATGAACCTACACCATTAGGTCAGAAATTTTTTTTGTGGGAAAATAATGTTATGGAGGTTCGACCATCACTAGGAGAGGAAAAGATGACACCATTTCTATGAGTCAGTCAGAATTTTAATATTTGTCATTCTGGAGCCACCGCTGAGCCTGTGAATTAGCCTAAGCCTTATCTTTGTGGGAAGCATCTTTTACCTCAAGCCAGATTTCGAATTCTGCCTTCAGGACAAATTCCTAAACCCTTCTTATGAACATAAACCTCATGATATTCTGGCTCCAATATCCTCTAGCTGCTACTGGCTGCTTCTTCACCACGAGCCCCACACTCCACATAAACTCAACGCTATGCTGCCCCTGCCTTGCCTTCCGGGTCATTCCAATGGTTGCAACGCTCCTTTCCTGTCTAAGGAATGCTCTGTGATCCTTTAAGTCCTGAGTCAAATATCACCTTCCCCGGGTGCCCTTTTCACTCCTCTCACCCTGCTTGGCAAGTTTAATTGTTTTCACTTCTGTGTTCTAACTTTACTATTGCCTTATTGTGGTTTATCATGGTAGCTTGTTTTACCATTTTTCTCTCCCTTTTGATTATAAGCTCTTTTAGGGCCATTTTTTTATTTGCCTGGCTAATGTTCAATATTTACTAAATGACTGGATGAACATGTCAATATAATAATGCAATTACTGTGGATTTTAAAAATCTAAAAGGAAATTCTCACATTTGACATATACTCAGATATTGCCTTTGAAAAGTTATTCTTTTTCCATCCAATGGCTTATTTGACAGTTGGTGCCTGGCGATGAGGAGAATGGGTAAATAATTAAAGAAACAGCTGAGTCTCAAAAATAGTCATTTGAATTGTGGAAAAAAAAACACAGAAATTACTCTCTAGATCCATGTACATGCATTCTTGATGAGTTACCATTCACAGGAGTAAACGAAAATTAATGATACTGCTACTGAGCACCATGGATTGGCCACAAGTTGTATGGCTTCCACGGTACAAGATGCTTATGGATATGACTTCTAATGGGTGAAAAATGCTGCATCTGAGACATTACTTGCCCAGTTTTAGAGAGGGGTCATTTTGAGGTTCAGAGGTGTTCAAATGATGTTTCGAATATCAAATAGCTAAATAAATGCTGAAACTACAAGGGGAGTCCCTCAAAAACCACTTTCTTAATCAGCTCAGGCTGCTATAACAGAATACCATAGACTGGGTGGCTTAAACAACAGAAATTTATTTCTCACAATTATGGAGGCTGAGAAATCTGAGATCAAGGTGCCACCAGATACTATGTCTGGAGAAGGTCCGTTTCCTATTTTGTAGGCTGCCTTCTTGTAGCATCACATGATGAAGAGCAGAAAGAGGAAGCAAGTGCTCTCATGTCTGTTCTTACAAGGGTACAGATCCATCATGAAGACTCCACCCCCAAGATCTGTTTACCTCCAAAGACCCCACCTCCTAATATCATTACATTGGGAGTTAGGATTTCATCATATAAATGTTGAGGGGGACAGGAACACTCACTCCATAACATCCTATTAATAGCAATGCCAGAAGACTAAACTGGTACAATAATAGTGGTGTTATTAACTCCAAAGCTTTTAACCCGATGTGGAAGTCTATGAAACAAAGGTAAACACAAAGAATATTTTAGTAAACAAATGTGATGACATTCCTGCCTCACGTTATCAGAAGAAACACAGTCCTTTCTGGAAGCAGCCAACTCTAGCCTTTGGTGTGGCTTGTTAATGAGCTGGCTCCACTCTCACAATGGTGCCATCCCTTGGAGGCACAATTCTTGGAGGCTAAAATTCTCTTGACTTAAGTAGCTGTCTAGTGAGAGCAGAGCTTCTCCAAGTGCGAAGGGCTGTTTTTCAAAGAGTATCCCAAGCACAGAGTCTGGGCAGAACATCTGCAGTGCTGCTCCCACCTGGGAGAACTCTACTAGTTTTCCTGCCAATTATACTATCAATAGACCAATAAGCCCGAGTTCACTGATTGGGAAATTAAATCCAATCTACAAGAGGTATAAAGTGGGATTATTGCAACAATATGCGTGATACTTTCATGAACACTATGATGTTGAATGACCGAGAATAAGAATAAGTCAATCTAACATTTCTGGGTATTCACCATGTGTCAGGTACCTTCCTAATCATTTTATATATACTATTTCATTTAACCCTCACAAAAAAATTACAATATATACAGGCACTATCATTACCTCATTTAACAGTTGAGACAACAAAGTTACACTGTTGATAAGTGACAGAACTAGCACTCTGTCACTTATCTACTACACTATGCTGATCTATTCATTTATCACTTTAAATTCCTTGAGGACTGAAGACTCAAAGATGAAGGGACATAGCTCGCACTCCTCTCAGTATGGTAGGGAAACAGGCTAATAAACCATCTACATAAGGTAACCATGCCATATAAGAGGTGCCAAGAGTGACCGGAGGTTGGAGGAAGACAGAGAAGGCTTCACAGGTATCTAAGACTTGGTAAAAGAATTAAATTACAAAGTTGGCAAGAGAACATATCTCATATTCTGGAAAGGATGGGTACTTAATGCTGTAGGTCTAGAACATAAAATATGAAGCCAGAGAATGACAGGGAATGAGGGTGGAAATACAGGAGAAGGTTAAATCCCGAAGGGCCTTGAATGTTGCTCAAAGGAATTTAAATCTTATCTAATTGAAAGAATAAAGGGTCATTGAAGAATTTAAGCATAATTAGCACCAATAGAATTTTTATTTATAAAGACCACTTTGATCAAAGTGTAGTGGATGGATTGGTGATGGTGAAACTAGAAATAAGGTAGTTAATGAAGCTATTAGAATAGTCAAAGCCCTGAAATACAGTATGTGTATTGGGAATGGAAAGCAGGTAACACATTTGGAGTATTGATAGCATAGAAAGTGATTAAGAGCATTAGTCTGGGGCCACTTAAGCATGAGTCCCAGTTCTGACACTGCCTACCTGTGTGCTCTTAGGTAAACCTATAGAGTAACCTGTGCTTGAGTTTTCTCCTCTGTAGAATTGAGGTTATAATGGTGTATATTTTATAACATTGTTGTATATATTCATATAAGACACTTTAAATGTTATTGTTGAACATTACTGTACAGGGAGGAAGTGTTAATGCCACAAACACTTAGAAAGAAAACAATCTAAATGTATATCCATTTTGCTGATCCTCACAATGGACAAAATTAGTTCTTTCTCCTGTTATAAAATTGCATTCTGAAACAAATTTAATTTGCTTGAGATGAAATTTATACTAAGAAAACACAAAAATTATCCTGGTTTAGAATGACAAATTTGTATAGAAAGTGAAAATGTGATACAATATTTCTATTTTTGTCATCCTTTTGAGTTCTTGTAGTTCCATGGTGTAATAACTTTGGAGAAAGAATGTTCCAGAATAAGTAGCATCAAAAGATTGTCATGTGTTACTGGTTTTCATAAAGGTTTTTTTCTTCTATTACTACCTGGTACATATAAAAGATATATAATCACAGATAATTCAGTTCTCAAGAACTACTGGTACACAATTAAATATATCATTGCACTAAACGTGCTTAGATCCTGTATTTAAAATTATTGATTTCTAGCTGCCATATGCTCTGAGGATTTTAATTTGTTTTAAAACAAACTATGAAAACATGAATTTAATAGTATTTTTCTTCTGAGTGTTGGACTCAGACTTTCATTAGTATCTCAGCTCTTTTCCTCAATGGTTTACCAGAGTAAACTTCTGAAGCAGACAGAGTGGCTTGGCCCAAGGACTTGAGAAATTTTGTCTCATTGACAGAAAATGGAGTTAGTAAAGAATCAGTTTCAGTAATGATTTGCCCTCGTTGGTTTTCTGTTTTATTCTAAGATCTGCTGTTGGGATGGAGACTAGATTTTGATTAGAAGATAGAGGTAGAAAGGCTAATTAGAACATTCTTGACTACTTTGTAAGAGTAATAATGTAGACTTGAGTTATAGCATGCTGGGCTGGACTGAGAAGGGAGTAAAGTTAAGAAAGGAAAATATGACAGAACTTGATGGCTGATTGGATGTGGATCATTAAGGAAAAGAAAGATTCAAGGATGATCCCAGATTTCTAGGCCACGTAATTGGGTGGATGGTCATGAACCTCAAAAGATAGAGAACGTAGGAGAAAATGCAGTTTGGGGGTATGAAAGATGACATGTTTCATTTTGGACATATTACATTTGGAGAGTCTATGCCAGAGTTAGGCAGAAGTGATGAGTAGATGGGGAGCCTGGGTGGTACAGTCAAACTCTTGGTTTCAGTTCAGGTTGTGATCTCAGGGTTGTGAGATCGAGCTGGGTGTCAAATAAATAAGGATGAAGTGATGAGCAAATAATGGGACAGACAGATTGAATGAAACACGTGGGCTGGAGATACTGGAGATTTATTGGCATATGTGGTAGTTGGTTCCATGAGCATGGATGTGCTCCTCTTAGGAGAATGCAGATGAAAAGAAAAATTGGTTAAGGACAAAACCCCAAGGAAAAACAGTGTTTGAAAGATGTATGTGGGAAAAGAAACCTTTGAGGAGGAAAGAATTCTGGAATAGATAGAACACCAAAGAAACCAAGGAAATGGACAATATTTTTAAGGGAGAGGAATATTTATTCTATATTGTGACATGTCCAGTAATATAAATACTGAAAAGCTTTCATTACATTTTTATAATAAGAGGCTATTTATATAGATAAAATATAACATCATATACATATAAAATATATATTATTTAGGGCAGTTTTATTGGAATGTTAGGGATGAAGCATATTGTAGAGAATTTTTTTTTTTTTAAGATTTTGTTTATTTATTTGACAGAGACACAGCAAGAGAGGGAACACAAGCAGGGGGAGTGGGAGAGGGAGAGACAGGCTTCCCGTGGAACAGGGAGTCCAATGCAGGGCTCGGTCCGAGGAACCTGGGATCATGACCTGAGCCGAAGGCAGACGCTTAACGACTGAGCCACCCAGGTGCCACCGAGCATATTGTAGAGTACTGAAAAACTAATCCTAGGATACGATGTGGAGATAGGGAGAGAAAAGCCCACTTCTAAAAATTCTGATGAGAAGAGGAAAAGAGTAATATTATGGAAGAGTATACTTTGGAAAACGTTGAACCAAGGTGGAACATACTTTGGGACCAGGAAAGGTATTTGCCTAAGAGGAAGGAGCGGCTAGAGTGGACAGTTTAAGATGACTGCAGGAAAATGTCTTGGAATGAAGGCTGTTTTGAGGTTCAGGTACATGAATTTTCTTTAAACAGGGAAAAAATTCTTTCCTGTCAAAGCCTGGAAGAAAGAAGCAAAGTAAATAATGGATATTACCATATGGTTTTTAGTAGAGGGTAGAAAACTCTGTTTTTTAACCCCAGACGGTGTCAATTGAAGTAGGAAACAAGGTCTTCTAAAAGTGAGCAGGACAGATGCCTAGTAGAGGGGCTGAAGGGAATTGTGATGTTTTGACAGAGCCGGTGGTATGTAATCTCCACTGAGGGCCACTGTCAATTTCTTCTCCGTTCATCAAGGGGTGGAATTTATTTCTCCTTCCTTTAAAGATGGGCAGGACTTGTGACTGCTTTGGTCAACAGGATACAACAGAAACAATGTCATGCAAGTTAAAGGCTAGTTTTTGTGAGCACTTTTGGATTTCCATTTCTTCTCTCTTGGAAGCCAACTACCATTTTTTTTAAGAAGTCACCTGCTTTGAAATCACTGCACTGTGAGAAAATCCAGTCTAGCTTATTACTTTGCTAGGTCTGCAGTAACAAAATATCACAGACTGGGTGGCTTAAACAACAGAAATTTATTTTCTCACAATTCTGGAGGCTAGAAAGTCCAGGTTCAAGGTGCTGGCAAGGGTTGGTTTCCTCTGAAGGTTCTTTCCTTGACTTGGTGGGAAGATGGCCATGGTCTTGCTATCTCTTCACATGATTGTTTTTTGTACATGAACAGCCCTGGTTTCTCTTCCTCTTTCTCTTCTTATGAGGAAGGAATCCAACCATATTGGATTAAGGCCCCATCCTAATGCCCTCATTTTAATTTAATCTCCTCTTTAAAGACATTCTCTCTGAATACAGTTATATTCTGAAGTACCAGGGGTTAGAACTTCAACTATAAATTTTTTGAGGTGGGAGAGGGGTCAGGCATGCCCTTCTATCTGGAATGCACACACACACACACACACACACACACATTTACAACTCTTGATGGAAATAATTTGACACATGAAATGATTTTTTAAAAAAATATCTAGCCTGTGAGATTGTGCTACTATATATATAAAGGTAATAAAATAACCTGCTAACATCACTGGCTTCTAATACTATTATAACATGTAATGGTTAGGCAGAACCCACTCTGTGTATCTGTTTTTCCCTGGATTTACATGAAATAATTTGGAGAATAAAAGGAATTGAAACTGCAATTTCCCTACACCTTTATAATAGACTTTGTTTATTCTTTGGAAAATTCACAAATCTGAAACTTTATAATCTACAGAAAGTCAAATGTTGCCAGTTTAAGTAATTGTGAGAATAGATCCATCTTGTTGTATGCGACTAATATTAAGTAATGTACAGAGAGAGGGGACTGATATTCAAATAAAATCAAGATCATCTACATGGCAGGGTAGAAGACTTGATAAAATATATTTAAATTTAAATAAATACATTTCTCTGTATTGTAAATTAGAACTCCAAAACATTCCCCAAAGCTGAATCACTCCTTCACTCTTATTCTTTTGTTTTCTAAGCAATGTGTTCCAGTTTCTTCTATTTCATCCTTTATTTCCTTATGCATCTTGTTCATTGAATTTTAATACACACACACAAACACGCACACCTCTCCACACCTACAAGGTTTCTGGTGCATGAATGTTGGGCAAGGAATAAAGAATTTTAAGCATTTGGAAGAAGACAGTGCTCAGAAATAGGAGAAATAGTTTTTATAATGTCCAGACTTGCTGGAGAGGAGACAATATCCTAAACAATGTAAATATCAGAAACTTTCCTTACTGCCTCTTTTTTACCATCTCTAGCTTTTCAATATGGGAAGTAGTTGTGCTGGTGATAACAGGGGCAAGGGAAGGTAAAAATCAGTAAGAGGTTAGAACACACATTCTAAAAATGGGTGAAAGTTCATCTTTAAAACATTGTGAATTTTGACTTTTCTGAGCTAGTTTAAGGTGAGAGTCCATTCTTTCCCCGTGGGGCCAGCTGCACAAATTCTAAGAGACAAACTAAGCTCTGTCTTGTTTGGCTTTGGATCACAAAAACAAGAGGTGAGTCCTGGCCCTTATAGCACTTTTGCTGTATTTTTTTTTTTTTTTTTGTAACCGGTATTGTACTCATTTTTCATTACAGCTACATTGCATTACAATTCATTTTTGTCATTACCACAGTTACTGCTGTTTATCATCCTTGCTAATCTCAAACTTGAACTACTGCAATAGGTTTCAAGCTGGTCTAACAGCCTCTGCTCTCGTTCTTCTTACTCGGCTCTGTCAAAGGCATGTTTCTAAAACATAAATCTAACCATATCTTGTTCTTGTTCCCTTGGTGATCTCATCCAGTCTCATGGAGATAAATTTGATGTAGATGTCAAGGTCACCAACATTTCTTTCCCAGCCTGGACCTCTCCCCTTGAACTCTAAACATACATGTGTTATTACTACCTATGGCATAAGTAGGCATGGACATCTACAAGGAGCCCTAAGTCCCCAAACAAAATGAGGTTCCTGACCTCTTCTCCAAATGTGGCCTTCTTTCAATCTTTCTGAATGTCAACGCATCCTTCTGATTGCTTGGACAAAAAGGTCAGTCATCTATGAATAGGCACTGAGCTACAGAGAGGCTAACTGACATCTATAAGTGAGTAAGTAGCAGAATTAGGATGTGAAACCAGGCAGTCTGACTCCAGAGTCTATACTCTTTACCCACATGTTAGGATGTTTTACTACCTTATCAACCCCTTTTCATGTAATCTTGAACTTCATATGGTACTTGCATAGCAAGTATCCACTATGCACCTCAGAGGCAGATTGATAAAATCAAATGAGAACTATGAATTCTGGTTCTACCTAGTTGTCACATAAAAGAGCTGAAAATTCTAGTTGTTTAGGGCCAAGATTTAAAAAAAAAAATATTTTCACTCTATTTTTTTAGACATTCGGTGTGTTCTTATTGGGATACTAGGCTGGGATTTATGGATGGGAACTCAGACGTGTCTGTTATAATTCTGTCTCAGCTACTAATTAGCTCTATAACCTTGGGAAGTTTCTAAACCTCTTGATGTTATGATCACTCTGCCAAAAAATGCTACACATGTGATAGATGGTCCAGGCTCTACAGTAATAATGTAGAAAAAGAAATAACTCAAGTTACAAGGTCCCTTCAATTCTTGAGGACAAGAATTACATCTATTTGTGTATTCTCTATTTCCTAAATGTTTATTGCAGTTCCACCTTCTGTAGAAACTCAATAAATTTATGTGAATGACAGGTTGCATTTCATGATTTGGTATGTTGTATGGGCAAGGTGACTGCGAATTTCAGAAGTGGTTTGTTATAGTACCAAGAGTTCTGAACTGAGAGGCAGAAGACCAGGTTTGAAGGAAAAGAAGGAGACACTTCATTAATTCATTGATTATCTGGCTTCAGGACAAGTAACCATCACATAGGTCAAGTCTTCAGATTTGTCTCTGCAAAACTTGGACAGGGTGGGATTAGTTGTTCTCAAAGGTGTATTAGCAGAGATCTGACTATATAATTTACCTTCACCACAATACCCAAAGAGTGTGAGCATGGGACATTTTTGTTTCTGTTGGTTGTATTCATGGAAGGGCTTAGGAACACAGCATCAGTATCTATCACATATAAACATCTCCACTTATAAATGATTTCTTTTAGATTCCTCACCACTATTATAAGTAGATAATATTATCCCCACTTACAAATAAGGAAGGTGAAGTTCGGGGAAGTTTCTCAGGGTAAAAAGACTGTAAGTATCAAAGCTGGGGTTGCAGTACAGGATTAGATGGCTCTTAGTTCCCACCTTTGCACTGACCCACATGTCCTCGCTACATTTCCAGTATTAGTAATGAAGGAAAGAGGGCAGTAGAAGGTACTGCTAGAGATTGGCTCTCTTAAACATCAGGTTTATCCAACTCTAGCAGCGAGTGCTATGATCAACTGAAGAATATTCTAGTCACACAAAACTCTAATTCATTAGGGGAAATTGGTAATTAACTGCATGCTCCCATTCTGTTTTCAATAAATATAATCTAGCCAACAAATCAGCAGCATTTATTAATGATAATACAAAGCATGTTCAGTAATAGGCTTGCCTTTCATTAGTGAACTAATATGGGGTTTTATGTGGGGTTCCAGAAGAAACCAAGTAGGTATTACTAGCATTCACTTCATTGTGCAGATTACATGGTGCCTTGATTCTCCTGGTGACAAGCAATAAAAAGTAAATTGTATGTGGTGCATTAAAATGTGTTTAATCTACTATTAGTTCCACGAAGAACATTATTTCCCACCCGACTTCCAATCACCACTGATAACATATGGGGTCTATGCATCCTGAAATAATTACGGACCACAAGCTGTAGCAATAAACCACAAAGCAACTTAATCATATCCTTTCCTGGAATTTATTTCAAATAATGTTTAGTGCTTTTCTTTCTTTGTCTTTTTTCCCCCCATGAAACTCTGCATTGGACTACATTTCTGGTAAGAAGCTCCAACTTGGATTTTAACTGCAGGAACTGTGCTATTTATTTTCTGGGTGATAAGGCATGAAATTACTGCTTGGAATATTTTTTGTTCTTCCTTTCTCTAGATATTTCAACAAATAATATTTTATGATCTCTTTATGGGATCAGGAGGTTTATAATGATGTAGAAAGGCTACATAACTAGATAGCTGCCTAAAGATGAAGTGATGTAACCACGTACTATGCTCAGAGGACCGAAAAATAATTTTAAAAAAATAGGAGAAACTGTCATTGGCCCATTTATACAAAGCCAATGCAAAAATAAGAAAAAGAAAAAAAAGAAAGAAAAGAAAAACAAAACAAAAAGAAAAGGTGAATACTTGGTTTCTGAGAAGGTAAGGACTATAATGCCAAATTGCAGTAACTCTCTTGACTTACATTTTTGGAAAATAAAATTTTCTCCTTTCCTCAATGTTGTGGAATCTATCGTGTATATTATATTGGTCATATTATATGTGTCTTAAACAAATTTCAGAATTTTTTGATGATCAATAGGTGATATACTAAAAACAAAAACAGGGGCGCCTGGGTGGCTCAGTTGGTTAAGCGACTGCCTTCAGCTCAGTCATGATCCTGGAGTCCCGGGATCAAGTCCCGCATCAGGCTCCTTGCTCAGCAGGGAGTCTGCTTCTCCCTCTGATGCTCCCCTCTCTCATGTGCTCTCTCTCTGTCTCTCATTCTCGCTCTCTCAAATAAATAAATAAAATCTTTAAAAAAACTAAATAAAATAAATAAATAAAAACAAAAATAGGTGGGTAAGAGGATGGGGTAACTGGGTGATGGGCATTAAAGAAGACATGTGTGCGATGTGATGAGCACTGGGTTATACACAACTGGTAAATTATTGAATACTACATCTGCAACTAATGATGTGCTATATGTTGGCTAATTGAATTTAAAGTAAAAAAAAGAAAACGCTTGTATTTTCATGAATAAAAAAATAAAAACAAAAATAGAAATTAGGTTGTGCATTGGCCTACCTACAGGGGTTTAAAATTCACATTGGAAAAAAAATTATTTTGTTTATTTCCTTATTGACTTATTCAAATACTTAAAAAAAAAGTCCACCAGGCGGAAGGATTTAGTAGGTGCTATTTAAGCTCACTCTAAACATTTCTCTCTGTTAACCAAGGATTTTTGAACAATAGAAGGAAAGGGTTCAAGAGGACCCTAAGTTAATCTGGAAAAACATCATCTACTCTAGTGAAATGGTCCTTTGATGTTCCTCGGTGGTTTTAAAGGCACTCTTTTTTTTATTATTTATAAATTATAGTATTCAAAGTTTTATGCATGGTGAGTAGAGGTTGCTATGGCAAAATGGAACTGGAAAAAAATAAACCCCAAACTATGTCTGAGTCCTGGTTCTGTCGCCAAATCGCTTGTCATTGTGTACATTAGCAGTAAATGTACTGCCCCTTGTTTCCACTTCTACAAAATGTCAATATTTTTCTTGATGTGGCCTTAAAATGATATGACCTAATGTGAAAACGGCCTGTGTGTGAAAGCATTTTATGATAATGCAGAGCGCATACTATGCTTCAAGCATTACTAACATATTAATAATATACCACATGTGATGACATGGTTCTTTTTCCTTTTTGATAGTTCAGTGATGATTCTCAAAATCTTTAAGGGTTATATTTGCACCCGCTAATGCTCCAGCTTTGCCTTTCCACTCCTGAAGTTTGCCATACTTTATTAACTCTAATATATTTCTGTCCATTTCTCTAACATGATCTTCAGTACCATGTAAACTGGTCGTTTACACAAAATAATTTATATGGTAATTACTTTATCAGATTGGCTCAAATACTCTTGTCTTGAATTGCTAGCCTCTTATCTCACTCACAATGAGGCAAACAAGCTCAAAAACACTGCTTTTAAAGTGTTTAGTGGGGCTTTTCAGGAAAATTTTTAGACTCATTTTTACTTCAGTAATTCCATTAGTAGTGTTTATTTGGTGGTTAGATTGTACATTTGAAAACAGAAGCACTGTTTCCTTGATCTTTGTATCCCCTTGTTCCTTTTTTTTTTTTGGCAGACAAGCAAAGCCAGAGAAGCACCCCCAAACGAGGTGTTTGGGAAAAGGTGGGGGTTCCTGCTCAGGACTGCAGGTGCTAGAATCCAAGGATACCTGGAAGACAGCTGGTGGGGGGATCCGGAATCTAGACCTCCACAGAGAGTTCACCTACAGGGGTGGCACAGAACCCAGGACAAAGAAACAAGAGGGTGACCAGAGATACCGTAACATGGGAAGCAGGTCTAAAGGAAGAATTAGCTAGGACAAATTCCCTGAGGGTGAGATTTAGTCCTGGGGGCCCTTTACAAAGTGCACACAGTCCTGCTCAGGGTTAAAGAGGGAGTCTGAGCAAAAAGTGCCTGTTAAGAACATACTGTATACCAAGAAAAATACCAGGTACTGGGTATATGTGGGTAAGCCCAACATCAGTGGCCCGGCCCTCATTAATGTCCCATCTCATAGGGATTCAGTGAATAAATAAATTAATTTATTAGCACAGATGATGATAATGCTAAGAAAGAAACAAACTGAGTGCAGTGACAGAAAGTTTTGGGGAGTAGGGGTTTGATCTACTCCCATGTGATCAGAAGAGGCAGGATTTAGGATGTTACTGGAACCACCCATGCTAAATAGGAGCGAACGTGTGTCCTGGGAAACAACATGTGAAAAGACCCTGAAAGCAGAAAGAGCCAGAAGCTCTTCTCCACAAGTGATTTCTTTTTCCAACAATGTAAATAAGAGTAACGTGTGTATAAGACTGTAGTTAAGACCACCATGGAAAGTCGTTGGGGGGAGTGCCTGGGAAGCAGGACTTTAGAATGAGTCGAGAATCAGTGCAAGGACAGGGTTTGTAGTGAGCTCTGATGCTCCCAGCCACGCACAGGCTCCGCCTCCTAGTTTCCTCTGGCAGGTGTCATAATTCAGTTACTTCCCTGGAAAGAATATGTGCTTAGGAAACTGAAAAGAGCCCAGCCTGGCTGCAAAGCAGAGAACGAGGGGTGTTAGACACAGATGTAATTCTAGTTCAATATTCTGCCCATCCCCATTAGTTTACTTCTGTTTACCTGGAGCTTTCCAGACGCTTTCCCTTGCAAGACCAGGGGGCTCATGTTTTCCTTCAGTTCTGAGAGATGCCCTAGATCTCTTCCAAGCACTTCTCTTTCTTCTCCTGTCAATCAGGCTAGGTTTCTGCTGCCCCCCATCAAAAAGTCCTAAATGATAGATATTTCTCTGTCCTTTCCTTTATACGTCAGCTAGCACAATTTTTAGTCCAATTCACTGTCACACATAGGCCAGACTACTGAAATATCTTCCTTACTAGTTTCCCCTTCCTCATTCTCGCTCCTTGACCAAAACCATTATCTGGCAAATAGAGTTTTTAAAGAATATAGGTTCTATCACTCCCCTACTTAAACTAGCCATGGCTTCCTACCACACGGAATCAAAGCTAGCCTGCAAGGCTCTGTGTGACCTGTTCCGTGCCCACCTGGATGGTGTCATCCCTTCTCCTTCAACCACAGCCAAAATAACCTTCACTATTCCCTGGATATTATAAACCCTTTCCTGCCTTAGGGATTTTGCGCTTGCTGTATCTTCAACGGGGGATAACTTTTTCCTTGCTCATGAAGAGTTGTTCTCTCTTTAGGTCTGGGATAAAAACCCTTGTCTTAAGGAAAGCTTTCTGTGTCAATCAGGGTTCTATGGGGAAACAGAACCAAGAAAGAGGGAGAGAGAAAGAGGAAAGGAGGGGGGAGAGACGGAGAGAGAGGGAGAGACGGAGAGGAGAGGGTGGGGGGAGAGAAGGAGAGAGAGAGAAGGAGAGGGGGCAGAGAGAGAGAAGAAGAGAGAGGGAAGAAAGGAGGGAGGAAATGAGGAGGGAGAGAGGGAATGAGCGGTTGATGTTAAGGAACTGGCACGGGGTTATGGGCACCCCCAAGTCTGAAATCTGCAGGGCAGGACGGCCGGCTGAAAATTCAGGCAAGATTTCTATGTTACAATATTGAGGCAGAATTCCTTCTTTTCTGGGAAACCCCAGTTTTTGTTCTTAAGACCTTCGACTAATTGGATGAGGCAGACCAGGTCATCAAGGTAGGCTTCACTTAAAGTCAGCTGATTGTAGATGTTAATCACATCTACAAAACACCTTCACGGCAATATCTAGATTAATGTTTGCCAAACAACTGGACACCAAAGCCTAACCCAGTCAACAAATAAAACTTAACCATCATGCCTTCGAGGTTCCCTGTGCCCACCTGAGTGTCACAGAACTCTGTCCTATTATTTTCATTGAATGTACCACAACTTGCACTTAATTGGGTTTTTTCCTTTCTTAAGTTTGCATTTCCTGCACTAGACTCCAGTGTTTATGAGTTGAGGACAATTCTTTTTTACTCATACAATATGTATCCAATAGGAGTGAGGAACCTGGAAGATAGTAAGTACTCAATAAGTGATAGATGCTCCATATGTTTGTGGAAAGGATGAATAACCAGGAAGAGTTTGACACGAGAAGTTGTGACTCAAACTCCTAAAATTCTATGGGAGTTGAAATGTCACATAGTAGGTCTAATTCATTAGAACGTGCATAGATAAAAAAAATTACAGATTCTATCTCATTTCCTTTGACACATTTCTTCGTATTTCCCTCAAGTTAAATTAATCCACACAGATTTAAGAAGATTTTGAGTCTCACACATCAACTCAAATGTAGCTTCGAAAAGACTTCCGAAGTTTTGGCAACTTATTTTATTTTAACGAAGATTTGAATGCCTGCCAGGATCATTAAAATAATTGCCAGTTGGGCTTATATTAATGAACACATTTAAGTGGTAACTGTAAGAAAAATGGAAGATGATCTGCCTTTATGAGGTAGGGTCACTGCCAGCCGCTTGCAGTGATGAATGGTACCTTGGATTTTCTTTTTTTAAAAGATTTTATTTATTTGATAGAGAGAGACACAGCGAGAGAGGGAACACAAGCAGGCGGAGTGGAAGAGGGAGAAGCAGGCTTCCCGCCGAGCAGGGAGCCCCATGCAGGGCTCAATCCCAGAAAGGTGGGATCATGACCTGAGCCGAAGGCAGACGCTTAACGACTGAGCCACCCAGGCGCCCCTTGATTTGTTTTTAGGGTTAGCCATAAAACTTCCAAAGTTGCACAGCAGGCTCTTTGGGGAACATGTGCTGAATTCGAAAAATTATTTACTAGACTCCCAGGGAAACATGAGTGTGAACAAGTTAGTTCTTCCAAAAACAATGAGAAAGAGTAATGCCATTCAAAGTTGATGCACACAGAAGTCTTACCACTTCCTGGTAGCTTGGGTTCTGCACTTTGAAGACCGGGTTCCTTGCATAACAAGTTGTATCTACAAACTTCCTTGGAGGAAACTGCTCTTGAACTTGTTATCTATTCAATTCTGATGGACAGTGCTGAGGAAGTAGGAAACTTCAAAGCATTCCGAAGACAGACTTATTAGTATTATTTCTAAAATCTTGATCCGTCAAGGGATATATGAGTTTGAAGTAACAGTTGACACATTGCTCTCAGACTAAGAAATTTGTCTTAGAAGGACTAGCCGGACTGACTTAGGAAATATTTAGGATAGTCTGTAGAAAAATTCAGTGGAAGGAGGTTTTATTGACCTTGGCAGAGTGCTAGTTGTTTCCCCAATGTCATTTCTTCTTCTGCCTATACACATCGCTGTCCAGTGAGACACCACATTTCCTAACTTCACCTGGAGCTGGGTGGTTCATGTGGCCAGTGAGTCCATGGGATGTGGGTGAAAGTGATGTATATAACTTTTATGTTATCTCTAAATTAAGGCGAGTCACTTGCCCCTGGTGTCTGGCTCTTTCACCTTCCCTCAGAACGTGGATGTGAAAATGACCTAGTTTACACAATGCAGATGGGTACAGCAGCCAAGTAAAGGGATAGTGGGGCAATGTGTGGGAAGAATCCTGCATCTCGGAATGCTGAGACCTGCTCCGTCAGACTGGACCAGCTCACCTGTGACTTGAAAGAAAAATAAAATTTGATCTTACAGGATTGGTTGTGCTTAAATGGATAAACACCTTAAAGATTTTAGAAATGCTTCCAGAGCCTTTTTGCTTTATAAAAGGGTTGCTTTTATGTAAGTTGTTTTTAAAAATTACCTGTATCTCTGTGTTGCATTGTATGTTCAAAACATCACAAATGATGTTATGTCTTTTGATTTTCACAAAATCTCAGTGAGGGAATTATTATGAGAAATACTGTACCATTTTCTCCAAGAATTCAAAGGACAAGGTAAAATCAAACCGAAATAAAAGTGCCCGCTTTTCAAATTTGCCCTCAGGCTAGGGCGTGGAGCAAAGACATTTTAAGAAATAGCTTCTGGGGGCGCCTGGGTGGCTCAGTCGGTTAAGTATCAGACTCTTGATTTCAGCTCAGGTCATGACCTCAGGGTTGGGTTTGGAGCTTCTTTAAGATTCTCTCTCTCTGCCCCACCCCTTCTAGATTATAACAGGATTCAGAAAAGGAGCAAGATGACAATGGTGTTGATGATAATGATCATAGGAATAATGATAGCTACATTTTGAGTGTTATCATGGGATAGGTTCTGTGCTCTGTGCCTTACATTCATTATCTTTGCAAAGCATCTGGGAGGTGCTCTTTCTCCAATTTTGCATATTAGATAAATGAAGCCCAGAGAGACCAAGCATTTTGCCCAACGGTAGCCAGAACTGGCATCTATTCACATTATCGTATTTACTACACAATGTATGCACTTTTGTATAGAAACGAGTTATCATTGCAGGACCGAGGTTGTTACGCTTAGAAAGGTCTACTTACCAGGTCAGCCCTTAACTGCCCTACTATTCTGCTAGGGACACTATCACAAAATATCACAGACAGGTGGTTTAAACAACAGGAATTTATTTTCTCACAGGTCTGGAGGCTGGTAGTCCAAGATCAAGGTGCTCACAGAGTTGGCTTCTTCCAAGGCTTCTCTTCTTTGGTTTGCATCTGACTGCCTTCTCGCTGCGTCCTCCTGGGGCCTTAGCTCTGTGCCCTTCATCCTTGGTGTCTCTTCCTCGTCTTATAAGAACTCTCATCCTATG
Source organism: Zalophus californianus (assembly GCF_009762305.2). NCBI lineage: Eukaryota > Metazoa > Chordata > Mammalia > Carnivora > Otariidae > Zalophus > Zalophus californianus. Next base: position 16,472,577 of record NC_045596.1, read on the forward strand.
GGACTAGGGCCTCATCTTTATGACCTCATTTACCTTTAATTACCTGTTTAGAGGCCCTGTCACCAAATACAGTCACATTGGGGGTAGGGCTATAACATATAAAGTTTAGAGGAATACAATTCAGTCTTTAAGAGCTGAAATCTGGGAAATTGGGGTTTGGGAGGGTTTCCACCATTCCCTGATAAGAATGGCTCACTGTACCTAAATTGTTTGTGCAAATAATACGGTTTATGCTGAACATCTGTTTTGCTTCTGGAGGTCTAGAATTTAGGTACTTGCTAGACAGAGGTGCCTAGATGAGCAGCCCCAGTAAAAGCCTTGGGAACTGAGTACCTAATGACTTTCCTTGGTAGACAGCACTTCACCTATGTTGTCACAACTGACTGCTAGGGAAGTTGAACACATTCTGTGTGACTCCGCTAGGAAAGCACTCTTGGAAGTTTGCATCTGGTTTCCTCCAAGCATTATCCCATCCACCTTTTCCCTTTGTTTTGCATCCTTTTGCTATGATCGATGGTAGCACTGAATATAACTACATACTGAATCCTGTGAGTCCTGCTGGCAAATGACTGAACGTGGGGGTGATCTTGGGAATCTCTGATATAACTTTCTCCCATGCCATTGTCTATTTTGGAGTAAATTTAATTTTACTCTCTTTCTAAATATATATTTCTTAGCCTCTCTTAAAGTCAAATGGAGCCAACATAACTGCGTTTTGACTAGTGGAATATGGGCATATCTGACACGCCAGGATATGCCCAACATACCCCACTTATTCTTGCTCTCCCTCTTTTTTCTTGACCAAGGACCACACACACGTGGCCCAGTGGAGGGTGCTGAGGCCCACAGACAATAGTAGGATCACTAGACAGAAGGAGTAACCCCAACGAACAGGTGAAGCAGAGTCCCCAACCTGAACCCAACTTTTAATGATCCACCTGGGATTGGGAGATGAGAAAGAAACAATCTTCTGTTGCATTAAGCCCCTAAAATACTGGGCTGCGTATTACAGCAGTGAACCTACTCTAATACATAGGGGAATCACTAGATGCCACCACCCAATCTCTTTTACTTTTTAAATATGTTTCTGAGATGAGAGGAATTCTTGAGCTACAGAGATCCTATTATTCACTTGACAGTATATTTGATGAACATTATAAGACATGAGTATCTATGGGATGAAAACCATGAACACACCTGCAATAGAACCAGAAGTAGTTCTTTGTTACCATATGAGACTGCCCTTAACATTTTTGAGGAGCACTTGATAAACCCAGCAAATATGTCAAGCTATTTTTGTAGTTCTTTTACAAGAAAAGTCATGCTCTTTCACTTTCTTATCATTAGATTTTTTTTTTTTCCCAAGAGCAAATCGATAGCTCTTCAATCTTACTAGGTAGATGTGAAGGGAAATAAAAAGAAAGAGAAGATAAAAATTTTATCTGGGATGACTCCATGTACTTTTTGATTGGGGTTACTCATTCACAAATATTTATTGATTGTATGTTATATACAAGGCATGGTCTGAAGAGTTAATGATATTATGGTAAAAAAAAATACAGTACCTGTCCTCAGGGAGCTTATAGAATAGGGAAGGGGTCCTTAAATCAATGCAATGGTGGGGAGCATTTTAGGAGGTGTCAAATAAAGTTTTTCTACATATAAGCCTTTCAAAGTTAGTTTTGAGTTAACTTTGAGTCCTCAATTCCTCTCATCTTTTCAGTTCAAACCATCAAAATGGCCAGTCAGCTCAGCCTCCACCACACCATATTTTGCCACCATCCTGGTCTAAGCATCACTTCTTTCCCTACTTTCCTGAACCTTCTTTCTCAAGGGTCTCCCTGTTTTCCTTGGTTCCCTACACTGGATTCTTCTCAGAGCAGCCTGACAGTCATCTTTAAAAAATCATTACCATATATTATATCTGACCCTTTTAAAACCAGTACTTTCTCAAGATCTTTAGAAATAGTAAAATAAAATGAATAATCCAGGTTCCACACACTGGTCTTCACTCCTGCCTCAGGATTCATGGTTGTTCTCTCTGCCTGGAATGTCCTTCAGGTGGTTGCATCCTTCTTGATGTTCTAGATTCAATTAAGAGCCATATCCCCAGGGAATTCTCCTTTAACCACCCCATCAAAAGAAGCTCTCTGTTCTGCCTTTCTATAACATGTTTCATCACAGTTCTGATCACACCAGGGACTTCCTTAATTGTTTGTTTATTGTCTTATCCCTCCCCTTCACCACCCCTGCCTCCCCCAGCTCCCACTGGAATGTAAGCTCTACGAGAACTTACTCATCATTTTAGTCAATGCATCCTAAATACCTAGTTGAGTGGTGGACTCATATTCAGCACCCACAGAATGGAGGATGGAAAAACATTATGTTGAGGTCAAGTCTCAGCTGAGGTGTGGAGAGGGTATAGAAGTGTGCCTCATGAAAGGTAAGGGAGTCGTGGGGAATAGCATTCTCTGCAAGAAGAAACAGGACCAGGACTCCTCGGGGGGAATCACATCGACTACAGGCAGTTCTTTATGGGCTGAAGCAGAATGGAGCAAAGATAGTACGAGATGAGACGGGGAAAGTGAGCAAGGGCTAGCTGGGTCACTGTAGTACGGGGAGAATCCAACTCAGGGTTGGACTCAGAGCAGACACTCAACAAATACGTGTTGATGAGTACGTAAGTCTCTTGAGTTTGTCTTCTGATGGCAATGGACAGACATTAACTGGTTTTAAGTAGGAATCAACAGGGTCCTATTTGTGCTTTAGAAAGATGCTTTCAGCTCCTCTGTGGAGACAGGCTCAGAGGAAGATAAGACTGGAGTCCTGGAGATTGGGAGGCCATTGTGGCAATGCAGATGAGAGATGACAGAGAGGCAAGGGCAGTGTAGAGGAAAAGGAAGAGGAAGATGGGAGAGATATAAAGGCTAGAAAACTGACTGAGCTTGGAGATTAACTAGATGCAGCAGGTTCTAAGGGAAGAATCCAGAAAGACATCTGATTTCTGGGTGACTGGATACACGGAGAGGTAACATTTATTGAGAAAAGTCAGGTTTAGGAGGAAAACAGAAGTTAAATATCCTGCATATATAGTCATTTAATGACTGTACAAGCTATTTTAAAAGTTAGGCATTATATAGATGGTGCAAGATGACTTTTATCTGTTATCTGGGTCTAGTAGTTTTATTCTAAAACCAGATACTGAGTGGTACAACGGGCCACACATTTGGAATTAGGAGTAGAGATTATCAAGATGAATCAGGCTCAGGCCATGGTCTTTAGGAAACTCATAGGTTAAACAGAAATAATGTCCTTTAGTCCACTTTTATTTTTTTTTCTTTCTCTCTTTTTGCTGGGGAGAGGGGCAGTTGTGGATACTGGTGTGGTGAAGTGGTGGCATAGCCCTTAAAAAGTAAATCCCTCTCTGGAGCAGGGGTAGGGTAGAAAGGCAGTGCAGAAACTACTGTCTCCCCTATGGGGATTCCCAAGCAATCAAAGAGGAGACTGAGAACTGGTGTGCTAACCCACTAGACCATTTACCAGGTCAGGCTCAAAATGTCCCCAAACAGGGAACTCCTGACCAACGTGTGTTTAATGGTTAGCTGAAAATAAAATTAAATATTCACAAATTGCTCATTGTTACGTAAAAATAGTCTGTAGGATACATGTATTAACAAACCCAGTTGTGTCAAAAGAATCCCTATTCAAAAAAATACCTAGGAGAGTAAAGAAGAAAGTTAAGCATACTTATCTCCAGTGAGGTGGAATGAGGAGTTGATTGTAGATGAGACACTTAAGTATTTCAATTTATGCCCCCCACATGATTTCAAAAATTTAACATGATGCTTAGTTAGTTAAAAAAAAAAAAACACACAAATAAAGAAGAGGAGAATTTAATGTCCTGAGAATTTAAACCACCTGCTCAAGGTAGAAAACGTGTCAGCTGAAAGGTTTGAACCCAGTAAAGCACTTGTATCATGCCAGTATTTGGAAGTCAGAAGGGCAGCCATGTTTATCTGCTGAGACCTGTAGACAAACTTCTCAGAAAACCCTGCTTCCTAGAAGTCTGACAGAAAATTCTGCTGGGGCATAGAAAATAATATTTTAACTCTGTTCTTATACCTTGATTTTAAAGTACATGAGTAATACTTTGCACTTAAGGAAGATCTTCTGAGTCTTTCAAGAGCAGAACAAAACCAATTATTACCCAACCCCCTTCATGATTGGAAGAGAAGATCTTAATCCCTAATTTGTTGACAGGGAGACAGAAGCTGCCAAGGATGAAGTGATTTACCGAAGGTTACACAATCAGGCTCTAAAGCCTCAAGAATAACTCTAAGGGCTCATGATAAAAGAGCAATTGCCTTATGCAATTAGCAGCTTATTTCTCTATCCTAAACACCACATCCCGCTCTTTTTAAAGCATGTGCTAAACTCCTCTCTCCTGCCGTACCATAAGTGGGATTTAGTGCCTTTTATATAAAGGTACTTTGTAAAAAATGTAGACCCCTATAATTTCATCCTCACTTCCCCTCATCTATTTTTAAAGATGCAGCGAGTTCTCAAACTCTTCAAGTGGTGTAGGAAAAAAACCCATAAAAAAACTTTCATCTCCTGCTCGTTCCTTTGGCCACATTAAACCTCTTGCAGAAATCAAGGAAAAGTTTTGTGCTACTATTGGCAAAATCCCCAAGGAGAGGTCTGGATTTTAGGTACAACACTGAGGACAGGGATTAGCCATGCTTCAGATGTGACTTCAGATTTAATTTAGCTGCCTCAGTTGCTGGCTTCTGGGGTGCTGTCTCCTTAGGAACACTGCTGTGATGGACACACCCTATGGTGACTCCTAGTAAGTCACATTCTTTTTAATCTCGCTTTGAGTGTTGGGATATACAGAGGTGGTAGGATGAGATGTCGTGCCCGTGACTATATTACATTATATAAGACTCTGCCTTAGCAGACTAGAGAGATTCTCCCTTGCTGACTTTGAAGAAGTGAGCTACACATTATCAGAGATTCTGTGAGAAGGCCATGGATGGGCAAGGGACTACAGGCAGGCTCCAGGAGATTAGTGGCCCCAGGATGACAGCCAGCAAGAGAGTGGGGATCTCAGAAATATAACACAGGGACATGAATTCAGCCAACAACCATGTGTGCTGGGAAGAGGATCCCAGGATCCAGAAAGAAATGCAGCCCCAGTTAAGTTGCTTCTGGACTCCTGACCCTCAAAACTGTGACATGATGAATGAGTGTTTTTTAAGCCACTAAAAATGTGATAATTTGTTACACACAATTAAAAAACCAATACAGACATCCTTCATTTTTAGGTAGAAAGGATATTAACACTTAGCATTTTTAGGGAAGAAGGGCATTACCAAGCATTAAAATGACACCTTAAAGATATATTTGAATCTAATTATTACTTTGATCTATTATAATTCAAAGTAGTGAAAGAAAAAGAAGCAGGGAAGGATTTGGGACAGGAAGGCACCAGGTGTCCAAAGCAAATAGATCTAACTTCTTGTAACTTTCACGTCCTACCTTAAACAATGGGAAGGATATGCTGTAAATTATTAACTAATGAAAGTAAATGTCAAAGAGGCATAGCCATATTAAAACTTAATGCCTCAGAAGACCATTCATGATCACCTAAAATTGAACTGAAGTTATGCTTGATTTTGAAAGAGAACAGCAAATCAAGTTTATGAATCATGTATATGGATACTTATCTGACCTGCCGGGTCAGTGGTTACCAAATGTGGCTTTCTGTTAGCTATCTATTAAGTGAGATTTTTTTTTTTTTAATTAAGAAGTTTAGAAAAAAAATTATTGAGCATCACTTCAGATTTAACTGAGTCAGAATCATCAGAGGTTAAGACTTGTTGCCCACCTACACACACATCTCCCCAAGGGGTGGAAACCCACCAAAGACCTCACAAGGTTCCAAAGTAGCCAGTCTAACCATTGGTATTCAAGACTATGGGACTCATCACAATTAGGTCAACTCTTTTTGTGACAGAAGCACCTTATGACTAGAATTTTATGCATCTAGTTCATTGGTTGTCAATCTTAGCTGCATATTATAATTACCTGGAGAGCTTTATAAATCCTAATACTCAGGATTGCTTCTTCCCAGAACAATTACATCAGAATCACCAAGCATGGTACCAACTTATTTTTAATTTTTAAAGGTCTTGGCATGGTTGCAACATGCAGTTAAGTTTGAGACTGCTGACATGTAGAGAATACCTTGTAGGTTTCAGCATCCTTTCTAATACACAGGTACATAGCTCAAAACCCAAAACACTGTGGGGGAGTCTGAAGGCCAACCATGACTGGCCACTTCAACGGAACACAAAACTAGGTTTGACTATTTGGAGATTTACTATTATAACTCCTTTTTATTGAACTTCATGTTTATTATCTTAATTTCTCAAAAACAGACAAAACTCAGCCAAAAAAAAAAACACCAAAAATCAGGCAATGTAGGTATCAATATCCCAATTTATAGAGATAAGGAGACATAGGCCACTGATTCAGAGAGAGCTGGCTAAACAAGTAAGATACGGACCTGATGGACCTGAGTCTGAGTGACCCAAAGCTTATGATATCTTCACAGTGATTCTTAAAGTGTGATCCCGAGACCAGCAGCATTAGCATCACCTGGAAAATTATGAGAAATGCAAATTCTTCACCCCAATCTCCAACCTATTAAATCATAATCTTTGAGGCTGGGGCCCAGCAATCTGGGTTTTATAAAGCCTTCAGTTGATTCCAAGGCACACTAAAGATGGAGAAACCCTATGCTATATTCTGCATTTCTATCAGCTGCCTACTTTTGGAAACTCAGTTCAGTAGGTGGTAAGAGAAATAAAAATGTGGAGGTTACTCAGTAGGTAAAAACAGACTGACAGGCTGAGAAATTTTCTCTTACCATCGTATCTTTCTCCCATTCCCCATTTTTATTAATAATCTGCGTTGGATATGAGGAAATGCTATCAGGGATAAGGTACTGAGAAAAGATTGGGGGCTCTGGCAATCTTTACAAACAGGGGTGATTTGCCATGGTGAGTTTCTTTGTATCAGTGTGACTATCTTAAGATGTTGGTAATCAGTTTATCCTTTTAATAAAAATATAGGGAGTTTTAAAAGGTTTCATTAAAAATAAATAACCCAGTTGGTTCCATGGAAATGATTTTTGATCTTAAGAACTTGAGATAATTGTTGTTCAGGAAACCAAGAGTAGTTGGTTTGCTTTCTCTGACGCTCAGCTGGCTCAGATTGCTGCCATCCTGTTAAACATGAGTGTCACTGCCCTGCTTTCATACCTCTCTTGATATAATGCAGGGTATATTTATTAGAGTTGGACATTTGACTAGGGGGATATAACCACAAATGAACGGTTGTGTTTGAGTTATCAGAGACATCAATTAATATTTTCTGAGCAAACTGTGGACTTCTTTCATGTAAAGGAGTATGTGAATATGCTTTGGGCACACTCAGGTCTGATGGACATTGATCTCATGGCACAGGATTGGGGGACAGAAAAATTGATTCAGAGAGAAAAAGAGAAAGAGAAAGGAAAGGGAGGGAAGTGAAAGAAAAGAGACAAGAATTGATAAGGAGAAGAGACAGAGGAGGGAGGGAGGAGGGAGAGAGCACAGGAGGAAGAAAAGAGCAAGGATCAGAAGGGTAGGAAAATGAAAGCGAAGGGGCCTGGAAAAGGAGAGGAGAAGAGGAAGAAAACAGGACAAGTAAGCAAAGACGAAAATAAAAGAGAGCAATAAGAATGAAAGAAAATAAAAGACAAAAATAAACAAATGCAGACGTCAGAGTCTAGGCAATTTCTGTGAAGTGCCACTTGGAGAAGACTGACCTGCACAGATGCTGCCTCTGGAGGTTAACGACGGCAGTAATCATGACTTCAATTTACAACAAATGGTACACAAAGCGGCCTGACCCCAAATGGAGAGACCTTCAGTCACGGCAGTGGAGCGATAACGTAGCAGGGATGCTGAGAGGTTGGATGAAATTCTCCTTTATTTGACAACCATTTTGTATCTGATTGCTGCTGTCAGTGGTCATTCCAGCTGTTTTTCGGGAAGTGTTTGCTCTCTCTGCATACTGTGCAGCATAGACATAACTAATAATTCTCTAGCCTCACTTCCAAAGCCCCTTTCTCTTCATGCATGTTTATTTATACATGTTATCTTGATAGACTGCACATCAAGACTCCTTTTAAATGAGAGTTTTGTCTGTGTGGAGCAAGTGCCTTTCTGCATGCCATCTCCCCTCTTCCCACCCCGTCTACCCCCACAAAGGCCTGGGTGTTAGCAGAGAACCAGGTTTCAGAGTAGTAATGGGGAGAGAAAAATTTAGAAAGCCCAGGCAAGGAGAGTGGTGAGAGCAGAAATGGGGTGGAGAGAGACCCCATGGAGTCAGAGATGGTGGAAGGTTGTGTGCAATATGCATAATGGAACCCTATAAAAGTGGTCTGAAAAGTCCACATTCTCTGAGTAAACTTTTATGTGCATACTGTGGGAGAGGCAGAGTTTGTCATTTGGTCTGCATGAGGTTGCACTGAGGTAGCAATTGAGATGGTCAGATTTGAAGAGGCTGGAATTAGCAGAACTCTTTGGACACTATAGAGTCTACAGACCATGGAATGGGGCTGTTAGGGGGAAGACTTGAGGAGGGATCAATGCAATTTAATTTGGATCTCAAGGGGTACCTATAGTGTAGCTACTATGGTTTATATATGTGTGAGAACATAATACATCTTGGCCCATGTATGCCATTTGATTCACAATCATTAAGGATGCAATGCCTTTTTTTTTTTTTTTTTGGCAAAGTAGACTCCACACCCAATGTGGGGCTTGAAATCACAACCTTGAGACCAAGTCGCATGCTCTACCTAGTGAGCCAGCCAGGTGCCCCAGGGATGAATTGCTTCCAAATAAATTCATGACAAGTCTTCTCTCCCTATATAAACCAGAAGCTCCTTGAATATCTTCTCTAGCTTTTGAATAACCTACCAAATCTAGCTTAATATTAAACATATACCAAGTATCCAACAAGAATGTGTCCCTTATCAATTGTTTGGGTCACTCATTGTCTCTCACCCTCACCTTCTGGTATGCATAAACTATCACTCCTTTTGAAGATGATTCCCTCAGAAAGGAGGTGCACCTGAATCACAAAGAACCAGACGCAAGGACTACCTACAGACACTTACGGTCTAGAGGCACCGGTAGCATGTTTATTTAGAAAATTATAGTGACTCTTCTCCAATGTCAGGAATGGTGTTCCTTGACGGGCCTTAATCTATAGTCAAGATTCAAGTCAAACATAAGACTATCGTTCAATAACGAAGTGAGACTTGAAGCTTATTGAAATGATGTCATTACAGCCAAAACCAACCAACCAAACAAAACATACCAAGAACCGAATTGAGTATGCCTTTTTCTATACTTATCCTTATTTAATGTCCACCCACATTGTATGAGCATTGGTGTGCCAAAGTGACTCAAAGTCTAAATGGATATTGACAATATTCACATCTAGGAAAGATCCATATGAAACATACATATGATGGGGCTCTCACAGAATCATATGTTTTCCCTCCTTCCTTCTCACTTCTCAATGCTCTGCTGAGAAGAGTGTGAAGGTAAAGTCAAAAAGGAAGTTCTTACATTCTTAAATCCTCTGTAAAGAATCTGGAGTTCCTTCTTGGTAAATTTGCTCTGGGCTTCCAGAAGTTCCAGAGCCTCAGGCCGATGCCGGACGGTGGCCATCTCCAGTTCATCTTCCACACTGTCTGTGGAGGAGAACCAAAAAGAGGCTGAAGAACAGTCCCAGGTGCTTATACACAACAACACAGGAAAACAGTGAAACGTTTACTGGATGTCTGCGATTTTTCCAGAGGAAGGATTCTGATACCGCCTAAAGTAGTCTTTACATTTCCCAGAGTTTACATAACTAAGCTAAGACAATTCCACATAATCTTTTTCCCCCAAACTCTGATTAGATATTACAATTTAGCATTTCTATAATACAGTTTGAAGAGTGCACAAAATCACCAATAACCTTAAAACCTGGAATTGGTGTACATATACCAAGTATGGGTTAGAAAAATGGAATTTCAGTTTAATGACAATCAGTATTACCCTATGTATCACACAACTGGGAGGTAGGACTCTGCTAATACTCTCTGAGGATTCCACTGAAATCAAATATCTGGCCTGGGACTATAAAAAAAGTAGTCAGGTCAGGTGCTGAAGTGAGTAATCAGCTGCTGATTTGACTGGTATAAACTCAGTGTTCATGGGTGCACACTGGATGGACTGGGCCTGAGGAAACTTCTGGCTAGACCCTACTCTGTAGCCAACGGAGTCTATAGCTACAAATTCTAAAACATTGTACTTTCTTTTGTGAATTATATTTACACTATAATTTCTCAAAGATGCTCTATGTAAAAAGAATAAAAATCTGGGAAATGCTGTAAATGCTAACATAGTTTGGGACCAAAACAGTGGAAATTAAAGGTTTCCAGAGGATCTGCAACAAACAATTCTGTTCAACTTTGTTTAACCCAATTGACCCCAAAGTGTATTTGTCCAAAGAACCCTTTCTCCCCACGAGTCACATCTGGTAACCCATACATATTTGCCCTAGGGTCTTGTAGAACACTAGTTGGGAGGTGTTGGAATATATTAGGATCTGGGTGCTCAGGTCTCAAAGTGTAGGATCCTTGATTAATTTCAGCTTTTTTGCAGTGGGGCCTAATGGAGGCCTAAGACATTCTTCTTGCCATCAGCCAATCCACACCTTGGCTAAAGAACTCAACAGGAATAGAAGCATCCAGGCCCAGCCCTGAAGCCATGGCTTGCTAACCTCCATTATATTCTGTCCTCTTAGCTATAGATTTCCAACTCAGGTAAGTGAAGCTCAGGAGAAGAGCTTTTTCTCATCAACTCTGCACCCAGGGTGTTCCAATTCCATGTCTTATGTGTCAGTTGGAAATACAGTTATCGTTGCCAAAAGTCACATCATTCTGATACTCAGTGCTGCCTTTCACTGACACCTGTACCTATTCCCTTCCCTGTCTCACTAAGTGCAGTGATGGTCCAGAGCTCTCACAGAGGAGGGATAAAGAAGTTTCCACCGAACCCTAATCCTGGGGTGTCCTAATGACTGCCCTCAAATTTACAAAAGACCAATAATGGCAATGAAACAAGTACTTAGAATTGTTGGGTTTGTCAAAATGGGGAAAAGGGGATAAAAGCAGACATTTGTTCTGTACTTTTCATATTGTAATAGTTTATTTTGAAACAGTGAGGTGGAAAAGCTGCAGGATAGTGATGGATGGATAAGAATAATAAAAGGGACATGAGAAGATGGGAAGGCCAATAATAAACTCAATCTGACAAGCATAAAATTGATGTGAAAGTAAGCAAGATATGCACCTGAAGGGTGTGTAGAGGCCTACAGGTGGCTGGGGAAATGGCAGCTAGGCATTCACAAATTGACCTCAGGTTGGGCTTTACGGGGAAAATCAAAAAAGCCCAAATGGGGCTCCTTCAATTTTTTCCTTCATTCACTGGAACATTTGAGTAGAATGGGTTGATTCTACTCAATAGGTCCTGAGCTTAGGGAGGAGGTACTCCCTAAGACTGCTGTTGATCCAATGAACTGGACTATGCTGTTGTTATTGTAGTTGCCAATGCAGAAATAAATGCCCTGGAACAGACCTGATGTAAATAGATAATACCAGATAGAAAGACTCTGCTTTCTTGAAAAATACCTTCACGTAAGCTTCTTTCGAGTCGATTACAATATAATTCCCTCAGCTTAAAATGTTCCTCTTTCTTCTTTCCACCTGCTGAAATGTATATATCTCTTATGATCTAATTTAAATATTACTGCCTCCTCTTCGAAGCCTTTCCAGATTGCTCCACCATGCAGAACTGGTAGCTCCCTGGACAGAGCTCTCACACCCTACCTACCTCTCATGAAGCATGCAAAACATAACATTACCAACTGTTCACGCCTGCCTTCTCCATTGTGAGTTCCTTGAAGACATGGGCAGTGTCTTACGGATATGTATATCCTCTGGACCTAACAGATTCTTGTACCCCATAGTCACTCAAGAATTATTTAGTGTATGAATGAATTAATTAATGGATGAAGGGATGAATCAGCAAACAAATGATGTTGCTACTAAAGTTTCCATTCCCCTGGAACCCCTTGAGCCTTAGCAACCCTCTAGAAAATTATTCTGAAACTGAGGCTTGTGGACCGTTGGTAGACCTTAAATGCCTTCTTTGGAATCACTGTGTTCTCCACGCCTTGTTCTGAGAAACACAGCAAAAGCAAAAGCAGAGGAAATTTTAATCAGATTTTCTGAGTAGTCTTTCAATCATAGCACAACCTTCTCTAGACCCAGTGACCCTTCCGCTGGAAAGAAACAAAACAGCGCATTCATTCTTTGGCCTTTGTAACCACACAGCAATCGGAGCCACACCACCAACACACTTTTCTTCCTCCAGCTGTCACAGACTTGCTGAGGCTGAGACGGAGACAAAAGACCCAGAGCTGGAGGGTCAGTGTAATTGAATTAAATGTGTGATAGGATGAGCAGCACGCACAATATTCAAAGCACCATACTTGAAGCATCTGTGGACTCTTGTTTTCCCAGCTGACTAGTACCTTACTTCCTAATGACTCCTGCCTGCCAAAGGGCTGTTTCTATTTCTAGGAGGCTGATAGGCTCTAAAAACCTGAAATCATCAGCAATCACCAGCAGACAGTAAAAAAAAGCAACACCACCTAATCCAATCAAGACTGATTCCTGGAGGCAAACTCTGGAGAGCACAACGTGATTCTGCACAGGACTTGAAATCCACGAGTTGACTCAACCACCTTTTAGGAGCATGCATTTAGGGGGATTTTATTTTATTTTATCTTAAAGATTTTTATTTATTTATTTGAGAGAGAGAGAGAGCAAGCATGGGGAGGGGGAGGGGCAGAGGGAGAAGCAGGCTCCTCGCTGAGCAGGGAGCCCAGCTCGGGGCTCCATCCGGGACCCTGGGATCATGACCTGAGCCAAAGGCAGATGATTAACTGACTGAGCCACCCAGGTCACCCTTGGGGGGATTTTAATACAGTGCTTAACATTTATTGAGCCTTTGTTGTATTCTAGCAGATAGGCTAGGTGCTGTACTGATATAATTCTAGGTCCTCACAGTAACTCTGCAATGAGGTATAACTGTCCTTTTTTTTTTTTCTTTTTTACACATGTGATACTCGGTGTTATAGAGGTGAAGACATGAGTGACGAGATGTCACATAGGAGAAAGATAGAGATAGGATTCACACCCAAGTCTCTGATGCCAAATCTTATGTTCTTTCTACTTTGTCACATTCTCTCTCAACACCAACAGAAATAAGAATGATAAAAATAACATTTATCTCCTCTCCTTTTCTGCATTGTCAAATGTCTCAGAAAAGTTGACTAGATCCACTAGGTCCATTTTCTAACTCCTGCTTCCTCCTTAATCTCCTACAGTCTGACTTCTGACATGATCATGGGTGGAATTGTATCACCTTAAAATTTGTATGTTGAGGGCCTAACCTCCGGTATGGCTATATGTGGAGATATGGCTTTTAAGGAGTTAATTAACATTAAATTAGGTCATAGGGACCTTAATCCAATATAACTGGTTTCTTTATAGGAAGAGAGAGAGATACACACACGGAGGGGAAAGGCCATGTAAAGCACAGCAAGGAAGCAGCCATTGCAAGCCAGTGGGAGAGATGTCAATAGAAACCAGCTCTGCAGACATCTTGATTTTGGGCTTCCAGAACCGTGAGAAAATAAATTTGCTCTTCAAACCATCTAGTCAGTGGCATTTTGTTTTGGTAGCCCTAGTAAATAGATACATCCACCTATATTCAAATGACACACACTACTCATAAAAGCAAGTCTTGTTACTCACAGAATTTGCCCAGTGAACACTGGACAGTGGGCAAGCCCATTATATCATTTTATCTTTACGACACTGTTCAAGAGAGGGATTTTCATCCCCATCTTAGGGATGAGACAACAGAGGTTTGGAAAGTCTAAGCAGCTTGTTCAAGCTCAAATGGCTAGTTAGTAATGAGGCACACTGGTGTCTTTAGCACCCTAAAGTCCAATTTTTTAAGCATTCTGCTGGGATTGTTAATAAAAATCACCACTGTATAGAGAGCTTTTGCTCTAAGCCTGGCTGGGTATTATCTCATTCTAATACTGACAAAAATGCTGTGAGAGACCTATTATTGCCCTTATTTTACAAGGAATAACTGGGACTCACAGAACTTAATAATCTACTCAAGGTCACATAGCAAGTAAGGGACAGAACTGGGATTTGATCCCTGGTTTTTTAACACCAAAGATCATGAGCTCAGTCAATATGCTATTTTAAGAGTTGGAAATATATATATATATATATATATATATCCAAAATCTCTCTATATAAGTCCAAAATCCTAGGGGAAAAAAGATTTTATATATCTATATCTATGTAGATCTAGATCTAGATCTAGATCTATATATAGATATATATATGTATTAGTCTAAAATAATATATATGTTAGTCCAAAATTCTAGGGGAAAAAAGATTTTAGGCTGCCACTGAACCCCCAATGCCTTAGGGGAACCATGCCTGGGTGCCTTGGAGAGATCACCGTGGTGGCAGTCGATGCTGTGCTGATTTAGAAACAAATAGAACAAGGTGTGGAAGGGATGCTATCTCAGAGCTGGAAAAAACAAAAAGACTGTGGGCTTTTATACATTTTACCATCAAGAAACGTGTGTCTAAGATTAAAACAAGGACCAGGTGGGACCCTGGCCACCTGAATCATCTCCAGGCCTCTGCCACGATTTAACTCTGCAGGCATCTTGCTGAGTTGCTAATTCAGTACGACTTTTGCATCCCAAGACAAGCTGAATACAAATAACGTTTTAATTCATGTATCCTCTAACAGATTTAATTTTAATCAGACAACTAATTCCCAAACCCAGACACTCTTGAGCTTCCCAGCTGTCTCTTTGTTATTTGTTTCTTAGATTTAACTCTCTCAGGGCCAAGGTTGTCCTATGTCTGAGTAAACAGTCCCCTCAGGCCATGACACAGCTGGGCTAGAAGTTAAGAGTTCAAATCACCTGGGAACAACAGAATGAGGTTTAAAAATAGGCATCTTTCTCCTTTTTCTCACAACTTGTCTTCTACAGAAGAAGTTTATTACAGCCCAACTTATAATTATGCCAATTTGACTCTATCCAAGGTTAAACAATACCCTCCAGAACATAACTATAGAACATCTTGCTTTACAAACAAATATGAGTGTGAGGTCTGCCTTCCTAAAGCAAGTGTTTGTCAACAAGGCCTGTGATGCTGAAATAAAACCATTTTATAAATAATGTCCCTCCACTTGGAAATTTGGTTTAGAACCCAGGCTGGGTACTCAGAGAGGAGTCCTTGCTTCATCATAGCATGGGACACCGGGAGGCTGCTGCCTTGTTCCACCCAGGACTGGCCGGACCCCTGGCCGCATCAGTTTGACAGTAGTGTGCTCGTTTGGCACACTAAATATGCTCAGTAAAAACATGTGAAGTCAGCGAATAACTACTATAAGCCTCCCAAACATAATGGATGTATCTACGTGAGATCCATTTTGCAATACAACGTGACCCTTCTTTACATAGTGTATCCATTTTTCATTATAAAAGATCATAAACACTATTATTTTAAAATTCTATTGGAGCTGAAATTGATTTGCCTAGCCAAAGATTCAGCTGGCTTGACTTATATTGCTTTATCTCATTTATAAAAATATCTTTTGAGTCTTTATTCCTAGTGTTTATGCTTTATTAAATTGGTTTAATAGTGACTTAATCAGTGTGGGAATAAAATCATGATGAGGATGATTACCTCCTAATGATAGGCTGCATCTGATTTTAGAAGCTTTGTCCAGTGGCTTTGGTATTGGTATTGGAGGGTTGTTTGGTGAATTTTGCTCCAGGTTCTAGATTTACACTAAACACCACTGGAAGCTTCTTGACTATAACCATTGAAAACAACTCGTGAGAATGTCTAGAATAAGGAGTAGATGCTACTGTTTGGTTAACGTTCATGTCTGACCCAGTAGGACAAAGATCAAGCTGTCTAGGTAAAGACTTCAAAAGCTATTGTATATGCTACTGATGCAATTTCTTTCCTCTCTTTCTGCCTACTTTGAAAACTTGTACAGGCATTGAGAGAATACCATATATACAGAGCCTTCCATTCCTTGGCTCCAACCCTCACTGTCCTCAGAGCAGTTGGCATTATAATCAGTCGAGGACACTGATTTTCAGAATTAAGGAATTTGCTTAAGTTCACACAGCTGATAAGTGGGGTTGCTGGGAACTGACACAAACCTGTCTATTTTCTGTTCAATCATTTGACTTCTCTCAGTGGAGAGTTCAAACCTGGGACAAGCACGGTAAGCAACTGTTTAAACTTTGCCAAATTTAAATACTTTATCTCAAGAATCCAAAGGCCTGGGAGCCCTCCTGACTCTTGCTGTGTTCACAGCCATTCACCTTTCCACCCACCAGGAACTATTTTCAGGTGCACATAGAGAGTACATGAGCAATTAACTCCAAGCTGATGGAGCACAGCCCACGAGTAGAAAGCAATCAATCCGTCCAAAACACTGCGGGAGTCCTAGCACATCCCAGACCACCCTAAACAACGAGAACCCCCCAATTTTTCTTAATCAGACAGGTGTGTCTTCAGTTCTGGTCCTGAAATTATGTTAGGACCAAAAAGGCCCTTTATAATTAGTACTTTATTCTATTTAATATTCATATATCACATGGAAAATGAAAAGTATTTTGCAAATGGCCAATTATTTTGAACATCTTTTGTTAGAGGTGGTTGTTGGCAATGACATTGAAATTTCCATTCGAGGAGAACTTGAATTACTTTGCAATTTCATGACTGGATTCAATCACCTAGAAAATATAACTACTCGGGGGACGATTGCTGGAGCTATTTCTCGTGGCACTCATGAATGGATCATCTCTACCTTATTTACAAACATAAATAATAACTCTTCATGCAAGCTTAGATTTTAAAATATAATCACCTAATTGGAATGCTTGTTATTAGTGTTAGCCATATTACTACCGGAGCACATCATGTGTGACTCCTTATGATAGGAGCTATTATTTCATAGCCGGTAGGGTCTTACTTGCTTTTTGGTAAGTGAGCAACATAAAAATTATATTGCAAGTCATTATACACAGAGAGAAAATCTATAATAGAAATGTTGGGGTTTGGTAAGAAGGAAACAAGGAATATGATGGAACTTACACATCAAGATAGACCCAAAAGATTGATAAGTCTAGTCAGGAAAAGTCAGCAGCTAAGAGGGAATACAATCAAAGAGAAAATTTTATTTATTTATTTATTTTTTTAAAAAGATTTTATTTATTTTATTTGAGAGAGAGAGAATGAGAGATAGAGAGCACGAGAGGGAAGAGGGTCAGAGAGAGAAGCAGACTCCCTGCTGAGCAGGGAGCCGGATGCGGGACTCGATCCCGGGACTCCAGGATCATGACCTGAGATGAAGGCAGTCACTTAACCAACTGAGCCACCCAGGCGCCCCGAAGAGAAAATTTTAAAAATGGCAAAACATGGAGAGAGGTAAAGAAAGATAGCCCATTATAGCTCACTAAATTAAAACTGCCCTAACAACAGAGTTTCTCCTCAAGTTTGATAGACTTTCTTTAGTTTGTCTTTAAAATCAAATAATAATAACAAACCACTTTTTATAGCATTTGCTCTGTGTAAGCGCTTTACTTATATTAACTCATAAAATCCCCATCAGCACACTTTGGATACTAAATTATGTTCTACAGATGAAGACACTAGCCCAGAAAGATGAAGTAACTTGCCCGTGGTCTGGATACTCTGGTTGCAGGATTCACGTCATTAACTATTCTGTTGTTCTGCCTACCATAGAAGAGGAAGGAGGATGGTGCTCCACTTATCTGGAAATCACACATCCAACCTAGAATCAGGAATTGAGTGGCAAAAGGGCTCTAGGCAGAAAATAGAGTTACCCTAGAATTGAATGTGGTTTTGAATCCAGCCCCTTCACTTTGTAAATTTATATTCAAGTATAAAGCCTTAATACTAGCGGTTGTAAGTCAAAGTCCATGGCGCACACAGCAGCAGATCTGGGCGCAGACCGGGCTCTTCCTGACTCCTAGTAGAGCGCTTTGCCAAATGCCTGTCACGATGTCCTATCTCAATAAGAGTGTCCCCATGCTTACTATACCCACAGTTTTAATAAGCTTCCCACTCCACTTTGGAAGCACCTGGGGGTGGGAAAGAAGGGGTACAAACTAAAAGAAGCCCATGAGTCACAGTAGTAATGCCTAACATTGGACAGCTGACACCTTGTAGTAAACAGAATTCTTTTCACTTTTGTTATTACAGCTAAACCTCACAATTACCCTATGTGCAAATATTCTCACCCTGCTTTTATGGATGAGGAAATCGGGGTTGGAAGTAATGTAACTTATGAAGGACATAGAAACAGGAAGCTATGAGTGATGACTTAAACCTAAATGTACTGACTCTAATGTCTAGAAGTGACAGCTGATTGCCCGAGGACAGAGGAGGGAACATAAAGTTGAAAAGGCACATGAGCCCTATTAGGGCAAATGATACAACAAAGTGGTCAATGACCAAGTTTTGATCTGGGTCATTAGGAACAGGCTTTGTTCTCTTCGTTTTAGAAGATAAAATGCAGGTGATATATTTTTAAGATGTTAATTTAAAGCCTAATGTAGAAGAATAAACATGGACATTTTATGTATTTATGGTTTATTTATTTAGATATAACTGATATATAACATTATTCTAGTTTTAGCTATACAACATAATGATTTGACATTTGGATATTTTGCAAAATGATCACCACAATAAGTCTAGTTAACATTCATTAGTGGATATTAGCCAGACGGATAGAAATTTTATTTATATAAAGTATAATGTTTGATTCATAAGATGTTACTGGGTAGTGTGTTGCTTTAGCAAGTAGACAGTAAATAGCTGGAATCTATTATGTAGGGAATAAGAAAAAGTTTGGGTAAGTTTAGTAATAAATTTTTGGTGGCTTATCAGGGGGATATTTTGGGGCTAATATCAGGGATGCCAGTAAATGTTTTGCCAGAAAACATTTATCTGTCATGGCCATATTTAAAATTTATTTATTTAAAAATGTAATCTCTACTCCCAATGACTCATGACCCCAAGATCAAGAGTCACATGCTCTTCCGACTGAGCCAGCGAGGCATCCCTGTCATGGCTTTATTTAAAAGGGCATTAGGAAAACCGAGCAGTGATCTAGGTTTTGTTATCTTCTTTCTAGGTTTAAGCTAGTTTCTTGCTTCAGAGAAAGTTAGATTGCTTAGTTCAAATGTCAGCTGGACATTTACGTGTGACTAGGATAAGTTAGTAAGACTATCTATGACTTAGTTCTGCCGGATGTCCAATGCCATAAAGATGAGAGTAAAATCTAACCTGATATAATATTATAGAATGACTCTGGACATAAAATGAGCTGGTACGTGTGACTGTGACATAGTGAACAATCATAATATTGTTGTTATTTGTAGTAATATTAGTATTAATTATGGTGACACCTATTGCCACCCTTACAATAAGAAGAAAAGTGCCTGGGAGTACTCATTCTAGCAAATTATTCAGTTGCTCCAGTTTTTTTCTCCTCGGTCTATTTCTCAATTCTGATACTGGATGATGTGTTTGACCTCCCTAAACCCCAATTTTAAAGTCTATAAACTAGGAATAATACTCATATCAATTTCATAAAGTTGTTTTGAGAAATTGTTTGAATGCTATACTGACATGCAGTAATTAATCAATAAAGGGCAGCACTTATAATATCCATAACTACTGCAAACTTACTAGTGAGGCATTGTTCTAGAAGCTTCAGGAGTGAGGGCTCTGTTATTATACTTCGTGAATCTGAATCCATTTGCTGGCTCTTGTTAGCTCTGTGACCTTGGACAAGGTGTTTAGTCTCTCTATGCCTCAGTTTCTTCATCCATAAAGGCGAATAATAATAGGACTTACTACAAAGTGTTGTTGAGAGGTTGAAATGAAATAATGGGTAGAAAGCACTTAAAATAGACCTTTTATACTCTTCCACTTTGGCACGGACAAAGGAAGAAGGACTATTTTTTGGACTGGAATTTGAAACAATAACCTAGCTTTACTGCTTGTCATTTCCTCCCACACACCATATGACATCATATCTTGGACAATTTGCTGTTCTCCGAACAAAGACTGCAGTGTCAACTTTAGTCCTTTTGTTTGCACCATCTCCTTCTACATAGATCTGCCTTTCTTCCTCAACTTTCTCTCTTTATTCTCTTTAAGGCTTATCTCAATGCAGACAGGGCTTTGCAGAGACAAGTCTCCTCAGACTTCCATCCAGCATGCCTAGTTGTCTATTGTCTGCTCTGACTGCTTTATGTATCATTGACCTGATTGAATATCTGTCATTTCTTCTGTGATGTGAACATCTGGAGACCAGAGATCTATCTCAATTATCTTGTTACCATCAGTGCCTAGCATGGTTCTGGATACTAGAAGCAGCTCATCATTCATTCATTCATTCTTTCAATTATCTATTGAGTGCTTATTATAAGCCAGGCACTGTTCAAGGCTCTATGGACACTAGAATGAACAACAACAACAAAATCTTTGCTCACATAGACCTTAATTCTAATGGAAGAGTCACTAATTGGACATCCAAATGGAGTTGTCAGCTGACCGGATGGATATATGGGAGCCTGGAGTTGAGAATCATGGTCTGGGCTAAAGATGTAAATGGCAGAGTCATCGTCATATAAATCACAAATAAGACCCTGAAACTCAGTGATGCCACTAAGGGAGTAAATGCCAACAGAGAAAAGTAACTCTATCTCTTACTGAATGAACAATAACTACAGATTAAATGGAATAATGCATGTAAAGACTGGATAGCCTAAGGTGCATCATAGGAATCTACTTGCATGCTCTCTGCTATTATGATGATTTTGCTACTGACCTTTCTACCCTCTGCTAACCTAAAGTATTCATTAATTTTGCACTGTCACTGAGATAAACTAAACGTGATGTTATTACCTCCAGGAATGCTCACTGGAGAATATGCCTACCTTCAGGCAGATTCAGAGAACACGACCATGTACCGTGGAATTGTTTTTCTACCCAAAGTCTTTTCTGCAAAGAACTTCTGCCTATCGCAATTGCTGCTCTGTAGACCCTGGCAAGAAGGCAATTTGAAAGTAAGAAAGTTAAACTTTAACCTGCAACCTAAGCAGATAAGGTAGCCAATGTTCTGTATTTTATAGACCTGGTGGAGTGTAAAATTGAGTCTGCTTGAAGCGTTAGGCTCCCATTTCAGTTTTTAAAGGAAACCAGCAGAAACCAGCACTGACTAGATTCATGTTTAGCCCAAATATTACTTCTTAGCTCAATGCTAATGGAAAATAGTTATTTATGACTCCTATTAGAAACTGCATGAGTAACCAATCATAAAATTATTAGTAAGAGAAAAAATAGAGAAGGATTTTGTTTATTTAAACTTCTACATAACTTAAGTAGTTATCATTCTACCCCTTTGGCCCAAATTAACAGTAAGCAAATAGTAGAAAAATCATGGGGGAGGCAAAGATTTCATCATATAAGTAACCTGGAAAAAAAAAAAAAAAGATGCACCATTTAATAAAGCTTGTTTCAAGAATGGCTTGTGTTCAGACACTTTAAGCCAACTTGTCTAAAATAAAACTATCATTTTCACCTACTTTCGTGACCTTCTCTGTTCCTTATCTTGCTTAATGCCACCATTGTCTTTTTGGTAGAATCACTTTGTCCCTTTTCTATCTTAATTCAATACTGCCAACTGTTTCCCAATGTGTCCAATTTTGTCTTCACCATGTGTCTAAAATCTATCCTCTCCCTTCCACCACTAATTTTTATTAATTTTTCTTATTTGAGTGGAGTAGATACACAGTGTTACATTAGTTTCAGGGGTAGAGCACAGTGATTTGACAAATTTATACGTTACGCTGTGTTCACCACAAGTGTAGCTACCACCTGCCACATACAACCCTACTACAGTATCATTGACTATATTCCCTATGCCTTTTATTTCTGTGACTTATTCATCACATCATTGCATAACTGGAAGCCTGTGTTCCCCGTTCCCCTGAACCCATTTTGCCTTTCCTCGCCCCTCCCTCCCATCTGGCAATCATCAGTTTGTTCTCTGTATTTACAGGTCTGATTCTGCTTTCCGCTTGTTTATTCACCTGTTAAGTTAGATTATATATATATAATCACCTCTTCTTTATCTATTCATCAGTCAATGGACACTTGTGCTATTTCCATACTTTGGTTATTGTAGATAATGCTGCTATAAACATTGGGTTACATATTTCCCTTTGAATTAGTATTTGTTTTAGATTCCACACAAGTGAAAACATGTAGTATTTGTCTTTCTCCAACTTATTTCACTTAGCATAATACCCTCTAGGTCCATCCATGTTGTTGAAAATGACATGATCTCATCCTTTCTTATGACTGCATAAATTAATACATACATATATATGCATATATATATATATACATATTCATCTAACAATGGACTCTTATGTTGCTTCCATATCTTAGCTATTGTAAATAATGCTGCAATCAACATAAGGGTGCATATATCTTTTTGAATTAGTGGTTGTTTTTTCTTTGAGCAAATATCCAGTAGTGAAATTATTTAATCAAATGGTATCTCTATATTTAATTTTTTGCATAATCTCCATACTGGTTTCTACAGTGGTTGTACCAATTTACATTCCCACCAATAGTGTACAAGCGTTCCTTTTTCTCCACATCCTTGCCAACACATGTAATTTCTTATCTTTTTTGATTTTAGCCATGGAAAGTGATAACTCATTGTGGTTTTGATTTGCATTTCCCTGATGATTAGTGATGTTAAGAATCTTTTCATGTCTGTTGGTCATCTGTCTGTCTTCTTTGGGAAAATGTCTATTCTGGTCCTCTGCCCACTTTTAAATTGGATTGTTTGTTTTTTTGGTGTTGAGTTGTTAAGTTCTTTATATATTTTGGGTATTAACCCCTTATTGGATATATCATTTGCAAATCTCTTCTCCCATCCAGTAAACTGGCTTTTTGTTTTGTTGATGGCTTCCTTCACTGTGCAAAATCTTTTTTATCTTGATGTGGTCCCAATTGTTTACTTTTGCTTTTGTTTCTCTTGCTTAAGGAGACATATCTAGAAAAATGTTGCTAGGGCTGCTGTCAGAGCATCAGCCATAGGTTCTCTATTCTGGGCCCTCTATTCTGTCCCATTGATTTTTATGTCTGTTTTTGTACCAGTACCATACTCTTTTAGCTACTACAACTTTGTAATATATCTTAAAATCTGGAACTGTGGTATCTCCAGTTTTTTGCTTTTGTTTTTGCTTTTGTTTTTGTCTCCAGATCGCTTTGGCTATTCAGGGTCTTTTGTGGCTCCATACAAGTTTTAGGATTATTTGCTCTAGTTTTGTGAAAAATGCTGTTGATATTTTGATAGGCATTACATTGAATCTCTAGATTGCTTTGGGTAATGTGGGCATTTTAACACTATTAATTCTTCCAATCCATGAGCATCATCTTCTATCACTATTGCCTTATATTTAGGCCTTTGTTTTCTCTTGTAGGTAGAGAAGTCTAGTGGTGAAGACTTAAAGCTCTGGCATTATGTTGTTTCAGATCAAAGCTCTGCTTTAACAGTAATTGGGAGATCTTTGGTTAGTGATTTAATTTCCTTGTTTAGTCTCTCATCTAAGTGGGGATTATACTTTTGCCTTCCTCACTGGTTGGCAGTAAAATGTTTGCAATAATTCTTTAGGCTTAGAATAATGTTGTTCTCAATAAGAGTTAACTGTTGATATTGTTTGTCACATAGACTTTTTAAACAGTTTTCCAACTGATTTTCCTCTTGTTTTTTCTCCCTCAACAATTTACTTGCTTTCTGATTTTTTTAATTTATTTTTGAGTCATTTTATCACCCTGAGTCTTTGTTGGTTCCTTGATTTAGAAACCAATACCCAACTAGTTTTTGCTGATTGTTTTGATACTCCGTATCTTGTCTTCAAATGTTGCTCTTGATCCTTTGCCAATTTTTTCCCTGGCTTCAAGTTCACCATCAACCCTTCTGAAGTTGGACTTGTGTTCAACTCCCTTGACTACTGGCTGGCTCTAGCCATCTGAAAACCCAATCGAGAAAAAGAATCACTTCCATTTTGATACAAAAACCCCACTTCCGAGTATCTATAAAAAAAAAAAAGATGCAAACAGGACATTGAAGCAATATCTGAACCTCCGTATTTATTGCAGTATTATTTAAAATAGCCAAGAAATGGAAACAAGCTGAGTGCCCATCGATGGCTGAATGGATAAAGAAGATGTGGTATAAAGATATAACAATATTATTCAGCCATGGAAAATAAAGAAATCCTACCATTTGTGATAGCACAAGGGCATTATGTTAAGTGAGATAAGCCAGACAAAGACAAATACTGTATGATATCATTTATGTGTGAAATCTAGAAAACACAAAGTCAAAATTATAGAAACAGAGTAGAAAAGTGGTTGCCAGCAGTGCTTGGTGGTGGAGAAAACAGGGACAGTTTGGTGAGAGGGTACAAACTTTCAGCTAGAAGATGAACAGTGTTGAACATCCAATGTAAAATATGCTGACTATATTTAATAACACTTATTGTGCACTTGACGTTTCCTAAGAGACTTCTGTCCAAAAGCAAAAACAGACAAACAAGAACAATATGTATGTGAGGTGATGTACATGTTAATTATCTAAAGGAGGGGAGTCCTTTCACAACTATACAACTATCAAATCATCTCATTGTGCACTTGATTGATTCTATATCTTACAATTTTATGTGTCAATTGTAACTCAATAAAGCTGAAATAAAAAATAAATAAATAAGAGGCTTGGATGAGTCCTCATTGCCTCCTTTTATTAGTAAAGTCCCGCCTTGTGTTGGTAGTGCCTTCAGACTCCGGTCACAGTTCACATTGTCTGGTGGCTCCTCTTCCCCACTTCTTACTCCTCCTGACTGTCTTAAGGCTTCATGTTTTCAACTACCTAGAACTTTCTTCTTCTTACTTCTCCTTCTAGTGAAATGATTATTCTCCAAAGGGCCCCGAAGAAATATTACCTACTTGTGAAATGTAGGTGGGATTTAATCCCTTCTCTGTGTGGCTCTAATTGCGATCATCATTGTCCTCATGGAATAAGAGCATCAGCAGCTACCATTTATTGGCCACTGTTGTAAACAGTTCACATGCTTATTTACTCCTTGAGGGAGTACATGTAATATTTACTATTATATTTCCACCTTTCAGATGAAGAAATTGAAGTTCAGAAAGGGTAAACGACTCACCTAAGTTTTCTATAGCTAGTTAGTTGGTCACAGAACCAGAATTTGAACTAAATAGGCTAGTCCCAGAGTTATCACCCTTAACTTCTTAACCCTAACACTTTCCTCATATTGCTTCTCACAGCATTTACCTGTATTCATTGTATCTGAGTGATGTCTATACATATTTGTTTATTTCAGTACAAGGTCAGCCTTCAGAGGAAGTGATTTATGCGTTCCCCTGTTCCTGGAGCTATTACTTTTAAAAACAATTATTGCTCCATAAATGTCTGCCATGTTGAAATGAAATCCACTAAACCTGCCAACAGGAGACAGCCGTCCTGGGACTCCTGTCTCTGTCTTTCTTACACTCAGACTCATTCCTGGTTTAATGAAGATTCTTGGTAAATATATAATGGACCAGGAAAAAGAATGCTCATCTTTCCCTTTGTCATTAAATACTTATGTGACTTCGGACAAGCCACTTAATCTCTCCATTTTTCAGTTTGCTAAATGGAGAGTATAACCCTTGTGATCTGTCATTCTCTCATGAGTTTAATGAGGATAAAGTGAGATAATCAGGATAAAGAATTTTAAAAACTACAAAAGACCATAAAAACACCAGGGACAAGTATCCAAATCAGTAAAACACGTAGTTTACAGCAAGTAAATGGTAGTGCTGACTGGTATGCAATTTGGGTTAAGTGTTGAAGTTCTAACTTTTCCCACTTCCTGCTTCCAGAGATAGTGAAGTGCCACAAAAGGAGGACACTTTACGCTAGCTTTGAAACATCTACCATTTGTCATAGCCAGGAACAAGAAGTGCCATCTTATTGGCTCCTGCAATGCTAGATCTGGAAGGAGAATTTGAGACACAGTCTGGGCTTCTCATTTGTAGATGGTGAGACGGAGGTCCAGGGAGGGGAAACAACTCGTTCAAGGGGCTACCGCCATCTCTCTGGACAATATGGGCTGCACAAGACTTGTCCTATGCTGAGCAGATAAGTGGGAAAAAAACAAACAAACAAACTCTAAAACCAATCAGAACACTGAACATAACTGGAGAGCTGGTGAAGTACAGATTCTGAAGCTCAACTTCTGGGTCAACCTTTTCCCCCACCCCCACACATCTTACTGATAATGATTCTCAGTCCTCATTTTCCTATTCTGTAAAATGGGAATAATAAAGGGAGTCTATCTTATAGAACTATTTTAAGCTATAATGAGTTAAACTGTGCAAAGCACTTAGAACTGTACCAGCCACATAATAAGCACTAGATGCTTGTTAAATAAATAAAAATAACATCTGAGTATTTGAATGTAACATTTTTAGGGCTCATACATATAATGAATTTAAAGGACCTTGTTTTCTGTTTGCGAAATAAGTTCACAAACTTTCATGAGTTACGCTTCTGTTCCTCCAAAGATTTTCCTGACTATACGCCCAGGTGAGAGTTTTTACCTAAAGTCACTAAAGAGTTAGCATGAGGTTGAGTAATTCTCATAAGGTTAAATATTTAAAAAAATTTCCCGGAGTTTACTGTTGTATTTTTAATTGACAGCATGTTAGCAGTTTAAGTCACTTTTTGAAAACAAATCCTCCAACAGCCAAGTGCTGATGTTTCTTCTCCAAGAGAGACATCTAAGACTTTCCATGATCAATATGCTACTGGGCAAAAGAAAACACGCTGAAATGTTAGGCTGTATTTGATACCAAAAATCTGAAGTGAAAGTTAGGAAATTATGTTTTGCAATTATACAAGGCAGTTTACTGATGGAGTCGTCTAACCCCACAATTATTATGTGGCATTCACTCCCCTGTGTTTGCTCAAATCAACAACAAAAGCTACTGGAATGAAGCTTTCATTTAGTGAATCAATTTTTTTTTGATTGAATGGGGGTGCTCAGATTTACTGGGAAGATATTATGAAACAAATTTAAATAAAAACATGTAAATAAATACAAACACATAAAATCAAGTGTTTAATATTTTATCTCTTGCGTTTGTTCCTGATTATTATCTAGTAAGTAATCGTTTAGTCACCATAATGTCCTTTGAATGAATAGGGAAAAATGATTACTTTATAAAAACATAACTGGGGCATAGAGAGACACAGTGCATTACTCAGTTATCTAATAAGGAGACATAGAGATACAGCAGCCACAGACTTGACAGCATTTATATTTTAAAGAAAAAGTATTCGTGCTCACCTAGAGTAGAGTAGCTAGGGATTTCTTGATACTAAGCCGTTCATGAAAAAGCTAGTTAAATTCTTTAATCCTAAAATTATCTACTCAATATCAACATACATTTATCAGCCTATCATGAAACTGGGAACAAATCTTCCAAGAAGAGTAGTGTGACTGATTCTGGGAACTGTTACTGGTCCTGTAGATCCCCAAGCCCTGGCTTCCAGCATATATATGGAAGCTGGAAAACAGCTCCAGTTGGCCTCCAGAGCCTCCCTCTATCCTTCTACATGCTGTTCTAGGGCTTGGAGAGTGGCCTCTATGGATATTATCTCAACTCCTTGCCCTCCGCCCAGTGGGAAGCACCAACAGATCAGAGACAAGGAAGAGAGGGGTTATGGTATTTATGTTTTGGGATCCCTTCTGGCTGGAGGTTGGGTTGTAGTGGCTGCTTTCCTCTTCCAAGGGCCAGTATCCCTGCTGTGAAACCCTCTCTGACAGTTTTAGGTATGGCTATAGCTTTCTTCCTCTCCGGTGATGATGGCTACAGAAGTGAGAACTTCACTCCTGTGGGTCTTGGGGGCTTCACCAGCCTTGTTGGATCTAGAATCCCTGCTCATATCTTTGCAAACAATCCCTTCATTAAACTCCCTTCCATGGCCCCATTTAAGAGTGCCTCGTGTTTCCTGCCAGAACCCTGACTGATACCAAATCACAGAATTTCAGTGTTGGAAAGTACTGGACTTGAGTCTAGTTTCTCATCGTAGATTTTTTTTAATAGCTCTGCTATTTTGAAAATCCTTTCCTTTCTATAGATCTCAGTTTTTTCACATATAAAATAGGCTATATTCCTTGTAATAGACTATTGTTCTTGTTGTTGCTGTTATAATAGACTACATCCTTAAAACATTTAAAATAAGGTGAACTTTTGCTTAGATAGAAATTCCCCTTAGGGCGCTTGGGTTGCTTAGCTGGTTAAGCACCTGCCTTCAGCTCAGGTCATGATCCCAGAGTCCTGGGATCAGGCCCGGCAGCGGGCTCCCTGCCTAGCTGAAGAATCTTCTTCTCCCTCTCCCTTTGCCCCTGCTCCTGTACTCTCTCTCTCTCTCTTGCTCACTCTGTCTCTCAAATAAATTTTAAAAAACCTAAAAAAATAAAAGAAACTCCCCTTCACTCTTTCCTTGAATTTTTCCAGTAAGAGTTCTATTGATATGACAGTCCTATACCTTGCAGTCATTCAGTGAATGCATCTGTAGCATTGGACTAAGAGGATTTTGGGTGTGGGTTCATTCCAACTTCTCAATTGTAGATTCTGCACAGATTATTACAACCTATCAGAACCCAGTTGTCTCAATTGTGAAATGGGGATGTAAGGCCTACCTTCCTGGATGCAGGATGCCAGACCTAATGCTTTCCCATGTTTCCTTCCAATTTGAAGACTTGTGATTCAAAGTGTGAAACAGAGCTACAATTATACACCCGAAAAGGGCTTCCTTAGTCAATATCAGAGGTGATCAGTGCAGCTTAGCCTGATGAAGTGATGAAGACAGAAGGCTCTGGAGTCACAATCCCAGCTCTGTTAACTGGCAGAATTGTCTAACTTTTCTTTGCCTCAGTTTCCTCAGCCATTATACAGGGAAAATAATACACCTGCCTTAGAAGCTGACTGGGATGCTCAACTGAGTTAATAACTTGTCATATATTCACACTCATGATGTTTCATGTGCTAAGTACTTTGCATCAATTATCTTGTTTAATCCCACAACCACCCGTTTGTCTGGTGATCCCAGTGGTCTTTCTTTTTGTACCATGAATAGCTATGCTCCTTCGCTCCTTAGAGCCTTTGTTCTTGCTGTGTCCTCTTCCTTGGAACTTTCTCTCCAGACCCTCATACCATGGGCCTCCTCGTGTTTTGGGGTCTCAAAAGTCACCTCATCAATGATGCCTTCCCTGATCCAGACTAAGTACCCTTTCCACCTGCATTCAGTTTCCATTACTTTGCCACAGGTTGACTTATTTTATAATACACATCACCTTCCGCGATTGTCTTTGTTTTTATGTTTATCATCATCTTTCTTCCCATATAAACTCAACGAAGACAGTGAACTAATAGGTCTTAATCCTCCACTATAAAGCCAATGCCTAGAATCATGTGGACAACACATGGTTTCTCAAAAAAATTATGTGAACAAATGACCAAATAAGGAAACTTAGGGTCCAGATAATTTAATTAAAAAACTCCAGGCATTTTGTTCGTAGGAGGCACAACAGGAATTCAAATGCATGCCAGGATGACATTAAAGCCCACCCTGCCTCCATCTACCTCTTTCGGTAGTTCTTGGAAGGGATAATGAGGGTCTGAGCAAGAGCCCTCACACAAGACAGTAGTACACGTAAAAGATATTTCAGAGAGAAAATTGACCAGACTTTAGTGGTCAGTAAGATGGTGGGTGGGGAGCATAAAGTGAAAGGAAATTGTTTTTAATTTCAGCAAGGGGACAGCTTCCCATGAGTGATATGAGAAAGGGAGTGGGATCAAGTGAAGGTGACCAGGCTCCCATATCTGGTTGGCGCTCTTATCTGCATCTAGGGTCAGGTGCTCAAAGAGCAGTGGGCAATAGGCTACACAGGGCACAGGGGCCCAAACTTAAAAGCTAATCCTTAATTCACAGCCCAGGTGTCCCCAGCTTCAGTCCCTATCCCATTTCTCATTCTTGTTGGGGTGTTTTATGTCAGGAGGAAAACATTTGAATCATGTCTCTTACTCCCATTCCACTGGAGGCCACTGCGTAGGTCTGCCATGTTTGTTGTTCCCCAACATCTTTCCAAGACACTTAGAATTTGATATTTGCCTGCAAATCTCAAACTTCACAGTTAAGAAGTATGCTTGAACAC
The DNA here is from genome assembly GCF_009762305.2 of Zalophus californianus. NCBI lineage: Eukaryota > Metazoa > Chordata > Mammalia > Carnivora > Otariidae > Zalophus > Zalophus californianus. The sequence goes on from NC_045596.1 coordinate 16,503,228, forward strand.
AAAAAGTTTGGGGCTTGTTATTTTTCCTTCTGTTAAAGATGAGTAATACGTTTGATTTTCAAAAATTTAATACTGGCTATAATAATATCTCATGTAGAAACTCTTTGTCATGTGCTACTTCTTTTAATGCTTTCATTTGAAGCACAAACAGAAGAAATATTTCAAGTCTACGTTTAACAAATGACTATAAAATGTGTATAATTTCCAAATATTGAGGATATTAAATCTATGTAACAAAAAACTCAAGAGGTAATATACATGATGTGTTTAAATATTTAAAAGGCCAACTCAAAAAAACAATTTTCTAAAATACATGAGGAAGCTCGCATTCACATAATTTAATGCTTTCATCCAATATTCCAAATCTGGGAGAAAAATAATCCAAAAGGCATACACAGATGTGAACACAGAGATGTTTATCCCAGTGCTATTTATATTATGGGATGAAAAGGGAAAAAGGGAAAAAAATCTAAATATTCAGAAGCCAGGGAATGTGGTCAAAAACAGGATACTGTCACTTTACAATGTAATAATATGCTGCCATTTAAAATTCCATTTACATTTTTAATAACAGGGTTAATATGTATGAAAGTATGTGATGTAAGAAAAGGATAAAAATTTGGTATAGATGTGATCATTAATGCACACACATCGATGGAAAAAGATGTTACTTATTACCTGTAGTTACTTCAAAGTAGAAGAGTACACTAGGATTAGGAGTGTGTTGTGTGGTCTGTGTGTGTGTGCGTGATTTCTTATCTTTTTTTATGCTTTCTAAATTTACTGCCATGAAGAGAAGTGACTTTGGTGAATAAACCACTTGCCCTCCCAGCTCTGAAGAAGGAGGGCGAGGAGGAGGAAGGCTGTCCTGTGGAGGAAGGAGCAAGTGCTACAGATGACTCTCAAGCATTGGACTAGGACCCATGTGCTTGGAAGTTAGGAAGGAGGCTGATTTGGGCACAGCATGAGGAAGAATGCTCTTTAAAGCTGACAAACACCAAACGGGTGTCTCCCTGATGAAGCAAAGCAGCTCCCTGGTAATGACACAGGAGTCTGTCTGGAAACCCAATGTGAGGTGAGGCTACAAGTCTTCTTAGGGCTCTCTTCAAACTCTCCAGTGCTCTGACTAGAAACCTAAGCACTCTATAACTCAGCAGGAGTTTTGGCCATTCTGTAGGAAATAGTTCTTCTTTTGTTAGTTGCATGGTATTGATAAATCTCACATTCCTGCCCTGAGGAATGAAGGAGCCCTTTCTCATCTGTCTTCCTGGAAAAGAGAATGGAATTTAGAATGAGTATTGGCCCTTCCTTAACTACCTTTTGGCCCCTTAGCTTTGGCAAGTGCATGGGATGTGGTGGAGAACAATACCTCAGCCACTGTGCAGCTCACTCAAGCCTGGGACGAGCCCCGTCAAGCCAACCCTTCTTCTCTGTGGTTCAGCATGCAGACATTCGGGTGGCCAAGCTTTTCCTCCTGGTGGCCTAGGGTCCTCTGCCCCGTCGGGTACCTGGCTCTAACTCTCAGAGCATTTTTTAAGTCCTATGCCCAACCACTTAGGGCCAGCTCATGGATAGGGACCCACGAATAACACCCTTCTGATACAGCAATGCAATTAATGTGTTTTCCTATCCAAGTAATCTCCTTCCACCTGCTGGGGTGTTCTTGTGGCAGGTGGCTAGTGTGGAAGGGAGCAATATTTACAGAACTTTTGGGGTCATAGTCCAAGTGTAGCATCAGTTCAGTACCAGCCGATTTTATGAAATCCTATTTTTCTAAAAATGTCAGTTTTTAGAATTATTCTGCTCATGCTTTGGTATCTTTTATTATTATTTTTTTTTTCCTCTAAAGAAAGATACTGGCTTTTCCCTCACACTTATAGTTGAAAATTTCATTGCATCCTCCCTGATCATTTATTTGGGGTCTGACTTTACCAGGGATTGGCGCAGGAAGAGTGTTAATAGGACCCGGCAATTTTTTCTTCCCAAGTGAATATAGGAATCTATTTTAAAGTTATATTTTACCTGTCTACTGTGTACAAATGACTATGTTTTCAGTGAATATCTGGTAAATTGGCAATTTTGACTCCAACTTGAAAGGAGGAAAGCAATGGCTGTAATAACAAACATTTGCTGACAAATAGTGGCAATAAAAACGTCTGCAGCTTCAATATTGTGGATGGTCGGGGCTGGGGCATTATTCTGGGATTATGGCCTCTTAGGTTGCTGATGACACATTATGTTTTTGTTTGTGAGATAGTGTGCATGGTGTGTGCAGTGAATGGAAAAAATTAAAGCAATGGATCTCAACCATAATTTAAATTTTTCATGCATCAGATTGTCACTAATAAAAATAATTTTGTCTTGTCCCCTCTCCCCACAGAATGTTCTAGTAGGGACAGAACCTCTTTAAAGCTGTTTTATTTACCGCTATATCTCCCCAAATGGGAATAGGAACTGACATAGAATACATTTATGGCGAATGAATAAGTGAATTAATTAAATCTTATTATTATGATATATTATGTCTAACCAGTGCCACTGAAGTAAGTTATTGTTTTGTCCTTGGACTTTTGACTGGATGTATCGGGTTGTTCGAGGTACTTTCTATATTTTCTCCATTTGTGTTGTGGAGACTAGTGAAATTTCAGGGCATTCACGTTTTCTACAACACTCAGCCCATTAGTTCCTATAAGATGGTGAGGCGGAATATAAAGAGAGTTGGTGAAGATATGGGTTAGAGCCCCACACATAGAATGTGTTAGCCAGATTCTTCATACTCTGTCTCATCACTGCCAAAGAACACTACCTTCTCTTTCTGATTCTAACAGTGGTTTGATGTTTGAAAAAAAAATTGTGGGGGCGCCTGGGTGGCTCAGTCATTAAGCGTCTGCCTTCGGCTCAGGTCATGATCCCAGGGTCCTGGGATCGAGCCCCGCATCAGGCTCCCTGCTCAGCGGGGAGTATTCTTCTCCCTCTTCCACTCCCCCTGCTTGTGTTCCCTCTCTCGATGTGTCTCTCTCTGTCAAATAAGTAAAATCTGAAAAAAAAAAAATTGTGTATGAAAGAATGTAAACAGGGGCGCCTGGGTGGCTCAGTCGGTTAAGCGTTTGCCTTTGGATCGGGTCATGATCCTGGGGTCCTGGGATTGAGTCCCGCGCAGGGCTCCCTGCTCAGCAGGGAATCAGCTTCTCCCTCCACCTCTGTGCTCAAGGCTCTCTGTCTTTCTCTTTCAAATAAATAAATAAAATCTTAAAAAAAGAAAGAATGTAAACATAAGATATTTATAAATGGTCATTATAAATTGTATATAGCATCATTATAAAATAAATAAAGCATTGCCCTTTAGATACCCCCTACTTTCTACTCCTCAAGAATGTCACAAAATTGGAGAAAGAGAATGTGGAGAGAGTGAAAGTTAGTCTTCTGTATCAACTTGGCTAAGCTAGGCACCCAGTTATTTCAACCAACACTAATCTCAATGTTGCTGTCAAGGTATTTTGCAGACCTGGTTAACATTTACCAACAGTTGACTCTAAGTAAAGGAGATGACCCTAGATAATGTGGGTGGACCTCATCTCATGCTGAACAGCCAGGCAAAAACTGAGATTTCCTGGGAAAGAAGGAATTCCGTATCAAGACTGAAGTCTCCAGGCCTGACTGAGTTTCCAGCCTGCCAGCCTGCCCTAAGGATTTCAGACAGCTAGCCCCCACAGTCATGGGAACCAAGTCCTTAAAATAAATACCTTTATACACATGTTTGTGTGTATATGTATATATGTACATATATGTACATGTATGTATGTGTCTGTGCATGTATAGGTGTGTATACATGTATATATTGGTTCTCTTTTCCTAGAGGACCCAGAGAGAGAGAGAGTAAGCAAAGAAAAAAATACTCTCACATTTGTGTAAATGGTTTCCATTTTGTAGTAGTTTTTCTAACCTAGTGATAGTTCTGAAGTTTGGCAGTATCTGAATGGTGTGAGCCAAATGCATAGACGTGAGTCAGGAAATCTACAAGGTGATGCAGGCTGAAGTGTGAAGCAGCTCTGCCAACCAGTTAGGCCATGGTAATCCCAAGGCTACTCCCACCTCTCAGATCAAACAGAAATTTCCAAATGTTTTGAAGCCCAGGCTCTTGTCACTAACACTGTGCCATCAGTCTACCAGACAGGAAGGGCCTCACAATCACACAGAAGTTCCGATGGGTATTTGGGTACACAAGAGTACATCAATAGACTTGGTTTTGCATAATATAATATATGGATTTTTTTTTTTTTTCCTTTAGAAGCAGAGAACTGGAGTGCATGCAGACCTAAAGGAATGAAACAAACATGTGGCGTGGGGGGAGGAAAAAAAAAAAAACAAAAACAAACTTGCTTTGAACAGCAGGAGACGACGTTTTGGCAGCTGAGCAGGGCAAGAGCTTCATGAGCCGCTCTTTAATGCTGCGCTTGGTGCTGTTCTGAGCGTAGAGGAAACCTAGAACATATGCGATGGGTTCTGTTAATGCTGTCTGCGGAGAGAAACGGGCATGCTGCACGGCTTATCACAGGAAGCTGGGCAGGCAGGGTATGGATGCAGCCATCTGCTCAGCAGGCAATCACAGGCAGAGGGTTGGGACCCCAGAAGGAAAAAAAAAAGAAAAGAAAAGAAATCCTTTTCTCCCCCCGCCCCGTTTTTCTCATTGTTTAGGTTTTCTTTTCAAAACTTTTCTGTATGTTGCTTTAGAAAGCGGAAATAGAATCTCGCGAGTCTGTCTTTCGAGCCGTAAGAATAAAATTTGGTGGCTTTTTTTTGGCTTTAGGTTAGGAAGATCACTGAAAGAGTTAACTAGATTGAAATGTCTACATTCAAACCAGAGTTGGGGCCCACGTGACAATTTTCTGTTCTCCTTGCTCCCCATCTTTGGTTACAGAGGCCATAGATGCCCTGCATGAATCATTCACACCACAATCACCTGTTAGTACCTTTGCCTTCCCTGAAAGTGAGACAATAGATGCCCTTGATATGCAGCCTCATTAACATAAGTGGACATGCCCAAAGATGCAACAGTCCTTTGCATTTTTCACAGGTGGACATTAATGCACAGAATTATTCAAGCAGAGTAATTCCAAAAGAAGCAAGGTGTGTTCACAAAATGTTAACCCCCAGAATGCATGTAGTTGTATATGTGACTTCAGATGGTTGGGGAGGAGTCCAGGAAAATCAATAGCACTTCGGTGGGCAAGTTTAGTAAATGCTTGAAACAACTGTTGGTGTCAAGAGCCACAGCTGTCCAACTCATCATCAACTTGCCCACTCCGTGCCCAGAGCCTGAATTTGCATGGTGATATTATCTATCTATCTATATATATAGTTCCCCCTCCAAATTAGTTCGGAAGGTGTTTGAATATAAGGCAATAACAAGAGAACCAATTTCAATATAGGTTGGACCATCTTCCATCTTTATAATATGGACCTGGCAAATGCATCATGTGTTGCTTTTCTACTTTATAATTCCTACCTTGGAATTATTAGGAGTTCTGACCACAAGCCTGCTAATCTATTTCCCTTTGGGGCTGTTCCACTCCATCATCAGTGTGCACTGGGTAAAAACCTGATAGATCTTTTGTGTGGGGGATGACAGTGAAGTATTAGATACATAAATCAAATCATATCATTTCTCTGCTTAAAAGCCTTCTAAAACCTTCATGCTATTCTTTGGAAAAAAAAATCACACTTCCTACCATAGACCCTAATCCCTGCATGAGCTGGCCATGCCTCACTCTCTGAACAGCTTTTCCACCACCCTCTTGCTCTGACCAGGCTATTCTTCTTACCTTTGTTGGAACTCACAAAAGTCTCTCCTCTGCCCTTGACACTTATATGGTGTGAAATGTCTTGTGTACTTGATATCCCAAGTGCAATTGATGGTCTGGCACATAAAAGGAGATCAATAAATGTCTGACAAATGAGTGAATAAATTTACTTTCAATACCAAAACAAGACCTGATTTCATTTCCTTGATTAGTATCTAAGTAAGCTTTTAAACTTATAAAATAAATCTGATTTACATAAAACGGACTCTTTAGTTGGCTTCTTCCTTGTACATTTGTAGAGGGACACATCCATCTAAGTACTGTTTCCTTTGTAAACTTCCTCTGGGACATTAGGATTTTGTTTTATTATCACTTCCCAAGCAGGACATTCTGCTTCTCTTCCTCTGTGACATTTCAACCCCCCTGCCATTGTATGCACAGTCTGGTGGCCCTTCACCAATGATCAACTTCAATATGTCCATGCAGCCTTTAAAACTCAATTCAAACACACTTGCTTCTGGTAAACTTTCCCTGTTGTATCTCCAAACTTCCTGAAGGAAAGGGCCTCCTCCATCCTCTGCTTTATCTTTTCTGTTATTCCTGCTGCACACTCTACTGTTATGGGTATCACATCCTACAATAAGGTGAGACCCTTTTCTGATAAGGAATTAGAAAGAAAAGGTTCTACCAGCCATCTGTAGTAGGAGAGAGACTTTAGTTTTACCTTGTACCCAGCTCCTTTACTTCAGGTTTGATTTCTTGATGTCCAGCCAAACTCCATAGTCACCTCTGAAATTGGCACATGGCAAACACTCAAGAAATATTTGCCAGTTGCTTGATTTCCTCCTTTCCCCTTAAATTCTGATAACTGCCAAGCTCACTCTATCTATAACAGCCGCTGGGCTCTCAGGTCTGGGTATAGGGGAGGGAGCTTCCTGCTTCCCAAGCACTCAGAACTATTAACGGTCACTCCCTGACTCCACCCCAATTTGATAATTAATGATGTTCTTCCTTGGAGCATCTTTTGAACTGGGCTATAAGGTAGACAGTTTGCTGTTTTTAATCAGGAGTCAGAAGCCCCAGATTTTAGTCCCTGATTTTACTATTTCAACTTGAGTGACCTTGTTTAGGTTATAAAACTTCTTTGCGTTTCTGTCTTTTCTTTGTAAAACAAAGGGACTTATAGTAAAAGATAGTGGTTGTAAAAATACAGTTTAAAGGTCCCTTTTAGAAATATATTTAAATATAAATTGTATATGATTTCTAAGTTGTTTCTATTTCCTGGCAGATGAACAAATCAACATTTATTTGACTACAGACATTATTCAAATTCTCTAGGGTTTTTTCCTTCAAAATAAATAAGAATATGATTTATCATAAATGTTAAAAATGATATAAACAAAGTCCCCTAAATGATGTGGAAAAGCAAGTATTTTATTTTATTTTTATTTTATTTTATTTTAATTCCAGTATAGTTACCATTCAGTGTTATATTAGTTTCAGGGGTACAATATAGTGATTCAAAACTTCCATACCTCACCCAGTGCTCATCACGACAAGTGCATTCCTTAATCTACCTTGTTTTTATAGTGTTTTCTCCTCAATGAGAAATTTAGCTTTCTTAAGTCAGATTGTAGACTACATATAATTTCCTCTATCTCCACACCTCTCTCTCTCTGCTACCAGATAATTCTGCTCTTTTCCTCTTAAACTGTAGTGGTTGAGTGTTCAAGCACTGTAGTAAAACAGCCTGGAACCAGTTCCCAGTACGTCACGACCTTGGGTAAGTTTATTGAATCTCTTTGAATCTCAGTTTCCTCAACAACAGAATGGATTAGTAATAGTATCTACCTCATAAATTTGTTAGACTCTAATGAGATAATATATAAAGCATTTATTTAGCACAGTGATTGTTTATAATTTCATAATGTACTTTCAATAGATGTTAGATATTAATTTCTTTCAGTTCTTTGGGTACATGATATTCTGTCCTACCTCAAGTCTTTTCCAGATGCTATTACCTCTAACTTTTCTTTTCTTTTCTTTTCTTTTTTACCTCCTTGTGGCTTGGTTAACTCCTGTCTGCCTTGAGAGTTCAGTTCAATATCACTTTCTGAGGAAAACCTTACATGACAGATGAAGCTAGATTATGAACAGCTCTGTTATATGCTCCTAGAGTTTTCCTATATTTCTCTTTCATGGCATTATCCTGAATATAATTAAAACAATTGATGACACAATTATATATTTGACATATGTCTTCCCTACTGCAGTATAAGATTAAAGATGTCTATATTCAGCTTTTAGAGCGTAAATGTTGCTGAATATGTTATCCAACTATGAGCAATCATAATACTGGTCAAACCACATGAAGCAACTGTTTTCAAGTACTGAACAAGAAATGTAGAACTGTAGCACCTGAGGGAAAAGAAATCCAGGAGGTGAGTTCCACAAATGCCCTGGATCTCTCTGCCTAGTTAGCATGTTATTTCCATAGTTCAGAGAGGTGCAGACCATGCTTACAGACATCAGAATTCTGGACTCCCAGAGTGACTGGAATTTGCAGTACAGGGTGTTGGAAAGGAGAGAACTGGTATGTGTGTCAGAGGGGAGTATTTGTGTGAGGATTAAATGTGGGTCATTGTGATGATTAATTTTATGTGTCAACTTGGCTGGGCTAAGAGATGCTCAGACAGCTGGTAAGATATCATTTATGAGTGTATCTGTGAGGGTGTTTCTGGAAGAAATGAGCATTTGGATAGGTAGACTGAGTGAAGAAAATCACCTTCACCAATGCCAGTGGGCATCATCCAGTAAGTTGAGGACTTGAATAGAACAAATGTCAGGAGAAGGGTGAATTTGTTCTCTGCCTGAATTGGGACATCCATCTTGTCCTGCCCCCAGACATTGGCACTCCTGATTCCCAGACCTTTGGGCTTTGACTAGAAATATACCACCAACTTTCCTGGCAGATGGTGGGACTTATCAGCCTCAATAGTAGTGTGAGCCAATCTTTCATTGTATCTATATTTATCTACATATCTATCTATCTCCAACTGGTTCTGTTTCTCTGGAGAACACTGACTAATGCAGTCATTGATCAAGGGCTGAGTGATGCATGCTCAAGATCAGTCTCGATAATACTTAGGAGGCAGAAGCTGCCGAAGGGCTGAGAATTGAATGGAAACACCAGAAGTCATGTCATGCTGGGAGATGTTGAAGTTCTGACCCAGAAGAAAAAAAGAAAAAAAAAAAAAGGAAGGGAGGGAAGAAACCACACTGCTGCAGTAAGTACCACTGGCATTCACTGGAGAGCTCAGACAGACTATGTTTTCGGAGTAAGGATCATTTCCTAGAGTAAGGGCCACACCCTATGACTACATATAAAACCAAAATTGACCTATCTTAACAAATAATAGAAAGAACGTTGATAAGACCAAAAGGAAGTGCTAGTAACTATGGAATGCCTTCCAGAACAATACTCAACACACTTGAAAAGAAGATAACAAAATCCAAACTACTTACAATGCATCGTAGCAATGTCCATCATGCTATCAAAAATGAGCAGACATGTAAAGGAACAAAAAAATGTGACCCGTAATCAAGTTCTTAAGAAAAATGATCAATAGAAACAGACCCTGGGATGACACAGATATCAAAATAAGTAGAAAATGACATTAAGGAAAAAGATGGTCATAGTAACTAAACAGTTGAAAACTTTTGGCAATGAAATTAAAACTATAAAAAGGAATCAGATAAAAACTCTAAAAATGAGAAGTAAAATTTCAAAATATCAAAAAAATCAAAGGGATTAAAAAGTAAATAGATTTTTAGTAATTTAAGAAGAGTAGTCTTACACAAATATAATTAAAAAAAAGAAAAAAACAGATGAATCAGGAGAGAAGAGTTTGCCAAAAAAATGGCCCAAATATTCCAAATTTAGTTATAAACATTAATGTACATATCCAGGAAACTTACTGAACCACAATCAAGATACATACAAGAAGAATCATGTATAGGCACACCACAGTCAAATTGCTGAAAAAGAATGGAAAAAAAAGTTTAAAAAGCCCAAATCTGTAATAAAAGGACATATTCTAGATAGAGATAGAGTAATATGAGAATGGTTTCTCACAGAAACAATGGAGGCCAGAAAACAATGGACTAAGTTCTGGGGGAATATACAGACTTTCATCCCAGACTTCTATATTCAGTGAAAATAGGTTTGTTGTTGTTGTTGTTGTTTGTTTGTTTTTTATTATGTTAATCACCAAAAATAGTTTTTTGAGAAGGAAAGTGAAATAAAGATATTTTCAGATAAACTAGAGCTGAGAAAAATCAAAGCCACTAGAGCTGTAGCACCAGAAAGACTGAAGGAATCTCTTCAGGCTTAAAGGCAACGATGTGATAGGAAGATCTACAGATAGAAGTAACGAGCAAAATAAAGAGCCCTGGAGATTGAAAATATGTGAATAAATATAAAATTTTATCTTATTTACTTTGTTTAAAACAACAACAAAAAAACGTATTGTGGAATTCATTACATTTATAAATATAAAATTGGACAAGAGCATAAGGGATGGGGGAAGGCAAATGGAACTTTACTGATACTACATTGTACACTAAGTGGTACAATATTAACTCCAAGTTGTCTAAATAAGGGCAGGAGACATGTTACAACCTCTAGATGCTAGGGAAACAGGTAAGTAATAGTAAGAGGAGGTGCAGTTGAAAAGCCAACCGAGGGATTAAAATGGAATACCGGGCGCCTGGGTGGCTTAGATGGTGAAGCGTCTGCCTTCGGCTCAGGTCATGATCCCAGGGTCCTGGGATCGAGTCCCACATCGGGCTCCCTGCTCAGTGGGAGCCTGCTTCTCCCTGTGCCTCTCTCTCTATCTCTCTCATGAATAAATAAATAAAATCTTTAAAAATAAATAAATAAATAAATAAATAAAATGGAATACCAAAAATATTCAATTAATCCCAAAGAAGTCAGGTACAGAGGAATAGAAAAGCAAAGAGAGCACAGTAAAACAGCAGGCTATGTAGCCAACCATATCATCAAATCAAAAACCAAATCTTTCTTATCTACTACTGTATCCCCATTACCTTGCATAATGCCTGTTATATAGAAAGGGTTCAATCAATATCTGCTGAAAGCATGAAATCAGACTATATATGTCCTATGATGGTCTCAACAAATACAGATTAGCTGCATATCTATAATTAGCAGATGCATTTAAAATCTGCATGGTGTATTTCCTCACAGTGGGTGAAGCCATCTCCTCCCCACACTCTAAATGGATATCTGGGTACGAAGGCTCTCTGCTAAGGATGAGTCTGACTGCATTCTGCAGCCAATGATACTAAAAGAAAATTAATGTTGAAGGTCAGTCAACCAGCAGAGTGCCTTAGTATGCAGGATATTTTACCCTCATAAACATTCTTTGATAGATTAAAAACCTTACATCACATATTTATTCATGTATTTAAAACAAGCATTTATTATAACACTTATAAACATTTAAATAGTTTACTGTAGTACTGTGGATATACAGTGGTCATATAAGAGAAAGTCCCTGCTCTCCAAAGTCTAACCAGCTACATCAATTTTAACACCTATTGCATTGCATGTTTAATTTGCCAATTTCTTTCACTAAATATCAGATTCACTGAAGAAAGGATTCTGTGCATTCATTAATTTATTCAAAAATCATTTATTGAGTGGCTAGAATGTTCTAGATACCCATCCAGGTGCTAGGAATAATGTAGTGAATAAAACAGATAATTCCTGGGCACCTGGGTGGCTCAGTCATTAAGCATCTGCCTTAGGTTCAGGTCATAATCCCAGGGTGCTGGGATCAAGCCCTGCACCGGGCTCCCTGCTCCGCGGGAAGCCTGCTTCCCCCTCTCCCACTCCCCCTGTTTGTGTTCCCTCTCTCGCTGTGTCTCTCTCTGTCAAATAAATAAAATCTTCAAAAAAAAAAAACAAAAACAAAACAGACAACAATTCCTACTTTTGTTCATCAGACATTACAGTCAGGGAAATATAAAGGCTGGGTGATAGACACTGGGGAGGGTATATGCTATGGTGAGTGCTGTGAATTGTGTAAGACTGATGAATCACAGACCTGTACCCCTGAAATAAATAATACATTATATGTTGATAAAAAAATTAAAAATAAAGAAAAAAATAGCAAAATATAAAGTTTGTCAGATAGAAAGTAGAGATGAAGCATAGAGACTTCTGTTGGTAAGTGGGTTGGGAGGTGGGGTGGGGAAGAGTGGTTTTTTTCAATGTGGTTGCTGGGGAAAGATTCAGTGGAGTTACATTTGAGCAAACATGTCTAATGAGTTGAGAAAGTGTCTTACTCTGTTTTGATTATTAGCATTATTAGCAACTAGTGCAGTATATTATATATATTAGGCACTAATGTAGGTTTGAGTGATTAATCTTCCTCATTTTTGAATTTGTTCAATAAATACTTATGGATACCTCTAATGGACAGATTAATACCTTAAATTATTGGTTGCATAAACCTCTGGGTCCAATGATATGTTCATAAATTTATGGCCTTAGAAATCAAAATTAATTCAACTCCCTTATCCTTGCATGGAGAAGTTAAACCAAACTAGAGTTTCTGGCCTTCAAAACTCCTGAAACAAAGTAATACAAAAAGAATAAAAAGTAAGTGTGTAAATAAATAGGCCACTTCACATTGTGATACAATTGAATGAAAATGCCTTCATTTTTACCAGTGGGAAAGGTTTCATCTTTCAATGCCTGACATTACTGAAAATAAATCAGCCCAGGGTGCTTGGCCCATATTTGTGACCCTCCCCCCCGCCCCCCAGATTTCAGCAGTCATATATGTCAGTGGTCATTTGCACTTGACTGCTTTTCCTTTTGCCCAAGAAATGGCACTACATGTAAATGTCAGGTTTCAGCAGTGAGTGACGGGCCTGAATTATGAATTCAGCAGCTAATGACGATGGTGATCGATGTGGCAATTTCGCGGCAATGAGAAGTGTGCTTATCTTCCTCCATTTTGTAGTGTAGCTAATAGCAAAAACGAATCCTTTCTGTGGCTTTGCATGGGAATAAAACTTCCTACTCCATCATTCACAGCCCTGTTCAGCTTCTATCTTGTGCTTTTGAATTATGGACAATGTTTTTCTTCCTAGATGTACATGACGTCTTCCCTGGAATCAGTAACTATGGCCAAATCACCTGGAGTTTCAGTGGCACTGTGATCCCGTCTGTGTGTCCCTCCTTTGAATCAGTGACAAGCTTATTTATGAACAGTTACTTGATGTTGCGGCTAGGAAGTGTATTCTCGACTATTGGCAAATGTGAACTTAGCTGCCAGTATGTTTACTTTTCAGACAAGCTTATGGCTCATAAATAGACACACACGGTTCAATTTGTATTTACCCAAATTTATTCCTAAAAAAGAAGGCCCCTGATAATTTGGGGTTCACACTCTGGTGATAATTCTTACTGAAAACGGCTGCCAACTATGCCCACTGTTATTGGTCCTGCGGTCAGGCCCGGATGTAACTGTTCACCTTTAAGAAAGGCAGCAGCAGGGTTAATGACTGAAAATGAGGGGGAAATATCTACATTTAATTTTGAAACTTTATGAATTTTGGAGGCAGAGCACAGACCTTCCAACTGACCGCTTTTGTTTTCCCTGGTTGTAAAAGAGTTACCTTTTATCTATTGGTTAATCCAGAAGAAGGGAGCCAGAAGGTACCTGAATTTGCTGGAAATAATCTACAGAATCTAAATGCAAGTAGAGTAAATTTGACTCTACTTAGAGCTGCTACCTGAAGACACCTGTTTCTCATAAAATGAGTGCCAGTCTGTCTGTCAGCTGTTCAGGCTCTCTCCTGTATCTCTCTCCGTCTGTTTTCCCAAGCTCACTCTCTCCCTCTCTTCCTTAGCCTTTGTCACTTCCTGATTTCTCTGTCTCCTTCTTGCTCTCCATCTCTGTGCTTCTCACACTCCAGGTTTCTCTCTCTTTGTCCTTCTACATCTCTATTTGTATCTCTACTTTATCTTTCTCTGCTCTCTGTCTTTTCCCACCTCTGACTCAGTCTCTCAATCAAGGCAGCATTCCACTGAATTTTCTTTACCTTTGTGTTGACTGCATGCCTCATGAAAAATGTAGAGAGAGCTTTAGTCAGCTGAGTACAGGATAATTATTGTACATTATTGCTGGGCAAATATTAGTAAACAACTGGATGGTCAAGCGCTACAATGCTTTCTAAACCAGCACTAAGTGCTTGTGGTTGTCCACATTACTGCCTCCTTCTCTTGGCAGAACGAGTCAGAGAATACTAGCAGAAAACAATGACATGGAAAAGGTGTCAGTTTTCTTTGGGCTCCTTTAAAATTCATCATTGAAACCCAATTTTCCCTCGTTCCTCTGAACAAATTACCGAAACTGCTTATTTGGTGAGATCTTTCAATGCCTGTGTGGGAGCTGGGAAATTATCTGGAGTTCTCTATAAGAGGGGGTTTGCCCCTGATAGTGCCGATTTACAAGGGTCCTAGCACCCCCTCTGTTAGCATCTCCTTTTCATGTCCAGAGTGTTCCGGTTTAAGATGACAAATTATATTAGCAACCAGTGTGGTCTGTTCCTATAGAGTAATGTGCAGTCACTGACAAAATGGCCACTTCGTTACATAGCAAATAATGTAAATGTGCAATTTCATTTTAAAAATAGCGATAAGTAGGGGTGCCTGGGTGGCTCAGTCAGTTTTAAGCTTCTGTCTTTGGCTCAGGTCATGATCCCGGGGTCTTGGGATCGAGCCCTGCGTTGGGATCCCCGCTCAGCGGGAAGCCTCCTTCTCCTTTTCCCTCTCCCTTTGCCACTCATCCCTGCTCATGCTCTCTCTCCAATAAATAAATAAAATCTTAAAAAAAATAAAAGTAGCTATAATTAGTAGGAAAAATGAAACAGGAATTTAAAATGGAAGTATTTGTATACAATGCAATATTATTGTATTAATGCAATATATTTTTCAGCTTTCAAACAGAGCAAAATCCTGTCATATAGGACAACGTAGATGAAACTTGAGGACATTGGGCTAAGTGAAATAAGCCAGAGAAGAACAAATACTACATGATTCTACTTATATGAAGGGATCTAAAATAGTCAAATTCTGGGGCGCCTGGGCCGCTAAGTCAGTTAAGCGTCTGCCTTCCGCTCAGGTCATGATCCCAGGGTCCTGGGATGGAGCCCCACATTGGGTTCCCTGCTCAGCAAGTTGTCTGCTCCATTTCCCTCTGCTCCTCCCCCTGCTTGTGTGCTCTCTCTCTCTCTCTCTCTCTCAAATACATAAATAAAATCTTTAAAAGAAATAAAATAAAATTGTCAAATTCATAGAAGCAGAAAGGAGAATGGTGCCTATAGGGGCTGGGGGAAGGCGGAAATGGGGAGATACTATTCGCTGGATATAAAGTTTCGGTTGTGCTAGATGAATGACTTGCGGAGATGTGCTGTATGACAGTGTCTCTAGTTGGCAATACTGCATTGTGCATTTACAAATTTGTTAAGGGGTAGATCTCATGTTAAGTATTCTTACCAACATAAAAAAATGTAAGTAATCTGGGATGTACTAATTGTAACATTTGTAGCGGAAAGTCTTGCCACTTTGGAATGAGAAAGAACTAGTTTGAATCTAAGCTTTGCCATTTTTTGTTTGTGAAACTTTAGATAAGTAACCTAACCTCCCTGAGCCTCTTTGACCTCACCTGTATCATGGGGAGAATAATGCCAGGATTAACAGTAAAACAGGAAAGTTGTCCACATTTCACTTGAACGTGATCTTGCCCTTAGGAAAGAACGACATAAATACTGCCTAAAATGCAGTGTTCTAACACAACAATAAGAAGAACTTTCTATGAGTCAAGCACTTTATAAGCATTATATCATTTAACCTTCCCATGAGCTCCATATGACAGATAATAATACGATAGCCAAATTATAGGCAAGGGAATGAGGGGTATGCAGCTTTGAAGTGGCCGGACCAGGATGTGAGCACACGTCCATCTGTCTCAGTCTGGGTCTGACATTCTGACTTCTCTACTACACTCATAATCATGATGGCTCTAATAAATCCCTGGACTACTTCACTTATTGGGTCTGTGTAACCTTCGTCTATAGCATATTTGTTTCACTCTGTATAGCGTTCTTTATTTCCTTCCCCACCCCCTCAGTTAGGCTTCTTAAATCATCCTATCTCGAATATAGTCCTGAAAACTTGGTGACCTTTCTTCCTTTACTAGAAATGCTACCTCTAATTCTATTTTCTGTAGGACATCTATCAAATTCCTGGCGGTATTAGAAAGTAATAATGCAGGTGAAGGGAAAACTGTACTAGGAGATCCAATTTCTTCATCTGAAAAATGGGGCTAATAATATGTGACACTTACTAATCGCAAGGAAGGTAGAAGATGAATGAAGTAATTGTTTCTGCAAATTCTTTCAAATGGTAGAAGAAATACAATGAAACCCATTATAACTTCCAGCGTGAAACACTACATTCCCCTTCTTTTGGGTTACTGTATATAATCTTCTTTCAAAACTGCATTTAGCCTATAAAATTATTTGTTCATTAATCTAGCCAATAGATATTTATTGAATATATTATAAGGCAGACTTTGTGTTAAGTACTTGGGATGATAATCAGATAAGACGTGCAATGAAGCTCAAGTGTTTACAATTTTGTGAGTACCAATTAATTGGCCCTGGCTACTCATTAGAATCAGAGAGTGGCTTAAAAAATTTGCTATGCCTGATCACTTCAGACCAAGTGAATCAGCTAACTCAAATGGAAAGCCCAATTTATTTATTTTGTTTATGATATTTTATTTTATTTTTTATATTTTATTTATTTGAGAGAGAGAGAGAGAGAGCACAAGCAGAGGGAACTACAGGCAGAGGGAAAAGCAGCCTCCCCACTGAGCAAGGAGCCCGATGTGGGACTCAGTCCCAGGACCCTGGGATTGTGACCTGAGCCAAAGGCAGATGCTTAACCAACTGAGCCACGCAGACATTCCAAATTTTTTAAATTTATTTTAGAGAGAAAGAGAGACAGGGCATGCAAGTGAGGGGAGGAGCAGATGGAGAGAATCTCAAGCAGACTCCCAGCTGAGCACGGAGCTCATAGTGAGGCTTGATCTCATAACCCATGTTATCATGACCTGAGCTGAAACCAAGAGTTAAGTTGATTGAGCCACCCAGGTGCCACGGGAAGCCCAATTTAGAACCGTTGTTCTATTCACCAATCCCATGCAGATAGGTTTTCCTAAGAACTGTAGTTTTACAGTTTTGATATGGACATTGTATTGGGTTGAATGATGTCTCTGAAAAAATTCATGTTTATGCTGAACCTCAGAATGGGACCTTTTTTGGAAATAGAGTCTTTGCAGATGTAATTAGTTAAGATGAGATCGTGCTGGATTTAGGATGGGCCCTAATTCAAAGGAGTGTGTCCTTATAAGAGAAAGGACACACACACACACACACACACACACACCCTGCCACACACACACACACACACACACACACACGAAAGAAGACCACATGAAGATGGAGGCAGAGATTGGATTGATGCAGTTACGAGCTAAGAAATGCTAGTGATTTCTATCAACCACCAGAAACTCAAAGACAGGCATGAAATAGAATCTCCCTTAGAAACTCCAGAATGAACCAACCATGTTGACACATGGTTGACACACTTAATTTCACACTTGTGGTCTCCTAAACTGTGAGAGAATACATTTTCATTGTTTGTAGTAATTTATTACAGAAGCCATAAGAAATTAACACAGACATCAATCAACAAATTTGCTAGGATGCCAGAAACAAATCAAATTATATCATGACCAACATACTCATCCTCTACTTGGAACACTTCCTTTATATATATGGAGTCCTTCAAAATCAAAGACATGGTGCTGTACTTATGATACCTTCTTAGTAGTACTGGTGTTTTTTTTTTTTTTTTGCAAATTCCCACTAAGCATATTTATCCTAGTTAAATTAATTTACAACACACTACAGTTGAGTGGATTTTTCCCATTTGGAGTTGACATGTTCTATATTCTGTAGTTAGGGTTAGGTAAATCTCTGTGGAGGATAAGTATTCACAAAGAACTAAACTAGAAGGAAGAATCTTCCCTTCCTTGTTTCAAGTGAATTAACTAATCAGATATTTATTGAATTTTAGGTGACTTTCCATATCACTGAGACTAATAGCCAAATTCCCTATAATGGCCTGCAAAGTGTGCTCAGTGCTCCCACTGAAACTTATCTGTCTATTTTATCTCCTACTTTACTCTTCTCATTCTGAACTTGCTACTGACTGGTCTCTGCTCCCGAAATGACTTATCTCAAATATCTTCAAGATCATTCCCTCACCTCCTTCAAGTCTTTACTCCAACATGGCCATTTTGATGACACCTTCTTGGCCATCCTAGTTAAACCTGAACTGTCACCTAACCACTCCCTATTCCTCTTTCCTGCTTCACCCCACCCCGTATGTTTGTTGATTTATCACATGGGTTCACTTGTGTCCTCCCTGAAGTCATAAGTCAATGACGTAACCCACAGGATCTCAGAATGTGACTGTATTGGAGACAGAGCCTTGAAATAGACCATCAGCTTAAAATGAGACCATTGGGGTGGGCCCTAATCCAATCTGACGGTTGTCCTTAGAAGAAGAGGAAGAGACACCAGGGATGCATTGAGCACAGAGCAAAGGCCATGTGAGGACACAGGGAGAAGGCAGTCATCTGCAAGCCAAGGAGAGAGGCCTTGGGAGAGATCAAACTGTTGACACCTTCACCTTGAACTTCTAGCCTCCAGAACAATGAGAAAATAAATTTCTGTTGTGTAAGCTACCTGTCTTTTGTTATAACAGCACTAGAAAACTAATACAGTTAACCATAAAATCTATCATCCAACCTGGAACACCACTGAAAGTAAAGAAAGGGGCACTATAATCATGATACCAAGACGATTGGCATAAATCAGGACTTTCCAGGTGTAGCAGAACTTTTTGTAGCCCTATCATTAGTGCCGGTCACTATTAACGTGTAGTGTACTTTCGTTGTATGTTTATTGCTTGCCTGTCTCCATGGGGTAGTAAATTCCTTGAGGGCATGGGTTTTCTGTATTTTACTACTTTATTCCCAGTAGCTAGGTATATGGCATATCATTGCTTCTCAATTAAAAATATGTTGAATAAACAAATGTAAACTGTAGTGAGTGGTTGATGTTCACTGATCTTTATATAAAAGACTTTATATAAAAATCTTCATGTGACTACCAATTATTTTGCACTTGCTAGACAGACTACTAGGCATCTTATATATGTTACCACTCATTCTTACAATGATTTTGCAAGCTAGGTATGATCCCTAATTTATACTTTAAATTTTAAACCTAACTACATCAGAGATTTTAGGTCACTTCTATATCCCTCAGCAAGTAGGTAGGGATTCAAATTAAGGTCTACATCTCTTAATGCAGAAAAGATATTTGCACATTCTCAGCAGTTAGAAAAGAACACAAATGCAGATTTCCAACTCAACAAGTCCATTGAAATGATCAATATGTATTAGCCACAATATGGTACCTGTTGAGGTAGAAGTGATATCCACAAATTATATCAACGTGGGTTCAGAAGAAGTCATGTTTAATTAAATAGTGTGAGTGGAAAGATTCCCTAATACTTTAATCCTAACTTCTCTATCAGCACTACAGAAAAATCAAGAAAAACAAATCAATATCCCTAAGATGGATATGAGTAGCTTTTCCTGCTAATTTAATTTTTAGTAACTAATGCTTTAGGCTGATACACAATGTAAAATATTGTCCTTGAAAACAAGCAGCTCTGTCTGCTGCTCAGGATTGTTATTTATTAGAAACTGAGCCAGGAAAATCTGGTGTTAAATTTATCATAGCAGCTGAAGGGCCATGTCCTGCTGAAGAAAATTAATTGCATGCCACTTTAGTAGATGTTGTCTGATAACTTTTTATAAGTAACTATCTTGACCACATCAAAATGTTGCCTAAGAGAATTCTTTGAGTTACATAAAGTGAAGTCGTATTTTGCATGCAAATTTGAAATATATCATATAAGTAGTAAAGTCTCACACTATGTGCACATCTGAAAGTAATTCAACACTCAAATTTTTGTTACATTTGTTAAAAATTTCACAACTTCAAAGCTGGAAGACTGAATGAGTGGTGAGTTGTCTGGGATACACTTAAAGCTTGTAACAGAAACTCTGGCCATTCTTTTTAGCCTTATGGAAACATCTAATTAAGACCTTAAATTGCTTGAGGTCTTTAAGAACATGTTCTTCAAATGAAACATAATCCTTCTATAATTCACACTAACCAAGTGTGAATCCCAAATAGAGAGGGACTAAAATTTTAATCTGAAAATCCTAGTATCACTTAATTCAATTCTACAGGTGTCTGTTCATGCTTAATTTTATTAAATGCTCCTTGATACTCTCTCTTCCCAGGGATCATAGGATTATATTGAAAAGAAGGTGAACTTTTGAGAGATAAAAGTAAAATAATTTAGAAAAAATCACTTCACTCCAGAGACTGATCTTGTTCTCCCTCCATCATTCAGAATTCCTTACACTTTATTGAATGTATCAGATTCTCTGGCTCTTCCAGATCTCCATGGGACGGAATATAGGATTGCTTAGTAACCCCAAACCATCATACTTTAGAAATCTGCTATGGCCCAAACACTGTAAAGTCATATTATAAATATTGTCTTATATAAGCTTCATACAAATCATTTATCAAGGAAGAAACTGAACTCAGTGATGTTTTAGTTTGCTCAAGATCAGAAGTCTAAAAGTTGGGATGCCTGGGTGTCTCAGTCGGTTAAGCGTCTGCCTTCAGCTCAGGTCATGATCCTGGGGTCCTGGGATGGACCCCCACATGAGGCTCCCTGCTCAGCGGGGAGCCTGCTTCTCCCTCTGCCTGCCACTCTCCCTGCTTGTGCTCTTTCTCTCTCTGTCAAATAAATAAATTAAATAAATAAATAAATAAATAAATAAATAAAATCTTAAAAAAAAAAAGTCTAAAAGTTAATGGAATATGTCTATGAGCCTGGTCTGTATGAATCCCAAGGCCATATATTTACTATTTTTGTTCCATTCATCTTTGTCTCCCCCTCATCATGCACAATGCCTAGTCTTGGCTCTTCAATACATATTTGTTAAACGAATGAATCAATGTTGGTTGAGTTCTAAAGAAAAAAGGGAGGCTCCTTTTTTATGAATAAATCATGACTTAAGGTTTCCAAAAACAATTAGCATTTTCATAGGGACAATCTGAAATACCAGATCCTGGCAAACCTGTCACTTGAAGACAGGGGCATTCAGAAAGCTGAGCCTTGAATATTTGCCGAGAATGCCCTTACTTGGTGGCCTTCAATATTAGGCAGTGGTTGATGGAAGTTACAGGGGAACCAGGGGAAGGTGGTGGTAGTAGCAAACCCAGCATTGTCAACAAAACTGAATAGCCTGAGATAATAATGCTATTAAAATACACTCGGATCCCTACAAGGAGCAGACCAGAGTCATGAAACTAAGATAAGATATCCATACAGAGAGAGTGTAATATTTTGTTCTTAGGCTGAAATTTGATAGGAAGCCTGTAAAAACAGCTTTATGGGTAAGAAATTGTGTATCCTATCTTATTGTCTGAATGAGTAAGCCACTGAATTCCATGTGACCTCAGGATCGCATGAGCACAGACCCAAGCAGGACAATTTGTCTGATAAATGTTTTTATAGCCAAGATAGATCTGAGGTTCAAGTAGACTTTGGGAAGGACATTGAACTGAACAAGTTTGAACTTCATGTTAATGATGATAGTACCAGATGCCTTTTTATTTTTTATTTTTTGGGCACTTTACAAAGCACTATCCAACTTGATCATCAAAACAGTTCTATGAGATAAGCTTGTTTGGTATTATAGCCTATAATTTACAAATAAGGAATTTCAGGAAGTTTAGAAAATATACAGCTCAACTGCTGTCTGGCTGAGACTCTATTCCAGATCCTCTCAAACTGGGTTGCTCTTTTCCAGTAAGTTCTTGCTACTTAAAATGTGGTATTCAGACCATCAGTATCGTCGGGGAGCAGTTAGAAATTCAGAATCTTCTGGCTCATCCCTGAGCTACTGAATCAGAATTTGCATTTTAAAGAGATCCTCAGGTGATTTGTATGCACTTTATATTGTGAAAGGCATCTTATACATTATGCTGTATTAGTCATCCGGAATGCCTCTGTTTTGGGAATCTTATCTCGATTTGTTATGAATGAGGGTAAGTGAAGGCATGATCATAAGAATAAGCTGCTCATCTATGAATCTTCTTAAAACATAATCAGATTTAAATATTGATGGCACCAGTGATATTAATATAGTATAGATCAAGATTATAGACTCCGAATTTTGGCTTTGCTATTCACTGTAAGTCTTTGGGAATATTTTTTAACTCTTTAAGCTTCAGTTCATCATCTTGGAAATGAGGGTGATAAACATACTAACCTCAAGAGGTCATTGTGAACATCAAATGAAATGAGTCTTCAGACCCGGTACTTGGTGAGTACACAGCAATGCCCATTATTTTAAGCATGATACACAACAGAGATTCACTCTGTTTATCTCACCAAGAGAAAAACTTCTGAAGAGGTTCTCTTGGTTTTTCATTAAGTCAATCCATTGAACACTATCAAGGAGACTCACTTCATATTGATTCTAATCTGTGGAATTCTGCTGAGTGGTACAAGTTCATTGTGAGTTTCCAGTGAATTGCCCCAGAAAGAACCCTTGACACATTTCTGGTATTTTCATCCTAGGGATTATTCATTTTGTCCATGTTCAAAGAAGCCAAAATGTAGTACCATGAGTTCTTCCTTTTTGGGGACCTGAAAGTCTGGCCCTTCTAGAGTTTGATAAACTTTTAAAAAATTATTCTTAAAAATCCATGGAACACTGAGAAGTTCAGATAAAATCTCTTCCTTAAGGGGTCTGAACATAAGAGGATGGAGGAGGGTTCTCTCTGCTGGGGTGCTTGGAGACCCAAGGAAGCTATAGGGATTGATTTCCAGGATAGGAGCTGATCATAGCAGGATTAGCTGAAAACTAGGAACCACGGGGTCCTCAACTCAGTCCATCAGCTCCATCCCGCTGGTGCACCAGGGTATTTTAAAGAATAGAACCGAGAATAAACTAACTGGCCGTGATGTCTCTAGTATGTGCAGAGGCAGTATGAAGACCCAACTTTTATTCTAAAGGAGACAAGAAACATGGAAAATGCTTTATTAAAATGTGCTTACCAGAGATGAGTTATTATTAGTTAATATTGTGTGCTTTTTCTTATATGGAAAGAATTTAATAACCTAAAAATATGTGGTGTGCTATTTCAAATTAAATATTAGGAATGACTAGGGTAAAAATGTATGAGGCTAATACCAACAGGCTCTTCCTAGATACAGAACCATTATTCTTTATAGAGAGAGCAAATCCTTAAAAGGTTGAGAGAAGGATCTGAAAATACTGCAAATTGTCACAGGCATACAAGGCACTTAGCAATGCAAAATGAAACATAAGTGGAATACCTTAATTCTTCTTGCTTTTCCTACTGAACACAATCCCATATCTTTCTGTTGATCTTTATTTTGTATCATCACTGGATCTGGCTCTTGCAATTCTCTACTGATTTCCACAGGGCAAATATTAACAGAGGTGATGAGTGCTCTGGCAGTGATTAAAACCCTTCTTCCTCCTCTGCCTGGTTTGCTCATTCTGCCACAGCCCAGGGCCTTCCTCCTATTGGAGGACTTCATGCTTTCCTGAGCCAAAGGAAAGGAAAGCAATCTTTTCTCTTCATCATGAACTTCAAAAATGTAAATAAAAAATTATAAGCCACAGATTATTTCCAAGTCTCCAAAGATGACATTTTTATTTTTAAATGGAAAATAGTTATTACTTAAAGAATTAAGTAAAACCGATCATTTTTTAAATATGTATGTCTCCTTGTTTGTTTGTTTTTTTTTTAAAGATTTCATTTATTTATTTGAGAGAGAGAGAGAGAGCAGGAGCAGGGGGAAGGGGAAGGGGCAGAGGAAAAGAGAGAAGCAGACTCCCTGCTGAGCAGGGAGCCCAATCTGCAAGGGACTGGATCCCAGGATTCTGGGATCAAGACCTGAGCTGAAGGCAGTTGCTTAACTGAGGACTGAGGACTGAGTCACCCAGGCACCCCTGTCTCCATACTTTTAAAGAGCCGAGAGTCATCTTCAAATCACTACGTTAGTCAATACATAGTTTCACCTACATGCTCTTTCAGTTGTGGCTTCTTTCTTACCTGAATTTGAAATGTCTTTCTTCATTTTTTAAAATCTCTAAAAATTCATTTCTATCTTTCACCTCATCAAGATTATATTTTTTTATACTTTGTCTTTTGGTTGCTTATTTTTTTTTTTACTGAAAAATTGCTATGTTTTATCATATTAAGTTTTATCCTTTTCTTGTTTTACTCGGGTCTTTTTTTTTTTTGTGGTCAAGCTTCTAATTATTTCTCAATATATTTTATTCTATTTTAAAAGTTTGCCTCACTATTTTTCCTTTTCCAGGTTTTACAGTTTATATATTACCCATATTTATTACTCCCACCTTATATTTAATCTTCTTGTTAATGGCAGGCTTTTAGCAACTTAAATTGCTCTCATTTCAATTGAGTTTTGGATTGTTTCTAGTTTTAACTCAATTTTTTATCACCTTAAAAATTAAGCTAATTTTGTTTTATTGGCTGTTTTCTCTCATTTAATATTAACTCTAAATTTATAATGATAGGCAGAGAGAGTGACTGTAAAAGTGACATCTGGCCTAGAACCTATGATCTGAACAAGAGAGCTTATAGCTGGGTGAGACTCTCTCTGCTTGTTTGTTTTTCCCTACAAAATATAAGCCCTTTGAGAGTATTGGCCCATGCCTGTTTGGCTCTCGTTGTATCTCCATTGCCTAGCTCATAGTGGGCACTTAAAAACCTATGAAGGGTAATAAAGATTCAGAAGGATCATTAAGGATTTACATGAGTCTATGACAAAAACATCAATTTATTAGCACTGTGTGTCAGACTTTCTCCTGAGGACTTTCCATGCATTAACTCACTTAATCTTCCCAACAACCCTTCATAATATCACCCCAATCTATACATGAGGACACGGAGACCTAGAGAGATATTAAGTGGCCTGCCTGGGTCACAGAGTTAGTAAGTTGTTAGAGCCAAGACTTGAAACCTTATAATCTATTGTCAGACTAGGGCCCTTAACAATCACTTGCTCTGTATCTGGCAGGTCATATACCAACTGGTCATTAAGAGGCAGAGACGGTGAGGAAGATATCTCTAAACAGACCTTTATGCAGTCACTACTGAAGACACACCAAAGGTATGTGGCTTCCCATAAATCAATGTAGGCAAGCCTGGAACTAACCTAGAAAATTCATGACCAACTAGCAATACCTTTAATTGCCCACGCTGATTATTATGAGCATACTGTCATCAGCCCCTCCCTGCCCTGAGGCAGTCCTTGTCATTCCATTCTATTACATTATCAATTTTAAATCAAACACAGCAGGTGATGCCTGGCTCTCCTCCGTTGGCTCCTCTCAGTTTGCAAAAGATTTATGGAAGCTATATTTTAAAGAATCACATTTACCTACTGAGCTCATTTTCTTCTCAGTTAGAATGCCATCATTCTAGTCCTAAGAGTAAAAAGAGACTAGAACTTAATCAACTCAACATAGAACTTTCTACATTTATGTACATATGTGTTACTTTGTCTATTAGAATAACTTTCTGCTCCCATAGTTAAGCTGTTCACGCAGAGTTGAGATTCAAGAATCGAAAAAAAAAAATTTCATATATGCTTGATTTTACAGAATGTTGACTTAGTAACATTGGTTTAAAACTAAACACTACTTGAACCCTAGCAAAGTCTTGTAGGTGTCAAAGGCTTCATATTGGAGCTATTTGTCAATTATGCATTGATGATTCAGAAGTCGTCTAGAATTTTCTGAACAAAAATAATCACATAACACTGTGGTTTTCATATTATTTTTTAAAGATAAGTCCTTAAATATAACAAGGATGAACTTCACTGTATATTTTTAAAATTAATACAGAGCATATCTAGCTAATGCACAGCACTGAAAAAACTCATCTATTTTTTCTAGTACCCTTGATTGGAGAGTACTTAACAAAAAGCTTGTTTAATTATACCTTAACTATTTTTTCCTATATTCTGATTAGAAAATGTTAAACCAATCATATGATCTTAAATATTAATAATATTTTAAAATGTATGAATTTCACACAAGAACACTTGCTTCAAATTAAATTTCCTTTCTGTCCAAACAAATCTATAAGGATATAATTCTACTCATGTTTATCCTTAGTCATCTGAGAGATGCAAAGTTTACCTGGAGCATTCCAGATGCTTTCCCTTGCAAGACCAGGGTGCTCATGTTTTCCTCCAGTTCTGAGAGCTACCCTAGATCTCTTCCAAGCACTTCTCTTTCTTCTCCTGTCAATCAGGCTAGGTTTCTGCTGCCCACCATCAAAAAGTCTCTACTGTCTCTAACTGGGATGGGAACCCAAGGTGTAAATACCACGAATGATCCAGATACTAGGTTTATTTAGGCTACTGTGTGGAAAGTAGGCTGTAGGTGGGCAAGAATAGAAAAAGGAGACCTGGGGCACCTTGGTGGCTCAGTCGTTAAGCGGCTGCCTTCGGCTCAGGTCATGGTCCCAGGGTCCTGGGATTGAGCCCCGCATCAGGCTCCCTGCTCAGCGGGAAGCCCGCTTCTCCCTCTCCCACTCCCCCTGCTTGTGTTCCTGCTCTCGCTATGTCTCTCTCTGTCAAATAAATAAATAAAATCTTTTTTTTTTTAAAAGGCATTTTTCAGCCCAACTCTAAGACATGAGGTAATGTTATTAGAATTTAAAAGTAAAAATGTTTCCTTTTGTGACAAGGCATTCTACATATAGGTAGTATATTGGTGTGCTAGGGCTACCTTAACAAAATACAGCTCAATTTATTTCCCGACAGTCCTGGAGGCTGGAAGTCTAAGATCAAGATGTTAGCAGGCTTGTTTTTTTCTGAGCCTCTCGCCTTGGCTTGTAAAAGGCTTCTCACTGTATCCTCAGGTGGCCTTTCTTCTGTATTCTAGAATCCCTGGTGTTTCTTCTTCTTATAAGGACATCCATCATACTGGATGAGGGCCTCACCCTTGTGACTTTGTTTTAACTTAATCACCTCTTAAAATGCCTCATCTCCATATACAGTCACATTTCAAGCAGCTGGGATTAGGGCTTCAATACACACATTTTGCAGGGGTCACAATTCAGCCCATAACAGGAGGCTTTCAATAAATGCTTGCTGATTGCTGCGGGGAAAATGACTATCTACTAAGAAACCAAAACGATCACGAGGACTGCTCTTCAACATTATCCAGTGAGGTGGTGGTAAATGAGATGTGTTAATGTTCTTCTGGTTCTGAAGGTCCATGTTGTCCCTTCCCAGTCATTCCTTTACCCAATCAAATTCTGTTTGTTTGTTTGTTTGTTTGTTTTTTAGAGAGAGAGAGAGAGAGCAAGAGTGCAAGCAGGGGGCAGGGAAAGGGAAGAGCAGAGGGAGAGAGAGAGAGAGAATCCTAAGTAGGCTCCACACCAGCACGGAGCCTGATGTGGGGCTCAATCACAGGACCCTGAGATCATGACCTGAACTGAAATCAAGAGTTAGACACTTAACCAACTGAGCCACCCAGGCACCCCAATCAAGTTCCTCTTGATTAGATTATTGTAATAATACTACAACTAGTTACCCAGTCTTATCTATGTCCCACACTCCCATGAAATTGATCTTTCTAGAGCAAAGTTCCAACATAACAAGCCCACCAGCATTCAGTAATTCAGGCATTGCATGCTTCTGACTGTGGCCATGCCAAGAACTCTACTAGGCATAGGAAATACAAGAGAGAGCAGTCAAAACTTTCTATTGTTTTCATCGCCTACCAGATAAAGTCCAAAATCCTTAACATGGCATTTAAGGCCATTCGGTATTTAGGCCTTACCCACTTTTCAGTGTCCCTTCTTTAAATGTCATTATTATTGTATTCACATAGGGCTATTTTCATCTTCAAAATATAGTTTGCACTCTACAGCCAATATACCCTATACTCTCTCATGCTTTCCATCTGTTCCCTCACCTACACATCCTTTCATTCAATCTTTAGACCTCTACCATTTCACACTGTAGTGAGACTTTGTATCTATGGGAGAAGGATACATTTTAAATGTCTGTGCATTGAGTGTCTGGGAGGAATGAGGAAGGAACCACTCGATGGCGCCAGAGAAATGTGAAAGACAAGTATTATTTCTGAGGTTGGGGGTGTTGAGTTCAGTTTCGGAAGCTGCATGGAAAGCGCATTGCTCTGATTTTTTACTGATCAACATTTAGTGCCCTCAACGCTTCCTGCCATACAGTAATACTAATTTGATTTAATAAGTATACGCTTGTTGCCCCTGGCAAGCAAAGAAATTACACTACCTCCGAAATCATAAAGAGCCAGTAAGGACCCATTTATTTAAAAGATACAAAAATATGGGGCATCTGGGTGGCTCAGTTGGACTCTTTTTTTTTAAGATTTTATTTATTCGTTTGACAGAGAGAATGAGAGAGAGAGAGAGAGAGAGAGAGAGAGAGCACAAGCAGGGGGAGAGGGAGAAGCAGGCTCTCCACTGAGCAGGGAGCCTGATGGAGGACTTGATCCCAGGACCCTGGGATCATACCTGAGCCTAAGGCAGACACTTAACCGAATGAGCCACCCAGGTGCCCCATAGCATCAGACTCTTGATTTCAGCTCAGGTCATGATCTCAGCATTGTGAGATCAAGCCCCACATCAAGCTTTGCACTGGCTGTGGAGCCTGTTCAAGATTCTCTCTTTCTCCCTCTCCCTCTTCCCCTACTTTCTCTCTCTACCACTCTAAATATTAAATAAATAAATAAATAAATAAATAAATAAATAAATAAATAAATAATAAATAATACACAAATATAACAATGTCTCAGTACCATGAAAGGAATAATTTCACCCTTGAGGTTCATTATGATGGAAACTGAGTTGTAAATGCTAACACAGGTTAGAACTAAGGAGACCAAATATGGCATTATGTAAATTAAAAGAATCCTTAATCTGATTTTTGGGTCAATTAACATATAGTAGTCAAAGAATTTTGACTAAAAATTAGGAAGCCCTAATTCTAGCTCTGTTGATCACTAGATTTGAAAATTTGGTTAAGTTACTAAACAGATCTCTTTTAAATCTCTATAAAATCTAGACACATAATCTTACCTCTTGTGATTTTTGATTATGAAAATTCAAATGAAATAAATATGGAAACACATTAAAAACTGAACATCATTTTATTTTTATATAACCATGATGACAAAGATAACAGTTTTGCTGAATAAATTCTGCTTTTGATAAATTCAGGTAGAAAATACCTAATTTATTTGAAAGCATTTTCATTAGGAATTTGAGAGAATGGTAGTTTGATAATTAAAGGATATGATTATTTATTTACTTTGGTTCTTCTCTTGGTGCTGTTGTTAGAATTGAAGGATTTTTTTTTTAAATCAAATTTCCTTGGATTGTTATCAAACCATCAACATTTTAAAGCTAGTTCTTCATGGATATTTATTTACTTAACCAACTTGTTCTGATAAAGGAGTTTCCTGATTTAGAATACTGTACATTTTTGTAATGTCCCTGAGCACTTACTGCTGGGTATTAATCTAATTAATCAAATTAGATATAACTGTTCCCTTATCTCTTTTGGGAGTCTTCTTGTCATTCTTTCTGAAAGCCTAATACGTGGAATCTACCCATTGTCATTACAGTCTTCCCAACCTACTAATTGTGCTGAAAATTGACTTAGGTTTGTTCCCTCAAATGACTCAAAGCTGTCTTCTAATATTTATTTGTATAGCTAGTGAGAATTTATCTCAGATGGATTAAGATTTATATTGAGCCGCTTATATTCTGCCATTTTTGAATAGAGAATAGGTCAGGGGTAATTTTGCAGGTGTGACCAGGTTCTAGTGACATCTCCCCAGTGAAGTTTCCCCTAATACTCCTCTTCCCATATGGAGCCCATCATAATTGTAACAGCTGCCATTTGTGGAGCTCAGAACGTACATGTGCTGGGCATGTACAGCTCTCTTGCTTGGGCAAGTTATTTAAGGTATTGAGGTTCAGTTTCCCCATGGGTTGAGCAAGGACAATAATAGTTTTTGCCTCATTTAGTTCTTTGAGAGCTTAAATGAAATAATTAATGTAAAGCTTTTGGCACAGTAAAAATTGCTTAGTAAACAGCTCATAAATATTAGTCATTGTTATTGGGATAACAACTTTAACCACAGATAACTGTGACAATTGACAAGTGGAAACAACCTCATGTCCATAGTCAGACTCTGGGTTGAATTAATTATGGTAACTCCAGATGACAGAAATGATATGCAGCCATTAAATATTCTGCTATAGAAGAATACATATGGTCATGGGAAAGTACCCTAGATCTGTTGCTAAGTGAAAAAGTAGGCTCCAGTTTGCTCATGGAATACACTGAAAAAACATATACCAAAATGTGACTAGTGGTTACCTTTGAATTGTGGGACTTTTTTCTTTTTTTAAAGATTTTATTTATTTATTTGAGAGAGAGAGAATGAGAGATAGCACGAGAGGGAAGAGGGTCAGAGAGAGAGAAGCAGACTCCCTGCTGAGCAGGGAGCCCGATGCGGGACTCGATCCCGGGACTCCAGGATCATGACCTGAGCCAAAGGCAGTCACTTAACCAACTGAGCCACCCAGGAGCCCCATATTGTGGGACTTTTTTGTTGTTTATTTTACTTTTGTGTTTTCCTGCTTTCTTCATTGTTTTTCATAGAGTGTTATTTTAAGAAAAAACACTGATAAGAAATGTATAGCCCTTGTAACTCAGTGTCTAATCTTCCTATTATTAGACATCCACAAAATGATTGAATTGGCTATGCATATCACCCTTGGCTCACTACCAAGCAGCTCGAGATTTTATAATATACACACAACTTCCCATTAAGCAGTGTGTATGTTATAAAATACAAACATACAGAACACAGACTATCATCCCCTTTAAATGGTCCAGGGACACTCCCATTAGGGAGCTTGGGGCCCATGCATGCCAGAAACAAACATGCTCTGCTTTCTCCTCAGTTACTCTGTCATCTGGAACACTTTGGTTCTGATATATTTACACTTACGTGTTCCAACTTTCTTCTCCCTTGCCTGCCTCCACTATAAAGACTGAAACAAGTTAATACTCATTTCTCTGTCCTCTTTCCATTCGTGACTGTTGAGGTGATCAAATTGGGGCAATGAGACATTTACCAATGTCTATGTTGTTGTTTTCATGGATGGGTGGATGCTTGTGCTTTCATGATAAAATGACTGTTGTAGCCAGCACATCTCTTCCCTCCTACTTGCCTGAGAATGGGTACCGTTGAGCCACAGCAGTTAAGGCCATGAGCTAAGGGCCAAGTGACAGAGCTCCCAGGGCAGCATTTGGACCCGGCTACCAAAGGAAGCCTTACCTCTCACTTCAGCTGAGAATTTGATGCTCCCCTGCCCTGGAAAAATTAATAAGAGGCATCTGAACCCATAATACTCTGGAAACTTCACAATGAAGACTTTTACTCAAAAAGAGGAAAAATGAGTGAATTTGGGTACAAACTATCTCTAAACTTTCTATTTCTAACTAACTTAGATTAGGATAAAGAGGGAAACAAATCTGCATTTGTTGCAGCAGAAGTTTTCTTTCTATATTTTTCAGGGTTACTCTTTCTTCTTACTAAACAAGGAAATGGCTTGACTCTGGAAATTACAAATTATTCTTGTTCATAGAAATGACCTCATTTTATGACTAAGTTTAAAATATAGCACAATGACCATAATGAATATTATTAAATAAGTGTCCAGTTAACTATAATGTAAATTTTGTTTGCTTACGGCACTAACTCTACTCATGGTGTTCAGTTTCATGGTTCATTATTCAAGAAGCTATGCACTTTTGGCTCTTGGCATTTTTAGGGACCCCTAATCAAGTGTGAATGAAAATAGGTTGACTTTATCTTATGTCTGCTGCTTTGAGGTGGGTCAATTAGTTTTAGAAGATTATGTATGAAAAATAGGAGAGTGGGTAAATTTCTGGTAATAGTTCACAACTTCAGTGTTGTCTGATCCCATGACTCATTTTAAGAGATGAGCGCAGTGAGGCTGAATTGTATTGTGCTACTATCTTCTTGACATCTTAATGACCAAAGCTGGCAGTGATGAACTGAGGCTTTGCTCCTAAGACTTTTCCTTTTCTCTATTAAAAATAAATCAGTGTAGAAATGGCCTTCACTTATTGGATTTACCCTCTTTTTGACGCAGAAAATAAATCCTAACTTTTTCTTTTCATTTTGGGTATGTATAAATAAGGTTATAAGGCTATCAAACAGATTTGTGAATGACTCTATTATCCCTTCCATTGCAGAAACCAGAAAACTGGAATCATTACCAAAAACTTTTGCCTTCAAGTAATTATCTATGTGGACACCAGACTGAATTTTCTGAAACAATAATCTGGTCACACCCTAACCCAGATCACAATGCATCAGTGCCTGCTCAGCACTCCTGTGTGGGATAATAAGGCCCTCCCTAATTTTATCCTTTGGTTCTTAGTAAGTCTCATCTTCTGCTACACATTTCTTCAAACTGGGACCTTCATAATCTGGCACTATGGTTCAAAGAAAGCATAGTATTCTACACTTCTATGACTCTAATTAGAATTATTCCTCTGCCAAACTTGTAGGTTAAGTCCTACATACGTTTCAAAACTCAGATTCATCCACACTGGAAAGAAGACATAAAATTATCTCTATTTTCAGATATCATTATCTTGTGTATAGAAAACATGAAAGAATCCACCAAAAAACATTCACAGATAGTATGAGTTCAGCAAGGCCACAGTATACAAGGCCAGTATACAAAATTCAATTGTATTTCTCTGTAGTAGCAATGAACAATTCAAAAATGAAATTAAGAAAATAATTCCATTTACAGAATAAACATATTCTTTACAAAAGGAATATCATGCTTAGAAATAGATTCAACAAAACAAGTGAAAGACTTGTTCACTGAAAACTTTAAAACCTTGTTGGAAGAAATTAAAGACCTAAATGACTGAAATGATACCCCATATTTACGGAGTGGAAGACATGACTTTCAAGATGGTAATACCTCCAAATTGATCTGCAGATTCAGTGTAATCCCTGTCAAAATCCCAGCTGGCTTTTTTACACATATTGACAAGCAGCTCATAAAATTGAAATGAAAAATATCAGGAACTCAAAATACCTTAAAAAAATCTTAAAAATAAGAACAAGTTGGAAGACTCACATTTCTGGATTTTAAAACTTGTTGAAGCTATGGAAGTGAAGGTTGTGTGGTATTAGCTGGAGTACAGACAAATAGGAAAATGTAATAGAAGTCAGTGTTCAGAAAAAACTCCATACACTTAGTTCAGCTGCTTTTCTAGAAGGATGCCAAAATAATTCAATGGGAAAAGAATAATTTTTTCACAAATGAGCTTGGGATGACTGGTATCCATATCAAAAGAATGAATTTGGACCCATAACTCACATCATATGCCAAAATTAACTCAAAAACCTAAATGTCTGACTTAAAATGATGAAACTCTTAAAAGAAAATATAGGTGTAAATCTTCCTGACCTTGGGTTAGGTTTCTTACATATAACACCTAAAGCACAAGCAAAAATAAATAAATAAATAAATAAATTAATTAATTAATTAATTAAATAAATAAATTGAACACCATCAATTAAAAAAAAAAGAAAAAAGGAAAGGAAAAGATGACCCATAAAATGGGAGAGCAGTTTTGCAAATCATATATTTGATAAGGATCTAGCATCCAGAATGTATAAAGAGCTCTTATATTTCAATAATTAAAAGACAATCTAATTCTAAAAATGAAAAAGGGATTTGAAAAGATATTTGCCCAAAGGAGATATACAGCCAGTGTGCAGATGAAAAGATGTTCAGAATCATGAGTTCTTAGGGAAATGCATAAAAAAGTCACCATAAGATACTATTTTATACCCTCTACTAGTATAGCTATAATCAAAAAGATGGACAATAATGATTGTTAGAGAAGATGTAGAGATATTGGAACACTCATTTCTACTGGTGGAAATGTGAAATGGTGGAGCCACTTAGGGAAACA
This sequence comes from Zalophus californianus, assembly GCF_009762305.2. Classification (NCBI taxonomy): domain Eukaryota; kingdom Metazoa; phylum Chordata; class Mammalia; order Carnivora; family Otariidae; genus Zalophus; species Zalophus californianus. The sequence goes on from NC_045596.1 coordinate 16,537,470, forward strand.
AAGTTTAAAAGTTCCTCAAAAAGTTAAACAGAGTTATCATAAGGCCCAACAATACCAATCCTAGTTATATATCCAAGAGAATTGAAAACATATGTTCACATTAAAACTTGTACATGAATGTTCATAGCAGCATTATTAATAGTAGTCAAAACGTGTAAACTACCAAAGCGTCCATCAACTGATAAATGGGTAAACAAATTGTGGTAAATTCATACAATGGAATATCATTCAGCCATGAAAAGGCAGTGCATGCTACAACATGGATGGATCTTGAAAACATCATGCCAACTGAAGGACTCCAGATGTGAAATGCCACATATTGTATGAGTCCATTTATATGAAATGTTCAGAGTAAGAAAATCCATAAAGACAGAAAGTAGATTAGTGGTAACCAGGAGCTAAGGGGAAGCGAGAAGGGGGAGTGACTGCTAATGGGAATGGGGTTTCATTTGGGGGTGATGAAAATGCTCTGGCAAGCTAATGGTGACGACTACCCAACCCTGATTATGTACTAAAATACACTGAATTGTACATTTTAAAATAGTGAAATTTATGATATGCAAATTATATTTTAATTGAAAAAGAAACTCAGCTTATCTACTAACTTCTCTATACAAACCTTCCTAACTCCTAAACCCACTCCCAGAACTTCTTCCCCAAGTGCTCCACTGTAGCTTGCAATTATAGGCAATTTAGCAGAGTGGTTAGCAGCTGGGCTGTAGAGACAGTGCCTTTCTTAAAATTCCTCTCTAGCTGAGTGGGTGTGGTCAAGTTACTTAATCTCACTGGGCCTCAATTTCCTCAGCTATAAAATGGTGATAATAGTATACTCAGCTAATAAGGTTGTTGTGAGGATTATCTGAATTAGTTCTTTTTAAAGCACTCTGAACAGTACCAGGCATTCAATAAGTAATTAATAAATTCACTATTCCTCATAAGACAATAGTATTATATTATTATTATTATCAGCTATCACTTTCAGCATTGTACCCTACTTTTTTTTTTTATCACTGTAGGCACTTAGATATTTGTTGTTTCCAAATAACTGGACCCAGGGTCTAGTTAGAGTCACACTGTTCCTCTTCAGGAGTCAACAGCTCAAAAGCAGGCTGGTAATAGCATCATTTGCCAAATAATATGGAGGTGGTCAAAATGGTGACCAGCCTATTTGGTTGGATGACACACCCAGCATGTTGTAATTTGCTTCTTGTAAGAAATGCATTTGCCTATGTGACTATAGAAAGAAAGAAGCTTGTCTTTTTACCAGGGTTTTTGGGAATTATCAAAAAGCTCTGAGAGATAATAGTTCCCTGAGAAGCCCTGGACCTTTTAGATCCCTGAAAGACTGCTTATACATCCTTGCAGTGCCAGACTCTAGGGAGAAAGAAAGTTCTATGATAGTTTGTATTCCCTATCCTATAGTTTTCTTTCTTCAAATGACTGTTTACTCATCAGTTTATAATCTGTGAGCATGACATAAATTTTTTGAAGAGCCAACAAATGTTGTTTATTCTCAACATGAATATTTCTCTTATATGCCCCAGGAAAGAAAATATTATACTCAAATGAGTTCAGTTTGTTGTCCTATACACCAGCTCTTGCAACTGAGTCATAGCAATGCTTTCTGAAGTTCACCCTTAGATCTACCCAGCAGGAGTGCAAAGTAAGATGAGAAAATGGCTCATTACTTATTTTTAGGGAGGATGAGTTCCAGAAAGAAAATTAAAACCATGAAAATATTTGCTTTGAGGTATATGTTTTCAGATTGGGCAAAAAGAAACAAAGGAGAAATTTTTATTTATGTAAGCTTTACAGACATCATACTAAAAATATATCCATTAATACAACAGATTAATTTTCTTTCTGCACAACAAAGAAAATACCTATATAGTCAGTAGGTTTTTCTAAAATAGCATTTCACTAAAATTAGCTGCAAGCCATTCAGGGCTTTGAGGGTGTCTAATGTAGATTAAAAAAGAAAAAGCATACATACATATTTTTATATATATGTAAGTATGCACAAAATACACATATATTGGATTTGAGGCACAATGGTATTTAATCTACTAATCAGTGAAGAAGTAAATATTTTGTGACTTTAGATGTAATATTTAGAACAGACTTGTCATTGCCAACATCACTCTAATATGTCTTCTTTACACAGAAGCATGATAAAGTGTTTTCCCTCAGTTTAACATCCCAAAGAACGAATGAGATTGAATTTCTTTAGGGCAAGAAAAAAAAAAATTCTCTGGGCACACTGGTGTTGAAAAGCCTTTTCAACCTGAATTTTTAAATTTCCCCTTTTAGATTCTTTTATCATATAATTGGATAAGGGGAAGAAGTTTTGTTATGCCCCCAAATATATATTCTTGGGTTCATTCCTGAGTGAGAGAGTTTAGGGGTAAGGATGAATGAGTTTCAATGTCACCATGGCCCTACCATCCATCAAGTTTCTTTGTGGTCATACCACAATCAGCTCTGTCCACCTCTGCTCAGAATCATCTCTCTGATAAAATGTTCTCTGCACTCCCTTAAGGCTCTTTTGATTATTCCTGCCCCAAAGATCTCTTTTCTCTGACCTCCACTAACATTTCCTGTCTACATGCCCCCAGAGTGGCTTTTTAGGAGTGTTTATCTTTTTTGTGGTTGTCATGGTACACTTGGTTCATCCCATAAAATTGTCGTGATGTTGCCTGTTTCTCTCATGAGAGATTCAGTAGATTTACCCACTAATAGAAAATATGTATGTGGTTTCTGTGTGCAACCCAAGGGGGGCAGGAAATAGTATTATAAAATAGAGGAGAGGCACAGTGGGGAAGGAAAAATGAATTTTCCATGAATAGATGATTTCAAAAGATTTTAGAAGTTCAATTTAATTGGTAGCCCTTAGCATCCACTCAAAAAATCAAAAATAACATTACTTATAATCACAGCATGTTCTGGATGCAGTTTGTGTTAGCTAAATGGAAATCTAGTTTAAAATTCCTCTTTGCTGCTCCAACCCTTGGGGCAAAGTCCTGCTCATAGAAAGCATGGCTGTTCAGTTATCAAAGCCTTTTGTTTTGAGTCTTAACTGTTCTGCAGCAACGGTTAAGCCAAATCCATAATGGACTGGCCTTTTTCTAATATCATCTTATATGATTATCTTCTCCAATGTCCTAAGTTAAACTGTTTTTGCTTAGTCCCCGTCATTTTTATTTTCCTTTCCTTCTCTTCTTTTTCCTTTTCCTTTTTATTGGGTTGGGTTTGGGGAAAAGGTTCTTCTGCCACTGAGCATCTCATATTTATCATTTATATTTGTTGATATATAAATGATATATATCAGCTTGCTTCAGCTCTTTTCTGTAGAGGGTGCACACCTGTAGTTTTTTAAATTTCTCCTCTTCATTTGAAGAAATAACCATTGAACACCTTCTGTGCCAAACTGTGCCTTGCCCTAGAATACAATGGTGAGCAAGACCAGCCCTGGTCTTGCCTTCATGAAGTTCATGGTCCAGTAGGAACAGATGACTTATTCACATTAATGTTTATAAAACCATTTTTGAGACAATGTCCTGAAAGAAAGGACATAAGAGTTTCTGATAAAGAATAAGAATGAAATGAACCAGGATTGGGACACTGGGAGAGGGTCTAAGGACAGCCTATGATAGACATCTCAGGGATGAGTAAGTTACGTTTGAAACACAAATCTGATTAAATCCCATTCTCACCCCAAATTTAACTTAACACTTTCAGTGGTTTTCCATTGCTCTTGAGATAATAATCATACTCTGTTTATTGTTAAAGTTCTCTTCTACCAAGCTCGCCTTCTTTCATATGGCAATCTCTTTAGCATTCTTTCAAATTATTGGATGCTCTATTTACCCTACTGACACAGGCACAGTACCTGCTCTTAATTCTCCCTGGAATGATCTTCTTTCAAATCAGTAAGCAGCTTGTTCCTTCTTTCTATTTATGTCTCTGTTCCTTAAAGGGGATAGTGAGGATCTATGCTATAGCAGGACATAAGAGAAGAAAAAGGAGGAAACAGATCTGCAAGAAACTTGCAGATTCTGAAAAGGTGGAATGGTCCAGTGCAGTGTGAGCACATTCCAAATAAGTTGAAATTTGAATTTGGGGGCTGATAACTTTTGAGATAGGTGACTTTGGAGATGATCTATAATCACTCTCAGTCTGTTTTCAACCAGAAATGATGCCTATTTTGTAGGTTTTTTGTGATAATTTGAGATGGTGTTTGGAAAATGCCAGTACAATGCTTAGCATATAGGAGATGCTAAATAAACATGTTTGTTGATGGTTTGGGAGTTGATTCTTAATTATCATTTCAGAGTTATGAGAAAGTACTGGAAAGTCTACAGATAACAACCAACATTGGATACCAATCTTTCAACCACTTGAGGGACACAAAGAACATTCCTAAGCAGCAATTGTGTTAGCTTGAAGGAACACTGGGTTTCATTTGAAATCACTGAAAACATTTCATAATATTAATTCTAAATGTTAACTGCTTTTTGTACAGCCCATAGAAATTAAGACAGTCTTATAACAATTACCTCCCATGAACTAAAAAGAGATTTGTTTCAGAATGAGCTGATCTTTGTTAATTTGGGCATCCTTTTTCCTGGACTAGTTACTCCTGAAGGGCAGAAGCCATGTTTTGGTCTCTTTTCCTCTGAAAACCCAACATAGTTTATGTAGTAGCAACAACTCAGAAATATCTTATGGCTGTATTAAAAAAAATGCTTTATTGCAGAACTCCATCTTTGCCTTCTGTTAGGCAAAAGAAAACTTACAGTGTCCAGTGAAGAAATTTGGGCGTTCTCTGCTCAACAGATTGTCTGCCTAAATTCAAGCAATCTTGCACAAATTATAAGCATTATCCTTCAAGAAAACAGAGTTAATGTGTGATTCTGCGATGAAAAAACTGTTTTAGCCAGCCAACTCACTTGAGTAAAATCTAATAAATGACATGTCAAAAAAACTACCCTGTTGGAGCCCTTCTGTTTTGACGTAGCCAACTTGGCCTGCCCCTGGACTGGGGCTAACTGTCACTGACACAGCGCCAATTGTCAGCAGGTAATCCTTTTCAGTTTTCCTTTCCCTTCTTATTCCAAGAAAGACCTCGGGCATTACTAAAGGCAAAAGTACTGAAACACTTCTGGTGTAAGTTTTCTTCTTTCTGAATTATTTATGTTAGAACGAATTGTTCAAAAATCACCAAGTCCCAGAGTTGAAAGGGATGTTAAGCAAGCTCAGCCCCACTGTTGCCTCCAGACAGAACTACTCGGCTAACCCCTCAAAAAGATGGGGTGCTAATCCAACAGAAGTTTCCTTTGTAAAATGTCCCAGGGCTTCATAACTTCTCTACTGGGAAGACATTAGTCATCTTACTTCTTTTTGCACTCCAAATCTATACTCCTCTTTATTTTAAGTACATATAAAGAACCCTTCACATGCTTGGTAGTAATTGGTTTCTCTGATATTAAAGAATTCATGGCTACCAGATAGAGCAGTAGATCAAGCTGTATATGGTATGGCTTGATGTTGAATCAAGTTTATCCATTTTCTTTTTCATCTTTCAAAAATTGTTTTTGGAGGAGGATGGATTTTTCAGAGTATTTCCTCTGAGAATAGGAAAAGTACTCTGTAATCCTGAAGCCTCCATTGGCTCTCCTTGCCTTGCCTTCGGTTTTCAACACAGATTTATTGAATTCCTATGGATTCCAGATGCTGTACTAAATATTGTCAATTCAGTAGTAAACAAGACCACCATGTTCTCTGCCCTCCTGAAGCTTGCAGTCTAGCCAGAGTAGTCTCACCTTACCTCCTTATCTCGTATTCTCCATTCCACTATCTTGAATCTTCCTCCTTAGGATTTTATGAATTGGAATTGGAGAAGGTAGTATCCTACTCAAAATGCACTCTGCATCAAAACTGGGGATTTTACAACTGGGTCCAGGTTCAATCCAAAAATCCACAAGAGAAGTCTGAACAGTTGGGGAAACCAAAACCGTGAGAAAAAAGGTCAATGGAAACTAGGCCAAGTTTAATAAGATATGATCTGGAGTGCAGATATTGTAGGCTAATGCTCTTTTCTGCCAAGGCTCTAACATACAAAGGTACTCAGATAAGGCGTCCAGGTGCAAAGGCCCAGTAGTAGGAGGAACCTCTCTATTTTCCGTCTACTTTCTTTTTTATTCTATTTTAGAAAATGATCAAGAAATTTAAGGTCATCAGGATTAAGAGCAGGGCAGATGTGAGAGAAAAAAATTATGATGGTAATAAAAATAACGCTAACAGTTCTATCATGTTTTATAATTTGACATGCTTTAGTCCGTGTGCTGTCAGAGAGAGGAGCCAAGCAGTCCTGAGTGTCAATCCAATAGACATTTGTTCTTGAAGAGCGAGTCTCGGGTGTACTCATCATTTGTATTCCAGACCACAGCACTGACTGAGAATGGTGGACATACAATAGATGGTTGTGAATGAAAGGATTTCGTGCTCTGTTGCCTCAGGGCTCAGTGTCCATGGAAAAGTCCCTGCTCTTTTCTCACTCTCATTTTTTAATATATAAAAAAATAAGAGGGCGCCTGGGTGGCTCAGTTGGTTAAGCGACTGCCTTCGGCTCAGGTCATGATCCTGGAGTCCCTGGATCGAGTCCCGCATCGGGCTCCCTGCTCGGCAGGGAGTCTGCTTCTCCCTCTGACCCTCCCCCCATCTCATGTGCTTTCTCTCTCATTCTCTCTCTCTCTCTCTCAAATAAATAAATAAATAATCTAAAAAAAAGATTAAAAAAATAAGAATATAAATATGTATGTCTTAGCATTGCTTTGAGGGTTAAATGAGAAAGCACCTAGTACATGGGAGATGCTCAATGAATGTTTCTTAAAGCCTTATCATTATCCCTGGCTCCATTCCTCCAACACCAGATTTTAGTGGAACTGGCCTCAGAAACTCAATTTCAAGTTTGCACATCACTCTACATATGTAGTAAAGGATAATCTTCCCTTTTTGGACCTTGCTTTGACGTCTGAAGAGGAACTGCTCTCTACATATTTCTATCACAGAAATGTTTATTAAAGGACCTTCAGCTATTTTAAATAAAGGAATTATAAAAAATGAAAAGTACAGTATCATTTTGCCATTCTTAACTAATTAAATTATTTCAGAACGTAATTTTCATGGACTGAAATTTATAATATCAAATTATATCCAATTATATACAATTTCCAAGAGATATGAGGGAGAAACCTTTTTGAATGTTCTATTTTACCAAAGCTATTCAGTTTTTAAAACTATCCATTTTATATGATTTTTAAATTCTGGTGAGCTAAATGACACAGTAGGCTATTCCTGGACAGTCTTAAGATAGAGATTAGAAAAAAAAATCAACTGTCATTGTATGTGTGGGCTAAGATTTTTGAAATTATTAAGATTTGTACAATAACATTAATAATAATTTTGTAGTATGGTACTTCTCAACTTGAAATGCTTTCATTGTCACTTGAGAACATTCTATGGAAAGGATAACCTAGCATAGGCTGAAAATCATGAAAAAGCATATTTGTAGCATTATGAAATTCAAAATGGCTGGGGCAAAAGACACCCAGGAGGATAGGCAAGGTGTGCTCCAGAATTAGGTTTGGTAGATTTTGATGAACATGAATGATTCAAGGAAGAGTCAGGTCTTACTTTCTATGGAAAATGGGGAGTTATAGCAAGAATAAAAATGATCTATTTGCATTTTTAAAAAGAGAATCCTTGCAGCATGGTGGAGGATGAATTTGAATAAGAAAAGTCATGGAAACAAGAATGCTAGACAAGGGGTTGTCTCCACAGACAAGGCAAGAGTAGATGAAAAGATGAACAAAGGTATTGGTATTTGGGAATATAGAAAGACAACAGATTCAAGAGGTGTTCCTGAGGCAAAATTGACAAGACTGGAGAGAGAAGAATCTAAGGTAACACCACGTTTTAAAAGCTTGAAAGACATGGTTGATGAGAGTGCTGTGAGAACATGAAGAATGATGTAAAGAAGGTTGTTTTAGCTGCCATTTTTTTAACCAATTTTGCAATTTTTGAACCAAAAGAGATACAGCATGAATTTGTGATGACCAGTATTTAAATATCTAGATCTCTATAGTACTTTAAATTGTTCATAGAACTGTCAAGTACATTTTTTTATTAGGGCCACAAAATAATCCTGTGAAATAGGTAGCTATGTAGATAAGGAAACGAATGTTCAGAGAAGTCAGTTTAGTTGGCAAGGTCACCTGATAATAAGTGGAAGACTTATTTGTTTACTATATGATGTTCCCTTTTATAAAATGCATCCAGTGAAATAGAGAAAGTTATATTTAGAACTAAAACTACCTAGAATTCCCACACTTAGGAAATATTTGAAGGCTTGATATTTACTATTTGATTTTAGAAAGTGGAATTGCAGGGTTGAAATTATAAAAAACTGTGATTACAAATAAATTCAGTTGCCAACTTCACAATATTCTTTTGTGTGTGTACGGTTCTATGTGAAAAAGTTATATATTTTTTTAAAGGTTTTATTTATTTATTTGTCAGAGATTGAGAAAGAGAGAGGGAGAAAGAGAGAGAGAGAAGAAGCAGGGGAAGCCGCGGACGGAGGGCAGGCAGAGGGAGAAGCAGACTCCCCGCTGAGCAAGGAGCCCCATGTGGGACTCAATCCCAGCACCCTGGGATCATGACCTGAGTTGAAAGCAGACACTTAACCAACTGAGCCACCCAGGCATCCTGAAAAATGTTATATGTTTGAAATAAAAGCAATATGAATTTCTAGAAACAACTACCAATAAGTCCGTTTGGTTGATGTTAACAAGTTTAATATTAACGAATGGTTACCTCTACAATATTTGTTCGTGGGACTTTTGAGATCTTCTTAGGCCAAGAGTTACGTTATCAATAAATGGACACCAGAATCCCAAAGAAAATTACCATTGTCTCCCCTGAGTCATCATGAATAGTTCTGCTAAAAAGTTTATCTATCCTTTGACATAGTTATATACAAACTACATATTCAACATTATCCATTTGAAAAGGAAGTACTAAAAAACACATCTTATTCTACTTCCTTGATTTTCAACTATTAGAATAATGATCTGTTAATTTTCTAATTATTAAATTGAATTTTTTGGCAAAACTCAACACAATTTAATCAAAATGAAGTCTTTTGTTATAACCTTGTTCTGATACATACTTTTCCAGGAATGTTGGACCGTGTATCCAGAAAATATTTTGATATTCTCCAAAACTTCCCCTTTGGTATCCACAGAATAGTATTTGAAATGTGTGGCTTTTTGTTTTAAAAATTTCCAAGTTTATGAGTATAGTAGTAAGATAATTTAGTGAGTAACAGTGAAGCGATCCTTATAGGTGAACCCACCAGAGTTCTCAGTAATCCATGTTAGTTGCCTATAATATTGATAATCTGAAAATAATCTTTAAGCATGAATTATTATGTACACAGCAGATGTCTTGATTCCAAGCAGTAATTTTAAGGAACAGACACATAGCTGGGGGTACATGGTAGAGTTAGAGTAGACATTTCTTCTAGAGATGAGTGATGATATATAGATCCTTGCCCTATGCATCCTGTCTCTTATACAATTGTGGGTTTTTTTTTTAGAGGAAATCTGGTTTTATACCATAGTTAGAAGAATCTTTTTGCTCTCTTAACTTAAAGATAATTTTGGTTATTTTTAATCTAGGGAAGAATAATTTCTCCTTTCTTATCTATACATTCTATTAGAAATATACTAGCAAAATAGTCAATTCCTCTTTGGTCCCTTCGAACTATTTAATGATCTAAGTATAAGGCCACAGCTAGGATGTCACTTTTTTTTTTTTAAAGATTTTATTTATTTGACAGAGAGAGACACAGCGTGAGAGGGAACACAAGCAGGTGGAGTGGGAGAGGGAGAAGCAGGCTTCCCGCGGAGCAGGGAGCCCGATGCGGGGCTCGATCCCAGGACCCTGGGACCGTGACCTGAGCCGAAGGCAGACGCTTAATGACTGAGCCACCCAGGTGCCCCTAGGATGTCACTTTTAATTCAAGTGTTCTTCCATCTGTGCAAGGACAGATGACCTCTGGAAATGCAGTATTAGCCATTCACTTACTTTTGTTCCACTGAGAGGCTCAATATGGAATAAATAGGGTGGAGACAGCCATCTCATGTTATTCTATCTCATCGATTTCCACACATGGAAAACTCTATGGTTGATTAGAGCAAGGAGGTGGGCACAAATATGTTCTAGGGAGTATAGACAGTGTTGAAAGAATCAACTTTTTTGATTTCTTTGCATACCTTCCCCTTCATAAACCATTTTCCCATTGAAAAAGAAACAAACAAGCATACTTCTTGCCCATTTCAGAAACTTACTATGGTGTATGACCCTGAGGTATAAAGTCCTCTGGAATGTCAAATACAGGGACAATACAATATATTATCCTCCAACTAGATGCTAATTCCTAGGGTAACACATCATTTCAAAGTCAATTTTTAATTTATTAATTTCAACAAAATTAATAAGGGATATAACTAAATTGTCAGCTGAGAGATCACCAAAAATGATTTTTATGATGAATCACTAGGTGATTTTTGACAAATAAATTGGAAGGAGTTCAAAGAATTGTGACACAAAACAAAATTCATTCCCTTCCAATCTACTTGCTATACTTTAAAGGGGCCATAAAAAACTAGACTCTGGCTGAACTCAGACTCACCTGCTTACTTACTTGTGGGACCATGGGCAGTCTATCACCTTCTCTATGCCTAAGTTTTAAAGTCTAATGGCCAGCACTAATAGCTAGGCACTTCAGATATATTAATTCATGTAACCCTTACAATAACTGTGGGGTTGGTAATGTTATTATCTCAGTTTACGTAAAGAAACTGAAGTTCAGGGAGATCAAAATGGTAAGTGTAAATGTAAGTAATAAATTATGAAATTTAAAAATTATACAAAGGGAGCCAAAAGAATACTACTTACTCTATAGAGCTACATAGTAAGGATCTAATGAGTTAAATAAAACAGCAAGCATTTGGATCCACGCCTACGACCCAATAAACATGATATGAGTTGAGTTGACATTACTATTTATGAGCAAAATTTTCAGCACTTACATCCATAAGAATGTAAAGGAGGACTATGATTGATGATGAGTCCTTTCTTATTCAGGTAATTAATGTGAATTTTCCATGGAAATATGAACCAAGAGATAGTACTTTGAGAAAAGTTTGTGCTTTTGTTTTAATTACTTTTAAAATTTGAAATAAATTATTTTATTTTATTTTTTATTATTATGTTATGTTAAACCAGTACTATTAATGGTTGTTAATCAACTAAACTGAGAATATTTTTTTGAATCCCTATAGTCAGAAAATTTTTTTCAAAATGAAATTACATTTCATATACATGTTTTTCTTGCAGAGAAATATGATAGCATGATGAATAAAAGGCTTTCAACCATAAAAAATATATATTTAGATAAATGTCTCTAGAAAAAGTAAAAAAAAAAAAAAAAGATAAACACTCCTACCTCTTAAGAAAAATAATGGATGAATGATGGGTATCAATTTGCCATAGCAGTTAGATTCAATTTCATACATTTAAAAAAGGGATGAAACACATTTTATTTTAAGATATCTGTATTTGCAGTATGCTGGGAATTATAACATCCAGAACTAGGGTAATTAAAGTTATGATGAAAACATTCTAGACTTCAATTTAAAATGTGCAGGAGTGTACATAATTGCTCAAAATTATTTTAGGGCATGTGAGAAAATAAAAGAATATTGGTTAAAAACACAGTAGACTTGGATGGAGAAGACACATTTCAGACTTAGTTTAGTGACTGCTATTAGTTTTGGGACCTTTGTAAACTTACTGAAATGTCTCTAAATTTCAATTTCTTTATCTGTAAAAATGGTATTAGTTATGAAAATTAAATAGAAATACATGGAAAAATTTTTAAACAGTCTAAAGTACTCTATTATTATAAAAAATATGGAATAACTAACCAAGAAAACAATTTAGAAATGTTTCTTGTAAGATTTGTAGAGCCCATGATGTAGAATTGTTTCAAATGTGATAACTTCTCTTCAAAAATATTGTTTATAGAATTTATTTGACAAGTTTCATTCTCCTGTTGTAAAAAATATAAGCTATCTCTGATAAGAAACACTGTATAGTTTTTGATAGTCTATAGTTGAATTTGTAAGTTTTTTTTTTTTTTTTTTTTTTTTAGAGTGTGAATGCAAAGTAAGAAGATGGATTTTCTTCCTTGGATTATAAACTGGCTTTTTAGATAATTTCAAAAGTTTAATTTATGAAAAGTTTCTATCAGTGTCATCAAAATCACAGAACAGTTTTTCAAGGTCATCTCATTAAAGGCCAGGAATAATTTGCATGTATAAATCCTGGTGTGTTTGTTAAAAATTTGTCTTTACCTACAGTCACAAGTTGCATTTTTATTTTATCATTTACTTGCAAGAGAAAACACCTCCAGTCATACCAGCACAAAGTTAACACCATGAGCAGACCAGCTACATGGTGATATTTGAAGCAAATGTAAAGTTCACTAGTTCACTCAAGGAACCCAACTGTTGTGTCAGCTTGTGAATTTCCACACCACTCCTCTCATTTTCTTGTCATTTTCTCCTGTTTGGGAAATGGGAATCTCTGCAGTGGATATTGAAACACCGGTATCCTCTGCATGGCATGTTGTCTACATTCCTCATTGTAGAGAAGCATCACAGAAATACCCACAGATACTCAGTTCATCATATGTAAGAGTGACTCTAAAATGGCTGTAGGGAGGGACCTTCTCAGAATAGCAATTTGAATGAAGCAAAAGATTACATGCAAGGCAACCATCGGTGTACGATTTAGCATTAGATTTCAGCTTCATGTGGACTGTAGTGACTGAACCAAATAAGTTTTATTTCAATAAAACAGAATTTAGAAATAGGCCGTCCAATTTAAGCCTTCTTCTAATCTCGGTTGTCATGTTAATCTGTGGCTTTCTTGTGCTTAAAGATGGCCACCATGCCTCCAGACATCCCACCTCCATTGCAGTCTGAAAGAAGGGAATGGTTGAAGGAGAAAAGGTGAGTACCAACTGAGTCAGTTCCTCCTCCTCCTTAACTAGGAAAACAATAGTGCATCTGAAAAATTCTACGCAGCAGACCAGTAGACTACCACTTGTCGCTCATTGTTTGCCGTTGTGTCATAAGACCATCTCTAATGGCAAGAAAGCCTGGATGATGGCATAGTTTCTCTAGGCACATTGTTGCCCCAATTAAAAGTGGTGTTCTGTTAGTGAGGAAGTAAAGAGAATGGATAGAAGCAGTGTTTAGCCCTGTCTGACTCATTCAGCTTTAACACTGCATTTTTAAAAATTTCTTTCAAAGTTCACAGATGCACTGAATTAAGCTCCAACATATTCAATATTATTTGTAGTTTTGTGGTGTCTTTTCCTGTACTCAACTGCATGTTTCTCCTCGAGATCAAAGATTGTATCTTATTTTCATTGCGTAGCTCCTAGTACATAGCAGGTGCTTAACCCACGACGTATCCTTTTCTCATATTAGATTTCAATCATTTGACTCTAGGATATATTAAAGTGCCTGATACATCCCCAATGAGTTTTGAGTATGTACGTCTTGGATTATTGGGGCATTTAATGCTAATGACTAGGTACAAAGCTTTTGCACTTTGAGCCTAATTACCTTGATTTGATGGAAAGCCTGAGACAATCCATGTTATGTTTTCATACTTTTTCTAGGTCACTGCTTTGGTTTGGACAACCTGCATGCCACTGTCACTCCCAGAAGCACGTTGGGTTGATAAAGCCAAGTGGAAGTGCTCTGAATGTTTGTACCAAGAGTCTGAGCATAAATTTCATGTCAGACAAACTTTGGGATACCTATGATTTCTTCTAAATATTAATTATATGATGATGTAGCCAGGAATCCTTTAGTTCCATTGCCTCCTTAGACATTTTATTTAATTAGGGTTTATTTTGCTACATTGAAAAATAATACTTTTTTTTCTCTTGCCATTTTTTTCAACCTATACCCCATGGCCTAGCACAATTCTGGCACACAGTGGGTTAAAGTAAGTTTTGAATCAATGAATGGCCGTGGGCCAGTTTCCAAGCCTCCATACTAAAGTTTCCTCATTAGTAAAGACATATGTTCAAAATATCTCATATAAGGGAAAGGCCTAGCATAAGGGAAGGTACTGGTTTTGGGTTAGAGTCATGGGTTTGAGTCCCAGCTCTACCGCTTATCTATCTTGTAGAAACTTCAAAATTAATTTTTTAATTAATTAATTTTAATTAATGCATTAATTAATTAATGCATTCATTCATCCCACTGCATAACAGGGATTGTTCTAGACATTGGAAATACACATGTGGAAAAAAAGGAGTTATTTTTTGGTAGCTCATAGTCTAGTGTGAGAGACAGGGAATATATATAAATGCTTTAAGTCTATTCCTTTACCTTTCAGCTGGGTGAGTAATTTCTGCTTTCCAGCATTATTGCATGGATTCAGTCCATGGTACCCAGACGTCCCATACTTTAAGATATTCATAGCCCACAATAGTGTTGGCCAAAAACCACTCAGCACACCTGTCCTTTCTTTTGTCATTTTTCCTTTGAGAAGAAAGCTGTGCATACTTTTAAAGTTTGATCTATAAGGAAGATCTAGGGACAATTTGGGGATCCATAGTACTTTGAGTCCTTCTCCTCCAGAGTTTCTCATCAGAACCACAGAACACAAAAAATGATTTTAGTGACTATTTTCTCAGTTCATCCTAGATTAGAACAGAGCTAGTACCAAGCTCTGATGCATAGAAGAGAGAATAATTTATTATATATTATATAATCACATTGTATATCACAGACGCTTGTGTTGGAAGTCCCAAAGACACCCCCAGATTTGGTGATTCACTGGGAGGATGAGGACTCAGCATATAGTTGTACTCATGGCTATGATTTATCACAGTAAAAGCATACAAAACACCATTAACAAAGGGGAAAGGCACTTTGGGTAAAGTCCAGAGGAAACCAGGTGCAAGCATCCAGGAGTGTGTCATATGGGACACACTTAATTTCCCCAGCAATGAGTTGTGATAAAGCACTGAATTGTCAGGGCGCCTGGGCGGCTCAGTCGTTAAGCGTCTGCCTTCGGCTCGGGTCATGATCCCAGGGTCCTGGGATCGAGCCCCGCATCGGGCTCCCTGCTCAGCGGGAAGCCTGCTTCTCCCTCTCCCACTCCCCCTGCTTGTGTTCCCTCTCTCACTGTCAAATAAATAAATAAAATCTTAAAAAAAAAAAACAAAAAAAAAAATAAAAAACACTGACTTGTCATCTACCAGGAAAGCTCATTAAAGACACAACTCCCAGGGATTCAGTTGGAAGGAGGTCACGTAGACACTAGTTTTGGATATACTGAGATTTCAGACTCTTAGAAGGAAATGAGGTCTTTGCTATAAACCATTATTTTTGTGCAGTTTAGGAACAGTGAGCCGTTCTTAGCAGTTAGGGAATAAAGGGAACTCTTCCTACTGCCAAGTTCCCAGATGCCAGACAAGGCTCAACCCTGTAGGAGGCCTTTCTATGGAGAGTAGTCCTGGGACTGTATGTTAACTTTTTCCTACACAGAACCTAACGGTGTTTGCATAAGAAAGGCCTGGCCTTTTGGGGCCTTTGCAGCGCTTTGTAAAGAAAGGGAAGCTTGAGAGGTGAGGAGTATAGAAGAGTAAAGGAAGAATACAATGGGGTTCTGTCTCCCCTCCTCTCTTTGGGGCAGAACACATGGGAAGCCTGGACAATGCACGGGTTGATAACATTGTCTGCTTGTCTTCCTTTTTGATTTGCTGCTCATCACAAAGGGAACAGAGGTGATTTTAAACCTATATACTTTGCAAGACAACTTTAGCTGCATTCCTGAAAGTACCTCATATATTGTGGTCTGTGTTTTACATATTTTGGAGTCTCCGATTTAAAGGCAGCCTCTGCAGAACCACTGGGAAAGTGAGAAATCCATTTATAAAGTTCACTTCTTAAGTCATTTATTCTGTAAGCTCAGAGTTTAGTGCTCTGAGATTTTGTAAAGTAAGGCACAGCCGTAGGTCATTTGAAGTTTTTGTAGCTGAGTTTCTACATGAATCAAGCCAACATACTGAACTACCTGGAAATTACTGAACTTAGAAGAGCTTTTCCTAGATTTCTTGTTATGGTATGAAATGTATGCTTTCAGCTTAGTCTCTCCTGCTGAAATAATGTAGCTTTTGGCCATTGGGAATAATTGTATAGCCAAAAATAAATCCTTACACCTCTCTAAACAAAGCACAAGAAAATATAAAATCAACAATTAGCATCAAAAATGCAATCTTATTGTGTTTTTCTTAAAATATTCTTGCTGGTTTTATTTTGGGATTGTGGCTAGATGGCCTTTATCCAAGAAAGCGAGTGATTATTTTAGTGAACAGACAAGGAGAAAGAAGCGTGTGGGAATAAAATACTTAAATTGCTGTTTTCTTTGCAGCTGTGGTAGTGCCCGTAACTGGTGGGACTACAATATTTAGAATTTGAGGCTATTTATCCCTACCTTAAATATTTTGAGGGCCATAATGTTTTTTATTTGCCACTCTTTGAAATATGATGACAGGTGGTTAAAACTAAAGAGATTTCCCCTTGATGAATCACCTTGTGGAGTAGCTTTATTAATGAAAGAAAAAAAGTGAAGGCAAAAATATTTCTTGCTAGCATTTTGACTTCTGGAGGAGGATTTGAGACTGAATTCTAGCTGTTTGTTTTCAGTATTTATTACAGTTTAAATTAAGACGTGTGGGATTTAGTAAGAATGTCCTAATATCAGTTGTGTACAGCTGAGCAGTTTTGGTGCCATAGAAAATGCCACGGTTATCTATATTTTAAAAGGGTATTTTTAAAGCTAAAGACGCAATACAGCAGCATATATTTTTAAGCTATTATTCTAAACAGTGTTACATTAAAATATCTATTGTTTCTAGGGCTTCTTAATAATTGAAAACATGATTTATTTACAAGGGAATAACTTATTCCATTCTAAAGGGAACAACAGAAAAAAAGTATTAAAATAAAAACTAAGAATTGTGTGTGTGTGTGTGTGTGTGTGTGTGTAAGTGGACACAGAGAATAATGAGTCATAAAATATGTTCAAATTCAGCATGTGCTCTCATTAATGGCATTTTGGTGTCACACTTAAAAACCATGTAAAACCTGTAAGAATACGATATCTTATGTTTGGAAAATATAGATTTTTCAAGACAGCTCCAATTTCATCACATTTTATTCTTTTTTTTTTAATCAAAGCTGACCTGTCAAAACATGCTTAAGTGAAGATTTAATTTTCAGCTTTCTAAGACTTTCACATAAATGAATTTTTAAAAATTTTGCTATAGCATAAATTAATAAACAAATCAGAAAAAAAAATTTCCCAGGTCATTTTATGTTTAATCAATATGGCAAAATATAAGCTCTGTTTTTAAAAATTTTGGATCCTTATCACTGGAATTTAGAGAAGACCTCATAGTCCAAGTAGTGCTCGCTACACTTGGAACAGTTATCTATACAGAGTAGAACCTAGCTAATTGAACGAGTATTTATTAAATGCCCAGTAAGGACTGAATGTAATTATTGGATCAAATCTCATGTTCCATTGGGAGAGAAATAAAATTAAGTAGACATTTATAATACAACCCTCTTAGCTCCCACTCAACTCTGCATCAGGTCAATCTTACCTCCTAAAAGTCCATCAAGGTATCTTTATCCCTATTCTACTCCTTTATTTAGGAGTCCAAGTCCCTCCTCCCACTCTACACTGCTTTCAAGGGACTGTCAACAAAAACAACCTTATCATGTTACCTCTGCATAACATCCTTTAGGAGCTGCCCGATATTGGAGAAGTAAATAGATATTCCACACAGATTTTCTTAGCTGATGCTCCTAAGGAAGCTCTCATGACTCAAAACTCCTTTCTGTGGTTTCCAAAGAATTTTTTCATCCTGAATCACCCAATATTCCCCATTCCCCTCCTGCCACAGCTAGCCAAACATTCCATAAGCCAGCCATACCCTCCTAGTCACTGCTTGCTCGTCAGTTGTACCAACATCATCACCCCCACCTCTTAATCAGCACCAACAACAATTTACTTGTGTGTGTCTACAGTGGACACGGAACTGTTCAATTATATAAGAACCCTAATGAGGAGGGCACAGGGGTGGCTCAGATGGTTGGTTAAGCGTCTGCCTTCAGCTCAGGTCATGATCTCAGGGCCCTGGGATGAGCCCCGCATCAGGCTCCCTGCTCAGCGGGGAGTCTGCTTCTCCCTCTCTCTCTCTGCCCCTCTCCCTTCTCATGTTCTCTCTCTCTCTCAAGGAATAAATAAAATCTTTAAAAAAAGAACCCTAATGAGGTAGCTGCTATGATTCCCATACATATTCCTGAAAACTGGAATATGAGCTTAAGTTTCTTGCTTGCAAGGTCCTTGATAATACATAGGATATGGTTTTCTTATCTATAAATTGGGGTTAACGATTTTCACCTCATAGAAGGATTAATTGTCATTGTAAGGATCAACCTAACTTAAAAACATGTCTAGTACAGACACTGGTTTGTACCTCACAGGTTTTCAAGCAATGATACTAATGATGATAAGGATCACCATACCTTATAATCTTCTGAAAGAAGAGAACGAGACACCAAAGGGACCCTGCCCAAGATAAAGTTGATCCTGAGCCTGTAACAGTATCAAAAATTGGTTCTTTCTATCCAGACAAATATCTACCTCTCCAACTCAGGTAGGGTTACCTAACACAACCACAGTGTAGGAAGGAATGGGATTGTTCCAATGGTTCATTCATTTCATAAACATTCCTCCAGGATCTTTTGTGTGCCAGATTCTGAGATTACATAGATTTCTTTTTTAAAGTCATGTCCTAAAGATTTCATCACTCACGAAGACATTTAGTAATAATCTTCACTCCTTCAATAAATAGTTATTAAACACTTACTCCAAGTCCAGAGCTCTAATAGGTTTGAACAAAAACAATCCTGAAATTCCAGTCTACATGGTAGAGGTTTATAATGTCAGTACTCAGATTGCATACAATATTGCCATATCTTTTTTTCTCAAATTTATTTTTTTAGTAATCACTACACCCAATGTGGGGCTCAAACTCACAACCCAGAGATCAAGAGTTGCATGCTCCTCTGACTGCGTCAGCCAGGCACCCCCAATATTGCCCATGCCCTACCTATATCCACTCATCTCTTTATTCTCTCATATTATTTGCATATGATTCTGACCTGAACTAGTCCATAAGCAATTGGAGGGAAAAGTGTGTCTTTTGTTTTCTTGTTTGTTTTTGTTTTGTTTTAATCCTTCACTACTTCACACCAAGGCCAAGCAAAACAGTTAAAATAAAATTTAGCCCAAGGCTGATACCTGAAAAATAGCTAGTAATAAAACCACAGTTATTAAAGACAGAGTGCACATCACAAACATGAATAATAGTTATCCTGGCAAGTCTTCCCTGGGGCTACTCTGGGACCTCAGCAGTATCTAGGGCATGATCTCAGACAGATGTATCAGTGGACTAATCTATCAGCTGAAGAAAAATGGTGTCCTTTTCTTGATGTCTGCTTTACTCTGCTGCATGGCTTTGGCACCACGAAAGAGGGAGAAAGCCTTTCTTGAGGAAAGGGCTAACTTGGTGCTGAACCCCCCCACACACACACACACACACAGAGCATAGCCATTTGCATGACTTGTAGGGAAGGTCTTTACTCAGTGTGGGATCATCTCATAAGCACATGATCAAAGCACTAGCAAAAGGTGACCCTAAAGAGTTTTTATGAAGAGTTTAATATTTAAAATCAGAAAAAAAAGCTTTTATTTAATCACCATAGAAAAATCAGAATGCCATTCAACATTCTTGCCTTTATTTTATCATTTAGAAATGCTCTTCAATATGGAAGGGGGGGGTACTAAAGACTTTTCAAATTTTTTAGACTTTAGAAAATTGTCATATGGCCTTGATTTTGAGTAAAAGTTAGAATTTCACCCAGTGAGACTCTTCACTGTCTACAGCCTAGCTTTCAGTCTGGCCAAAGTATCTCATAGATGAATAACTAAGCCACAATTATTTATGTCAATTAATAAAGCTAAGACATAGGTTTAATCTTTATTCAATTCACAGTCTTAATGTTTTTTAAGATAAATAGTTCTATTTTTTTTTCTTTTTATCAAAGATACTAGGCAAAGATTTTTTAAAAATTAGAACAGGTAACTGCATTCTGTTTAGTGGCTTTCAATTTTAAGTCACAACAAAAGAAACAGCTAACCAAGAACGAATAGGCTTTCTCATAAATACACATCTTTAAATTCCAAAGAGACAGAACTCATGCAAATGTCACCTTGAATATTAAATGGAGCTTTAGATGTGCTTAAGTTGAATCCTCCCTAGATTTTTCTCATACACAAGATTTTACTAATGCATTTTTCAGTATGAGTTCACTGCTCAGTTACAGGTTGGTGTTGAATCAGGAGAAATGAGGCAAGGAGGAGCCAATGAAAGTCCATGTATTCACTTTTGGTGTTGGCTGGCTCAGAGGTCAGTCATATTTCATGAAGCCAAGTCCAATCCGCCAGTGTTTCTACCACTGTGTTTGTCACCACTAAATACCCAGCTTGCCACTGATACCGTTAAAGTTTGTCTTTGCCACTGTTCTATGATGAGTAGTGTCTTCCATCTGCTGAGGCACCAAAATGATGACCCCTTTAAGTGATCCCTTTAAAAGAAGATGCTTCCAACCATGTCTCTTTCTCCTGCTGTCCTTAGTCACTGGGCACAGAACTAGGCCCTCCCAGCCTTTTATCACACAGCCAGGTCTAAACTCTTCCCCAGACCAAATTCCTCACAGTCATTAACTTCTCCAACTTGCTTCCCATCAAAGCCTTTCCACCAAGATTTCTGGAACCTCACATTTCATCATAGGAACAAAACAAAACAAAGAAACGAAATCTCTCTCCTGTATCCTCCAATTTTGCAGAACATTCTTTCTATCGCCTGTCTTTACTGACATTTGGCCTAGTTCAGTCTCAAAATAAACAAAAGACATCATGCCTCTGATAACCGCTACCCTTAGAGTTGAACTTCAAATCCTTCTCCTAATCTTCAGGTGGAAATTTGTTGAAATATTATTTTATTCTTAATTCTCCAATTTCTCATTGCCCATTCACCATTTAATCAACGAAAAATGATTTTACCCCCTACCCATCTAGCAAAACTGTTCTTTACATATTCACCTACTATCTCCTAATCTGCAAATTCGATAAATCATTTGAAGATCACCTGTTGAATTTTTCTATTGCATTTGACACTGTGGAAATTCTGGAATCTCTCAGGTTTCTTATATCTCACTCTAAATCTCTCACCATCCCTTCTTACACTTCCTCTCCCTTAAAAACTGCTTTGATGCATTACGTCATCCTTGACATCGCTCTGCACATTTCTTGGAGGGATCGCTTCCAAACTCCATGTTCTCATTTGGCATTTCCATGCTGAAACTTATCCTTCTAACAGTCTGCTGGTTGGATCCTCACAGATTTCCCATGCTTCCCTTACTGCTAGATGTTAACATTGGAACCTAGCATCTTCTCCACTAAACAGCATACACATCTTTTCTTCTTCTCTGAATTAAATGCACCACTGTCTCACCATCACCCATAAATATGGAGTCATCTTTGACCATCCTCAACCTCACTTTTCAACTGACCATAAAAAGCTCCTAATTCTATCTCTGAAATAATGACAGAATCTGTTGCTTACCATCTCCATCAGTTCTTAACAGCCCATCGATGACCACTAGTCTGGTTCAGGCTTTTATCAATGTCTGAACTCCTGCTATTGTACCCTAACTTACCTCCCTGTCTCTAGCTTTAGTCTCCTCCTATGTAAACCCCGAAGCAATGCTTTTCCACGAAGATGCAAAACTGCCTTTATCATTCCACTGCTAGGTGTGTTTCTTACAACTGCCTGACTTGCGCTTTACGGAGATCACCAACTGCATCCACCAACTATTTTACAATGATGGGCCTCTGGATTTACAATGTTCTCCACCCAAAATGCCCTTCTGTTCCTACTTTCAATCAGTGATTTTTCATTTGTCCCTCAAGGCAAAGCTCCATTATCATTTCCTCTAGGAAGCCTCCTTATCCTTCCCAGGTTGAATGAGGTGCCATAGCTCAGTTCTTCTATAATGACCAAGTATTTCAGTTGTCACTTAACTGTTTTGCACTTATCTATTCTTATAACTGACTCACCAACAGCCTGTGAGCATCTTGAGGGAAATGGCCATATCTCAAACATCTAGGTGCTCCCAGCATCTTACAAGGTGCCAGGCACAAAAAAAATCACAAAAAGTACATTGACAATTGAGAACGTGATTCAATTTCACTTTTATTTTTCCCATGAAAAACAGGAATAAGATGTGCTTTTCATGCTCAGAGACTGATGAAATTAATGGGATAAGTATTTTCTTCAGATCTTTGTTTTTATACCTTTGAGATATAAAACTTATGAAATAAATTTCTTAAGTAGACAGTTCCTATAAAGGATGTTCAGGTTGTTGCTCATTTTTCTAGGAGAATCAAATATCTTAGAAAATAACTTCTCCAGATTATCACCTAGTTGAGACTTCCTTTTAAGCAAGTATTTTAAAGTATTTCATCCAGGACACAACTGTCCATCCAGAGGATTGTTCTCATCATTATTTCTTTCATCAGCCTTTGGCCTACTGTTGTACATGTTGTTCTGTTTCCACCAAAGACTAATCATTACGAGAAAATGTGGACATCCACTGAATCCCTGCTGTAGGAAGGCAGGGCAAGACAGTGGAAAGAACATGGCTTAGAGGTGGACACACTGGACTCTAATACCAAGCCTTTGATGACTGGTAACATTGAGCAGGTTTCTCAACCACTGTGGGCCTCATTCCATCCCCTTTTAAAATAGGAAATAAAGTGCTATGCTATAGGATTAATTCTGAAATTACATGAACTAATGCCTTTAAAATTAAAATAAAGCATAATTATTGGCCTTCTCCTTTCCCTATGTAGAGTGGGTTTGCAAGGACTAGATGGGAGAGCCTAAAAGAACTAAATAAATGTTTGAGTATTTTAACTATTTGCATGCTCTCTAATTCATATTAACATGTATAATAAAAACAGGGTTTCTCCAAAGGAAGATTCTTAGTAAAATAAAATAAAAGTGAGTATGATACCAAAAAAATGTTTTTTCTGTCTTGGTAATGAACTTATTTCTGCTCTGCTTGACTGGTTGCCAAAGTTTTGTCCTTGACTATATGAAAGTAGAAATTGGATGAACTTTTCCTAATTGGCCCAAAAAGCTACCTGAAAGCAAAAGTTCTAAAAGAGAGATATTCTTAATAGAAAGTCTAGCACAGACTGAAAGTTGCAAATGGAACATTCTGGTGTCAAAGGAATGGAGAAAGAAGGACCCAAGGAGGGGAATTTTAGAAGACAGAAATTCTCTCATTATGAAGATTGATGATTTAAAGTGAGGTAGCTTTTTTTGAGGCTTAAGGACCTGTTCGTTTAAGATGGCAAACAACAAAATGTTACTGCTAATTAGACATCCAATGAAATGTCACGAGGAAAGGTTAACTATTTTAAAGAATGTTATGTATTCTTGTATTTAAAATGTCATTGTTATTAGTTTTGAAACAGAGCTTACTGACAAAACAGGAATAAATAAACAGAGAAGGAGGCATGACGATTTTACTATTTGTCCAGTATATAAAAATAGGAGAAAAAAACTATAGTGATCTTTTGTGCTTCATTTGAAACATTCACATTTGGCCATTTCTCTGGTGACATTGGCCCAGAATTATTTTGGTCCACGCAGATCTGACCCCAGGCAGATTTGAAAACAACAACGAAATGTATGTGTGGAGGGCCTAATTTGTGCCAAGTATTGCTTTAGACACTGAGGAAAGAGAGTGAGCAAAACAGGCAGGGATCCTGGCTCCATGGAGGTTATATTATAGCAGGGGAAGAACTAGCATAGGGAAATCATAATACAAAATGGTGTCCTATAGTAACAAGTGCTGTGAAGACAGCAAGTAGGGTTTGAAGACCACTGTTTCCCCATCACCCACCATAGAAATAATGGGTCAAAGTTTCATGGAAGAAGTTGTATTGAAGAAGAGACCTCACGAGGAGACGGGGCAAACATGTGGATACTCAGGCAGAAGTGAGTCGTGCCTGTTTTTGGCTCCCCACTTTTATCCCCTCACTGCAGTCCTTGGTCACTGCTGCCGGGGTAGGGGAGTGGGGAGAGAATTAAGGATTTTGTTTTGGACGCTGGACAAGGCACGTGATAAATGCCATCTCATTGTTCTCTTCCTCACCAACCTGTAAGACGGGCTAAACTACTTTTATCCTCCAGATAAAGCAGCTGGGATTCATGAAACTGAAAGAACTCCATCCTTGGCTCTGAGATAGGAAAGTCTTAATAATCCAGTCTTCAAATCAAACCCTTTGCAATATCGCATTCCCTAAGCATACCTAAGGCAATAGAGTCGCAAGCAATTCAAACGCTTACCCCTTTATGGAGAGCATGGGAAGCACCAGATGTTTCTGTTTGTCCCCACCATACCTCTGTGAGGTAGGGCTGTTAGTATCCACAGTGATCAGATAATGAAACAGATTAGACAGGGTTGAATAACTTGTTCAAAGTGATGGCGGGTCCATAATTTAATTCTCCCTCAGGAACTTATGTATTTTGCCCAAGGTTGTTGATTTCAACCACAGATTAGGATCAATGTGCTTAAGAAATTCATCTAGGAAAATAGGGACACCTGGGCGGCTCAGTGAGTTAAGCATCTGCCTTTGGTTCAGGTCATGATCCCAGGGTCCTGGGATCGAGTCCCGCATTGGGTTCCTTGCTCAGCAGGGAGCCTGCTTCTCCCTCTGCCTGCCGTTCTCTCTCTCTCTCTCTCTCTCTCTCTCTCTCTCTCTGACAAATAAAAATAAATAAAATCTTTTAAAAAAAAAGAAATTCATCCAGGAAAATAATAAAATCCCAAAGTACACATGTAGAATGTATCAATATAGGCACTGCCTTTATTTTTTTTGGATTTGACTTAGAACTATTCAGTCACCTTATGCTGGCATTTATTATTACATTTCCTTTAAAGTAGAACCAATTAACTATATTTGGGGATAAATTCTGTGGTGTTATACTAGTCCCTGTTCTTCAGAAGACAAGAGGCTGCCCAGATACTGGTTTATGGAGCCTCAGCCACAAATGCTCTCAGAAAACATCAGTGTACATGCACACTAGTGTATCCCCTGCAATGCTTTAGTATTTTCTTATGGATGTTGAGCATCTATTAATATCCAGAACTACCATTTATGGCAGAGGCAATATTTTAGTGATTAAGAGCTGAGGTTCAATCCCTGCTCTGTAATTTACTACAACTTATTTGCAGCCTACTACAGATTCTTTGTTAAATGCTCATTCTGTTGCTGACTGCTCATTATGGGCCAGGGACTCTTCCATGCACTTTACATTTCGTCCCCCTAATGGTCCCAAGATAGATTATTAATCCCACTCATGGAGGAGAAAACTGAGCTCAGAGAAGAAAAGTAAACTGTTAATGGCCATACAGTGAATAAGCTACAAAGCTGGCGTTTGAACCCTAGGTGTCTGATGCCACAGCCTGTGTAAGAGAATCAGCTCTGTAAGAAGGGCAAGGCACGCAGGTCCTATACAAGCTCAACTAGGCACTGTTTCCCCAGTTCTCTCAAATTATGGCGATTTTGCATAGCAGCCCAGCCTAGGATGAAATATGAAAAGTCATATTCTTGGGAGTGGTGGGAAGAGTACTGATGTCAGAGAGAAGGACGAAAGTGTTGATTCTGGTAACTGTAATAAGGAATGAGTTAACAAGGTAAATCCAAAGAACCATGGGATGCCTTGGCCAGTTGCTTCACCTGAGACTTAGTTCCCTCCGTGTTCTATAAAATGGAAATAATCAGACCTAACTCATTGGTGGTTAAGATCAAATGTGTGAAAAGAGGTAGAGCACGCAACTCCATTCCTATGTATACACAGACCACCATGGCCCCCAGTCCAACCCTCTACCTAACATTCTCCATCCTTCTCAACTGCGGTGGACCTGCAAGGGGCCCTTTGGCCACCCTGTGCAATCTGGAGAAACAGCTCCATGTCTATGCTGATTCAGGCTGTGATCTTATAGAGTTCAACAGACACAACTTGAATGTGACTTCAACTCCATTTCCTTAGACCAAGGACTGATCTGCCACTTGGAAGGAGCTCTGTCCATTTTATTCACTGTGTCTAGTGGACAATGAGACATTCCTGAACGACTGAGGATTCAGGTCCAGATAAGGCATAATGGAAAATCTACTTGTGCTTCACTAGATGATGAAATAACTCAAATACAATGATTTATTCTCTCTTTAGTAGCCCAGACAATGTTCTTTTCAAATGCAAATCCACAAAGGCTTGTTCACTGTGACAATGCTCTACACTTACTCTGGCTGAGACAAAGAAGTCTGCAGGTTAGCCTCAGTGCTTCCCCCAGGCTTTGCATGGCTCCAGGAAAAACAGGAGGCTGTCTATGCCTTAGGCCACTTATCTACTGCCAGATAACTCTTCCTCTGCCTTCGTCCCAAAATAAACCAAGATAAAGATAAGCCAGAAGGATGTGGGTACAATATCTGGTCACTTACTCATATGTAAAAATGCTACCTACTTCTGGGGAAATCAAAATTCTGTTTTTGAAGCCTTTGCCAAATACCTGCTTCCTCACTAAACTCTTCCTCACTTGAACCAGCTCCGTCAGACCAAGTGACTTCCCCAAAGATCACAGCCCAAATAGAGATGCATCTGGGAGGAACATCTTAGACTCAGAGTTGTAGTGCTTTAGAGCTGTGTTTCTCCAATTCCTACCATGTGCCTGGGAATGTCAGGGAATCTTAGTCCATCAAAATTCCATTTAGTCCTAATGCCTTATTCTTTGGCATGTGGTCCATGAACCAGTAACTTGGGCATTACTCGGGAGCTGTTAATAATTGTGACAGATGCAGAGTAGCAAGCCCTGTCCAGACCCACTGCCTCAGGACTGCAATTTAACAAGAACCCCAGGTGATCTGCTGACACGTTGATGTTTGAGAAACACTGCCTTGGAGATCATTCAACCCCTTCATTTTCCAGAGAGGGGAACTGAGCGTCAATTAAATGATTCTCCAGAAACTCCCACAGCTGAATCCAGATGAGGTTCCAGGATTACAATCTAGCAGTATAACCTTCGCCGTTATCACGAACCTCTTTGGGCCTTCCTGTCCACATCTGTCAAATGGGGATATTTTCAACTTTCCTGCCTCCTTCTAGGTATAAGAAGTGTTACTATCTGTGAAAGCACTTTATTAACATCAAAGCCTTATACAAACAAATGTGTATGCCATTATGTGAAACCCAACTAATTTGAATCCTTAAAGATTGTGTGTGTGTGGAGGGGCGTATACGCGCATGGCGGTTCTAAGTACAGAACTGGGCCATATATGAAAAATTCTGCCCTACTTAGTTTAGAATGTAACCTAATTCTCAGACTGGTTGCCAAAAAAAGAATCCTTTCTCCTCTAAATCTCAGAAGGGCTCTTAAAATGGATGGGCCCTCTGGGCCTCCCTGACATGTTTCCACTGCCACAGTCAAGGCGCCTGAGATCACAGGGTTTTATATACGATGGCGTTAGATTTGGGGGCATGAGATCAGGTGAAGAAATGACACAGGAGAGATGGGCAGCCTCTTTTTAAAAAGAGAATTCCTGAGAGATACTCAAATCAAGTGTGGTTTAGAAAAAGAGAGAAAAATTTAAAAAAAAATTGAGAGATGAGGAACAGGACAAAGGTGGGGAGGAGGGTCCTGTTGATGGTGTCCACCTGTACATTAAACCAATATTTGCT
Organism: Zalophus californianus; assembly: GCF_009762305.2. Classification (NCBI taxonomy): domain Eukaryota; kingdom Metazoa; phylum Chordata; class Mammalia; order Carnivora; family Otariidae; genus Zalophus; species Zalophus californianus. Next base: position 16,565,578 of record NC_045596.1, read on the forward strand.
GAGCAATTTCTACATGGCAAACTGTTCTAGGGATTTCAGACATAGCTGTGAGCAAGGCCAGCAAGGATCCCCCCCCGAGATGTCTTATGTGCCAGTGGTGGTGGTACAGAGGGAAACACATGGAAAAGCAAACATGACCAGGACACCTTGGGGGTCATAAAAAGTGCTTTGAAGCCCATAGTGACTGGAGGATTCTGCTTATGATTGGATGGTCCAGGTGGCTCTTCTGAGATGAAAATTCAGCTCTGACCTTAAGGACCAGAAGCCACGTGCAGACACAGGGAAAGAGCTTCCCAGGCACTGCCAATGACCCAAGGTGTGAATGAACTTGGGAGTTCTAATATATAGAGAGAAGGGTGGTGAGCAAAGAAGGTAGGAGGTGAGGTAGGAAAGGCTGACCTAGGTTAGCTCACACGGGGCCTTGTGGGTCATGATCAGGGCTGCGGGCGTCAGTCTGAGCGCAGTGGAACATCGCTGTCAGTCCAGCTAGTGATCTACCTGAGAGTAGAAATGACAACCTCAGAATCTTGGCACAGCCGCATGGGCTGACTGACTTAGAGCAGGGGGATAGTTCCAGCTTCCCTCACTCTTCTTTCTAGCTTTCATTCCCTCTTCCTTTCAGGTGTTTATTAAACACATATTGTATGTCAGTGACTGTGTCTCTGTGGGTGCGAACATTCATCTAACCTTCTTATTAAGTTCAATTCCTCTCTGTGAATTAGTGCCAGATACCTAATCCAAAGCGATCCATGTTTCCCCATTACCAAGAGAAACTTTGGTTTGGTGTTCCGCAGAATTTGTGACATGTACAACTAGGATTTTCTCCAGCTGTGTTGGAGAAAAGTCCGGAGGGGTGGGCCTGCTTCTACTTCATCTTATCCACCGTGATGCCTCCTCTCTGAGAACCACTCCCGGCCTCCTCTCTGAGCCTTCCTCAGGGCTATGCAGCATCTTCTCCACATCCCTCTGTGGCCCTTGGTCTCCTGGGATCAGTTCAAAGTCCCTGTCCTCTGTTATGACCTCTCCTCGAGGATTTCTCCCTCATGCTGCTCTAAGCACTACTCCTGGGCATTAAGACCTCCCTGATCACCCTTGCAACACAATCCCCCGCTGGAGAATGGTACCTTGAGGACTTGAGCTGATCTTTTATCATTTCATCCTCCCAAGGACCTAGACTCCTGCTCTCCACAGGAATGTAAGAAATGATTATTACTGATGATAAAAACAGCATCAATACAGACAAGCCTCAAAAGGCTCAAGTGTTTCTTAGTTTTATGCTGATTCCCCCTGGGATGGGGAGAAATAATCACAATGGCAATAATCGACCAGTGATGTTGATAAAGGCTAGTGTGTACTGAACACTGAGTGCATGCCAGATACGCAGCCAGCATCTCATAATCTGATTTGCTCCTCGTCAAATCCCTACCTGCAGCCCCCTGGATTTGATCCTAAGAGACTCTGCCTGGTGGGAAATGCTCTCAAGCACTGATCAATAGAGTTGCCCTTTGCAATCTCTCTGAGCCTCAGTTTACATATTTGTGAAAACGGGATAACAAACCCTCAACTTCTCCCTTTTCCAGGGTTGTTGTGAGACGCGAATGAGGCAGGACAGCAAGTGCCACGTAAACATGTGTTAAAGAAGGATAAACATAAAAATGAAGAAGAAGAAGAAAGTAACTCTTGTTTCTGGGGCAATAGCAGAATTCCAAAAGCAACAGACAGTTCACTTTCTTACTCCAGAAATGGATCTTGTTTATTGCAATATTGCTAAGTTACTGGTTAAGTCTGAACTCATCTCAGGAACAGGTCATAAGTGAAAGAGAGTGTGATTCAATGCAATATTGGAAGGCAAAATTCAATAAGTATTGACGAAGGTCCTTCAATTCTAGTTTGCTTTGACAATAACCTTTATTTTTCAATTAATTAAGCCCATGGTTCCCCAAGTCAAATAACAGGCTGGACTTGGCAGGGTCCAGTGCTCGGCTGTCATCTCTGCTGCTCTCCTCTGAGGGGGTTCTCCTATCCCAAAGATGGGGAATGGCACCCACCCATCCCAGCCCCCAACCCCCAGGCTGGAGGGAGAATCTTCACTCTGCTTCTGCAACATGGTAGCTACTAAGGAAAGGAATTACAGTCCATAGGAAACAGACTTTCTGCCTTGTGCAGTTTTGCCTAAACACACAGGTCAGGATGTGGCTCTTTGGGACACAGGCTTGGGGATCCCCTTGGAGAAGAGGGTGCATATTATTTGAGTGGAATCGGGAAAACCTTTTGGTCTCCTTCTCAGTAATACCAGCATCATTATTGTTTGATTCAAGTATTGGAGATGATTCACTTTGTTTTCACCCGAGTCATTTTTTTTTTTTTTTTTTTAGTAAGAGTAAACATTCCTGAGAGTGGTAATGTATAAAGTATTAACATCCTAGTGTCAATTTGTCTGCTATCCCTTTTCTGACAGGAAGGAAGTATGGGCCTTACAGAATAGACTCCAGGGCAGTGAGTGAGGCCCTTTAACTACATCATCTCATTAAATCCCCACAACGCCTCGGCATGGTAAGAATTAAAGGCCGGGGGAGAGTAATTCTCAATGGGTCACACAGTTGGTAGGTGGCAATGATGGTTTTAAGCCCATGTCTTCTTATAAACCTGGCCTTCTGCCTATTATTCCTCACAGCCTTCCCAGATAATGTATGATAATTCTGGTTGCTTGGAAGACAGAGAGAGGCTGAGATTTGGGTCACTGGATAAAATCCTTTGTAAATACCAAAGCAACCAGTCACGTTTTTGTAGTGCCTTGAAAGTCCCGAATGAAAAGTATGCCTGTACTGGTTTAAAAATACTTCCAGCACCCTTATATGTTATTCAAATAGACTGTGACAGAGCTGGCTAGGGGGTCATCCCTTAGCTGGCCGTGGGGTCATTCATTTGGCTCTCCGCCCATGTGTTTCACTAATTGGATGAGGCAGATTCTATCTGTCACCAATGGAAACGCTGATTCATTCTCTGTAAGGGAAGGTGATATCCAGGGAAATGTGTGTTTTCACCTGGAAGATCTACAGCCATTAGCTAGTGTGACTTCCCATTACCTCAGCCCTTTGGCCTTCTCATCTTTTGCGTTTTCTCTTGACTTTGAGTTATACTGTTGAGTAGAAAGCAAAAGAAACTTGCCAAAAGGTTGATTTGATCCCTTTGCTGTGGATATTTCCTTCTGCCTGTATGTCCTGGCTAGAATGAATAAACCTGCAATCCCTTTTAATCTCCACTGCTGTTCTTTGATAGTGGAAAACATTCCACTCACAGCCATTCTGCAATCAACATCCCCAAGTCACTGAGGAGAGATCTAACTAGATTTTTGGTGGCAATTTAACTCCAAGTTGATGCAATCAGTGTTCTGTACAGGCGAGCGTGATGCTATTAGGGCCTTTTCTCCCTTTGTAGGTTCACAGACTTCGATTTTCTCAGCAGTTAGGAGGCATGTGATGTTGAAGCCAATGAGATTATAGCCTCAGAATCAAATTCTGCAGTTATTAATGCAATCATAACCTTCTGCTCCAGGACTTACAAAACCGACTTCACTCTCCCAAACCAATTCGATGATGCTGGAATGCTCAAGGAGACCCTTGCATGATATGCAGGGCACACAGCTTTAGTACTCCATTCTGTTGTTTTTGCTTCCTTTCTGTCCTCCATTTCAAAAACTCACCCTCTTTTGTGGGTGATACAGGAATCTATGACTCATGGACTGAATGTTTATGTCCCCCAAACTCATATATTGAAGCTCTCTAATTCACGATGTGACTGTATTTAGAGACAGGGCTTCAAAAGACGTAATTAAGGTTAAATAAGGTTGGGTCCCTGATCTGATGGGATTCCTGTATAAGAAGAGACACCAGGGAGCACTCTTTCTTCCTCCTTGCCCCCACAGAGGATACAGGAGAAGGCAGCCATCCACAAGCCATGAAGATTATTTCACACCACAACCAAGATGGTGCAGACACCCTGATCTTGGACCTGCACCCTCAGAACTATGAGGAAATAAATGTCTGTTATTTAAGCCACCCAGACTGTGATATTTTGTTATAGCTGCCTGAGCTGACTAATTCACAATCGATGTGGGAAATATTGGCTATCTGAATGAATTTGGAAGAAGATGTTGATGAATTATTCCAAGATCCTTGCAAATGTGATGAGAGTTAATATTAAATTAATACTGAGGAGAAAACTTTTGGTCATCTGGAAATGATGAAGCATATGATATATTTTGTTTCTTTTTAAGTCCCAAATAAGAACTAGCAGCTTCTGGTCATGGAGTTTCCTGCCTAAGAGAACACAAAATACTACCCCCCCTTGCTCCCTTTTCCCCCCACAAACACCTTCACACACCTATTTTGAATAGGCATCAACTACTTCTGCTTAAAGATAGTGAAGTTCCACTGTAACTGAGATCAGACCAGCAATATATTCTATTCATTTGAGTGTTGGGCTTGCATCACTGTGTTTTACTGAGCTAATGAATTTACTTTTCTAATGGAAGAAAGCCAGGAAATGGGAGGAGAAAAACCTGGGCCTACTTAAATAGTTAAAGATAGCACAGTGGATTTGGAAATGGAGCAGTCAGAAAACATTTGCTTTCCTTCTTTTAAAAAATGTATACAATAAAGTTTTAAAAAGCAAACTCAACCCTCCAACAATAATTAAAACATATGCTTTGTTAACTGTTATATCCCTGTAGGTGACACGGTGTCTGGTACAGAGCGGGCACTTTATAAATAGGTACCAATGAGTGATTATTAATGAATAATCTGGCTGCATTGCAAACACATTCCCTAATAAGGAAAAAAGAAAACTGGAACTTTTGCTTTCATGATTTATCTATGACAAACTTCACAGTAGAAGAGATCGGGATTATAGTATGAAACATTTCAGCCATAATCTATTTCAAGGTTTTTTGTTTTTTTGTTTTTTTTCCTCGAAGTGTCCTTGGTTGCTTCTCTCCCCCAAGCCTACAGCCCAGATAGGAGGGATAATAGGTCTGCATTCTCATGGATTCAACTATTCAAGGAGCAAAGGGCATTTAATTTTATTAGATTTAGAATTACATTTTCATTATCATCTCAAAAGTCCTTTATGGCGTGACAGCAATGTTGTTACTTAAGAATTCAGTGGGTCACGATGGGAAGCTCTGACGTTATTATTACATTTATTCTTCCCTGGCTATCACCCTCAAAACTACAGAATTGTATTACCTAGTAATAGAGATCTTGACAAGAAGTAAATTTTGCTAAATCAAAAACTTTATGTTCAAAAGCTATACAAAACCATATGAGGTTCAGAAATAGTAAGATTATTTTCTTATTTAGAAATGATTTATAATAGAAAGTATAACTTTTCTCCTTACCTGACTCATACAGCTTTTGAATTACGATCTGTCATAATGATTTTAGACCAGATCAAAAAATTAATTGTTGATTTAATACTCTAACAGTCCCTGAGGATGAGGACCCTGAACTTGTATGACTTGCCAAGGTTACAGTTGTTACGTGGTGAGGTGTGGGTTTGGAATCTCTGTTTGACTCAATGGTTTTTCTTTTCAGCCAGGGAAGCACGCATCTGCATCTCTCCTCAAGGAGCCTCATAATGGCTGGGTACAGAGTTCATTTATTACATGTCTGCCCTTCCATAGTATTTTTCTGTTAGACAACTAATGACCAGATGCACCTTGAGATTCCCATAGCATGGGACCTAGTAAATTCATAAAAAATAATAAACACACTGTATATAATAATAAATACACTGTAATTTACTGAATGAATGGATGGTGTTGTTGAAACCCATCTTTGTATTCCACAGCCACAAATATTCATTTTAACCTTAGCAATGTTCCCCTAAATGTGGTCTTCTTCAGGAAGTTATCAAATGAGAGTCATTATCAATCACCAAAAATGGGTAAGTTTTTTCTTCTTCTCCTAGAAATATGATTCAGTTTTTGCCCTACTGAGAACAAGCCATGTGAGTTAGCAAGCAGAGTCACACAGAATATTTCCCTGTGCTTTTCTCAAGAAATAGGCAGCCTTTCTGTGCAGACTTTAAGAAGAACATTGTGCAGAAATAATAAATCCACACACCCATTTCAAAGTTCTAAGCACATCCATTCTAGGTGATGTATGTCTGCACACTCTCAGAGCAAAACTATCTTTATGAGCAAGTATCAGCTCAAATACACACAGGAGCTCAAGATAAAAGGTTATGACAAGAACATAAAAAACTGGATGGGCTCAAAGATATAAACTGAGGCCATGGTCCATAAACAAGGACACCATCTAAGTTGCTCCAAATTGACTTCCTAGGATTCTGTAAACATGAACAGAACATTCTTTTTTAAAGGGAGGCTTGGAGAGATCCCTTAAAAACTTGGGTCTCACTAAGCCTGAAAGCATGACATATGATGTTATGTTGTGCAAAGCTAACACTGAATTAATGTTTTCTGATGGAATGACTGAGATTTCAAAATCAAATCAATAGATACTAATTTAATGTGTATCAAGTAAGATGCGGGGTGAGGAGATGATGAACTCATCGAATAATTGATAGTTTGCTTTCTTCAATGAGGCACGGTCATTATGACATTGCAAAGAAGCCAATCAAGATCTAATTAAACAACAGCAACAACAACATCAACAGTGCCATAAGGCATCATGGAATAATGGTCAGGCAGCAACTGACTTATGGGATCTACGTGGCATTCAGTTGACTCTGATCGCTTCATGCCAATACTTTCAGCAGATATCACTCATCAGTCACTGGGCTTTATCCTGCTTGGCCCAGATGCATTTCTCATTTGTTTTTGGCAGCCAATTAGCTAGAACTGGCTGGCAAAATGAAATCTGTTTGTCATCTCTGTCTTATATTTTTCCTCACATGATATGGCTTGGGTCATCTAATCCTATTTTTTTACCACTCTCTCGGATTTCTGGCAGCCGATCTCAACTGTCTCACCTAATATCTATTTCGACCTCCTTCTCAAGAGCCATCCTTTGTTGTAGAGACTGGAAAGTTAAGCCCTGTCTTATCTACACTCCCTTATATTTAGCATTCCTTATTTTAGTTCCATTTGACTTTGGAATGGAGGGGAGAGAGGCAAGGCTGGGGCAGAAACAGCGTAATTCTGTGATCTCAGCTTCTGGATATGGGGTCTCATGTTGCAGTGATCAGCTTCACTGATTATGGCAGAGGTGGGGTGAGTCTGGGAGCTGGGAGTCATTGCTAGAAGCCTTTCCTCAAGTTTGTTCCTCTAGCCTTTTCAACTAGTTTATAAGCCCCCTAATATCTGGTAATAAAATCCTTTCTTCTTAAATCTGATAGAATATCCCTCTTATCTGTAACTGAACTCTAGTCTATACTGCCTTTGTCCCTTAAATAGCTCTTAGTATGAAGTCTGCCCAGAAGTGAGTAGAAAAGGTTTCTATTACCCGGTTATCTAGAAACTAGATTTCTGTGAAACACTGATAGCATGGTAACTATTGGAAGCCTTCAACCACCAGCTCTGAAACTTAGAGTCTGACTTTGTGCAATTCTCTCAATTCCCCTTTGAGCCTCATCTGTAACCAGAGAAGATCATCCTGACTTTGGGTTGCTTCTGTCTCTAGCATTCTTTACACTTGATAAAAGGATTTACCAATGTGTCCCTTAACATAGCTAATTATTCAACACATTAAAAGAATTTACTTATTGTATACTTTGTAACTTTATTGCATGAAGTGAAATCATTTTATTTTTGAATAAACGTAATTGATTACTTCAAACAGTGGTGACTTGAAGCTACTTCTGGAAGAGGCACCTTACAGTGTAAAACAATTTTAGGGATCTTAATTTCATCTGACAGAGAGGGAAACTGAGGTCATTAAGAAAAAATTATGCACATAAATTCATACATCTATGGGATGTCACTTAATTCTATTATAATTCCAGTAATATCCTCCTTTATTCCAAATTTACCAGAGAAAAAAGGGAAGAATATAGTGTGAGTTTGGGTGCTAATTATTTGAATGGAATGAAGAAGGTAAGCTGGGAGTTTACATTTTTATTTCTCAGCAATGCTCATTTATTATATGGCCAGCCCTTGTACTATGTCTCTTTGTGCATTCCTGAGACTTGTTCAACTTCTAACATCTAAAACTTCATGCCTATGCATGAGTTTCTAAATTTGATCATAAACCTTTTGACAAGAATCTACTTTTCCATTCTTAGTGAACCCAGTGTGCCCTGCATTACATAGGCATTCAATAAATGTTTACATAGGCACATAGGCATTCAATAAATGTTTGTTATTCTTTAATTAAATTGTACTTAAGAATAAATAAAATTTTACCTCCATAAAGAGTCAGATGGTTAAAATTCAGAGTACTCTCTTTTAAATTTTCTCTGACTTCATCATTATTATGTAGTTAGTGTTCTGTTAATTTTTTCCAACCTCATTTGAGGTGGTGTTCAAAAATGTACATTCACTGCAGAAGAATAAAACAGTAGATTTTTAAAAACATACAAGATGAGTCAAAAAAATAAAACCAGGTTAAAAAAATATAATGCTTCTAACAGTTAGTCACTATGGGTTTTAAATTTTATAGTGAGCTTCCTGGCAGCCAAAGCAAGAAGCAAAACATAACCTTTTACAAAAAAAAAAAATAGTTACCATTTATAAATTCATAAGGTGCTTGAGAGGACAATTTTTGCTAGAACTGAGCAGAATGATATGGTGAAAAGATCACCTAACAGAAGTCAGAAAAATACAAATACTAACATTTGTATAGCATCTACATTATACAAGCATTTTATACATGAAAGTTCACCTAAGCCACGGAAGTCTGATGTATGCATTATGTTTATTAGTAGCATTCTAATTTTTTTTAAAGATTTTATTTATTTATTTGACAGATAGAGACACAATGAGAGAGGGAACATAAGCCGGGGGAGTGGGAGAGGGAGAAGCAGGCTCAACTTCCCATTGTTGAGGAAGCCAGGAAAGTTACAGATTCTTCTGGAGGTGAGAATAAGTACAGACTTTTATTTTTTCTTACTATATAATAAAAACTGGTGAGGAGGAACAGACAAAGTGTGGTTTCCCTTTAGACAGATTTCAGAAGATGCATTATTATACCTAGAGTGACTTCCAACTGAATTGAGAGAAAAAGGAAGGTTTTGGACCAACCAATCATTCCCCAATGCCACTTATTTTGCAGAGATAAGCAATAGCATCTTTCTTAGAGGTTTATTACAGGATGGCTCCAATAGAGCTCAAATATTTGGGAGATACGCATGCCTCTAACATAATCTAAGCTAAATTAGCAAGTATCTGTAGCTGACAAGAAGCATCAGGGTACTCAATCCTGTTCGTGTCTCTGGCATCAAACAGTACCTTGAAGAAGAATGTTGACTTTCGCCAGCGTGAAAACCAGCAGTTGCAGGCACCCTCTTACTAGGGGAGGAAAGTGATGGACATGCACAGCCTATGAAAAGATTGACATTGCTGGGCACAGTGCTGGGATTAATCTTTTACAGTTGTGGGAAGCCAAGCAAACCTGAAATCCAACCATCACGGAACACGCTGAAATCATTAAGTGTATATAAATCTCTATATCATTACCCTGGCCAGGTGGAAAAGGTTCATTTACTGCCTGCTGTAGGAGTTTAGCTGATAACACTGAAGAGGGAAGAAGGGTGTAAAATAAAGTACTTTTCATGTGCACTAAGGCCATTCCTCAAGAATAGCCCAACAATGGATAGTCATAAGGCCAATGGACAATATGACCCACATCTCAACTTCTGAAAACAGGGAGCCAAAGTGACTGTACTTTTAATTAACTATCTTTAACACTATGTGTTCACTGTCTTCTATTACTACATTGGCTATCCCATAATGACGTGCGCTTAGCATTTAACTCGTTACAATTTCAGTCAGTGACCTACATGTTTAATTACAAATAAACACAGGTTAAGGTTTGATTCCAAAATGCTCAAACTGTATCTGCAAGAAAGAGTATGGATGGAAATTACTGAAACTAATAGAAGCTAACTCATAAAGCTAACTCATGATTATTGAAATTCTTCCTCCTTTAATCCTCAAGTCTTTATTCCTGTCCTCCACCTAGGAAACTCCTTATCATTCTTCAAAGCTCACTATACTATCTCTCTTTGATGCTTTCCCCAGCTCCAGTAAACAGTTTCATGCTTTGTCTTTTTTTTAAATAATTCTTTTCATTTTAAGATATATTTATTTATTTGAGAGAGAGGGAGAGAGAGAGAGAGAGAGAGAGGAAGGGTAGAGGGAGGGGGAAAAGGAGAGAAGCAGATTCCCTGCTGAGCAGGGAGCCAGACTCAGAGCTCATCCCAGGACCCTGAGATCATGACCTGAGCTGAAACCAAGAGTCAGACGCTTAACTGACTGAGCCATCCAGGCTCCCCTTTATCTTTTCTTTTTATCACACCACTTTTCTCCTGGTTTATGATGTTTCTCTTCCAACCTTGAGCCCTTTAAGAAGAAAACCATATCATTAATAGAGTTGGTATATGGTTGTTAAAAAAGGGCTACAGCAACCCTCAGTTTGTTTCCTGAGATTAAGAATTCCTCATATCAGTGAGGTCATATGATACATGTCTTTCTCTGATTGACTTATTTTGCTTTGCATAATACCTTCTAGTTTCATCCACGTGGTGGGGGGTGGGAGGGATGGGGTGGCTAGGGATAGGTATTGGGGAGGGTATGTGCTATGGTGAGCGCTGTGAATTGTGTAATCTGATGAATCACAGACCTGTACCTCTGAAACAAATAATACATTGTATGTTAAAAAAAAAAAAAGAAGATAGTAAGACGGGAAAAATAAAGGGGGGGGGAATCGGAGGGGGAGAGGAACCATGAGAGACTATGGACTCTGAGAAACAAACTGAGGGTTCTAGAAGGGAGGGGGGTGGAGGGATGGGTTAGCCTGGTGATGGGTATTAAGGAGGGCACATATTGAATGGAGCACTGGGTGTTATACGCAAACAATGAATCATGGATCACTACATCAAAAACTAATGATGGGGGCGCCTGGGTGGCTCAGTTGGTTAAGCAACTGCCTTCAGCTCAGGTCATGATCTCAGGGTCCTGGGATCGAGCCCCGCATCGGGCTCCCTGCTCTGCGGGAAGCCTGCTTCTCCCTCTGACCCTCCCCCTGCTTGTGTTCCCTCTCTCGCTGTCTCTCTCTCTCTGTGTCAATTAAATAAATAAATAATAAAATCTTAAAAAAAAAAAAAACTAATGATGTAATGTATGGTGACTAACATAAAATAATAATAAAATAAATTAATTAATTCAAAAAAAAGGGGGCTCTGCAACCAGACTACCCATGCTCAAACCCTGGTTCCACAGCTGCACGAACTTGGGTACAACCCTGAGCCCTTTAAGAAGAAAACCACATCATTAATAGAGTTGGTATATGGTTGTTAAAAAAGGGCTCTGCAACCAGACCACCTATGCTCAAACCCTGGTTCCACAGTTGCATGAACTTGGGTACATTCCTCAATATCATGTGCAAAATGAGAAAAACTGGAATATCTACTCGTTGAGTTATTGCAAGGATTCAATGAGGTAATAACATACAAAGTGTTTTGAATAGCACCAGGCTCAGGTAGGTGTTTGGCATTATTTCTTTTTCTTTTAATATCACCGCTGTCTTGCTTAAGGTCAATAATGACATACTGTGATTGTGTATAAAAAGAAGAAATTCCATAACAAATATGCACTTCTAAGGTGTTTTCTTGTCAGTTCTCCAAATAGTTGTGATTCAATAAGGAGCATATACGATGAAAGTAAGTATTTAGGGACTGAGCTTGATTGGCCCCTTGTCCCATATTGGAGTTTCTTCAATGAGCCTCCAGTTATTTACCTGAAATATTTTATAAGAAATCAGGAGTATCTGTAAACATACTTATGCCCTACAGAGTTCTAAAACAATTCAGGCAAGGAACAGTGGATATGGATGGCAAGGTTTGTATTAAATGACTTTCTTCAAAAATGTTTTGACAAACTTAGGTACAGCCTGGGAAGCCATAAAGAATCTGCTTCTTCTCAGTCACTGAAAACTCCATTAGCTGGCCTCTCTTGGGTTCTGATCATGGACACTTGGTACTCGTTCCTGCCCCCAGTGCACCTCTTTGGCAGTGAATGTCCCAGAAAAGCTTTCACCACATACACAGGGTGGGGGAACCCAGGCATATGTGCAGGGAATGGAGATCCATGCAAAGCAGTCTTCTTGTCCTGAGAAGGCCCCTTCCAGTCAGGACTACAAACCACTGAAACTCTGACCAAAATGTATTCAATTCATTCAAATAATCCTGAGCACCTACAAAATCCTACTGCTATTTCAGGGGCTAAGAATCCAGCAGTGAACCCCCAGAAGCAAAAACAACTAAGCAGACCTTAAGGAAAATAAAGTTGATTTGAAGGTGATGTACTATGGAGACAAATGAAGCAGAAAAGGGAGTCAGTTGGTCCTGAAAAAAAGGGCAGCAGACACGCAGTATTAATTAGATGGGAGGATCAGGGAGAAACCCATGGGGACTTGAGAGTTTGTGAAATGGATTAAATGTTTACATCCTCCCAAAATTCATATAATGAAACCCTAATCCCAATATGATGGTATTTGGAGGTGGGTCCTTGGGGAAGAAATTAGGTCATAAGGGTGGAGCCTTCATAAATACCCTTCTATGAAGAGAGGTCTAGCTAGCTTTTTTACCACCATGCAAGGACACAATGAGAAGCTGGCAGTCTGCAATTTGGAAGAGTTCTCTCAGCAGATCCTGAGCAGGCTGGCACCCTGATCTTGGTCTTCCAGCCTCCAGGACTGTGAGGAATAAATGTTTGTTGTTTAAGCCCCCAATTCAATGGTAATTTATCAGAGCAGCCTGGACAAACTTAAGACCATGCACATGAAGTACATATAGGAAAGAGTTTTTGTATTTTTGAAAATTCTGCTCTTCTCTGATGTGACTTATGTCATGGAAAACCAACATTCTGAAACATTTGCCTATTTAATAAATTGTCACTAATGAGAAATATTTTTCCATTGCTTTTCAACTGTATAATTAGATATGAATCCCTCAGACAAAAAAGAGCCCAAGAAAAAATAAAACAGAACTTATGAATTCAGTAAAAACTAAGTTTCTATTTATTAGCTTTTCAATAATAACTCCCAAAGCAGATCACAAAATGTGCAATAAATTATTTTTATGTTTGGGACTATTTAATGTTTTAAAAATGTTTTAAATGTTTTAAAAAAACATTTAAAGAAATGTTTTAAAAAAATCTCTGGTTGCTCAAATTAAAAAAAATCATAAACTAAAAAGCTATTCAATTTCATCAAGCCTCTGTACCCTATAACAGATCACACAAAATCTTCTTTGTGGATAAAACCCCAGTTTCTGAGAGTTTGAAAGATGCTCACGGTTTTGAGAAATGAATATACTGATCTCCAGTGAAAAATGAAAAATCCCAAACCTCATCAAAGGCAACAATTCAAACTATTACTGGAAATGAACAAAAAGTGTACCTTTGAAATATACAGTTTTTAAAAAATGGAAATTGATTTAGATAACTCAGCTTTCCATTAGTGTTTCACAAACTTAAATTGTCTTGCAATCACCTGGGTGCTTCTTAAAACTGCTAAGTGTTGGCTCTAATCTCAAGATGAGAATTTGAAAATAGAACCGGGGAATCTGAATGAACATCAAGTACCTAGGTGATTGAGATCCCAGGGGTCTTCAGACAGAAAAGAATTGCCCTTGGAATGCAATGAAATCAAACAAAAAGATCCACTTTTATATAAGGAAATATTAATGAACTGTACACACAAGCCATAAATATTTCCACATGTTTTGATTAAAAGTGGCTTTATAATTAACAACCAATGTGCTTTAACTCATAAAACTAGCCCTTTCTATTTGGAGGTTAACAACAGGTCAGTTAGGGAAAGAAGCTCTTCCCCATCCTTTGGTTTCCATGATGACACATCTTCCCTAAACCACCTGGCATCAGTTGGTCCTCACTTCCTCCTTGTGGAAGAATGATTTATCTGATTGGTAAATTCAGGAAATAGCTTTTCTACTTTGTTCACAGTCTCCATCTCGTTTTTCTGGAGCAAACTCCCCACGAGGAGCAGGATTCTTTTCTGTTCTTCCAAACCTCAGTCTCCCCTGGGCAGCACCATCCTTCCTAGAGTGTGGGCAGCAGGAGCGGGGGGTCCATCCCAGGCAGCATTGCCTGTGACTGCCTAGTTTGAATCCAGTCAGCAGGTCCATGAGCCTCTCACACTGGGCTACAGCCTCCATCTGGTTTCTATCATTAACAGACCATATTTTGCCCTCTTTCTCCCATGCCTTTGTCTTTGTTCTGATTCATTCAGAATAAGGTGGGGTGGGGGGGAAGGATGCTATTTCTCTGGCTCCCTTCAGAACCCTGATAGTCAAAACAAGGGCTATTATCAGATATACATGCAGACATCAGAGTAGCAATATTAATCATGGATTCAAACACTGAAATCAACAAGCCATGTTTATCCCATTTTATTTAAGAACAAGCCTAAAAAGTTTTGTGTTTTTTATCATTTCATTCATTCAATAGTAAAAAAAGGAACTAAAAGTAAAAATTCATACTATCTAAATCTATTCATACTGTCTAAATTGGAATGTTGAAAGATATATAAAAAATTTGTAGGTGGTGAGAATATGATTTATAATTAACTTGCAATCTCAGCTTTAAGACATTTACCCAAATCTCCACAGTTTGTTCAACTCATCTCTTATCCATCTGATTTGGACTAATAACAAAGTATAAATAATTAGAATATTTTGACACAATAGCATTGGGAAGTCAGTTAATTTCTCCAATCTTCAGTTTATTTTTTTCTGTAAAATGGGAATAAAAACTTACCTCTCTTCTTGTAAAGCTGGGGCAAAAGTGAAATGGGAGTACATATGATAGTGATTCATACACAATAAAATAATATGCCATTATGAATTATTATTTCTTTTGTGAATTAGAATACTGAATATTCAGGAATTTTTTTTAACTCAGTTTTTAACTAACTGAACATTGTAGCCTTCATCTTTTCTGAAGACTTCTTCCAGCCACTAAGGATTAAAATTCTGCCACAAAAATTATTCTGAGCCATTTGTTAAGCCTGTTTTATGCTCACTACATTTATTCTCCTTGAGCAGTAAAGTTGTGAATATTGACTAAGTGCTTAGTTGATAGCATGGAAATAAATATCTTTGCCTTATTTAAATTATCCCATTTTTCTTTGTCTTTGAAGGAAAAACAAAGCTAATATGGAGTAGTAATTAGTGCTGAGATGGGACAGGTTCAAGTCCAATGTCAACGATCCTAATTCTCGTCTACAGAGTAAGACTTATTCATTATTATGCTAGAAAATTTGGGGGAAGATCATCTTAATTAAGAGGTACATTATATTAATATTCTCTAGCAGCATGTGGGGTCGAGAGGAGGGAGACATCTCTCATTTGTGTACTTAATTTTAAGACTTAGTTCTGTTTAATTCTATTTAACCAAATTCTCTTTAATTAAGAGAAGGTGCAGAGAATGAAATAATAGTGTAATTAATTTAATTTTTAACCCTCTACTTGGAATTTGCCTCTACTCTTTCCCACCAGAGATGAGTATGAATACGGCCAGCACTCATCCATATTTAGAAGAAGGCACAAGAGGAAGCAAATCAAGCAAAGGATAACCAGAGATAGTCAATTCTTATCCTTTATCCCTTCTTAAATGTGACATTGGCCTCAGAACAACACTCTTGATATCTCAGAATATACAGTGCTCTGGAGACATCAGCAGAGTGTCTGTGGCTTACTATGCAAAGCATAAGCCAAGCCCAAGAGTGAAGAACAAGGCACTGTCAGGTAATGCCACCACTGACACCATTTATAATGGAGTGAAAAGTTCTGTAAGGGGAGGTAGCTCATGGTGTAGCTGTCACAGAACACAGTTTCAAGCCATTCTTACCCACATGAAATATTTCCCTCCATTCCCAGGCTGAGAAAATTCACCGAAAGGAGCTGACAGATTTTCCTTAAAAGTAATTATTCCAGGGTTTAAATTGTCCCTTAAAGAACAGACATATTCAGGTCCCTCTGGAGTGTGGTGAAGAGATTTGTCTTCATGGAAAAATTTCTCCACTCACCTTAGACGGCCATTGGCAAGAATAGTTCCTATTATTGTAAAATGTGTGTTTTTGAATATATTAGCTAGGCAGGTCAACTCTGAAGTTCACAAAGAATTTGCAACTGTAGAATTTCTTTGCTGATTTTGCATTTTCCCTTGATTACACTTATAAAATGCTAAGCTACATGTTAGTTTCATTGTTGATGTATATAGAAGAGATATACAACAGTATTGAGGCCAGCTTACTATTTGGAGCATGATATTTTTAGTCTAAAATCTTATTAGGGACCTGGAACTTTTGTGCAAATTTTTAACGAGGTACATTTTCAAAAAAGAATTTTAGCTATACAGTCACCTATTGTCATGAAGAATGCATTTGGCTAATTCCCTCTGTGTCTCCTTGAACATTTGCAGCAATAGGAAGGTGTTATTCCCGCTTCTCACTCAGGTGATGTTTAGAAGCCTCTGGTAATTTCTTCAATGCACCAGTGATGTTTAGGAATTGCTGAATGTAGTGAAGACAGATATGAGATTTGGGTATTTGTTCAAGTGCCTCAGTCTTCTAATTATTTTATCATTCTCCATTTTCCCCCTGTAATTTGTTTAAATTTGAAATCACATCACCAATTTACCTCATTGCTGCCAGGTCTTCAATATTTTCTGTTTATTTATTAGAGAGTTTCTGTGACCGGGTCATTAATAACTATGAGTTTACTGACATGTAAAGTCATTCATACTTAATTCTATTCAAATGGATGTCTGGGAAAGTACTTGATCCCAGGTATACTATGTTGATTTTACTAATCCAAAGACCTTAGATATTTCTTCACGTAACATAGAGATTTAGAAAAACAAACAAACAAACAAACAAACAAACTTAGCCCTCATAAGAAAGCTCAGAATGGGAAAATGTGAGCTCCAGCTTCTGAAATCTGTGGTTGATTCTAATTCCACTGTTTGATTGCTCATAAAGTAGACAAGTTATTTAGCCTCTTTGAAAATATTTCCTCATTTACAAAAGTGGTTATAAAAAATACCTATGACCTATCTGATACGTGGCAGAACCAACAACAAGTTGCAACCAAAATATTCAGGATCAGCATAAAGGAATTTGTGTCTTGGGCAGCTCTCTTCACAGTGCCTGGGATCCTTTCTACCACCAGTTATGTAAGGGGAGATTGAAGTAATCAGAAAATTTGAGTTACCATAAGGTTCTTGCCTTGTCTCCAAACTATTCTGTCTCAAAGTTACTTGACCATTTTGAAGATCTGTGAAGTTGGTATGATGGTGACCTCCATCTTGTGGGCAAGGAAAATGAGGTACAGAGAGGTTTGGAGATTTGCATAGGACTCACAGCCAGAAAGTTTCAAGGGCAGAATTTGACCTATGTCTTTCTATCTGCAAAGTTCAGTGCTTCCTAACCTCAGTACTGTTTGCCTCTACAAGCAAGCTCTACCATTTATTCACCAAGGGACCCTGTGTACCTAATTACTTTATCATGACCTATATAACATGAAGGAGTTTAAGTGGATAGATTTTCATATCTTCTTAGCCAAATATCTGTAATTCTTGGTTTTAGACTTTGTTAACATGAACATAATGCACCACATTATTACTTGAGATGAATATGGACATGACTCTAACAAGAGATATTACTCTCCCTCCCTGCTATTTAAATTCATCTAAGTAAAATACATATATTAGTAAGGGTCAGGAAATATTTGAGTGTTTATAGCAATGATCTTATGCATGTCAATTTTCCTCCTAAATCTATACAAATGCAGGAATTACTTCATCTAGTGTAAGACGCTGCCATTTGTTCTCTTTCAATAAATAATCCAATGCCTACTAATCA
Source organism: Zalophus californianus (assembly GCF_009762305.2). NCBI lineage: Eukaryota > Metazoa > Chordata > Mammalia > Carnivora > Otariidae > Zalophus > Zalophus californianus. The sequence goes on from NC_045596.1 coordinate 16,583,646, forward strand.
TCAGTCTTGGTGGCTGAGATGGGCATGATGATTGGGAAAGGTTGTACTGTTTCATACAGACAGTGCATCCTGATTGACAAGAGAACAGGGCAAGAAGAACATTTTCAAGCTACAATGGAAATTTCATGTCTGCACAAAATAAGATTCCTAATGTTAGTTTAAAAGTCATTAGCAGTGGGGTGCCTGGGTGGCTCAGTCTGTTAAGCAACTGACTTCAGCTCAGGTCCTGATCCCAGGGTTCTGGGATCGAGCCCCCTATCAGGCTCCTTGCTCAATGGGGAACCTGCTTCTCCCTCTGCCCCTTGCCCTGCTTGCTCAGTCTCTCTCTCTCTCTCTCTCTCTCTCTCCCTCTCAAATAAATAGGTAAAATCTTAAAAAAAAAAAGTCAATAACTATCCAGCCCTAAGACAGTTTCTTCATTAAGCTGGCCAATATAGTCTCTCAGGTTAACCTTCAAAATGTCCCCTAACCAACAGCACAAGTGATAGTGCCATGTGTGCAAACCACTGGGAATACCCACATTACAGCGGGGCAAGTAAATTTGTGCAACTCCTTTATAAAGCAATTTGACCTTATATGTCAAGAGATTTGAAACACTTCATTCACTTGTCTCATTAATCCTTCTCCTAACACCCTATTCTAAGAATATAATTCTAACTATATAAACAACTTAATTACACAAAGGTTTTATTAAATAATTTTTCAAATACTAGAAAAAATGCAAATAACTTACATGTCCTAAAATCAGGGTAATTTATATACACATATTTATAGAATATAATGTAGGCATTAAAATATTTATGAACAATCTGTGAGCTAATATAAAAATACTTATGCTCTAATTTTGAATTTAAAACTACATAAAATTTTGTAATTTTTAAATATTATTTTGAAGTTTAAAGGAACAAGTCTTTGTGTAGAAAAATGATAAGTAAATAGAAAATATGACCAGTGTTATCCTTCAGTGGGTCTTAGGGGTATTTTCTTCATATTTCTTTCTTTTTTGTAATTGTAAAATTTCTGTAATGACTGTTTATTATTTTTGTAATGAAAAAAACACACTCCCTCTTAACACTGAGTTTCAGCTTCCAGTGATTTCCAATCTATGATGTTTTTAGACTTAAGTTCGGTTTTATGATTTATTAATATATGTATATATATTTTATATATATTATATATAAAAAAGTTTACACACTGTGTTTGATCATGGCTCAACCCAATGGTTCTCAAAATGAGAGGAGCTGATTTTGCTTGCCTTCCTGCCACTGGGATGTTCGGGAACACCTCGAGACACTTCTGGTTGTCACAACTCGGGAAAAGGTACTACTGGCATTTAATAGGAAAAGGCCTAGAATGCTGCCAATTGTCCTATAACTCAGAGGACCGATAGCACCCACACAAAGCATTAGCTGACCCAAAATATTAATAGTGTCAAGGTTGAAAAACCCTGCCTACATCAAAGTGATTAAAAATTATGTCAGTTCAAGAATGTTGAGGAACTAGAACAATTCTAAAATTTGTATGGAACCACAAAAGACCCTGAATAGCCCAAGCAATCTTGAAAAAGAAAAGCAAAGCTGGAGGTATCACAATTCTGGACTTCAAGGTATATTACAAAACTGTAATGATCAAGACAGTATGGTACTGGCACAAAAGTAGGCATATAGATCATTGAAACAGAATAGAAAACCCAGAGATAAACCCACAACTATATGATCAATTAATCTTTGATAAAGCAGTGAAGAATATCCAGGGGGAAAGACAGTCTCTTCAATACTTGGTGTTGGGAAAACTAGACAGCGACATGCAAAAGAAAGAAACTGGAACACTTTCTTACTCATACACAAAAATAAATTCAAATTAATGTGAGACCTGAAACCATAAAAATCCTAAAAAAGAAAATAGGCAGTAACTTCTTTGACATTCAGCCATAGCAACTTTTTTCTAGATATGTCTCCTGAGGCAAGAGAACCAAAAGCAAAAAGAAACTACTGGGACTGCATCAAAATAAAAAGCTTCTGCACAGCAAAGGAAACCATCAACAAAACTAAAAGGCAGCCTATGGAGTGGGAGAAGATACTTGCAAATTACATATCCAATAAAAGGCTAGTATCCAAAATATATAAAGAGCTTATAAAACTCAACACCCAAAAAACAAATGATCCAATTAAAAATGGGCATAAGACACAAACGGACATTTCTCCAAAAAGACAGACGGATGGTCAACAGACATATGAAAAGATGTCCATCATCACTTACCATCAGGGAAATGCAAATCAAAACTACAATGAGAGATTTCCTCACACCTGTCAAAATGGCTAAAATCAACAACACAAGAAACAATAAGTGTTGTCAAGGATGTGGAGAAAAAGGAACACTCATGCACTGTTGGTAGGAATGCAAACTGGTGCAGCCACTGTGGAGAACAGTATGGAGGTTCCTCAAAAAGTTAAAAACAGAACTACCCTAAGATCTAGTAATCTCACTACTGGATATTTACCCAAAGAATACAAAAACACTAATTCTGAGGGATACGTGCACCCCTATGTTTATAGCAGCAGTATTTACAATAGCTAAGATATGGAAGCAGCCTGTGTACATCAACTGATGAATGGATAAAGAAGATGTGAGATATATATATATTATATACACACACACATATATATTATTTAGCCATAAAAAAGAATGAAATCTTGCCCCTTGCAATGACACAGATGAAGCTAGAGAGTATAATGCCAAGCAAAATAAGTCAGAGAAAGACAAATATCATATGATTTCACTCATATGTGGAATTGTGGAATTTAAGAAACAAATGAGAAAAGGGAAAAAGAGAGAGAGAGGGACAAACCAAGAAATAGACTCTTAATTATACAGAACAAACTGATGGTTACCAGAGGGGAGATGGGCAGGGACATGGGGTAAATAGGTGACAGGAATTAAGGAGTGCACTTATCTTTATGAGCACTGGGTGCTGTATGGAAGTGTTGAATCACTATATTATATACCTGAAACTAATATAATACTGTATGTTAACTAACTGGAATTAAAATAAACACTTAAAAAAAGATTGTGGTGGAAACTCGGAGAAGTTTCTTACCAAGACCTCTGAATAAATTGTCTATCCATTATCTACCCATGCCTTCCATAAGAATCTAAGGTTATAGTGATAAGTGCTGTGCCTATGTGGTGCTTGAAATTTAGCAAAAGAGAAAGACATAGAGATCAAGAGTTTAATGTAGTTTGAAGTGTAAGATAGAGTGCTTTAGTATAACAGAAATGGACACTTAATCCAACTGGGTGGTTCAAGGGAGGCTTCTGGAACAGATGGCTCTGGAGCTGAGCTTAAACGCTAAGAATGATTTAATCAGGTGAAGACTGATGGGCTTTGTATTCTAGAAGGAGGGACATTCAGAGTGCAAGAAAAGGCATGAAGTAGGAAACAGCATGAAGTTCTTGAGAAATAACAAGTTTGATAGCAGTGGAGCATAACATGGGCACAGGAGCGCATGGGGAAGAGGCAAAGAGGCCTCAGATTCAGTGTCTTTTGCTGCTTGAGGAAGCCAAGACATGCTTCTCAGAGAAGGAAGAATATGAGCCAAGAGTTGAAGACTGAGAGGACATTTCTAGGAATATGAGGAGGGAAGGGCATTTGGGGAGAGAGAACAGTATATGCAAAGATGTGGCAGCTGGAGAAAGCATGAGTTATTTAAGGAACCTCAACAGTTCCTTGTGCTGGTATAGAAAATAGCAGAAGGAGGAAAAGAAGGCAGTGGTCCGATCCCATCTTTGTATCAGACTCAAAGAACAGAGATTTTGTGTTGTAGGTGATACAGAAGAATCTTGAGCATGAGCTCAATACCCTCATATTTGGAAAGACCTCTATTGTGAAAATATGAAGCAGATTGAAAGAGAACAGGGTGGGAATGAGGTTAAGATGAGACAAGTATATTGATATAGAGTCCATCAAAGATGCAGATGAGAAACCCACTGATAAGTATTTGTTGAGCCTCCATTATATACTTTCTACTGCTCTGGACCCAGGGCAAATTCAAGGAAAATCCACTCTGTACTGAGGTAGGGTGGTCCCTTTTCTCTAACTGAGTAAAAGATGAATTATACAAATGAAGTGATTTGGGGAATAGTGCACGAAGGTTTATTATTATTGTGTGATGTTGTACAACATACATCAGGACTGATTGAATTCAGATTGCGGTGAAAGGTGGTATTAAGAAAAAGAATAGGTTCTAGTCTGGGCTTACAGGGAGAGATATGTGTGCACTGGGGTGAAAGAGGCATTATGGGAGAAAAGGGAATAAAATGTGAGGATCTAGAAGCTGGGATCAACATGAGTTATCCTTGAAAATGTGAAAATAGGTTGTATCAATTATCAGTAGTTCCTAAGAATGAGTGATGCCAAATGCTAAAAGTGTCAATCAGATTCAGCTCAAAGGTCACCTTTGTGAGTCCTTTCTGAAACTCCCCGCCTTCTAAATGGGACTGACAAATCTGTCTTGTCCATATGTCCCTAGAAGGGACACCCACATCCTTGCAGATATGAGACCGGGGCAATTTGTTAACCTGATGTGTTCGCATGTTCATTTGTATGTAAACCCCTATTAGCCAAATCTGTGCTTTCTGTTCCCAATTACTAGCACAGTGCTTGGTACACAGATCACATTTAAGATCCTTTCTTTCATGAATGATTTGTTAAAAGAAAATGACATGCTCAAAATAGTGTCACTTAGGCCAAGTCATCAACCAGGGCTTAATGGCTCAACTAATAGCAGTTTCAACCTCCCCCAGAAAGATAGGTTATAACCTGTCAGTCAGGAATTTTCTTTTTTTTTTTAATGAATATTTTTATAAACTCCAACCCATCAACAAGGAAACTGAGTGTTGGAAAGATTAGGTCACTAATCCAAAGTTACACAAGTAAGCAACAAAGCTGGAGTTTTGAACCCACGTCAATTTGAGTCAGGAATTTTCTGATAAGCAACAATGAGGCACCCTATCACAGGGGTGTTCTCCATCCCCCAAAGCAAGATGCTTTATTCTGCATAACATTCCTTGGTCTTCCCCCTAAGGAAGTTGATTTCGCCTGGAACCAACTTTTCTTTTGCTATTAACTCCCTGCCCCACCCTCCTTCCTATAAAATTCTTTCATTTTGTACAGCTCCTCAGAGCTCCCCTCTACTTGCTGGATGGGATGCTGCTTGATTCTTGAATCACTTAATAAAACCAACTAGACCTTACTATTTACTTGGTTGAGTGTTTGTTCTTTGTCAGACTGAATGAATGACCATGGTTAGTAACATATGATGAATGTGAAGAAAAAAGATGGCCATGATATTAATGTTATAAGTAGTACTCAATAGTTGTTGAGCTCTCTGTTCCAGCCACTGGGCTGAGCAGAATTTTAACAAATACTTAATTTACTTCTCACAATAATCACAATAATCAATGAGGTAGCTACTATTATTCTCCCCATTTTACATGTGAGAAAACTGAGGTCAAGCGTGGTTATAAACCTTGTCTGAGACCATGAGGCCAATGCAAGGCAGAGAGGCACACTGACTTCAGGTCTATCTCACTTTAAAGAACATGATCTTACCCGGTATTTGTATATTTTTCATTTCCTTTTTTTTTAAAGATTTATTTATTTATTTGAGAGAGAGAGGGGGGTGGGGGCAGAGGAGAAAAACTCAAACTCATGGTGAGCATGGAGCCTGAAGTGGGGCTTGGTCTCATGACCCCAAGATCATGACCTGAGCCAAAATCAAGAGCAGGATGCCTAACCAACTGAGCCACCCAGGTGCCCCTGCATATTTTTCATTTTCAAGAGAATCTAGATTTAAGATGATTTTATTTTAAAAAATCTATCAAGAAAGTTTTTTTTTTTAATTTTATTTATTTGACAGAGACAGAGGGAACACAAGCAGGCGGAGTGGGAGAGGGAGAAGCAGGCCTCCTACTGAACAGGGAGCCTGATGTGGGGCTCGATCCCAGGAACCTGGGATCATGACCTGAGCTGAAGGCAGATGCTTAATGACTGAGCCACCCAGGCACCCCTATCAAGAATGTTTTATTGGAACATAGCCACGCTCATTCATTTGTGTGTCATCTATGGCTGCTTCTGTGCTACAACAGAGTTGAGTATTTAGAACAGACTGCATGGTCCACAAAGCCTATAACATTTACTATAGAACAGAAGGCTGACCACTGCTGCAGAATAAAGTTTCACGGGTGCCAAAGAACTCAGTGAAGAACACATTGCTCACATCATGGGTTTGGCCGCTCAGAGTTGTGGTTCTCAAAGTGTTGCCCCTCAACAGCTGCATTACATTAGAAATGTAAATTCTCAGACCCTCGCCTAGATCTACTGAGTCAGAAACGTTGAGGGTAGAGTCCAGCAGTCTGTATTATAACAAGCCACGTTAAGTGCTTCTGATACACAGGACAATTTGAGAATCACTGGTGTAACTCAAGGAATTTGAACATGTAATTCCAAAGTAATTATGAGAGACGCATTTATTGGCTCCTATTTGTGTTCCAGGGACTGAGCTACATGTTTCACTTATACTTTTGTATTCCCTACAACAATCTCAAAAGGTTGGGTGTATTAGACTTATTTTACAGAAAAAAGGAACTCAAGCCCAGAAAGGTGAAGTAACCTGTTTAAAGTTACTGAATTAAACTTCAACCTCAGATCTGCCTGCTATATACCCTATACACCTGCCCCTCATCTTAATCCGCCCTCCTACTGATCACATGTAAGGAGAAAGCAGCCCCTTCCATTCTGAGGGAGCTGCACTGGTTTATCAGCCAGACCTTGGCATTCCCTTAGTGAATATAAGCACTTTGAATTTCACAGAATATCCACCTCAGACAAGACCACTCTGTCCCTTTGATCGATCAAGACAAAAAAGCAAGATCACTCTGTCATCATATGTGAAAAGAGACAACAATATGAACTTTGTTTAAACCACAAAAATGACCAAATATTCCCCATCCTAGTTCTTGTAGCTTGTTTCTTGGCCAATTGCGGCTTTAGCCTCTGTCTAGTCTATACTACTTATAGATGAGATTTACTAAGATAATCATAGAATTAGCCTGGCTTCTTGACTTTATTTAATCCAGAGCAAAGCCCAAAATCATAATCTCCCAACACAAGCTCAAACGCTGTAAGTCCGTTCTATCTCCTAACTGAGATGTTCCACCGCTCTCCATGGTATGGGCTCCCCTTCTCTGCAAAGAGCAATGAAGCTAAATTATTCAACCACAGGTGTGTTCCTAAGGACCTTTGGCTGGAGGCCATTGAAATGTACAATTTCTCCACCTTCATCTCCCTTCCCCATTAAGATTCCAGCTCTCTGCTCCTAGCTGGGGTGGGGAATGCGTTCTCAAAGTAAGAAAAATTGAAAAATAATATTCCCTAAACCTATCAGTACCCAGTATGTTGCCAGATCCAGAGCAGACACTTGGTATCTTAAATGGATTAATGGACTTTTATAACCAAGGTGATTACAAACAGTGATTTCAGGAAACTGCCTTTTTTTTTTTAAATCTATTTATTAACCTCCAGTTTTTATCTGTCAGTCTTTTGATCCTATGCCACCACTGTCTTCTTTCAACCTTCCTTGAAAACTTCCAATTGGATGGCATGGCTCTTTTCTTCAAATCTTACAAAACCCTTGCTCCCTCTCACCAGACCCTTTTTTGTCTTGGATTAGTTATTCATGTTTGTACTCTTATCAATTTGAAAACTTTCAAGGACAAAAAAAATGCCCTTTTGTTCTCTATTTCCCTTCACACAGTCGGTGCTTGATACATGTGTTCAATTTCACTTATGAATTTAACAGGGTTTTTTTTTTTTGGTGTTGTTGTTGTTTTTCCAGTTAGAAAACTGAAAGGGCTGCTTTCCCAGCCAAATCAAAGCCCATGTAAGCTGGGCTTCTTCAGCTCACTGCTGGGTATTTCATCTGGAATTATTTCCCATGGCCGTGGGGCTCTAATGAACAGCTGCTCCAGATGCCTTTGGTATGTGGGTATCTCTACTTTGCAGTGGGATTTTGATCTGAAATCTCCCTCACAGAAAAAAATAAAATAAAATAAAACAGTGTAGCCAACTAATCAACAGCTTCCAGGCTACCATGGAAACTTAAAAGAGGCACTGGAGGCCCTCAATTATGCAGCCTAAGAAGAAGTACCCAGGTACCATTACTCTATGAGAGTAAATGGCACTCACACTGTAATGTTTTGAGTGTCTTCTATATACCAAGCATTGTGGTGGATAGCATGGATAATTACATAATAAGGAGAAGGAATAAAACTGTGTTAATTCCCTTTGACACTCTCTGTTGAATTCTGCACTGTGGACCACGTCCCTGTGTTGGCATATAGTATTACCTCACCCAGAGCCCTGCATATGGAAACTGCATAAGCACCTTGCAGGCCTATGAAGATGATGAACTTCTCTTTATCCATAAAAATCCAGCCTAAAAGTCAGCTCTTCCAGGGAGTCATCTCCAATCACTTCTATCTCTTCCATTTGGACTTAATTACTTTTCATTCTTCTTTGTATCTTGGACTTACTTACACTCATCTCTCTACTATAATGTATTGCCTTTCCTTTGTTTATATTCCCCATCTACTTATACAAATGAGAGTTCTGTGAGGTTATTCATCTGGGCCTAGCAGAGTGTCTGGCATATTGTAGACAATGGAGAAAGACAAGGGAGAAATATTCTTAAATGCAAGCCACTGCTGAAATAAATGGCAAAGTGATGCTCATTATTGATGGGTGCATGGCAGTGCATTATACCACTCTCTATACTGTGTTTTGTGGGATTTTCCAAAACAGAAGTTTCAAAATAATTGAAGGCCTTGCAAGATGTCAGTATACCTATCGGAACTGTTAAGTTCCTACCATAAATGGTGAGATCATATCTATAACTGTGACCTCTGTGTGCTTCCTGCTTCTTTTTTTTTTCTCTCAAGAAAGATATTTCATACCTAACAATGTTGTCCTAAAATAAAATACAATTATGCTGTTTCAGAACAAGTGCCGGCCAAGGATATTACAGTAAACACGAATTTTTGGAAAAACTGGAAATTGACAGTTCACATTAAGTATTTTATTGAGAAGGGCAATCTATAGGTTTTGCCCTATTGTCTTTCACCTGAATTGTTTCAAGAGCATAACTAGTATCTCTGCTTCCACGATTTTACTACAGAATTCATCTTCACCTACTCCCAGACTGAACCCCCTAAAACAGTTGTCTGTCACATTGCTCATGTGTTTCCCCAAAGAGGAAGACTGAATCAATGCTTCTTCATGGGTTGAAGAATCAGTAGACACTCTTAGCATTGAACTTCAAGCCACCTCTTCAGCCACATCTCCCATTTCAACTTTCTGACACCCATGTGTGCAAGAACCACTGCCCTTATCCATGAAAGATACCTCCTGTTAGTGCTTAGCACACAACTCAACTCTTTGCTTAGCCTGGAATGTTCTTCTGCCCTTCTCCAATTTTGTAAGTCCTTCTCACATTGCAAAGTGCTATATAACCTATAGAACCTATATAAAGCCTTAGGTCCTTTCCAGAATGCACCACTCCATCTATGTTTATGCAGGCCATTTCTCTCTTATGCCCAGGACTTACATTCTTCTGTCTTGTTTGGTAATTAGTTTCCTTTCCTAGAATGTAAGTTCACTGAAGGTACATTCCTTTAATGTTCATCTTGCACACCTCTCTACCATCTCAGTCTAACAGAGAACCCTGCACACGTTTAGAATTCAACAAGACATATATTATATGCTAATCTATGAAATAATAAGATCCATTTTCTGAGTGTTCTTCCTTGTTCTCCTTATTAATAAGTGAATATGTGTAAAACCTCAAATCATCACATTAAAATCCGATTAGTCTTTTGAATCCTCTTTACAAATAGCTTTTGTTTCCTAAACTCTGAATTTCAACCAAAAGAGAATTATATTTTTAAAATGAGCTTTTATCAAAATCAGAATCTAATTTAGGTGGGAGTAAAAATGTTTCTCTTTATTCTTTTTTACCCATGGCTAATTTTCACTAGCCATTGTAGATGATAATGCTATGGTAACATTGCTTTATCCCAACACTACTAGAGACCCTCTCATTCAAATAGATTCAGAACTACTTTCTAAGTAAATCGATGCATAGTCATACTAGAGACAATACTCCATAGTTGTACCAGCCAAGAATCATTGCCCCCGAGGATAGTATAAAAGTTCAGCGTAGACCAAAAGAAGCTCATGGTTCTGCTCTGGGCCTCATCTTCATTTCTCCACCAAAAAGAATGGTTAATTTCCTGGCCTTATTGTGGGCTGTATTTTCTAGTGCAGTCAGTGAAAATTTTGGCAGTCTATATTGGGTTAACCTTTTTGGGGTGTTTTATCATTTGTAGGTAGAAAGGATTAGGGATAATCTAATATTTTGTGGCTTTCTCTGTATTTTGTGCCCTTTTCCTTATTCCTCCACTTGGCTGGTGGTCAACAACTCACTGCATACTGCCACAGCCTGAGAAAACACAGACAGGAGGCTTACGCCAGAGTTCTCATGGTTTTATTGGGTCTCACTGTTGGATTTTACCTGGAATAGGTATTTATGGCCATTGAGTGTACATCACAGATAGACAAAATGCAGTGCAGGTCTTAAAGGTCAAGCAGCTCAGGAGACCAGTTGGCTTGCTTTTGTTCCAATCCTGCCTCCTGTCTATGATACAGTCAGTAATCTGGCTTAGCTCACTTACATGCCATGCTTGGATCTCACATTTGGGTTGGGGTTGACACCCTGTAGAAATTGTGTGGCTGTTGTGTAATCTTGCCTACAGATGTATTTCCCTCAGAAATATCTCAGGGTGTCAGTGGACAGTTCAGGACAAGATATCAGAATTCAGGACATATGTTTTCATTGACTCTCTTTTCCAATATTAGGGAAGAGAAATAAGTAAAAAGTGTGTTACAGTAGGAAAAGAACTATATACTGCTTAGTAGTCCTTGGTTTGGGTCCTGTCTCTCTTCCAGTTAGTTTTGCCTTCTGGTAAATCAGTTAACTTCTCTGGATTGTAGCTATCTCCTGTGTAAAATAAAAGAGTTGAACTAGATCAGCATTTTCTAATATGTACTTCAGAACATAAAAGGACTGACTTGGGCGCCTGGGTGGCTCAGTTGGTTAAGCGACTGCCTTCGGCTCAGGTCATGATCCTGGAGTCCCTGGATCGAGTCCCACATCGGGCTCCCTGCTCAGCGGGGAGTCTGCTCCTCCCTCTGACCCTCCTCCCATCTCATGTGCTTTCTTTCTCATTCTCTCTGTCTCTCAAATAAATAAATAAAATCTTTAAAAAAAAAAAAAAAAAGGACTGACTTGTCAAGTAAAATGGGTAATACTCATGTATGGTGGTAACCTGCATCTTTGTATTTTAGCATGATTGAGGCTTTTATATTGAACCCAAATTTTCCCCAGCATTTATGGATATGGATATTAACTGAATACGAATATGCATATCCATCCCAAGAAAGACATTTCAGACTAGCACAAAAATCTGTGATTCTAGGTGAGGGAGTCAAGTTACAATTCTACTTTTCATATTGTTGGAACTCAAATTTGAAGTTTTCATCTGAAAACCATCAACTTTAAGTTACAACAAACAGAAGTTAAAGAACAAAAGCTGAGTCATTTGCAGGGGTCTTAAACCTGGGGCCTTTGACTTTAAATGTGTACAGCATCAACACAGGCAATAAAAGAACTGTGTGCTACCTGATAGTGCTGTGAAGGTTGACTGCCTCAGTACCCCCATGGCTGTTCTCTTTTAGTGAATGCTTCACCTGGCTATGAAACCAAGCCATCTGGAGTATTATGCCTTAAATTTTGGGGCTATGGCTCAGCCAAGTTCAGAGAACAAAAACTAATATGGTGACAAAATTTAACAGAAGGAAACTATTCCCATCACAGAAATCAAAATGATCTCATCTCCATTTTATTACAATACCAACATTAGAACATTGTGGGAGAATCTTGAAACAATGCAAATGTTGTTGTGTAGTACTCGGAGAAGTTTGCTGATGCATTGTTTTCCTTCCAAGGGTTAAATAAAATCACTGTGTAATATGAAAAAAGGAAGAAACTAATTTCTGAGGTTTTATTTAATCCCATTACAACATTCTTTTGTGTGCCTAAGCAGAGCTTGTCACAGAGTAAGAATATTTACAAGATGATATGAAAATTACATGGGAACTTCTTATGTTCTTATAGAGGCCTAGTCAGAACCTAACAAACTCACTTTGTTAAAGAAAAAAAAAAAGACTTCCTGAAGATAAGATACATTGACCATTATAACATACTAACAACCTGTGTACCGGATGTAGTTTGGGATGATGTCATTTTAGCCATCAGGTCTTAGCTCCTGTAGTTAGAAAGATGAGAAGCATGGCAGGCTTAAATATTTCCAACATCTTCCAACATTACACGCAATGTCAGAAGTGAACAGTCATAAAAAAACTCAGCAGTAAAATATCCTGCCCTTATCTGGAGGGAATTTAGCATGTGTTTTAGGAACTACATTCTTTTGCTTGAGAAGATAGGAGAGCTGAGAGGTAGACTTGACCTCGGATGCTGAGGTTTAAATGATTCAAAGCACGTTATTTCAGTAGAAAAATTATTTCACGAAAAAATAAATGCGCATATATATGGTATATATGTCTCTATATTCACACACACATATCTATTCAAATTGCTAGAGCAAACTTAATCAACTTTTTTTACCCCATCTTTGAATAATAAAATTGATTTGAGTAGTAAAATTTATATTAGATGGATAAAATATTTGTTGATAGCAACAGTGATGTCCTGTGCATATTGGGTTCTCCCTGAAAAGACAGATGAGCAAAGTGGCTCACTGGGAAATGTAAATGAAACACTTTGGCAAATTAAGTGTTCGAAGCACATTTTTGCTAAGCACTCATTAACTCAATTTTAACAGAAAAGCTTACCCATTTCATATCATAATCAACAACCCAGCTCCACCCCCGCACCTCCTAACTAATGAGGCACACACAGATATTTCCCTCACAAATCAGGGTACTCCTCCAGAGAATAAAATTCCTAATGACATTAAGGCATGGTAGCTATCATGAACTTGACAACTGAAAAACAACTTGTATTACCACCCCATAGTAGGGAGTCCTAACTTCGCACCTTGGAAATACATTTAACCCACAATATCACCCTACACTCAAGAGCTTTCAAAGAGAAAAGAGAGCGGGGAAAATATCCCTTCCCTCCCAATGTCAAATATCTGGGTAAACAGACATGAACTGTCCAGTGCTAGGCTGCTCCACGTCAAGCATGCATATTTTAAAACTTTTACTTTGGGTATTAAGCCTCCTCAACTTCTGCAGCGTCTGTATCCAGTTCTGAACCAGACCTGACCAACCGCACAGAGTGGGAGCGACCACTTTACCTTCCGAAAAATCAATCAGTCCCAGCAAATGAAGCAGCTTCAGAGATGCACATATAATCACAACAATACCCACTGTTTGCAGTCCTTCCGACTCCCACTCGAGAGTCAACATCTTTCAAGCTGGCAGAGCATCCCAGCTTCCGGACCCCTTTGGAGCGGAGGGAGTTAATTAGAGAATCCGAGCAATCTCTGGCTTGGAACAAAGACTCGCGAGGGGTAAAAGTGAGCAGCTCCTCGCAGACGCACCGGGGCGGAGCAGCGGCCCCCCGGGGTGAGGACCGACCTGGGCTGGAGTCCAGCCTCTCATGCTGATGCTGGCATTTCCTAGCGGGGTCCCCCAACCAGAGCGCGCCTGTCTCCGGTCTCCGTGCTGCACTTGCACTTAGAGCTGTGAGGGGAGCATCTGTCGGAGAGAGGGGGACTTGGCTGTGTCTGTGGAGAGGACGAACACTCCCAGGGAAGTTGCCCTGGAGAGCACGGCGGCGCTCCAGGCGCTGAGGAAGGCGCGGGCTGAGCAGGCTGGCTGCGCGCTAGTTTGCTGCCTGGGAAGCCGGAGAATGCCCCCCTTTTTGCCGAAACAGCGGCTCTCTCCTCCCAGAGCTCCCGCCGCCAGACAGCTCAGCCCCCTCTCGGGATGCTAGGACATAATCGGCTGTCGTGGCTGCTGCCTAGAGCCCCCTTCAGAAAGCTCCCGTGGAAGCCCGTGGGTAATTTTTATAGGGAGAAAATTGCAGGAGCAAAAGAAGCACGATTCAGTTGCCTTTGTCACAAAGAGCAGCCGAACTGCCTCCCACCTGCCACTCCACTGGGGCTGTCTGGTCTTCGCTGACACAATGAGAACATTATTAGGGAGATGGATTTGGTTCTTATATTTTACAAACAGGAATGGGTGGAGAGCGGGGGCAGAGCCGAATCTCCTAAGAACACTGATGTTCAGTAACTGCCCCCTGCAGGGGGGGATCGCACTATCCTCCTTTCAACTCTTGCTTCAGCCTATCTCAAAGCCAAGTTTCACAAACTTCCCCGACGATAAAAATCACGCAAGGAGCTCGTTAAAAATGCTTTCTTGTGGAGAGTCTGATTTAGGGGATTCTGGAGTTTGTGTTCCTAAACAAGAAGCTAGATGTTTCTTATCAGGAAAGCAGAGGTCATGATGTTTGGAAGAGAATCACACCAAATACCCCAGCAGCTTTGTGGGAATGGTCGTGGACACTTGGTCTATGCCAGGACCACACTGGCTTAATCACCCCGCGGGTTTTCTCCACTCTGCTGAAGCCCAGCCCCAGCCCCTGGAACTCACTATGAAAATGGGGGTTTACGAATACTATCTTGGACTGTGGGGGGCATTTCCTGGTTCCGCTACTTTCTTGCTGTGTGATTTTCCACAAGAAACTTAGCCTCTCTGAAAACAGTTCCTTTTCTGTGAAGCTAAGATGATAAGACTTTGTTTAAAGTTCTCTATTTAAAGGGAATTGTGGGAATTAAGTGTGGTTGGAATAATGGCTAACATTTACCAAGCATTTAGTATGTGCTGATCAATAGTACAGGGATTTATCAACGATGAACTCGTCTCCACTACTCTGTGTGGTAGGTGTTATAATCATCTTCATTTTTTTTTTAAAGATTTTATCCATTTATTCATGAGAGACAGAGACAGAGAGAGAGAGAGAGAGGCAGAGGGAGAAGCAGGCTCCCAAGGAGCAGGGAGCCCGATGTGGGACTCGATCCCAGGACCCTGGGATCATGACCTGAGCCGAAGGCAGACGCTTAACCATCTGAGCCACCCAGGCGCCCAATCATCTTCATTTTATACGCAAAGAAACTAAAGCATAAAGTGGTTAACTTGTCAAAGCTGTGGTGGGCACAGTGCTTGGTAGGCAATAGGCATTCATTCATTCATTTGGTTATTTCTTAATATTTATTAACCTGCTATGATGAGCTCTGAAGAGTACTCGAACGATAAAGTCCAAACCTATCCTGTGGGAACATATGGTATAATAAAAGAGGCAGTCATGAGATCGAAAGTGACTGATAAATGCACTAGCACTTGAAGAGATCTCTCTACGGAGTACAGTGGGGGCACAAGAATGAAAAGCCAACTCCACCTGGGGAAAGATGAGTGGTGGTAATGGGAAGGAGACTTTACAGAGCAGGTAATCATTGAAAATGGTAGCTTTATTATTATTAGAAGTTATAAATAAGATGAAAACAGAGAGACAAACCATAAGAGACTCTTAACTCTAGGGAACAAACTGAGGCTTGCTGGAGGGGAGGGGGATGGGAGATGGGGTAACTGGGTGATGGGCATTAAGGAGGGCACCTGTTGTGATGAGCACTGGGTGTTATATGCAACTGATGAATCATTAAATTCTAACCCTGAAACTAATAATACAGTATATGTTAATCAAGTTGAATTTAAATAAAAAATACAAAATAAATAAAAAGACGTTATCTATCATACACAGGCTTTGGGGTACACAGACTTGGGTTGAATCCTGGTTCTGTCACTTGCTTGCTGTGTGACCTTGTGGATTGAAGTCTTTCATAATTCTATGAGGTCTATATTATTTCTCTGGTTTCAAGGAGAAAGTTCAGGCTTTAAAAGATTAAGTGATTGGCCTAAAGTCCTATAGATAGGATTTGACAGAGTTGGGATTTGAACTTGGGTTCAAATCTGGGCGCCAGATTCTGCACATGGTGTCATTTGCCACTGCACTCTTGGGCCTCCCTGTACCTTGATAAATGGGTCTCTAAATGGGTCTCTGCTAAGGGGTTGAGAAGGGGAAATATTGCCCAAAACTCTTGGGAAAGTAAAAAATGGACTCCAAAGAGGCATGCCAAAGCCAATGGCCCAGTCTGAGAAAGGGAGAGAGAGGGTCAGTGAATAGGCTTTCAATTTCCTTGCACTGACTCATTGTATTACTTGAAATAATCTCAAAAGGGATGATTTGCCTGAAACCTAAAATTAATCATTTCCCCCTCTTTGTTTTAGCTTCAGTTTGAAATTTCACCAGGTGACGTTCCTTGGTTAAGAAATGTTCCTCATCCTAGTGACATCATACAAATACCAAAATAAATATAGTGAAGTTGAGAAAAAAATGTTTAAATTAGATAGATTTATCTACCTACCTATTGTCTCCCCCAAAATATAAATAAAATGGCAATGCACATAGGAACTAGTTAAGTCAAATTTAAATTTGAAATTATTAGTTTATATTTGTATAAACATTGAGAGTTCAAATAATCCAATCTTTTTTATTTTAAGGAGGCTTAAAAGGCTGCTACAGAGAGCAGAACTGACCTGTTCATGGTCAAAAACCTTGGAAAGTGGACAAAATGGGCTTGACTCACCTAGCTTGTCATGATCCCTGAATTGTTATCTACAGGAGAAATTGGGATGATTCATTGAGAAGTTAGAAAGAAATTAAGTTCTAAAAAATATTTTCTGCTCTCAGTAAATAGGAGGTAAGAGAAGCAAGACCTCCATTTTGTTGGCATTATCCAGAAGGTTCTACTGAAGAAAGAAGCCTAAACTAGGTTTTTGAAAACAAGCAAGGAGAGGAGGAATGATTTTCCAGGAATGGAAATGGGCACCCACTAGGGAAGAAGTCATGATGGTGGCGCAGCTGGATTGAGGCCTCTGAGGCAGGGAAGAAAAATGCAACTGGAAAACTGTTGTAAGAGGCCTCTTAACATCTGACTAGAGCAAGGAATGAGGACAAGGTTGGTGTGTGACACTTAGTGTCTCTTCTAATTTTAAGATTTTCTCACCAAAAGGATGGAAGCTATTCACCCTCAGTGACTTCTGTTCTATCCCCACCCCAAAGGATATCATGTTCCTCTGTCTTGAGGTTTATCAATTACTTGGAAAATCCCTAAATGTTCTCCAGATAAACTTTCCGCTCAGATATGCCAGGACTCACACGCTGTTTCATTTAGCTGCAGGGCTCATTCTGAAAGGTTCCTAAATGCGTCTGAAATGGATTTCTTTAAAATATGTATATGTTTGTCCATTAAACAATTAAGCATCCAACCTTCTTGCTTGAGTGCCTATTGAATCCATAAGGGGGGGGGGGGCGGTGGGAGGATGCCTCTCACTTGAAAAAACTTCCAGCAATGTTTCATTAATGTGTCTTGAAAATAGTACTCATGTATCTTGTGATCAAAGCTTATGCTATGTAATCTTCATATAAACAAATTAGCAGATTATTTGGAAATTTAACTAGGAAACATTCCTAAGAATATAATCTTTCCCTGAAATTTATGACTTTTTTGCCTGTTCTGATTTCCTTTTCCTGGGCTTTCTGGACTAAAGTGAGTGGGCTCCTGGGTTCACCCATTAAATCCGGCGTACAACTTTGGCTGTCATGTCACAGTCCTTTTTCTGTTCTCTCTCTATAAACAGTCTTTGCCATATACCACTATAATGGGCTGGCTTTAGGGCAGTGATTTTCGTGGATAATAATAATAATTATTATCTTTTGCTTTATTATGTTATAATTAGGTTTATATTTTTGAAGCCCTATGGTACAACAGCGTACTACTCACCTTACATGAACTATCTCATTGAACCATCACAATACCTCAATAGGATAGGTAATATCCTTAATCCGATGTACAGATGAGGACTCTGGAATGCCAAAGCTTGAGTAACTTGCCTAAGATTATGACTAAAATCAGAATATGCTATTCCAAATTATGCCACTTCGGCATAATGATTACATGGAGCTGAAGGCATTTGAGAATCACCAGATGCAAGAGGAGTTCTCAGTCCTCCTCTTACCTACCTAACTGTGGCATAGATTTCCCTTTGTGAAGCAGCCCACCTCCTCTCCTGTGCCAGGAATCAGAGAGCAACTCTTATCACTGGAAATGGAGAGTGAGCGCCAAGATGAGTCTGCATAAATAAACCCAATTAAAAGAAACCTTAAATTCTATAAGTTTCTCTCATATATTTCCTAATCACTTCCCTACAATTTATCATCCCTTGAAGGCCAAACTCCCTTTCTTTTATTTTTAAATGGCACATAAGCCCTGGAGTCTAATTGCTTGTTTCTATGAGTTTCACTTCTTTTCTGTGAATTTCCATATATATATAAAATAAAATTTGTATGCCTTTTCTCCTGTTTGTCTTTTGTTAATCTAATTTGCAGGGCCCCAGAAACTGAACCTAAGAGGATAGAGGAAATGTTTTTCCTCCCTGACAATTACATGCTAGAAGTCAAGGAGCTGGGACTTAACCTCAGGATTTCTCACCCAAGAGTCAGTGTTCTTACATCCTTGTGGTGTCATTTGTAAAGATCACTACTTTTGTTTTATTTTATCATGGCCCTGTGAAACAAAGAGAAACAAGATTTAAAATGAAAATGGCCTTGTCTGCAATAGCCAAACTGTGGAAAGAGCTGAGGTGCCCTTCAACAGAAGAATGGATAAAGAAGATGTGGTCCATATATACAATGGGGTATTACTCAGCCATCAGAAAGGATGAATACCCAACTTTTATATAAACATGGATGGGACTGGAGGAGATTATGCTAAGTGAAATAAGTCAAGCAGAGAAAGTCAATTATCATATGGTTTCACTTATTTGTGGAACATAAGGTATAGCATGGAGGACATTAGGAGAAGGAAGGGAAAAATGAAGTGGGGGGAATCAGAGGGGGAGATGAACCATGAGAGACTATGGACTCTGAGAAACAAACAGGGTTTTAGAGGGGACGGGGGTGGGGGGATGGGTTAGCCTGGTGATGGGTATTAAGGAGGGCACGTACTGCATGGAGCACTGGGTGTTATACGAAAACAATGGATCGTGGATCACCACATCAAAAATTAATGATGTCTTGTATGGTGACTAACATAACATAATAAAAGAAAAGAAAAGAAAAGAAAAAGAAAGAAAATGGCCTCCAGAAAGGTAGCATGTGGTGCGGCCCTTACCTCATGTTGAAGTGTAAATGTTTCGCATCAAGTTCTTTCCTGGAAACAACATCAAGGGAGCAAAGAAAGTAGAAACAAGAAGAGGGAAGGGACTCAGGAGATGGAGGAGGGAGGACTTGAAGGCAGGAGAGAAGAGAGGAAGAAAATGAAGAGGGAGTCATGAGGGAAGAGGCAAGCAATCCTCCACGCCAGCCGCTGTGACAGAGTCAAGAACACACAGCTGAATGTGGCCTCTTTTCTACTTGTGAGATTCTCAGACTTCCAGGCAGATGAGATTTAAATAGGAGTGAAACAGACTATAGGAAAGGGTTGAGCAAGGGGTTATTTCTCCCTGAATTCATCCCACCTCCCTGATCTGTCAAACTCTGGAGCTCTTAGCAATGCAGACTATCTCTTAAGCTCCATTTTCTCAGCCATAGCCTCGAAATTGAGCCAGTGGCTTTAAAAGCATGAATACTGGCATCTCCATGGATATGGCTCTAGCCATAGCGCCTTCAACGTCTTTCCGTAGCCCTGTGATGCCTTCCCATTCACTTGCGGCAGGGCCCTGCTGCCCTAGACTGATTGCCTCATGCGCTTGGTACTCCCTGTTCCTGGGCATGAGATTCCCATAGACTGACCAGGGTGTTCTCTGAGCTGCACTGGCTCATTTCCTGTCCTGCAGCAGCACTTGGGGAAAGAAAGCCCAACAGGTTTGGACTGGAATGTATTTCAAATCTCCAGGGACACTGAATGATTCTCTCAAATATGTTTTGTTGTATAAAGAGTTGTAGGGATATCTGGAGAGAATATTTGTAGAAGTCTCAATGTCCTTCTGTGAGAGCACTTCTAAATCCATTTTGTTTATTTGCTAGTTCATTCATCCTCTCATTCACATGTGTGCATGCATGTACACACACACACACACACACACACGATTACCACTATTGTTTCTGTCACCTTCAAAGTCAGAACAGGGGAGGCCCCAGTGAATACAGAAGTCCCTTTTATCCTGAGCTTAACATGTGCACATTCCTGCTGAATAAACACGCAGTAAATGTTCAGTGAATGCCTACACAGTAAATGTTTAAGATGTAGTGTGTGAGTCATGGTAGGCATTTGTTCTCTATATGCTAGTTCTCTGAAGTGACCGGTACAGGCTTGACAATTAGGATACATAGCCAAGTCTTTAGACCCTCAGTTCATTGTTCTTTTCACTATAAAAGGGAGTTAAGACCTCTACATAATAACTAAGATAGAAGCAAGGTGGGACCATGCACTATAGAAGAGAAAGGTTTCTTCTAGTGAGAACAGAAAAATCCACAAGAGAAGACATGGTGAATTAGGCATGAAGACCAAGCCTAATACTGTATATGTCCATGTACTGCTCATGAGTGCTAGCCATTGCTAGTGCTCTCAAATCAGCTACATCTAAGTCTTGCTTTTAGCATCCACTACAAACTAGCAGCCAGTGAAGCTGGGGGCTGCATCTGAGTGAATCTTTTTGGTAAGGGGGACTAAACTTCATTTGGACAAAAAGAGAGGCAAAGGAAAAATGTTCTCCCTACCCCAGTACCAAAATCAGAGGCTTAGAGAGCTGGAAAGGGAATCATTTCTCTTCTGAGAATTACATATTTCCCAGAACTTACAGTCAGTCAGTGTTGTAGTTTGTCTCTACTGGAGATTGCTTGTTTTCTATCATCACACTTATATTATTGAAATGCTGAAATCAGTTTGTATCAGTTTCGTATTGCCGCTGTAACAAATTATCGCAAATTTGATGGCTTAAAATAACACAAATTTACTATCTTCCAGCTCTGAAGTTTAGAAGTCTGAAATGGGTCTCATTTGGCTAAAATCAAGGTATTGGCAGGGCTGTGTTCCTTGAAAAGTCTCTAGGAAAGAATCAGTTGCCTGGCCTTTGCCAGATTCTGGAGCCTGCCTGCATGTCTTGGCTGTCGATACCTCCATCTTCAAGGCCAGCCATGCCAGCTGGGTCTTTCTCCGGCACTATTATTCTGAACTTGACTTTTCTGCTTCTCTCTTTCACTTATCTTTGATTACATCAAGCCTGCCTGGATTATCCAAGAGAATCTTCCTGTTTTCAGGTCAGCTGAATAGCAACCTTAAATCCATCTGCAACTTTAATTACCTTTTCCATGTAACTAGAATATCCACAGGGTCCTGGGGATTAGGAGGCAGACATCTTTGGAGGGCCATTTTTGGGTCTACCACACAGTGAAAATATTTGAATAACATTTAATAGGAAACGCGGCTTTAAATAGGAAAAGAAAAGCTAACCCCTCAGCTAAATCCCCAAATTTAGACTCTATTTCATTAGGAGCAAATCACTTGAGATATGCGTGCATGTGTGTGTCTGTGTGTGTGTGTTTAATGTACAGAGAGAGAACCTTCTCTTTCAAAAGAAGGAAAGGGCAGTTTTAATTAGCATTCCTATCTCTGAATTTCCAAATTTCACTAAGAAAGGACTCTGAAGAAAGTACATTTAAAAATACTAAAAAGGAACACCAAACAATTGAGAAGACATAAGCTAATGATCAGACCGAGGGACACTCTACTTTCATTTTAGTGGTCAGAAGCAATTCGATGCAGAGCAGGTGTCTCCTATAAGCCCAGGACTAACCTAAGAATCACAGGAGATAGAACATCAGAAAAGAAAGAACTGGCATAATGTTCCTCTTTTACAACACTTCCAGGAGGATCACAAAAGTTAATGGAGTAGGAGGTGCTTCATAAGGGTAGAAGGGCACTCAGGGAGATTGCTTTAATTAACTGGCCCAGACATCCTACGATGGATTAGACTAGAAATGAACCAAATTCTTCAGCTACCGAGGTATTCATTTCACTGCAATTTGTCAATCCTCTGGATACAAACAAGTCACAGACCATGACTTTCAGAAAGGCTGTTCACTGCAATAACAAAACTGACAAATGAGGAGTTCGCTCCTTTGAAGATCCATATGATGCTCCCTCCTCAAAACACTGCATTTAATTGGACTGGTATCTTACACACAGGTGTTAAAATCCCTTCTCACTTTCGAAACATCTGCATCGATCCAGGATTTGGTCATAATTTTATGTAGATTTGTGCTTTTGTATACTTTGTCTCACTTATTCCTTTATATCAGTCCATTTTAAAAAATAAGAAAACTGAATTTATAAATGTTGCTTCATCCATAGTCAAAAACAGCTGCAAAACTCAGTTTTAAAATGATGCGTTCTGGCTCCATATCCAGTGTTGCATTTTTTTCATCTCTAGCATTTATAGGATGCTGTTTTCTGCATTGGGTGCTGTGCTAAGTGCCTCATATTCATGATTTATAAAAGGAGGATAATAAAAGTGTATACCTACTAGTGTTGTCAGGAGCAATAAATAGATTAGTACATTGTACAGTTAAAGCATTCAGGGTATTGTAGATCACACAGCAAGAGCTTTATTTATAAGAGTGATCATTATTATTTTCTCACAAGCCAGCTCTGAGGCATTTCTATTGTTATGCCTCTTTGACAAAAGAAGAAACTGTGATTCAGAAAGGCTAAGACACTTGTTACCAACTGATGTATGACCCAGCAAGCCATGAGAACCTGTCCTTAATCATACAAGTCAGCCTCACTCTGCCTCTCAGGGCCCAGTTCTTTGAGACAGAGACCCTCTTGGTCACTCAGTTCATCCTGGGCTCCTAAGCTCTAAAGTAACCAAGCTGCATAGCTGTTTAATCTATCTGGAAAGATCCTCAGATTTCAGATGTTGGAGCTCAGTCATCATTTCTTTATTTGAGAACTTTGACTTTCACATAATTTCCATCTCATTTCATTCATGCATGTATTCATTCATTCTTCAAAAAGTCTGACACTGATTATATGCCATGCAAAATATGCAAGGGACTGTGGGGGATAAATATCATGAAGAAACTTATAGTATAGACGGGGAGAAAGAAATGCACAGAAATCACTAAATCCATGCAAGAAGATTAATGTCCATGAAAAAGTGTTTCAAGAGCACTGGGAATTTGGAAGAGGGAGAGGAGTACAGAAGTAGGAGGTCTGAGGTCCATTAGGGACTGCTTCCTGGAATCTGGGTTTGATTCATAGTAGTTCAGTCGTTCCTTCAATGAATCAGTCAACATTTATTGAGTGTCTACTATGCATTAAAATATGCAAGACCTCTCAATATAATCCAATCATCAACTTCTGTTGACTCCAGAGTATAACTTCATAGTATTAATTCTCACCAAGTCTCCTAACAGCCCTACACCCAAGCCACCATGCAAGAAACACACATTTGATTTCCCTGCTTTCACTTTTATACAGTAGCCAGATTAAAAAGTGTATTTTTCATAAAACTTCCCTGCAATAGCCTTTCAATAGTTGTCTGTTAAGCTGGGTATGACATTCTAACTCCTCCTCACCATGCATTGACCTCTCTTTGATCTCAACTGAGACCAGTTTTATTCTCAACCCCCACCCCCACATCCACAGCTCTCTCCTTACATAGCCTTTCAGTTCTCTGACTAAACCAAGATTATCCCTGCTTAAGGCCTTTGTGCTTTGTGATTCCTCTTTCCCTCAAGCCCCGCCCCCCAACTTCTTATTTCGTGCTCTTTCTCATCACTGAGTCCTAGATTCAAATGCTCTCTTTTCACAGTATCCCTGGAACCTTGAAGACTGCTTGGCCATTATAGGCTTTTCATAACTATTTGTTGAATGAATAAGTGAATGAATGAATGAATGACATCAAACAGGGTTCTTCCCCAGTGCGGTCAATTGAAGCTGCATGAGTTGTCTCAGCAATGGTCATAATCAGAGATTAGCAGCTAGCTCCATTTTACAGTACAGTGCTTTCAGGAGAGAATTCACCAGACTGGAAATGTGGAGAGGCCAGACTGTGAAGAGTTGCAAGAATCTCTAAGAGAGCTGAATGATGAGGATTTAATTAATGTCTGGGTAGTAAAGTGGCATGCTCACAGCAGTGTCCTGTTTGTTTTATCTGGCAATAATAAAAACAAAACAACCACAGCAATGAAAAAGGAGAAAGGAAATCAGAGACAGGAAGACCAGGGGTGGGCTGTTGCAAAGGTCTGAGCCAGAGGTCACATCCCTGGGCAGAGAGAAGGAGAGATGAACCTGGCAGAACCAAGGGATGCAGAGACCAAGGAGAGGAGGCATCAAAGGTGATCTGAATTGACTGTGAAACATGGAGGATTATTTGTCAACATTTCCCTGGCTCTAAATAGTCCAAGAATGAAAAAAAAAAAAGTGGTGGAATTGTATTGAAAAGATGCGAGGATAACTCATGAATTTGAAGGAAGAACTATACAATCAAGACTTAGTTAAGGACAGAAAGAACGTAGCTCGGGGTAGGGGTGGGGCTGGGACTGCTGTAGTGGTTTGTGCATTTGTACTTGAGCATGCTGCCCTTAACATGTCTCATCTCCAGACACTTTTAACCATGGAATCTATACATCTCCAAATTTCAAACTTCAAAAAGGGAGCCTCTGCTTGGCCTACCTTGAGTCAGGCAAATATCCCTGGATCAATTAGTTGTAGTCAGGAAGTGGTCACCTAGTGCAGAAGAACACTAGAGACCCACTCCTGGGGTCTGGGATCCTTTTAGGAGAAAGGAAAGTCATGAGGATCCAGACAGTCACTCCAAGTCATCTCCAAGTGAAACTGGAAACAGAAACATGTAGGGAGGCGAAGATAATTAAAATTTTGGTGGACCTGCATTTGAATAACTAGCAGGGAATCAAGTAGAGCTGCTGGGTTGATAACTTAAAATATGAAACTATACATTGAGAGAGAAGCCAGAACTAGAGACAAAAATTGGATTAATCCTTATAAATGATAGTTGAAGTGACAAGAGTGAATGAGATATTCAGGGACGAGAGACATAGAGAGAGAGAGAGAGAGAGAGACAAGAGCAAGGGGCCAACATTGTAGGAGCCAGAGGAGTCGAGAATGCTAGAGCAGGAGTGGTGGGAGAAATCTAAGGAGACCTTAGAAAGTAATATTCTCATGGGAGTCAAAAGAAGAGAGAGCTTCAAGGAGAGGATTGACCATTGTATTAAATGTAAAAACCCAGTCATTCTCCAAATTGAAGTGTGGTCCTAGCACAAAATAATTTGAGACTGGTCAAAGTCCAAGTGTATGTAAGTGTGTGTGTGGAGAGGGGAGGGTGTTTGTAGGTATGTGTATGTGCAGATGACTAGATTTCAGGGGTGAAAGGGAAAAGATAATGCTTAAGGAATTTCAACTATGATTCATACACTTTTCCATTTAAAACCAAGACAATTCTACAAGTATTATTGAGCATCCAGTATGTGCCCACCATTGACAGCAGTGCTGGGGATACGATATGTGTGAGTGAGTAGCCCCTGCTCTCTTAGAGCCTATAGTCCAACAGAGAATGCAAAGAAATAAGTGGGCAGTTTTTAGACAGTATGGTGACAGCAATGGTCATTCATCATGGTAGCTCATTAGACAGATAATTGAATCTGGAGAATTTTCCTAAAAAAAAAGAGGCCACCTTAGCTGAGAGCATAAGGATAACTGGGGTCACACAAAGATGAGGAAAATGCATTACTGGTAGAGGGAACAGTAGTTGCAATGTCTCAGACATGGGCAAGAACTCAATGCCATGAGTGGGCTTGCTTAGATAGAGGCCACACAGAGTACCTAGATTGGATGGGGGGAAATTGTATTTCAAGACATAAGGCTGCTAAGCAGGACCAAATCACATGGATTCTTTAAGCCTGCTAAAGGGATTTGCTTTTTTATCTTGAGAGCCCTGGGGTACCAATGAAAGATCTAAGCAGAGGCCAGACATCATCAAATTTGTACTTTAGAAAGATCACCAGGGTTGTTCTGTACAGAATTGACTGGGAGGTGAGTGTGTCTAAACTACAGGCAAAGAGACTAATCAAGAGGCTGTTCCAAGTGAAAAAATGAATTAGGAATGTGGTGGATTATCTGGGGAGATGTAGATGGATGTCAGAAATACAGAGGTGATGGAATCTCCAGACACTGAGAACTGAATTAAACATGAGAGCTTGAGAGGGGAAGAGTCTTGAATGAGCAAGTTTCCAGAAAAAAAAAAAAAAAACAAAAAACATTTAACCCCTCTAGTTGAAAGTTGAGATTAGTTGCAAAATCAGTCCTATTGTAAAGGGCTAACACACTGGTGCATGCAGGTTTGAAATAAGAGCATAAAGTTGAGTGACTAGTTGGAGATAAGGTGGAAACAAGCCATGTGCATCACAACTTGAAATTTGCTAATAGAAGCAACTTAATTTCCCAGAGCATCCATCTCCACCCTTGAAATGCTCCATGGTTATCAGGGAGTGGAGAGAAAGAGAACTGAGAATAAGTGGCATGTGATCATTTGTTCGTGGCCGTTTAAAATCAGATGCTTTGAGTGGACTCTCCCCAACTCCACCTGTCTCAGAAAGGTGAATTCTCCGGGTAGGTATATGCTAACTATCCCTGTAATGCCAAAGTAGGAAGTTCTCTGGTTACCATACTAATAAATCCAGTAAAAATTATCCAAAATTGGACCAATTTTCAGCACCTCACTGCCATCCCCTGATCCAAGCCACCATCCTCTCTCTGATTTTTGTCTTCTAGGTTATCTCTAATCTTGTGCCCTTACCTTTTCATGTTCTATTCTATAGAAAAAGTACCCAGAGTAAACCTTTTATTTTTTATTATTTTAAAGATTTATTTATTTTGAAAGACAGAAGAGCAAGAGAGCAAGAGCATGTACGAGTGAGGGAAGGGGCAGAGGAAGAGGGAGAAGGAGAGATGCAGACTCCCCACTGAGCATGGAGCTCCATGTGGGGCTTGATCTCACTACTCTGAGATGATGATGTGAGCCAAAATCAAAGTTGGGTGCTTAACCGACTGAGCCACCCAGGCACCCCTGAGTAAACCTTTTAAAACATGTGACAAATCATGTGACAACTCTGCTCAAAATCTTCCAATAGCTCTCATTTTTAAAAGTAAAAAGTAAAGACCCATGCAAAATGCAGTATGAATCTTTCATGATAACTTTCTGATCTCAGCTCTCGCTGCCTCCCCCTTACTCACTCTCTCCAGCCACACTGGCCTCCTTGGTGTGCTTTGGTCATCCTAAGCATGCTTCTGCCTCAGGGCCTTTGCACTTGTGGTTTCCTCTGCCTGGACCAACCTTCACCCAGATTTCTACATGATTTACTCCCTTGACAAAGTCAGCTCAGTATTCCATTATCACCTTAGCTACCTCTTAAGGCTGCTTTATCCAGAAGTGTATTTTTCACCCTGAATTTCTCCTCACCTCTTTTAAACTCTTTTATTCTTCTTGGCAATTACCACCATCATACAGACCCTGTATTTTCTTTATTTATGTGGTTTTCCCCACTAGACTCTAAATGCCATTAGACAGGATTTTTTTCAGTTTCATTCACAATCCCCAGCACTGAGGCACTTGACATGTACTTGGTGCTGGATAATGAGTTGATGAATGTTTCCTGAACTATTCACCCAAAGCAATAAACATTCATTCATAAGTACACACACACTTTTCCCCTTAGTTAACACAAGTAGATGTAATACATCACCCTTAAATATTTCGTATTTAAATGTAACAAAATGTAGATAGAGAAAAAGAAATCCAGGTTTCCCCCAGGAGAAAAACACTAGGAAATTGTTTCATTAATTGCTTATACAGAAACTGAAAATGCAACAAGTAACAAAAGTTCAAAAGATATTTGAGAGATAAAAAAGAAGTCACTAATCTTCCTTTCAAGGCAGGTGAGTCCTGAAATGGAGAGGTCATATTTTATTTTATTTTTTTTGAATGCCAAAATAGATTAAATATAAAATTTTGGATTTGAATGGGGTGAGTGGAATTTCTCTGCATGACTGAGGCAGTTGAGATTTGAAGCCCCATCTCTCCCTCTGCATCCTGTGTCCCCAGCGACCACAGTTGTGTGGGTAAAAACCAAAGAACCACCAAAGGGGAAAAAGCCACAGAAGTGAAGAAACAGAACTCAGAGAAGGCATGCTCCTCCAGAAACAGTAATTTATTGAGTGCCTACTTTGTTTAAGATATGGTAGCAGAGAGCCTTCACATACATTAACCTGCTTACTTTCATGAGGACTCTGTGTGGTGTATATTATCTGCTCTTAGCAGATAAGGGACATGAGAGAGGTTTAAAGTACTTTG
This sequence comes from Zalophus californianus, assembly GCF_009762305.2. Taxonomy (NCBI): domain Eukaryota; kingdom Metazoa; phylum Chordata; class Mammalia; order Carnivora; family Otariidae; genus Zalophus; species Zalophus californianus. The sequence goes on from NC_045596.1 coordinate 16,612,282, forward strand.
GTTTTTGCACAGAATTTGTTGGCTCTGAGTTTGAACCTCATCTGCCACAGCACCCCTTTCTCCAAGAAATGCTCCTTCTTTGTTCTTTGAACCACTCTTTCCTTCTTGCCACATAGCAGAAGGCATTTTTTCCTTAGAAATTATTTTCACAAATGGTAATTTGTTTTCCAGGTAAGTTCATTAAAGCCTTCCGTAACACAGAAGGCAGCCAAAAGATCATGATTGTTTCTATGCAAATAGGAGCCAGGAGTGTTCAACTGCCAACGTAACAAATGAACTTTGGGAATATAATCTGTTTCCCTCTTCTCAGAGGAAATAAATAGGTGGCAATGTTCAATTCCTCACTGCATTCCATGTATCAACTTTCCAGATAGCATTTGGTCTTGCTGTATTTTCTCCCAACATCAAAGTACAAAAGCTGCAAGATTTTCTACTGCACAGAAATAAGGGATGAGCACTAGAGCCAATTTCTCATCTCAGACACTACAGATTTCATTGTGCATCTGCAAGCTCCAAATATGATTATAAACATGGCAGCCAAAACAAACTGTAATTTTTATCAAATAAATCTGGAGAGTATATTTTTCTGAAACCTAATGCTCCATGTCTCCGAGTGTAGTAGGAAGAGCCAAGAGTGGCAGAGTAGCCCAGCCTCCACACTTTGGCAGTACCGTACCCCATACAAAACCTGGTGGGGAGTAATCAAGACATATGGCCTCATCTTTCTCTCTTTGCCACTTCCTGAGAGTGAGGTGTTTAAGAAAGCCAAGAACTCCTCCTAGCCATTTCAAAACAGAGTTGTCTATTGCAGTGTTCCTCAGAGGACAGCCACAACAATTCCTGGGAACTTGTTAAAAATGCAAAATTTCTAGCCCATCTCAGGTCTACTGAATCAGAATTTCTGGGGCGAGACGTAGCAATCTGTGTTACACAGGCTCTGGTGACGGGGATGTTCGCTAAAGTTTGAGAAGCATAAACTAACTGGAAGGGTCTAGCCTTTGGCCCAGAGAATGGGGTTCAGGTCTCTGCAGCAACACTTGGTAGAGAATTGTTTTGGGATAAGTCATTTCACCACTCTGGCTTTCTTTTTCCTTATCTGTAAAGAAGGTGAACTAATATCCTTGAATTACTTCTTAACGTAATATTAGAGCACCTTAAGACTGATGACTCACTGCCCTCTACCTCTGAAAGCAATAATACGTTGTATGTTCATTGAATTTAAATAAAAATAAAAAAGAAAAAAATATTAAAGCATCTTATGGCTAGCTGATGCTGGTATAAATGACACCCACGTAATAAAAGATTTGGCTATCAATACTTGCCCGGTCTTCTCTATTCTAGCTAGGTCAATGACAGTCATAACCATCATCAAAACAAAACTAACAGCAATATCTTTGTGCCTCCTGTGTACCATACACTTTCTCCGGATTCTGATGTTTGCTTGAAATATGTCCTCTGGCAGTAAGTATTGTGACTTTGGTACTAAAGGAAACTAAAGAGGTCATATAACTACCTCAAGGTTACAAAAAAAAAAAAAAAAAGGTAAATGATGGTGCCAGGATTTGAATCCAGATCTGGTTTTGAAAATCCATGCTCCTTCCCTTCTGCCAAGGTTTCTCTTTCCAGAGAGATCTGGGATCTTTCAGCAGTTGAAGGAAAATAAACAAAAAAACCACCACCGCAGTCCACAAGATGGGGCTAGGCAGATTGGACAATTTAAGTATATAAAGCAATTACTTTGAATATATTTAACACATATATTGACTTCATATAAAAGCCACTTTACCTAAGAGTGATCAATAAACTGGGCTTGTAGTTGTAGTAAACTGCTGATTTATTGACAACTCTGAGATGCTTTGTCCCTGGTGAGAAGATGCAGAATATGGAAGGTGGAGAGGACTTTGGAAAGCTTCTAGCTTAAAAAGGTCATTATAAGCAAAAGGGAATTTAGAACCGAGCAGCAAGTGATTTGTCCAAGATCACATAGCTGGTTGGTGGCAAGGATCTGACCAGAGTGCATCTAACTACCCACCTGAGTTGGTACTATTGCTGATATGGTTTTATTAAATCAAACTGGATATTCCTTTCTATAGAGTAGGCACAAATCCATACATCCATGTTCAAGAGAGGTGTATAAGATAAACCTGTGGTGCAAGAGAATTCTAAATGGTACATGAGGGTTATTGAAGCTAATAAAGTTTGGATGATAATCCTGGGCAAAGGCAGCAGCCTAAGCAAAGTTTTGGGGTTCTGGAATCAAGGGCTCTGTTTGTGTAACTATTAGAAAATTCCATACTATTAAAAATTTCAAAGAGCAAACCAGGAAGTAGCAGGAAGGGAGGTTAGAGAGATATGGAGTGGCCAGGTTATGGAGGGCTGGATAGGCCAGGCATTTGAAATTGTTGAAGAGCTACTAAAGAATTTATACCAAAGACTGACATTGTCAGATTTGTATCTTAGCTCCCTCCAGCTACAGTGTGGACTAGGAAACATCAATTTAAGGGGTGAATAAAGGAGGGAGGGAGGGGAATCCATGACTAAAGACAGTGGAACTGGTTATATTTATAATATTTCAGGCAAAAGAAAGTAAAGTCTGCATAAGGTCAATTCTACTAGCAATAGAGAGGGAAGATTCCAAAGAGGTAAAATGACCATCAGATAGTGATTGATTAAATAAGAAAGGAGATGGTTTGAGGGTGACTCATGAATTTTTAGCTTGGGTAACTGATGGATGGCGACGAGGTAGGGAGGGCAAGGAGGAATACATTTGGCCATATGGAAACCATAAACCCAGCGCTGAGGTCACTGTGTCATTGGATCATCACAACAGAGGCATCCTGGAGACAGTCAACATGTGTGGCCGGTAGCCAAAACCATTATAATGTATGAGGCTGCCCAAGGTAAGAGGGTGGCATGGGCAAGGTCAGAGTGACTTAAGCGTATAACATACAAACATATTGAAGAGCCAGCAGAGACAAAGAAGTTACAGAGAGATGGGGCAATAATGGGGCATTTCTGAAAGTGGAGGGATCAACAGGTGTCATTTGGCTCAGGCTTAGAGAAATCTTGTTAACTCACGTGAATAACAGAAGTATAGACCTTTGTATATCAAATGTGTTAATTTTATGGGAGTTAATTCTACATTACAGCTGGAGGGTCCTTATAAAGCACCAGGGATTCCCACATTATAATGTTCACAGAGATCCGATGTCTGGAAAGACTTAAGTTTCTTCTGACACCCATCTGGTCACACAGAATGCCTCACACAAAGGCAAAGCCAGCCACATGCTTCCTCTGATTTGGCAACAACATTGCATATCTCTCCAATAAGCAAGAGAATATATTCTGACAATACAGGTGTGACAGATAAAAGTAACTTGTAATCCTTGGGCCCTTCTCGCTTTCCCTCATTGATTGAAGTACTTTTAGAATAAATACCAAAGGGCCTAATCATAGAAGTCTGTAACTGTTTCGGATCTGACTAATGCATATACAGATGGTTAGAGAATTTATATTTCATATTTACTTAGTAAATAAACTTCCTTAAAACATAGTATGTGTATGTATGCATGTGTAAGCAAATGTATATATATGTATATATGTACATATATATGTATAATTTATTTTTCCATATCTAACTTGCTTGAGAGCTCAAACCAAACAGATTCTCAAATTATGCTAAACAATGGGGCAAGTTTGATGAATTTCACTATGAATAAAGTTTGATACAACTTTATTTTGAAAATGGAGTAATCAAATTTGAGGGAGCTGGTATCCAGCATTCTTACATGGTTTGAATATAGAGAAGCTTTGGACACAGTGTAAAAGAGAGTGCAGGTCCTTCCCAGGTGCATCTGATACCTTCTTATTTAATCACAGCAGCTGTCCTGCCAGGGAAGTGTTATCCAATTATTGCAAATGATTATTATGAATTAGTATGATCTAAAACATACTATTTCCCCTGACATTTTATTGGAATTTGCAGGCAATTTTTGGTTGATCTGTTCATTGAATATAGTGTTTTCTCCTCCTTGGAAGTGGTTATATCGACAGGATAACCATAGAGACCCTTAGCATGGGGGAGATTGAGGTATAGAGAGGTTACCTATCTTGCCCAGGAATATAAACCAGAAATAATGGAGCCAGGATTTCAACCCAGGTCTATCTGATTTTGAAAGGTGGTCAAGAACAAATATTTTTTAACCATCTGCTATACTGATATAGACACTCTTCTAAGTTTTGGTGCATAATAGTAGATAGGCTGGAAGAGCATCTGCCCTCAAGATGCTTGCATCCCAGAGGAGGGAGATGGACACCAAAGTAAACAAGTAGACAAAGGAAATTTTGATGTCCCATCAATGCCACAAAGAAAATAAAATATGGCAAAGTGAGAGAGACAGACTGAGGAGTTGTTTCACACAGGTTTCTTCCAGGAGGTGACATTTGAATTTCTTCCTACCTTAGTTATGGCAACAACACATACTGCATGATGTAGCAGCCATAAAGGCCCTAAGACAGGAAAAAACTTGCTCTTGACCAATGTTCCAATCATACACTCCCTATTGTAAGCCTTAATTGTATCCCTTCAAAAGTGTATCCCGTCAGTTTAATGGGGGAAACAGATATGTCAAATGATAAATGACAGTGTTATATATCACAAGCTAGGATGGACGGGTGTTCAAGATTCCACAGCAGCATGGAAGAATAGAGGTCTGCTGTGGGTAGAATGAGTGTGCCAGGGAAGAAGGTGGGGCCTGAGCTGGGAGTTGAGGGAGAAGCTGGATTTTGCCTGGGTCATGGGCAGGGAGAGGCTGGGTATGAGCCATGCCTGGCCGAGGACAGCATGTGAAACTGCATAGAGGCATGGAGTTATGTGGATCATATCTAGGTACTCTGTCCCAACTGAGCCCACAACATAGGCTCCAGAAGGGGGAGTCACAGGGGAGGGTTCAACAAAATGCAGCACATGGAAATGATTTAGCTTGGCAAGGCCTTGAAAGAAGTTCTCTCTGTTTTCAAGGACAATGACCCTGAGAAAGCTCCAAGCGAATTTCCTGGCAGTGCCTGTCTGGCTTTTCAAGCTCTCTTGATGAATGAGGTAGAAGGTACACTGTTTAAGTCAGTGGTTCTCAGCTCTGGCTCTTCATTGGAATAACAAGAGACATTTATTATAAATATAAATACATTTTTAAAAATCCCTGAGCAACTAAAATCGGAAGGTTTGGGAGTGGAGTTTAGACACTGGTGGTTTTCCAAGCTCTGAAGGCAAATCTAATGGACAACCAGTGTTGAGGGTCCCTCCTTCCAGATAGATCACCAGGGACACTAAGTTCTCCTGAAGACATGCCCCAGCTCACGTGGTGCACAACTGGTACAGGCAGTCATCCAGAAATAGGAGAATGAACTGGGAAGGACTGGTCCTAGGACCACAGTGTCCATGTTCCAGGGTTTAAAAAAATAAGTCATCTTGAAAGTAAAACAAGTGAAAGAAATGTAATCATTATGCAACCAGGCTCTGAAGTCTAATGGAGAGATCTGAGCTGAATGGTACCCCGAACATTCCTCAGTAATTATCTCAGAAGAAAACAGTTGTGCCAAAGGGAGGCCCCGATTTTGAACAGTCCCAAGCGACAATAAATGAGAAGTAATCTGACTGGGAAAGCAATTTTGAGTCATGCCTTGACTTGCTTTTCCATAATGACACCTGAAGCATGTTTGTTTGTTCTGTAAACCTTACTTAAACAAAGTTACCCTCCAAGACACCCAGGGGTTTGCCAGAGAACAGTTAATTTAATTGGAGCTCATCTGTTTTTGTTCCTGAGTCTCCCATTTCATAGCCTGCTCCTAGTTTGAAATAACATGTCTCCCCCGTCTGGGATGATTAAAAACCTGCTTAAGCCTACAATATATGGAGCTGCCAAAATGTTTGCACCAAGCAATACTGCTCAGGATTGAGGCCTGCAGGCAGGATGGGAAAAACTGTTGATTTCTCTAGCATTAAGAAAAGAAAAAAACGAAAAGATCAAATCCAGTCATGCAAGTGATGTTTTGTCAAAGAAACCAAAGTAGAATTGCATTTACTTCCCAAGGTTTGCAACCACCTTGTCCTCCCCGCCAGCCTCCACCCCAGACCCCACCCTTTACCATGCTGTTTTCTAGTTGGTTTTTCATTTGGAGAGTGACAATTTTGAGTGTCCATACCATGGAGTCTTACCACTGTTTCTGCCGGAAATGAGGCTGTCTATCCTGCTTGCCAAAGACCTGCACTATGCTATAAAATGTCTTTGTTAAAAATAAACCTTTTATTTACAAAATCAGTAATACTTACGACTCAGAATAATTGCAACTTCATATGGCCATTTTCCGTTTAGAAAACTGCACGGTGCTAATCTCTGGGTATTTCTTTGGGAGAAATATTTAAGTAATTTAACTCCAAGCACCTTTGTTCTCAGATTTATCCATCCCTCTCACTATCCTCCACAGATAGGGATTTCAGGATTTCTCTTTCTGCCTTGTGCATTTTGCAAACCATCTAGCTAGGGCCTAGAAAAAAACTTCCACAAATAATAAAGGAGCAGATGTTTCTGGGATTATAATAATCAAACAGAGTGAGCTAATTTGCCCATTGATATGTGGTTCTTAGCCATTTGAAAATCTGATTAAAGGTGTGGAATTTCATAAAAAAGGCAAATACACACACTCTATTACACATATCATCAACATAAGCAGTGGGCTCCATGATATGTATGCACAACACCTGGCTCACTGGATGGCACATGGCTGATACTCAACAATATTGTTGAGTATCAACAATACTCAATGAGTATTGAGTATTGTTCAGTGAGTGAATATTTGTTCAATGAGTGAATAAAATTTGTTCAACGAGTGAATATATTTGTTCAATGAATGAATAAAATTTCAGGGTGGTTTGGATGGTCATGAAGACTAGTTTTAATAAACTATGATAGGTTTAGAGCTTCCACCAGGAATGAAAGCATTATGTAACTAAATTCTTCCAATTTTTTCTGACCCTTGAGACTTTCTTTCCTTTTCTGTCTTGATGGTTGACCATCTCCTTCCTCCCTCCATGATTTAAATCTAGCCCAGGGGTACTTGCTTAAGTTTCTATACAGAGAAGGACCATCACTTCCAGCTTCTCTCATAGAGATCACTCCAAAGTTCCATGATGGAATATTTGGTCATTCTAAATTCCTCTACAATCATTTAATTACTATCTCTTGGTTTTCACCCCCATATCTATTATATTGTATTTTAATTTACCTTCATTCTCAGAAGACATTATTTTTTCCCCTATTTCGAAGTTCCTGGGGCATCTGAATCCATGTCCTGCCAAAGGCAGCTGCAATTCACTGGCTCAGGCTCTTCCCTGTGGCTGAGATGGGCTGCCCACTCTGAGCTTCTCCAGGCACGTGCTCTGAAAAGATGCTCACACAGGGCCTCTTTTCAGGAAAAAAAAAATTCTGTTCACTGTGCCCTTTCCACTCAGTTGTCCTGACTATGCAATTTTAAGTCTTATTTGCCTATATCTTAGTCTGTCTGGGCTGCCATAACAAAATACCATAGGTTGAACTGGGTGGATTAAACAATGCAGGTTTATTTCTCACAGGTGGCTAGGAAGTCCAAGATTAAGGTGCTGACAGATTTGGGTCCTGGTGAGAGCTCTCTTCCTGGCTTGCAGATGGCTACTCTGTTTCTTGGCATGGCCTCTCCTTGGTGTGTACACACAGAAAGAGAGCTCTCCCTCCATCTTCTTTTAAAGCCACTAATCCCATCACGAGGGTCCCACCCTCATGACCTAACCTATCCTAATTACCTTCAAATCTCCAAATACCATCACATCGGGGCTTAGGGTTTCAACATATGAATTTTAGGGGGATACAAACATTCGGTTAGTAACACCTACTGACAGGGGGAAGGGGCAGTATTGAAAGAAGAGGAAACAGGAATTCTTTTGAGAGCCTCCTGTGCACCAGATACAGCTCACATGTGGTTTATTAAATCTTAACAACATTATGGGGTATCCATGTAGAGTCCCCTTTTAGAAATGAGACTCAGAGAAGTTAATCAACTTGTGCATAGTCATATAGTTAGAAAACAGTGGCTTAGGGACCCTCACCTAGGTCTCCCTTCTCTGCCTTCAGGTGGCTACACAGACTGGTCTGAGGATTAGATGTGTTAGTCTCACTTGTGGGGAACTTGAAATCACACCAAAATTTAGGACCGACCCCCCATTATAAAGATTCAGCCCAAGTGGTGATAGGACCACCTCCTCTACATTTTAAAAAATGTCCACAGGGGTTTCTGACTCAGGGCCTGTTTGGAAACCACTGCATCTCACCCCACTTCCTTCCCAAGATTAATAAATATCGAGGTTGCCTTTCAGGTATAACAATCATCTTTGATGTCCATGACAGAGACCATTTCAGGGCTCATCACTGGCTCCCTAGGAAGAAAGGAACATATACCAACTGTAGACTTTGTATCAGAGGGGTAATTACAGTCACACACCTACTGCGTCTTAGACATGTCTCTGTCACTTATAAGTACAGAGGATCTTGCAGGTATTAGAAGCCATAGGAGACACAGGCATCACCACCACCACCAGCCCTGAAAATGCACCGGGCATTTTCTCTGATCTCTTCTTACAGGAATATGTCCACACTTTTTTTTCTCCTCCTGTTCACTAAAGGAATACAAGATGTGACTATAAAGTCATGTGTTTTATTTTAAAATTAAAACCAGTAACAGTAGCAACAAAGGGAAATGAAGGAAGTCTTGGAGGTGATGATGGATATGTTTATTACCTTCATTATGAGGATGTTAACTTGAGTGTATACAAAGGTCCAAACTCACCATATTGTATACATTAATTATGTGCAGTTTTTGTATACCAATTATATCTCAATAAAGCTGGGAAAATATTAAAAAAACAGAATTTATATATCTAAGTGAAATATGATGTCTTCTGAAGAAGTCCCTTGGGGTGCTCACACACTTAGTTTAATGGTGCTACTGAGGCTCACATGCCTTTTGAATTCCCTGTGAGATATGCCTGCAGAGTCTGTGGTATGTTCTTTTGAATATCTGCTGCCAGGGAAATCCCTCGATTTGATTCTTGGAAATAACAAAACTGTATGGAGACAGAATCTGCAATTAAGTAAAGTAATCACACCAGGGAATTCTGGTTTGGAACAAAAGTGGGAAAGACTATAGAGTGATGGGTATGTCTTCAATACCAGGTCTGTAAAACTTGTTTGGAGACCAATTACAATATAGATATTTTCCAACTAATTTTAAGCAATAATAGCATAGATGCTACGTGTGTAGATTAAGGTGAACGATTTGTAGGACAAGATACATTTGAAAGCTTAAGCTATAATTATTTTAGTTTTTTTTCAAGGTTGTCTTGATACACTTGAGTTTTTATTTGAAATAAGACCAGTTTCAGTTGATATTAGTTAATTTGATGCTACCAGGTCAATGACTGATAAAACAACACAGTTTCAAAAATACTTTGGGTTGGATCATCCTATCCCAAGATCTACCTTTTAGGAAACATAATTTGCATGTATACTTTATTTATTCTACTAAAGATAAGATATTGTAGGAGCAACATATACTTCCTAAGGGAATAATCAGGCAAAAGATGAATAATAATTTTGATTATAATTAAGGCCAGCAAAAGAGGGGGAGGACAATGCAGTCACTCAAAAAAAAAAAAAAAAAAAACCCAGAAAATAATTGGTCTCTGCCTCTTGTGAAATACACACTAACCCAACATCATGAAACTTCCTCATTAACTTTAGAAGTGCTGTTTCTATCATATTCACTTCCTGATTGCATTGAGATTTGTTTGCACTCTATGTGACTGACTCAAGATTTTATACAATTCTTGTTTCTGAAATGTCTTCTGTTCGCTGAGTCATGAGGATAACTATTCTTAAGTTGTCATTGTTCTGAAAGTCTTTTAAGGGTCTCAGATACTTGGACAATGCTATTATTTCCCTCAGTACTTTTCCATCTTCTTGTGTATTGTATTATTCATAGTCAACTTTGAAAAAAAGATAGCACTTATCATCATAACAGCTTTTCATGCTTACTTTGCACCTGCTTCTGCACTATAAATGATGATTTATAATTTAGACTTATAGAAATGTTCATGGTAACCAGATCTCTGGGCACATATGTGCCTACTGAGTGCTTCTACTTCTTAGTTTCCAATGGAAAAACACATTTATAACGAAAAGCTCTTTCTTATTTTATCTCTAAGCCAACAAAAATTAAGACTTTTTTGCTACTGGCTGTAGAGATAACTCTCCCAACTTTGGCCGTAGAGAACAATAACCAATTCCACTAAAATTCTACTTCCAAAGTGCCTTTGAAAAAGTCCCTTACTTTCACACTATCCCCAGATTCAACAGATGTTTTTCGGGGGGTGTATTAAATGCTCCTGTTTATTCCCTTCAGGATCTAATTTCATCACTTAGCTTCTGTGGTATAATTGAGACAAGCTGGATGAATTATCTCCAAGCTAGTTCATCATGAAAAAAAGCTCAAACTGGTCTCAAAATAATTTTGATGTTTGGAGGCTTTCAGAAAGGAAGAGAAGCATAATCAAACAGAAGCATGATAAGAATGTGCTAAGCTAATTTATAAGGGAAACAACTGTGACACAACTGAAGGAGGGTGTCACATATTGCTTCTACCCATCATTCTAACACTGTAGTAGGACATGGGCTTATCATAGAGGGCAGAGACCAAGCCTTGTGGCTCTTGGTGTGCCCAGCACCTGGCATTGTGCCTAGCGTATAATAGATGCTCAATAAATATTTGTTGACTATAATTTAGTCTAAGCTCTTCTAGGAAGAAAAGAATGGTTTGGAGTTCAGCATAGAAAATCTAACCACTGGACTCTCCACATACGTATGTGCTTTGTGTGTTCAGCATTCCATGTCAGAGAAGATGCTCAACCAGAGGCTCAAGAAACAGATTAGGGTTATAAAGTATGAGTTTATGTACCACATAGGAAGTCAGACTAAATTATGTCTACCTTCTAGATTGAAAATGGATCAATCTTTGGAAAGACTTCTGTCCTGTATCCCTCAAGATCTTACTGGTGATGGGGTAATGACCACATTATTTGATACATGCCATGATGTTAGTATGCTAGCTCTTCTAGGTAACACATTTAGCTTAGAACAGAATGCTTTAATTCAAAGGTATGGCTTCCCCTAATCTTGGAAATTACAAGAATTTGGAGGTAGAATATCACAGCCCAGGGTAATGAACACAGAGGAAACTTCTTACTGGGAAGATCAGAATAAAGTAAGATAGGCAAAAAATGACTGCTTGTAGTCTTTTAGTGAATCCAAGGTAGGAAGGTAAACTGGCTATTTCTGGGCTAGAGTCAATAAGCGAGGTGTCTAAACCGAGGAGGTAGCAAAGATACAGCAGTGGAATCCTGAGATGAATCATATTTCCCAGCACCAGCAGGACTAGAAGGAGGTCAATCTGAGGTGATCTGACAGGCACTGGGGTCAAGTCCAGCCCTGGAGAAAAGGACATTGTGATATTAGGAGAGGAGGTCAGAACTTTTAGGAAAGGAGAGTGGGAACCAGAAGCCAGATAAAGGGCTATCAAGTATGCTGGCCACATGCAGAACAAAAGGGTGGAGCTTGATGCTCATGATGGTACGCCAGGACTAAATTCCCCTCAGTGACCCACTGACTCCCAGACACCAGGCAAGCGATTGACTAGATCTTTCCAGTCCCACTCAGTAGCTGAAAAGAAGCCCTCGAAATACCACCAGACCCTTGGGCTCATAATAAAATGTGATGGAAGCTATAGCAGCACTTGAAACAGTAGAGCACCAAGTACTTTCAAACTTGGCCTCATAGAGGGTGTTCTATTTTTTTACTCCAGAGGTGGCCCCGCTAGGCAGGATTTGTGTCAGGTAGAAGAACATCAGTTAGGCTCTTGTAGTGGATATCAGTGTCTTCTGCTCCTGAAATTGGAATTTGGGTTTAAAACTTAAGCAGAAATACAGAATGTGGCTCAGGGGACAGAGTCCTAAGTTCTAGTTTAAGTTACAGTTAGATTTTGTTTTAGGATCAGGTCTAATATTTCTAGAAATCCTGGCTATATTTAGTACAATAAATTATGAACTTAAAACTCCTTCCTTTGTCAGCTTCCGTGGGACAGTGATCTTTTCAATGCCCTTTACTTCTCTGAATTCTTGAAGGATTCCTTCTTATCCTCCCAACTTATAAAAATGCTGCTATTTCCGGGAATTCACCCTTTGCCCTCTCACTCCCTTTGTGAGCTCACCCATGCTTCTTCCTCCAGTCATAACTCTTTTTGGATGACAACTACATCTTTATCTCTGGTCCAGGCTTTGGATCTTCAAAATCATATAACTACTTCTACCTTCTGGGCCTCAGTATCTTACAGACATCAGAAGCTCAGATGCAACATAATCAGGTCTTACCTTCACATCCAAAACCTCTTTCTCCGTGGGGACACGATACACCTCATGTAAGCCTTACTAAAAATTTAGGAGGTGCTTTGACTTCTCATTTTCCTTCAAAGCCCATCATGTCTAATCTGTCAAGTCCTGTTCACATGACCAACACACTATTGATTGAATGGGCTCATTTCTTCTAACTCTTTGTCCTGGACTACTGAATTGGCCTTCCTCTTATTCTTCATGACCCAGTCCTTTCCTTATCTCCAACACCCATACTGCAGCCAGGGTGATCTTTTAAAATGCAAATATACTCTTACCCCCAAAACACAGGAAAGTAATCATTATAACCAATCACTATCTCCACATCACTTAAATAATAGTATTCAAAATCACATGTCATTCATTAGAGAAATGAAAATTGAAGCCACAATGAAGATATTACTGATATTTGATACTGAATTTATGAAGATATTACTTCATACCCATTAAGATGGCCATTATTAAAAAAAAAAAAAAAAGAAAAACCACAGAATGGTGAGGATGTGGAGAAAGTGGAACACAGCATTGCTGATAGGAGCACAAAATGGTGTAGCTGCTGTGTAAAGCAATATGATGGCTCCTCAAGAGGTTAAACATAGAATTGTCATATGACCTAGCCGTTGTACTTTTAGATACATAGCCCCCAAAACTCAAAGCTGGGGACTCGAAAGACCAGTGTTTGCAGCAGTTATTTATAATAAGCAAAATGTGGAAAGAATCCAAACATCAATCAACAGATGAATGGATAAACAAAATACAGTATAATATACCTATAAAGGAATACTATTCAGATATAAAATGAAATAAAGTTCTGATATATGCTACAGCCTTGAAAACATGGCACTAAGTGAAATGTTAGACATAAAAGGTTAAATATTATATGATTTCACTTATTTGAGGTAGCTAGAACAGGAAAGTTCATAGAGATAGAAAGAATAGTGGTTACCAGTGACCACCAGGAAGGGCCAATGGGGAATCATTATTTAATGGGCATAGAATTTCAGATTAAACTGAAATATAAAAATGTTATGGAAAGAGATTGTGGTGATGGCTGCACAACAATGTGAATGTAATTACTGCCACTAAATTTTACACTTAAAAGTGGTAAAAATGGTAAATTTTATCTTATATATATATAAATTAAAAAATTAATTACATGCAACTTCCTGCTTCATATCTTGGACACCAGCAGCTCTACAATCACCCATACAACCTTTATCTGCACCATACACCCAGTCCATATGAACCTGACACCTGACTACCTCCCCAGGACTCCTTCCTAGCTCCCTCAAGAACTGGATGAAGGGCTCAGCTTCATTGATCAGTAATGTTCTGCATATATCCTTTATCCTAAATACACTGTATTGTGATTATCTGGTTCTGACTACCTCATAAGATGGACAGCTTTTTGGGGGGAAAGAACTGAGTCTTTTACTTCACGTATTTTTGAACACAACAGCCAGCATGCAGTAAACTCTCACTACATACTGAGGGAATGAGCTCAGGAGAAAGCAGCTATTTAAAAAAAAACCCTGAAATATCAAGATGGAAGGAATCTTAAAGCTTATTTAGTTTAAACTTAAAAATATAATAAAATGCTAATTTTGACATAGTAGCCAAAATGTTGCCTTCCAGAGGTTTAATTTCCTTTAGAAATTCAGTAACGGTCAGTTTTTTTCTTTTTGCCATTGATTCTATCATTTAATGAATCATAGAAGAATTACATCTGAATCATACAATCCATCATGTCAATGTTTTCCAAACTTTAATGAGTCTTATAACATCTGTGTAGTGTTTGCTCTATCCAAGGACCAATTGTCCTAATGTCCAATTAATTTCATCTTTAGCCTATGCTATACTGTCAATTAATGACAGTTTTAATGTGCTGTTTTTTTCTAGTATGTTAAAAAATAGCTATTAAAATAAAAACTCATCTGTATATCAGCTAAAGTCATCTTCCTGCACTATGTGGCATGTAAACCATGCTTTGGGAAATCAATCTTAATTGTATGACTTACTGCTTTCTTAAATTATTCTACAGGCACAACTTTGCTTCCTCAGCAAGTTTGTAGACTCCTTGAGAGCAATGACTTTCCTTCTTGTCATCATTTTATGTTCCTTAGCTCCCTGATGATTGTCAAGCTCTCATCACATACTCAAAAACTATCTGATGACTGAATATTCCTGTTGCTTCAGAGATGACACATATAACCTACTCTTTTAAAGTCAAAGCCATTTCATGAAGTTAAGGAATTTGGGGATGAGGTGTCAACAAAGATTCTCCTGTTGACCAAATTCTGTTCAGTCTCCCCTAAAAATTTCAGCCAGGCCTGGACTTTTGAAATTCTGTGTTCATCTCTGCATTGTCCAATTTTAGCAAGAATTCTGCTCAGTTGGGTTAGCCAGAATCTCCCATCCTCCTTATCTGTTCACTCTCTGTATCCAATTGTGTTCCTCACCTTCCACTACCCCACTGGTGATGTCTGATCACCCTGGCTTGTCTTCAGCAAGAATCCTGTTAGGCTGGTTTAGGCAAAATCCCCTCTTCCCTTTGATGTTTTCACTTTGTAATTTTCTGTCCACTGATCATCAGCTTGCCTCTTGGCTATAAATTTCACTTGCCCATTCAGAGTTGAGTCCCATCTTTCTCCCCCATTGCAAAAATCCCATTGCAGTGGTCCTTAACATCTATTGTCAAGGCCCCTGAGAATAAAGTGTGCTTTACTGTGCTTAACAAATATCATAGCAGGTCACAGTGGCACGTTTGCACCAAGCCCACACCTTGCACAAATTCTTTCAGCCAATGACTGAATGTACCCCCTCATAGTGGGTACTAAGGTAGGCTAATCCCCAGGAAACATAGGACTCTTTCACAGATAACTTTGGTTTCAGGATTTCCCTAAGGATTTCTGAACCATACTTAACACTGCAAAGTAGTCTAGATGGCTTCCTCCAACAGTCCTTCCCTGTCTCCTTCACTTAGGGTCAGACATGCATCACAGTTTGATGGCTCTCCCAGCTTTTCTCTCCCCATTTTCCTTCACAGGCATTTCTCTTAATAAAACTCTTGCATAATTAACATTGCCTTGAGATCTACTTCTGGGAAAGCCTATACTACTACAGGGGATATTAATGAGAGTTACATAAATGTCAGAGGTATTTCAAGCTGAATTTGTTTATGGGAGTTTGGGGGAATGGTTAATTCTGAATTCGGACAATATTGAGTTGAATTTATGAATTACTAACTGTGTGAGTCTGCTAGGGCTCCCATAAAAAAAAAAAAAAAAGTACCATGATGTTAAACAACAGAAGTTTATTTTCTCACAAATCTGCAGACTAGAAGCCCACACTAAGGCCAGCAGGGTTGGCTTCACCTTAATCCTCTCTCTTTGGCTTATAGATGGCCATCTTCTCTTTGTATCTTCTCATCATATTCCCTCTATGTGTGTCTGTGTCCTAATCTCTTTTTATAAGGATACCAATCATATTGGATGAGGGCTCATTTTAATTTAATCACCTCTATCTCCAGATACAGTCACCCTCTAAGATAACAAGAGTTACAACTTCAATACATGAATTTGGGGGGAATGTGATTTTGCCCATACAACTAGCCAATAACCATGAGCCAGTCACTTAACTCCTCTGAGCCTCAGCCTATAAAATAAAAAATGATAGTATCTACCCTATAGTTTTGTTCAAATTAAATACAATTACATATATAATGTCACTGGTACATATAATCAACCTTTATAGGTTTTTCTCATTACAAGTCCCCCTCCCCCAATCTACTAGAATCATTGTCCATTAATTTATTTAACAATAAATTGTGTGGGAACTATATCATCCAATATTATGTGAAGTAGAATTATAGGATAAACTTGAAAAGGAAAGAGAAAGAAGCTTAAAAAGTCAGATTGTGTAGCTTCATGTTTATGTTAATGACAGTTCTATGATCCTGAGTCTGGTATATTTATTTAAGCTCTACCCAGAGTTCAGAAACTGGTAGCTAAGAGACAAACTTGGCCTGTAGATGTGTGTTGTTTCCTTAGAGTGTTTTAAGTATAATAGAAAAGCCTTTAAATAAAGCATGCCTCTGTAGTTTTCCAGAGGTCCACTCACCCCTAGCATGCGGTTGCATCACACATGTACAATATTGATTCCTTAAAGTCTTTTGAGTTAGCAAACATTGAAGTTCAGAGCACAGGCTCAGACGTGCTGCTTCTACTTCCTTGCTACTCTCAAAAGGACATATTTTCTATCATATTGTCTGAATTAGCTGCAGGAGACGCAAGTGCCTCTGGAGTTCTGTCCTCTAGAAATGCTCACATTGATCCAATGTCCATTGGTTCCTCCTACCATTATCTCAGGCTGCTTCTTCGGCCACCAAAAAATAGCAAACACTGTGCAAAGCCTTTTTTCCCCATGTACACTCAATTTGAAACTCAGCATGTTTGGGATGATACTCCCTCTTCTGTTTGTAGGTAGGTAAGTACCTCTGTACCTCAGATTGCCAAATTCTTCATGATTTACCCACCCAAAAAGGACATGATCTTCAGAGTGCACAGAGAAGTTTTTTTTCCCCCTCTGGATGCTTGATAGCATTGCCATGTCATCATCCTTCAGATTTTTGAACTTGCTTTTTAAAAAAGATTACTTCAGTATCTGATATCTAAGAACATAAAGCACTTTTCAAACTTTATTACATTATTTTTCATTACCAAGTCTAGAAGTTAACTGAAAACTATTATCATGGTTCAGCCCTCCTGATGGTTATGAAAAGATTGTGTGAAGGCAGTCAACTTTAAAAAATGAATAAAATGACTTGTATGGTGGAGTAACAAAGCCAAAGAGGAGCTGAGAGGAAGGGTTACTACCTTGTCTTCCTGAAGAGTGAATCATTTGAATCTGTCAGGAATGGGGAATCACTAAAAAAGACTGGCTAAACCTTTTAAATATATTTAAGGGGTTTAACATAACTTAATTGGTCTTAGTCACTCCACATTTCCTCATGGCGTCCCTGACCACCAGAGAAGGAAGCATAATGTCATACTTGGTAAAATCGCATCATATGTGCACCTAAGCCTATAAACATTCAAACTGCACAAGCACGTCAAAAATAAACAAACTCAAACCCATTTTTCATATAACATAGCCCCTAGGCAAATCCAATCACTTCATTTGAGGCTATTAAAAAATCTATTGGTACAGAATGTCAAAGCTATATAATATTGGGATGGAGGGGTGGTTTAGGTTAATACTTAAAGAACTTCCAAAACAATTTTGACTATTTTGACTAGATAAAAGTGGTACCTTTGCACTGATTTTAGCACACCCTAGCCTGAGGTGAAAATACATAGGATTTTTTAAATTTTTTATTGTTATGTTAATCACCATATAAAACAAACTGAGGGTTCTAGAGGGGAGGAGGGTAGGGGGATGGGTTAGCCTGGTGATGGGTATTAAAGAGGGCACATTCTGCATGGAGCACTGGGTGTTATGAACAAACAATGAATCATGGAACACTACATCAAAAACTAATGATGTAATACGTAGGATTTTAAACCTGGAGTTGGATCATCTGAACAAGACAATTTGAGTTCTTTCTTTTTTTTCTTTCTTTCTTTCTTTCTTTTTTCTTTCTTTCTTTCTCTTTCTTTCTTTCTTTCTTTCTTTCTTTCTTTCTTTCTTTCTTTCTTTCTTTCTTTCTTTCTTTCTTTCTTTCTTTCCTTCCTTCCTTCCTTCCTTCCTTCCTTCCTTCCTTCCTTCCTTCCTTCCTTCCTTCCTTCCTTCCTTCTTTCTTTTATGAAGCATGTCAGAAGAAATAGTATATGTACAAAAATACAACAAACAAAATTTTAAATATATTCCTCTAATTCCTACTAAAACTATCACAAATGAGGGCTCCTGGGTGGCTCAGTCGTTGAGCATCTGCCTTCAGCTCAGGTCATGATCCCCGGGTCCTGGGATCGAGCTCCGGATCGAGCTCTGCATCAGGCTTCCTGCTCGGCGGGAAGCCTGCTTCTCCCTCTCCCACTCCCCGTTTGTGTTCCCTCTCTCGCTGTGTCTGTCTCTGTCAAATACATAAATAAAATCTTAAAAAAAACCAAACTATCACAAATGAATTCTAAAGTTTTTTTTTTTTTCCTTAAAAATCATGAATTACTAGGTCTCAGTGACTCTGACCCTCATTTAATGTATCTTATCCTGTTAACCCACAATTTTCTTATCCGGTATTTACTCCTAAAATGTGGATTAGAAAATTAGTGCCCAAAGAAAGAAAAGACTAAAACAAAGGTTAGGACTTTAACTAACCATTATAAAAATGTTCAAAGACCTAAAGAAATCATGCTTATAGAAGTAAATTATGATGACAACATCTCATCAAATAGAAAATATCAGTAAAGTTATAGAACTTTTTTTTTAAAAAGAACCAAATGAAAATGCTTGAGTTGCAAAGTACTATAACCAAAATGAAAGATGTACTAGTAGAAAGTAAAAAGATGACCCATAGAATGGGAGAAAATTTTTGTAAATCATCTATCTGATAAGGGACTTGTATCTAGAATAGGAAAACAAACAGTTCCTACAACTTGATAATTGAAAGATAAATAACCCAATTTAAAAATGGGGAGAGGATCTGAATAGACATTTCTTTATGGAAGATATGCAAATGATCAATATGCACATGAAAAGATGCTCAACAACTTGAAGCCATCAGGGAAATGAAAATCAAAATCACAGTGAGATACTTCTTCACACCCACTCATATGGCTATAGTCAAAAAGACAAATAAGAACAAGAGCTGGTGAGGATGTAGAGAGAATGGAAACCTTAAGCCCTGCTGGTGGAAGGTGAAATGGTACAGCCTCTTTGAAAATCTGGCTATATTTAAGGTAAAGTTAAATTATTAAATTAAAGTAATCAAGTTAAACACTACTAGCAAGTGTGATTTTGTATGATGGTTTCTGTTGTCCACTTTTAATTCATTTATGTAACTGATGAAATTTATTTTACTGGTAAAATCATATCTACATCTTTTTAATTGAATATGGTTTGTAAACAAATAAACCCATGCTTTTTCCATTCTAACTTTACGAACTGGTATAATTAGATTTCAAATGTCAATTGATATTAGCCATCTCTCATCCACAGAATCCTAACAGTTTCTCTGGTTCAAAGTGGTAAACATCAATGAAGCTGACATAAGAATTGGGGATGATTCTGAAGTTCCTTCTGAACCATGAATGAAACACTGAATTATATTTAATACGATGATTTGTTAAGTCATTTTATTCTTGGAAAAATGGCAAACCTTGAATAGTATCTATAGTCATTTCTGACAACTAAAGTATCTGATTAAGCCTGCCAGAATAGTAGAGTTTACAGCAGGATTTTTAAAGCATACATTTCCATCTGCATATATTTCCAAAGAAATCCCTAAGTGTTTACTCCTTTCTAAGATAGTCACTAAACACAAAATGATAAATCTATTGTTATCTGTACTAATCGGCTATACTTAGGCTGAGTAGAAAATTTTCCTTAATGGTCTCTTCAAAATTTCAACCTTATATGCTGGCATTTAGTGAATGTCAAGACACTTAATTCAGAACTGTGCTTTCTCGCTTGTGTAATAAGATCCTATTGTTATTGACTTTATCATGAAAAAATTTCTACTTCAAATCTTAGAAAATGTATTTTTGGATCCAGTAAGTATTATTGTCTTAAAGTGCCAAATCCTTCACAGGACTCTTTTATTCAGTTTTTCTCAAGTTTTAAGAAGTAAAGGACCTCTGAAACAAATAATACATTATATGTTAAAAAAAAAAAAAAAGAAGAGAGTAGTAAGGGAAAAATGAAGGGGTGGGAATCGGAGGGGGAGATGAACCATGAGAGACTATGGACTCTGAGAAAGAAACTGAGGGTTCTAGAGGGGAGGTGGGTGGGGGGATGGGTTAGCCTGGTGATGGTATTAAAGAGGGCACATATTGAATGGAGAACTGGGTGTCATACACAAACAATGAATCATGGAACACTACATCAAAAACAAATGATGTAATGTATGGTGATTAACATAACATAATAAAATTAAATTTAAAAAAAGAAGTAAAGGAAAAGCGATAACTTTTTTCATGTGAAACATTTATTCATTTAAATATGCATAGTTCACTGAACTACCCTAAAATAGAATGAGAATGTGGGGCAGGACAAAGTAGAACCTGAGAGGAGATCTACTGGAAAAACCAAAAAAGCTTTTGAATGAAGGTATGAACAGTTTCCTAAGGAAGGAAAAGTATGAGAATTTAGCATGTTAAAGTCACATAGTCACTGTCATTTAAACTGCTGCCAGTTATCATCATTCATCATTTATCATATAAAGTTTGTCTGATTTCTATATATGTAAGTTAGAGGGAGAAGAGGAGAAAGGGGCTTTAGAAGGTGAACAAGAACTAAGTGGACAGAGGAGTTAGAAATCCTTTCCTAGGATGGACCAATTGTCAAAGTAGTTAGAGTCAAATTTTTTCCCAAGTGTTTAGCAAGGGACTTAGGAAGAGAGACAGATACAAGACTGGTGCCAGAAGCCAGTGGGTACCAGTATGGTGGATGATGTGAGAATAATTGAAAGAGAGAAAACAAAACAGTTCATTGATTAATTGAGTTTTTTTCCTTCCTTCCAATATTTAACAACAATTTATTGAGTACGTTCAGTATGTGAAGCCTACAATAGGATTTGGTGATGTAATTGTAAGCAACACTGGCATAATCTTTGACATCATGCAGTGTAAATTCTAAGAGAAAAAGATAATTATTTATCTAATAATCCTAAAAATAAAAATAGATTACAGTCATAAAAAGTATTAGAAAGGAAATAGTTGTTATAAGAACATGTAAGGAGGGGAACTGACATCTACAGACTGCTTCTCTCAGGGTCCCTTGCCTTCTGGTTTTCAGTTTAATTCAACCAATGCGATGCAGCAGCCCTACAACAGCAGCGGGAAATATTGGTGGTAATTTGTTATGGTAACAAGAGGAAGTTAATATAGGAGCTACTGGCTTGTGGACAGTAAGAGGCACCAAGATAATTTTCAGTAGTGGGGATGGAATGCCAAAGGCCTATTTTTACTGGAAGAATGTTGGGGTGCAGTGTAGACTTTTATAAATCCTGTGTTTGATACAGTCACATTTCTTCAAAGTTTGTTTTGACAGTTGCGCTGCTATTCCAGATAGGATCTGTCACCATTCTGATCTATGATCTTCTTGAATTTGGCACCACATCATTCCAATCCTGAATACAACTTCTTCCTTTGTTTTCTTATTTTGATTAATAAATCCAGCTTCTCCTTTGCAAAATAAAAATGGAGAAAACTTTTAACTCAAGAAGGAAAGGACTATTCTAATTTTGTTAGAGTGTCTCAGAGCTCAGTCCTCTATTTTTTAACTTATTTTTTTATTACGTTATGTTAATCACCATACATTACATCATTAGTTTTTGATGTAGTGTTCCATGATTCATTGTTTGCGTATAACACCCAGTGCTCCATGCAGTACGTGCCCTCCCCAATACCCATCACCAGGCTAACCCATCCCCCCACCCCCTCCCCTCTAGAACCCTCAGTCCATTTCTCAGAGTCCATAATCTCTCATGGTTCATCTCCCCCTCCGATTCCCTCCCCTTCATTTCCCCCTTCCTGCTATCCTCTTCTTTTTTTTTTTTTTTAACATATAGTGTATTATTTGTTTCAGAGGTACAGGTCTGTGATTCAACAGTCTTACACAATTCACAGCACTCACCATAGCACATACCCTCCCCAAAGTCTATCACCCAGACACCCCCTCCCTCCCACCCCCCAACACTCCAGCAACCCTTGGTTTGTTTCCCGAGATTAAGAATTCCTCATATCAGTGAGGTCATATGATACATGTCTTTCTCTGATTGACTTATTTCGCTCAGCATAATACCCTCCAGTTCCATCTACGTCATTGCAAATGGCAAGATTTCATTCCTTTTGATGGCTGCATAATATTCCATTATATATATATATATATATATATATATATATATATATATATATATATATATATACCACATCTTCTTTATCCATTCATCTGTCGATGGACATCTTGGCTCTTTCCATAGTTTGGCTATTGTGGACATTGCTGCTCTAAACATCAGGGTGCACGTATGCCTCTGGATCCCTACATTTGTAACTTTGGGGTAAATATCCAGTAGTGCAAATGCTGGGTCATATGGTAGTTCTATTTTCAACTTTTTGAGGAATCTCCATACTGTTTTCCAGAGAGTTCAGTCCTCTTATTCATATATACTTACTCCTTTTTGAGCTTTTCTAACCTCATGACTTTAAATAACTTCTATATGTCAATGGCTCACAATTTATATGTGTAGTACGAAGCTCTGAAAATCCAGACTCATACTTAGTTGCTACTCAACATCCCTACATGAATGTCTATCAGATGTCTCATAATCAACATGTGCTACATTGAATTTTTGACCTCCCTCCTAACTGATCTACCCATAGGTTTCTCATTTCAATTAATAAGAACACCATCCTTCCAGTCATTCAAGTCAATAACACTGGAGTCCTCCATCAGGAACTCTGATAACTCTACCTTCAGATCATATCCAGAGTTTCACAATCTCTCACTACCTCTATTGCTGTCACTCTGATCAGAGATGTCATCTTCTCTAGCCTGAATTACAGCAATAGCATCCTAACAGGTATAACTTGCTTCTATTATTGCCCCCCTATAGTCTATTTTCAAACAAGCAGAGTAAACCTTTTAAAATGGAATTCAGATCACATTACTTCTCTGTTCAAAATCCTGCAGTAGTCCCAAATTTCACTCAATCATACAAAGTCCCTAAAGTTGCCCACAAGGCTTTATATAATCTGAGCTCCACTTATTTCTCTGACCCTTTACTTCACTGCAGCCATAAAAACCTCCCTGAATGAACATGTCCCTATTCTAGGTATACTATAATAAAGGAGTGGGAAATATATGTGATTTTAGGGCAGAATTCGTGAGATGGCTAGAGATCACCACCCTTTTTCCTTCCTTTGTTCGTTCTTGCCTTCATTTGCTCTTTAGTCCTTCCTTCCTTCCTCCCTTCCTTCCTTCCTTCCTTCCTTCCTTCCTTCTTCTCTTCCTTTCTTCCTTCTTTCCTGGCATACTTTATTTGGCAAAACATTTAGTACCTTCTACTACGTGTTATGTAACTGCTAGATACTGGTGATAGTAAAATCAATAAAACACAAGAACTCATCATTCAGTAGAGAAAACTGGTATATGAACCAACAAATGCAAAAACAATTGTCATAAATGCACACATAGAATGACAGGATGCTGTAAAAGAACATCATGTCAGTGTCGAGGACAGAGATCCTTTACCATGTAAGATCATCCCAATCAGGGTAGTCTGGAGAGACCTAGGTGTTCTAAACTATCCAGTGACTTGTAGGTATCTTACACAGTAAAAGTATCTCCACAGTGACCATGCCTATGCTCTTGTGTGGGAAGTGAGTTAACCACTGAATTACTTTCCTTTTTGTCATGGTTCAAGAACATTATAAATTCCTTTCATTTTTTTCTTTCCATGAGCTAGTGAAGATAAAGGTTATAAGGGAACATTACAATCCTGAAACAACGTAGAGTCTAGAAGTTTGAGAACACTTATTCTAATGAATACCACTTTAAAGTGATTTTCAAAGTAAAAGATAACTTGAGAACCAAAGTGCAATAAAAGCTTGGTGACTTTCTCTAATAAGCTAGAGTGCCCAGGGAAATAGAAAACCAAAAGCACACATACTGTATGTTTCTTTCACTTAAAATTAATACTTGATTTTTATCCCTAGTATCCAGGATAAAAGAGTGTAAACATTTTATCTTTCTAGAAGATTTATGTCTAATTTTCTAGCAGAAGAATCTGAATATTTTGTAAATCTCTCCCCAAATAGGCTTCATGTAAAATTTGAGGGCTTCTGTGTATATTTCAAAGTATACCACTTAATATTGTTTGCAACAAAATCTATTCTTAAATTACTAGTCTTATACCTACTCCAGGATATTAACTAAGGATTTGATGCATGCAGACACAAAAACACAATTAATAAAAGTAGATACTATGAATTTGAGAAGATTGAAATCATATCAATAATCTTTTCTGACCACAATGGTATGAAACTAGACATCAATTACATGAAGGAAACTGAAAAATCACAAAACATGGAGATTAAACAATATGGTAGTGAACAATCAATGGGTCTAACAATAAATCAAAAGATAAATAAATATTTTGAAATAAATGAAAATGAAAATACTATATACCAAAACTTATGGGATGCAGCAAAAGAAGTTCTACCAACAACCTAACTACACCTTAAGGAACTAGAAATAGAAGAGAAAACTTGGCCCAAAATTAGTAGAAGGAAGGAAATAACAAAAGTCAGAGCAGAAATAAATGAAATAGAGAATAAAAAGACAAAAGAAAAGATCAATGAAACTAAGAGCTAGCATTTTGAAAATATAAACAAAATAGACAAACCTTTATATAGACTTACCAAGAAAAAAAAGAGGGGAGACTCAAATAGAATTATAAAATGAGAAAGGAGACATTTATACCTGATATCACATAAATACAAAGGATCAGAAGAGACTATAATGAAAAAAATATACAATGACAAATTGAAAAACTTAGAGGAAATGGATAAATTTTGAGAAACATAAAATCTATAAGACTTAACCATGCAGAAATAGAAAATCTGAACAGACCATTACTAGTAAATTGAATCAGTAATCAAAATTTACCTCCCAACAAAGGAAGTCCAAGACCAGATGGCTTCACTGGTGAATTCTACCAAGCACTTAAATGAAAAGTAATTCCAATTCTTTTCAAACCCATCCCCCCCAAAAAAAAAGAAGAGGAAGGACTACATCAAAACTCCTTCTATGAGGCCAGCATTACCCTGATACCAAAAATAACAAGGATACCACAAAAAAGAAAATTACCATGATCAAGCGAGATTTATTTCAGGGATGCAAGGATGGTTTAACATCTATAAATCAATCAATGTGATATACCACATTAATAAAATGAAGGATAAAACGTTGTATAATCTCAATAGAACTAGAAAAAAACATTTGACAAAATTAAACATCCATTCATGATAAAAACTCTCAAAAAAGTAGGTATAGAGGGAATGTACCTCAACATAACAAAGGTCATATGTGACAAGCCCACAGCTAACATATTCGGTTGCAAAAGCTGAAGACTTTTCCTCTAACATTAGGAACAAGACAATAATGCCTATTCTTGACACTTTTATTCCACATAATACTAGAAGACTTAGCCAGAACAACTAGGTAAGTAAAAACAAAAGTCATTCAAACGAGAAAAGAAGAAGTAAAATTTTCTCCAGTTGCAGATGACATGATATTATATATAGAAAATCCTAGAGACTCCACTAAAACACTGTTAGAATTAATAAATGAATTCAGTAGTTTCAGGGTACAAAATTGATACACCCAAATCAACTGCATTTCTAAATACTACCGATAAACTATCAGAAAGAGAAATTAAGAAAACAATCCAATTTATAATTGCATCAAAAAGAATAAAATGCCTAGTAATAAATTTAACCAAGGGTGTGAAAAATCTGTATATTGAGAACTATAAGACATAGATGAAAGAAATTGAAGAAGACATAAATAAATGGAGAGATATTTCATGCTCATGGATTGGAAAAATTCATTTTGTTAAAGTGTTCATACTACCTACAGCTATCTACATATTCAGTGCAATCCCAATCAAAACTCAAATGGCATTTTCACAGAAAAAGAAAAAAAAAATCCTAAAATTTGTATGGAACTATAAAAGTCCCTGATTGGCCAAAGCAGACTTGAGAAAGAAGAACAAAGCTGGAAGTATCATACATCCTGATTCCAAACCATATTACAAAGCTATAGTAATCAAAACAGTATGGTATTTGGCATAAAAAGAGACACATAGATTAGTGGAACAGAATACAGAACCTAGAATGAAACTCATGTATATATGGTCAATCAATTTAAGACAAAGGAGCCATGAGTAGACAATGAGGAAAAGATAGTCTCTTTAATAAAAGGTGATGGGAAAACTGGATACTCACATGCAAAGAATGAAACTGGACTCCTATCTTATACCATAAACAAAAAACAACTCTAAATGGATTGAAGCCTTAAATGTAAGACCTGAAACATTAAAAGTCCTTGAAGAAAAAGTGGAGGTAAGCTTCTTGAGATTAATCTTGCCAGTGATTGTTTTTTATTTGACATCAAAAATAAAGATAACAAAAGCAAAAATAAATAAGTGGGACTACACAAAATTAAAAAGCTTCTTCTGTACAGCAAAGGCAATAATCAACAAAATAAAGGCAACCTCAGGAATGGGAGGAAATATTTGTGAGTCATCTATCTACAAGGAGTTAATATCCCAAATATATAAAGAACTGACACAACTCAATACCAAAAAGTCAAAGTCGGTTAAAACATGGGTAGAAGAACTGAATAGACATTTTTCCAAAGACAAGATACAGATGGTCAACAGGTACATAAAAAGGTGCTCATCAACACTAATCATCAGGGAAATGCAAATTAAAACCAAAATGAGATATCACTTCACACCTGTTAGAATGGGTATCGTTGAAAAGATAGGATACAACAAGTTTGGAAAGGATGTAGAGAAAAGCAACCTCTTGTGCATTGCTGGTAGGAATGTACATTGGCACAGATACTATGGAAAATAGTATGGAGAGTCCTCAAAAAATTAAAAATAGAACTACCATATGATGCAACAATCTTACTTCTGGGTATCTATCCAAAGGAACTGAAAACGGGATATCAAAGATATCTGCACTGCCAAGTTCACTTAGGAATTATTTACAGTACTGAAGATATGGAAACAACCTAAGTGTGCATCAACATATGAATGAATAAAGAAAAAAAATATATATAATGGAATATTATTCAGCTATTACAAAGAAGGAAATATTGCCACTTGTAAAACATGGATAGACCTAAAAAAGTCAATGTCATAGAAACAGAGAATAGAAAAATGGTTGCCTGGGACTGGGTGGGTCAGGGAAGTAGAGAGATTGGTAAAAAGGTACAAACTTTTAGCTATATGATGAAAAAGGTCTTAGGATCTACTGTATAACATAGTAAGTATAGTTGATAAAACTGAATTGTATAATTGAAATTTGCTGAGTAGAATTTAAACGTTCTTACCAAAATGAACAGGCAAACAAAACCCAAAACAATAAATACATGAGGTGATGTACGTGTTAATTAACAAAATGGGGGAATCCTTTAAAACTGTATATGTATATCAAATCACACAATGTACACTTTAAATATCTTACACTTTTGTCAATTATACCTAATGAAGTAGAAAAAATAAATTGGAGAAAATATCAGAGTGTCCTGCATACAGTAAGGGTATATCTTATCTTACTTTTTAAAACTTGTTTTTGTTATATAAAAACACAGACATATATGTGGATATGTACTGCATATCCTGAAAAGGTACTTCTTACCGTGGGTTGAGGTAAAGGAAGTCAGAAAAACATTTTTTTTTTTTTTTTTTTTTGTGGCTATGGCTTCCTCTATGCTGTTAAAATAGTCAACATTTCTCAATACACTTTGGATCTCTTACAAATTTGCAAAAATATCTTTTGTGTGTTTATTAATAGGTAATATGAAACATGTTTAGTATTCTGTATGGCATAGGTATCTACCAATCAGAAGGGATGCTAGAGTAGAGACCCAGAGGTCTCTATCTGCCAAATGTTAAAAAATAAATGAATAAAAATGAAAGTAGGTACTAGAAAAATCATCATATGCCCAGAGAGTATTTACAGGTGGTAATAATGTATTGAGCTAAAATGGGAGTTGATGACATTTCAGAATTGGTCCTGCCCTTTTTAGGACCTGGAAAGATGGAGGCAGTTCTAAAGAAATGCTCCTCAACTTGAGTCATAAACATTCGTCCAAGAATAGATTTGACTTAATTATCCATACCTTTAAAATGCAAATGCAGCCCTTCCAAGAGAAGCCCCCATTTTAGTTAAGTTATTCTATTAGACTGCCTTCTTTCTAAGATGAGGGTAATTTTAATGTGAATGTGAAGACAGTACAGAGATCTTAAGAAATCTACCCTAGGGCACATGGCTGACAAGTGACTCTCACTTAATTTTTTAAAAATGTTACATTTCCTGAATGTAAAGTTGTATTAATTCCTACCTCACAGGATTGTTTTGGGAATTAAATGTGATAATATCTGAAACATGTAGGACACTTTCTATGACATACTAGTGGCTCAGTGAATATTAGTTTCTCCCATGCCTTATAGTCAATCTATTCTCCTTTGATAAATTTTAAGTTATAGACTCTTAAATAATCTAATTGAAACTGGACATGGTTAAGATGCACTAGAAAATCACCTCACTGTTCTGAAGAGCAGAGAGAGGTTTCTGTAGCAAATGGGTGGATTAAAATGTTTTCCTGTCCTATAAGGGCAAAGGCAGACTAATCACATAGGAGACAAACTATATTTCATTTCCTGTCAACTGGGCCTCCACTGTTAGAGGTCACTGGACTCCTTCAGAGAGGTTGCTGTCAGAAGTGTATCTACTGGAGGCTGGGAAAATGGCAGAGTGAGAACACCTTAAGCCAAACTTGTCCCACAGATACAACTAGATAACACTCATATCAGCATAGAACAAAAACAAAAACAAAAACAAAAAACAACAGAAAACAACTTGAAGACTGGCAGAAAAAAACTCCACAACTAAAGGTAGAGAAGTCACATCAAAGAGGACAGGAAGGGCAGAGATGCAGTAGGGAGCTAAACCATAGCCATCCATGGGCAGAAGAGAGCCATGGGCATGGAGAAGGGTGAAAAACTAACTACAACACTAAGGAACCTATACAGGAAAGATGAATCCTCACGACATTTGGCTTTGAAAGTGAGAGGGGCTGAATTTTGTGAGTTCTTACAACCAGAGGGACTTAAAACCTGGAATTTTAAAATCAGTGGGCTCAGTTCCAGGAGAACCTGGAGGGCTATAGGAAGCTGAGTCCCTTCCCTTAAAGAGACAACCGGACAAATAGCCTCCAGAAATACAGCATAGAAGCATCAGTTTGAAAAATACCTAGGGGCATACAGGAGGAAGAGTAGTTTATTCATGTCAGAGGATGTCCTGGAGCGGCAGGGTTAGCTGAGGAACTTCTCTAGGAACAAAAGAGCTGGCAAGCACCATCTCATTCCCTCACACCACAGCATAAACTCACAGCCACCAGCAGGAACCACTGCTGTGTCAGCACTCATACCTAACTTGCTAACATCATGCCCCACTTCTCCTGGGCTTTGGCAATCTGCCCTTCCCAGTCACACTTCCCTCAGTCCCGGCACTACAGATCCCCTACCCCAGAGGACCAATACAAACCTTGCCGACCTCATGTCTCCCAACCCATATATTCTGTGGGGCCTTGGACACTGCAGTGGTGGCAGTGGTGGAGCCTGCAGAAGCCTGAGGCAGACCTTGTTAAAATTGTACTCACCTCCAACATAGCCCTGGTCTCTGTAGCAGCAGGTCTCATTTTGCAAGCAGATTGGTGTGCATTTTGTTAAAACTGTGTCTCCACCCCAGCCAGGGACCAAACACTGCCTACAACAGGCAGAGAGTTTCTACAGACAACTGGACTGAAGGGAAAGGAAGCCAGGACAGAAGAGCAGGGTGCATGTGACACACATAGGAGACACCCCCTGAAGCACCAGATTCTGGTAAACAGGGGACACTGCACTGCAGGACACTATAGGAACTCTTCTTCATAAGGCCATTACTTTCAAGAGCAGAAGATACATCTGACTTTCTTAACACGTAGAAACAGACACAGAGTCAGACAAAGTGAGGAGACAGAAGAATATGTCCCAAATGAAAGAACAGGACAAAATCACAGCAAGAGACCTAACTAAAATGAATATAAGTAATATGCTTGATAGAGAATTTAAAGTAATGATCATAAAGATACTCACTAGACTTGAGGAAACACTGGAGGACATTGGTGAAACTCTTAAGAAATAAAAAAGAACCAATTAGGGATGAACACAATAAATTAAATTAAAAATACACCAGATGGAATAAATGACAGGCTAGCAGAAGCAGAGGAAAGAATTAGCGACCTGGAAGACAGAATAATGGAAAAAAAATCAAGTTGAGCAGGTAAGAGAAAAAAAAATTATGCAAAATGAGAATAGACTTAGGGAACTCAGGGACTCTATCACACATAATAAGATTTGCATTATAGGGAACCCAGAAGAAGAAGAGAGAGAAAAGGAGGCAGAACATTTATTTGAAGAAATAATAGCTGAAAAAAAGTGCCTAATCTGGGGAAGGAGATATCCAGATCAAAGCGGCACAGAGATTCCCCCAACAAAATCAACCCAGTGAGGTCTACAACAAGACACATAGTAATTAAAATAGCAAAAAGTAGTGAGAAAGAGACAATTTTAAAAGCAGTAAAAGAAAAGAAATCACTTACATACAAGGAAAACCTCATAAGGATAGCAGCTGAGTTTTTAGCAGAAACTTTGTAAGCCAGAAGAGAGTGGCATGATAAATTCAAAGTAGTAAAAGGAAAAAATATGCAGCCAAGAATACTCTAGCCAGCAAGGCTATCATTCAGAATAGAAGGAGAGATAAAGAGTTTCTCAGACAAACAAAAGCTAAAGGAGTTCATGACCACTAAGCCATCCCTACAAGAAATGTTAAAGGGGACTCTTTGAGTGGAGAAGAAAGATCATAAGTAAGAGCAAGAAAAGTATAAATCACAAAAGCAGTAAAATAAGTATATGTGTAAAAATCAGTCAAGGAATCCACAAAATAAAAGCATGTAAAAAATAACATAATATACCTAAAATGTGTGTGTGTGTATGGGGGGGTGGTAAAGAATGGGTTCAAACTTATGCTACCGTCAACTTAATATAGACTGCTATATGCAGAAGATGTTATATACAAATCTAATAGTAACTGAAAATCAAAAACTAGTAATAAATATGTAAAAAATAAAGAGAAAGGAATACAAATATGTCACTAAAGAAAGCCAGCAAACTGTGAAAGAGAAGAGAAGAAAGTATCAGAGAAGAACTACAGAAACAATCACAAAAAAGTACCGAAATAGCAATACTTTTGTATCAATAATTACTTTGGATGTAAGTGGACTAAATGCTACAATCAAAAGAACCAGGGTGAAGGAACAGGTTAAACAACAACAACAACAACAACAACAAAAAACAGGATCCAGCTATATGTTGCCTACAAGAGGCTCATTTCAGACCTAAAGACACCTGCAGATTGAAAGTGAGGGGCTGGACAAACGATTAATGAAATGGATGTCAAAAGAAAGCCAGGGTAGCAATACTTACATCAGACAAAACAGATTTTAAAAGAAAGACTGTAACAAGAGACAGAGGACACTATATAATCAGAAAGAGGACAATCCAACAAGAAGATACAATGATGTAAATATTCATGCACCTAAATAAAACAGTTAAAACAAACATAAATGAACTAATTGATAGTAACACAGTAATAATAGGGGATTTTGAACTTTTAAAACCCCACTTACATTGATTGACTGATCATCCAAAGAGAAAATAAGCAAGGAAACAGTGGCTTTGAATGACACACAGAACCAGATGGATTTAACAGATATATTGTATTCCATCCTAAAACAGCAGAAAACACATTCTTTTTAAGTGCACATAGGACATTCTTCAGAACAGATCACATATTAGGCCACAGAACAAGTCTCAACAAATTAAAAAAAGATAAATTATTCCATGCAACTTTTTTGACCACAATACTACAAAACTAGAAATCAATCATAGGAGAAAATCTGGAAAGCACAAATACATGGAAGTAAAATAACATGCTATTAAACAATGGGTCAACCAAGAAATCAAAGAAGAAATCGAAAAGTAAATGGAGAGAAATTAAAATGAAAACAAAATGGTCAAAAATCTTTGGGATGTAACAAAAGTGTTTCTAAGAGGAAAGTTGATAGCAATACAGGCCTACCTCAAGAAGCAGGAAAAAATTTCAAATGATCCAACCTTGTATCTAAAGAACCTAGAAAAGAACATTAAATAGAACCCAAAACCAGCAGATGGAGGGAAATAATAAAGATTGGAGCAAAAATAAATGATATAGAAACTGAAAAAAAAAAAACAATAAAACAGATCAATAAAACCAGGAGCTGGCTCTTTGAAAAATTCAATAAAATTGATAAACCTCTAGCCAGACTTATCAAGACAAAAAGAGAAGGGACTCAAATAAATAAAATCAAAATTTTCTAATTTTGGAGAAATAACAACCAACACTATAAAAAGACAAACAACTATAAGAGAATATTATGAAAAACTATATGCCAACAAATTGGACAACCTAGAAGAAATGGATAATTCCTAGAAAGATATAACACACCAAAACTGAAACAGGAGGAAATGGAAAATTGGAAGAGACCAATAACCAGCAAAGAAATTGAATCAGTAATCAAAAAAATTCCCAGCAAATAAAAGTCCAGGACCAGATGGCTTCACAGATGAATTCTAACAAACATTTAAAGAAGAGTTAATATCTATTCTTCTTAAAGTATTCCAAAAAATAGAAAAAGAAGGAAAACTTCCAAATTCATTCTATAAGGCCAGCATTACACTATACCAAAGCTGACAAAGACACAAGAAAAGAACACTACAGGCCAGTATCTCTGATGAACATTGACGCAAAAATCCTCAATGAACTATCAGCAAACTGAACACAATAATACACTAAAGAAGTCTTTCACCATGATCAAGAGGGATTTATTTTTGAGATACAAGTATGGTTTAATATTCATAAATCAATCAATGTGATATATCACATCAACAGGAGAAAGAATAAAAGCCACATGATTATTTTAGTAGATGCAGAAAAAGCATTTGATAAAGTACAACATCCATTCATGATAAAAACCCTCAACAAAGTAGGGTTATAGGGAGCATACCTCAACATGATAAAGGTCATATATGAAAAACCCACAACTAACATTATCCTTAATGGAGAAAAACTGAGAACCTTTCCCCTAAGGTCAGGAACAAGACAGGGATGTCCACGCTCACCACTTTTATTCAACAGAGTGCTGGAAGTCCTAGCCACAGCAATCAGACAACAAGAAGACATAAAAGACATCCAAGTTGGTCAGGAAATAGTTAAACGTTTGTTATTAACAGATGACATGATATTGTATATAGAAAACCCTAAAGACCTTATAAAAATAAAAACTACTAGAACTGATAAATGAATTCAGTAAGGTCACAAGATACAAATTCAATGTACAGAAACCCATTGCATTTCTATACACTAATAATGAAATAGCTGGAAGAGAATTAAGATAACAATCCCATTTATAATTGCACTATAAATATTAAAATACCTAGGAATAAATGTAACCAAGAAGGTGAAAGACTTGTATTCTGAAAACAGTAAAACATTGATAAAAGAAATTGAAGATGATGCAAACAAATGGGAGGACAGTCTATGCTTATGGATTGGGAGAACAGATATTGTTAAATCGTCTATATGGACTGAAGCAATCTACAGATTTAATGCAATACCTATCAAAATACCAACAGCATTTTTCACAGAAATAGAACAAGCTATGCTAAGATTTGTGTGGAACCACAAATGACTTCGGATAGCCAAAGCAATCTTGAAAAAGAAAAGCAAAACTGGAGATATCATAATTCCAGATTTCAAGTTATATTACAAAGCTGTAATAATCAAAACATACGTATGGTACTGCCACAAAAACAGACACATAGGTCAATGAAACATGGTAGAAAGCCCAGAATTAAACCCGCAATTATATGGTCAATTAATCTTTGGTAAAAGAGGCAAGAATATGCAATAGGGAAAAGACAGTCTCTTCAATAAATTTTGTTGGGAAAACTGGACAGCTACATGCAAAAGAAAGAAACTGAACCACTTTCTTACTCTATACACAAAAACAGACCCAAAATGTAGGACCAAAATGTGAGAACTAAAACCATAAAAATCCTAGAAGAGAGCACAGGTGTTAATTTCTCTGACATCAGCAGTAGGAATTTTTTTCTAGATATGTCTCCTGAAGCAAGGGAAATAAAAGCAAAAATAAACTATTGGGACTACATCAAAATAGAAACTTCTGAACAGCTAAGGAAACAACCAACAAAATTAAAAGACAACCTACTGAATGAGAGAAGATATTTGCAAATGACATTTCTAATGAAGGGTTAATATCCAAAATATATGAAGAACTTATTAAACTCAGCACTCAAAAAAACAAATAATTCAGGTAAAAATGGGGAGAAGACATGCACAGACATTTCTTCAAAGAAGACATCCAGATGACCAACAGACACATGAGAAGAGTCTCAACATCCCTCAACATCAGGGAAATGAAAATTAAAACCACAATGAGATATCACCTGACACCTGTCAGGATGGTTATTATAAAAACAAAACAAAACTAAACTAAAGACAGTAAGTGTTGGTGAGAATGTGGAGAAAAAGGAACCCTCATGCACTTTTGGGAATGCAAACTGGTGCAGCCACTGAGGAAGACAGTATGGAGCTTCCTCAAAAAACTTAAAAATAGAACGATCCTAAGATCCAGTGGTCACACTACTGCATATTTACCCAAAGCATATGAAAACACTAATTTGAAGGGATATATGCAGTCTTATGTTTATTGCATTATTTACAAAAGCCAAACTATGCAAGCAGCCCAAGTGTCCACAGTTGATGAATGGATGAAGAAGATGTATATAATATATGTATTATTCAGCCACAAAAAAATGAAATCTTGCCATTTGCAATAACATGGATGGATCTGGACAGTATCACGCTAAGCAAAATAAGCCAGTCAGAGAAAGACAAATACCACTTCACTCATATGTGGAGTTTAAGAAACAAAACAAATGAACAAAGGAAAAATAAGAGGTAATCCAAAAAACAGACTCTCAACTATGGAGAACAAACAGATGATTCCGAGAAGGGAGGTGGGTGGGGGATGGGTGAAATAGGTGAAGAAGATTAAGAGTGCACTTATCCTGATGAGCACCGGGTAATGTATGGAATTGTTAAATCACCATGCTGTATACCTGAAACTAATATAGCACTGTATGTTAATTACACTGGAATTAAAATTTAAAAAAAATAGAAGTGCATCTATTTATAGTGGTTGGTAAACATCCTTAAAGAACATGAAGGGCCTTCCCTTCCTCATGTTGGCTCTGATGTTTTTACATGGATGTGGGAAACTTAAATGCATAAGAGACCTCTGACTGCAAGTAATGCTAAAAAAAAAAAAAAAAAGACTTTTTTTCGGTTTCATATTCTTATTGGTATTTTACCTCAATTCCCATTCTATGAAAAATTTTAGTCCCGATAATTTATGTAACATCTGTGTCCAAATTACTCATTAACGAGCTCTCTCCATAGAAGTAAAACTCTTTTTTTTTTTTTTTTTTTTTGGAATGATTCAGTGGGAGACTTGATCTAACACCCACAGCACTTCCCAGTCTGTTTCTTACTCTTGGTCAAACCACACATAAGTTGATTGACTTGCCAAATGTTTTGTCTAACTGGAAAGTATCAGGACTTACTTCTGTAGTTTGCTTTTATGATTCTTAAGACTTATGATAACACCAATAACAATAAATGACTATACTTTCTGTGACAACATCTTCAGAAGCCCAATAGAGTATATAGTTGGCAATCGCTACTCGATTGAAATATTTGTTGATTAGAATTTGTGTAACAGACCTACAATAAAAGGAAGTCCAGTATCATTTGTTTGTTTATTGTAGCAAACACAGATGATGTCTTAGCCACATCCCCTGACCTATATTGAAGTCATCCAAGACAGTGCTGCTCACACTAGGGCTGCCCATGTCTCTGCCTGAGGGTGCTCCCCAAGCTCCGTGAAATGCCTCCCAGGGAGGAAATACCACAAGAGCAACCTTCACCCAACAAGAGACAGGAATTGTCCCAGTGGGACAACGTGGAGGCAGGTTGCATGTGGTCTCTGAGAGGATCTTGGGATTGGGCTGCACAGGACCATAAACCTTTATCATCTTTCCCTTTTACCTTGATCCCCCTTTTCTCTCTCACATGGCTTCCTGGGGGCACTTCCCAAACCAACTCCTTGTACATACATGCTTATCTTGTCATCTGATTTCAGGGGGACAGAGAAGGGAACTTTAACCAAGATACTTATTTGTTCATTTTTTTTTACTGAGATTTATTGAATTTCCACTCTGTGCCAGACATCTATCATTTATTATGCCTGAATCCTCAGAAACAGTTGCCTATTACTACAATACCCATTTTACACATGATAAATTGAAGTCCAGAGACTCTAATCGAATAATTTATAAATCATAGTCAAGCCCAGAGTTCGTTTTTTTCTTCTGTTGCTTTTATTGTTCTATTACTAACCTTGCCCTTATCCTCTGAATTTTCATC
Organism: Zalophus californianus; assembly: GCF_009762305.2. Taxonomy (NCBI): domain Eukaryota; kingdom Metazoa; phylum Chordata; class Mammalia; order Carnivora; family Otariidae; genus Zalophus; species Zalophus californianus. The sequence continues at coordinate 16,649,407 of NC_045596.1, forward strand.
AATGAAAGGAACACCGTCTAACTGTTCTTACATAGTTACATGCTCTAAAATTCGAATCTGTGAGTGGGTTTTGACCTTAGAGATATAGTTTCCACCTTTCTGCTGTGACATATGCAAAAAACACTCCTCTTCACTGGACAATCTCCCATTGGCTCTGCCACTTCCCCTGCTCCCTGTTCTTGGCTTCAGTTTCCTCAAAGGGAAAATGAAAATCCTTGGTCTCAATGATCTTCAGAATCTATTGAAGAGTTAATGTTACACAAACCTGAGTTATTGGTAGTCTAGGTCCTCTGGCCAATTCTACTGCACTAGCTTTTTGTCTTATGTCAAATTCTCTCTATAACCACTTCGAAAGCAAACTTTTTTCTATAAAGCACCAGATAGAAAATATTTTAGGCACTGTGGTTTGTAAGGTGTCTGCAGCATTTGCTCAATCCCACCATTGTAGTTCAAAAGAAGCAAAAGACAGTATGTAAATGAATGAGTGTGGCTACTTTCCAGGGAAACTATGTATTTACAAAAACAGACAGCAAAGCCACTGGGCATTCTCCATGCTCAGAAGATGGTTCTCTAAGACTTTTGTGTCAAGACTTGGCAGTTGGGAGATGGCAGGAAAATTCCAAACAGTGCTTTTATTTTCTGTCTGCCTGGCCTCCTAGAAACTTTGCAGATCTTTCTCACAGAGCTTCTCAAAGAAACAAAAAGGGAAGCTTTTCTGTGTCTTTCTTATCTGAGCAGCTTTGGTTTGACAGTGAGTGTTTTGTGTTTGTATTTGTGCTGAGCTTAAGGGCCAAGAACAGTCAACACTCAATGGTGCTGTCCTCTGAAGAGCTGGAGAATATATAAATATTGCATTGGGGATGTGCTTTCCTTTTGAACAAAGTTTCTGAACAGGTTTGCTTGCTAAGGGTCTATTATTGGCATTTTCATAATAACCCCGCTAACACCAAGCTTTTTCAGAGGACTTATGACTCAGAACAAACATTTTCTTGAGGTTGAATCTGGCATACTTGAGGTTATTTGGGGGATACATTTCTTTGTAGAAACTTTCCATGGAAAGCTCTCTGAGTCTGTGTTAGGGAGCCCAAAAAAAATCCTTAAAAAGAAATTGCTGCTTCATGCTTGAACTTTTAGTAAGTTTTCTGAGCCGACAGTGAATAAACATAATCTAACCTTATTTCTGATTCTATTTTTACTGAAAATCTCTCCCGGACTGGTAATCTGTAACTAATGAGAATGCAGGAGACTTATGTAAGTATCTCAGAGGTATGAAAAGATGAAAAAGATAAAATAAGCTACTTTGTGAAGTAGTGGGTTTCTTGTCTTTAGAGGTAATCAAGCAGAAGCTGAATAACAACCCACCACCAATGACGCTGCTTAGAGATTTTGCATTAGGTGAGGATTTGAGCAAGCAGGATCCACGGAGCCCACCTACTGCCTATGAGAGAGAACTGACGGAGAGGATGGACAAGCTGCCTGAACGTTACCCCTAGACCATTTGTCCCATCTCCTCCTTGAACTGAAAAAGCTCTGTTTTCACCCGTTTCACATATTGGACATTTAGAATGCTTTCCTTTGAAGAAAGTGTTCTTCTAATTTTTTTAAATAAAAAAATAAAATTTAAACCCCTGGGCAACAGAGATTTCAATTTCTTCCAACCCTTGAGATTTTAAATGCTCTACAAGTAGGCTGTGATGCACTGTAAATGAGAACTCTTTTCTTCCCATCTCGCTCCCAGTATCTACTCATCTCCAGTGAGCAAATAGGAAATCTTTTAATTCTTGGTAAATTTTACGGTCAACTTTCATTAAAAGGGTAGGAAATTCCCCATACGTTTGCTATTCACAAGGAATAGCCATCAGGTTTAGGGTTTTGATCATTGTTAATAAGCAAACCCTTAAAAAAGTTGTTTACTGAGAACCCAGGGTTTTAGGAACAAAAGGAAACCTTCAGTTAATACCCACTGGCCTATTGCATCTTGGCCTGAGGGGCAAACTCTTTGTGCTATTTCCTCACCTGACTTTTAGATTTTTATGCTTCCTTATAGCTGAAATTCTCCTAAATAGAGTCAGAGAAGAGAATGAAAAGCAAGAAGGTATTAACAGAGATAAAGAAAAACCCAAAGGTATTAGTATCAAATATAAATCAAGAAAGGCAGAAACTCAATAAAATTTACTGACTGAATCAATGATTGAGGTCATTATTATAGACATTGTATATTGAAGCCTTCTATAAGAATAAGAATTTTGAAACAACTTCTGATTTAAATATCAGGTCAATATGGACTTTTTTTTTGTAATTTGGGAAAACTGTGTCTAGTGGAAAACTTGAAAGAAATGGCTGGCATTTTGCTTATGTTAAAACCACTCACAGTGAAAATACTGGTTTATATTTATGGTGCAGGCTCTGAAGGAAACTACATATGAATGAAACTAAATATGGTTTCTCTGGCAAAAGCTAGTAAACTTATGTTAAAAAGAAACTTTGTATGCCAAGTGTCATAAACACATAATTACATAATAAACAAATATAATTCCATATGGCTTTCCAAGTAGTTAATATTTTAAATATTTGCAGAGAAGGCTGTAGTGAAAAAAGATACATATATGTTTTCCATGTGAAGCCTAACCAGTTGTCAAGAGAGAATTTTTTCCTATCTCATCGCTAGAATCCAGTTCATATTTGCAAGTTTCTTTCCTGAACCCTGGAGTCCTAGCATACATCAGAATCAAACCAAATTACATCTCACCCTAAAGCTTCAAGAGAATCTCTTATTTGTTTACTGATCAGTATTAAAAACACATCAGCCTTGAGGCTTTGGTTGTCCTGGAAAGATGCAGTTTGCCTCTTTAATAACACAAGCTGTAGGGAGAATGTTACCTCTGGGCCCCAAATGCTATTCCGTTTTGTTTCCACTTTCAAATGCAAAGTGAGTAAGATAAAAATGGGCTTTAACTCAGTGAAGGTCTCTAATGCCCTAAGATCAAGGGGCACCCCTGTCTTTTCCTTGGTCTTCCCGAGCATGGTAGCCTGTGATCTTTCTCGAAGTTGAGTTCTGGATGGCGGGGGACAGCCTTCGAAATCTTCAGTCACAAAGGATGGTTTACTTCTGTCAGTCACCAGTGGAGGGCCACATTAATTTTCAAGGCACAGTGTAAGTTCCATCTGTTATCCGAAGCATTTGTGGAGATTTTACATGCGAGACAAAGAGTTACTGAATGAATTAAAAGTAAATGTCACTTCCTAAAACTCAGCCCAGTAAACACAGCTTGGGGAAGTATTTCCTTTTGCCTGAGTTACAGCTATTGGAGTTAGACAATGGGGTGCTTTCAGACCTGGTTCACACCTGGGGAACCTCACAGTTCTCCTGCCCCCTAACGGGAGGGATCACTGGACAGTTCTTCCCTACCATTAATTTGCAGAGATAAAGGCAGGACACGTGTGAGAGATCCACAAACAGCAGTTACAGTCCAGCATGACTGATGGATTGGAGAACCCGATAATGGTCCGAAGCAATTCCCTTCTCTTATCCTTGCCTCTCAATTGCATTCGCTTTTAATGGATGTGAGTGTGGGCTGTCAGTTGCTGAAAGTTTCTCAGATACAGTGTTTTGTGTGAGAGTATCAAGCTTCATTTCTTATCTAAGTTACATGTCAGCTCTTATTTTCATCTTTAATACATTGAAGAACAGTTGCCTCTCTGATGAATTTGTCAGAACTGCTGGTTTCCGACACACTGGATCCTTTACCTTGTCTGCAATTGTCAAAGCTCATTTTAATATGTACCCAAAGCATTTTGGGATTAGAATATGATATCTCACTAGTCATTCAAATAAAAAAAAAAAGAAAAGCAAAGTGATTGAAATAGTCATGTGCTTGCTCTGTAGCAACTATCAACAAGCAATAACCATTTCTGCCCACCTTCCCTATGTGGCTCTGAGATTTACAGCAAATCAGAAATGCATAAGGATCTTGGTTTCACAAGTTACGACTCATGTTCATTTTCCTGGGGGCCCAGCAAATTCTCATTGGGGGTGATGTGTAGCCACTGGAGGTCAAAAAGTATACAATATCTGACCTCCAGGCTTCATTAACTAGGAGATTAGCATATATGGCAGAAGTGGAGACTAGGAAAAGGAAGGGCGGGAAACTAACATTTATTGAGACTTTACTATGTATCATTATAGTGGACACCATTGGTGCTCTGCCTAGGTCTCCTTGGGTCCTTGTTACCAGGTTTGTGGGCTTCAGCAGTATGTTCTTGCCTCATCAATGGCCTGAATCTATGACCCAGCTTAGAGGAGTATGGCCCTCGGGGTTGCTGGAACTTCTGTTTTCACAGAGTCAGAGTGGGATGCACCTGAGATTTATGGCCACCCCCCTGTAGCCAGATTGACAAGGGAGGTGGGAAGAAAGCCCAGCTCTCTTGCCTTGTGGCTGAAACATAATTTGCACAACAAAGTTCCTCTCTCTAGGATCTGTTGGGTTTGGGATTTTGCCTGAAGTCATATCCTTGCTTGGGTTCTTCCCCTTCCCAGGCTGCCTTTCCCCCCCACTCCGTTCCTCCTTTCTCCTGGGAGCACTTCCTTAATAATTCCTTGCCTAAGAAGACTTGTCTCAGGGTCTGCTTGGGATAAGCTATGCCGTACCTTTTACATACACTCTATGACATATGCTATGCCTTTTCACATATACTGTGCATTTAATCTGTAATTCTAGGAGGAAACTGAGGATCAGAGGTTTTAATTAGCCTAACCCATATCATAGAGCTATTAGGTGGTAAGGGTATGGCCTCTTGAACCCTGGTCTTATCACTTTATTTATTATATATTTATTCCCAGCACAGGCGAGGGGTATGGAATGCATAAATACTATTTTGGTAATAAACGCACTTGGAGTTAGCTGGCTTCTACAAACTAGGCTTGATGTAAATGCTAACTACTTATGGTGAAGACATCATTCGAGAAGGAAAAGATAAGTGCAGGTTAGTATTCTATGTTTGCTGAAAAAGTATCTAGAATCAAGCATATTACTCAGCCATAAAAAAGAGCGAAATCTTGCCATTTGCCACAACATAGAGCTACAGAGTATTATACTAAGTGAAATAAGTCAGTCACAGAAAGACAAATACTGAATGATTTCCCTCATGTGGAATGTCAGAAACAAATGAGCAAAGGAAAAAGAGGCAAATGGAGAAATAGACTCATCTATAGAGAACAAACTGCTAGTTACCAGAAGGGAGGTGGGTGGGGCGATGGGCTAAATAGGTGATGGGGATTAAGGAGGGCACTTGTTGTGATGAGCACCCGGGGTTGTATGGAACTGTTGAATCACTATTTTTGTACACCTGAAACTAATATTGCACTATATGATAACTAATTGGAATTTAAATAAATACTTAAAAAAAAAAAGAGAGAACCAAGCATATCTCCTGGCACTGGAAGCAGGAGTCAAAAACTACGTGAGTCAGGGCGCCTGGGTGGTTCAGTCGTTAAGCGTCTGCCTTCGGCTCAGGTCATGATCCCAGGGTCGTGGGATCAAGCCCCGTGTCGGGCTCCCTGCTCTGCCAGAAGCCTGCTTCTCCCTCTCCCGCTCCCCCTGCTTGTGTTCCCTCTCTCACTGTGTCTCTCTCTGTCAAATAAATAAGTAAAATCTTAAAAAAAAAAAACAACTATGTGAGTTGTTTCATGCCTACTTTTTAAAAATAAAGTACTCGAGTTAGAAGTTGCTAGATTCACAATAACATGGCCTTTGCTAGAAACAAATTTGGCAGACAATGATGAAAGCCCAGCAAACCTTCAGCTTGGATTTTTAATAGCAAATTAGTTCCAATTAATGGCCTCAAATGGATAGAATTATAGTTAGCATTCAGCTTGGTCTTTCTCATTGATAACTTCCGCTGTGCTTCTGCCACGGTGGGTTTTATAAAGTAGCCTTGTAAGCAAACACGTAAAATGCTTTCCACAACTTCCACAATAAAACACTCCTCTTAGACTGTCATTAACTTTACCCCAAAGATTCCCTTGTCTTCTTTTTTTTATTATTACCTTTGGTGCTTGGGGAATTAGGAGATGCCGTAACCGAAGGGCTCTTTATGACTCATACTACAAGCACTGCTAAAAGTCTCAGGAGCGCCATGAATTTTAGACTGGCCTCCTTCCTCCTCCCACTTTCCCAGAGCTTCAGGGAAGACACACAAACACCGCCTGATTCACCTTTTGTCAGCGGGCTTTGAATCCCTTCACCTGTATCAGGTGGGGGATAAAAGTTCTACAGCTGTAGTCCTCCACACAGAGGAATGACTTCTCAAGAACGAAACTCTCAGAAAATAGGACGCTAATCTTTAAGTGTTAGTCACACAAATGACAATGCAATTAATGTAGGTGAACTGTCAAGCCTTCTGCGAGCATCAGCTTGGTGAGGAAAGTACTATTGACTCCCCATTTTACAGACGAGAAGTCTGAGAGTCAGAGAGGTTGAAGACTTGCTCACTCCAGGATGGGAGAGAGCTGGGCTTCCAAAGCTTTGTTATCTCCAGTTCCAACTCAGTGCCCGAGCTCCTCTACGAGGTACCCTGGGCTCAGGGTCCAAGATGGAAAAGGCTGCATTGTACAGCACATCCTCCAGGTCATCATCCCCATGTTTATGTGGGTGAGTTGAGGCAGTTTTTCCAAATGCACAAAACCGATGGTGAGTGAACCCTGAAGTGGCCAATATGAGACAGGTGTATCTGCAGAAACTCACTTCAGGAGAAAGTAGCAGAAAATATTTTGTAACCCTAGATAGACTTAATCACTTATGGGCCCTGGAATCCCCTGTGGGGCCTTAGTGTTCCATTCTAGACGATCCCCCCCCCTTTTTTTTTTGAGTACTATTCTATTTCTTAAACTAATTCCTATTGGGTGCTTTCTATATGCCAGATCCTGCCTTCAAGGCACCTATATTCTAGTAGAAGAGACAAAATAATGTGGATGATTTCAGGTTATTATAACTGTTATGAAGGAAATAGAGTGATTCAATGGACAATAATATTTCATTGCTCTTATTTATTTATGGGTCTGCTTTTATTAAAAGACTGTAAACTCCTGGGAGTGGTACTTTTTTAAAACTCATTTTTATGTGCTTAATCTCTAGCATGATCTTAGAGACTCAGTGAGCACTCATTTCACGAATGAACAGACTACTGAACATGTGAAGCACCTATCAATGAAGCACTCCGAAGGATTGCTGGAAGAGCAGAAATGAGTAGCTCAAAGGCAGGCCTATTTTCTCCATTGAAACTGAAGCCAAAATGCTTTCAGGCATTCTCTCTTTGAAACATTTGCTATTTCCATACTAAGGGGAAGACTGTTTTCTCCATCACATTTTCCACTAGTGGCTACCTCCCCTGAATATTTTAAAGGACACAAGGTCACAACTGGCTATTTCCCAGAAAGGATTAAAGATAATTAAAGAGGAATATTGATTTGGGGCTTCAGGCTGCAGGGATTTGGGTTTCTTTGTTGGGTTTAGAAGGCAAGTTCACTACCAAAATATTGCAGCTGATCCTTTTATAGAAAGGAAAATGGTCACATTTTGAAAGTGCATCTTGATTTCTACTTACCACTGATTTTTTTAAAAATTGCCTCAGACCTAGAATCAAAGCAGTACCTGCTCAATATAACCATACTCTTCTTTACTGCAATGCTACTTTAGGCAGGATATGTATGAAAACAAGGTTTCTTTTTGAAAAAACCATATGATCTGCACTCCAGCTTAGCTTTGATTATATCAAAATTTCAAGTCGTGAAGGACTAATGAATGAGATCTCAGACACCTGAAAATACACAAATAGATCTACAGTGTGTGGATGGAAATGACTAGACAGGTGTTCAAATGTCCTGTCCAAAAACATTCAAAGTTCTTTTTTGAATAGTATTCATTCCCCGTTTCACCTATATTGTTATTTTGGTTAACTTCCTTCATGTGATAAGATAAATGCATTTTTCTTTTACCTAACATGGAACTGAGTTTTGAAGAAGAGAGAACTTACCATAGAAAACCAGACTAATCAATGTTCAACAAGTCTCAGCTTGTCTTTCTCAGCTTCAACCTTTAACCCCTCAAACTCTTTGAGCCTCTACCCTCCAGCTTTGTAGCAAGGGTTTCTGATAATATATAGGAGTATCTGCAGATATAAAATAGTGAGGATTTAACATAATGTATATGAATGCCTGACATGTTCTAGATACATTGTTGACTCTTGGTGAAATGGAGCAGTGTTATCAGACTCTCTTTTGGCCAGCATATATCGTGAAAAGTGACCCATTACCTAGAACTAGCAATTATTAGGTGCATCTTCTCTGCTTTCTTTGCTTAATGAACTATATTCTATCAGAAGTTTCTCACACAGTCTCAATCTTAAAGATTTAACTTTACGTTTCAAAAAACTAACCATGCAAAGCAATTTCAAATTAAAGTTAATTGAATTTGGATTATGGAGCAAGACAGAAGAAGGGCATTTTCAAATAAGCTCCTGTTCATATTTCCAAAATCCCACATCTGGGAAAGACACAAATAAAATTTTACTCCCTGTGCTCTATTTGTTGCTGACCACAGTTTAATTGCAACCAGATAAGAAATCATCCAGGTAAATGCAAGGAAGCTAGAAATGATTTTTTTAATGATGACAAAAACTAAGCTATTTGATCTGCACAGTAACTAGAAGAAAAACAACTTGGGAGAAAACATGGGAACACAAGCAGACAGCATGCCATACATGTCTGGGGGCAAATGTTATTTTATCTAAATGAAACATATTGCAGATTTGGCAGCCAGCGGCTTCCATGATGAAATCAGCATGAAGTAAAGGAAGTGGGAATCAGGAGAGCTGGGTCTGATGTTAGCCCTGCTACTTGTTGCTTTGCCCTTCTCTGTCAGGTGCAGATAAAAGCCTTACTCATCCCCGACCTGTACCTCTGAAACCAATAATACATTACGTGTTGAAAAAAAAGAAGACAGCAGGAAGGGAAGGACGAAGGGGGGAAATCGGAGGGGGAGACGAACCATGAGAGGCTATGGACTCTGAGAAACAAACTGAGGGTTCTAGAGGGGAGGGGGTGGGGGGATGGGTTAGCCTGGTGATGGGTATTAAGGAGGGCACGTACTGCATGGAGCCCTGGGTGTTATATGCAAACAATGAATCATGGAACACTACATCAAAACTAATGATGTAGTGTATGGTGATTAACATCACATAATAAAATAAACTAAAATTAAAAAAAAGTAAGAAAATTGCATGCACATTTATATCAAGATACATAAGTCTGATTACAGGAGCATTGTAAATATTTCCAAACTTGAAACTGGAGGGCATTATGCTGAGCGAAATAAGTCAATCAGAGAAAGACATGTATCATATGACCTCACTGATATGAAGGATTCTTTAAAGATTTTATTTCTTTTTCAACAGAGAGAGAGACAGCGAGAGAGGGAACACAAGCAAGGGGAGTGGGAGAGGGAGAAGCAGGCTTCCTGTGAAGCAGGGAGCCCGAGTCGTGAAGGACTAATGAATGAGATCTCAGACACCTGAAAATACACAAATAGATCTACAGTGTGTGGATGGAAATGACTAGATCCCAGGATCCTGGGATCATGACCTGAGCTGAAGGCATACACTTAACGACTGAGCCACCCAGGCACGCGATATGAGGAATTCTTAATCTCAGGAAACAAACTGAGGGTTGCTAGAGTCGGGCCGGGGGGGGTGGTGGTGGGAGGGATGGGGTGGCTGGGTGATGGACATTGGGGAGGGTATGTGCTATGGTGAGCGCTGTGAATTGTGCAAGACTGTGGAATCACAGACCTGTACCTCTGAAACAAATAATACATTATATGTTAAAAAAAAAAAAAGATATGAGGAAGGGAAAAATAAAGGGGGGGAATTGGAGGGGGAGACGAACCATGAGAGGCTATGGACTCTGAGAAACAAACTGAGGGTTCTAGAGGGGAGGGGGGGTGGGGGGATGTGGGTTAGCCTGGTGATGGGTATTAAAGAGGGCACATACTGCATGGAGCACTGGGTGTTATATGAAAACAATGAATCATGGAACACTACATCGAAAACGAATGATGTAATGTATGGTGATTAACGTAACATAATAAAATAAAATTGAAAAAAAAAAAGCCTTACCCATTTGGGAAGCTGGTGTAAAGATTGGATTACGTGACCCACACACAAAGATACAGCACAAAGCTGGGTCAGGGTAGATGCTCAGTGGATAGCACTTTGCTTTCCCTGCTTCCCTCCTTTGCACATGTCTTTGGGCTACTCCAGGCCTCAAGTTTCCACTTCTGTGAGATGGGAAAAGCCTTAAGGGTACTCTGTGTTTCCCTATGATTCTAAAAGGAGGGTTAGGAAATTGTAATGCTACAGTTTTGTTTTTTTTTTTGGGGGGGGAGATAAAGTGATAAACATTATGACCCTAGAAAGGGGAGAGGGAGAATTTTCCTTAACAGGAGAAATCAGAGATCTAATGACATCAATGCATCAGAACAATGGAGAATTTCCTGTCCAGGTAAATTGATTCAGCTCTTGCACAGTGTTTAAAGGGTTTATTAGGCTACTTGGAGGAACATTCAGTACAGTTTTTCTATTCCGTGACATCGTGGAGATGATTTAGCAAGAAGTTGCTGGAGGGTGTCTTTTTTTTTTTTTATTGTTTATTGATGAGAGACAGAGGGAGAGAGAGAGAGAGAAGCAGAGGGAGAAGCAGGCTCCCAAGGAGCAGGGAGCCCGATGCGGGCCTCGATCCCAGAACCCCGGGATCATGACCTGAGCCAAAGGCAGACGCTTAACCGTCTGAGCCACCCAGGCGCCCTGCTGGAGGGTGTCTAAGCACCAAATTGTTAGGAAAGAAAGTTATCTTGGCCAATGAGAGTAGGGCAGTCTCTGTCAGCCTCAGCTTTACATAATGTGGAAGAAGATTCTTAGTTAACTAATTCCACTAAAAGAATAAAAATGGATTGTGACACTGAGATAAGCAATGCTTTCTAGAGGTATCTTTCACTTTGTACTTGTTTTCTGGACAGAGTGGTAGAAGAAAATAGAACCAGTGTTTTTTTGGAAGGCTGACGTGTGCCAAAAACTGTGCTAATTTTTTTCAGATACATAATGATATGAAAAATAACAATTTATGTATCAAGTATTGTGCCAGGTGTTTTGCAGACATTGTGCCACTTAGTCCTCATATGCATAGGAGGAAACTGAGGCACAGAAAGGGAAACTTGCTGAAAATAGCCAAAAGTCAAATGCACTGGACACAAAAACCATTTCATCTCACTACTGTACTATGTTGTCCAGAACACGTATTAGTTTCCATTGGATGGATTAGAAATATAATGGGGCTTGATCAATTATCAGTCTTATAATTCTGGAGTAGAAATTCTTCTCCAGGGTGCTGGCAGATACGCCCTCCTCAAACATCTGCTGAAAACTTCATGCCTGGCCCCACGCATGGCTGGGTGATCCTAATAGAGTCTCTCATGAAATCCATAGCTTCTCCTGGAGGGGCAGTGGCCAGCTTTCCATTCATTCAGCTCACTCTTATCTCCCCAAAATCCTTCTTCACATCACTGTTGTAGGATTCTTATTTGAATTCTCTAGTGAATGATCTTACTGCCTCAGTTTTCTCACCAATAATCACCTCCTAAATAAGCTGCACCTGCTTTTCATCCCTTTACCCATTTAAAAGAAATGTAGACTGGCCCCTACGTCCCCTCTAGCAAGAGCTCCAACCCCTGAAGCTGCTAATGCTTACCTCCAAATCCATTCTGTCCCCCTCCTGGGACTGTTCTTCCGTCTTCTTGTTCACACCTTTCTCTGTTATCTAGTCACTTCCATGAGTCTCTGGACTCCTCCTGTTCCGGGTATTTCCCCTTCTCCCAGTGCTGCTGAGTCATCATGACCTAGCTAGGGATTAGATTTGAGACTACCTGCTCTTTTATCCAACTAAGATTCCTCTTTAAAGCATTAGGATGATTATCGCAATGCATGCTTCCTAGGTTTGTGCTGAGAATAAATGAGATCACACAAATGGCATAGGATTTTGAAGTTCCATATGAATATAAGACATCCTCATTATTCATTATCAGACTTACGCATTTTCCAGCAAAGGAGATACATAAATTTGCTTTTATTTTTACTCTGGGAATAGTACCTTATTTTACTTTATGGTTTTCTATGAACAAGAAATCTATAATGTATTCTATAGGGGCATGTAAATCCGTCTTTTTTTTTGCAAACTATTAAGTTCTGGATTTAGCTTTAAAGAAGCAAGTGAAGGATAGCATAGTATGCCACCCCCAAATATGCCACCTTAAAATAAGGATTTTTTCTGAGTTGAAGGCAACTGAGAGGAAGCAGATTTAAGAAAGCTCTCTGCCTCTTCCTACTTGCCTAAAAGCAGGACTTTTAAGTTTCCCAAGATGTCCCTTCTCCCTCCTCTACCAGGAAGGATAAAAGTTAATCACCAGAGACATTTGACTCACCCAGCCAGAAGACTGAACCAGAAAAAATCTATAAAACACACTTTACTAACTAGCCTTCATCTTCATCACGGAAGCCTATAACTGCTTTCCTCCATCCTGTCATTTCTTCACAAATGTACTGTTCTTTGCTAAAAATGCAGTATAAGCCAGAGTTCTAAGCTAGCTTTTTGCACTCTTCATTTTTCCCTGCTGAGGTATATATGTTAATAGACATCTGCCTGTTTTCCTCTGGTTAATCTATCTTTTCTTACAGGAGTCTCAACTAAGAACTCAGAAGAGTATAGGTAAAATTATTTTTTCCTCTCTTACACAGCATCTTTGTCTCTTGGTGGGTTTTTCCAAGCTCTCCAGAATTGCAGGCCCACCGTGTTTGTCTACATCTCACTCTCCCTAGTTTCTATTATCAACAACGATCTTGGTCTTATTGTTCCTCCTCAGGCCCCTCTACTTCTCTAGAACCTGCCAGCATTTCCTATTCCCCATGTGCAGGTTTTGTGATCTCTTTCTAACTAACTAAGACAATTATACTTCATCACTGTCTGCTTTAAACTCCACTTCTAATGGGGAGCCTTTTGTGAGGACTCCAGCCATCACGGATCAAGCAGCCTAACAGGATTATTCATTTTTCTGTCCTGAACCCTAATTGCCTGCATTACATAATTAAGTATCATATATACACCACATCACCAAACTAAACTGTCATTTCCTAAGGAAAATTAATGCCTGAAAATGTTCTTGATAGATATGATTTGTGAACAAAAAATAATATATAGAAAGTATATAATGTATAGAGGTACAGAAAGTACACACACACACACACACACACACACACACAGGAGATGTGTAGATGCTCAGGTAAAAACGGCACAGAAAGATAATATGACATTGTATATTCCTAACGATAATAAAAAATTATATATAGTCAATTCTCATTATTTGCAGTGGTTATGTTCTGTAAAGTTATTACAAACACTGAATTAGTGAATACTGAATCACTGCTTTTGAAGATATATAGGATTAAGTTCTTTCAAGTCTCTGGTCACAAGATTTTCATCAACCAATCAATATATAACCTTGTCTGTGTATTTCTTTTTAAAGTTACCTTATTTAATATATACAGTAGTCCTCCCTTATCCACAGGGGTTACATTCCAAGATCCCCAGTGGATGCCTGAAACTGCAAATAGTACCGAACCCTACATATACTATATTTTTTCCTATACATACAGGCCTACGATAAAGTTTAATTTATAAATTAGGCACAATAAAAGATTAACAATAACTAATGATGAAATAGAACAATTATAACTTTATACTGTAATGAAAGTCATGTGAATGTGGTTTCTCTAAGTATCTTATTGTACTGTACTCACCCTTCTTGTGACTATGTGAGATAATAAAATGTCCTGTGATGAGATAAAGTGAGGGCATGTGATATAGCATTAGGCTACAAATGACTTTCTGATGATAGGTCAGAAGGAGGCTCATCTGCTTCTGGATGTTGACTGTGTAACTGAAACCACTGAAAGTGAGACTGCAAATAAGGGCAGGGGTGCTACTGTATTGTTGATTCATTAACATTGAATTTACAGCCAATGACACTATAACTCACACCTACAAAGCTTATCTAGTACACACATTTTCTCCATAAGGCACTTCGAAGCCTTCTTAAGCACAGGAAGACCAGACAGCACTCCAACCCTATGCATGGGGACCATCTTGGAGAGGGAAGTGAAAGAAATGAAAGAAAAAGCACAAAAGTATGAAAAGCATGGAACCAAACAGATGGTGAAAAGGACACCAAATAGATGGTGAAAAGCATGAAAACTGAAATAAGAAGGCTTAGCATCGCCTTGTTACCTCCCTGGGAACTCCTCTGGGAATGCGTGCATCAGGCAACTCTGATATTTTGCCCCTCCATGGATGTCCACAGCAACCATGAGTGTTGATGTGCTATGAATATTGATTTTGGGGTTACAGACAAATTTTAGCGAGTAAATGAATTTGTACATATGGAATCTGTGAAGAATGAGGATTATTTATAAAGAAAGAATAGAAGGAATTGTGTAATTAAAAAATAACTTTTGGTGCCCTTTAAATTGTTAATATTTGAATAGGCATTACTTTAACACTCAGAAGGAATTAACTTTTTAAAAAGTTTAAGTCAGGCACAGTAGTATCATCATCTAAATTTCAAAAGCAGAGAATGGAAATTTTGCTGTTAGAGATTACCAACAATTTTTTTTTAAGGTGATGTAGGGAAAGATCAAAGGTCAATTGGGACTTACACTTGCATCCTGCTGTCACCACTTACAGCCCTACAACCTTTGGCAAGCCACTCAGCTGAGTTCTAGTTTCCTTAACTTTGTGTGAAGCCTTGAGGATCTTGATAAAATGCAGATGGATTCAGTAGGTCTGTGTTGGAGCCTAAGATTCTGTATTTCTAACAAGCTCCCAAATGATGTTGATGCTGCTGGTTCATGCATGACCACACTTTGAGTAGCAAAACCTGAGAACATTTCAAAAATGACTTCTAATCTCCATGATCTGCTTTGTCTCAAAAGGTTTCCTTTCTTTCATTTTTCACTACCTTTTACCTATTGACGAAGCCCTGATTCCTAAGTATAATAAACCTTATGCAATTAAAGGGAGATTCAGAGCCAAAAGTTGCTGACAATTCCTTTGGTTTCTCTATGCTACTCTCTCCTCAATTCCACTGAGCATAAATTGTATATAAGTTTAGATGAATGAAACATTTGGGGCTTAGATAATACAGGTGACATGAAGTCATAGCTCTCGAATCCACATTTTAAATATTAGGGAAATGGGATCATGGAAAAATGAAGAGAAAAACCTGAGGAGGAAAATATATGAATAAAAAATTGAAAACACAATTTACCCTTCAAATAGAAAGATCTGCTGTTCATTAAGCACTTTCCATGTGCCAGACATATTATTGCATGACTAATGAAATACTCTAGAAATGAGTGATTGATTACCCAAGTAATTTGATAAACTCAGACAGCTATTGCTTTTGTTTTGTGCTGTACAACATTGCTTTATTCCTTTTGATGACTGTGAAGTGATTTATACAGAAGAATGGGAAATTTTAATTTGATATGGTTGACAAGATGTTTGATGGGGCTGTCACAATGACAGCAAATTTTCAATGTGTTTATTGGGGTAACCTATGATGCCTGAAATTCAAAAAGCAGTCAAAAAAGTATTCATTCCCACTGACCTATTTTGAGTGCAATGCAAATGAAAAGAGTAACATAACACAGAATTATGATTTCTAGGAGGAAAACACTGCTGTTCCATCTGTGTCCAGGAATGAGTAGAATCACAAATGGAAGGTGACTGGCATATTTAAATGATCCCCCCACCTAGCAAAGCAAAGGAGTAAAGTCCTGCACTGGTAGAAAGAAGGGCTGGCCCATTCAAATCTCAAGTCCTTACTATTTTACTGACAGATAGTATAAAATATGGATTGTCATTCTCTACTTAATTTTTATCCTGACTGTGAAGATGTTAGCTCTTTATGCTTGACATTTCTGTTTTGAGTTTCAAATTCAGAGTGGTAAATAGGATCTAGACTTTTAAAACAAGTCAGGAAATATTCTGTTTGAAAAAGGAGAGATCTTTGAGGGAGAGAGTTACTGGCTAATTTATTAAAGATAAATTATATATATATATATATATATTTTACTGAGGCTTGTTTTAAGATGATATCTACTCTGCCACTGTAAGAGCATGAGCATTAAAGAACAAAACATAAAAGGCACAGTCTTAGTGTATTTTGGCATCTCTTTTTCTAAGGTTTTTCTTGTCAGCACATTAATTTACCTTTTCATGATTTTTTTTCCCTCTTATTGTCTTAAGATTTTCAGCATAAGAATGAGGACTATTCACTACATCAAAAACTAATGATGTAATGTATGGTGATTAACATAACAATAAAAAAATTTAAAGAAAAAAAAGAATGAGGACTATTCAAAGGATTCTTGGAATCCTCCACAGTGCCTATCGTACAATGATTAGCATCTGTCATGTCTACAACATTAATAATAAAATGATAGTTACCATTTTATTGAAAATTCCTCTATGACAGGCATTCTGATAAATTTTGTACACATATAATTGATATTTCTGACGATAACTCAACTAGGGGGGCATCATTGTTCCTTCTTGACACATGAGGAAACTGAGTCTCAAGAGAAGTTAGTGGTGAGCCTCCTGTCACAGACATAGTAAGCAGAAGATCCTTGTTTTCTCTGGCTCCAAACGTATCCATCATCACCTCAGTGCTGGAGAAATAGCTGTCTAAGAAAACGGTGTTTAAGAAAACTCTCATAGTGCTGCCTACTTTCATTTTAGTCAGTTTTGCCAAACCACACTGACTCCACGTGCCAAAATAATTGCCAAATGTTGTAAAGCCATTTCAAAGGGCATAGAGTATCTTCCAACTTTATTTGCTAAAATAATCTGGCCTCCACAGTCTGGCCTGCGAGATCTTTCTCCATTAGTTAATTCCAACCTCATTTTTCCTCATTCCCCTTTAAAGCTCAACAGACCATTTTTTTAAAGCGCATATTAATACCATGTGTATTCAACTACCAAGAACATCTGCAACCCTCCAATACATGCAGGAGGCAGTGTGGTATGGTAGAAGAAGTCTAAAACTGGATTTCAAAGTTCTAGTACCTTCTTATAACAACATTTCTTAATTCTTGCCTTGACCATTCTGGCTGCAACTCTGTCTGCTCTTGCCTCCACAGTTATTCTGTATTCCTTCACCCTGAGCTATTTTTCTTCATAGCATTAATTACATACATTAATCAGTGTAAGTAATTCTACCTCATTCTATGGTAATGAACAAACCCCACATTTCATTGGGTTAGCCAACAGGGTTTTTCCCTGCTTCCATAACAGTTTGATGTAGGTCAGATGGCCCTCCTCCATCTCTGTGCTCTACGATCTGGCCTATGGAAACACTGAAGACAAAAGAATAAGAAAGGATGGCAGAGGCATGTTGGAACTTAACCGGCTTGGCCTAAAAGTGACCCATATCACTTTTGCTCACAGTGCACCGACCAGACTAGTCAGGTGGTCCTAAACTAACAGCA
The DNA here is from genome assembly GCF_009762305.2 of Zalophus californianus. NCBI lineage: Eukaryota > Metazoa > Chordata > Mammalia > Carnivora > Otariidae > Zalophus > Zalophus californianus. Next base: position 16,667,059 of record NC_045596.1, read on the forward strand.
ATCAGGGCTGGGACATGTAGAGTGGCTTATGTATATTTGTGAACACCCTCATTACCACCATTACACCTTACAATAGAGTTCATATTTATTTCCGTTCCTCCTTTCGCTCCCTTTCACTAGGAAATTTTTCCTATGGTTATAGATTTTCTTTTACTGTCATAGTAACAAGATCAAGCAGAACAGTGGCTGGTACACAGTGAACACTTGATAAACAGATGTTAAATGAAAGAACATTTGTGATTGATTACAGAGGGCTACACATTCTTTGATACTTCTTTCACTGAAAAGTAGGGTCTTTTCAAGATCCCCTTGAATCTTGGCTATGATAAAACTTGATATGATAACTTTGACCAGTATATTATGGTGGAAGTAACACCATGGCCAGCTGAAGGCCTAACTTTTAAGAGAGCTGGAGGTTTCTACTTTGTTCTTATAGGAGCCCTAAACCCCCATGAAGCGGGTCTGACAATGCTGAGATGGCCATACCGTGAGGAAGCACAAGGTAGCCATTTGGGAAGACTGCATGGAGAAAGAGATAGAGGTGTCCTAATAGCCCCCAGCTCTTTCAGCATCTTCTGGTTATCGCAGCTGAAGTCACAGACATTGTGGAGCAGAAACACATCATCCCCATCTGAATCCCTGACCCACAAAATAATATATGGTAATGATCATTGCTCTTTTAAGCTACTGCGGTTTGGAGTGGTTGGTTATGTCACAACAGGTAATTACACTAATTGTTCATGGGTGATTCACTCTTGCTGTTCAACGTCCAAACCTACAGTCTTGGCCCTAATGCATGCATTACCTCTTAGGACTTTGGGCTCAATGTTTTAAAAAGATGTTAGCTTTTTCATGTTACTTTATAAATGTTTCTTTTCTGTGAAATCCTTTTGTCTGTGTGATGAGTTTGAGGACTGTCACTGTCTTCTTTTCTATACCCTGAAGTCTCTGTGTATGTGCATCGCTCACAGCACTCAGGACACCTGATTACTTCTGCATATTTATGTTTTACTTGCTGTGGTCTGCATCTCAAGTGTTTTCATCCTGTGCCACATTCCCGTGCACATTTTAAGGGCCTCTGTCATTCCCTACTTCTTATCTTCCACCCAAGGAAACAATGTGAAACCCAAGTGAATAAGAGTAATACTGTTAGAAAGATTGCTTTTAACCCATTCCCATGTATTAATAATTTTAAAAGCCAATCATTCACATAAGCTGTTTTTAGGTAAATTTACTTGTGGACATGCTTTATAACTGAACTCCATTCATCTCATGGCTCATCCCGACATACCCATGTATCCAGCAACCAGAGGCATCAGAGGCTACTTTAATATATTCATGTGTTGAAGAGCATTTCTGTTCCTATTAGAGGTAAAACACTTAAGGCAACCTATATGATTTATCCCTTAGTCTGAAGTTACCCAGCTGAGGTACCCAGCAAATGCTAGTGTTTATGCAAAAAAGTGAATAAATGAAAATAAAATTGGCAGTGCCATACAAAGCTGAAAATAATATTTAGGAATTGTTCCTAAATCTTTTCTTTTCTTTTCTTTTCTTTTTTTAACTTTCAGGCCATTGGAGGCTACAGTGTAATCATAATATAATGATATTGGCAATACAAAATGATTGGATCCTGGTGGTACTGTGATCACGGCAATAACAGATATTTTCCTGTGGTTAATCACTCAGGTTCAAAAATACCATATTTATCTCAAGACATTCTAATTAGGAAAAGCTAGTTGGTAAATTGAGCAGTTGGAGATCAGAAGCATGCATTCAGTAAAGAAGAATGTCACTGGGTGATTTTCATTTACTGGCCTCTTCTGTTTTCAGTAATTTAGTTCATATTTAGCACCCCATTGAAGAGAGCTATATCCAAATTCAATTCATTCTCTGAGACCTGCTCAAATGCCAGCCATTTCAAAAATGGCTCCAGAGGTTCCTGTCTAGAACAGCTCTGCTCTTCTCCTAAGCTGCCGTAGCACGCATCAAGGAATTCTGTATTTTCCCCTCTGAATTGCAATTATTTCCATGCGTTAGCTCATCTGCCAAACTGGAAGCTCCTCAAGGAGCAGAATGCACATTTTATTCACGTTTGTTCCTCTGTAGGGCACAACACTTGGGCCTTGCTGCTTTGAACACCGAAATCAAAAAGTGTCATTTTTCTTTCACTTATTTTTCACACCCGTGTCCTTTTCTAAGATAGATCTTTGTAAGTCATTTCATGTCTTAAGGAGAGTATGTTCAAATTCTGATAGATGAGCAAGATAAATGACAAGTCTAGGAGTAAACAGGAAAAATTCTTTTCTGCTATGATATCCGTTGTATCTTTCAGTTTCTTGAATTTTGAAGTCCATTTGCTTTCATGATTGACAGTTTTTTTAACTAAAAGTGACAATTATGTTTCCCTTAATTACATGCTATCGTGTTCTTGTCACTAGGTGATGTATTGTAGGAAAAAGAACTCATTCCTTTGAATCACTAACTACAGCTATAGATATTGTCCAAATATTACCTAGTTCCTCCTCTTCTATTTTACACATAATGGAAAATGTTTGACCATTTTCAGAATTAAAGTGAAAACAAAGCAGCTCGTCCCTTGAGTTTTGAAATTTTTTGATCCTAAAACATAATTTTAATTACAATCTTTAACTTACTAAATAAAATATTGAACTTCTACTAAAACTTGAGAGTATGAGTATGTTGGAGAAGATACATGGAAAATTAAGACGAGTTCAGCTCCAAAACTCTTCCAGTTTAATATCAAGGGGAAGGAGTTTGCAAAAGTACACCACCACTATCTTACAACATGTAGTAAGATGCAGGTCACAAGAGGGAGGCAAGTTTCAAACAGAAAAAAAAAAGTTTATTCTACAGGGAAGGCTGACTTTAGAAAGAAGTGGAAACTTTTTATACTGTCAGCGTGTCATTGCTGGGATATCAGAAGGTCTTAGATAGTTCATAATGTGGCTAAACCTTCAATACATTGGAATTTGAAAATAGAGGGATCATCAATCAGATTCTATTTCCCCAGTATCTCCTACCCAATTGTCTCCTTTCTATTTTTCCCATTTCCCTCCTAGTATATCAAATTGTCTCCTCTCATCCATGATCCTTACATTTGAGATAATCTCACAGTTTTCCAAGTGTTTAGAAGTGGGAGTCTTACTCATGCCCTTTGCTGAGAGTTCCAATTTTCATCAGTTTAATAGTTCATTCATCTTTTGATAATATCCTTGAACACAAATGCCTTTAATTTAGAATTTGTACATATAACCAAAATGTCAATGAAGGGTCTTTCCAAGAATCCCCTGAACCTTCTGAAATTGTATGCAAAATTGTGTACTAATTTTCCTAGGATTAGGGCCTATGACTCTTACAAATCCTCAAAAGGAGCTCCTGCCCAGCTGAGTTCGGGAAGTTCTATATTCCAGACCATTGAGAACATATGGTTTTTAAATGCTGTGACGTAGGAGCATTTATTTCTAGGAAGTATGCAGAAAAATTTCTTGAAGGTAAAAGAGAGACCATTAAATCCCTCCTTTTGTAAGTCATTCTTTATTGAATAACTCCCTCTCCTTTGGCAGAATTTCAGCATTGAATATAAAGCCTAACCTCTCTAACTTTCTATACTTCCTTTCAGGCTTAATGGGGACCTCTGTTGACTTGAATTAGTGTCACTTACAGAGCTGTGACCATTGCTGACTTCATACTGCCACTTGTGAGTTGCCAGAACAGCTGTAAACTTCTAGGGCTGGAAGAGTTAAAGCTCATGATGATTCCACCATGTGCCTGTGTGTGTGCGCGCGCGTGTGTGTGTGAGTGAGTGAGAGAGAAAGAGAGATCTGATCTCGAACCACATCCTCATTAGACCTATCAAACTGTAAGGAGCCAGACAGATAAACATAAATGAGTGAAAATATTCTGTGGGGTCAATGGTAAGGAGGGCAGTCTTGGCAGCTGTTTCTTCATTCCCACTGATCTCACTGATTGGATGTGAGAGTAATGTTAAATGACAGAATTTTTATGAAAAGCTGAGATTTAGATTTTTATGTGAAATCTTCCAAGATGTATGTATGCATTGACAACTAATTAAAAACATTAAAGGAGTACAGAACCAAGATAAAACAAACATCAGCTAATGTGGAATCTAGGGGGCCCAAGTTTGCGAACTTCGCAAGTATGGCTTAATCCCTCAGTTTTCTTCCACCATCTTTGTAGTAAATTTGACTCTTCAGCATCCCCAGCAAACACCCTGGAATTTCCTATTTATGGCTTATTCTTATAAAATTTCCTCAGTTAGTAATTCCTTTTCTTCACTCTCCTCCCTCTTTACCAAGCCCAAGTTATCCCTCCATGATGACACCTTTTCCTTCTAGGACCTTTAGATATAATGTCTCTACCATATTTATGACAAAGTGTGATGTATTTGCCTACAAGATATTCTTTTTGATTTTGCTGTTTTTTTTATGTCTATGTGTCTGTCTTATCTCTCTTCATTATTCATTCATTTACCCTACAAATACCTATTCCATTCTCTGTACTAATGTGCTTTGCACTGAAGATGACATCAGGGAATATTACTCTTTTTGCCCTTACAGAGCTCACCATAAATGTACATCTATACACATCAAATCACTAAGAGGGCAGTTGTAAACTGTTGAGAGAGAGCTGAAACCCTCAGAAGACTTTTTCTACTGACATAGTATTATGGACTGAATGTTCCTATCTCCCCAAAATTCCTGTTTAAAGCACTAGCCCTCAAAGTGAGGGTATTAGGATGTGGAGTATTTGGGAAATAATTAGATTTAGATGAGGTTATGAGGATGAGGTCCTCATGATAAGATTAGTTCCCTTACAAGAAGAGATCAGAGCTCCCTTTCTCCCTGCACCCCATCCCCGCCATGTGAGGACACAGCAAGAAGGCAGTTATTTGGAGGCAGGAAGAGACCTCTCACCAGACCCCAACTATGCTGGCACCTGATCTCAGACTTTCTGGCCTCTAGAACTGTGAGAAATAAGTATCTGTTATTTAAGCCACACAATTTATGGTATTTTGTTATAGCAGGTCCAGCTAACTAAGCATACAACATCTAGAGAATGACTTGTACATGGGGAATATTCAGAAATAGTTATTGTTTGGCTACTCATTTTCACATGTAATTAAGGATTATTAAGAATACATTCCTGGGGTGCCTGGGTGGCTCAGTCATTAAGCATCTACCTTCGGTTCAGGTCATGATCCCAGGGTCTTGGGTTCGAGCCCCGGATCGGGCTCCCTGCTCAGCAGGAAGCCTGCTTCTCCCTCTTCCACTCCCCCTGCTTGTGTTCCCTCTCTTGCTGTGTCTCTCTCTGTCAAATAAATAAATAAGATCTTTAAAAAAAAAAAAGAATACATTCCTGCCTTTCACAATATGGACACTTTTAACTGGTTGTTGCCATCGCATATCTGTGTGAAGAATCATTTAGGAACCAACAATAATTTGTATACCATGTATCTACATTGCCATCATTCATGTAGAAAGTTCTTAGTTACTCAAAAGAAGCAATAGTTCTGCTGTGAAGTACATTTCAACCACTTTTTATTTGCATTTATTTTAGAAAGCCCTTGCAGTTCTTTCACAGTACATCATTTATGAAGGAAGACTTTGTAAGCCTAAAATGTAGCTGCAACAATTTTTTTTTTAAATCTCAACACAATACTTTTAAACTTGATTTGATTACCTTAGAATTTTCCTCAAGAGTGAATATGGACTTAAATCCATTTTTCATAAAAAGGATTAACCATTGTTTCTTATAGTCATACTCAGTGAGAATCGAACAATAGCATCTCCATTTGAAAGAGACTTTTGCTACAAGGTTGAAATTAACTTCTTTTTAAATGGTTCAAAAATAACTCATAGCATAGTGGTTATCTTGGAGGTGAAAATTATCTGTTTTATTAGCTCTCTTAGGCTGTATTTCACAGAAAAATTGTCATGATTTACTAATGTGTTTCAATTCATTATTTGGAAAGCACTGGATAAGAATTGCATTAACAGCTAAAATATATGAAGACATTGGAAACTGGGGTTCTCATTATTGTAGCATGTTGGTTATCTGTATCTCATTCAATGGCATATTTTAAAAGTGTCACATTGATTTCCAAACAAGAAAGAAAAATTTCAAGAGTTTCAGGCATTGCACACTATTTAAACATATTGTAACAATATTTTATATTCACAGACATTGAAAAGATAAAGAATGGAAAAGAGATAAATGTAGGCATAAAGATTGTCAGTGTTTGGTAGGTATATATTTTAGGGCACATTTCAATGCCCTGAGTTCAAAACAAAAACCAAAAATCTACCCAGATCCTCTGCTTCTCTTCTCTCTGACTAATTAATTAGGGATTAGCAAAGCAGTAAAGAGAAAAGATGCAAATTTTCAGTGGTTAGTAGGTAAAATACCTTGGAGCAGTACTTGGTAAATCTAAAGATTGGTGGACCAGTATAACAGAGGAAGAAGAGACCAAACTGAAGAAGAAGAAAACGTATCATCATTGTTCACAACTCTATCTCTTCTGCAATCAATGGACACAAGGAAAGATAAATCCATGAACATTCAGAAATTTAAATGGGCAGCACAACAGTCATTGGAGTCAAGCTCCAGAGTTGGATGAATATGGGTTCCTAACCCTGCTCTACAGATGATTAGGTTTGCCCATGAGCATATCACTTACTCCTAACCTCCAGTTCCATCACCTGTAAATGGGATCACAATGGTACCTATCTCATAGCACTGGGAATGTTAAATGAGATAATTGAAGGATTGAACACAATGCCTGGCATATACCAAGTCTTCATGGAGTCCAACCATAATGTTCAATTATGTTAGTAAAAATATATAGGGGCTTTTATCAATCCTTTTATAAGCTCATTTACCCAAACTTTTCCTCTTTTTTCCTTCATCACGAACTCTTTTAACACTGAAGATTTGAAGAAATTTACCATCACAATTGCAAAGAGAACACTGTTGCATGAGTTGATATTGAGGTGGCTCACACTGGTAAGGCCAAATGGACTTTTTGTGGTTGGTATTGGTTCCGATGGGTCGAAGGGGGGGGTGCAGTTTTTGGTATTTTGACACTGACCCCAGAATATGTCATTAATTCATGGATGTGTATGATTGAATCAAAGATAGATGAACTGAGAGACTGATTTCTTTTATTATATTTTTGATCTATGGGATGGATACAGAATTCCACTACCCAGATCCTCCTTCAGGGACGAAACATTTGCTCTAGCATGGAAGAGCGACTCAGGCTGTCAGCAGCTTCAGGGTTTGACTCATCTGCAGAGAGCTGCCTCACCCAAGGGCCAGTGGTAATGAGTATAAAGTCCCAAGTCTTCTGGGCCATTACAGGATAACTCTAACAACAGAACTGCCCATGGGATTGGTTGAGACTTTGTGGTTCTGCAATAATTAGACGTCCTCCACTAGACGTCCTCCACTCCATAATCTTATTTCCACCCTCCCTCTTCCAAAAATGTTGATTTTTAATCCCTGCACATCAAACTTCTGGAGAACCCAATCTCCTTGGTTGGCTTCAGCCATTCAAACTCTTCAGAAATCCAGTGCTTTGCTTCTTTCTCATACTCACAAAGTTACATGGCTAAACCATTTAGCTTCCTGAAGATCCTCAGTACCTAGGATCCTCTTGGGCCAAGACCTAAAGTAGGAATCCTCTGACTTACTGTCCTAGGACCACTTGGGGTAGAGAGGTCTGGGCCATATAAGAAAAGGAGAATAGTGGGGGGTCCTAATTCTTGAGCAAATGAATACCAGGGATGAGGGCCTGATACTGGATTGGACCTTAAGTTTTAATGAGAATGGATTTATGAGATTAAGAAGGAAATTGATAAATTATGATATTAATTATATATTCTAGAGAGCTAGAGAAATAATTGAAAAATAAATACTATTAAAGTACATTTGCCTAGTAAAACAAATGATAATTATTCATTTATATGAGCCTCTTTCCATTTCATTCACTTATTCTTTTAAGCAGCAATATCATTTAAGTGAGAAGTTATACAATGCCAGGTACAATGCAAAGTCCCGGGACAGAGAGTTAACTAAAACCTGGCCCTTGTCTTAAAAACAAAATAAAACAAAACAAAAACCTCATATTTATGCCTCATTATCTTATAATACAACATGACTATATTTTATTATCTACATGCCAAATAAATTTTTTATATCCTAACCAATTTTGCCTCACAGGGACAATCTATTATTATAAAGATTTAAGAATACTATAAAAAGTCTGTTTCATTTTTATAGTTAAATCTCTGAAGTTCCAGTTTCTTAGTCTTCTGTTTGGGTATTATAAATACCAGCTAAAATTTTTACAATAACAAATGAAAATATTGGCTATATGCATTTCCAGAGGCTTTGGATAACCACTCTGACAATTGGTTTGTCCAAAGACTTGAACTGATTGGTAACAGGCTTAAAACAATTAGATGCATAATATATGCTAACTGAATTACGGACTAAGAAAGATTTTTCAGTAGATAGTATCTTGTGGCTCAACTCAGAATTGTTTCTCCACATGAAATAACTATTTTATTTTTAGAGAAATCATGTGCCTCTGACTTGATGTTAAGAAATTGCTCCAGTAAGACATAGAAGGCCATTGCCTTGCTCAGTTAAAGGAAATATTTGTTGCAGAGACAATTAGCCTTCTATCCAACACTTGTCCTCCCTTCTCTAGTGCACAGCCATGCTAAGAAGTAGCTGCCAGTCGAGGATGACATTACCTGCACCTCTTGCATATGAACGGGTCATATGGTTAGTTTTGCCAACCAAATGTTCATGAGCAAAAATGGTTAAGAATCACGGAGACCACTTCCACTTTCTTTCCCTTCAGATGCCAGGATTAGCTAAGGACTGAATCCTGGGGAGATGACAAAAGTAATAGATGAAAAGAGAGAGAGTCCTTGAAGCATTGCTTGAAAAACACCTGTTCACAAATCAGAAATAACAGTTTGGCTTTACAAGAGTGAGAAGTCTCCTTCTATTTGTATATTTATTTGTTACAGCAGCATGTATTATCTTAACCATATTAAAGTTGAGGTTGAATGTAAGAATTTCTTATGGAAAGGTGGAGAGACATACGTTAATGACAAACTGGGTCCAAGATAACAAGTCTATTAAAAGATATGCATATTTTAAAATGATTGAAGAGAATTTAACATTGCAGCATTTCCTCAGCAAGGCAAATTAAATTTCTAAAATAATGATGTACTTGCGGCTAGAACTTATGTTGTAAGTGGATGGATGAGTAGAAATTGCTCAATCTTCATTCTCTTGTAAATTAACATTTTATAATTTGAAATTTAGCTTTTCACCTGCATACCAATATTCAAAAAATGATCACCTGAAAATATGCTCAGAGCTTTAAGCAGGTGTTGTCAGTTACGTCAAGAATTATTAAAGGAGAGAGAGTGTTGTATTTACTCAATGTGTTAAATAATTCTGGACCTTGCTATTTGGAGATGAAAAGCAAGAAAAATTGTTAACATATTATGCATTCATAATTTTTCTTTTTTATGACACAATACTTAAAACATACAGTTATAATGATATAATATATGCAAAAATGCTTAGTTTTGGGTCTGGCAAATTGAAAGCAATATGGTGAGTCTGTCTCAACTACATCACTGAGAATCAGACCTGAAGGGATGGAAAAGCAACAGGATAGATGGAACCTAGGTGTTTAGATGACCTTATATAGCAGAGGCTATTAATCACTGGACTTCTGCCTACTTCTGAATTATTGTTACATGAGAGATAAATAAACTTTTAGTTTCCTTGATTCAATTGTATTTTAGGATCTTTTTGTTATAGGAGCTTAATCTAAACCCAAGTGTTACAGGCTGAATTTTGTACCCCCCAAATTCATATGTTGAAATTCTAACATCAGAATATGACTGTTTTTTTTTTTTTGAGATAGGGCCTTTACGAGGTTATTAAGTTAAAACGGAGTCTTTAGGGTAGGACCTACTCCAGTATGACTGGTGTCTGTAAGAAGAGTAGGTTAATACAGACTACACAGACAGAGGGATGACTGTGTAAGGACAAAGCAAGAATGTGGTCATTTGCAAACCAAGAAAGAGAGGCCTCAGAAAAACCAAACCTGCTGATACTTTGATCTTGAACCTCCAACCACCAGAACTGTGACAAAATAAATTTATTTTTTTAAGTTTTTATTTAAATTCCAGTTAGCGAACATAGAGTGTAATACTAAAAATTTCTATTCTTTAAGTCACCCAACATGGGGTATTTTGTTATGGCAGCCCTAGCAAACTAATACAAGTAATATACCAGGCATACATCCATTCATTCAATTTTTACTTAGTACTTATTTTGTGACATGCCTTATGTTAATTGATGTCGATGTCAAGGTGCTTAAAAATCATCCTATGTCTTCATGCAAATCACACAAATGGATAAGGAATATTTCATTCCATTAGAAATTGATTCGTTTTTAGGGAACATGTTCTATAAATAAAATATATTCCATCAGTTATGGGTTGAATTGCGCCCCCATCAAAATTGTATGTTGAAGTCTTAGCATCCAGTGTCTCAGAATCAATGTGATCTTATCTGGAATATGCTTGTAGCAAATCTAATTAGTTGAGATGAGGGCCCTAATCCAATATGACTCATGTCCTACTGGACATTTGGACTTGGGCAGACAAGCATAGAGGAAAATGCCGTGAAGACACAGGGAGAACACCTTCTGCAAGGAGTGCTCAAGGCTTCCAGAAGCTGGGAGAGAGAGACATGAAACAGAATCTCCCTCAGGTCTCAGAAAGAACTGCGGGCACCTTGATTTCACACTTGTACCCTCCAGAAATTGGAGGCAATAAATTTCTGTTGTTTAAGCCACCCAGTTTGTAGAACTTTGTTATGGCAGCTTAAGAAACTAATACATCATCCATTCCTCAATAAACATTAAATATTTTAAATCCTGGAATCAGTAAATAAACCCTGTTGCTTGACATTTGGAGCTAGGGGAGTAAGCCATGGCAGTCTTACACTAATTATTTTCTTTTATCTGCCACTCACCAACATACCCTCTATTCTTCCAACCAATCTTTATTGAGTATTTTCATCCATATTCTTTATATTGTGCCATAGAGGTTATGATAAAGGCCATTGAGCAGGAGATGTCAATCTCAGTTTTGAGTGTGATGTAGTTCCTAGGCAGACATGGAATAATGATCTGACACTGATTTATTTTCCCAAATTAAAGTTGCTTAGATTCTGCTAAGCAAAAGGAAATAAATCCTAAAGGTAATATCGCATTTAAATACCTATTGAGGACAAAACCAGAGGCCAGATGGGCTCTGTTAATTTAAATTGCAAGATGAAGTAGATAACAGTGGGGGAGAAAAATAGAAGATCCCTAGTTGCTGGTTATTTTAGAGTGTTTGGAAAAATAAAGAGAGAATGAAGAATTGTTTCTCTTATTGTTTTGTTTTGTCTTATTTCTTCACTGAACAACTCCTGGATGTGTGAGAAACAATAGTCAAAAAGATAGCATTCAAATTTTCATGGCACTTTCCTCTGTATTAAGAATAACCTACTCTTGGGCGCCTGGGTGGCTCAGTCGTTAAGCGCCTGCCTCCGGCTCAGGTCATGGTCCCAGGGTCCTGGGATCGAGTCCCACATCGGGCTCCCTGCTGGGTGGGAAGCCTGCTTCTCCCTCTCCCACTCTCCCTGCTTGTGTTCCCTCTCTCGCTGTCTCTCTCTCTCTCTCTGTTAAAACTAAATAAAATCTTAAAAAAAAAGAATAATCTACTCTTTATTTTCCCTGTATCCAAATGAATATTTAACTGCTCTTAAATAAAAACAAAAAATGGGATGCCTGGGTGGCTCAGTTGGTTAAGTGTCTGCCTTCGGATCAGGTCATTATCCCAGGGTCCCGGGATCAAGTCCAACACTGGGGGGGGGGGGTCCTTGCTCAGTGGGGAGTCTGCTTCTCCTTCTGCCCCTCCCCCTGCTTGTGCTCTCTCTCTCTCTCTCTCTGAAAAGGCAATGAATAGTCTTTAAAAATAAATAAATAAATAAATAAACAAACAAACAAAAAAATAACAAAAACTACCTGTCTTATTATTTTATACTCACCTCCTCTTTTTTTGCTCTCTACACTTGCAAAGACACACCTGTCTAGATTTGGGAAGTGACACCATTTATTATACTGTGGTATGTAAGAACATAGAGAAGGCTACTATAAACTTTACAGAAGTCTGAAACTCCAGTCTTCTCAGAATGATCTGATTGCCATGTTGGAATAAACTAAGGTGGCTTTTTCTCTGTTCTTTTTTGTTCATACCAAATAATTGCTTTAGAAAACACTGTTGTCTCCAGAATCCCTCTACAGCAACTAGCACCATCAGTAAGTAAAAATCTGGATAACTTGCTTCTTCAAATCTCAGTGTCCTCTTATTGTTGGTGGGGCCAGGATGGAGGAGAGGGTACATTCTGAATATGAAAGAAAGTAAAATTAGGGCCCTGAACAAAATAGCATAAAAAAAACTCTTTGTTTTCCATGGTGTGTGTGGGGGAAGGGATTCTTTAATGAGAAAAAATATTACATTATATTAAATTAAAATACAACATATTGCAATCTTTATGAGAAAGCATTAAAAAATTGCCTAAATTCTAAGGATTAGAGAAGAGACTGCCAATAAAAACTAAGATTCTGACGGCTAGTATATATATTTTTACTTTAACTCAGGACATTTAATTAAAAAGAGCAAAATTATCATCGTTATTACCATTATTATCAATGTCATTGTACATTATGATTATTAGAATAGCTGTAAAGAAAATTCAACTCTTGATTGAGTATTGACAGAAATGTCAAATGGAATACATGATATTATTCAGATCCACTCTGACTTCAAATCTCAGGATTTTAAGAAAGGTGTCCTGATTCTGGAAAATAAGGTCTAGGGCTCCTTGAAAGAGTGGAGACAATAAACAGTTCAAGTATTTTGAAAGAACTTCTAAAATACATAATAGCTTGGGGGAAAGGAAGTACGAAATTACATTTTTAATGTATGATGTTCTTAATCAAATGACTCTTGAGCCCATAGTAATTTGAAATACTTTTAATATTCTCACAAATGGAACACCTATAATCCAAGTGTCAATGTCAGGGAAACTTTAAATTTCTGCAAGCTTAAAGATTTATGCTAAGATCTCAATGTAAGAAAACTGCAATTGAATGCAAGCTTGGACATAATTAATTGTTAAGCTGTATAATTTTTCACTTTCCATTTCAAGGTTTGTCACTAAAATAGCAATTTTTCTCCTTTTGCTAATCCAACAATTTCATACTGACAGTCTGTCATCATGAGAATTTACTATCACATTACTGCTTTACACACTTCAATACAAACATTTCCAAGCTGAAATTAGATACATTGACAAGAAACATGGCTTTTAGTTAATGATTCATGTTTTTGCTTTGGAAAAAGAAATGTTCTCTTAAATATATTATACTGACAAGTAGTTTCCAAACTTTATGTTGAAGTAGTCAAAGGGAATGTTTTATGATCATTGATCAATAAAAATAGTGCTTTGGCATTTTTATATCCCTGTCCCCACAAAAAAAGAGAAAATGCGGCAAGAGTAGGTCACAGTGATTAACAGTATGTGCCTTATAATCTGGTAGAGCAGGGTGTAGGTCTTGGATTTTCTGTTGACTAGCTTTATGGTTTGGGTAGGTGGTTTACTTTCTTATGCTATAACTGTCTCAGCTATAAATCGGATCATTAAGAGTATTCACCTCTGAAGGTGTTTTGAAAGACTGAATACAGTAGTCTCCCTTATCTATGGGGGATATGTTCCAAGACCCTGAGTGGTTGCCTAAAACCACAGATAATATCAAACCCTACATAAACTGTGTTTTTTTCCATATATGTATATATACACATACATATATATGTATGTGTATATATACATACAGACCTATGACAAAGTTTAATTTATAAATTAGGCACAGTAAGAGATGAACAATAACTAATAAAATAGAATGTACTAAATAATATACAACATAATATAAATGATATCGTAAAATTGTAACAATGCACTGTAATAAAATTGATGTGAATGTGGTCTTTCTCAAAATATTTTACTGTACTGTGCTCATTTTTCTTCTTGTAATGATGCGAGATGCTAAAATGCCCACACGATGAGAGGAAGGGAGGTGAATGGTGCAGGCATTGTGATTAGTGCTAGGCTACTACTGACCTTTTGAGAATATGTTAGAAGGAGGATCATACGCTCCTGGACCTTGGCTGACTGAGTAACTGAAACCGTGGAAAGAGAAACCATGGATCGGGGGGACTACTGTCATACCATCCACTGGAAACTTAGGTAGAAGGAACATCAAATAGTGAATAGTTGTAACCTGATGTTTGTATCATCATTACTTACTGGGCACTATGCAGGGCCAGCTGTTGGGCTGAGAGGACATAAAGATTAAGAAGCCACATTTCTCTGAGACCCTCACAAACTGTGTTGTGAAGCAAAAAGGAGGTGGCACATGTGAATGCACTTTGAAAAATAAGAAACTCAACATAAATATAAGAATGTTTTGCCAATAAAGTCATCACCAATGCCCTTAAAAATAACTTAATGTTAAAATGTGGGTCAGTGTCTCACTTCAGAATGTTATTGGCTTATATTTCACAACCATACCGCTAATATTTTAATCTTAAATACATTGAGAGCCTGTTAATCAGTTGACTCAATTATGCATTCATCCAGGTACTCCACAAAGATTTACAAGTGTCCACTCTGTTCTGGGGACTCACTTGCCGGCCTTTTTAGTTAACCAGTGTTTTGTTTCTCAAGCATATAGTCACACCTTTCTTTTCCTTTAATGTATGCCCATTCCTTATTTTATGTCTGACCTTCTAGGAAGGCTTTCTTTTCTTTCTTTCTTTCTTCCTTCCTTCCTTCCTTCCTTCCTTCTTTCTTTCTTTCTTTCTTCTTTCTTTCTTTCAAGATTTTATTTATTTATTTGACAGAGAGAGATAGCAAGAGCAGGAACACAAGCAGGGGGAGTGGGAGAGGGAGAAGCAGGCTTCCCGCGGGGCAGGGAGCCCGATGCGGGGCTCGATCCCAGCACCCTGGGATCATGACCTGAGCCGAAGGCAGACGCTCAACGACTGAGCCACCCAGGCGCCCCTAGAAAGGCTTTATGATACACTCTTAGTAGAATGGTCTGCGGGTAACTTAAAAATGTCTTAAAAATGATTAAGTTTCCTTAAACCAGCAAAGTACCAAACCTAGTTGAAAAACTGCCAAGAAAATGAATACCTGGCACAGATTTGGCTGGGCTTGGGAAAACATCAGTTTGAGAGCTCAGACTTTGGCCGATAATAGTACTAAGATCTACTGGAATTGTATTTAAGGATTTCATACATGTGACAAAACCCATCTACTGCTGAAATTGGTTTGATTTACAGCTCAAGATAACAGTGCCTCTAGCATCTCAAATGCTAAAAGAATATATTTAATTGCTTTAATTCACTGTTAATTGATTTTTTAATGCACTACTAAGGAATAATTCTTTCTAAATTCTACAAGCATAAATAACACAACTATATTATCTTTTCAACATGCTGACTGCACAATATCATGAACATTAAAACTATGGTATAACAGAGTAGTTTACTAGCTGTTACTGTAACGAGAAATTATAAGTTGGTATTATTTGTCAAAATCTATATAACATCAGAATTTTATTTTAAAAAACAGTAAAAGCAAACATCAAATCAATTAAAGATGGATTTTATATGTTACTCTTTATTTTTAGAAGGCAAATATGAACTAGATCTTCCCAGCATGACCCTAGAATAATAATAGTGTATTTTAATATTTGTGATTTTTAGAATTTAGATAGTACCTACTTACCAAGGTGCTTACTTGTGAAATTCCTTTTAAGGATATGAAATAAAAATAGCATAGTATAGGAAAAAATGCATTGGAAGTTAATAATTAATAACCTCTTCTATTTTTCTAATAGAATCAAGAGGAACCCCATCCTTTGCCTCATTCTTCACCCTTGTGAACTCTTCATAGGGTAAACTATACTGTTGGGGAATATTCAAGAATCCATCTCATTGTGGGCAGCTCTAATGATCCTAAGGTTCTTCCTTGTGCTCAGCAGAAACTTATTTACCTGTAGCTTCTATTCATTAAGTTCTAATCTTCCTCTTGGTGTTAAAAGAGTTTCATTTTCCTTACACTCCTTAGTCTTTAAATCACTAGAAGGCAGGTATCTAGTCTCAACTTCCTTCTCATGAAACACGCAATGTTATCAATATTTCTTCCCAGAACACAGCTCTGACTCACCACCCAGGTGAATCTCCTCTGAACATGTCTTACTCTGAGGTTTCTCAATCTTGTCCATAATATCTCATTAGTATAATTTATCAAGCTTCATTTCCCATAGTTTTATTACGAAACAGGAGGTTTTGTTTGTTGCCCCCAAAATTTATTAACATTATTAACATTTAAAATTCTGTATTAAAATATGGAATATTTCTTAAAATATTTAGTGTGGTAATACACACAAATTTCTTAGGATATTCTAACAGGCTCTCATGTCTGCCCTACCCTGTCTCTGTCTTTCCAGTGAATGATGCCAAGACTTGACCACAATACTCTGAGAACCACACAGAGCTGATGGCGACTGCCTCTTTCCCGCACCCATGCTCACCAGCGCCCCCATCTTCTGACAGTTCTCACCTACATCACAATCCTCTTACAGTCTGCTTAGTAGCCAAAGGGCTTTTTCGGAAACATAAAGCAGATTGGGGCACCTGGGCGGCTCAGTCGGTTAAGCGTCTGACTCTAGGTTTTGGCTCAGTTATGATCTCAGGGTTGAGAGACTGAACCCCCAGTTGGGCTTGGTGCTCAGCGTGGGGTGTCTGCTTAAGATTCTCTCTCTCCCTCTCCCTCTACCCCTCCCTCTGCTCACACACACACACACACACACACCCTCTCTCTCTCTTTCTCTCTAAAAAAATAAATAAAAACAACTAAATTATAAACATAAAGTAGATCAAGTCATCATCTGCTGGAAACATTCCAGAGACTTCCCATTATAATGAGAATGAAATCCCAACTTCTTGCCCTGTGTCATCTCTCTAATTCCTCAGACCCCCTCATGCCACTCACAGTGCTCCAGCCACATTTGTCCTTTCCTTCTGTCTCCATCAGGCCAAGGGGGATCCAGCTTCAGGCACATGCACTGACTATCCTGTCATGGAAGTGCTTTCAGCACATATTTGCATGGAAGCCTCCTTCTGGTTAATTAGGTCTGAGTTTACCTGTCCCTTCCTCCTGAAGCCTTCCCTGGCCACAGAATACGAAGTAGCTTCTCTCACCACCTTCAATCATGTCACCCTGTTTTAACACTATAATCGTACTTGCCATCATTAATATATTCTCATTTGTTTATTTATTGTCTATTTCCCTGATGAGAGAAGGCCCATGATAGCGGCAACTTTAATGACATTTTTTTAAAGCAATGCTTGGCACTTAGGTATTGTTGAATGAATGTGTGCACACATGCCCGGCTCCCGAATAGCAGGTTCATGGTTGTGATGTGCCAAGTGATGAAGACCTAAGAGTCTGAGCCTGGGTTGGAACTGCTGATTTGTGCTTGCTAGCAGTCAGCTTTTGAACAAGTTGTCGAACATGTCCAAGTCTGAAGTTATACATCTAAAAAAAAGGGGGGGGGGGATAAAAATGTGACTTTCTTCTTCAGGTTATTGGAAGGATTAAATCAATTAAAAAATTTGTGTAAAAGACACAGATAACTGCTATGTAAATTTAGCACTTAATTGTAATGCAGCCGAATTTTTAGTGTTTGGGGGCAGCTACTGTGTTGACTCATATGACACTTGAAATATAATGTAAAACCCTCTAAGTCTTTTTTTATGTGTGTGGCTGGAAAGTGCCATCTCCATCTTTTTGTGCTTACACAGTTGCCTTTTGGGAGCCAACTATAGAATTTTATGTCAATCAGCTTTATTTTGTCACATTCAGTCCGTTGTTCAAAGCTGCTGAAAATGCTGACGATTTTAATTTTATTATTCATTAAATGTCGATTTAAATATTTGGTACCAGGGTCTTAATCTGCAGTCTGAGGTACTCAACCCAAGGGATCTCAGTCTATAGACCTCTGGAGGATTCATGGGGCCATCTTCTAGCAGCTTCCTTTCCATTGCCCCAAGCACAGCCTGCGAACATCTGGACCTGTACTGGGGGGAGGATCAAGGCTCCAGAGAAGCAGGACCGAAGACGCCAAGGCTCTGTGGACACGCACCAGTGAGGCTCAGGCTTACGGGAAGGAGACAGGGGAAAACGGCAACACGGATACAGAGAAACTTGTTTTTTAATTTTGAATTTTGAAATAATTATAAGTTCAAAGAAAATTTCAAAGAGGTCCTGTGAATGCTAACCCATTCTTTCCCGGTGCTTATACCTTACATAGTATTTAAGACAGGGATTTGACATTGGTACCGGGCGTGTATGGTGCTGTCATTTTAGTACCTGTGGAGAGTCATGCAACCCCTCCCCCTCATCAAGATACAGAAATATTTTATTATCACAAAGATATCCCTCTGTGTTGCCCTTTGGTAGTTACCAACCTTCTGCCTCCTACCATTCCTAATCATCAGCAACCTGCTGCTATCCCTTTCTATATTTTTGCCATCTCGAGAATATTATATATACATATCTACTGTATGTGACCTTTGAAGATAGTCTTTCTACTTTTTTAAAGATTTTATTTATTTATCTGACAGAGAGAGAGCAAGCACAAGCAAGGGGAGCGACAGGCAGAGGGAGAGGGAGAAGCAGATTCCCCACTGAGCAGGGATCCTGATGTGGGACTCAATCAATCCCAGGGTCCTGAGCTGAAGACAGATGCTTAACCTACGGAACCACCCAGGTGCCGCTGCAGATGGTCTTTTTCATTCAATATAATACCCTTCTGATTCATCCTTGTTGTGGTGTGTATATCAGCAGTTTGTTCCTTTTGTTGCTGAGCAGGTTTCCGTGGTCAGGATACATATACCACAGTTAATTTAACCATGCCCCTATGAGGCAGTTTCATTATTTCCACTCTTGGGCTATTAAAAATCAAACTATTTGGACAATCATGCACAGTTTTTTGTGTAGACACAAGTTTTTGTTTCTCTGCAGTAAACACTCAGGAGTGTAACTGCAGGACTGAATGTTATCTGTATGTTTCGCTTTTAACGAAACCACCAAACTGGTTTTCAGGGTGGCTGTACTAGTTTATCTTCCCATTCTGTTTTTTACTTCGGCTCTTTTAACAGGTATAGTGGCATCCCCTTTGTCAACTTAATTTATATTTCCCTAATGACTGGTGATACTGATCATCTTTTCATATGCTTATTTGCCACCCATATATTATTTTTGGTTAAAGACCTCTTTACGTCTTCTACCCATATTCTAATTGCATTGTTTGTTTGCTTTTGTTCACTGTTGAGTTTTGAGATTTCTTTTTATATTTCTTTCTATGTATGTACTCTAGATATGAGTCCTTTATCTGATACATGGTTGCCAAATATTTTCTCCTAGTCTGTTACTTGCCTTTTCTTCCTCTTAATAGGGACTTTTCACCGAGCAAGAATTATTTAATTTTGATAAGGTTCATTTCCTGATTGTTTTCCTTTATGGATCATGTCTAAGAACTCCTGAGTTATAAAGATTCTCTCCTTTGTTGACTCCTAAAAGTTTTATAGTGTCATGTTTTATATTTAAATCTATGATTCATTTTAACTTAATTTTGTAGGAGATTGTAGGGCAGGAAAACTTTTCCCTTCTTCCATTCTAGGTTCTTCAGCTGGCCTAATAATTAAAATGACATCAGACAGATTAACAGGATTAAAACAAATTTAAATTCATAATGCAGGAACCCATAAAAATATGAGATTCAAAAAAGTGACCAAAGCAGGCACCCTTAATACCTTTTAGACAAGGAAATAATAAATTTGTGAAGAACAAAGAGGACAAAGGTGTGAGGAAGCAACAACAAGCCTTATATGGTCTTCTCAGCCCTAAATTCCTAGGTGATCATGACACCTTCTCCTCCTTGTATAGGGAGGGTACCTTTCACATGGGAGATTTAGCTCTGCTTTCAGAAGGACAGAGGAATCAGAGTGTCCCCCATGCACCAGCTGTTTCTTAAGTCACTTTAATTCAAAATCATCAACACGCCAAAGTGGCATATTTGGGGGTGGCATATTCTGGTCCCCTTCAAGACATTAAGTATAGATTGAAGTTTTTTTTTCCTTTTTCTTTTCTTTTTTTCTTTCTTTCTTTTCTTGTTATTATCATTGTCTGATTTCTCCAACACATTTTGAAAAGACTATCTGGCCTCTACTAAATTGTTTCTGCACATTTGTCAAAAGTCATTTGAGCATATTTTCATAGGTCTATTTTTGGATTCTCTATTCGGCTTCATTGATCTGTGTGTCTACCTTTCTGCCAATACACAGAATCTTGATTACCATTGCTATATAATAAGTCTTGAATACAGGTAGAGTGATTCCACCTACTTTATTCTTCTTTTGCAAAATGATTTTAGTTATTATAGTTTCTTTGGCTTCCCATATAAAGTTTAGAATAATCTTGTCTATGTGTACAAATATCTTGCTTGGATTTTAGTAGAAACCGTGTTAAGCCTGTATATCAATTTGGGGAGAACTGACATTTTTACTATATTGAGTCCTCCCAATCTGTATGCCTCTTCATTTATTTAGATCTTCTTTAGTTTCTTTTTTTTTTTTAAGATTTTATTTATTTATTTGACAGAGAGAGACAAAGCAAGAGAGGGAAAACAAGCAGGGGGAGCGGAAGAGGGAGAAGCAGGCTTCCCGCTGAGCAGGGAGCCCAATGTGGGGCTCAATCCCAGGACCCTGGGATCATGACCTGGGCCAAAGGCAGACACTTAACAACGGAGCCATCCAGGTGCCCCATAGATCTTCTTTAGTTTCTTTCATCAGCCTTTTGTGTTTGTCAGCCTGTTGGGGCTGGATGGTGCCATGTTATCTCCATTGATACCGTAGGGGGTGGGGTTCTCCACTCGGCCTTCTGTGACATCACCCTGGTGGTGTTGGGGTGACTCACAATAGCTTATCAAGGATAGAAGTCTAGGCTCTCTGCTAGTCCTTCCCTTTGTTAACAGGGGTGGAAGTGGGGCACAATGTTTTTGGTGGTGTTTGGCTAAAGTAGAAGTCTTGTCTGAAAGTTTCTGCTTTGCTTGGATACTCCTGGTTCTTCGGCTGGAGAGAGCAAGCTTCTTTTTTCTGCATCTATTGGTGGTTCCAAGTTGCTGGGTTCCTCATTGTGTCATTGTCCTGTGGTCTCCTGCTGGTCTGCTTTCTTCTCTACATCTATTAGAGTCTTCTTATATTTGTTTTATATATATTGTCTAGGGTTTTTAGCTATACATAGAAGGAGTAATAGGGTACATGAATTTCATCTTCCTAGAAGCAGAAGATGAAATTTACAGGACAAGTGTTACTTTTTTCAATGTGTGTTTCTATTCTCTGCTTTATCAGATCATTACAAAGACTTGTATTAACCCCACCACACTATGAGAATGTTTGACAAAAAAGTTAAGTGCCTTATCCTGGTCAGTTTGTGCGTGGAACTATTCTTTGTACCAAACGTGTATATTTTTAAAGATTAAACTCTTATCACATTAATACAATGGGTTTTAAAGATTACTCTCTTCAAATGAATTGAATGGTCATTAAATCATTAAAAAAATCATGCTGGATCAAGGTAGGAGTTAGAAAATATACTATGTGTGGTTTCATGGAAATATGCCAACTAGAGTCATTTTTCTATGTTCTGGCAGAATATTTAGAAGTCCTGGTTCTTCTAATGCCTGGCTATTTTCTTAGAGCCACTTCACTATTTTGGGTATCAGTTTCCAAATTTGTAAAACAATGGTAATAACACCTGCCTTGCCTATTTCTCAGAATTCTTGTAATGATCAAATGAGTTAGGATATGAGTAAATATTTTCCAAGTTCTTAAGCTATTTATAAATGTAAAATGTTATTTTAATCTCCATCATTATTAGTCAAATAGTTATGAGTATTCTCCTTATCCAGCAAAAATGGAAGGCAATGAGATACAAAAGGCTTAAAGAGGAAAATATCAGCAATCACAAGAGTAGGCTCTGCAAATATAATAGGTCCAATAAAAGCAAAAGATTATTTGGTATTGGTAGGCTGTGGTATTATATACACACTGATGTGATAAAGAATTACATGCAGTTACATAAAATAAGGAAATTCGCTGAGAATATCTTTCTCTAGAAATTTTAAAATTAGATTTATTATCCAATGTAGTTTAGCCATGACATGAAAAAAATAAAAAGCACAGAATCAGTTTTATTTACCATTTCATTCCACCATGGGATATCTATTCCTGTGAGGCCAGTCTCCTAAATATACCCCCTGCTTGCCATCCCATGGTTCCCCCTCATTCCCTCTTACCCATTCTTCAGGATCTACCAATATTCTCACCTCCCCCATTAACTTTCTCTGACGATTCCAGCCTACTCCCCTCTCATCCTGACATGAAATCTTATTGCTCTCATTGTCTGTACCACAAAATTAGGCACTTAATTATATATTGCTTTGCACTGTTTTCTAATTGTGTCATGGATATCTTCTCTTTCACACTAAATTGTAAATTCTCAGCAAAGGACCAATTCTCATGCTTTTCTGTTTCTCCTTCAGCATTTAGAAAACATGGGAATATATTAGCTCCTCAAAGAATAATTAATTGACCAAATGACTTTTCTAGACTCTTTATAACTCTTTAACTCTATAGTATTAAAGAAGTACAGAGAACAAGAAGACCAAAGATAACTATATTAATTACCCTGAGTGATAAAGTTATTCAGTGCACTTGGGCTCTGGCAGGTACTGAGATATGTAGTTGGCGGAGTAGACTGCGGTGATGAACTAAAGGGCCATACATTTTGAGTTCTGGAATGACTCATCACTACCTGCAGAGTAGATTTATTAAAAAGAGATCTTTGTGATTTATTTCACCATTTACTTAAATTGTGTTGGTGTCAACCACTTGGCATCCTATCCTCCAAGTAAATCAAGGTGATGTGAAGGGTTAATTTGTATGGAGTGTTATCCTGGTTCACACATAGACTGGATCTAGAAAGGACTAAGACAAGAGGCTTTCATTAGGAAGTTTGGAATTCTTAGAAAATTCTATTGAGTTCTTTTATCTCACTTTGAGAATAAAAGCAAAAGTAAACATCTTTAAGGAGGTTGCCACTGGGAACCTTGGAAATTATCTAGTTTAACCTCCTCATTTATGGGTCAGAGGCTCTAGAAGTTACATAAAAATGGGTTACTGTTGCAAGGGTTTCTTTACCAGTTCAAAGAATGTTCAAAATACATCATTTTGACTACTTTAGTCTTTTACCTACTAGTATTTGAATAAGTACCTCCAAGACAAAGTTCACATATTTTATAATTAAAGGGCTCTGAATTTAAACTCCAGATTTGTTACTTCTTAGTTATATGACTCTAAGTAAATCTAATAGCCTCAGTTTTCTCATGGATAAAATTGATAAAGCAATATCTATTTCTCAGGATTCTTACAATAACTAATAGTTTCATATAACAAATGTTCTTAGCACTCCAGAAAAACATAAAATATTATAAAGAATAAGTTGTTCTGTTTACAAGCTTCATTTTCAACATAATATAATAGTATTATTATATTGTAAACATTGTTATTGTTAAGCTTAACTTTTGAGTAGGGACTATATTATAGTTTACAAAATAATAAAATTAATGAAGTTTTAGAATTAGATCGGAATGCCAAAGTAATGTAGTAGAGGGCACCTCACAAAACCTGGATATCAGAAAGTATACCTAGAGCACAGGATGACTGGTATGAGTCTTACAGATTAAAAGTAATTGATGCAGACAAGTTGGCTTGGGTACATGTAGATTTTAGATAAGTTTAGCAGGAAGGAACATGGTTGAATGGAGAGTATAACATAAGGATCAGTGGCAGTTATTCTAGTAAAATGATACCTTAGGAGCAATGGGACAGATGGAACCCATTTGAAAAAAGGTCACACTTTTTGAATGACTGGAATGAGCCAACTCTGAGAGGGAGGAGTCAAGAGTGACTTTCACTCAAGGTGCCTAGTTTGGGTAATAGGTAGATAGAGAAATGGTGAGTTTATTTTGGGCTGGGATGAACTTGAGGGTATTATGGAGAATGCTTCTTCCCTACTTTTCATATGTCCGTACTAAGGAAGTGAAAGAGGGAAGCAGGTGAGTCGGTCTGAGAAGGAGATGTGATGACAGAAGAAGAGGGCAAAGTGACACAACTGGCTTTGAACATAGAAGAGGGACACCAGTCAAGGTATGGCAACCTCTATTGGATGGCAAAGGTGGAGAAAGCATACTCTTCCCTAGAACCTCCAGAAAGGAATGCAACCTAATGGCATGTGATTTTAGTCCAGTGAGACCTATTTCTAATTTCTGAACTGCAGCACTGTAAGATAATGAATTCATGTTGTTTTAAGCTGCTATGTTTGTGGTAATTTGTTAAAGCAATAATGGGAAACTAATATACTCTGCAACTCACCCAACATGCTCTTCCTCTCCTCCCTGAGTGGGAGTTTATAAATGCATGGACTCTGACCCAGACTGTCAGAGATGAATTCTGGCCCCTCCACATCCTAGCTCTGTGGCCACAGTTACTTAACTTCCACACCACTATTTCCTCATCTATAAAATGGAGGTTATAATAATACCTTCCTTGTAGGGTTGTTGAGTGGATTAAATGAATTAATATACATGACTGCACTTAGAACAATAGGCAAACAAGTAAACACTATAAAAGTGTGTGTGCTATTATTATTAGTGGTATATCTACCTCCACAAATTATTTGATAACCAGTTCAAATGTCATCTCTTTCACAAAAAATGCCTACCTACTCCTTCTCCTTTTCTGGACATTAAGATCTCTCTTCCTTAAATCCACAGAGAACTTTCTCTTTATAATTTTTTTACCGCACTTGGCAATTTAAATTTCATTTAAGCACTTTCACACACGTTGAATCATCTCTAAGAGATAAGATCTTGCAAAGAGTTGCTGATACATGTTTTGTTTGCTTATTTATATTAATCTTGTTATTCCCACAGTTTTGGGGCCACTGTTTTGCATATTATAGGTGCTCAATAAACATATTTTGAAGTACCAATGGTGTTTTCAAGAAACAAAGTAAATCACTCACTGAACGGTGTCTAGCAACATCTGTATCAAGAATTAATCAAAACCTAGAAGAGTGTCATAGAAAATATGCTCCACAAAATATGCTCCAGTAATTGCCAGGATTCAGATTTTGTTTTTTTCTTTCAGTCTAGATGTTCAACCTTAATTTAAATCCCATGTTAGATCAAGATTGCTTTTTTCATTAATTACTATCCTCTAAAGTGTATTTTATAAAGTCCCCTCTGAAGTTTTTCTTTTTGATCAGGAAGCATGATGATGTAGGGACTGAATTTTAGTGCTGTGCAAAGACATGACTGGGGCTCTCATTTCTGAACTTCTAGAACCTTTCCATTAAGACTGTCATCATATGTGGCTAAAAAGTTGACTTCAGAGGATTTTCTGATAATAGTGGTCAGTTGTTCAGTATTTGAGAAATAGAGTGAAAAAAGTACAAACATAATTGCCATAGAAATCAGTGTTTTAAGTTCTAAAATTAATAGTCTCATTAGTGGTTATGTTTATGTTTGCATAAATCTACAGTTAGCCTCAAAACACTGATAATTACTGTAGGGTTATATCCTGGCCCAGCATAAGAAATGAAATCCAATTAAGACCAGCTGCCATTAACCTTGGTGGTATTTTTTGAAATTATTCTCCAAACAGTCCCAATTGTTGTTAAAACAGTGGAAGAACAAGTTACTTATTGGGAAGGAGGGAAATTAAGTCTTCTAAACCTTACAAGCTCTGACTCCGTGGCTCTAAAAAGAAGCCGATTCACATGGCTCTGCTTTTTATCCCTACTTTGACATCCCGGCATAATATCTGTAATTTAATTACATGATACAAAAACAAGTCTTCACTTACATCCTATGCATGCTATACTCAGGGAAGAGTAATTCATTCTATCAAACAGCTCACTGACTTTTGAGAGTTACAATAATTAGGGAATTTTTTTACATAAAACAGAAAAACACAATGGCTCACACATATCGTCACTGAAGACAATTAAAAAAAAAAGATGTTGAAGACAATCTTTGAAAACAGCATACATTATAACTGAGGAAACCATGTCTTCAGCTTACAAACTTTTCAAAGCTTTATGTCAAATGAAGAGGTAAATCTTCCTTTGTGATGCCACTAATCTCATACTGAAAAGTAACTTTCCTTTGAACAGATATGTTGCTCATGCTTTCTCAGACAAGCAATCTACTCTTTTTTAGTGGCTCCGAATTGATCCTGCTAATGCAGAAACTAGCTTTCTCAGATTTGTTTAGCTTTCAGTGTTTGAGCTTTCAGAGCAATTTCTTCTTTTAATTTCTCTTTTGCTGTGTTAGAAATAACTGCAATGATTTTTTCTCATGCTGATTTTTAAGTGCTTAAAGGAAAGCAAAGGTTGATAGCTCATCAAGACAC
Source organism: Zalophus californianus (assembly GCF_009762305.2). Taxonomy (NCBI): domain Eukaryota; kingdom Metazoa; phylum Chordata; class Mammalia; order Carnivora; family Otariidae; genus Zalophus; species Zalophus californianus. Next base: position 16,693,860 of record NC_045596.1, read on the forward strand.
ACAAGACTCCCCTAAGAGATGACAGCTTCCATTTTGAGAATGCATTAGCCAAACACTTCCATTTCCACTGGAGGGTGTCATTAGGGGCACTTAAGCAAAAAAAGCTACTAGGAGCAAAAATACCCCAGAGAATTTATGTAAAGATTTTGATGTACCCTTTGCCCCATATTTTAAAATGATATATAACTCAAAGTGCGATCATTTGGATTATTATGAGTTGTGATGAACTTAAGCCTGTGTAATATTCTAACCCAACAACTTGCTTTATGACAGCAAGAGCACAGGCATCTGCCTTAAAGAGTCATCTTACTTCCTCTTCTCTTGGCTACCACTGGGATTTACAGTGTCTGGGGCAAGAGGCAGAAGTAATAAAGTCTTACAGGAAAAAAAATTTACATCAGGTCATTATCAGAAATGAAGACATGATGAGCAATGGGTTAAAACACTATTACTAAATCAGTTAGTCCTGAAGAAGAGAGCTCTGAATCTGTTCTCCTTCAGAAGGAAAATATGCTTATACCTAATACGCACTGAACACTTTTGAGAGAAATGACTGTGTGGGGATCCTAACTGCGTGCCACATTCTGTGCCAGGCCATTATATATTTCATGTAAATTATATATACAGTTTATTATAATTATATTATACTTAATTTATTATATTAGACATAAAATATAAATTACAATATATGTTATATATATATACACACAAAAATATGTGTGTGTATATGTATATTATATATACATAAAATTTCATGTGAGTGTTAAACTAACTCTGCATTTAGACATTATTATTGCCACATTAAAGATGCTTCCAGAGTAGCATAGCTGGTAAATCATTTAAATGGGACTTGGATGCAGGTCTTATTGGTTTCAAAGTATGTGGTCTTTATTCTACATCATATTGGTCTTACTTGATTTTCTTCTCCTCTTTATTTCCTTTCCCTGTGTTTCTTAATCAGGCAAAGGTAGGGACTGACTCTAGGTAAAGACTAATTTCTTAGCCTCATCAGATTCTTTTATTCTTTTTTTTTCTTTTTTTGGGAGAGAGAATGACAAAGACAGAGGGGGGAGAGGTGGGGAGGGACAGAGGGAGAGAGGCTCCATGCCCCTCACGGATCTCAGGATCCTAAGATCATGACCTGAGCTGAAATCAAGAGTTAGATGCTTAATCAACTAAGTCACCCAGGTGCCCCTGACTATTTTATTCTTAGGGAAGATTCATATTCTTTCTTTCTCTCAAAATATCTAGTCTTTATTCTTTTAGTGAACTGAATTATGGCCCCCCTCAAATGATATGCCCAGGTCCTAACCCCAGAAGCTGTGACTGGTACGTTATTCAGAAAATGGATCTTTGCATATGTGGTTAAGGACCTTGAGAAGAGGTGCTTATTCTGGAGTACCCAGATGGGCCTTAAATACAATCACATGTATTATCAGATAAAGAAATTTATCTGTCTCCCTCTGGGTTTCTTCTTCTAGAGGGAGACAAACACACAGAAGAGGAGGAGGTAATATGACCACAGAGGTAGACCTTGAAGTCAAGAAGCCACAAGCCAAGAAATGCCTAGAGCCAATCAGAAGCTGAAAGAGACAAGAAATGGATTTTCTCCTGGGGCCTCTGGAAGGAGTGTGGCCCTGCTGATACCTTAAGTTAACTTCCGGCCTCGACAAATGTGAGAAAATAAATCTTTGTTGTTTTAAGCTAGGAAGTTTGTAGTAATTTATCATGGCAGCCACAGAAACTAATACAACTCTCCTCTTTTAAATTCTGAAATTGGTGGCAGGGGAAATTGTAATGTAAAAACACAGCATGCTCACTCTAGCCCTGTGAGGTAATAGGAAACATAGATAAACTGTAGGAAATATAGGGGCTTTTTACTTCTGCATAATCCTGTAAAGCTCCTCATGGTCATACAGTTTGTCTTTTTCTATCTTCTTGTGCCCAAATATCTTCTGATTACTGGGAGACAGCCTGTGGTCAATAGATATTTGTTGAGCAAATCAACCTGACTTGGCAGCAGCTCCAGCAGAATTGGGACATTTCAGAAAAGAATAAAAGGTCATTTATCCTGAGAGAAGTGTTAATTCTTGCCTGAATTCTCATCAGCGCGCTAACACCTGCTCTGACACGCATTTAGTTCTATCAGTATGTCGGAACTAGCCAGCCTTTGTGACATGCTGAAAAGGAAAGGTAAGTGAGAAATGCAGTGGTTAAGGTACATAGTCCTCAGGGTGTGGTGGCAATCACGAGTGAGTCATCAGAGGTGAGCTCTGTTATTTTTTAATCTATTAAAATAGAATTTTCCAGAAATCCTTAAAATGTGAGAAATGGGAATTGTGGGGCAATACATAAGTCTAAATGGCATGATGTAGGGCTAGGATTCCATTCTCCCATGTCAGCTGGAAAGTTGGGAGGAATCATAGTAGATCTGGGAATAGATGGCAGTGCTTTTTGGTGTGGACCCTTCACATCCAGGCTGCCCATCAGCCAGGATGCACCAGTTCTGCCATACTTCAGCTCTATAGTGAAGTCCAGTCTTGCTAGTTGGTGCCTTGCAGGACCAGCTGTCATATATATTTTTTAAAGATTTTATTTATTCATTTGACAGAGAGAGAGACACACACACAGCAAGAGAGGGAACACAAGCAAGGGGAGTGGGAGAGGGAGAAGCAGGCCTCCCACCAAGCAGGGAGCCCGAAGCGGGGCTCCATCTCAGGACCCTGGAATCATGACCCAAGCTGAAGGCAGATGCCCAACGACCGAGCCACCCAGGTGCCCAGCTGTCATATATTTTTAACATCATTTCAATTTATCCATTTTCTCTAGAATATATACCCCCTTCTTTTCATCCGCAGTGTTGTGGCTCCTTTCTGCTACTATTTGGATCCCTGTCTCCCACTCGGATGCCCAAAATAACCTCTTCAGAGATCTCTCTTCTTACCGAATTGCTCCCTAAATTTATTCTTAACACAAACTTTCTTGAAACTCAATCTGAACATATGACTGCTCTACTAAAATGCATAAATACACCAAGAAAAAAACAGAAAAATAATTCACCACTGATGGCTTTCTGTCATTCCACAGGATTAAATATAGATCTCATACTATATGCATGTGGGTATACGTGTATGTGCATGTATACACATACATATATTTAAATATATTGCATCTGCATTATATAGCAACTATATTCTATAAATGTATAATACCTATATTAACATACTTTCACAGTTTGAGCCTCATCTACTTCTGCAGCCTCCTCTCCTTTTCCCTATAATAGAGTCTGTGTTATAGCTCTACACACTTCTCGTGGCTTTTTGAAATCACCAACTTCCGGTTCCATGGTTTTATATGCAGCTGCTGTTGAGTAGGGATACACTGATGAGGCCAAAGCAACAGACACCTGTTCTGACTGATCAGGGCTTCTGTTCTATTTGATTGGGTGGTTGGGGCTTCCATGAAGGCAGAGCCTGAGATAAGGAATTGGATATGAGTGATTTCATAGTGTTTTGAGGAGGTAATCTCTGGAAGCAGATATGAGAAAGTAGTGAGTGATACAGGGCTGGAGGAAAATGTGCCTTGCCAACGTTGCTGCTGAGGAATCAGGAGTTCAAATATGTTGGGACCTGTGAGATGCCAACTCAATGCTCCCAGAATTATCCAGAAAGATAAAGCTTTTATCCTGCATCATTGATTGAATCTGTTGGTTCCTCTCCACTTCTAGGCTGTACTTCTGGAAAATCTAAGGGAGGTCCAATGACATCACCCTAGGCCAGGAGGCTGAATCAGAAGGATACGCAGTGAACAATGGGGTAAAATCCTGGCATTGCAAGGGGAGTCTGAGCTCCCATGTAATTGTCTACCACACCCGCTGCTGATATTAGACGTGGTCTAAGGGGGTGATGCAGGCACTGGATGAGTCTACAAACATTGCCCTTGCTAATGTTTCAGAATCCAATGAATTTCATTTATCCTCATATATTATGTATTAACAACATTCAACACAATTCACCACTCCCTTGCAATGATCATGTGTCTTGCTTTCCTTTGATTCTTCCTCTCTAGCCACTCTACTCAATGTGTTTTTTTTCTTCCTGACTTTATCAGACATTTAAAGTTGAAAATATTCAGGACATGTACTTCTCTTCTCAGTCAATATAATCTCTCACTAGTGTTTTTTTTTTTTTTTTCTAATTCCATGGCTTCATTGGCCACTTAAATCCACAAGTCCTAAATGTCTATCACTATACCAATCTTGCTTCTGATTCCCAATGTTTCTATCCAAATGTATACTTAGTTGTCTTACTGGCAACTCAAATCCATAAACCATTATCACTCAAAAGTGGCCTCTTTCAGGGTTCTGACACAGGAAGTGATACTGTAATCTACTTCACTCTTCAAACCAGAAACATAGGAGTCTAATAAGATTTCTCACTCTCTTCTCTAGAATGACCAAACATGCTGATCTGCCTGGGACTGAAGGACTTCTTGGGATGTGGAACTTCAAATGCTTAAGATTGGGATGATACTGGTCAAATCAGGATGGTTGATCACCATCAAGTCCTGGGGAATCTACCTCCTAAATATCTCTTTATCTGTCCATTTATTTCTACTCCAGGACAGCCACTATTGTCTCTCTGTATTATATGGCTTTATGCATCCACTCTTACTCTCCATTCCCTACCCTCCAAATGCTTTCTGCACACTGTGATTGCCAGACCTTAATAACAAACAAGATTATTATAAACCTCTTCTATCCCTTCTCATTATCCATAAGATGGTAAGACCCATATGGGATAAGACCCATAAGAAGAATATCTGTCTTCACCTGTACCCCAGGCTCATCTTTCATCACTTGTCCTCTCTATCTCTCTCTCTCTCTCTCTCTCTCTCTCTTTCTGGGTTCCAGCTGTACAAACATTTCCATCACTCAACTGTGTCAGGAAACAGAACTTGAATAATTTCCCCCTCCTCCTTCTCCATTTTCACTCGTTATCTTTCAGGTCTCAGATTCAATGCCATTTCGTCAAGAACTTTTTTCCCCCAAGACAATATCAGGTACATGTTCTCTTCCCTGCCTTAGCAGGCTATACGTCTTCAAAGAACTCAACAGCATTTATTATTTATCAAATGTCTATCTTCCCAGCCACATTAGAAGTTCCAAGAGGCAGGTATTCTTATTTTATTCTTTTATTCACCATTGTATCCCCAGAACCCCTCTCAGTGCTTGGAATGCATTAAATATTTGTGAAGTGAATGAATAAATATTTGGTAATAAAATATTTCTTCATATGATGTCACATTGTATTATAAATTCAGATATCTCAATTAAAAATGAAACTATATTAAGGAAGGAAATTAAGGCCATGATCCTTCATAAAATTTAGCAAGTTTTACCATATACCATTAGATATAAGGTGTCAATTGTACCATGTATAAATATTTTAAGCACAACTAAGAAAGGAAAATAATGCTGGAAAAAAAACCATGAAATGTCATTGATTAAAAGATACATCCAGTTTCCAGATTTTAAAAAGTGAAATAATGAGGAAGACCACACGGCAACAAGTACCAAAACATATTTCAAATCTATACACTTCTCTCCATCCTCTCCCCTCCCTCTTTGGTCCATGGAGCCATCACCTCATTCCTAGGCTGAGGTCTGTGGTTTCCTAACTGGTGTCTTCCCTTACATTCTTGAACCTGAGTTAATTTCCATGTTTCATCCAGAGTGATCATTTCAAAATGCAAACACCACCCAAAACCCTGCATAACCACATCCTTGTTATTTCTTTTATGTTACATGATACACACACTGCTTACTTTCTATCCTTCTGACATGCCTACCCACATTTTCTATCCTAAAATATGTTCCCCCTCTTTCCTTTACCTGGAATAGGCTCCAACTCATTGCCCTCAATCCTTGCTCCAACTCATCCTGTAAGTTTCTGTATAGACTTTCCTTCCCCAGAAAGGTGTCCTGCAATCCTGCTATTGTAAGTCAGCAGCCTCCTAACTTTGTCCCTGCCACTATTCTTTCTCAAACACATGCTCTGTTCTCTTATTTCATGGCAGTTTATTCAGGTTGTCTTCATATTATTTACTTGTATGTTTGTTGTATTATATTTGTCTCTTTCACTGAACTCTGAGCTCCATAAGGGCAGTCATCAAGATGATGTCAGTTGGCTTCATATATCAGAATGTGATGCATATCTAGTTGCTAAATGATTATTTATTGAATAAATGAGGCAACGGAACAGACACATTTTGCTGAAACAAGGATAATAGAAAACCCAATGCAAAGTTCTGAGGCATAAGAGTGTTTCTAAAAAAGGAACTATATATCCCCAAAAGGTAAGTGACAGACATAAACTTGCCTTTAAAAGACTTGGTTTAAAGAAAAATGCACATGAAATGTATTATTTTCAATAAAAGTAGTAAAGAGGGCGCCTGGGTGGCTCAGTCGGTTAAGCGACTGCCTTCGGCTCAGGTCATGATCCTGGAGTCCCGGGATCGAGTCCCGCATCGGGCTCCCCGCTCTGCGGGGAGTCTGCTTCTCCCTCCGACCCTCCCCCCCTCATGTGCTCTCTCTCTCTCATTCTCGCTCTCTCAAATAAATAAATAAAAATCTTAAAAAAGAAGTAGTAAATAGATGAAAATAAAGGGGTAGGGCCTTCTATTCTTAATATGCTTTATTTATTGAGCTTCATTTTTCTCCTAGATATTTTCAAATTATTCTTTTTTTTAAAGATTTTATTTATTTGAGAGAGAGAGAGTGAGGGAGCCTGATGTGGGGCTTGATCCCAGGACCCTGGGACCATGACCTGAGTTAGAGGCAGATGCTTAACCCACTGAGCCATCGAAGCACCCCAAATTATTTTTAATCATATATCTGTTTAATAGCAATAATTTTGTTTTGTTTGTTAAAAAAAAAAAACAAACAAACCTCAGAATCGGTTTTTACATTTCTGAACCTGAGTATCATTTGTTTTATTTCATCTTGAAAAGCAGTCAGATTTGAAATCAGATATGTATTACAAGGTTAAAACATTACAAATGACATTTTTCCCTCAAATTTGTGAAAAAACTGGGTAAATGACTAATGAGAAAATATTACTACGCTAAATTTACAAAAATTATAGAGTAAACACAGAACCAGTGCCAATTACATCTCGCACTGCAATGGCAGTAAAAGTAAACTTAATTTTGACACATGTAATTGCATTAGCAATAATTTCATGAAAAGCTATTCATCTTTAATATCCTTGGGGATTTTTTGCTCAACCAACTTCCAATTTTCTAATGCCTGGCTCTAGCTTGAAATGAGGGCAGTCCCTGCTTCTCTGTCCTTGAATATTGCTCATACATCATTCTTGTGAAAATATGTATGCTTCTACTCATGCCTTCATTCATTCTTTTATTCAGCACTTACGGGGCAAATTTTATGTGCCAGGCACTGTGCTAGGTTCTGGATATGCAAAGATGAATAACTCTAAGAGTTAAAATATGGCAAGAAAAAAATCACATTAACAAATAGTTATATTTTCAAAGGTAAGTGCTGATAAAAATAGGGTAAGTGGTAGAGTAAACACATGTGCAAATACTGACTACCATTTCATCTCACTCTTCATGTTCCAGAAATGGACACTGAAGCTTAAGAGAATAAAGCAGTTTCATGAAGATCTCATAGCTAATGAATGAAAAGACCCGGGCTTGAACTCAGGGTCTTCCAGCCCCTAAACCAAGGAATTCCCTTTGCTGAATGCTTCAGGTTCTGTGCCATCTATGTTACATATGGATGCACATTTTACATAAACCTCATGTAATTCTAATAACCATGAAAAAGAGCAATTGCTATCCCCAATACACTGTTGAGGAAACTAAGATTCAGACTCAGTAACAGACCAAGTTACAGAGTTAACAGTTAATAAATGGCAGACCTATAATTCAAACTGAGGTTTGTCCAACCCTGTGACCTATACAATGTCTGCTATCACCAGCTTCCTGTTACGTTTTACTCAATCCTATAGGTTTCCACAACAATTTTTTTTAATTTTTATTGTTATGTTAATCACCATACATTACATCATTAGTTTTTGATGTAGTGTTCCATGATTCATTGTTTGTGCATAACACCCAGTGCTCCACGCAGAATGTGCCCTCTTTAATACCCATCACCAGGCTAACCCATCCCCCCAACACCCTCCCCTCTAGAACCCTCAGTTTGTTTTTCAGAGTCCATCATCTCTAATGGTTCGTCTCCCCCTCGGACTTACTTCCCTTCATTCTTCCCCTCCTATCTTCTTCTTTTTTTTCTTAACATATATTGTCTGCACAATAATTTAACGACTACAAAGAACTACCACTATTTGAGCATTTGCTATATACTTCCTTAAAGGCATTTTTCATTAATCAATTTATTTATTTATTTATTTATTTTTCATTTATTAAAGATTTTATTTATTTATTTGATAGAGAGAGAGACACAGCGAGAGAGGGAACACAAGCAGGGGGAGTGGGAGAGGGAGAAGCAGGCTTCCCATGGGGAACCAGGGAGCCCAATGAGGGGATCAATCCCAGGACCCTGGGATCATGAGCTGAGCTGAAGGCAGATGCTTAATGCCAGAGCCACCCAGGCGCCCCTCATGAATCAATTTAAAGGTATTTTCCATGAAACAACTTTTTTAATCTTCACAAAACACTAGGTAGGTACCACTATCCCTAAAGCGTACTGAGTACTATCTGCTCTCTCAAAGATGAAGAATTAAAGGACTAATGTCTCTGTATCCTTCAGCAGGGTCAAAAAGGACAGTCATCTACTTAGTTCATCAGCCAGAAAATATGCTATTTTCAAGTTACAGACACAGTTCATTAGAAGTTTCAAACCCAGCGCAGCCAACATTGTTTTTTGTTTTGTTTTGTTTCGTTTTGTTTTCCTAGCTACTTTGTTTTGAAAATATATATTATGGCTAAAGAATGAACTTGAGAGAGTCTACGGATTCAGAACCATCTGTTTAAATTTCTGTTATGACTGCTCCCCTCCTATTGCCATTCTTAACCACATGTAGAGATTTCTGGCAATGTTTGTTAGTACAAGGAGAGAGAGCCAATGATAGAGTAAACAATGTGCTTCTCTTTCCCTTTCAGGCCTCATGGTCCCAGATAAAGGGCATTGTAGGTGGTGACAGAAAGCATGGCTTCATGATGGAAATAAACAAATATCCATGTGGCTCAAGCAATGACTAGCCAGTTACCTATTAAACTTTTTGAGTAAGTACCAACTTGAAACCTAGTCTGGAAACAATGGCACAGGTGACTAAATGTCATATAATATGATGACCACCATTAAAGATGTATGAGCTAAAATCATCTGAAGGCACCAGGAAAGAATTTATTATGCAGAAGTGTAGGGTACAGGTTAGACCCCATCATTGGAGAGCATACAAGCACTCTGTCACCCGGACACCTCAAAATATATACAGGTTTTGAGGCAACATTATAAGTAGAGATGAATCACTGAAAAGGCTATATGTACATACTCAGAAAAGTATCCCTGAACAAATCATTTGCTTCCTACCAAGAGGGCTGTTTTTGAGACTTTCTCCAATAAAATTGTTAAGATTTGAGCAGGCAACATTGTTTAAAAAACAATTCTGTGTTGTACGTGACACTTCATAAAACAAGATTACTCTCCATAGTATGTTGTCTCCAAATCCAGGCATGACTGGCATCAAATCTGCAGGAAAATAAGTCACCTTCTTAATGGCCCTTAATTACAATCAGAATGTGACTTAACTTGTATTCCCGTAATAAAAGCACTGACTCTCATTTTTCGCTTGATTTAAAAGTCAACATAAGCTGAATGCAAACCACCTTCTAAAATTAGAAAAGCAATTGAATTAACAGTAACACTGTACCCCAGGAAGAGAAGTAGGACATTTCATCACAACCACCACATCAGTGTATCCTACGGAGCTCTTTTGACTTCAAGATTTGTGATCTCAGTGGGAGACACACACACACACACACACACACACACACACACACACACACACACGAGAGAGAGAGAACTCAGTTATTTGACCAAGCTCAATCAAATGCATGTTTATAAACCTAGTTTCTATTTTTCACAGACACTGAGTTAGAGACATTATGGGATAAAGAAGATTACAAAATGTTTAAATAAAACATAATTAATGTTCTATTTGTAAAAATCATAGACCAGTAAATAGACACCAGTAGAATTTATAAAATAAGGTAGACTAGGTAGCATGGAGGATATCAGGAGAAGGAAGGGAAAAATGAAGGGGGGAAATCGGAGGGAAAGATGAGCCATGAGAGACTATGGACTCTGAGAAACAAACTGAGGGTTTTTGGGGGAGGGGATGTGTTAATCCGGTGATGGGTATTAAGGAGGGCACATATTTCTTGGAGCACTGGGTGTTATAAGCAAACAATGAATCATGGAACACTACATCAAAAACTAATGATGTACTGTATGATGACTAACATAATAAAAAAAAGAATAGATAACACGAAAAATTTTTTAAAAAGCTTGTTAAGTAAATTAATTGAGATCTATACTGCATAACAGATGGCAAAACAAATTCCACATGAATCAAAACTTTATTGAAAATAATAAATAACATTCTAGTCTAAAATAGAACTATATTTATGAGCTTCTTAGAGGAGTAGTATTTTTATAGAAGTATAGAAGAAGTCACAACCAAAGTACGGACAGATTTGACTACAGAAAGCTTAAAACTTTCTCATACAATGAAAATTATTATCTAAAGCAAAGGGATATGATTAGAGAAGATAATGTCTAATTTGATAAAGAGTTAATATTTGAATTGTATAGGAAGTTCATAAAAACATGATAAGGGGCAGCTCCGGTTGGTAATGGCTGGAAGATTGTTGGAGATGCAAGAGATGAGAGGGAAAAATTAATTGGGAGTTGTATAGATGTTTTACATCTACTTGATAGGATGGAAGAGAGAAAGAAATATGCATCATGCCCACTAATACCCTTCTTTCCAAGAGTAACCTAAATTCTGACTTCCTTCACCAAAGATTAATTTTGTCTAGTTCTGAACTCAATATAAAAGGAATCCTTTATTATGTGCTTTTGTTTCTGGTGTTTTCTGTGCAACATAATATTTCTGAGATTTACATATGGTATTATGTATTTTAGTAATCTATTATTCGGCTTATAACTGAATTTGAAATTGAATATGAATTCTGAAATTAAATATGAGTTCCTTGAAAAAAAATTAATTGGGAGCATAACACAAGAGAAGAAAGGAAAGCTGGATATAAGGAAGAAAACCGTTAGTAAGAATAGCTAGCTCTGAAAAACACACTGAGGTTTCTAGAGGGGAGGGGGTGGGGGGATGGGTTAGCCTGGTGATGGGTATTAAGGAGGGCACGTATTGAATGGAGCACTGGGTGTTGTACACAAACAATGAATCATGGAACACTACATGAAGAACTAATGATGTAATGTATGGTGATTAACATAACATAATAAAATTAAATAAAAAAAAAAAAGAATAGCTAGTTGGCCTCCATGTTGGTGGCAATAAGTCTGGCCTCCTGGTTTCACACCCTATGGGAGAGGTCCCATGCTGACCTATGTAACCAATCGGTTATTAGGGAAATGACATTGTCTGACCTCTGGGACCAGGCTATTAAAGATCTTACGGCTCCTGCCTTGTACTTTCCTGGGTCACTTGCTTTGGAGGAAGCCAACTGCCCCATGTGAAGAAACTCAAGCAATCCTGCACAAAGGTCCACATGGAGAAGAACTGACGCCTCCTGCTAACTTAGGCCAGCATCAACTTACTCATTGTACAGAAGAAGAAAATGAGGCGAAAGGATAAGAGACTTGCCTGGGTTTACACAGCTAGGGAGTGCCAGATCTAGGATTAAGTCCCTGGAGTCTATGTCCTTAACCATTATACGTACTGCCTCTTGATGGAGGAAATAGGGCAGAAAAGTACTAGCAATTGTATGAAACATAACAACAACGGAAAAGAATGCTAAAATTCAGAAACTAGTTGGATATGGGGCATAAGAGAGCCCAAGGGGAAGATTAAAAATGACTGTAATTTTTCAAAGGGGAAGATTAAAAATGACTGTAATTTTTCAAATACATGTAACAGAGAGGATAGTAGGGTTATTAATTAAGATGGGGGGATCAGAGACTAGAAGCTTGGGAAGTGATGTGTGCGCATGTGTGGTCACTCACGGAGTAGTCTGGAGAGAGCTAAGGAGACACAATGGGAAGGGAATGAGTGGGCTAGTGTGGAAAATCCCTGATTTGAGTTTTCCAGGCAAGGAAAGTTCCAGAGGGGTTTCACTCCACTAATATACAGTTAAAGATGGCTTCTCTCAAATGAAAATGTTTATATTACCCTCTTTCTGGAGATTAATAAGGCTAGAAAGTTCCTCACTCCCCTTAATTTCTTTTTGACCATATCTTATCGTTATCAGATGTAGACATGACCCAAAAATAAAAAAAAAGAAAACACCTGTCTCTTTAAAAACAGTACAATTAAGTAAAATTCACTCAAATTAGTTCAATTAAAACATCAATGAAATAAAAAATAATTGCACTGGTTGCTTTGCGATACGTAGAATATAAACTAATACTCAGAATGTATATCTAATACTTCATTAGTGTGTAAGAAAAATAATCTAGTTTGAGAATTAATGTTTTCTCCATTTTTGTCTCATGGCTAACAACCACCAAGGGAAATTCTAGCTCCCCACCCCACAATGTATGTGACTTTATTTCACTGTAAATATATATGTCACTGTAATAAGTAAGATTCTCTCTATGGGGAGCTAAGAAAAGGCAGATACCGCAGGTGTTACTTTGGAAGAGCTTTGTATGTATCCACAGCTGCTTAGTTGTAATGCACTGCTGCGTGTAATGGCCAAGAAAACTCAGCACAGATGCTACAACAAAAATTCCCAAGAAACCAGCAAAAGTGAAATGGGACAAATCCTAATACATAATATATACACTACAATATTCTACTGCGTGTACTTTACAAATCTGAATATGTCACTTGGCTTATCTTTGTACTTTACTAAAACAAAATTAAAAACCCACAGACTCTCTGGAGGGATTTAAATTTACCATACACAAAAATGCATGAGGAGACACTGAACACCTTTTACGATAGGGGAACAAAATATACTACACAATAACCACAACAATGCAATCAACCAGACTAGTAGTAATGAGTGGATACGCTTGTTCCCTCATCCCCTTTTGATTTACTGCCAATCTCATGACTTCTCATTTCTTAGTGCCCTGCCATCTTTGCTCCCTTTGCACCGGAAAAAAAAGTAAGATCATAACAATCAATAGGTTACTGAATCCTCTGTTTACCTTTTTGATACTGTATTAATAGTCACATTTTATTTCTAAATGGGTCTTTCTGCTCACTATGCAGGTAAGGGGCTGTTTAACAGATGATGTTCATTCTAGGCTCCTTCAGCTTTTATATTCTATGTCACTATGTGTTGTCTTCATCAGATAGACGCTCATAGAGACACCAAACATAACAATTTTCATTGTAGAAGCCAATAAATATTATCCAACACCTTAAAGCTAGTTATTTAAGAGTTCACTTGAAAATAGTTTTGAATGTAGAAAATGGATTGCTTTGTATTTCACATTTTAGATATTATTTACATTTATAAATAGACATTTGATTTTCTCTTGATATGTTCTTGTCTCACTTTCAAATAATTTTAACTTAAAAAGAAGATACAATTTCTAATTGTCTCAAAAGCCCCTTAGAAGTTTACTTTGTGCGGTAAATAAATAGCTAGGAACCTGATCAGAACATCCTATGAGCAGGAATGACTGAGGTTTTTCAAAGGACGATGTGCCTGGACATCCTTCCGGTCCTGAGAACATACACCCAATTCAAAGCTGAACAAACAATGGGACAAAGTGACACAGTTTTCAAGAAGGTTTTGTTACTCTCCCTTCCACCATGAAACTCCAAATGCCTCAAAATCAAAACAAGACAACAAACAATTCTACCAATAACACAAATAGCATGTCTTAAAAAGTTACACATAGACTCAACATATGAACATAGGACTCAGCAATACCAATCCTAAGTATCTTCCCCAAAGAAATGAAAACATGTCTGCACCAAGATTTGTGTGCAAATGTTCATAGCAACTTCATTCATAAGAGCCAAAAGTTGGAAACAACCCAAATGCCCATCAACAGGTGAAGAAATGAGCAAAATGTGGCATACCCATACAAGAAAATATTACTCAACAATAAAAAAAGAGCAAAATCTTTATACATGCTACAACACAGATGAGCCCCAGAAACATTATGCTTGATGAAAGCCAGACACAAAAAATTACATGTTCTATGATTCCATTTATATGAAACATCAAAAAAAGGCAAATATTTAGATGTAGAAAATAGACTTGTGGTCTGGACTGGGGAAGGGAGAGGAATAGATAGCAGCTAAATGTATATGGGGTTTCTTTTGGAGGTGATAAAAATGTTCCATTGTTTGTTTGTTGTGCTAGCTAGATAAATATGATACAATGTATTCAGTTATACACTTAAACATGTGAATTTTATGGTATATAAATCATATCCCAGTAAAGCTATTAAAAAACAAGTATAGTATAGTATAAACAGTCATAAAACCAACATTACTGTGGTTATTGAAAATCTATAATCTTTTATGCTCACATAACAGAGGTGGTCTTCAACATAGAAACTCGGATTCAGTGTATGCTGATCTTTAAATGACTGAAGTTAGTTCCTTTATAAAGATATTGGTTAAAAAACGACGGAGAGAAACCTAAAGTAGGTAGAAAGATGGGGGCACAAAAGAATCATCCAAGGTCAGGAGGTCCAAGTGTACTTAAATTGCAATATCGAGCCAGGTGGCTTGTTTGGCAGATGATGGCCTTTCTAGACCCACGTAGATAAGAATTAGAATATCTCTTTAGGAGGAAGGTTGACAAAGGATAATGTAATATAATATAGGTTGTTTGGTGTTTGACTTTAATGTCTCTAGCATTTGTAAAACATTGGAAAGGAGTGTCTAACTGTATGTACATCATTACTTTATGTACTATGTTTGCTAAGGCAGAAATTTAAATCAGCTTTGCTGATTGGCACATAGTACATGATCAATAAATATCCATTGAAGAGAGAAATAGGAGAACTATTGAACAATCTTATAAACTGCATTATTAAATATCCACGCAATATTATGATTCAAGGGCTTTGGGCATGGGTTGTGTGGGAAAATTTGGAGGAAAAACAGGTTTGCGGTGGGAGTGAGTGATAATGAGGTCAGTCTGGGACATACTGAATTCAAGAGGACCTCATCCCTCTGACTTGAAGCTGTTTAGCTTATATCTTAATACAGGCTTCCAGGGTAAAGATATAAATTTGGAAATTTTCAGTGTAGTTTAATTCATGGCTGTCTGTGATTTACAAATCAATAACAAATCAATTTCTTTTAAGTGATACAGAAAATATTCCCCTGTAATTAGTTCTATTTTTGGCTCTGATTTTAAATCTGAATAAAAGCCTATTAAAATCTTCAAACATAAAGCATTTTCTTTGAAAACAATAGTAGCTGTAAACAAAGCTGCCTTTGTTGGCTCAGAGAACATTTTCTGTTCTCTCCAATTACTTTCACCATGTAGAAGTCTCTCTGAGACACAGACACCCTTTCTAGTCTCACTTTGTTACCTTTCTACAATATATTCCTTTGAGACATCCACGGTCTGAAAAATGCAAGTCAATCCACAGAGGAGTTGGTAGGGAAAAAAGAAAAATGGTTAACTATTTTCCTTTATGAAATGTTTACATGTATTCAATATAAGTCCACTCCTTCTTGCTATGTAGCATGTGAATATTAGTTTTACTGGTAGAGCTATTAAAATAGTATCAAACAGTGATAGATTATATACAGGAGGACAAACCCATGGTTTAGAGTCAAGTGAAGTTTGATTTAAATAATGCTTTTCTAGGATGCCTGGGTGGCTGAGTCAGTTGAGCGACTGATTTCCACTCAGGTCATAATCTCAGGATTTTGGGATAAAGACCTTCATTGGGATCCACACTTGGCAGGGAGTCTGCTTGAGGTTTCTCTCCCCCTTTCTCTCCCTCTGCTCCTCCCTACACTTGCTCTAAGGTAAATAAATTAAATAAATATTTATAGATAGATGATAGATAGATGATAGATGACATAACAGTTTTTCATTTACTAGCTTTATGATCTTGGGTAAATTACAAAATTTCTCTGAGATTCACTTTCTTCATCAACTGAAATAACTTCATCAACAACTGAAATATATTTATGTCCTCAGTAGGCTTTTGGTGAGAGTTACATGAGATAATATATAAAAACCCAAGTAAATTGGTTGTTAATTTTATCCTTAGTAGCTGGTGGAAAGGATAATTCTGGAGATTTTTCTCAAGCATACCATTATTTTCCACATCCAATAGGATCTTAAATCAGAGGAGATATTATTCAGATGTTATTTCCTACAAAATTTCAATGTAGCCACGTTTTTTGGAGCATCTGGAAATGTATTTTTTCCTGTTATTTCCTTCTAGCATTCCCCTTTGATCTTAGATGATTTTAGAAACTCATTGCTTGCTTACTTGAAACTACTTTTTTCTGAAATAAGCGAGAACTTAAATTTTGTAAGACAAAAATGTGTAAGAAAACCAGGTGTTATTGTTCATTTCTATAGGTTGGTTACTTAAAATACACAAATTCATCATTAAAGGATGACACCAAACATTCTAAAACCTAATGAAGTCTTCTACCTGCAGTTCCAGCTCTACTGTTAACTATGTAGTTTGGGGTCCAATATTTAATCCTTTGGCCACCGATCATTTAGTTTCACATCCAAAATAATCAGGTTAGAATTTAGTTCTCCAGGAGTTTATTGGTTGTTGCTTTTTCTTTTCTTTTTTTTTTTTTTTTTTTGATTTGACAGAGAGAGACACAGCGAGAGAGGGAACACAAGCAGGGGGAGTGGGAGAGGGAGAAGCAGGTTCCCCGCTGAGCAGGGAGCCCGATGTGGGGCTTGATCCCAGCACCCTGGGATCATGACCCGAGCCAAAGGAAGACGCTTAATGACTGAGCCACCCAGGTGCCCCTGTTTTTTTTTTTTTAATGGAGAATTTTAGATTTGGGGCTTACATGTTGATGACCATACCAAAAAAGGAAATAAAACCATAATCTGCATCATCAGGATGACCACTTGAGTATGGTCATCTGATTTCCATCTTTATGCTTGCCATGATAATGTTACTTCACTTTTGGGGGGCTAATGAGGAGGGAAGGAACCAGCATATCTAAATGACGCATCTGTAACAAGGAAGCTTGAATATGATCTCAGCTCACTGTACCATTGAAGGTTTTGCTGGAGTTTGGGAAGAGAAAAATTATAGAAGAATTGAGTTAACAATGACCTATGGCAATAAATATGTCAAACTTGTACCTGCTCTTGGCAGTCAATATCATAATCTTCTGTCACATTAATGTCAATTATTTCAGATTTCTCTGGTCTGGTAATTTTGCTTACATTTTATTTATAAATGAGTTTTAGGCTTTGGGGTTGTTCCAGATCTGTAAACATAAAGAGTTTTATGTTTTCTCTTCATACGAATTTAAATAACATTTTAATAAATATAATTTCATCGTCGATATTCTAGAGAACTTTGTCCTTTAGAAGGAGGTTTCTACTTTATTGAAGTTGGAGAAACATTGAACTAAAACATTTCCAGGTCCCTTTCACCTCCACCAATGTGTTAACAAAGCAGCAGCTCCCTTTGGGAGGAAGGACTTTCTTCTCTTTTTCTCAGTGATTCACAAAGGACTCTTGGGAATCACATAAGTGTGTTTTCCCGTGACACTGCCTCATATCTTAATGGTGCCATCGTAGATAGCAAAATTGACTTAAGATACAGTGCAAATACTAGAAAACCACAGAAAAAATGTTTGTAAGTTGTTCAGGATATAGTTTAGTATATTTATTAATATAGTTAATCTATATTATTAAATATCCTCTAAAAACTTCCCGACTTAATGCAGTAATTAATCTCACGGCTTCACAGCTCTTAGACTTCCCTCCTTCTGCTTAGTGGACTTTATTGTTCAAAAGAGCTCAACAGCAACCTCCCCTGGAGACTTCTCTGCTTCCCCCACATAAAGCGCAAGATCAATCTCCCTTTGCTTCACAAAACTTTACCTCTATAACAGCACCTGTCCAAGTACCTTCCATGTATCCTTTCCATGTTGTCTCTGTCTCTTATCAATTCCCTCATGGCAGAGATGAGGTCTTGTCTTCTTTCTCATGTGATAATATTATGTACATTTAAATGCCGAATAAATATTAGCTCACAAAATGAAACACAACCCCGTCTTAAGAAGTTGTTTGCTACTGCTTCAAATAAAATTTCCCCGAATGAATTGGATGCAACTTAGTCACTTACCCTATGTAGCACCAGGGCATGAGTCCCAACTTTGAAGCCGGTTGTCAGATCTGAAATTTAATTCTGTATCTAGCACATTTTAGTTGCATGGCCTGAAGCTAACTACTTCCTGTTTTGAGCTTCAAGTTGGTCATCTCTAATTTGGGAAAAATAATTGCATACCTCACAAGTTTGCTTTGAAGGTTAAAGGGCATCACTAAAATGTTTTAATGTCTTTATACAATGCACATTATGGGACTTGAAATGTTAGTTCTTTTTTTCTTTTCATCTCTTCCTTTTTAACTTATTGAAATGTTAGTTCTTTTGCCCCTTTGAGTCTGATGGGCTTTTTGTGTTAAAATGGTTCCTAAGCATCAGATTATAAAACTGCTCTAATTTGCTAATATCTCAGTAACTACTATATATAGAGAGAATATCTTGATTTATTAATCAATTCTGTTTTTGATTCCCAGTATTTCATTATCCCTAGATGTTTCCCTGTTTCAGCATCAGCCAGCAAAAGGAGAACATCAGGAAAAAAAAAAAAAAAAGAAAGAAAGAAAGAAAAGGAGAACATCAGAGAAAGAACAAAAGAATTGATCCTTCACTTGGAGCTTCAAATAGCATAGGCTCTGACATAAGACAAAAGATTTAGTAGAATATATGATTAGAGAAATGTTTACTTGCACTTTACCCCCATCCTCAGACAAAGTCAAGATTGCCCAGCATTGAATTCATAGGTAGGGAAGTAAGGGAAACAATATAAATCTCAGACAGCTTTAGGGCATGAGGTTTAGGAGGGTCATGTCAGCCATCTCCATGTAAAACCCAGGGAATTGGCAATCCCCTGAGATCTACATCTGGCACAGGTGGGAACAGAAAAGGCTCCTGTCAAAGTTGCATGTGGACTGACCCGAATCAGTCTCTCAGATTCTATGGCACCAGAGGAATTAGATGATGCCCAAAAGGGGCTGAGTGTAGGTTTATTTTAGCCCACCACTGGTTTAGGAGTGTAGAATGCTTCCTGTTACCCTCCAGTGGTGGAGTAGGGGTGGGGTGGGATGGCTCAGAGAACCCCAGACCTGAAGAACTTTTATAGGACGAGTGAGCTAGGACCCAGTGGGGGCAGTGCAGATAGCTTATGAAGACCCAGACATGATCCACATCCCCACCCCATACCCACCAGCTCCCACCAGTACCTCATATTAATAAGCTCTATGTAAAAGGGAAACAGTTGGGGAGAGCATGCTAATTCACATTTCTGATACACAGTGGAAGGATTAAAATAGAAATGAGGTTTACAACAAATCTCTCTCTTTCCTCTCTATCCATCCATCATCCATCATCCATGTATCCATCCATCCATGCATCCATCCATCTATATGAAATTCTGGTGGACTGAAACTCATGAAGAAATTAAGACTGTAGTGGAGTTTTTAAGATACTAGATATCGTCAAGGATAGGAGTGGAAAGGGTAAAATGAACTTGGAGAAAAGTAACTATCAGAGGGATCCAAAGACCAAAATCCCTTAGGATCCATCTTGCCCTGACTACTCCTTAGTTTCTATAATGATAGACCTTGGGGTTTTAATCCTGCTACTACCGTGTACTCTTCACGCTAGAGTTCTAATACAGAAGCAAGACTGGGTCCACTGGTCCACTGGTCTCCACTCTGCATGTGGATGCAGTTGGAGGGGATAAACAGTGGGCCAGGAATGGCAGGTTTTCCAATATCCTCCAAGTAAGGACAAGCATCTGTGCCACTTTAGAGACAGTAATGTACAAGGATAGACAGTCTGCCACAGAAGAAGAAAGGGAGAGGGGAGAGGGTTTCATGCATAATCAAGACATCTCCAGGTAGTGTGTCAATATTGTGATTATTGATACCAACAGTCAGCTGGTGAGTGGTTCCTGGGTCACTGAGGTTTGACCCAGAGCCATGTGGCTCTGGGGCAGATGGGTTACATCACTGCACTTCACTAAGCCTATCTATTTCTTAGTCATCTAGAGAAACTGAGGCAGCCTACCAGCCCCCTAAATAAAACCTGTAGTTTATTTGCCTCAAATTGATTAGGAACACAGAAAAGGGAAGCTTGTTTCCTTACTCACCTAGCCCACAGGGATTAGTATCTTCTTCTTTCCTTTTTCTTTAACAGTCATAGAAGAAAAAGAATCTCATCTCACTGATACCAAAATTGCTAATCTGCTACCATTTTTGACATCTGATTGTGCCTGCTTTCAAATTTTTCCCAGACTGTAAACCCTCAGGGAGAAGATCTTCTATACTTCATGCTATTCTGTACATGTTATTAATCTTAAAACCTAAAAATAAGATTTTTGACATGTTTGACAATATCTACTTCCCTGAATCCAAATTCCAGGGAAATATCTGATAATGTACAGGGGAGCTGCAAATGGAGGGGCGAAGGGGAGGGAGCCTGGCTGACCACACAGGGAGATGAGGCGCTCTGCAGGTGGCAAGAGCACAATCCAGTTCTAGGTGGGACTCCCAGGAAACAGGCTCTTTCAGCAACAGCAACAAAGAAAATCTCATCAAGTTGGATTTCACACAAAGGGCTGTAATTCAGCTGAGGCAAACATCAAGGAATATCATTGCCTTGTCTCCTTCAAATGACAAAATGATTCCTCTCCTCTTGTTTATGGTTTGACTTCTTTTTTGCTTTAGAAGGCTGAATGAAATATAAGGGAGTGACTGGATCTCCTTGAGAGGAAAGGGAAAGATGTCGTTGGTGCCGAGGATAGAAGAATCGCTTCAGTTGACCTCTCTGGGACCTAATCTCAGCTATGGAATTCTAAAGTCACAATTTGCTCTATTGGTTGGGGAGAGATTGTTTAATGTGTCTTCTTTCAACACTGAAAACAATTACCCAGCTCCAGCCCATAGTGGACATGTGGAACTATTCTGGGATTGCATTCAAGCATGTAGAAGAGATGAGTATTTTCACCAATGCTCAATGCTTGAGAAGGTAACATCAGTATCAGTGTTTTGCTTTGTTTTGTTTTGTTTTCAAAGTAAAGAAGGAACAAAAGCAGATATGCAAGGTGATGTTGTAAACCTTCTAGCTGGCTTTCCAGCTTTACAACTCGTCGCATCAAATCAACATTCTACTAAAAATTACTCTTCTGTTATTATTCCCCTATTCCAAAACCTTCGATGGTTTCAAGATTCTAACCCTCAGTTTCTTTCTTTTTTCTTTTTTACTGGTCTTGATACTGGAGGCGTTTTCTAATCAGAACCTCTTAAGCTAGGCCAAAATACTTTGCCCTGTTCTTGCCTCTACTTTGATTCTCCTAATGGTGTTCACTCTATCCTACCCATCATCCATTTATCCAGTTCAAACCAGAAGTAAGGGCAATCCTAACTCTATAATAATCTCTTGATCTCTTATCACAGTCACTAAGTTGGTCAATAATTTTCAGGTTCCTAGGCTCTATCCCAGTCCTACTGAATTAAAATCTGGAGCATGGCCTGAAAATTTGCATTTTTGACAAACTCTATTAATTCCTAGATACACTAAAAGTCTGAGAAACTCTATGTGTAATCTTATGAAAGAATCTCTCTCCTACTAGTTGTCATCTGCGTCACTACTGGGTGTTTGAAGATGATTTGTGTAAAATGAAATAAAATCATACACTAAGTCATTTAAATACACACACACACACACACACACACATTGTCTGAATCATACCAAGTAATAGGGGACATTTGACTTAACTGTAATATTTCATAATTATTTCCTTCCTCCATCAAAAAATCAAAATGAGTCCATTCTGATCCAAGTCTAGATTCGAAGTTTTTCCCTTTTTCTTTGGCTGGTCACACTGATGAAGTGAAAATGGCAAAGCCAGAGAGCTTGATATGGTCCATACCCATCTGTAGCCTGCTTCCTCTCCCTGATTCAATCTTATCAGATCCCTTTCCATAATTTGTGAAACTACCCTCATAGCTTCAGAATATGAGCAAGTAATTATACAGAGGTGCTTGTGTCCAACATGAAAGCTCCTCCTTTGCCTCTCCCAGCATGGATGCTACTATTCTCTGAGTCGATGCAATTATCCAAATGATTCATTTTAAATAAATAAGCACAACTCATCAGTGTTTTCTAGGATGCAAACAAAGGTACAAATCAGGACCAAGATTAATATGCTAATTGTTTAAATTCTTCATTTCCCCTTCATGCGTTGTATACAGTGTGTGCAAATCTTTTTTTTTTTAATTTAAATTCAATTAGCCAACATATAATACAGCATTAGTTTCAGATGTAGTGTTCAACAATCCATCAGTTGCATATAACATCCGGTGCTCATCGCATCACATGCCCTCCTTAATGCCTATCACCCAGTTACCACATCCCCCCACCCTCTTCCCCTTCAGGAACCCTCAGTTCATTTCCTATAGTTAAGCTGAGTGTGTGCAAATCTATAGTACCACAGACTATGCTAGATTATCTAGGGCCCTAAAGAAAATAAAGTGACTTAAAAATGTATACATTGTTTTTACTGATAAGATCTAATGACATGCTTCATTATTGTCTTAAATTCAATATATTTTAAAAACAAAACAAAAACTTCACTGTCCTTCCATTTGGGTTATGGTCGGCACTGAAATATTAACCACATTAGACTCTAACTTTGAAATCATGACAAAAGTTATCATGCATTGTGTGTTTACTATGTCCCCCAATGCCAATACTAAATATTTATTATTCATTACTTTATTAAAAACACGTAGCAATACTATGAAACATAGAACTATTAATTAATACTACCACTTACAGATGAAGAAACTCAACTTGGAAAGGTTAGGGAACTTGCCCAAAGTTACACAGCTAGTTAGTTGATGACATGAAATGAACACAGATCTCTTTGACTATAAATTCAGAGCTATTAAATCTTTGGCAGCACAATAAAGTGATTTCCCCATTCAGGAATCATCAATGACTTCATGTCCTATACCAGGGCAACAGGAAACCTTAAGATTTCCAGTGATCTGGATACTTATTAATGTCATCTTTATTTTCACCTGTCCTCCACATGGGTCCCCACCCCCCAGGCCATTTTCCTTAAAGTCCCTGCCATGACTCCATGTGCTTTTCATCACCTTCCTTCACACCTCTACAGGGTGTTTCCTGCCTCTCCTTCCATAGGGCCACTGTTATTCTGTTGGCATATAACCTTCCAGGTCATGTCCCTAACCACACACAGTTGAATATAGTAGCAATCAGAACAAGTGCCCATACTTAAGCCCCTATAGGTAATACTTGGTTTCATGTAGATTACATTCCTCTTTTATCTAAGATAAACCCTTACCCCATTGAAATTGGATTTCCAATTTGTCTTTTTACCCCCCCAAACAGAATATTAAACTTACAGAAGACTAAATAAAATATTGTGTAAGCAAATAAAAGTATTATATGAATTTTCTAGAAATCTCATATTGGCTTAAATCAATTTGCAATAGTAGAAAAGGGCATAAACACATATCTTTCCAATACTCATTAAAATGTTTGACAATTCAGCTTCCGTAGGAGTTTAATTATAAAACTAAACTAAGCAAAGATGAAAAAAATTTAATCCAATGCAATTCTGCACTATGCTGAAAGATCAATAATAAGAAATGGGATTTTTAGCCCTTGGGAATAAATGGGTACCAAAGAGAAAAGCAAACCTCAGTAAAGATGCTCCGGGCTACCACCAGTGAGTAAACAAAATTATTTTACAATCAATATCATATTTCATTGAAATACAATAAAATGTTTTAGAACCTCAGCAAGATAAACAAATGCTTGAAGCATGAGAATAACTCCAACAGATAAAAGCTTTTGAAGGGCACACATGTGACCAAAGTTTTTGAAGGAGAACCAATCCCATTGCCAAAGTCATAAAGTCATTTAGAATGACTAACAATAAATCTTGAGAATTTGCACTCTTTCTACCCAGGTCAGGCCTAGGCAAGCAGTAAAAGAGACTATGTTGGGAATACTTGACCTTCCTCTTGGGTTTTTTTTTCCCCTCCACTTTATTCCAGATTCATCCTGAAGCTAAAGAAGCTGAAGCTTTAGGGTTTCCCATATACTCATGCCCCATCAAATTCTATATATTTATATACAGCAAATAAGGGTATTTAAATCCCTTTTCTTAAACAGGGCCTCAAACCTTGGGTTGACCTTTGATCACAAGCAGGTGCTCCCTTGGAATCCATGAAATTTTTAAGATTCTATTTAGCAAAGATTTCCTTTGTTCTACTTTTCTTAGGTTCATTCATTCACTTATTCACTCACTCATTCATTTATTTATCCAAGGAACAGAAACTCATTCTTGTTGTCTCCTGTCACGTGGGGAGGAGGAACGGCAGTTGAGGCAACATGGAAACGAACAAGATAGTCTCAGGCGCTCAGATTTCAGGTTGTACTGGAACAGCTCTAGACTTTGCAGACCAAGTACCTAGTCCTGGAACTGGATAGACTGAAAAGGGAGGCTTCCGGCATGAGGCTATTTAATCTTCTCTTTGGCAGGTAGAAATCACTGATCTTACACCTTTAAAATAACTGTAACTTCCTATCTCCAGTTCTATAGCTTCTGTCACGAATAACTAACATGATGTTTGCCTTGGGATATCTTCCCCGTACTTTATGGCTTCTGCATTCACCCATCCTCTGCCACTTCATGGTTCCCTCCATTTATCTTTCAATTTTTGCTACTAGTACTTACTTCTTCCTATCTCTGGCTCACCATCCCCAAGAAAGGCATGTGATTGTCTCTGTTATGTCAATCTTACTGGGTCAAAGCTTTCAGAACAGAACACCCAGCAGACCACTTCCCAGCCATAAATTGGCTGCCCAGAGATAACATGGTCAAACGGATGGCTAGGCATAATGATATATGGACAGAACCAGACTATCTGGGTAGAAAATGCTGTGGACAATTACAATTGCCTTGGCAGGGACTG
Organism: Zalophus californianus; assembly: GCF_009762305.2. Taxonomy (NCBI): domain Eukaryota; kingdom Metazoa; phylum Chordata; class Mammalia; order Carnivora; family Otariidae; genus Zalophus; species Zalophus californianus. Next base: position 16,719,333 of record NC_045596.1, read on the forward strand.
TGGGCAAAGGATTTTCCCTCAAAACAAAACAAAACAAAACAAAACTAGGCATGGCCGCCTTTAGGCTATACAACATGGTGTTTTAGCCCTATTTACCCAGGCAGCTAAGTACATCATGAACTTAATCAAGTTTTCTTTTCTCCTTGGGATTTTCCAAAAATGTAACAGAACCCAACATTTAAATATATCTTCCTGTGTGCTCCATTCATGTCCACTGCACCAATAACAAAAATGAAATAGTTAACAACAGCAACAGCAAAATACCTGAGCAGTTTTTTTTTTTAGTTTAAAATAAGGTTTTCAACTCAGTTATTAATGGATAATGTTTTCCTCTTCCTAGATCAAATTATTAGAAAAAAACACTTGAGACCCAACTAAACTGTCCCTATTGTAATGGTGCCTTCCATGAATCCACTTTTACTTGTTTTCTCTTCTCATAGCACAATGATTTTGTCCTCATAGCAGCATAAAATATAATTCTGCCCAGTATTAAAATTATTTAAATATTTCCTTATATTTTATTATTTCTGTATTTCCATTGGGCTTCATTATAGAAATAATATCATTACACTATGCACTAAAATAATAATAGAATATATAACTTATCATGTGTCAGGGCCTATGCTAGCATTTTAATGTATTATCTTCCTCAATCCTCTCTGAAGCCCTTTGAGGTAGATGCTACTCCCTTCATTTTACAGATGAGGAGATTGAGGCTCAGGGAGCTTAAGCAACTTGCTCACTTAATTGGCAGAATCGCTGGAATTTAAATCAAGAGATCTCATTCTATCTGGGTCAGCAACTTTCAACTTTAGTTGAATGTTGGAATTGCCTGAGGAGTTTTAAATTTAAATATCCTGTGTTCCACCCTCAGCGTTTCTGATTTATTGATCTGAGGCTTAGCCTGGAGAGATGAGGACTTTTCCCCCATCTCCCTAGGTGTTTCTACTGATGCAGCCACGCTTGAAAACCTCTTCTCTACAGAGGAAGTTGTTAACCATCAGGTGATGAATGAGTTAATGAACAATTTAATGCATTAATGCATCATCTCTTCATTGTCTATTTTTTGTAAGAAATACATACTGACAGCTCCCCTGAAATAAAAATAACAATAACATTTAATTGGCCACTCAGAGAAAATAATGAAACCGATTTTGTCAAAATTGATTTACCCTGACCAGACCACTTGCCAAAGAGTTAATGCTATTTCCCAGAGAGAGGCAGCAAACAGATTCCGTAAATGACCAGCTCAGTCTAGCTCACTTTTTCATGTGGACAGGGACACGCTGGGGAAGCTACAGAGCGCATCAAACTGACTTAAGTTGTTCAAATGGGCTCCTTGGTCCATTTCTTTGTTTTATGTTCTCCAATTCCCTCACCCTATTATCCTAAATGTGTCGTCCCTGCCTGCTGCCTCTCTGCCTCAGAGTGGGGGACCACTGTGCTTTAAGGAATTAGCACTCAAAGTAGGCAACATGAGCTTTATTTCCTACTTTGGAGCCAGATTTTTTCCTCTTAGTCAACAGTCAAACCAAAGATATTGATAAAAGAACCAGAACAAACTGGGGCGCCTGGGTAGCTCAGTTGTTAAGCGTCTGCCTTCGGCTCAGGTCATGATCCCAGGCTCCTGGGATGGAGCCCCGCATCGGGCTCCCTGCTCCACAGGGAAGCCTGCTTCTCCCTCTCCTACTCCCCCTGCTTGTGTTCCCTCTCTCACTGTGTCTCTCTCTGTCAAATAAATAAATAAAATCTTAAAAAAAAAAAACAGACCAAACTATAAATACTTATCAAGCACCAGTCTTGGCTAGGTGTTAGTCAGTACCCTGACAATGACTTAGAGAAATTCCCAAAGAGCTAATAACTTCAGAGGGGGGGACACACAGACAAATGGGGCTGGATGAGTTGTAAAGTTGTCACTTGTTTGTGAATATGCATTCGTGTCTGTCTGCCTGTCTCTCAGGGTGTGGGATTCAGTCTGATCATGCTAACGTTTGAGATCCACTGCTGTATTCAATTAGTCCTACCTGTTCCTTGTAGAGCTGAGAGACTGAATACAGAAAAACACAGTGGCCAGACCATATAGGACAATGGAACTCTGACCCATAGCACTGTAGCAACCAATGCAGGCAGACAAGCCACAGCGTCTGCAGCAATCGACCAAGAACAGGTGGGACTTGGACAACCGTCAGCTCCCCTAACTTTTGTCCTGCTTCCAACTCAGAACCAACCAAAGAAAACGAGATATGCTTCTGGAACCCATCACAGAAGATAACTCCACTTCCAGTAAGTCTATCTCTAGCCAAGCCAACAACCTCCAACCAGAGCATACCTGAAGCTTTCCTCTTTTTCACGATAAAACTTGCCCGCTCCTTTGCCTGGCTCGTGAGTCTTTGCCAACCACAGGTGATGGTGCTGACTCCTCAGTTATAGCAAGCTCAGAATAAATCACCTCCATTTGTTCTCACTGAATAATCTGCATTTATTTCTGTAGAGAAAGGGGAGGGGGACTCTGTTGGAATTTTGAGCCCACCCTCTCCAAGGCAGCTTTCTCATATGTTTCCCTGAAATCCCTTGCCTCCCCTTGAAGATGCCTCCGGGGAGGTGGCAGGCACTATGACAGAAAGGGTAACTAGAACCTGCATCACATCCAGATGGATCAACCCGAGGAAGCAGAGACTTGATGTCTTGCCAATGTCACAGTTGTGTTTGATTAAGAACATCAAACCTTAGCATCAATCTCAAAAGAAGAATGAAATCATGAATTTCATCACCCTTACATTTGAAATGAGAACAACCACACCATAGATTGAGTTTGCCTAAAAGTGATGATTTTGTCTTCTTTAACATCAGACAGAATGAAAGTTCAGGATAGACATCAAGAGCAGTTAGGATGTTTTGGCCCAGTTAAATACTTAAATGGTGCTAACCTGAGTTGGCTACTCAGAAGTGTGAAGGAGAGAACAGCATGATCTGATAAAGGGAAGATCTCAATGCCCAGCTCATGGAGGAGGCAGCATTTTGAGTGGACCAAGAAAGCCAAGAAGGATTTGGACACATGGACCTTTAGTCTTCCTTCCAGGCCCAGAGCCACTGGTACAGATGTCTCATTGAGATGAACACATAAAAATGAAGATAATATGGAAATCAACACAGCGACCATACCCCCATTGCTTTTGTGCTTGAATCAGTGCAGTGGGTGGGAGGACACTATGGTATACCTCCCAGACATTTCATGCCAACCACAGACATCAGTTCACTCGCACCTTCCAACATGTGATGTGGGCATTCTTCTGGATTTCTACAATTATTAAATATGTGTGAGTGGTTGAAAAAGGCATAACAAAACACTGGGAAGAATTATTTCTTATTAAGGCTAAATGTTTAATTAAAACAATAACAACAAGTCCTTTCCTACTAACTAACCTACATTTCTTAAACAGTAATTGGGTCCTTTCCTAAATTCATTGTCCCTCTTTATCTCCCAAACTGATATTTTTAAGATTTTTTTCTCCTTTCCAGAAGAATGCAATGGAATTAGCACAAAGTAATTAGCAGGTTTAGTTAGAATTTAGAAACTGAGAGGCAAATAAAATTAAACTTGGGGTAAATTAATTAGTAAAAGGTGCTAGAGTTGTGTGTGCTTGTTAATTAAGTGTTATTCAATGTGTCAGCAGTGACAACCCAGTGCTTTGTGTGTTTTAGAAACACAGAGGAGAAAAGGCTCACACACCAGGGAGTAGAACAGGAAGGTGTTGAGTGGGGTGTGCTTCTTTGGAGGGGATAAATCAGGACCCGTCTCTGGGATCATTCCAGGATCCCCAGTCCCTTTGCTCTGAGTGAGGCACCAAGATGGCGAGGGGGGTGGACAGTTGTCCTGTGTCCAGACTCTGTAAATTTGTGCTCTGAAGCCTTAGATTCCAATTAGTTAGGCTGTCTTAGTGTGTTCCAGCTGCTAGAACAAAACACCACAGACAGGGTGGCTGGTAAACCATAGAAATTTACTTCTCACAGTTCTGGAGGCTGGAAGTCTGAGCTCAGGGTGCTAGCAATGCTGGGTTCTAGGGAAGCCTCCTCCAGATTGCAGACAGCTTCTTCTTACCATGCCCTCACATGGTGGAAGAGGCTAGGGAGCTCCCTGGGCTTCCTCATAAAGGCACGCATCCGATTTGTGAGGGCTCTACCCGCCTCACCTAATCATATCCCAAGGACCCTACCTCCTCATCACCTTGGGCATTAGGTTTTTGACACATGAATTTTGAAGGGACACAAACATGTAGATGATAGTAGAGGCCAAAGTGTTCATGAAAAAAGCAGAGCCTAAGGAGGGTGGGGGGATGGGTTAGCCTGGTGATGGGTATTGAGGAGGGCACATTCTGCATGGAGCACTGGGTGTTATGAACAAACAATGAATCATGGAACAGTACACCAAAACAAATTATGTAATATATGGTGATTAACATAACAATAAAAAATTAAAAAAAAAAAAGCAGAGCCTATTTATTAGTGTGCTATGGCTGCTGTAGCAAGTACCACACACTGAGTGGCTCAAGCAACAGAAACTTATTTCTCATAGTTCTCATAGTGCCGGCAGGGTGGTGTCTTCTCAGGCTTTTCTCCCTGGCTTGAAGATAGTATCTGCTCCCTGTGTCCCCAAATGGTCTTCCCTCGATGTGTGTCCTGATCTCCTCATTGATGAGGACACCAGTTACATCACATTTCCACCCACCCCAATGACCTCATGTAACCTTAATCACCTCTTGAAGGGCTCTGGCTCCAAATACAGTCACTTACTAAGGTTCTGGGGGTTAGGGCTTCAACATATGAATTTTGGGGGCACACAGTTCAGTCCATTCAGGCTGCTGGAGAATTTTGTACATAAGGAAACCATTTCTTTAAAAGTAACAACTAACCTCATGAATACACAGTTTATTTTGGAAGGGCACAAATGCTTTCATATCCCCCACTTTCCAGAAAACTGGCTGGTAAAGGCAAGAGAAATTATAATTACTGAAGCTGTTACAAACCATATTCAATCCCAGATGTCTCTTGTCCACAACCTGCTCGCCCTTTGTTCCACTCCTATCCAGCCCCCTACCCAGGAGAAGAAAGAGAAAGGCAGAAGTGAAAAACCCCTGGAAAAGCACTAGTATTTCTCCTTTTCTCCTAGCAAAGAGATTGCAGTGTAGTTACTCTTGATATGTAATAAACACTGATTTCCTTCAATGGTGGGCCGTTCTAGATTAGACAATTTAAATTACTCAAATTTGAAATCATCTTAGTTTTCCTTTTTTTTTTAAATTTGATTATTTGATGCTGGGTAATCATGCACCCCAGCCTAAATTACTGTCTTATTATACCTGAAAAAATAATATTCCTGTCTGTATGTCTTCTCATTTTGAAGGCATTATAATGGAATTCACAAAGGCATAGAACATGTTTTACTAAAATTCTACCTCTAATTCAGGCTGTGTGACCTTGTATAAGTCACTTAACTTCTCTGAACTGCCTATTCCTTGTTGGTTAAAATGTGATAATGTAAGGGAGAAGTGAGATATTTCATGTAAAACAATAAACACGTTGCCCAATACATAACATTTCTCTCCTCTAGGGTAATTATGCAGGTGGAAATATGACGGTCAGAGCTTTCCCATGTATTGTCATGAAAATAAAAGGGTCCTGTATAAGGACTTCAAAAAATCTGGATTGTAACCCCAACTTAATGTCTTATTCAGAGCTATGGTGCCTCTCTGAGTCTCACACTTTTCAATATTAAAATGGAGACGATGACTTCTATGGTCTGAATATATGGGTCCCACCCTTCTCTCCCAATTCAGATTTTAAGATCCTGATGCCCAATGTAGGTCTTTTGGGAAGTAATTAGGTCACAAGGTTGAAGCTTTCATGAATAGGATTAGTGCCCTTAGAAGAAGAGGCCAGAGAGCTAGCTAGCTTTTTCCCACCATGCAAGGTTTCAGCCAGGAGCTAGTAGTCTGAAACTGGAAGTGGGCCCTCATCAGAACCTCACCGTGCTGGCACCCTGATCTTGAATTTCCAGCCTCCAGAATCATGAGAAAATTTTTTTTCCTTTATAGCCACCCAACTGGTATTTTGCTATAGCAGCCCAAGCAGACTAAGAGAATGGCCAACATTTGGACTCAACACAATCGATCAGGAGGACAATGCATGTAAGGTACTGAGAGAGAGAGAGAGAGCGATCTCAATACTATGTTTTGCACACAGCAGGCTCTGTGGATGAGATGGGACCATCTCCTCTCTCAGGTGGCGTTCCACTTTGGGGAAGAAGCATTAATCCTTACAAGTTACCAGGAGACTGAAATATTTAGGCAAAATTTACGGAACATTTCTCTTGCAAGAATTATTTCTTAGCAAAACAAAACAAAGCGAAAAACAATAGCCTAAGAAAATGGGGCAATGTGTAATTTCTTTTTCTTTTTTTTTAAAAGATTTTATTTATTTGACAGAGAGAGCACAAGCAGAGGGAGAGAGAGGGAGAAGCAGGCTCCCTGCTGAGCAAGGAGCCTAATGTGGGGATCATGACCCGGGCTGAAGGCAGCCGCTTAACTGACTGAACCACCCAGGCGTCCCAATGTGTAATTTTCTAAGTCAAGACTTTTTCCCCCAGTTATTCAGGGTCATCTGATAATTCTGAGCATCTTAAGATAAACCTGGCACCCAAAGAAAGAAATATGTGGAGGATGGAAAGGAGGAAGGGGAGATGAGAAGGAAATGCACAAGTGAAGAGGGGCTAAACAGCACACTATCTGAGTACTTCCTACTTTATGGTGATTCTGGAACATCAAGATGACAACGGAGGTCAGGGCTTCCTGTCACTGATTCCAGTTTCCATCTCCAGGACAAAATGCAGGCAGTTTCTCTGAAAGAGTTCCTCCCTGGATTTTTTTTCTTAGCTGTTGGTTAAACAATTACTGTTGACTTTTGTATAAAATATATATTCTTTTTCTAAAGATTTGTTTATTTATTATTTATTTTAAAATTTAAATTTAAATAAAATTAGCAATTTTCTTTTATTCTATTTTTTTAATTTAAATTCAATTAGCCAACATATGGTACATCGTTAATCTCAGATGTAGTGTTCAACAATTTATCAGTTTCATATAATACCCAGTGCTTATCACATCATGATGGGACACCCGGGTGGCTCAGTTAGGCATCTGCCTTTGGCTCAGGTTATGATCCCAGCGTCCTGGAATGGAGCCCCACGTCAGACTCCCTGCTTCTCCCTCTCCCCCCTGCCCTCGCTCTCTTTAGAGAGAGAGAGAGAGAGATTGAGAGAGAGAGCTGTGAGCAGGGCTAGGTGTAGAGGGAGAGAGAGAGAGAGAGAATCCTCAAGCAGACTCTCCACTGAGTACAGAGTCCAATGCAGAGCTCTATCTCAGGACCCCAAGATCATGATCTGAGCGGAAACCGAGTCAGTCACTCAACTGACTGAGCCACCCAGGTGCCCCAAAATATATATTCTTTCATTTATTCAATTCACATTTATTTAACGCCTATGATATACCAGGCACTAATCTAGGAACTTGGGCAACAGTTCTAAGCAAAAAAGACAAGCATCCCTGTCCTCATAGAGCTTATAATTTCAAAATGATCTTTTTATGAGTGGAGATTTAACCATTTGTTTTTAAAAGTCATTGTAGAGTGTAGCAGTTCTCAAACTTTTTGATCTCAGGATCTCTTTACAATCTTCCAAATTATTTTATTTATTTATTTTAGAAACAGAAACAGAGAGAGAGAGAGAGAAAGAGAAAACATGAGCAGGGCAGGAGGGACAGAGGGAGAGGAGAGAGAGAATCTTAAGCAGACTCCACACCCAGTGCAGAGCCTGACACAAGGCTCAATCTCATGACCCTGAGGTCATGACATGAGTTGAAATCAAGAGTGGGACACTTAACCGACTAAGCCACCCTGGGGCCTCTACAATCTTCCAGATTATTAAGGCCACAAAGAACTTTTGTTTATGCAGGTTTTATCTATCAGTATTTACTATATTAAATTATAACTAAAGATTTTAAGGGCGCCTGGGTGGCTCAGTTGGTTAAGCGACTGCCTTCGGCTCAGGTCGTGATCCCAGGGTCCTGGGATCGAGCCCTGCATTGGTCTCCCTGCTCGGTGGGAAGCCTGCTTCTCCCTCTCCCACTCCCCCTGCTTATGTTCCCTCTCTCTGTCTGTCTCTCTCTCTGCCAATTAAATAAATAAAATCTTTAAAAAAAAAGATTTTAAGATACTGTTTATTATTTTATTAAAATAATAATAAACCTATTACATATGCAAAATAACATATTTTTTAAAAATAACTATATTTTCTAAATCAAAGAAATAGTGAAGATAGTGATATCAAGTTTGCAAATCTGTTTCCTGTCTGATTTAACAGAAGAGCTGAATGTTCACGTTGGCTTCTGTATTCAATTTGTGGTATCAAATCATGTAGTCTGTCTCTGGAAGACTCCAGGGGATGTTTGTGAGAGAAGGAGGGAGCAAAAAGGCAAGTTAGTTCCTATTATTGTTATGAAAATGTTTACTTTATGGATCTCTGCAAGGGCCTCAGAGAACTATAGAGCTATAGAGCAGAGTTCAGGGACTCTGCTTTGAAAACCTCTGGTATCACTAAATAAGCATACGTTTGGAAGACCTGAGTTCTTTTTTTTTTTTTTTAAGATTTTACTTATTTATTTATTTATTTGAGAGAGAGATAGAGCACAGGTAGGGGGGAGGGGAAGAGAGAGAGGGAGAAGCGGGCTCCCCAATGAACAAGAAACTGACAGGGGGCTAGATCCCAGGACCCTAGGATCATGACCTGAGCCAACAGATGCTTAACCCACTGAGCCACTCAGGTGCCCCTGGAAGAAATGAGGTCTAACCTATGATCTTCAGAAGTTATTTTACCTCTTTAAGCCTCTGCTTCCTCCCTCCGAAAATGAGTGGTTTGGATTCAATTTTGGTCAGAATCTTTTCCAGCTGTGACATTCCCAGATGCTCTGAGTTGGGCCCTTTAATATTTGAATGGAGAAGATTTTTTCTTCTCCTTTTGCTTTCCCTTTCTCCCCATCTTGCCAGGCCAGGTGCTGACTGAGTAGGATAAAGGAAGGGAGGCTTGATGACATTCTGAGATGAAAAAGCTACAGTTAGCAAAGGAAAGCCCATGGCTATTCTATAAACATGTCACTTTCATAGTGGGCTGATTTAGTATTGACAACAGATGATTGGCTCCACAATGGACTAGTAATAAATATTTATTTATTTGTCATCTCCCTCACCAGAATGATCTCATCCACATGATCTCAATCCCCTTCATCTACATCCTGGAAAATCCTGACGACTGACATTGGCTATTGAAGTCCAAGGCTTAACAGAAGTGGCAAGGCTTTGGGAAAGAGAAATAAGCCAAATAGTTTAGGGATATCCAAGGTACCTAAAAGAGGGAGGCAAAATGGAGTCCCCAGGAAAGTCTGCCCCACCTGTAGATGGTGGGCTGTGAAGTCCTAAATGATGTCCCTGCCCCCTCATTTGCTCCAGAGAACCCCTCTATCCATACTTTTTGCCAGATGAATAAAACAACGGTTCTCAGACTTAAATGTGCATCAGAATCTCCAGGAGGACTTGTAAAACAGATTTATAGGTCCACTCCTGAGTTTTTAATTCAGCTGGTCTGGGGTAGAGCCCTGAGAATTTGCATTTTCAACAAGTTCCCATGTGATCTTATTCCCTGGGAGGCTGGACCTCAGACTGCACTTTGAAAACCACAAGGATACTGTAAATTACTGAAACTGATTTGAGCTCAAAGAAAAGAACGTGTTTTTTGGACTCTAAATGTCTCTGTAACCAGGCTACAAAACAACTATATTCCCCTAAGGTCAGGAACAAGACAGGGATGTCCATTCTTACCACTTTGTTCAACATAGTACTAGAAGTCCTAGCCAGTGAAATCAGATAATAAAAAAAAAGAAATAAAAGGAGTCCAAATTGGTCAGAAAGAAGTAAAACATTCACTATTTGCAGATGACATGATACTATACTATATAAAAACCTCTAAACACTCCACCAAAAAACTGTTAGAACTGGCCAATGAATTCAGTAAAGTTGCAGGACACAAAATCAATGTGGGGAAATATGTTGCATTTCTATGCACCAATAATGAAGCAGCAGAAAGAGAAATTAAGAAAACAATCTCATTTACAATTGCACCAAAAATAAATAATAAGATACCTATCAATAAATCTAACCAAACCGGTGAAGGACCTGTACTCTGAAAACTATAAGACACTGATGAAAGGAATTGAAGATGGCACAAAGAAATGGAAAGACATTCCATGCTCATGGATTGGAAGAACAGATATTGTTAAAATGTCTATACTACCCAAAGCAATCTACACATTTAGTGCAATCCCTATCAAAATACCAACAAAATTTTTCACAGACCTAGAAAAAACAATGCTAAAATTTGTATGGAACCCAAAAGACCCCGAATAGTCAAAGCAATCTTGAAAAAGAAAAGCAAAGCTGGAAGCATCACAATTCCAGACTTCAAGTTGTATTACAAAGCTGTGGTCATCAAACAGTATGATACTGATATAAAAATAGACAAAAAGACCAATAGAACAGAATAGAAAATCCAGAAATAAGCCCATAATTATATGGTCAGTTAATCTTGGGCAAAGCAGGAAAGAATATCCAATGGGAAAAAGGCAGTCTCTTCAATAAATTGTGTTGGGAAAACTGGACAACAACATGCAAAAGAATGAAATCAGACCACTTTCCTATACCATACACAAAAATACCATACACAAAAACCTAAATGTGAGACCTGAAACCATGAAAAACCTAGAAGAGAGAGCAGACAGTTATTTCTCTGACATCGGCCAAAGCACCACTTTTTCCAAATAGGACTCCTGAGGCAAGGGAAACAAAAGCAAAAATAAACTACTGGGACTACATCAAAATAAAAAGCTTCTGCGCAGCAAAGGAAACAACCAACAATTCTAATAGACAACCTACAGAATGGGAGAAGATATTTGCAAATGATGTATCTGATAAAGGGTTAGTATCCAAAATATATAGAAAACTTATACAACTCAACATCTGTCAAAATGGCTAAGATCAACAACACAAGAAACAAAAGGTGTTGGTGAGGATGTAGAGAAAAAGGAACCCTCATGCACTGTTGGTAGGACTGCAAACTGGGGCAGTCACTATGGAAAACAGTATGGAAGTTCCTCAAAAAGTTAAAAATAGAACTACCTTATGATCCAGCAATTGCACTACTGGGTATTTAGCCAAAGAATAAAGGGGATACATCCACCCCTATGTTTATAGCAGCATTATTCACAAAAGCCAAGATATGGAAGCAGCCCAAGTATTGATTGATTGATGAATAGATAAAGAAGATGTGGAATGGAATGGAATTTTATTCAGTGTTAATTATTCCGTTAACAATGGAATATTATTCAGCCATAAAAAGAATGAAATCTTGCTATTTGCAATGACATGGACAGAGCTAGAGAGTATAATGCTAAACAGAAAAAAAAAATCAGTCAAAGACAAATACCATATGATTTCACTCATATGTGGAATTTAAGAAACAAAACAAATGAGCAAAAAGAATAAAATAAGAGAGAGACAAAGCAAGAAACAGACTCTTATTAGAGAACAAATCTGATGTTTGCCAGAGGGGAGAGGGGTGGGGGGATTGGTTACATAGGTGATGGGGATTAAGGAATGTGCACTTGTCCTGATGAGCACAGGGGAATGTATGGAACTATTGAATTGCTATATTGTACACCTGGAACTAATATAACACTGTATGTTAACTGCAATTAAAATAAAAACTTAAAAAATTAATGCAACATATGTTAAGAAAAAAGAAAAAGAAGAAGATAGCAGGAGGGGAAGAATGAAGGGGAGTAAGTCGGAGGGGGAGACGAACCATGAGAGACGATGGACTCTGAGAAACAAACTGAGGGTTCTAGAGGGGAGGAGGGTAGGGGGATGGGTTGGCCTGGTTATGGGTATTAAAGAGGGCACGTTCTGCGTGGAGCACTGGGTGTTATGCACAAACAATGAATCATGGAACACTACATCAAAACCTAATGATGTAATATATGGTGATTAACATAACAATAAAAAATTTAAAAAGAGAGATAACTGAAAAAAAACTTAAAAAATTAAAATAATATATAAACATCATGGTGGCCTGATTTTGCCTGTCCTGTTTATCATGGTGTCCCCAGAATTTAGAACATGACTCAGTACATAGTAGGTGCTCAACAGAATGCTGAATAAATGAAATGAACAAATGAAAATGCTGAATATCAGAAACTCTCGAACATATCAATGTAGAAGAATCTCGGTTAGCAAGTCATGCTCTTGAATTACTAGATCGGGGCATTCTCCTTTTGCCTTATTCTTGGGTAGATCCTTTCCATGTCTGTAGCCTCTCCTTGATCAATCACTTTTTGTTACACAGGCCGCCCTGCACAATCAAAAATTTAGAAAGGTATATAAAAATCAATCCAGCCTTGGGAGCCAAGAAGTTCATTATTCTCCTCCATCTCTATTTATAAGCAGATATTGAAGACATCCTAAATCAGGAGTCTCTGCTCCTTTGGCTCCTATCACATTAGCCTTGCATAACCATCTACGCTTATTAAAAGAACCCCTGGTCTGTTTTGGTTTGACAGTGACCTTCAAGTGCTTGATTTAATAAGCTAGGGAATTAGAATAAATTGTATTGCCTTGTTCAATCATCTATATTACAAAGAGCTGCAAGGAGAAGCTAGAACAACATAAAAACACAGGAAGGAATAAGCAGCCTTCAGTGAGATGAAGAGGGAAAGTCGAGGGAAAAAAAAACCTGTGTTTAGAGATGCTCACATGGAATGAAGAGAACAAAAACCCATGACTTTCAAGATCATTTTCTCCCCTGATTAAAAACGTTGTTCAAAGCAAAAATCAAATGAGTATTTGCTTATGAAGCAGGTGACACTTCAAAACATGACATAGGAGTGATACCTCTATTAAGAGTTTGTTTAAATAAATAAAACCCCACTCAACAAAACAGAGCATTTGTAGCAGTTTTATTCCCTCTAGCAAGCCACATAGGGGCTACACAGACTGATGATGAGGATGCTATTCCCTGAAAGGTCTGGCCCCTCTAAGAGATGAAAGGGTACCGAATGTGGTGGTTTGCCTGTTTCTGTACCAGGCTTCTTGTGCAGGGCGTGGAATTCAGGTATGCATGCCCCTTCTCATACACAGTGCCTAGAAGACGACCTGGCATACAGTAGGGTCTCAATAAATACTTCATTTAAAGATGGAAGGCATATTTACTTGCATTTTTCTGGGAGAAAAGATTCTTACTTGCAACATGCTCAAACCAGGGTAGCCCATCTTTTACTTATATTATGATCAGTAAGAGGCACTATGACTCCGTGCTGTTTTCTCCATCTTCTTGCCTCCCCAGAAACTGAGAATATGCTCTTTCTTGATCTGTTTTGTGTTAAGAAGTGAATGCTGTGTAGTAAGTAAAAGAGCGGGTTTTGGAGTCAGTTGCTTAAATTCTAAGCTTCCCTTTCCTGCTATAGAAAAGGGGGGCTATTAATGCTAATTACTTCATTCTTCAGGGGATTCAATAAAGTTGTACTTGTTGAAAGCAGACATACAATGTTTGAGATAGAGTTCACACTCAACAAAATACCTGTTCCTCCCCCCTCCCCATTTTACAGATGAGGAGATTTTGGTTCAGAAGGATTAAATGACTGTCTCCAGGATCACCCCACTGGGAACTGATGAAACCGGGATTTCAGTAAATAGTTCTCCCCGACTACAGAAACCGTGGACTTTCTCCACACTCCACAGCTTCTTGTGCAGGGCGTGGAATTCAGGTATGCATGCCCCATTATTTTCACCCTCGCTTCCTGTGCACACGCAGCAGCTTGCTGGGCATCCCAAATCCCCACATCTGAAGCAGTAAACTGTCTGTTGTTGACTTTGAAAACAGCAGGAATTTACAGAAGTTCCCAACTCAGGGAATTTTTCCTACTTCAGTGTATAGACACAGGCCTGCGGTCACAATACATGTAAAACATCGGAGGGCCACAGGGCAGATGCTCTAAGTTGGCTATTTAAAACATGTTTGTTTGATATAAGTTGATGTTCTGGAGACAAATGTGTCAAAAAATGTGAGATAATATAAAGGGTGTTGAAGCAGAAATGCTAATTAAACCAGTGTGGATGTAAATTATGTTTTATAACACCACAGGCTAGGAGAATTCTTATACACCACTCCCCTACCTACTCTTCACATGTATTAGCTGCATTACATAATGAGCCAGTGTGGCTTTTTTTTTTTCCTGGCCAAATTTTTGATCAAGGAGGAAGCCTTGGGTGGTCTGCCTGTGGACCTTCTATTCCAGGATTTTAACTACTATTCCCTCCCTCCTATGCCATGCACAGTTTTTTTAAATCCACAAACCAGTGGTTCTCAATCATGACTTTACATTACAATCACCTGGCAAGATTGTAAAAATTACAGATAACTAGTTCTCCCTTGCAGAGATTCTTAATTCATTGGTCTGAGGTGGAGCCCAGACATCATATTTCTAAAATTTTTCTAGATGATCCTAACGTGTAGGTGGGTTTGACAATCACTACACTAATTGTTCTGTCTTTGAACCACTGCACAAGCTGAAATTCTTTTCTTTCCTTTTGTCACTCTGCAATTCCTAGCCGTTCTTCAGAACTATAAAGGTACCAGTTCCAAGAAACTTCTCCATTGGGTAATATCGGTCCTTCTCTTTAGTATTAAAAACTCATTCCGTGATCCGTCCTAATTCTCAATAGATTCCACACTACTATAAATTCCTTGAAAGTGGAGACATGGGGTGGAGGTTGTAGAATGGATAAAATAATTAGGGCCCAGTCCCACACAGGATATTGTGAAGCAGCAAGAACCCTATAAACACACTGCAGCATTGTGGATGAAGGTGATAAGACAATTTTGAGCAATCACAGAAGAGTACATACTATATATTATACATTTACATAGAGAGCAAACCCAAAGGAGTTATCCTTGCTTTTAGAAATCAGGAAAGTGGTTATCACAGAGGGAGGGCATGGTAACAGGAAGGGAGCATGAGAATAGTTTATGGGATCCTGTTTATGTCTTTGATTGGTCTGTGGTTACACAAGTATCTGCTTTGAAAAAATTCTCCCAGATGTAAACCTAGGATATGTGTACTTTTCTGTACATACATTATTCTTCAATAAAAAAGTTAAAAATACTTTGCTATAAACTTGTATATAGCATAATTTCAATCTAAGTCTCAGGAATGTGAAATTGACATTTGAAAGAATCTACCTTCCAGATGTGGTTCCTCAGATGAGGTCACTGGATGAAGTGAAAGTATTGATCAGTGTTGATTTCCTGATTCAGAAACCAGTTGAGAGAGAGAGAGAGAAAGAGAGAGAGGTGTTGGGGATTCCAGATGAAGTGAAGGATAGGAGTTCTTTGTGCTATCCTGGTAGCCTTTCTATGAGTTTGAAAATACTTCAAAATGAATTATTTAAAATGTAAACAGAGAGAGTTAGTTGCATGTACTTCAGTCCCAGTGCTGCTTTGCAGGCAGCGAAGACCTTTCACGCAAGATGTAATCAAGGTACATAAAAGGACCGAGAGCAGGAACCTCACCAAGCGTCTAAGAACAGCTTGTATCCACCAACCTTGTTCTTGTAGGGCTTGCTGTTAGGTGTTTACCCATTTGGCAGAAATGGATTTGCCACTTGTTTTTGAAACACAGCACCCAACAAACCATGGGAAGCTTCTACTGTTCACCCAAATCCTTGTACTTGTTGGATGGAGACACTGGATTAGGAGAAATCACTTACCCTCTTGGAGCCTTCATTTCTCACATAGAACAGAGGTTTGCATTCCCTGACCATCTTAGTTTTAAGTGGCGATCTGGCTAATTATGAGAAGTGTTCCCTTTTTCTCTGAGTTGGCTTGATTTGGTAGATAAATTTTATGGTCTTGCTGCTCCCAAGGAATCTTCCAGCTTTAGACTTCTGGACGTCTGTGCCTCTGAAGATGTGAGCCTGGATTCCATGGGCCAGTGCAATTGAAGGGCCAAAGCTTCTTTATGGGTTTGCAGCTATGCAGCACGTGTAATTGACCAGATGTCAGAGCCGGAAGTTTTTTTGGAAAGGTCAAAAAGAGTCGTTTTTTTAACAGAAGGAAATTCATTAATTGCCTCATTGGTAATTATGACACAATGCTAATAACTTCTCTCGGGTGGTGGTTACGGAGAGGGGCAGAGGAACATGTAGTTAAAATAGTCCCCTTTTAAATGTCTCTAGGGTTGTTTTATTTATAACAAAAGGTGCTTATTTCCTGGTATGTACAACTATAATGCTTCATTTTTTAAATGGCCTGGGTTTAACAATAATTATTAATCTATTTAGCAGATATATATTGATACCTTCTATGTGCCAAGAACTAAAGATTATTTATTTATTTATTTATTTATTTATTTATTTATTTATTTATTTATTTATGATAGAGTGAGAGAGAGAGCACAAGCAGGGCAGAGGGGCAGAGGGAGAGGGAGAAGCAGACTTCCCTGTTGAGCAGGGAGCCCAATGCAGGACTTGATCCCAGGACCTTAGGATCATGACCCAAGCTGAACGCAGACACTTAACCCACTGAGCCACCCAGGTGCCCTATGTGCCAAGAACTAAAAATGCTCAAGACAGAGCAGCATGTCAATTGGAAAATGAGAACAGTTATCTTCAGCTCTTCTGCATCCCATATTCCTCTGGAGTCCTATAGGGCTCCCATTTTCTCAAACTCCTATCCCCCAGTCCATCATCATGGCCCATCTTTTCTTGTTTTCTATTTTGTCTAGATCCCAAGATTAAGTGATTCAACCATCCTCTCCCTATATTCATCAACCCCTTCATCTTCTACCATCCTCCTAAATTCCACTCAGTAAATTTTACCACCTGTTACCTTCTGAATACCTACAGTCTCAGGTAATTAAGATGATATGACTACAACCTCTCCTGGTTCTACCACAATCAGTCGTTACATGATATCAGCTAAACTCATGAGACTTTTCAGGATCCTTCTTATTAAGTTGTATTTCATTTTCTGTTTTCTGCTCTCAAGCAACCAATCCTCAAAGACACACATACACACACTGTGGAAGCCAAGGCCTTTTGCTTTATTGAGCAGATTGAAGTAATTAATTTCCAGTTTCCTTTTCACCTCAAAGTCTCTCTATGTCATTATTCATGGCTTTCTACTTCCCTGCTGCACTGGAGGAAAAGCGTTTTTCTTCATTTCCAAGTTGCTTTGACACCAACTTTCTTCTGTAGGATTCTTTCTTAACCACTTCCCTCTGACCCCATGTACTCTAGCTTGAGTCCTCAAAATGAGGCCAAAGTTGTTCTGAGGTCTCCCAAACCCATCTACTCCCAAAGTCAATAACTTTGCTAATTTACTTTCACCATCACCAAGGGGATTTTGAAATTGAACATTTACTTGTTGAAATCTCTTCTCTGAGCTTCTACTCACAGATTCTTCATTTTGTCTTTTTTCTAGATTCCTGTTCATCATCTTTCCTTTATTCCTGTTTTCTGACAAATACACATCCCCCCAAGCTTATGTCCCTGTCTACTCCTCCACCAACATGATCCCTTCCATTATCCCCAAAGATCCTTCACAGCTTTTTATACAAGAAGGCCATATTGTGAGTCAACACAGAACACCATACAAACTCCACGAAGCACCACGACCTCCAGCCTTGAACACAACTGAGTAATAAGGATGGATGCCACCACGATGGAGTGGCACTGTGACTCAAGACATCCAGTCCCTGCTGGCAGCACCAGGAGACAACCCAGCCAGCAGGGGCCAATGCCACCCATGAAACCAGTAGGACTCTAAAATGAGATGGGGACCCAGGCAAGCAGAACAGCTTCATCCACTGAGTTCAGGGAATCTCAGGGATCCTTTAATCATGCTCCACTCAAAGACAGGATCACACAAAACAGAGTCTGTGAGGATCTCACAAAGCAGACATTGAAAAAAGATGGTCAGGTTCACCAGTCTTGCTCTTATAAAGTATATCATTGCTGCTCTCTGCTGGTCAAAAGCATTATTCTCCTCACTTAAGATAAGCAGAGACATGGAATGGGTCAAAGAGGGAAGATACAATGCTTTCAAAATGATACAGACTCACGCTCAGCAACTGCAGTTGCTGAGATGACTTCATAGACTTCAGTACATATTCTCATGCAGAGAAACTGATTTCAGTGAGGATCTATGGGACCACTAAAGCAAAGACGTGCTATTAATCACCACTATTTTTTTGTGTGTGTGGTAGATCAAGAGTTCTACCCTCTTGACAAATGTGTAAGTGCACAATACAGTCCTGTTAACTATAGGCACAGTATTACAGCAGAACTCTAGTACCTATTCATCTCTGCAACTGGAAGGTCATGTCCCTTGAACAGCAGGTCTCCACTTCCCCTCCTCCCAGTCCCTGGTAACCTACCAGTCCCTGGCAACCACCATTTTATTCTTTCTAGGTGTTTGACTATTTTAGATTCTATTTAGACTATCCACTCATGTGAGTGGCATCGTATGGTATCTGTCCTTCTGTGCCTGGCTAACTTCACTAATTAATCCCCATTTTGTTAAATCTTTATTTCACAGAGCATATGTATGGGCTGCATCATACATTTCAGCTAGCATGAAAACAGTTACCGCTGTTTAGTGCAAAACTTTCTATCGACCATCGTGTTTACATTTTTACAGGAAAATCGACAAGTTCTAGTGGGGATGATTACCTTGATACATTGAAAAATCCTAAAATGTTTTTTGAATGCTTAAAGGATGGTTAAATACATATATGTATATATGTAATTGTATATGGGTATACACACACACACACACACACACACACACATATATACAATTTATTATGTTGAAAACTTACTCTTAAAAGTGTGTCAATGATGGTTTTGATTATCCAGAATATTTGCATACTAAGAGCACTCCAAGGACTGCCCAGTGAGGACAAACATGGGCCATAAAGTCTAACACAACAGGTTTGACTCAGCCACTTATTAGCCACATGACCTCAGGGTGGTTACTGAATATCTTTGAGCTCTACTTTCCTCTTTTATCAAATGGGGGAAATAATAATACCCCTCTTTTTTATTATAAATATTAAATGAAATATCCCATATTATGTGATTGACAGTCCTTGGCCCAAAGTCAATGGTCAGTAACTCTTAACTGTTATTGTTAACATTATAATCCAGTCTAAGCAACAGAATTTATTACCTTTTCCAAAGCAAAGCTATTTTATCACAGGTTTTAAAATATACTCTCTAGATACCTGGAGAAAGCTGTTTTTAGAGAACAGCCTTAGCTGTGACACTAACTGAGTAATTTAAAGTAATGCCTTAAATTTTCTGAGTCACGAAAATGTTTCCCGATACTTGCCTTGCCCTAAGCTTCCAACATATCTCTGCGTTTTAATTTTATTTACCACTGTTTAGTGGCCTATGGTGCAAAGTGTTTTATTTTCTGACCTTCTGTTCTCCACCTAATGACTTGCTTGAAGAACAAACAACCACTGAAGGAAGCTAGTAATCTTTTGGGAAAATTAACAAAGAATAATTCTTAGACGGAACAATGAAAGTAGGAAAGTACACAGACCCAAAAATGCATTCTTCTTTTTAAATATTACCACACTGTGAAATGTGATTTGACTGTTGTTTCAGGTTTATTAGTTCAGTAAATAAGGATTTGGTGGTCATTGGGTTTGTAAGCTAGAAGTTACAGTGTGCTGAATCTTGAAGAAACTATCCAGTTGCTAGAGATGCATTCTAACCAGAATGTTCTAGATGGCTCCCTTCCTCTTGTCCATTCCTCTCTCAGAAAACATCGCAAAAACTTCCTTTGATTACAATTCTTCTAGCATAAAGTTCAGAGAACTAAATGTCTAAGAGACATGCTAGGAGTCATCTTCCAATCCAAGCCAACTCATCAAGCCCAGTACTGATGCTGGAGGGTCCCAGCAAGATAAATTCTGTAGAGAAAACAGGGTGGAGTCAGACCACTGAGTCCTAATACCACTCAGGGATAAGGACTGGTTCAAGACAAATTATTAATTTGGCAAAATGTGTCTTCAGTGGTCACTGTCTCTTCTCCTTGAGAAATTTTTCCGTTTGTTTATGACTCCCTTCTTCCTCCAACAAGACTTTTGCTACCTTCATACTGTTGATATGATACAACCTTCCTTATGTCCTTGGCCTGCCCCTATGAACTTCTAGCCCCTTCCCTGCGTTCCATCCCTTTGATCACCCCTACTGATAGTTAATGTCTCCTTTTTCTGTCCCTTCATCTTGGTGAAATATGTCAACAATAAGGATCAGTGTCGAACATGGTAAAAGATCAACTCTCAGGGTTAATTTCCAAGGGCAGGAAGACCTTAGAGTCCCTTCAGAATCTGGTACCTGACTCCTCACTGGTACACGAGAAGAACGGACCATCACACAGCAAATCACTGCATCTTCCTGGAGAAACAGTAACTCTTTCAGCAAAAGAGGACAGCAGTGAGTGGCATGCCCAGAGATGGTAACCAACTGAGGCACTTAAATCCCTGTAAGTGGCAACTTCCAACTGGCAACAGATGACTTTTCAAACCTTTCTAATCAGGAGAGCCGGAAGGGATTCTTTCTCTTCTCTTTCCCCCTCCTCCATTGTTTCTTTCTTTCATTTCTTTTTTATGCATTACTTTCAAATTTGAAGATACTAGATCTTTAGGGGGGAAAGAAAAAGCAGGCTTTTTTTGATTCTGCAATTTTATAAATGGACAAAGGGCTATTTTCACTTCTTGTAATCTTACTGGAGTATTGTTTTCAGAAAAATGTCTTAGATCTGTCTCTGTGTGGCTTTAATGTTTTAACTTGTCAGAGCCTTTTTTCTTCATCTGTTTGATGGGTTTAATGATTCTTAATGCAGCCCTAACTACTGTGTTGGCATGTAAGAACTTGATATAGGATATTTATGGTTAGATATTTGACACAGTAATGGAAAAGGCAGTGGGAAAATGAGTGATAGGAAAACTTTCCATAGTTACAGAATACATCGGATGTTAAGATGTGCATGTTTAAAAATAATGTCTAATGAAAAATATATCTTCCTAAAATGAGTGTTTTCCCCACTAGTCTACCTTCTTTTGGAATCTTGACGCCTCCTTTGAGCCTAACAGAAACTTTGATGACTATATTTCCCAGTATGTTCCTTGCATTCCCAAGGACAGAGTAAAAATGAATGTGCTGTCATTACCATCTCCATGACTTTGCTGGTGCTGTTTCTGCCACGTGGAATTCCCGTTTTTATTTCCAATGTCCTCTTACCCCTGTTTCCTACAGATCCCATTCAAATTGTTTAAATATTGTTATTGCATTGAAACATAGTTCAAATGCCCTAATTTCTATCTGATTACCCCATCTTATTTTTTAATTGTACTTATTTCTTGCTCTGAATGACAAAATGTATATCCTGTATTTCTCCAAACACAAATATGCTTTTTCAGGCCATGGTCTTTCTGTATAGAGAGTCAATCCTCATTTCTATTCCCTCCTTAGGAATTACTAATCCTAAAATCTCAAATTCTGAAGCCTTTCCAAGCACAAACCTGGGCAGAGGTAAAGCACTTCCTTTTGTTCTCTCACACTTTTCTCACATCCCTGGGGCAGACAGAATAATGGCCATCTAGAGATGTGCAAGTCCTAATTCCCAGGGTCTATGCACATGTTACCTTCTATGGCAAAAGAGCCTGCACATTGATTAAGAATGTTGCAATGAGAAGATTATCAGGTGGACCCAATGAATTCACAAGGGCCATAAGGCAGGCAGGGAAGTGGGTGTCACAATAGTGCATGTGAGAAAGATCTGAGCTTCCATTGCTGATTTTGAAGATGGAAGGGGCCATGAGTCAAGGAGTGTGGGCAGCCTCAAGAAGATGAAAAAGGCAAAAAGCCAGATTCTCTGCTACAGCTTCTGGAAAGGAATGCAGCCCTGCCAACACACTGATATTAACTCGGTGAAATTCATTTTCAACTTCTGACCTCTAGAACTCTAAGATAATAAAGTCATATCGTTCGAAGCCACTATATTGTGATAATTTGCTACAGCGGCCATACGAAACTCATATAATTCTTCCATTCTAACACTAACTAGGTGTTTTTTGACTTGGTTTGCATTTTGCATTCTTTCAGGTTTTACTTCAAATAAAGTACCCCACATCACACCAAGATTTTGATTTTTTTTAAGGACTGTCCCTAGAATGAGAATTAGGAAACTGAAAACTGTGTCATGAGCTGGCATAAATGCTGTATTAGTTTGCTAGGGTTGCCATAAGGAAATATCACAGACTGAGTGACTCAAACCATAGAAATTTATTTTATCACAGTTCTAGAGGCTGTAAGTTCAGGATCAAGGTGTCAGCAAGTTTCGCTTCTGCTGGGGGCTCTCTTTGCCTTGCAGATGGCCACCTTCTTGCCACACCTGCACATGCTCTTCCCTCTGTGCGTGCACATCCCCCTAGATGTCCTTATGGGCCCAGGGATCTTCTTCTTATAAGAATATTAGTCAAATTGGATTAGGACCCACCCCAAGAGCTTCATTTTAACTGAGTCACTTCTTTAAAGCTCCTATCCCCAAAGACAGTCACATTCTGAGTTTCTGGGGGGTTAGTGCTTCAACATATGAATTTTGAGGAGTGGGCCTAATTTGGCCCATAACAAACTTATTATTTGTTTCAGATATTTGATTTGTGCTTTAAAGAGAAGAAAAAGAAAAGAAAAAATAGTATAAAAGGAAAGCAAACAAAAGTAACCAATACTTTCAGTTTGACTATACCAGTAAGAAGAATGTTAGGTAAAATGAGAAGAAAAACAACAATTTTTTGAACACCTACCAGGTAAAATCTGTCATTACAAAAACTAGGATTAGGATGTTCTGCCTAGATGCCCCTTCAGTGAAGGACTTCTTGGCCAGCTGCATGCTCTGCGGTCACTCCTTTCATGCAGCCCTGCCCATGTTCACGCCTTTCCCAGGGTGATCCATATCCAATGACATATTAGCTTTCCATCTTGCCCCACTTGGGACAACTCTGAAGGACATTCTAGTGTCAGCACTCCCCATGGGATTGACTGGAGCTTCCGACGAGACTCTACCACAGCTCAGCATCTTCCTCCGCCTACTGCTCTCTCTCTTCCCTTTCTCCCATAGATCTCAAGAGCATCCCATTGTCAATATTCTGCACACTAAATATCTTTCAGGGGCCACCTCTCAGGGACCCCAGCCTATGACACAGTTTCTAGAATGAAGAAAACATAAGTGTAGAAATGTTGACTAATTTACTCAAAGGCACATTTATTGAGCAGATGTCTCCCTTCAGGGTCCAGTGCTTTCTCACACTGGGCTTTATGCCTTCTGGAACTTTATCAAGTGAAAGTCACAGAATAAGGATCTTGTGCAGGACCAATTTTTTACTCCATTACCAGAAATTTAAAATACCGTTTTTAAATTAACGATATCAGGATAGAGTGCAAAATGCAATGAGTTTTTAGAGCATGACCCTTCCAAAAATAATCTCTTATTTATAACTGGTTGCTTTACCATGTCAGACTACCCAGATTGGAATCCATGTTTTGCCAGTTATGCAAGTGCTTACCCTTTTTATCACAGCCTCTCCACCTAAAAATGAAATCATAAGAATATATATATATATATATATATATATATATATATACCATTGGGATATTGAGGCAGGTTAAATTGGATCATTCATGTAAAGTTCTTAGAACAATGTTTGACATTTTTAAAATACTCAGGAAGTGCTTAAAATTCATTTAAACCTCATAGATACATTCTTTTTCCTCTGTGCTTAGAGTATCTGATTAATTAATATACCGTAGGAATCATATAATATCAACATGATGCACCTCCTCTGTGCCTGCATTTTAATTTATAACTTCATATTAATAGGTTTCTCTCTTTTTCAGTGTACTCCACTGCTCTAGAAACCAATTTAACAATAAGTTCTTAACAATAAATAAATTTAATTTAACACTTAAATTTGGCAATAAGTAAATCTTGAATAGTCCCTCAGTGCCTAACAAATCAAGACCAAACTGAAGGCAGCTTTCCGGTGCCCTCTGTTGGGGATGAGTCATGTCCGCCTAAAATTATATGTTAAAGTCCTAGCCCCTAGTACCTCAGAATGCGACCTTATGTGGAAATAGGATCCTTGTAAATGTAATTATCTAAAATGAGGGCAACCTGGAGTAGGTTGGGCCCCTAATAGAATATGTCCTTATAAAAATGGGAAATTTGGACAAAACCAGACACACACTGGGAGAATGCCATGTGAACACAAAGGCAGAGATCAGGATGATATGTCTATATGCAAGCTGAAGAATGCAAAACATTGCCAACAAACCACCAGAACCTAGGACAGAGGCATGGAATAGATTCTCCTTCACAGCCCTCAGAAGGGACCAACCCTGACAACACCTTAATTTTAGACTTCTAGCTTCCAGAACTGTGACATGAGAAATTTCTGTGGCCTGAGCTACTCGGTTTGTGGTATGTGGTTATGGTAGCCCAAGGAATGGACACACCCTCTGTGGTTTGACTTACAACCACCTTTCCAGTCCATTTTTTGGCTTCCTGTTGTCTATTCCAGCCAAGTTAACATAGTCCTTGGCCCTCCTTCCTTTCTGTAAGAATGCATTAACTCAAGCTAGTTTCCATGCTTGGAAGTCCCCCCACTCTCTGTGTAGCACTTGTGAAGTCTTCTCAACCCAGTTTCTCCATGAAGGTCATTCTTCCCTTTAAACCTGCCTCCATCTCTGCCCCCACCAGCATGTATTGTTTGGAATAACCATTTTTCGTTTTCTTTTTCTTTTAAGAACTGCATACTGTCACTGATCTTTTTTTTTCATTTTTGCAAATGTATTTTTTTATTTTATTATGTTATGTTAATCACCATACATTACATCATTAGTTTTTGATGTAGTGCTCCACGATTTTGTTTGCGTATAACACCCAGTGTTCCATTCAGTATGTGCCCTCTTTAATATCCATCACCAGACTAACCCATCCCCCCACCCACTCCCCTCTAGAACCTTCAGTTTGTTTTTCAGAGTCCATCGTCTCTCATGGTTCGTCTCCCCCTCTGATTTCCCCCCTTCATTTTTCTCTTCCTGCTATCTTCCTTTTATTTTTTTTTAACATGTTATTGATCATTTTGAACAAGTGTGGCTTCTATGTAAACTAGACTGTGCATACCTTAGGGAAGGGAAGTTTGTATTTTACCCCTTTTCCCCGGGGAAAGGAGTACAGTAATTGTTCTTATCATAGACATTCAATAACTAGCTATTGATTTCCTTTGAATGGTACTATTTACATAATATTTTTTGCAATGTTTCTTGAAAAAAACCTATCACCTATGAATTGAAAAAATATAAACAAAGAGAATTTTTGTCTCTTCATTGTAGGATATCAACTCCTTGTTTTTGTGTAGGGATTTGTGTAGCTGACTGTGTTGGTTAAATGTTTGAATATATACCTACCATAGAATAATCAAGTAGTGACATTTTAAGAAAAGTATGCCCCATCTTTTACTGAAATGCAGATGTATTCTTTGCATGTATTTAAATGGAAAATAATTGATTCAAATGAGTCTGAGTTGATTTGACATGAAAATATTATTTTAGGGCATTAGAGATAAATGGAACAAATGGGATAAAATGGGGCGTCCCAGAGGTCTGTACAGAGTGCTTCAGGACAGGAGAACAACGGAAAAAAATGAAGGCTGCCAAGAGCTGGTGGGTATTAGAATATGCTTTGATAGGATAAAAGCCTACTGGAGACTAAATAAGTTTCTATATTATTTTCTCAGGGAATAGTTTGATCTTACAAAGGTGAAAAAGTTTGGATCACCTGAAAGTCAAGAGAGGGGTGATAAATTGGCTAGCTTTAGGAATCATTAGTGATGAGCATTGCAAAATGGGAGGGGTTAGTTACACATAGAAATTCTAAAACTTTCATATTCGTGGCTTATGGTGGTTCTTTGGCTTTAGCAACCCCATTTTGGAGATTCAATAAGGAAGATTATTTCTAATCATCTCTGACTTGCTGCCTCAGAAATGTAATTTCCAACCAATGTTCCTAGGGCCCTGTTGACTCCTGGATGTGTTAGCTGCAGATAAGCGGTAAAGATTTGAGGCCAGAGGCACTAGGCTCTTTCCTTGTCCATTCCCTAGCGTTGCTTTCTCAGGAGCATCCCTTTCCATTGTCATGCTTTCAGAACAAATGCTACTGACACAAATGAGATGCATGCATCCTGAGAAATGTCACAGCTATTAGAAAGTGATAACCTTAATGCCATGTAATAATTGGAGGGTTAAGGGATTACACTGTGAGTATTTGGATGATCTATAAGGTTTGGGCATTGAAAAATGATGTTATAAATAGACTGAAGCTATGGATAAGAAGGAAGCATTTGTGTGTTCTTACTATGCTTAGTTCATATCTACCTAAAACATGCAAGACAGGATCCTAAAATTTAAACCACATAGAACAAATTCTTTATGCTGCTTTGTAAGAAAAAATAATTGTGCAGGACACTGAAATGGACCAAAAAGATTACTGGATGGTGGGCATAATCCTAAAGATCATTCTCCCAAGATTCTGGTTTCCTGGTTATGTAATCAACACTAATTTAGGAATAGCTATGAAGAGATTTTGCAGTTGTAATTAAAGTCCTAAATCCAGGGGTGCCTGTGTGGCTCAGTCACTAAGCGTCTGCCTTCGGCTCAGGTCATGATCCCAGGGTCCTGGGATCGAGCCCCAGGCTCCCTGCTCAGCCAGGAGCCTGCTTCTCCCTCTCCCACTCCCCCTGCTTGTGTTCCCTCTCTCGCTGTCTCTCTCTCTCTCTGTCAGATAAATAAATAAAATCTTAGAAAAACATTCCTATATCCATTGACCTTAAAATATGGAAATTATCTACATGTGCCTAATCACAAGCCCTTAAAAGCGGAGAGCTTTCTCCAGTTGGTTGCAGAAGAAGAAGACAGAAAGATTCAGAGCAGTAGAAGGATTCAAAAAGCCATTGTAGGTGTGAAGATGGGGAGGATCACATGAGAACAAATATGAGTGGATCCAGGAGCAAAGAGCAACCTTGGGCCAAAACCCAGGAAGGAAACAGGACCTCAGTCCTACAACCACATGGAATTGAATTCTGCCCATGATTGAATGAGCTTGGAAGGAAAGACTTCCTTAGAGCTTCCAGATAAGAGCCCAGCCCTGGGGAGTTCTTGTGAAACCCTAAGCGGAGGAGCCAGTTAAGCCATGCTGACCTTCTAATTGATAGAACTATGAGCTAATAAATGGGCATGTTTTAAGCCATTGAGTTTGTGAAAATTTGTACATAGAAACAGAAAACCAATACACTGGGTGTCAACCCTCGGGGTTTTTATTTTATGGAGTACCAGGGCCTTCATTTTCCTTGAATTATTATACAGTTCTGTTAAGTCATAGATAATTGATAATACAAATGATTTTTGTCTACAGACATGCAAATGAATTTTATCCATCAGAAATACAATCTCCCTCAAGTCCAAGGAATAAGCTATTTTGCATCTATTTGTAAATTCATTTCAGAATTTCTTATCTGCCTGTATATGGCTGGTACATTAAATTCTCTTTTGATCCAGTTGTAACATCTTACTGGTTCCCTTATTAATTAATGAGTTAAATGAAATATTTAACATGTGTTCATTTTTTATGTCTGTATAAGAGTCCTAATTTAGAAATGTATCATTTAACAGTGGTTTCCAAATGTTATATGGCAGGGGTTTCCAAATGTTATATGGCAGGGACAAATATTTATGGATCTCATATCTTAAGACTAGAAGAAGGCTCAGTGCTGTACTTAAATTCTCATCTGAGCCTTTAACAAACTGAAATTTGAGGGTACTTTCCATTCTGTCATATAGTTTTCCAATGCCAAATGGAGCTCATCTCCTTTCACCATATTCAACACCCCTTCCCCCATTTCCTTAATCCATTCTTGATGCCAACATCTTCCTAATCACTCAAGATTCCCAACTCAGAGAACTTTGTCTTTTCATTTCCTTTTCTCCCTATATCCAATTGGTTATCAAAGGCTGTGAATTCAGCATCTACCACTTCCTTTGCAGCCACTCCTTTCTATCTCTGCTTCCAATCATCCTCATTTCTTCTCACACTAATAGAAGCTCAGACAGAGCCAGATCCAGTTTTGGGTGCCTGGCATTTCTACTATTTGGAGGGTCATCTTGCGGGGGGGGGGGGGGCGAGTAACATATTAAGAATAAAAAAATTAGATAGTCCTTCAGAATGAGATAAGAAATCATAACAAACTAACAAAGTCATAAAACTTCATGCCCCTTCTTTTAGAGATCTCTCATGGCAATTTACCAGAAACATTTATGTAGAAATGATTCCTGACCATAACTTGTCCCCCTTCCTACTCTAAATTTCCAGCAACTCTGAGCACTCATGGGGCCATGCAAATAAGGCCCTAAAACTTATGTTTCTGTAGAGTCCATTGTCAATTCTTTCTGCATTCATAGTAAAGGCAGTAAGTTATACAATGAGAGGTGCTGAAAGTTATCTGGAGCTTCATGGAGATGGGGAAAGTTACAAACCTAGGAGATTTTATTACGTGGGGGCCTAAACTGTAGCCCAGTCTCCTGAATAAAACTTCAGGGGATCTGTGCTTTTAAAAAAGATTCACAGGTGAAGTGGATGCAATTGGCGCATGTATGAAGAGTTTGAAAACCACTGCTCTAGTTCAAAAAGTGACTTAATCCTATGTCTCCAAGCTTGGCTCAAGCTCACAAGGACAACAGTCCTCCAACATTTCCTGGGCACTGGGGTCTCTATAGTAGAGAATGCAGATGCCATAAAAAATGCAGGTAGAAAGAGCTTTGACTAAAGTCTGAATTGAAACAACTGCTTTTCTGTCTTTGAAGTAACTATATTGGCTTTGATTCAAGTAAAGCAATGAGCTTGATGAAAATTATCAGAGCCCAGAAAATGACCCGGTACTCAGAGGAGATGAGGAAAAAAATCTCAAGTATAAGAGGAGTCAGGCAGGACCAGAAAAAAGATGTTTCCAACAGCCACACCCAACTAAAGATTTCACTGAACCCTTAGCTAGAAGAGGTTGGGCATAAACATCAGGGCTACACTGCAAATATGTCTACATATCATTTGCAATTTACTGCTTATATCTTTACGCTTACATAATACTCTTCAATTCAGTATATGCAATCCATTTTAAAGTGTAAATTCTGTCATTCCCAGGTATGCATTGGCTTTCTAAAGCCCATCATTTAAATAATTATTTCAGATACTGGGAAAGAGAAAATTCTTAAAGTGGAACACTGATATGAAGAATCCAGATTCTGTCAGCCAGACAGGGAAGATCAGTCACGAGCATGATGTTTACATTCCCACCATATACACCCATCCCATATGAAATGCAGGTGAGAGAGTCCTCTGTACTTCCAAAACGATGAGAATAAATCTTCCTGTCACTTTATGTCTCAGTCTCACAGTCCTCAAATAACCACCCATAGATAGAGCCCTCAGCAAATTTGTTATCAGAGGTATGTGTTTACACATGGCAAGTCTCCGAGAAATAGAGAAAAAAATAAAATATTGTCAGTGAAAAGAAAGTTCTTCTTTCCAGAAACTAATATGATGAAATTTTAAAACACAGCAGAACATAAAACTATTTTTATATTCAAAACAAATTAGGATATGATTATATTAAGTGCAATGCAAGTTGTTGTAAATAAATATTTATTGTTCATTTGCTCTGTCAACACACATTCCATTGTTTCCTGTGGTTACTGGGCGGTGCATCTCTGTTTGCCCCGCCTTGCATCCTTCTACACTCTCTGCTCTTGTCTCAGGCAGTAGACCAGGAGCCTTAAAGGCTCCCAAACCCTCTAGCTTCTGGTTGGGTTCAGCCCTTAGGGTGCCCTGGCTCAAGTTGAGAGGGAGCAGAAGAGGGAGATGGAAAGTTTAAGCTGCTTCCCAGAGGCCTGGCTGCAGTTGGGTTCACTCCTTGACCTAAGGTCACTTCCATCCCTTGCCCTCTGTGTATCTACCCCTTCACCCTCAACACCTGCTAAGTTCTACCAGCTCCTCTTCCTTTATTTCTTGAGGTTTCAGGATTGCCCAGTTGGCTGTGATGTTACTAGCCTGAGAGTGTAGTATTTCTTATGGTTTCTCAAATTACCCAGTGTCGGTATTCCATATCTTTCTGACTTGGCCCCTGATTGATATATTAATTGAATGTTATTATACTGGTAAGTCTATTGCTTATAAACTTCCTCAAAATTGCTTAGCTTCTAGCACAGAATTTATCTTATTTTATTATCAAAGTTTTAAAAAGATGTACTTATTTCTCATTTGTTTCAAAAATGGATTTATGGTATTCTTTTTAGGTTATATGTTAGTCCATTAAAGAAAGATGATAGGTAAAATCAAGTAATATTTCTATGACTTGTAACATTTTAAGTAATTTTATGCCCATACAAATCAGTAGCAACTTTTTCTTCCAAATCATAGACTAAATATTACTCAATTAATCTCTCATAGTGTGAAAATTGGGAAACTTGGCTAATGAGTTAACTTTTGATGTAATGTTTTTTGCTCAACAGCTTAAATCCATGACAATGTTTATATTTGTTATATTGTATTGAAGGCCATTAGACTAAGAAAACATGTGGCTCCTAACTATTGTTTATTATAAAAGAACAATCTATCCCCAAATAACAACCCTCAGAGAGTAAAAACAGAGTATGCCTGAGTCAACAATTGCTAAGATCTTGGACAGAATGATGAGTAATGGAGTCAATAATCTGGAAATATGGAATATTAACACTACCAAAACCATATTTGGATGACTCAATTAATGTCACCCTTTTCACCTTCTTGCATAACTTTAATGTATTTGATGATAGTAGTTGTGTTTTATCTAATATCAAAGTATGTTTACACCATTGCACCATATAATACTTTCATCAAATGCTAATTATTTTACTAATTTTAACATAATTAAATATAAGCAGTAAACTGCTATCAAGAGTGAATTAATCATTTTTTTTTCAGTTCAAAAATATTGTTCCTGAAAGAGGACTGGACCAAATTCAAAATGTGATACCCTAGAAGAAAAAAAAAAAAAAAAGCAGCTGAAGGAAACAATATTAAACCAAGGGAAGTGACAAATCACAACAAATAACAGATGATATATCCCTACTGAGAAAGACATCGCAATTCAATTTGCTAAATTATTTTCTTTATCTCTGAGGGGCAATATGAATGATCTATTTGTTTTGATGAACACTCAAACTTTGCTGAGTGGAAAATTGTACTGCTTCTAATGCATCAAATTTGGATATAGTATAAGAAGATGTGAATTAAGTTGGTTTTGAATATAGTGCATTAAAAGATGAATTGTCAGCTTAGAAATATCTTTCCAGTAGCTTTATCTGTACCCAACACTTTTCTTAAGAGGAATCACATAAGTGTGCAAACTAAAATAATCATTGATTATGTCTTGGTCCCTACATTTGAAATGATCTTGAAATTCTAAATGCAGTAAAAGGCTAAGAAGATTATACAAAGAGAACTATCTGGTTTGATCAAAGACATTGGTAGTGAATTAGAAAGTGTTTTATAGTTTCAGACTAAACAATTTGGCAAAACCCTAAATTTCGGTCTCTTTCTTCCTTCATGCATTTATACCTTTTATTATTTATTGAAATAATCTGAAGTGCAAAGTTTGTCTTAGGACGTGGGGGTTCTTCCCTGTCTTCAAGGGAAAGAAAAATGGTCCAAGGATTTCATGTGAGTAATTAGAATGGCCCTATATCTGAAAGTGCTTAGAATGTTCCAGAACTCTGCAAGTGGAGCCTCTGCCTTACTGTTGAGGAGCCTGGGAAGTGAGTTCTCAGTTGAGACCTAAAAGATGAGGAGGAATGACCTAAGTGAACAGAGAAGGGTTGCAAGTGAAGGAGTTTCCAAGCAGAGGTAGTAACATCTTCAAAAGGCCAAAAATAAGAGAGCCTGTACCATCTGCAAACCCCAAGAACTTGAGTTTGGCAAGAACAAAGATGTGAAGGTTCGACAGAGGACATTGTTGACATAAAGTCAGATAAGGAAAGAATTTTTAGAACGGTGAGGTGAAAAAAATTTATAAGTGGTTGTCTCTGAAATCTTTGTTAGGACAGAAACGAGCTTTGGTTAAGGATATACCCAAACTTGGGCCAGGAAGCAAGACTCTGAGGAAGGCTGGTAGCAAGCAGTGAAGTCAAGAATAGAGAAAGCTAATCAAGATGCACTGGAAATAAAGAGGCTTTTATGGTTTGAGGACATGAGAAAATGAGAAGGAGTGGGGAGATAAAAGAGCAAGGATAGAAATATGAGTGGGGGCAAAGAAGTGTTAAAACAGGTAATTTATTAGTTTCACTGTGTTGAAAATGCCCTTTTATCACCTCTCCCCAAAATATTCAGTATTGTTTACCACAAGACAAAAGACATGTAGGATTTTTACCATTCTGTCTTGTATTTGTTGAAATCAAAGGAAGAGTCCAAGTTCCACATCTTTTGTGATACCAGGGCAGAGACGGACAGACAGAATTACCTGTTAGAATCAATAGGTAGAATTAAACAGTAATTCAATGGAGAGAGAGTGTAGGAGTGAGACGTGAAGCTGGAACCTGCAGAAATGTGGGAGAGAGTGTGAGACTGTTCATAAGACAATGTGCAGGAGTTGGAGCCAAACCTTGAGATTCCAGGGAGTGGGAGCTCCAGCTGATGCCTAGGATATACAGAACTTGGGCAAGTTTGGGATTGACTTAAGGATGATGGCAGTGTTAAGCAGGGTAGTGCCTGACTCCATCTGCACTCTTGATACACAGTGGAAACAAGCATGGAGGGAGGCAAGACTGAAAGCAGGGAGGCCAGTCAGGGAAGCATCTATGTTGGGTCACTTGCAAAACCACCCTTGAGTCAGATTTTCTGGAAGGGTTCCCCAGACTGTGATCTCAATTGGCCTGGTCCCAACCTCGGGACTCGGACAGGGTGCTGAGACCTTGATGAAAGCCATTACCCCTTGTCTTGGATGAATGTCCAATATAGCTGGGTGATTGTGTGTATGTGAATGTGTGCACTGGGGAGGGAATAATTACAAACGGAGCAAGAAATAACAACATCATGCAACTGGTTATTATTCCAAGGCAATTTGTGAGTATAAAATTGTGTGTGTGTTTACTCATTCAATAAGAAAATTGTTGAGAGCTCAATTGAATCAAATTGGAAATTTATAAGCCCCATATTCAGTAATTCTTCCCTGGTAGAAAAGTAGACCTCAATTCAGAGACTATCAGTCTTAATAAGCAGTTAATGAAGGAGCTTGAAATAAAGGCAATCTGTTCACTTGGGTGCTTTGAAAAGACAAGCCCTGAGCTAGCCATTACTTCTTGTTAATAGACACAGAAGCTAATGAATATAAAATTTATATCCCTGTTACCATAACATTTAAGTTACATCTTTATACTCATTCTGTGTCTTGTCATGATAGAGTTATGTTTCTATCTAAATATCTACATGCTAAGAAGGACAAAGAGCCTTCCTGTAATAGTAAAAAGTCTCTTTCAATAATTGCAAGGACTGTATAGACTCTAAAAACTTAAGACTAGTAATGTTGTGTTAAAGGGAAGCACCTTTGTTAGAACAATTGCAAGAAATTTTCTTCCTTAAAGATTTAAATGCAGTTTGTCATAGGAGGTTGATTTTAAATGAATCGTAGAGACAATGACAGTATTGATCAAATTCTAAGTAATTCAATTTGTACAAAAGAGCCATGAATATTCTATTAAAATTAAAACTATAACTAGTGACTTTTACAGGCTCCCACAGTCATATCTGGCTCTCTGTCTCCGTCTATTCAGGCTGCCACAACAAAATAACATAGATCGGGTTGCTAAAACAACAGAAATTTATTTTTCACAGTTCTAGAGCCTGGGAGGTCCAAGATCAGGATGCCAGCACGGTCTGGTTCCGAGGACAGCTGTCTTCCTGGCTTGCAGACAGCTGCCTTCTAGCTGTGTCCACACATAGGGGAGGGAGAAAGAGAGCAAGTTCTCTCATTGTATGTTCTTCTAAAGACACTGATTCCGTGGCCAGGGCCCCATCCTCATGCCCTCTTCTAAACCAATTTCTCTCCCAAAGGCCCCACCTCCAAACGCCATCAGATTGGGGCAAGGGCCTCAGCAAATGGATTTTGGGGGTGGGGACACAATTCGGTCCGTAGCAGTTCCCCTGTGCTTGTATGATAGCCTTTCCTGCCTTTCCTGCAGATGAAGGGTGTGGGCTCCCATCTAAGCCCCCTCACCCCGGTGAGTACCGGCTCTGAGGAGTTCTTCCTGCTCAGGGATGCCACTTCTGGTACTCCTTTCTCTTCTATATCCCCAGTGTTCCTTTCTCTGCTGGATCAGTGCCATCAGTCTACACACTACTTCAAGTTCTCTATCTTTAAAATAGATAGAAAAATAAAATTTAGGAACCTTTCGCCCCTGCATGCCCTCCAAGCTTACTGTCTCATTTCCTTACTCCCTATTATAGCAAATCACCCTAAGTAATGTGCCCATATTCTTTCTCACTAACTTTCCTTCCATCCTCTCAGTTTCCAAAGAAATAATGCCATGATTCAAACAATATAAAAAACAATAAACAAAGAAATCTTGCTTCTGTGCCTGCCCCTCCCAACCCATATATGAACCATTCTGTCAGGTTCTAATTCCCTGGTCCTTTCTTTTGCAGAAGTCAGTACACTATACAGTCTGTTCTGCCTTTTGTTTTTACTCAAACCTGAAGATTTTTCCACTGTCAGTGTTTAAAGAGCTTCTTCATTCCATTTTATCTTTTCCATGGCTGCTTGCCATCATTTATTCCCCCAATCCTCTCTTGACGGACACTTGCTTGTTAGTGTCATACAAATAATACTACATGTGGCATTTCATATTTGTGCAAGTGTCTGTGCAGAATAATTTCCTAGTAGTAGACTGCTCGCTCAAAGGGTAAGTGCATCTGTAATTTATTGCCAAGTTTTACTTGTTAGGAGTTATTCCATTTTCTTTCTCTTTTTTTAAGATTTTATTTATTTATTTGACAGAGAGAGAGAGAGCGAGAGAGGGAACACAAGCAGGGGCAGTGGGAGAGGGAGAAGCAGACTCCCCGCCGAGCAAGGAGCCCGATGTGGGGCTTGATCCCAGGACTCTGAGGTCATGACCTGAGCCGAAGGCAGACGCTTAACGACTGAGCCACCCAAGCGCCCCAGGAGTTGTTCCATTTTCTGCTCCAGCTGACAAACGTATGAGACTGTTATTTTCCTGAAACCTTGCCAACTGAGTGTATTGTCATATTTTGTACGAATAGACCTACAAAAAATCATATTTAAGTGTGGTTTTAATTCACATTTCTCTAATTATGAATGCCATTGAATGCTTTTTCTATATGGTTAAAGACCATTGCTATTTCTTTCTCTGTTAACAGGTTTTATACACAAAGCCTTTGCCTGTTTTTCTGTGGGTTGCTGGTCCTTCTCTTCTCAATTTCTTTGAGCTCTGTATATACCACAGAGATTACCCCATTTTCTGTGATATGAACACATTATTCCTTCAACTCATTCTAATCAAGATTTTCCCCTTACACATTACTGAAATTCCCATTGTCGAGATCAAACCCGACCTCTATGTAGCTAATCCAATAATCAGTTCTCAGTTACTGTCTAACTTGATAAGCTGGCAGTGTTCCCCATCATCGATCATTCCCTCCTCCTTGAAATACTTTCCTCACGTGATTTCCTGGATGCCGAACATGCTATCTATACATTGACAATTCTGACCCCTATGTCTCCATCTTGCAACTTTTCCAATGAAAGCCTGTCTTACCTCTCACTTCTAAACCTGGACCCATTACAGGAATCTCAAACTCAGTGTGTTCCTCTGAGTTTTTTATCCTTCCAAATGAACTTCTTTGATAGAATTACCCACTCTCTATCCTTTCAGTAAAGGAAACCTCTATCCTTCCAGTTGCTCAGCCTATATGTCTCAGAAACATCTTTGACCCCCTTTTTTTCTCACTCCCCATGTTCAATATATCAGCAAAGTCTGTAGTCTTTACCTTCAAAATGTGTCTACAATCTGATATTTCTTTCCAACTGCACCTCTGCCACTTTGTCCCAGGCATCATGTTTTTCTCCAGATTATTGCATTAATTCCTACTAATCTCCCTGCTCTAGCCCAGCAAATCTTTAATATATTCTCAACGTAACAATCAGAGTGATCTTTATGAAAGGTCAGTCAGGCCATAGTGTTTCTCTGTCAAAACCTTCCAATGGCTTCCCTTGAGACTCAGAGTAGAAGGCAAAGTCACAATAATAGCTCACAAGATTTTAAATCAAGTGCTAATTTTTCACTTTATTCTCCCTCAGTTCTTTTTTTTTTATGATTTATTTATTTTGGAGAGAGAGGGAGAGAGAATGCCAGGGGGAGGGGCAGAGGGACCAGGAAAGAGAGAATCTCATGTAGACTCCTTGCTCCATATGGAGCCCAGTGTGGGGCTTGATCTCACGACCCTGAGATCATGACCTGAGCCAAAATCAAGAGTCAGATGCATAACTCACTGAGTCGTCCAGGCACCCCTATTCTCCCTCACTTCTTTTGTCTAATCATACCAGAAGTCTCCTTACTATCACTTGAACATGTCACCTTGTGTCTTGCACTGGAAATCCTCCCTGTCTTGAGTACTCTTCCTCAAGCTACTTCTTTTCTTTTCCTTTTCTTTGCTCATATCACACCTTATTTTTGAAGCCTTCCCTGACCAGCTCTTTAAAACTGTTAATCCCACTCCCTCAACACACAAATTTCCTTATCCAGCATTAGTTTATTCTACTTTAGTTTTATGATAACGTTTGTCATTGAACATGATATGTATTTTTATTATTATTGTATGTGCTGCTGCAGCGAGCACTGTATTATTATTATTTATATATTTATTGTTTCTTTCATTGTACTAGGATATAAATTCCTTGAGAATGGATATTTCCATCTGTTTTACTGACTAGTATCACCTAGTATATTGCCTGGCTTGCCGCATGCATTCAGTAATTCTTCATTAGTGAAGAAGTGAATTCCTCCTTATGGTATAGATTTTAAAGTAAAATAACGTGACTCTGAATATTTACTTTAAGACAAAAACCCAAATGTCAATTTTACCTCTACCACAGTTGAAGAGCACTAGAGATAACAAGAATAATAAGACATGGCCCTGCCCTTAAAGGAACTGAGCATAGCAAGAGTGAATGCATGTTTATAGACCAGCAACACAGAAATTCAAAGTAAAAAAGATCTCAAAGTATATGCTGAACAGTCCATTATTCATTGTGCTTTCAACCCATTTTAGAATTGTGACCAGTCCTTCAATATACAGTTCACTTTAATTGCATAAGCATTGTATTATTCACAACTGCTAGGACTCTTAACTTTATTGATGTTGGAATAGCAGCCTAGAGAGCTTAAATGATTCATTATCAGACCTGCAACAGAGATGGATACTTGCCTATCCAACATCTGTCTTTTTAATAACAGAATACCAATTTTATTAGGAGTGATAAGGCTCTCAGCCAAAAGGCCATGTTTCCAGATTTGACACAGCAGGATCTGGCCATGTGGTAAAGTTCAATATCATGCATTGTAAAAATAAGTCACATGTAAGACTTCAGGAAAGCTCCCAGGGCACCTGGATGGCTCAGTTGGTTGAGTGTCCAACTCTTGAGCTAAGCTCAGGTCTTGATCTCAGGGTTGTGAGTTGAAGCCTTGCAGTGGGCTCCATGCTGGGCATGGAGCCCACTTAAAAAAAAAAAAAAAAAAAAAAAAAGACTTCAGGAACGCCTCCTAAAAGGAACTGCCTCAACTGAAAGGCATGTCCTTCTTGCCCTTTCTTCTTTTCTCCTTTCTGCTGCTTGGAATATAAGCAAGATGATGGAACTCCAGCTATGTTTGACCATAAAGGTGAGTTTGTGAATGCAAGCCATACCCTAGGGCAGGGGTTAATAAAGTCTCTGTATACTTTATGAGTTATATCTGGTCCCTACTCTTTACTTTTCTTTCTTGTTTTTCTCTGAGCTACCAGGAATGAAGTGAGTCCTACAATTGCCCTAGCTTGCAATCCTGAAAGAAGTTTCAGGTGGTCATGTAGGCAGTGGGAACTCAGGCGAACTTGCTGAGTTTGGGGAGACTGAGGCAGCTAGTATCTGTTGGACAGAGTATCGGAAAAAAGAGAACTTCAGAGAGACAATACTCAGATGTGCAGAGCATTCACTTTGATTACTGATCAGAGATCTAATCATCATATGCATGTGAGAAATGACCCAAGGGTAGGGAAAGAACCATTACAAAAGATTAGAGGAGACAGTACTCAGAACTCACACAGGACCAGGTGTAGTGACTATCCTCTCAATTATGAGATTGGGATACCAGATAATTCATGAGACATTAGAGCATTGGGTAGATTATGCAGAAAGATCTTGACTCAAGAGTAAAAATTAATTACCATAGGCAAAATGTTGTTTTCATTCTAGACAACAAATACTAAAAGCAAAACCTGGGGTGCCTGGGTGGCTCAGTCAGTTAATCATCTGACTCTTGATGTCAGCTCAGGTCATGATCTCAGGGTTGTGAGATCAAGCCCCATGTTGGGCTTCATGCTGGGCCTGGAGCCTGCTTAAGATTCTCTCTTTCCGTCTGCCCCTAGAAACAAACTGATTCTAAGCAAATTAATTGAATTCTAGAACAAAGCTCAAGAGTCTTTACAATAAGGAAAAAAAAATCCCAGCATACAATAACATAAAATTCACAACATTTGGTGTCTAATCAGATTACCAGATTCTATACAAGAAACCAGAAAAATATAACCAATAATGAGAGTAAAAACTATTCCATCAAAACCAAATGAGAACTGCCACAAGGGTTAGAAAAAGAAGATAAAAAGATTAAGTAGTTGTTATAACTGCATTCTATATGTTCAAAACATTAAGTAGAAACATGAAGGATATAAAGAAACCTACATCAAACTCTTAGTGATAAAAACTACAATGTCTGAGATGTAAAATAGCGTAAACAGACTTTACAGTGGATTATACATTGCAGAAAAAAATAAATTTGAAAACATAATAGGTAAAAGGGTACAAATTTTCAGCCATAAGATGATGTCTGAGGATCTAATATAAAACATGGTAACTATGGCTGATAACACTGTATTTATAATTGAAATTTGCTTACACCTGAAACTAACATAACATTGTTAATTATGCTTCAGTTAAAAAAAGAAATTTTCTAAGAGAATAGAACTTAAATATTCTTACACACACACATCTATGTGTTAGTTAATTGGATGGGGGGAATCCTTTTACAATGTATATCAATAACAAATCACCATGATGTACACATTAAATATCTTACAATTTGATAATTATACCTTAACAAAACTGAAATTTTAAAAAATAATAGATAATCTGGGAGTAACTCTACATCTGTTAAAGATACTAAATTTTTAGTTAAAAATCTTCTCATGTAGAATACTCCAGGCCCATATCGTTTCACTGGTGATTCTTCCAAACATATAAAGAGGAAATCATAGAAATTCTAAGCAACCTCTTCAAGAAAACTGAAGAAAAAAGACTTTTCTGTGCCTTCTGTGAGGTCAACATTACCCCAATACCCAAGCCAGGCAAAGACATTACAGTGAAAGAAAACTATAGACCAGTATCTCCAGTGAACAGAGAAAAAAATCTAAACCAAATGTTAGCAAATCAAGTTCAATGACATATTAAATATAGAATACATTGTGATCAAGTAGGGCTTATTTCAGGATTGAAGAGTAGTTCAACTGAGAATAGTCTTTTTGACAACTGGTACTAAAGCAACTGGATATCCATAAAAAAAAATACTTTCAATCCTTATCTCACACCATTTACAAAAATTACCTCGAAATGTGTCAAATTTAATTTTGAAATTTAAATTTAAAATCTAAAATCATAAATCTTCTAGAAGAGGGGAAAAATCTTAGTGATCTTAGATGAGGCAAAGATTTTGTAGATATGAGAACATGTGTATATGAGAACAAAAGCATAATCTATTAAAGAAAAAATATTGTTAAGTTGGACTTAATCAAATTTAAAATGTCTGGTCTATTAATGACAATGACAAAAGAAAATACTTACAAAGCATATATGGGGTGGGGGCAACAGCTTGTACCTAGAATCATAAAGAACTCTTAAAACTCAATAGGAAGAAAATGAATAACCAGCTTAAAGAATGGGCAAAAGCTCTGAGCAGACACTCCACCAAAGATGTACAGGTTGCTATATAAACATATGTATGATGCTCAATATCACTAGTAATTAGGAGAATGTAAATTCACACCTTAATGAGATAGCATTACACTCCTAACAAACTGGCTAAAATTAAAATTCTAATATACCAAGTGTTGGTAAGGAGGCAGAGGAACTAGAATTCTCAAAAGCTGCTACTGGGAATGTAAAATGGTACAACTTCTTTGGAAAACACTTCAGCTGTTTCTTAAAAAGCTAAACATATATACCTATCATATCATCCATCCATCTCACTCTTAGGGATTTGCCGCCCCCCAAAAAAGAAAAAATATATAGGCATACAAAGGCTTGTACATTAATATTCATATCAACATTGTTCATAATAGCTCAAAACTGGAACAGCCCAAATATCCAACAAGAAGTGAATGGATAAACTGCTGTTTATCTATATGGCAGAATACTACTCAGCATTAGAAAGGAATGACCTATACATATACAGGAGTTGGACACTCAACTAACTGAGCCATCCAGGCGCTCTGGGTCTGTTTACTTATGTGGTTGTTATGTTTTATATTTGCTTTTTAGGACAGTCCTCCCCCCAGTGGCTTCTGATACAAGAACCTGGTCCTAAATCAAAAGACCTCAGAATGGCTGGCTCCATGTGCTACTCAGACACTCAGCCTCTGGCCCTGATTTTTTTATATTCAAAATCTTTTGTACATCTCGATATTTTCCTACTTTAAGAGTTATATTCCAGAAGAACTATTGTTCTCTTAAACAATTAGACCCCTGTTAGGCCAATTCTATAATGCCTGCAAACACTCCCACACATATCAAAGAGGAATATCCTTACCTTGTTATCTTGTTCCTATAGAGAGAAAAATGGAACTTTATTCAGAGTCTAAGAGACTAGAAGATCAAATAAGCAGAATGTTTGGAGGGAAAAAAAGGATACTTTTGAGACTAAAGCACCTTTAAGGGGATACCAAATTATATTTAGTAAAGCTTTACCACTGAGGTTTATGTTTGGATATTGCCATGATGCCCCAGCCAGATAATGGACTCCCCATTCATGGAGTTCTGTGTTGAGTGATACTTAAAATCATAGGTGAAACATTGTAGATCTTTCTTCAGTACCAGTTTTATCAAGCTATTTTTTATAGGATGAAGGGTGGTATTTTTTTTTTTTTTTATAAATATAACCATGAGTATACTATGGAGTAGAGTGTGTAATTTGCTTGGGCTTCTAACAGACATCTTTGAAGAAATTTTGCCTTTTCTAGTCAGTCATTAGCGGAAGCCCCCAGACCTCTCTGGAAAGTTTAGATAAACATGAGAAAGTGATATTTGAGACTGTCAATAAACATAAAATAATTTTACCCAAATATGAAAATTCTATATTTTAATTTTAAAGCATTAATCCCTGGAAATTGAGTAAGAGAGAAAGCCAGGAAAGAGAATATCATTCTTTTAAAGAATAGAGGCCATAACAAGCAATATTGTATTAAATGTCATTTGGGCGTCCAGTGAAACTTGAATTTAACTGCCTTATGATTACTTGGTATATATTGCAACCCACTGAGTTTTAAAGTGAATTGCTGGGATTTCATTTGACATGTAGAAAATAAAACACCAAAAACTAATTTAAAAATACACTTATAATACTTATGATAACACATCTATTGCTTATATATCAGCTGAAACACATTTTTCCTAGATAAAAAGTAAATTTCCCTTTTTACAGATATGGAAGTTTGATTTGTGTTCTAATTCTTCTTTAATTCCCTGTGTCAGTTGTTTCTTATATCTCAACCTGCTGTATTTAGTCAGAGTACATTTAATTTTTAAGTGGAAAATGGGTTGTGAGGTAGGAACGTTTATATGCCAACAATTTTGCTTTCCTTAGCTTTAACTTATATTCTGAGAATAGTAATATTTTTCAATTTAATTGCCCTCAATAACTAAGGATTCAACTGGTTCAGGTTTGAATTATAAGTCTACATAAATGCCTCCATTTTCTCTATTGATTCTTTTTGCAAGCTTCTAATATGCTTTTAGGTGGTTAAATGGCCAAATCCAACTGCATCCATGACAAAGTGAGTTTTAGCTAAACCACTGGGGTAGAGGAGAAAATGAGTCTTATACTGTAGAAAATTGTCAATAACACTTTCCTAATACAACTGTTAATAAGCTCCTAGACAAATGGTGACTTTGTAGACTCAATAAAGGCAGATTCTGCAATTAAAATAGTGTCCTAGGGGCGCTATGTGGCTCAGTCCGTTGAGCATTGACTCTTGATTGCAGCTCAGGTCATGATCTAAGGGACAAGAGATCAAGCCCCGCATTGGGCTCTGCACTGGGTGAGGAGCCTGCTTAAGATTCTCTCTCTCCCTCTCCCTCGCCCCCTGCCAATAAATAAATAAATAAATAAATAAATAAATAAATAAATAAATAAATAAATAAAACAGTGCCCTATGCTGAAAGAAGATTCCTTCTTTGTCAGAGACAGATAGTGTATTATATCTGTGCTGCTCTTGGCTAGATATACCCAAGGATGAACCACCTCTCAGTGGACATTTCCAAACCATGACACTTTCTAAAATAATAGACCTTAACATGTTTCTATACATGGCAGAAATGCAAAATGTGTTTTTAGAAGGGTTGATGGGATCAAACTTCATTCAAAATTGCTTGGTCAGGAGAATCCAGGACTCAAAAAGTCATGGTGTAGGGATTAAGAACATGGATTTAGGGTCAGAAAGCTTGGATTCTAGTCCTAGCCTTTCTTTCTAGCTTGGGGCTCTTGATCAAGTCACCAAGCAATTGCTTATTTGTGGAATAGAAATAGTCATTGTTAGCTCCATGTTTCTGGGGAACAGTAAATGTGATAATGCGTGTGCAAGGGGCTTCGAGCACTTTGCTGTCAGTACATGCTCAATTAGTGGTAGCTCTCAGAAGTTTCTGAGACACTGGGAGCTGGCTGGTATTTCTACAAGTGCTTGTCTCAGTGCTTTGGGCAATTGGGAACTTGTGCTCTGCAAACTCTGATCATTTAACCAATATAGCTTAACATAGCGATCTCACTTTTCTAAGAGCCAACATCTAGTGAGCACTTACTATGTACCAAGCTTTATTCTGAAAGTTTTAATTGCATTAACTCATTTATATTTACATAAACTGTATAAGATAGGAACTGATATCTTATTTTGCTGAGAATATAACACAGGTATAAGATTGCCTTGTATTGCAAAATTTGTGGGAGAGCTAAGTGCTGAAAAATATGGGATGGGAATATCGACAATCTAACACATGAGCTCATGTTCTACTGCCTCTTTTACTGAGATGTAATGTCCTTAAGGGAAGGATAATTATGATTCTTTGATGCCCTCTAAGGACTCAGCATGCTACCTTGATATGGCATGGATACTGGTCTGCAAGGAGCTCTTCATTTACTTGAGAAGTTTGAATATGCAAAGGTAGTAAAACACAATACCATTTATAATGCACCCACTCTGTTCCAGGTATGAAGTTCAGCACATTATTGACTTGATTTAACCCTCAAACAGACTTGACACCATGGGTGTATTCACCCACATGTAACAGTCAGAAATTCCAGTTGTAAACAGAGATCAGGTGGTAGTGAATTTGAGCAACAGTGGAATTCATTAAAGGCTATTGAGTAGCTCTGAGCATTTCTGGGAGAGCTGCAGTATCACTCTTGGATTATCCTTGGTCAGGTTCAATGCCAGTCATAGCCCCCAGACTGCTGTGGGGAGCAGCACTATAGCTTGCATGGCTAACATGAACATCCAAATCCCCAACATTTCTCTCCTTGGGACCTGAGTGACTATCACCACCTTTGTCAGAAAATGGATTCTTCATGGTTTCTGTTTCCTTACATTCAAATCAATGTCTTGAGATGACTCAACTGATTGTTGAAGGGTTTAGTCAGATAACTGAGCCCAAGCTGCAAGGAAGGCTGGAAAATTGAGTGTGTACTTTGAATTTGTAGAGAAAAACTCCTAGGTGGGGAATTCCCCAATTACAGGAAAGGCATTGTTCAAAGTGTTGGGGGGGGCGGGAACAAACACTTTGAAAATATCCACTACATCTCCATTTTACAGATGAGGAGACTGAGGCTCAGAGGTTAGATCATTTTTTCCACATCATGCAAGTAGGAAGCAGAAGGGTGAGCATATAGGCTCAGATCTG
Source organism: Zalophus californianus (assembly GCF_009762305.2). NCBI lineage: Eukaryota > Metazoa > Chordata > Mammalia > Carnivora > Otariidae > Zalophus > Zalophus californianus. The sequence continues at coordinate 16,764,125 of NC_045596.1, forward strand.
CCTGTCTCTGGGTATTTTTCCACCACACGAGGCTTCCTCCCACACAAACAAAGAACAGGGCAGTATACCTGAGAGGTCCAAATAGTCAGCAGGATGGGAGATCAGAGATGGAAGGCTTTCTTCTGGCTAGGGTGATTCCAAAAGGCTCCTGAGAAGACACATTACTTGGACAGCTCCCTAGAATCCCAATTAAAGACTGTGAGAAACCAACCAACTACAATGATGTAGTTTATATTCTTCCATGGAGGGGGAAACTGAGGCTCAGAGAAAAAAATAGTGCTTTTTCTCTGGTCATAACCTCTTGGTGAAAGTAGCTTAAAACCCAAGCCTATGACAATAGGTTCAGTACTCTCTGCAAAGAGCTTCTGACCTCAGCTAGGTGAGTTCACCTCCTAAATCACATCTCCAGCAGAATTATTGAATAGACTTTCTTTGACTTGATGAGCAGAGTGGGAGAGAAAGTCTCATGCTGCAGTCTAAACAAAAAAAACAAAAAAAACAAAAAAAAAAAAAGCTTTTATTTTGTATGTGGCTTCTCACAAAATACTTTTTGCCCAGCTGTACCCAAGGAGGTAAAAGGCTCTTGCTTATGACAGAGAGCTTTTCTTATCTCTGCCCACCCCATTCCTTTCTTGCTAATGCCAAGTGTAGAAGGCAGAGAAAGAAAAGGTCACCTGCCTTCCTCCTAATGGGGCACTGATGTCCTTAAGTGCTCACATGGCTTGTCCCAGAAAATGTCAAATTGTACCCGTGTAGCTCCTGGTTGGCAGTTGAATGGGTCTATTGTCCAGTCAATAGGCCCACTCAATTTTTGCCTCCCATTTTAACACCCACAATCAACAAAACTTGGGAACAAAATGAGAGTAAGTTTGACTTCTCAGTTTTCTGGACAGGATGACTATTTAGGTTTGTCCTCTCTGGCCTTAGGCCTGATAAAGTTTCTGAAGAGAAGTTTGGTATTTGAGGAAAAAAAACAAGGGCTTAGAGGTTAGACAGTCCTTCGGTTGAATCACAGCTCTGTCCCTGCTGGTGTTTGACCTTGAACAAAGGACTTAAACCTTCTGAGCCTTGGTTTGTTTCTCTGCAAAATGAAAATAATGATACATTTTAGGGGATTAGACACAATGTGTTAGCTACTTGACATTCATTAAGAACTTGTTACATATGAGAAATTATTAGTTTTATCCTTTATATCATTTATGCATTTAACCAAAGCTGGTCTCATCTGATGAGCTCTCATAGGCTCTCTGGTATTTGATATTTGTATGATATTAAGTTTTACGTATAAAAGTGCATTCATAATATTGACTTATGTAATTTTCCAAAACTTTCTTAAGATATGATTTCGTTATCTCCTCTTTACAGATGAGGGCACTGAATGTCCCCTCACCTCAACTAAACTTCAAACAAGTTTCTTCCTGAATAAAGGCTCCTGATCTCCCTTTTCTTAGAGTATTTCCTTTAGAAAATTTGGGATTGTAAATTCTTTCTCTGACCCTTTGAGATATAAATATCCTACACCCAGAAATTTCTTTTTCCAGGACCTGATTATATTCCCTTTGAAATGTAATCATCAATAAAAAAAGGGTGCCTGTTTCAAAGTCTTTGTGGGAGAGTAGGAGCCTAACTTTCATAAGCAACAATTAGCAAACACAGGAGACCTAATAACATTGACCAGCCACTCCCTAATGTTCTCTAATGCTTTCCCATTCACTAATCTCAATGTTTAAAATTCCCCCGCCTTAAATGTAAATTGGTGCAGCCACTATGAAAAACAGTATGGAGGTTCCTCAAAAAAAATTATAACTAGAAATACCATGTGATCCAGTAATTCCATTACTGAGTATTTACCCAAAGAAAATAAAAAAAAAAAACTATTTTGAAAAGATACATGCACCCTTACATTTATTGCGGCATTATTTACAGTAGCCAAGATATGGAAGCAATCTAGGGGTCCACCGACAGATGAATCAATACAATGGAATTATTGCTCAGCCATAAGACAGGATAATATCTTGCCATTTGTGACATCAGTTTCATGTGTATAACATAGCGATTCGACAAATCTATATATTATGCTGTGCTCACCACAAGCATAGCTACCATCTGTCACCACACAGTGCTATTACAGTACCACTGACTATATTCCCTATGCTGTGCATTTTATTCCTGTGACTTATTCATTCCATAACTGGAAGCCTGTATCTCTCGCTCCCCTTCACCCATTTTGCCCATCCCCCCACACCTTCCGCTCTGGCAACCATCCATTTGTCTTCTGTGTTTATGGGTCTGTTTCTGCTTTTATTGTTCATTTGTTCATCCTGTTTATTAGATTCCACCTATTGGTGAAAATGATATGGTATTTGTCTTTCTCTGTCTGACTTATTTCACTTAGCATAATACCCTCTAGGTCCATCCATGTTGTCACAGATGGCAAGATATCATCTTGTTTTACGGCCACGTAATATTCCATTGTATTAATTCATCTGTTGATGGACACCTGGATTGCTGCCCTATCGTGGCTATTGTAAATGAATGATGCTGCAATAAATGTAGAAGTGCATATATCTTTTCAAATTAGTGTTTTAGTTTTCTTTGGAATCACTGGATCACATGGTATTTCTATTTTTAAGTTTTTGAGAAGGCTTCATACCATTTTCCACAGTGGGTATACCAATTTACCTTCCCATCCAAGACTGTGTGAGGGTTCCTTTTTCTCCACATCCTTGCCAACATTTGTTATTTTTTGTCTTTTTGATTCTAGACATTCTGACAGGTATAAGTGGTTACCTCACTGTGGTTTTGATAGGCATTTCCATGATGATTAGTGATGTCTTTTCATGTGTCTATTGGCCATTTGTATATCTTCTTTGGAAAAATATCTATTCAGGTCCTCTGCCCATTTTCTAATTGGATTATTTGTGAGTTTTCTGGTAATAAGGTGTATATGTTCTTTATATATTTTGGATATTATTCCCTTATCAGATATATCATTTGCAAATATCATTTCCCTTTCAACAGGTTGCCTGTTTGTTTTGTTGATGGTTCCTTTTGCTGTGCCAAAGCTTTTTATTTTGGTGTAGTCCCGGTAGTTTATTTTTTGTTTTTATTTTCCTTGACTTAGGAGACATATCTACAAATCTATGGGCTTTTTTAGTTCTAATATTTTGAGGCTCTTTCCAAGCCTCAAACTCCCTCCTAAGATATCAAAGCTCATCCAGAGCTCCTCTCTGTCCCTCAGGGTCTGCTTTCAAAGTTTGAGTTATCACATATATTAATCTAATACTGTTGCTGACAAAAAGGCATCTAGTGGGGCGCCTGGGTGGCTCAGTAGGTTAAGTGTCTGTCTTTGGTTCAGGTCATGATCCTAGGGTCCTGGGACCCAGCCCAGCATCGGGCTCCCTGCTCAGCAGGGAGCCTGCTTCTTCCTCTCCCCGCTGCTGGTGTTCTCTCTCTTGCTATCTCTCTCTCTCTCAAATAAATAAATAAAATCTTAAAAAAAAAGGCATCCAATGATTAAATACCTCTCAGATAATACATCATTTTAGCAGGCACTGCTCTGGAGGTAATTTCCAAATCCATAAAAAAAAAGTCACTTCAGCAATGGGAATTCCAGATCCTTGTGTCAGGATGACTGGTGCAAATCGGCTTAGTTATTCAAATTATTGAGTGCCTACTGTAAGCAGCCATTGTGTAGGGGTTTCAGTGTAGAGTAAAAGTAGTGTGTCCTTGACCTCATGGACAATACAATCTAGTGGAAGATATTTGACTTTCCTCAATATACTTAGAATTTCAAATTTTAAAAACACAGAACTGTTGGTTAGGTTCTTTGGAGTTCTAGTTCAATAAGAATGCTTTAAGTATAAATTATGGGCATAATGTCTTATGAGGCCACACATTATGGGAACAGGTGATTATGAGATTCGCATGGGCAGGAAAGCTTATGTTCATCTTTATAGCTCATCTCTCTGATCCTCCACCCTGCATGCACCTTGCAAATATCAGGAGTTATAACACAGCTATTAAATGCCTGAATGAATATTTAAAACCTACTTCCTGCATGAAAATTATAGCACATCTTAAAAAGCCAACTTTAAAAAAAAGTTTCCAATAATTTCCCCTACATTTCACAAGCTATTATGCTTCTCCAAATTAAATTCAGAAAGACCCATCTTTTAGCATGCCCCAGGCAGGTTTATCAAAAACATCTTTTCACTATTAAAGCCTCAACCTACTTTGGCTACAAATCCTCATGGACTTAGCATAAGATACTATCATTTCCATCTTTATTACAACAAGTTTTAATTATCTGCCTTAGAAATAAGGTCCTGCCTCTTAATGAAAGTGGTTAGTCTAGGGGCTCCAAAGGGCATAAGACAGCTTCCAGGCTTAATTTTGATTATATATGCAATTAGAAGTTAGAAGATGTGCTTGAAAGTCAGTGCAAGTTCTTTCACCTTTTTCTCTAGTTGAAAAACATAAATATTGATAGGAATAAAGATTTCATTGTCTCTCTTGTACTTCTTGTCCAGAGCCGTGTTTATCAGATTTGAGGATGGTGCTTCCACCTGTCACCTGGTGTCACCTAATGTCTGTTCCATTATTGCAACTGGAGTTCATATGAGGGCAGGTGGATTCATAGGTCTAGTTTCATTTCCAGGTATAGTAATTGCGTGTCCTTAGTAGTTACTCAAGTAGAAGTAAAAGAGTACAATAGGTGGGTGGATAAATTGATAGGATGGGATGTTTTGGAAAAATGACAAATTACCTGGAAAACATTTTAGTCATGAGTAAAATCTCTTAAATTTGTTTTAAGAATCATATAAATGAGTGTGTGGGAGGGTGTACATGTGGGTGTATACAGTGAAACAAATTATAAAGTAATTTCTAGCTTATGAGATCAGAGGGGACTTTAATTTTTTTGCCTTTCTCTGAATTTTCTAAATTTCTTATAACAAATTTATGTTGCTTTTATAACAGGTGAGAAAGCAATAGTCTTTATAAATGCTTTTTTTGTCCTTGTGTCCTCTTCCAAATGACATCTCATTTATTTTTTTTTCTTTCAGCTATCCATCTCCTTCAAGTACAGTCTACATTATCTCTCTCGCCTTCTTTCGGCTCATTGACTCTTCAATCTCATGACAGTTCATGGAGCCCCCATTAGGGATCATTCCCTGAACAAGTACAGAGTAGGTACAGTGTAGGTCACTGAGGTTATGATGATAGCGGTGGCTGAGGAGACTGTTCAGACAATAAATATTTCTTCCATCAAGGACTTGTAACAGGCTGCTAAGAAACCAAGTACTCTTTCCATTGCATCTAATTACTCAAGACCCAAGTTCATAAAGAACATACATACACTGAAATGTTTAGGATGACACCATTTTAAATAAATGCCTAAAAGCACAATAACCCAAACTCTCATAAATCTGACTTCTGCATCCTTCCAAAATCCATGGACAAATAGCTGAAGTGCTCTCAAAGTAATTCCAGATTAATTACATTATTCAAACTTCTTGTTCCAGAGTTTATAACTAGAATCCCAATAATACTTTTTCATTCTCATTGCCATCAAATAAGAAAAACATAGATTCACAATAACAAACAGCATAAATATCTCTATGCTTACAGTTCTACTTTAGCTATATTAAAATATATTTTTTTTCTGATGAAAAAGCAATATATATAAATTAGTGAAAACTTATAAACTAAATAAAAATCCAGTGAGACAAAAAACACATATATGATTGAAGAATAAATGAGCAGGAAATTGAAGGTACCTGACATAGACTGTACTTTAAGTAAATGGGTAAGAGAAAAAAATTAATGTGTCACTTGGAAGAGAACACAAGAATAACACAAAAATTATATGTATATATAATATATATAACATGAATAAAAATTAATAATCTTTGAATGTATCTCATAGTCCCTATTTTTATAGATATCTTCAAATGGCAAGTTCTTTTTTACTACTTTTCTTGTTTAAATTCAATAGACAAAAAGATAATGTTGGCAAGTGGCAATGGCTTCTGTTCTCCAAGTGCTCCCCTATACCCTTGGCACCCTGAATATATCTAGGCAAATATACAAAAGAATGATTATATTAGATTTTCACAGACAGCCCCTATCAATTAAAAATACAAATTATCTATCTATCTATCTATCTATCTATCTATCTATCTATCATCTATCTATCATCTATCATCTATCTATCATCTAACAATCATCTACCCATTTATGTATCTATTTATCTATCTACCTACCTATTTGTGGTATCTTTATGTAGAGAACCATAAAGTGATTATATAGCAACATCCTAATCTCCTGATTATAAGAATATATTTAAAGGCTTATAGTGGGAGAGAAGGATCTGTTTTAAGTTTGGATTCCAGACAAAGAGTGACTTCACCTACTAAGAGACAACATCCCTGGTAATTTTAGTATATAGTAGGTTTCAGACACTGAGGATACAACTTGAAACAACAAGACATTTACATAGCAATTTTACAGTATATTCTTGCGCAGTAGAGGCAAGTGGGATGGGCACTTAACCCACCGGGAGGTGAGGAATACATTCCTGAAGGCAGTGAATCTGAAACCTATGGAGTTAGGCAGTCTAAGAAGGGGTTGGAATAGGCTGACAGGTTTTGTCCTGAACTAATATCATTTGATTAAATGCTCTTGACTTGCCTGGCTCTGTGCTTAGAAACAGGACAGCTAAAACTCAGCGTATTCTCTAAACATTAAAGTTGAAGTTTCTCTTAACACTGATTATCAGTGCTATTTCAGTTCCTGATCACATGTTACCTCATCTGGTCTATCATCACCAAGTTTCTCTTACAGAGAAGAAGCATCACCCAGGACTGCACTCTGACTGTTAAGACCTTTGAATTCCCATTTATGTATCCATCCATGCATCCATTCATCTATCCATCCATCTATCTACCCACTCATCTCTTCATCTACTTATCCATCCATCCATCCTTCCATCCATCCATCTATTCACCCATCCATCCAACTAACCATATGCACCTTATAAATTACAAGGTATTGTATCATGCTTGATTTTGTAGTAATAAAAAGCTATTTAGGGATTTTTCAATGTACTAAGTAAGTCTAAGTCAAGTTCAAGCTCATCTGGTAGGTCCATGTGAAATGCTGAGTAAGTTGAGACACCATACATTTGAAGAAGCACATGCCCTGCCTCCTTTTTGACAACTAGACAGCTTTTCTTCTGATCTCACTGCATTCATTACATACCATTACTACAGATGCTGTAATTCTTTCCTTTGGGCCTTTAACATTCACTGTGGGAACATTATTCATCAGAGAGTAAAATCTTGAAACTTAATAAAACAAACATAGAAGAGATTCATGACTAACACTAGTACAATAGTGCCCTTCGGTCAAACATTTCCTCTACTAAATGCCAAACAGTCTCCAGTTTCTAGCAATAAAACATGATTTCATTTGTTTTCAGCACTGTTGGAATGTTTCTACTATAGTCCTTAGTCAGAGGAGATATAATTATGGCTATACCTTCCCTGATATTCAATGCTATAAGTGGACATTCAGACCAATTAGAGAGAAGAATGTCTGGAAAAGAGTAGTCAACAGAAAGAAGACTGTGGGCCTTTCAGTGAGAGAATCAGCTAAGGACATTTGGGGTATTAGATACAGGTTTCCTACATGCATGGTGAAATGTTTTGAAAGATAGAATCTGTGAATCGGGGAAAACCTTTCAGCAGAAGCCATCAGGATGATGAAAGGGATCATATCATTTCCTTGCTCAAGGCCACCCAGTGATGTCTCATGGCCATTAGAATGAATCTCGCAGAGGACCTGGCAGAGTCTGCAGTAGGAGACCACACATTCTCTTACTCTTTACCTTCACATTTCAAGTTCTGTAGGCTCGGGTCCTTGATACCTTTCTGACTTCATCTCCTCCACATCCTTATTCACTACACTCCAACTGCAGAAACCGTCTTTCTGCAGCCTGAATATTCTCAAACATTCTTCCTGCCTCTGTACTTGCTGGGCCCTCTTCCCGGGAGGCTCCTCCCCCTCAGTCTTTGCAGAAAGGATTCTCTCTTATTATTCAGAGATGTCTGTGGCTACTGAGTCTAGAAGAGCCCCTCTATTCTCACTTCTCCCAGACCATCACTCTCCATCCTCATGGTTACATTAGATTTTCCTTACGGCTCATTTTGCTATTGTAAATTATTTTACAATTAATTAGAAATTATAAAGCAATTATTTACAATTAAAAATTATTCTAAATCTAAACACTAATTTTATTAGTGTTTCTGTCTGCTGTTTCTCTTGTTCATTGAGAGGCAGAGGTTAAGAAGAGACTCTGGAATTGGTTTGAACCCCAATCTCTACTTATTGTGTGGATGACAATGAGCAAGTTATTTAATTTCTCTGTGCTTCAATTTCTTCATTAATAAAATTGGGATACAAATAGTACCTACCTCCTTAAGGTTGTTGTGTGAATTAAATGAACCAATCAAAATAAATCACTTAAGACAGAGCCTGGCACAGGGTAGCATTAAATAAGTTAGTAGCAGTAGTAAAAGTAGTAATAGTACTTCCACTACTACTAGTACCAGCAGTAGTAGTCTGAGTAGAAGAGTAGCAGTAGTACAGGCAGTACTAGCAGCAGCAGTAATAATGGCTGTAGTACTAGTAGAAACACTAGCAATAGTACTAGTACTAGCTGCAGCAGTAGTAGTAGCAGCAGTAGTACTAGTAGTAACACTAGCAATAGTGCTAGTACTAGCTGCAGCAGTAGTAGTAGCAGCAGTAGTACAAGTAGAAACACTAGCAGTAGTACTAGTGCTAGTAGCAACAGTAGCAATAATACTAGTACTTGTAGCAGCAGCAATAGTACTAGTAGTAACAGTAGCAATAGTACCAGTACTAGCAGCAGCAGTAGTACAAGTAGAAACACTAACAGTAGTACTAGTAGTAGCAGCACCAGTAGTACTAGGTAGTAACAGTAGCAATAGTACTAGTACTAGCAGCAGCAGTAGTACAAGTAGAAACACTAGCAGTAGTAGCAGCAGTAGTACTAGTAGCAACAGTAGCAATAGTACTAGTACTAGTAGCAGCAGTAGTAGTAGCAGCAGCAGCAGTAGTACACGTAGAAACACTAGCAGCAGCAGTAGAACTAGTAGCAACAGCAGCAAGTAGCAGCATCAGTAGAACTAGTAGCAACAGCAGCAGTGGAGCTAATACCAGTAGCAATAGCAGCACTGGGAATAGCAGTACCAGTAACAGCAGAACTTGGCATAATAGCAGCAGCAGAAGTAGTAGTGTCTTCTATTTGAACTGTAAGAATAGGAACTGGATCCTTTAGCTCGATGTTAAATCCCTAATATCCAGCATAGCATTTGGCAATAGTGGATACTCAATCAATATTGGTTGAGTAAATGTTTTATAACAGTGTCTAGAGGAAGATAAGAAATTTTCAGGGGACCAGATCTAAAAAAGCAATTTAAGCCAGTGATGAAAAGAAAGTCATTATTACATAATGATGGGGGAGAGACTGAAGCGTGTTGTTAGCACAATTAGCTGTAACCTGATATTAATGAGGACAAGGTGATAGGTTTGACACCTTTGTTTGTTCCACTTAGGTTTGCTCTCTGGTGCGATCATTTACTCGGCATTCTTATTGCTATTAAGCTGCTTTATGCCTCAATGTCTGGAATCAGGGAAAAGGAGAACAAAGAAATAAACATCCATCCATTGTGGCTAAGGAAAAGTCATCTGAAAATGCATTACTAATAAATAGTGGGGTGATTCTTGGCATTGGCAACATGACAAGAGATTTCAGTGCTAGTTTTCCACAGAGTTCAAACCACCTAGCACGTGTGGTCCCAGAGCAATATTTTCAGGGCTTAACATCTCCCTCCAGAGACTGAAGCTGGAATTTGAGCAATTGGGAATGTTTAGTCTTCTCCTTTCCTGAAATAATTTTAGCTGCCACCAGGTGGTACTAGGTAAGCACATCCAAGCAGGAAAGTCCAAGTTTATCATATACAAAATCGCCTAGAGTGGCAAAAAGTTGTTTTCCTTTAGTATAATTTCTAGAAACATAAATATTGTATAAGACAGAACACACATAACTCTTGGTTTAGAATTTTAAAATGTTTGTTTTTCTCTAAAATTCAAATTGTGCTCAGATTTGGGAGAAAACATCTTCCTGTGGCTAAGATTTTCATATCAGGGAAGCTTTATATTTTACTCAGTGAGTCATACAGATTTCAGGGCTCCAGGGAACATCCACCTTTTCTCTTGGACATTTACCTGGCACTTTGCCAGGAGCTTTTCTTCTACCGTTCCTCCCTGATTCATAGCTATATGTTTCTGCCTGCCTCCACTTACTCATCTGTGAAATGGAGATAGAAATACATGCTCTACTGGGTCCTGCATATGTGAAAACATGTCAAATCTCTGAGGAAAAAGGTAGCTAATCATTACCATTATCATCCTTGTGGATGTTTTCACTGCTCTTTAAGGGCAAAACACTTTCAGTTCGTTTTTTTTTTCTTTTCTTTTATTTGAAAGGAGTTGAATCCCCTTTCTAACCATTTCTACAATGGCAAATGAGGCCACACCAGCCATCTGCAATGCCAGCAGACAGCTATGAGAGGCATCATCAGAGAGAATAATTTCCACTGGCTGAACACAAGCTCTTTGTCACTTACTGCTCTCTTCATTCCTGATCCTTTTACTACACTGCTGTTTGTTGAAGGTGAGTACATCTTTCCAAACAGGCTTTGAAATACAGACGTTCTCTCTCATTTAGATAAGCAATGTCTTCTATTTGTGTCTTCAAACACAAATAGCCTAACTCTTATTTCCAGATGAGTAACTGCCCACCCCTATTTGTCTTCTTGCTCATGAGCCCACTTTTCCAAGTCTATATCTTCAATACTCTTTCTAAAAATTGTATCCTCTCTTTCCTTTCTCTCAGCTCTTCTTTACTCTTCTGAGAGTTTTCTGTTCCTAACTTTTATTATCCTAGAGATTATAGCCAAATGGTCATAAAGAATCAATGATTTTATGAGAGAAATATATAGTTTGCTTAGCCCAATTGCTTGCACTGAAACACCTAGCAAATACCTACAACTGTTTCCAGCAAAGGTTCCTGCTGTGGCCACAGAATGATTGCATTATATCAGAGGTTCTTTAAAATCCTCTTATTCTGGGGAAGTAGAGAGGTGACCCAAAGTCAAGGTGGGGTAGGGAAGAGACAATGGAGATAATATAAATTCTCCCAAAGAGTACATATCACCTTATCAAGCATCTCTTAGTGAAATTGGTTCAAATTCCTAGTCTTACTTAAAAATTCAATAATTGAAGAAGGATTTAGATAATCAAACTAGCACCACTTCATGCACTTAAAATAAAAACAGAATTTCCCTTCCTGCCTTTCTCAACCCATTTTTTTAATAGCTCAACTTAATAGGCTTTGGAAAAAGTAGCTACCAGACATCATATTTTATGGTAGCATGGCTTTTTATTTTTTTTTATTTTTTTGTAGACTCCATATGTTTGGCTTTAGGCAACATGGGTATTTTCTCATTTCAGTTTTCTTCTGGGCAATATGATAATAAGTAATTCATTTATTTTGTTATACCTCTAAGGGATAGCTCAGCTGAAGCCAATAAAAGTCAAAGTTATCATTTACATGGGTATATGGTCCATTTCTGACAATCCTCAAGACCATAGCAGGATATTTATTTTTTTAAACATCTACTTTATATGTACACTTAAGTTTCTCATTCCAAACTAAGCAAATATGAAATTCCAAGGAAATTAACCACATGTGACTATACACAATAGCATTCAAATGGATTTTCTAATGGCTGAGGTAATAAATATATAATCAGATCACTAATATTTATTAAGGGCAAAAGACTCTCCAAGAGACTGTGGCAAGTTGCAAAGGGTATAACCTCTAAGGGTAAGACCTGCTCATTCACCCTCACTGAGAAGATTTCTACCTAATTTACTGAAATTCATTTTTGCTTATTTTAAGTATGCATGCTTGTCCTCTGCTAGGGACAAAGGAAATGGTGAGAAATTTAATAGGGTTTGGCTTATTTAAAAGAACAGAAGGGTATCATGTTTCAGGACGCATTGCATATAGGTCAGGCTTTACCAGCAACCGGATGACTCTGGCATTCGGGCAGTTAGATCATCCTCACTCAATCTCCAGCATTTTCTTCCTTCTGCAAGTTTTTAGCTCTGCCTGCAGACTGTACACTCTCTATGGCTGATATAGGCTCTTAGCCCATTGACCCCAGAACTGAAAACTGACTGTGCACTTCACTAGGCTTTGACTTTGGGAAATTCACTTACTTTGTCTCAGCTTCAGTGTTACCATCTGTCACGCGAGTCCAACCTTACCAACAACAATAATGGCACCAATTCCCAATTCATCAGGTTGATGTGACAGTAAAATGAGAAAACCTTTAAAAATCACGTAGCACCTGCCATCTCGTTGGCAGTCAGGAAATAGTACTTTTCTAGGTGAAGGAAAGGCTTGTCATATTTCATACTTTTGTTAGGCTTTACCTTAGCCCGAGTTTTGAAGGTGACAACATTGTTCCAAAGAATTCCTGTTGCAATTGCCTTGCAGATGCAGTTTTATAAAAGGGACATTTTTGCATAGGATCAAAATAAAAATCAGAAGGGGAAAAGCAAATCTTCAAAGCAAAAACCTCCTGGCTAACCATACCCTGATTTTACTGACTTAAACTGCTAAATCCGAAGCGGCAAGCAACCAAGGGCAACAAGTCCCAAACAGGCACTTGAATCCAATAAAACATTGACCAAAGTGCGGCTTCTCCTCCTCTCTTCTCAATTGACATGGGGAAATGTTAAAGATGATAATAATATATTATAGGTAACATTTCTTATGTTATTTTGTTTCTAAAAAATATGGCCATATTATCTGTAAGACAATTACCAAGAAATTCAGCTCAGCCCTCAACAAAATTAGACAGATGTTCTGAAAATAATATTTTGAATTGATGATTTTGAAATTTAAGTTTTTAAAAAAAGTTCCCCAACATATATAACTCCCACTTCTCTACATGTATGTTAGGACTTCTTTCTGTCTCTTTTGAGTACCATCCCCCTGCCCATAAAAATATCCTGAACTTTTCCTTCATAATACTAACAGCTATCATGGTAATGGATTAATTGCTAATTTAATTATTTAAAATCTAGGTCATTAACTAGAGGGCAAGATCTCTAAGGGCAGGAGTTAAACCTATTCACTACATCATCCCCCAAATCCAGAAAGGGGCTGGGCACATAATAGACCCTCAAGAAAAGTTTGGAGAGGCAGAACAGACCATGGTAAGAAGCCAGCTTTAGACTTAGAACGGCTTTGATTTGAACCCGAACAAAACTCTATACTCTGCATACTTGGGCAAAATTGTTAAGTTCCCCAAAGATTTCCTCTTTGATAAAATCAGAATTATACTTATGTTGTAGAGCCATTATAAAGTATAAAAGAATAATGTATATCAAACACATATGATTTTACCTGATCCATGCCAAGTGTTTCATAATAATTGCTAGCAATATCATGAGTATAACATAGTAGGTACATGTAGATTTAGTCAGTTAATGTCAGGATGAGGGTCAGGCCTGGGACTATTGAAACCTTTCAGAGGCATCTCCCCCACCCCACTTCACAACATCATCCAAATGCCTTTTTAAACTGTACATCCAGCTTCCTGGTTCCTTTTGAAACTTCAACAGAAATCATCTTACAGCACCAAATATATTCTCAATAAAATGTTATATTGCTAAGAGTCTACATCTGGATACAATTCCACTCCTGTTATCAATTAATATTTTGAAGGAAAAAATACATTGTTGTTAGTAGCCATTTATGTCCATCAGGAATATAAAACTATTCAGTTTTATAATCATTATCACAGTAATTATTCAGGTTGATCAACTCTTCATTCAAATGCCAGAGGTCTAGTAAAACATTGAATTCAGGGGAGCTCATTTTCCGCTTCATTTTATTTCTGAAATTTGCATTCCTTTTGCTTTTTATGGCCTTAGCTACACCAGTGAGGCTTTACCATCAAATCATTTGTGTGGCTGAATATCTACAACTTTGTAGCTCAAGTCCATTCCTGTGGTTAAAAATTAAAGAAAAAAAATGTAATGTGGTCTTTCTGAGGAAATAGGATTCTTAAGATATATGAGAAAAAAAATGCCGAAGAATATTTCAAAATTCCTATGTCAGTGTTAATGGTTTTGGCCATTTCACACATCTGAATACAAATTTTGCTCATTCTAAAACTGTAATTCTCCTCGTAAGAGGTTGCACAGGGGGCAGGCTTTTGGCTTGTTCTTGTTACTTTTAATGGTTATATTGTTATAACCATTATAGGTACTATCTACTAAACAATCCTGGGGCATGCGAATCACAGACCTCATGCCCTGTCCTTCAGCTAACTGTGGGAAACATGGAACCTAATCTCTCTTTGGCTGCAATGATTAACAGGATTTCGGGTATGTAGGAAGGCACTTCCCATTAAGAATACAATGTGTGCCAGGGCACCCAGGTGGCTCAGTCAGTTGAGCATCCAACTCTTGGTTTCGACTCAGGTCACAATCTCAGGGTTGTGGGATCAAGCCCTGTGTCGGACTCCCAGACTCCCAGCTCAGTGTCGAGTCTGCTTAAGGATTTCTCTCCCCCCTCCCCCGCATTCTCTCTTTCTCTCTCTCTCTCTCTCAAATAAATAAGTAAATCTTAAAAATGCAGTGTATGCCACACTCCTCTTACCACTTTGAACTAAGTGCAATTTCTCTTTGTTTCTTTTTGGGGGGAGTTGGGGGTGGGCAGGCTACTCCCATGTTCCAGACTTGGGATCAGGTGCTGGAGATTCAGTGATAAACCAGGAGAGATGAACAGTAACCAAAGTAAAAGGTTAGCAAACAGTTATCCACCAACATCCTAAACTCCACAGGCTTAAAAAGTAAACCTAAGGACATTGTACTTTATTTGCCATTCCAAGGGAAAAAAAAAAAAAAAGAAAGAAAGAAAGAAAGAAAGAAAGAAAGAAAGAAAGAAAGAAAGAAAGGCTAAAAAAAGAAAGAAAAAAATCCTAATAGCCAACAAAGAATCTATTTACATATTCTTCCACCTAACCAAGTCCCATGCAAATTAAATGTGTAATTACGTTTAGCTGGTGCAGCTGCCATTACTCCTTCCTCACAGCACTTATTTGTGAGTTTCAAACGTTCATAAGGAAACCGTAAAAGGCAAAAGTAAATGTTTTGAAAAGGAGCTACAGTTTGTCAGCAGTAATCCTTCCCCGGATGGGGAAAGAAAGGTAAATCCTGGTAGATCAGAGAATTGTGGCTTTCAAAAATAATAGCATCGCCTTGAAATTCAATCCGCTAATATCATTTTTCCAAGCAATACCTCTATGAATTCAATTTCTTTGTCATTTATTACAGTAAGAGGCAAAATGGTCCAAAAGAGAATTGCTTGCAGTAAGCACAGAAATATTCTGAACAAAGGTAGCATTTGATAGCATACAAAAACATGGAGAACCAAGTAGCACATTACTTAGCTGGCATTCTCAGTCACCTCATCTGAGAGCTTTGTGTATTTGACAGCAGAGGAAGAAGAAATCAGGTTTATTGGTAATGCTAAGATGTATGATGGGGTGGACATGATATTTTAAAGGACTTTGAAACCAGCATCTTCTGCTTCCACACTTGGAGCCTGGGAAGAATTCATAAATGATCAACCGCATGCAGCTTAATGATGGAAGGTGGACACAGGGTTTCTGACACTTTTTATTCCACAGGCCAGTGTTTCTTACTGGTACAATGCAATCCCCTTTCTGAACACGTCAGGGAGATGGTCCCTAGTGCCGAAGGATGGTGGTCACCGTGCAACAACAGAATGCTAGTTAACTAGGAAATGAGGACCAGAGATCTACATTTTCCACAGTTGGTGCACCTGGTAATGAAACATGGTTGTATCACACTTGGAACATGAACAGTCCCTTGTGGAGGAAATAGATTTTTCCAGAGATCATTGTAGACTCTTAAATGATGGATGAAACCAATTTAAAGGTAGCAGGGTTAGTCTCAAATAATATGGCTTAAAATACTCAAAAGGAAGCAATGTTTTTATTCCTGATGTGTCAGTTCCATTATGCCCTCCTCCTTGACCACGTGGCTATATGGAAAGCAGAAGGACCACAGCTTGGCACGTAGTGGGCATACTACTGAATGGTAGAAATCCTTATTTTTGTTACTATTATGATCCTTCTTCTTTACTACAATGACATGACCTCAACAAATGATGCACTTTTATGCTTCTAGATAGAGATCTTAATTCATTATTCTCCCCAATATTCATCCATTTCACATTGTTTTAAATTATTCTTAAAGATATGAATTACTTTTGAATCCTTTTCTCAGACTTGTAACTTATAAGCAGCCATCCAATTATACTCTGAGGGGAAATTTATTACAGTTCAGGAGAGAAATTTAACTGTGGAGTTTCTACCAGTAGGTAACATCTGCATTTTCATACAGGTAAATAGTTTCATCAAAATGGTACATTGCTTTTAATTCATCAATTTTCGGTCACATCACCAATTTAGTCTCAAGTTGTTTTTTTGCTTCTGAGAAAAACACTCCGTTCGACATACAGATTAATTATAAATCATCTGGTTTTCAGAATACACTCAAGTTAACTGTGTTTTTTTTTTTTACAGTGAGGAAACCAATAGTAACCTGTGAGTATAAAATAAGTGTATAGAATCCTACATGTTTTTATGTTCTGTTAATGTGGACTTAAAATTACAATATCAAAAGAAAACACAGAGCCTATCTGCACCCATTTTATTAATGACAGCTCTCATCTTCAATCCATCTTCAGTTCACTCTTGTCTTAGTCTACTCAGGCTGCTGTAACAAAATAACATGTACTGGGGACATAAACAACAAACATTTATTTCTCACAGTTTGGAGGCTGGAAGTCCAAAATGAGCATCCCAGTATGGCTGGGTTCTTGGTGAGGGCCCACTTCCTGGTTTACTGATGACAGTCTTCTTATAGTATCCTCACATTAGAGAAAGAGCTCCTCTCCTTATAAGAATGGGAATACCATCATGGAGGCGCCACCTCCTTGTCATTACCTTCCAAAATTCCATCCCCAAATAGCACCATATTAGGGCTTCAATGTATGAATTTTGGAGGGGATACAAAAACGTTGGAGGATTTGATACAATCAACCCATAGCAGTCTGGACCAAATGTTTGTATCCCTCTGGCCCCCCAAAATCCATGTCTTTCTCACATACAAGATACATTAATTCCATCCCAAGACCCCCCCCCCCCAAATCTTAACTTGTTCCAGCATTGACTCTAAAGCCTAAAGTCCAAAGTCTTGTCTAAATATCTAACTCAGATATGAGAAAGATTGGAAGTGGGATTCATCCAGAGACAAAATTCCTCTCTAGCTATGAGCCTATGAAATCAAACAAGTGGTATGCTTCCGAACACAATGATGGGAGAGGGGTAGGACAGAGATTCCCATTCCAAAAGCAGGAAACAGGAAAGAGAAAAAGGAGTGATGGGTCCCAAGTGAGTCCAAGATCTAGCACGGCAAACTCCCTGAAATTTTACAGCTGAAAACGATCCTCTCTGGCTCAGTGTTCTACCTTCCAGACTCACTGGGGCGGCAATGTCACTTCCACAACTAGGCTGGGACTGCACTCCAAGGCTTTGAGTGGCTCTATCCCCAGAGCTTCTGTGAGAGCCCGTCTGACCTACTAAAACCCAGGCCATGGCCTTGATGATCTCCGAATTGCCTTCAGGATCCTTCTTCCCTTTTCCTGAAAAAAGCACCCATTTGCAGCTTTCCTTAATTAGGTCCCATCTCCTTCCTCCTCAGTTCAAATTGGAAGTTTCCTGCTGGGGTGGCTGATTAATTCTGTGGTTCACACCCACAGGGATCTCTCTGACAAACGGTCGATTCTTCCATACCTTTACTGTCTTCCAAACACATGTTCTCATTTTTTTGTAATGAGGACAGGCTGAACATTTTCCAAATCTTTAAGTTCTGTCTTTCTGCTCAACGATTCTGTCTTCAATTCATTTCTCTCATCTCTTACTAAGCTGTTCCTTCAACATTTCGCTTAGAAATCTCCCCAGCTGAGTGTCCAATGTGATCACTCACCAGTTCTAGCTTCCAGACTCAGTGTGACCTCTGCTTTTCCATAAGCTGGTGTCTCAGTTTATATACCTTTCTTCTGGAACTGTGCATGGCTTTAGGGACAAAGAGGAGCCTGGTACCTCTGTTGCCAGTGTCTGTTCTTTTTCTTCTTCATTTAAAAAATCTGTTTGGGGGCGCCTTGGTGTCTCAGTTGGTTAAGCGTCTGCCTTCGGTTCAGGTCATGATCCCGGGGTCCTGGGATCGAGCCCCACATCCGGCTCCCTGCTGAGCAAGGAGCCTGCTTCTCCCTCTCCCTCTACCTGCCGCTACCCCTGCTTGTACTCTCTCTCTGTCTAATAAAAAATAAAAAAAAAATTAAAAATATCTGTTTTATTGTAGTAAAATATACATGACAGAAAATGTACCACTTTAACCTTTTTAAAGGTTACAATTCAGTGGCATTAGGTACATTCCCAATGTTGTGTAACCGTCAGCACCATCTATTTCCAGAAATTTCCCATCATCCCAAGGAACAGCTCCATGCTCATTAAGTGATAACCCCTGCCCCTCCCTTCCTTAGTCCCTGGTAACTACTCTTCTACTTTCTGTCTCTATGAATTTGACTACACCGGTTCCTATAAGTGGAATCCTACAATATTCGTCTTTTTTTTTAATGCTTATTTCACGTGGCATAACATTTTCAAGGTTCATCCATGTTGTAGCATGTGTCAGAATCTTATTCCTTTTTATGGCTGAATAGATATTCCTTTGTGTGCATATGCTACATTTTGTTTATCCATTCATCTGTTGAAGGACATTTGGGCTTTTCTCCTTTTGGGCTACTGTGAAGAATGTTGCTATGAATATCAGTGTACACGTATCTGTTTGAATCCCTGTGTTCAATTCTTTTGGGTGTACACCTAAGAATGGGATTGCTAGAGCACATGGTAAATCCATTTTCAGCTTTTTGAGGAACCACTAAACTATTTTCCTCTCAACGCTTCTTTCAATGTGCTTTCAGTCGCCATCTTCCTTACTCTTGGCAGAGCTTTGTCTTGTTCAGTCTTGCCTTCTCATTTTTTACTGTTTTCTGCCCTCTCTCCTGCTTTTTCCATTCCTAAATAAGAGTTAGCTAAGCACCCAATTGATTCATCATAGTCATTGAACAGACTCACATGGAGACGTTTTCACTTCAAGGCAGACAAATGTGAGAATTCTTTATTGAAAAATAATTTTTTTTTTTTTTTTTTTTTGCTACTGGTCTACTTTTTGTTTGTGTTGTTAATCGAGAGGGCTCGAAACTCTTTGGACGGGTAATTTTTTCTTACGTTCTCAAGTGGTACATGCTCTATGCCAGAGATTGGCAAACTCTTTCTCTGAAGGTCAGAGAGTAAATAGGTTTTGCCGCCCACACAGTCTGTGTGGGAACTACACAGCCCTGCCCCTGTTTCACAAAAGTAGGCCCTGATAATGATGGAAATGAATGGGCACAGCTCTGTTCCAATAAATCTTTATTTACCAAAACATGTGAGCTGGATTTGGCCTTTGGCCTGCAGTTATGGATTCAGGTTTTATTCTCAAATTTTTGCCAAATAATTAAGATTAGACCAAAAGCAGTTTTTAAAGTTCCATTCACTTATTTATTCATTTACTCAGCAAGTGCTTAGAGGTAGCAGGCCCTGTTTCATTTTTCCTTGCAGAGACAGTGGAAACTAAGAGAGACCCAGTTCTTGCCCTGATGGAGCTTACATTTTGGAGACAGGAGACAGGACATGGCAATCCAACATGTGTAAATTAAAATCATAATCAGGGCAGGAATATAAACTAAGGCAGTGGAGGATTGGCTGTCGGGGGCTGCTTGAGTCAGCAGTGGCCAGGGAAGGGCTCTCTGAGGAAGGAAGGTTTGAGGCAAGACCTAAAAGATTTACCGAACTCTATGGTTTTGTTGGGGAAGAACAGAGCACATGTGAAGACAAACTGAATATTCAGGAAGACAAGAGAGGTCCCAGGATAGCGAGGTAGGGAGAAGGAGCTGATGTCATCACAGAAGCAGAAAAAGTCAGGTTCAAGAATGACTTGCACATCCCGATATGTAATGCTACCAGGCCAAGCAGGCACTTGTTGCTGAGGGTAACAGAGAGAACAATTTACATATGCTCCTGCTCTGTGCAGCTTTACTTTTATAGGGAAAGATAGCAGCAATCCCAAGATAAAGCTACGAACAGAACCAGCCTCACGGCTGGGCAATTCTTATGATTCCACAGCCCCCCGGCCCCTCACTCCTGCCCCACTCAGAGGGCCTCCAGGCTTGGTCTCATGCTCTGATGTGGCCATTTTTAAAATTCTTAATAGTTTCTCAGCACAGGCCCTACATTTTTATTTTTCACTAGGCATTCAAATTATTTCATCAGTCCTATCTATGATGGGGCCTAGCCAGAGGCTACAGAAGCCCAGAACAAATGTCTAAATAGATTCTTTGGAAGAAGAGGAGGAGGTAAGGGAAGATTTCCCACCCAAGCCATGGATCATCTGTTAGTTGACATAGGAGGACTAGGGAGAGGAGGTATCCAGGTCACCAGAACAAGGAAAGAGACGCAGGTGAGAGATAGTAACTGGAAGAAGGTCCAAGTGTTTGAAATACCAGTGAACATTTGTTTGCAGATTTTATTTATTCTTTTTTTTTTTCTTTTTTGTCTGGTTGCTTGTTGCAGAAGAGTAACAATGAAGACTCATCAATGATCATAGACCAGGCTATCTCACAAAGTTGCTGCAAATATACTGTTGGTGTTGTGTAAGCTATTTTTTTTAGGATCAATTAGTTAATTGCTTGTTGCTTTAATTACTCTTTAATTACTCACACTTCTTTTAAAGCTTTCTTTATGTGTCACACTGAGCCAAGGATTTGGAAGTAAAGAAAGCAGAGATATTCTTTAAATGCCGACTAAAATAAGCTAGGATGATAGGCATGGTATTTAAATAGGGTCCCGCTCATGCTTAGAGAAGTGTTTTATCAGCTGCCTGACTCCAGTAAAAAATATGGAAAAATATAATATTTTACTCTGGGTAATGTCTAGGTCTGCAAATCTCTCTCAAGCAGGCACTCAGTATTGATCACATCCTGCAATTTGAAAATGTATTCTAAAACTACAAGAGGGGAACGGCAAAAATCATTACGTGTTTCCTAACATCTTACTTGACAGTAAAGCAAATCAAACTCCTGAGTTTTTCAGTGCGTAAAAGGGGAGGCCGATGTGCAGCAATGTGAGTGACTCTGCCTGGGACATCTGAAAGCACAGAGCAATTTGGGAGAATGGAACAATGGAATTTCATTGAAGATACTTTCACAGATTTTAGTTTATCAAGTGTTTTTTTTTTTAATGATTTTGCTACTTTAAAACTTTCTCCCTAATTCTGCCTGTTTTGTATTCATAAGAATTTCACTTAAGCACCAATGAGCAATTACAGCTTTCTCCTTAAATGATTATCCAAAATGTAAAATGAAAAAAACAGTTTGTCCATGTCTCCTTCTGGCACTTCTGTTTAAACCTGTCCACCTTATTAATCTTTGCATGAAAATGTGGTTTATTGGTCAATCGCATAGTATAATGTAGGCACTTGATAAATGTTCAAGGAATAAGTGGATGAAAGAGTGAATAAATGAGTAAAGGAGTAAGCCTGTATCTCAACTCAGCCACAGTAATAAATAATCTTGGATTCTAATGGTCTCAGTATAATCTATGAAGCTTCTGACCTATGAATTATTTTCTAAAAACTTTAACTCCTCCAAAGATATGACCATCCTTTGTGGCCACGTTCCTGAGACAGGGTAATTAGAATCTAAGTGGAAATGTTTTACGGCTTTTCCAGACCTCCCCACACAACCCCCCATGCTTTTTTCTCTTGTCCTTCTGTAAGCCTGACTGTCAATGCACAAAATGACATAGAAGGTCAAGCACTCCAGACGGCGGAATCTCTGTCAGCCAGGCTTCCTGAGGGACTATGTGATGCAGTGCCCCCTGCTGCAACTTTGCACTATGGCAGCAAGGAATAAACAGCCATGGTGCTCAGGCACTGGTATTTCAGGGGTTGTTGTCGTTGCTGCTAAAGCAGACATTTTTTCGTTAACATATTCCCCCTGTCCATACCGAGCTCCCTCCCTCCAAATGGTTTTGCTCCTACTGTTCTGATGGTGCCCTGTTCATTCCTACCTAATCTTTAGGTCTCAGCACAAGTATTACTTCTGAAGGGGAAAGTTTTCTTCCTCATTAGTGACATCTCTATATTCTCCTCAGCATTATTTGACTTTTCTTTTTAGCATTTATCCAGGGATTGCCACGATGTCTCCTTCCACAAAGTGACTGATGACTTCGAAGTGGCTCAGGAGCTATGGGCATCTACCAGGAGGCCAGGGCAGAAGTGCAAGTTAGTACATACGAAACACCCTACTGGACACACAGAGATGACTGATGGAGGTGGTTGTCAATGCAATACAGGCGGGAATAAATTCAGATATTAATATAGGCATTCATAGAGATACCACACTGCAAGTATGGTTCCAGAACACTGCAATAAAGTGAGTATCTCAATAAAGCAAGTCAAATGAATTTTTTGGTTTCCCAGTGCATATAAAAGTTGTGGTTATGCTACAATGTAGTCTATTAAGAATGCATTAGCATTATGTAAAAAATGCATGTAACTTAATTTAAAAATACTTTATTGATAAAAAATGCTAACTATCATCTGAGTTTTCAGTGGGTTGGAATCTTTTTGCTGGTGGAGGGTCTTGCCTCGGTGTTGATGACTCCTGAGTGATCAGCATGGTGGTTGCTGAAGGTTGCAGGGGCTGTGGCAATTTCTTAAGATAAGACAATAGTGAAATTCACCATGTCAATTGACTCTTCTTTTCATGAACGATATCTCTGTAGCATGCATTGCTGTTTGATAGCATTTTACCCACAGTAGAACTTCTTTCAAAATTAGTCAATCCTTTCAAACCCTGCTGCTGCTTTATCAAATAAGTTTACTAGACCCTTTGTTGTCATTTCAACAATCTTCTCAGCATGGTCACCAGGAGGAGATTCCGTCTCAGGATACCACTTTTTTTGCTCATCCCTAAGAAGCAACTCCTTCTTCGTTTAAGTTTTATCACGAGATGGCAGCAATTCAGTTACAACTTCAGACTCCACTTCTAATTCTACTCCTCTTGCTCTTTCTACCACATCTGCAGTTACTTCTTCCACTGAAGTCTTGAGCCCCTCAACATCATCCATGAAAGTTGAGATCAACTTCTTCCAAACTCTTGTTAATGTTGATATTTGGACCTCTTTTCGTAAATCACGAATGTCCCTAAATGGAATGAGAGTAGTGAACATTTTCTGGATGGTTTTCAATTTCCTCTGCCTGATCCATCAGAGGAGTCACTATCTATGGCAGCTATAGCCTTACAAAATGTATTTCTTAAATAATAATTCTTGAAAGTTGAAATTACTCTTTGATCCACAGGGTGCAAAATGGGTGTGGTGTTAGCAGGCATGCAAACAAAATTAATCTCATACATCTCCATCAGAACTCTTGGGTGCACTGTCAATGAGCAGTCAAATTTTGAAAGGAAACTATTTTCTGAACAACAGGTCTCAACAGTGGGCTTAAAATATTCAGTAAACCATATTGTAAACAGATGTGCTGTCATTTAGGCTTTGTTGTTCCATTTATAACGCATCAGCTGAGTAGATTTAGCATAATTCTTAAGGGTCCTAAAATTTTTGGAATGGTAAATGAGCATTGGTGTTAACTTCAAGTCACCAGGTGCATTAGCCCCTAACAAGAGAGTCAGCCTTCCCTTTGAAGATTTGAAGCCAGGCACTTACTTTTCTCCGGCTGTGAAAGTCCTCAATGATATCTGCTTCCATTAAGAAATCTGTTTCATTAACAATGAAAATCTGTTGTTTAGTGCAGCCCCCTTCGCGAATGATCTTAGCTAGATCTTCTAGAGACCTTGCCGCAGCTTCTACATTAGCGCTTACTGATTCATCTTCCACTTTGATACTATAGAAATGGCTTATTTCCTAAAACCTCATAAACAAACCTCCACTAGCTTCACATTTTTCTTCTGCCACTTCCTCACCTCTCTCAGCTTTCATGGATTTAAGAGTTAGGGCCTTGCCCCAGATTAGGTTTTGGCTCAAGGGAATGTTGTGGCTGGTTTGATCTTACTAATGAGACCACTAAAACTTCCTCCCATCCATATCAGCAATCAGGCTGTTTTGCTTTCTTGTCATTTGTGTGTTCACTTGAGTAGCAATTTTAAGTTCCTTCAAGACGTTTTCCTTTGCATTCACAGCTTGGCTAACTCCTCCAGGAGACCTAGCTTTCAGCCACAGCTTTCAACATGCCTTCCTCACTAAGCTTAATCGTTTCTTAATCATTTCTTTGAATTAAAGTGAGAAATATGCACCTCTTCATTTCACTTGAACACTTAGAGGCCATTGTAGGGTTATTAATTGGCATAAATTTAACATCGTTGTGTCTCAGGGAAGAGAAAGGCTCCAGGAGAGGGAAGGGGGATCAGTTGGTTTGTGGCACATTCAGAATACACACATTTATCGATTAAGTTTGGTATCTTATACAAATGCAGTTTGTGGCACCACATGCAATTACAATAGTAACATCAAAGATCACTGATCTCAGATCACAATAACGAATATAATGACAATGAAAAAGTTTGAAACGCCATGAGAATTACCAAATATGACACAGAGAAATGAAGCAAACAAATGTTGTTGGAAAAATAGAACTGATAGACTTGTTCACCACAGGTTTCCCACAAGCCTGCAATTTGTTTAAAAAACTGCAATATCTGTGAAGCACAATAAGGCAAAGCACAATAAAACAAGGTATACCTGTACAATAAAGTCTCATTTATGTCAGCAGCCTTGTAAACTTTTAGAAACTTCATGTTAGAAATGTTTGTGAATGAAAGACTCACTGACAATCTAGCCATCCATGAAAAAGCTAGGAAGACTTTTATAAAATGTCTCAAGACCCACATTCATTTTTTGAAACCATGCAGCTCAGAGTGACCACACTCTGAGCAGTGACACACTGCTTTCAGCCACTAGATTTCCAAAAGGTCCTTACTGGAGCTGTGTAGTTGGAAAGAAGGCATGGAATTAAATGGGAGCATTGGCTGCCATTCAAGAAGCCAAAGAAAGAAACCAGTAACAGCTATTTTAGTTTAGTTTAGCTTTCTCATGAGTTATTCCTCAACATTGACAGTTATTTGTTCTCTACAAAACAACTTCCTTCACTTGGAGTCCAGCTCAGAACAGCCAGGGTGCAATGCCTCATTGAGAATGTTGTACATAATGAGCTATCACCTCAAACCTGGCAGAATGGCTTGTATCAAATAGACAGGGAATAACAATTGTTGGTGAGGGTGTGAAGAAAAGGGAACATGTGGGCACTGTTGGTGGGAATGTAGATTGGTACAACTACTGTGGAAAACAGTATGGAAACCCCTCAAAAAATTTAAAAAATAAAAATACCATATGATCCAGTAATTGCACCACTGGGTATTTACCCAAAGAAAACAAAAACATGAATTCAGAAAGATATACGTACCTCCGTGTTTATTGCAGCATTATTTTTAATAGCCAAGATTTACAATAGCCAAGTGTCCATCAATAGATGAATGGATAAAAAAAGATGTGGTACATGCACACATGTGTGTGTGCACACGGACACTGTAATATTACTCAACCATAAAAAAGAATGAGATTTTACCATTTGCAACAAAATGGATGGACCTAAAGGGTATTATGCTAACTGAAATAAGTCAGAGAAAGACAAATATCATATGGTTTCACTTAGATAAAACCTAAAAATCAGAACAAATGAACAAACGAAAACCAGAAACAGAATAATAAATACAGAGAACAAAGTGGTGGTTGCCAGAGGGGAAAGTGTTGGGGTCATAGGCAAAATAGGTAAAGGGTATTAAGAGGTACAAACTTCCAGTTATACAATAAATGTCACAGGAATGAAAAACACAGCATAGGGAATGTAGTCAATATCATAATAACACTGTATGGTGACAGATGGTAACTACACTTACCATGGTGAGCAGAGCATAATATATAGAATTGTTGAATTGCTAAGTTGTACACCTGAAACTCATATAACACTATATGTCAACTGCACGTCAATTAAAAAAATTAAGAAAAAAACTGCACAACAAACTATCAACAAAATGAAAATGTAGACTCCAGAATGGGAGAAAATATTTGCAAATCATATATCTGATAAGTTGCTAATATCTAAAATATATAAAGAATTCATACAACTCAATAACCAAAAAAAAAAAAACAATTAAAAATGGGCACAGGAAGTGAATAGACATTTTTTGAAGAGGATACATAAATGGCCAATAGATACATTAAACGGTATGCAACATCACCTGTCATGTGGGAAATGCAAACCAAAACCACAATGAGATGTTACCTCATGCCTGTTAGAATGGCTATCACCAAAAATATAAGAGGTAACAAGTGTTGAAAGGATGTGGAGGAAAGGAAAACCTTGTATTCTTTTGGTAGGAAAGTAAATTGGTAGGAAAGTAAATTTCTAAATATAGAAAACAGCATGGAGTTTCCTCAAAAAATAAGAAAATATAGGGGCGCCTGGGTGGCTCAGTCAGTTAAGCATCCACCTTTGGCTCAGGCATGATCCCAAGGTCCTGGGATCAAGCCCTGCATTGGGCTCCCTGCTGAGCAGGGAGTCGGTTTCTCCCTCTCCTCCATGCCCAGGCTCTCTCTCACTGTCTCTGTCTCTCAGATAGATAGATGGATGACAGATAGATAGATAGATAGATAGATAGATAGATAGATAGATAGATGATAGATAGATAGATAGATAAATGATAGATGATAGAGAGATAGATAGATAGATAGATGATAGATGATAGATAGATAGATGATAGATAGATGATGGATGGATAGATGGAGAGATAAATGATAGACGGATGATGGATGGATGATAGATGATGTATGGATGATAGATGATAGATGAT
The DNA here is from genome assembly GCF_009762305.2 of Zalophus californianus. Taxonomy (NCBI): domain Eukaryota; kingdom Metazoa; phylum Chordata; class Mammalia; order Carnivora; family Otariidae; genus Zalophus; species Zalophus californianus. The sequence goes on from NC_045596.1 coordinate 16,791,417, forward strand.
AGATAGACGGATGATAGATGATAGATGACGGATGATAGATGATAGAAGTACCTCACGATCCTACTATGCCACCTTTTGGGTATATATCCAAAGGGAATGAAAACAGGATATTGAAGTGAAATCTGCATTCTTATGTTCACTGCAGCATTATTCACAATATCCAAGACATGGAAACAATCTAAGTGCTCCTCAGTGGATGAATGGATAAAGATGTGGTATATATGCGCAACGGAATATTATTCAGCCATGATAAAGAAAGAAATCCCGCCATATGCAACAACATGCTTAGAACTTGACAGCATTACACTAAGTGAAAAAAACCAGATAAAGACAAATACTGCGTGATATTACTTAATATGTTAAATCTAAAACAAAACAAAACAAAACAAAAAACCAACCTTGAACTTAGAGTAGAAAATTGTTGACAAGGGATAGGTAGTGCAGGAAATAGGAAGAGTTAGTAAAAGGGTACAAACTTTCAGCTATAAGACGACTAAGATCTAAAGATCTTATGTAAAACATGGTGACTAGAGTTGATAACACTGTATCGTATAATTGAAATTTGCTAACAGTAGAAGGTGAATGTTTTCACACACACACACAGATAAATATGTGAAGTGGTGGATGTGTTAATTAACTAGATAGGCAGAATCCTTCCACAGTGTATGTGTATATCAAATCACCAAGATGTATACTTTAAATAAAGGAAACTATATAGAAAAAAACTAAAAGAATGTTGTGACCTTTTTCTGCTCAGGTAGACTCTCACTCTCCAGTGTGTTGAACCCTGGTGCTAATCCCAAAGATTCTGTCTCTGGAAGGCAGGGGACTGCCTGATGACACTGGCTGGCTCGCTCTCACTTTGTGAGAAGGAAACAAAATCCTGTAAGCAAACGAAGTCCGTGTGGCCAGCTACCTGGGCATCCCCAAGCCTCCCAGCCTCCCCTTTGCCTCCATGCTCTATTTCCATGATCTCGTCTTCTTGTTCTCATATGTCAAATACTTCACCCCGGAGGCATGAATTTCTCAAAGAACTCTGGTGTACTTAATGATTAAAGTAATATAAATACAGCATCAAGCGTGCTCAATTAGTGAAGAAAAGGGCAGCACTAGCACGCATGCTATTCTAGCTTATTAGCGCTGTGCCATCTCAGCATTTCTCTCCTGGCATAGAGAGCACTGCGTGTTTCATTTTAATAGAACACATGTTTCTATTCACAACTCTCATGTGGATTTTCTTCTCTTAATTAAGGCATTATATCTAATCTCAGTCTTAGTGTGTTTACTCATAATAAGTATTTATCCTACTGCCTTTTTTTTTAAAGATTTTATTTATTCATTTGAGAGAGAGAGAATGAGAGATAGAGAGCACGAGAGGGAAGAGGGTCAGAGGGAGAAGCAGACTCCCCGCCGAGCAGGGAGCCCGATGCGGGACTAGATCCCGGGACTCCAGGATCATGACCTGAGCCGAAGGCAGTTGCTTAACCAACTGAGCCACCCAGGCGCCCTATCCTACTGCCTTTTTGATAGAGTAGAAACATGTCTTAGTCATCCACCTCAATGGGACACACAACCTCTTTAACCCAAAACTATGCTTTCCCTGCAGAACCAGGATTTTACACCATGTTGATGCCAGAACTTAGCAAGCCTTCCTGGCTTTTGAGAAAATCTTCTCAGTACCTCTCTGTAGAGCTGGTGTCATGGGTGTGTCGTAGGACCTTTTGCTTACAAGGTCCCCATGCTCGGTTTAATGTTCTGCTACTGCCATCATAGAATTCTTAATATTTAAACAAAGGAACAGTATTTTCATTTTACACTGGCCCTATATCTATGCAAATACTTATAATAAAACAAAAATACAGGTCCACATGTCACATAATGCTCATTATTCAGGAAAAAGAGATACAGTCTTGTCTCCTTATTCAATGTGATATTGAGGTAGAAAATATATACGGTACACAAATCTTAAGTGTATATCTTGGCGAATTTTTGTATACACATACAAAATGAAAACACACACGTAAGTACCACCCAGCTCAAGATACTGAACGTTTTTAACTCATATATCCCTCATATTTCTACTCAGTCATTACATGCCTACATCAGGAGGAACCATTTATTTATTTATTTGAGAAAGAGAGCATGTGTGAGAGAGAGAGAGAGAGCACAAGCAGGGGGAGTGGCAGAGTGAGAGAGAAGTAGACTCCCCACTGAGCAGGAAGCCCAATGTGGGACTCGATCCCAGGACCCTGGGATCATGACCTGAGTCTAAGGCAGATGCTTAACCACCTGAGCCACCCAGGCGCCCCGAGGAACCACTATTCTGACATATCACCAAAGTATTAGTTTTGCTTGTTTTTGAACTTCATATTAACGGAATCATACACATAAGCCATTTATTGTGCTTGTTTTTTTTTCCTTTTATCATTATATATGTGTGATTCATCCACGATATGGCAGTAGTATATTGTTTCTTTATTGCTGAGTCCTGTTGCATTATATAAATACAACCATTTTACTGTTGTGGATATCTGGGTTGGTTCCAATACTTGGTTATTATGAATACGACTGTCATGAACATTCTTTCACACGTCTTTTGTAGATGTTTGCACTTTTTTTTTGGATAGATACCTGAAGTGGAATTGCCGGTTTACAGTGTAAACTTATGTTTTGCATTAGTAGATACCAGTACAGACGTTTGCATACCCAAAGTGATAACTTTTTGTACTGCAGTATCCATGCCTTCATCATTTAAAACATGTTTTGATTCCAGTGCAATATGTTGAATTCTATCACATATTTTAGGTCTTTTAAACTCTTTGAGATAGATCACCCTTTGAGACAGGAAATTCTCTCAACTTTCACAGATTTTTTTTTTCCATGTTAAGATTTAGGGAATCTACAACCCGACCAAGGTCTGAGTTAGTCAATGGCATCAGATCTAGATCTGATACTAGTTTAGTTTGTATTGATATGCAACCTATCTGACTTTATTGCACTTACATATTAAAGAGTAGTCATAACAAGAAAGTCACAGAAAGGTCCAGGAGAGCACCAATTCAAATGCCTGGCATATTAAATGCTTAATAAATATGTATTGAACTGTGACTATCCTAGCAGTTAGAAACAAAAATCTATTAAGCAATCGATATTTTTTCTGAATATTTTCTTTTCAGTTACTTATCATTCACAGCTCTAAAAATATCTTAACTCTGGATTCGATGATCCCAGGGGCACAAATATGCTTGTGTCTTACCAATAAGGAAAGAAAATCACAATATGTTGCTTCAAACCTTAGAGTGAGGAATCAACTTCAACCACTTCATTTAATAAGTCAAGATATTCTTGCAAAACATTTAAAAAAGAAGTATTAACAATGATACGTGGAACTCTATAGAAACTTTCTGGTCTTTCTCTTTCCAAATGTAGACTTTCCCCATACTCTTCTCCTATAAACTTTTATGTCACATCGTTTTACTAGAGAATGTGGTTTGAGGATTTACATAAGACTGCAGATGCCTGTATCACAGTGTCCAAATGTGAGCTCCATGAAGCCCTCTGTTCTAGCAATATCTATTCGTGCCCAACATGCTTTAACCTGAGGCACTAATGTAGTGCAAGCTAACTCAAATCTTTTAATTACTGCAGTCCAGAGGCTGGCATGCTTTAAAAACATTCAAGTTGAAAGGACAACAAGTAAAGAATGATGAAAGAGAAAGATATGAAAAAGGGGATGGAAAACATGATTAAATATCAGAGAAGAATTCAGAAGTAATGCCCACAGGACCCCGAAGTGCTCACATACTTTCAATTAATTAGCCAGCGGCACAATACTATGAATTGTGAGCATCTATTGTCCATTTATTATAGTCTTTTTAAAATGAGTAAAATGCTTTTTACTTAATGTTGGCAAATCAATTTTCTCAAAACAGAAATATCTATACTGTTTTGCATTCAGTAGGTGTCATCTTCCAATTAATCTAGACCTTTCTGAGGTCAATAACCCACACTCCATCCTAGGTTTTTTTCTATGTTGCAAAATCTACTTCCTCATTACCAATCGCATATAAAATAACTACCTTTATAAAATGCCTACTATGTGGGTGAAGTATCCTAGTGTATGCTATTCACATCTATGCCCACCATTATAATTCTAGAAGGTAGGTAAAAATTTCTTTTTTAAAAGTTTATTCGTTTATTGAGAGAGAGAGAGAGAGAGAGAGAGAGAGAGAAGGTGGTGGGGAGGGGCAGAGGGAAAGGGAAAGAGAGAATCTCAACAGACTCCACACTGAGCAGGGAGCCCGATGCAGGGGTCAATCCCATGACCCTGCAATCATGACCTGAGCAAAAACTGAGTCTGATGCTTAACTGACAGAACCACTCAGGCGCCCCGGTAGGTAAAATTTTAAGCCTCACTTTAGAGACATGATTCAGAGAGCTGAAGTAATTTGCACAAGTACCCAGATCTAAGAAGTGGCAGGTCAGACCTGGTGGTCAGATCTGTCTCATTTGAACCCTGCTCTTCCCACTTGTTTATATTGGTTCTTCCATCATATTTCTTCATGCTTCCTATGCCTCTTCTACCATATTCGTTCATGCTTCTTATGCATCTACTTATACATCCTATAATGGGCTAGGTAGGTGCCCTGCTTGCTACTACTTCACTACAACCTAGGGAAGGCGCTTGCTCCTTCACTAAATAAAAACAAAGGGGCAAAATCTAAAAAGACTCCTGGGTTCACACCTTACATTTGTGGGCCATGATAAGAATACAATGGAAGCTCTTGGATGATGGCCTGTTCTCTTCTAGTCTCATCCCTAGTTCAGTCCTGCACAGTAGGGGCCTTGCATAAGTATGTATGGATACTCCAGGCCATAAGTCCAACCTCACTCCACACCCTCCACAAATAAGCAACATTAGCTATTCTTCCAGGCTAGAATAACACATACTTTTGTGCAGTTGACCACTTATAAGTTGAACTCAGAAAATTCGCTCATGCTGTCCTAAAAACAGACTTGGGCCACTTGGGTAAGAGATTCTGAGGTGCTGGGTACTCAGAATGTGGAACAGAAGGCAGAGTGTGGACTCCAGATGATCAGGTCTCTGTGGCCCTACAGGTAGGGGCATAGCTGGAAGAGACCTTCTGGAAGAGACCCCTCAAATTCATTGTACCTGTGGGTCTTCAGATGGTGTTTATTGACTAGCTGCTTGGCAGGAAAAAGGAGCATTGCAATAAATGGGATCATTCCAGAAATCAAAGAAAAGAGCCCTAATCATAGTTTTACTTTATTCCTTGGAGTTGCTAATTATTCACCATCTACAAGACAATTTCAGCTTACTCGACTTTGATTCCAACTGAGAACAGCCAAGTTACAATGCCTCATTAAGAATGTTGTGATTTTTTTCTGCCTGGGCAGACACACATCTCCAGCTTGCTGAGCCTGCATGCCAGCTCTAGAGCTCCTGCCTCTGAAAGGCAGGGAACTGCCCTGTTCACACCCCTGCTGGCTCTCACTCTGTAGGGAGCAGGAACCACTTCTGAGCGGAAGCAAGGTAAGTAATCATGCATCCTTCTAAGAACCTTATGTCAAATAGTCTATCTATGAGGCAACCTCATATGTATTTCTTCAGAATATCTTAAAGAATTTTGGTGATACACGTGATGTATAAGATAGCAGGAAATGAGAGGTGGTAGACTGATCTAAGTTTACTAATTAGATATATCTCAAGTTTCTCTTTTTGGTAGGGAAAATTACCCAAAGTTCAACTCCCTGCAAGGGCTGGTTCTCTTTTTTCCTGTTTTCTATCCCAAGATGGCCCCTAGGTAGAAAAATATTTTTTCTCATGCATGAAGTGAGGGGGAAACTTACTTCATGCTCACCCTTGGGTTGGTTTCCATTGCAGAGCTCACTTGTTTTAATCCCAGAATTGTCCAGTTGGTATTTAATGATGGGAGTGGGTAAGAAATCCTTTTGACTTTGACTATCACCACCCACTTTGAACCCATACAACTTTATTTCCTCCACCCTTCCTGTTTTGAAGATAACTCTATGTTTATATGCCTTTCCTTGGTTTGGTCTAATAGGAGAAAAAAACTGAGTTGAATCTGGGTCCTGTCACGGGTTTGCTACTCCCCTGATGCAAGATGTCCTTGGATCTCTTTGAGACTTCGTTTTCCTCTCTCTCTGAAACCTAACAGCATAACGTGTTCTTGCTATAACATAGATTTAAGGATCAAAAAGCTATATGGGTTAAAGGAACTTTGTCAATTATAAAGTGCTTGCAGAATGGTAGGGTGGAAAAAATGTGGGATTAAGAGTCATGTGACCCAGCCTTAAGCCCGGGCTCTGCTAATGACTGGTTTTGGATTCACAATATGCAAAATGACCAGACAATTTTGACTTTCCTTAGAGGTCTAATAATCCATGAAATTAAAATGTCAAGTATTAAAAAAAAAATCTAAATTCAAACCTTGAATCAGGAAATAAAAACTGATCTCCTATAGATTTTAAGATTTTAAATATGGTAAATTGCACATAAACAGAAGGAGAGATTGGATTTGGGAGATTTCACTTAAAATAAGCTACCTTCTCAGAGAGAGAAACATCATATGGGATCTTTTATGATTTAATTCACTTGCTCAGCAAATATTTACTGAGCATCTATGAGGGGCATAGGAATATTCTATACATAGCTGGGAGGCAGAAAGATGAGAACGTCAGTGATCCTTTATGCTTTATCTCAAAGGACTTACCATTCAGTGATGTAGATAGGCACAAAACTAACTACAATAATGAAACTTTGTCATGGTTACCAAAGAGAGCTATTTTTAAAAGTTCCACTGGGATGTAAGAGAAAAGGGAATGTATCTGCTCCATGAAAGACTTGATTACGGATTATTGGAAGTTTCAGTGAGAAGCTGGAGACCATCTCTTAAGGATGCAAGAGAGAATATCAGTGTGCTCTGTGACTACTAGATCAAAACTCATTGCTTTACAATTCTCTGAGTATAATTCCATGTGTACTTTATGTATCTTAGTGGGTGTCCATGTGATTCTTTTCTGAGGGCGTGTTCTAAGTTTGGGCATGAATGTGCCTGTGTTACCTGTATATAGAGTATTTTATCTGGGTCTTTGTATCTTTTTGCTCTTTTTACACACCACTAATGAGGAAAGCCTTGAGGTGGACCCAAAGAAGAAACATGATGGAACATCTGCTTCAGGGAGCTTCTAGTCTAGTTGGTGAAATAAAAACCAAGATAATAATTCTTTGACTGGTATATGTGAGGCACTATGCATGCATGATCTCATTTAGCCTTCCCAACCATGTAAGCCAGAAACTGTGATTAGACCCATTTTCCAGATGAGGCACCTGAGGCTTAGAAAGTCTAAGTAACTTCTCTTAGGGGTGTAGCAAGTAAGTGGTGGGCAAAGCCTCAAAGACTATATTTAATACATACTTACATAACACTTAACCCTGTGTTTTATAAATAGTAACTTCTTTTTAAATCTTTAACACCTTGGGTGGTACTAGTAGTACCCCCACTTTATAAAAGAGGAAAAAGAAAGGGACAGAGACTCGGTGACTTGCCTGAGGTCACACATTTAACAGGTGGTACATAGCTGATGTCTGAAGCCAAGTGGTCTGGCTCCCAGCACTTGGGGGCAACCACTCTGTGAGCTGCTTCTCAAATCCAGTGAGGTCTGAAAGCCCTACCAGTTAACCACCACACTGAATGGCCTCTTTCTCTTGCGTGTTCTTTTCTGAAGACAAACAATTGCAATATAACATCAGTGACACCAAGAGAGCTGTGAATTCAACAACCTCCTTCGGGCGCCAACATACCATTCTTTCCAGCCCTGGCCCACACTTGGCCATTCTTTTCCAGTGGCTTTAATTAAATGTTAACGTTCATTTGCCCTTTTCCATTGTATTCACGATAACCTTTGCTTCCTGTTGACTCTAGATAAGCTTCACTCCATGACAGGTACCAAACAGGTTCATCTTGATAGAAAGTAAAGAATAGGGACTCTTTGATCTGCTCCACTGACATATTTTAAAATACCAGCTGGGACATTTGTTTTGTACTGACTTCTTTTACGTAATGTCAGGATAATAAATTATTTCTGGAAACTGCAGTAACCAAAAGATTTGAGTCCAAATTAGTCATACTAAGTGGCTATGACCTTTCTGAACAGTCAAACAGACTATGTTGAGAGGGTTTTTTTTGTTGTGGGGTTTTTTGTTTTGTTTTGTTTTGTTTTCTTCGGGGGGGGGGGTTGCTTTTTGCTTTAGATAGTTGTGACTACCTCATGGAGAGAGGTCCCCGGTGGGATGAGGACTCAATCTCACAATTCACTGACCTGGGGGAATGGTATAACGAGGTTCTCTGAATGTCTACTTGAACATTCTCTCCCTCTGTTGGGAATGGAAAGGCTTCTTGCTAAAGTAGAAGGAGAGGTGGGCTGAGAGCAGGCCTCCACATGCCTGGCTTTTGCCACTGACGTTTTATGTGACCTTGAGCACGTCTCTCACTTTCTCCGAAGCCTCCGCACTTTATTGCTCTAAAGGTTATATTGCGTCAACACTGCATCATTGTTCAGACTTACTGAAGAATGGCACCGTGGCAGGCACGTAACATCGCCAATTTACTCCACAGAACAAACCTATGAGGTGGCTATTTTATCCACACAAAACTGGCCCTTAGAAAAGTTAAGCAATAGGCTCATGTTCCCAACACAGCTGATGGGAGTGGAGCCAGGACTCTTTACCAGAGCTTGTCCCGTTGCGAAACCAGAGGCAGTCAGCTCTACACCTCACTGACAATGCATGGTCCCTTTAGACCTACTGCATTTTGGTGTTGCTACTTCTTCCCATTTCTCTCCTGAAAATGTCAACTGTTCACGGTTCTTGGTAACCCACTGCAACTTTGAGATAGGGAAACCACAGGACTCTACAAAAATCTGCCTTTTCCTCCTTTTCCTGCTTTTATTTTTGCTAGGACCCGCATCTTCACCCTACTTTCCACATGCCTCATCACGTCCTTCTTGTAAGGGACAAGGAGTTAATGATTCTCTAGAATAGGTAACATCTAAGGAGGGACCAGGGAGAATGACCAAAGGCAGGCATCATATGTGCATTCCGGACCACAACAAGGCCCTTGGCTCCAAGAAATAACACCTGGGCCCTCATCTTCCTTCTAACCAGTTCCTGGATGCCTGAGGGGACACGTACATCAGACACCATACACAATAAAAACCCCAGACACTGAACAAAGACTCATGCTCCTTTCCTTTCTGAGTCTCCCAGACACTCTGTCTGTATCTCCCAGGCACTCTTGTCTGTACCTGCTCTCTATAACTTCAGTAAATTCTGCTTTTACCTCCTGCTGGCTTGCATTTGACTTCCATCCTAGGCCCAGCCAGGGACCCTCTTGGCTGGTCCTGTGGGACCCCCTCTGGGTCCCTGGACAGGCCTGATGCCATCAACTTGAGTTACTACTTCCCTGACAACATTTGCCTTCCCAGACTTTGAAAATTAAACATATTCCTGGTTAGCCCGATTGTCACAGGCTGTATCTATAAAGTCTCTTAAATTTTACAGAAAATAGGGGATTCTGTGTTTCCAGACTGTGGGACTAAGAGATATGTTTGATTTTATTTTCCTAAGTTACGATGATTTAGAATAAGTGTGTTTAAAAATAAAAAAGATGAAAAGACTAAACAAGAATTAAAGGTAAGCCAAATAGACATTACTCTTAGCAGTGCTTCTTACAACAAGCAAATATATTACATAGAGGATCTACAAGAACAAAATACTCCAAAACATTAACAGTATTCATCTGTGTGTGGTGGGACTGCGGAACTTCTCGTTTCTTTTCTCTTTTTAAACTTTGTTAGCTTTTCTACAATTAATATGTGTAATTTGTGTACTAAAAAAATGAATACACATACATATACATGGCTTGTTGAAAGTTAATCACAAACCATCAAGCTATCTTGGGCTAGCTAACATTCCAGACAGCAATTTACTTTGTGGCCAATTTCTAGAGTTGGCTAACTTCACAGGCAATGGAGGCATCAAACAATTTATGTCTTTTTATTAATATCTCTGGTGTCATCCATTATTTTCAGCCTTCTTCCATACAAATCTTCAGTGTGATGTTTTCCTAAAGTAATGTACCTCTTAAATAACTATCCGACAGGAAGTCTTCAGAGGAATATCCTATTTCAATCACTTAATTAATTCCATTTTAAAATTCTATTGACTTTCAGGATGCCTGGGTAGCTTAGTTGTTCGTTAAGTGTCTGCCTTCGGCTCAGGTCATGATCCCAGGGTCCTGGGATCGAGTCCCACATCAGGCTCCTTGCTCAGTGAGGAGCCTGCTTCTCCCTCACTCTCTGCTGCTCCCCCTGCTTGTGCTCTCTCTCTCTCTCTCTCTGACAAATAAATAAATGAAAATCTTTAAAAAAATAAAAATAAATAAAATTCTATCGACTTTCTATCAATTTAAATGGATCAACTAAAAAATGTGCAATTTGTAAGGTGCATCCTCTTTTATTTATTCTTGTTTTGTCCTCCATGCTGTATGCCTAGACCTCTTCTCCCCACTCCTGGATTTTTATATCATTGCCTAAATGCCCTCCCTCCTCATGATCTCCTGATTCTTAACCACAGACACAGTGCCACTACACTGCCTTCTAAGAAAGAGGTGGGTCAATGCAGTTTTTGAGTATAGATGGTAACTTTCCTATGATCTATAGATCCTTTCCAAAATAGTTAACAAAATAATTTCTTCATAATCTGGTTGTGTTACTTTGACACCAAACCACATATCCCTGGGGTTTTAACACGCATCAACCTTCCCAGCCTTTCTGCCCCATGGTCACACCACCTTGCTTGGTCTCTGGTCTTGCGCTTTGATTCTTCTTTTGTTCTGGCTGATGACAGTCTTTGTCTTCCGCTTATCTTCTTTCCAGTAGGATCTCTTCCTAAAGTTTTCTACAATTACCATGAATACTGAACTCAGTCTTTTTAATTATCCTTTACAAATGCTAACCTTTACCACATATTTTATCAAAATCTTATTATTTTAATAAGATTTATTGTATTATTAGATATTATGCTTTATTTTATATGTGTGTGTGTGTGTGTGTGTGTGTGTGTGTACTTTGGCTCCCTAACAAAACTGTAACTTTTGAAAATCAAGGAAGTCATCTAAATTTCCTTTATGTCCTTATCAGTCTTGTATGGTTTTGAGAATATAGCAGGTGCTTGATAAAATTTCCCTAAATTATATTGAGGTTCATGATGACTAGATGAATTTAATCCTCCACCAAATAAATAGGATTCCATCATTTTTAAATCAATTTTAAGTACAAGATTTTTTTGAATTAAACAAAGTTTAATAATCTATTTCCCCTCTATTTTGTTTTCTCTATAAACAGAGCATTGTGGATGCCCAAATGTTTAACTAGTTGAAATCAACTCTTCCTCTGACAACTTCCTGTCAAATGGTTATTTAAAACTCTCCTGTGTATTGCTTCAGGAGACTGATATGCTGGTGATTTAATAGGGAATGATGCCTAAATAATGGATGACAGGAGAGCTATTAATAAAGGAACCTATATTGTAGTGCCCTTAAGAACTTGTGAATAATGGGAAAGTTAGCTTAAGTCAACTAGCTACCTGATAAAGACTGCTGGCTCATTAAGATTTGTTGCCTCTTTTCTTTTACTGCTCTAAATATTTCTGAGCAGTTTTGTACTTAGCTCCTGCTCTTATTAAACTGCCAAATCCAATATGGAAGGACAGGTTGTGCTTTTGGAATTTAGTAATCTGAAATGCATTCTCTCTCGGTGAGATTTTCCACCATCAAAATAGTCTAGAGAATTAAAGTACAGATTAAAACTAAGCTCTGAGTGCCATTGAAAGCTTGAAATCTATTATTTGCCTAGATCCAAACACAGAAAGAAGACATTCTATATAAAATAATTACCAGTTACAATATAATTAGCATTGTCCTTTAAAGTAAAGTATTTCTAAAGGCATTTACAGAAAATAGAGATAGACTTTATCTAATAACTTAGGTGATATTAAAAAAAAAATGAACTGATCATTATTGCCCAGGATTGCATCTCATGTGCAAAACTTTAGAAGTATTATTATAAAACATTTCTATTAGTATTTCTTGTTAATGCTGGCCAAAAGGGCTACAATTTTCAATCCTTCCACCTTAAGCCCATGAAAAGAGATACTATGTTCTCAAATCCTTTCTTAAATGGAGATTTAAACTGACTTTCAAACATTATTCAAAGAACTGATGAGATCTCAATGAAAGTTAGGGATGGGGTCACATGTAAAATGCACAAAAAAATGGAGAATTATTAAAATTGAAACAAAGTGAAGCCTACTCATAGATTTTTAAGAACTTTAAAAAAATTCACTAGATTTTTATGCTTGAGAAGTGAGGATTTATAAGCAATATTTAGCAACAGTGAGGTTTAGCTCTAGATTTAGAATCAGAGAAATTGGATTTGAATCCCAGCTATATAATCTATTACTATGTGACCTTGGGTTGGTCACATGATATTTGAGTTTTCTGACTTTTAAATTGGGGATAATAATGCCATTCCCACAAATTTCACCAAGTGATCTTGCAGAATATGAATGTGAAAATATTTTACATCTATGAAGTACTCTAGAAATGTAAGCTATAATTATTCTCATATTTATTGTTATATAAAGTGTACATTTTTTTAATCCCTTGTATATATGAAATATTGTATCCTATGGCATCTCAGAGAGTAAAGCTGATTGGAGAGAAGACAGAGTAAATGATGTTGGGTACTAACTATGTGCTAGGCATTATTCTCAAAATAATCTTCTAACTCAGGTATTCATTTTAAATCCAGTTTACAGATCAGGAAACATTTAAAATCTCTTCCAGGCCAGAGTACAAATAGCACAGGTAACTTGAGCCTAGATTTTCTATGAATACTGTTCTCTTCTTTACTACACAGCAATGGAGGTCTTCTCTTCCATGGAAGGATTAATAAAAGTGAGAGTCTACTTGGAGGAACACACCCTCATGATAAAGGCTTGGATGGTACCTGTTCATCAAGGTACAAACAGAGGACTCAAAATACTCCTTCTTTGGACAACCCTGACAGTACACTTGCTCTGTAAGTTTCCCCAGTGAGGCTTTTGCTATTTCTTCCATGTAATAAATCCTTCTGGGGTTATTCTGCCTTCTTGCTTCTATCCGCTTGAACAAGAGAGCAAATCAGCAAATAAAAATGCAGTATAAAGGCAGGGTTTGAAAGAAACTATGCATTGGAAACAGGAGAAAGTTGTATTTTCTAATCATGTCTTTGCTTCTGATTATCTCATTTAATCTGTTAATAAAACTTCCCTAGGTACATATTATTACTACCATTTTTCACAGAAGAAAAGAAATTTGTATGAAGGCAGGTTAAGGAACTCGTCCTGGAAGACAGTTTGATTCCAAATGGTCTGTTTTCAACATTCCCCTTGTCCCAATAGTATCAGAATGCAAAACAGGCAACAAGGTATAATATAAGGCATTCATTATCATCGGGGGTTTTAATCAGTCCCAGGGGGATGAAAATTGGGTCATGATAAAAAGAATGTATTACTTTTTATGTATAAAGCACAGATTTGCATCAATACATGAATCTACAACATATCTGGGTATTAAAATTTAATTGGTGGTGATTAGACAAAAATTTCTAAAAAGACTTCTTAGAAGAACGGTAATGAAAAACAATTGAGAAACACTGGCATAGGAAGAGAAAAATATAACTATAGTGAACTACATTTACAATGCCTTTGGTTTTCATCAAGGTCAGAAGTAAAAATCATTGTTTCTCAGCCGTTTCAGCCACGGAGGACGGTATCATCATCATATATTATTCTAGAACACATGGGGTAAAGTGGGGACAATCCCTGTGCTGGAGTGCTGAAATGCTCCCCAAACCAATGGAAATCGGGAGGAACAGGCCACCCAAGTGCCCAAGATTTTTGATAATTTTTGTTACATCATGAATATAGAGTGTTTCCACAAATTTGTTTACTTGTGTTACAAGAATATAGTCCATTTTCTCACCTATATATACAAAAAGCAAGGGGAACCTGGGTGGCTCAACTGGTTAAGCCTCCGACTCTTAATTTCAGCTCAGGTTATGATCTCAGGGTCGTGAGATTGAGCCCCATATTGGGCTCTGTGCTCAGTGCAGAGTCCACATGAGATTCTCTCCCTCTGACCCTCCCCCTGCTCTCTCTCTCTCTCAAATAAATAAATAAATAAAATCTTTAAAAAATAATACAGCATCCTAGCCCCTTATCTTGAAGCTAAGACAAAATTCCTTACCATTATATATAAATGAATCTCCCATTAATTTAAAACTCAACTACCTTGTAAGCATTCGGATACATAGAGATACATACACGAAATCTACTTTACAAATGAAAAATCTACCAGTCTTCCACAGTCTTAACTTGTTGCTTTCTTCATGCTGTTTTCTCATTTATTATCAGCCATTTTCACAAATGGAGGTTGAGCTTTGGGGACAGGCAGGAGGTGATTTCATTTACATAGTCTTTCCAGTGCTCCAGGGCTAACTTTTAGCAAATGCACTGGGTGGACTTTTTCAAAAGATTTATAGTATTTATCTTGTAACCTTCTGTTATGAGTCCCAAGAGCACCAGGATCCCAGTGTCAGTGAGAAATGTATGCTCTGATAGCCAGCCATGCAGTGTGCGTTTGTGACCCTTATCCACAGAATTGTGTTAGTGTTTAATCCCATACGTACATCATATTGACAGCCAATTCATCTAATTACTCATGTTCACAAATCAACTGAGTCATAACAGAATCTACTATCTTCATTCTGGCATGGAGTTTTTGGAGATCTTCAAGGAGACCTATTTGTTCATTTCAAGGAGGAGCTTGAAACAGTGAAAACATCTTGGAGTAGTTTAAAAGGATCTGATTTATAAAGCCTGGCTTATGAAGTATCTTCATTCCCTTGGTGTATTTTTTTTTTCAAATAACATAATTCAATTAGCAAGTGGTGCAGCTTTGTGGTAATAAAAAATGTGAGCCTTTGCATAGTTAAGTTCAATAGCCAATGTTATAATCTACATTTCTTTGAGATTTAACTAAAAGACACATTCATTCATTCAACCAAAGGAGTGTTCTTTTCTTGGTACTGCTTTTTTTTCTCCCTCATTTTTTTTTTGAAACTCAATGCGTGCATCGCTTCCTCCGAAAGCCGTCCTGGGATCCTTAACTATGTGGGAGGCTCCTTTTCCATGCTCACCTGAAACTCCATGCATGCCAGGGGCATAATTATACTTCATCATGATCTCCTATCTTCTCAGTTCCTTGAGGATCAAGGCCTGTTGCCTGGCACATTCTACAGACTAGGTGCTGTGTCAAGGACTAGGGATGAAATAAGAAGGGAGCCTCTCCTTGAGGGATCACAGTTCAGTAGGAAAAATGGAAATGTAAACTAACAGTTATAATTCAAGGGTTAAAATCTATGACCAAGGTATCTCCAAAGTTCAATGAGTACAGAGGCTAGTGAAAAATTATTTCACAGTGGTGATGATGTCACACAAATCCCAATTCTCCAGACTAGTGGTCCGTAAGAGATATTATGAGAGATAACCCCAGGGTTAATTCTGATATGCAGTTATTAAATCATAATAAGAAGATAACATTATAGCAACCATGTGCACAGCTAGAATACTGATATTATGATGTGTCCTCACAGTATATAATCCCCTTTGCTATCACAGGATGTAACAATAATTTAGTTTAATTGTTAATTTTCTAAGCACCAAGTATTTGTAGGACAGTGTGCTAACTGCTGTGGAGCATCTGAGGCTGAGTGATTGTATTTTCTTGACGAGAGTGTAAAAGGAGAATTTTTTTCTCCTTTTACACTCTCATGTAAACCATGAACCATGCCTATATTCCAGACACTGTACTAGGTGCTCTTCCTATACTGGCTTATTTAATATTCACAAACACACCAGAAGGAAATATTAGTTTTGCCATTCTAGAGATTAGAAAACTGAGGAACAGAGAGCCTGAGGAATTGCCTCAATGTCTCACAGCTGAGAAGAGGCAGAGCCAGACTTCAAAACCAGGTCCTTTTACTCCAAGCCTTGCTTCTTTCTATTCTGGTACATGGTCTCTCGGAGGAATTACTATCCAATTGAAGAAGATAAAACATATATACGAATATCCCTATTAAGTGAAGGATACCATAGATCAGGTGTAAATAACGAGTAGTGATATTTAAGGGAGAAAAATCGATTCAAGCCTTTGTGGAGAAGGTTGCAAGGAACCTGCAAAGATTTCTGACATGCTGAGAAGGGAATGAGGTTATCTAACAGAAGAATATGCAGTATCTATCCTTCTGATAAGTCTCATATAGGAAAAGAGAGAATAAGAACTATTCTGAACACTTGTCATGAATATTAATGATGATACTAACAATCAACATTCACGGAGTGATTACTATACACCAGCAAGGCATGAAGCTACATGATCTTAACCACTCCTCACTATAACCTATGAATTGGAAGCTATTATATCTCATTCAATAGAGCAGGAAACTGAGGTGTAGAATTTAAGCAACTTGCCCAAGTTAAATAAGCTACAGAGCTGGTGTTCAAAGCCCAAATTCTTAACCCTGTGTTACTTGAACTGACATTCATAAATGCAAAGTACTTAGCCTGGTGTCAAATCCATGATAAATGCCCGATAATAATTATCAAGGCTACTATAAATTAACAGTTATATTATTGTCAAAGGTATAAAAGTGAGACTACCTATAACAATGTCAGAGAAGTCTTCATAGAGCCTGTGGAGCGGGCTTAGTGTTCAGAGTGGCTGGGGGGTATGTGTCCAAAGACAGGATGGGGGCACAGACAAGTTAAGGCCAGAAGGGGTTTGACCTCAATTTGAGAAGCTATCATGAAACAAGAAAGGTTTTATGGCATATAACCTAATTAGAACACAACTTTTAGACTGCATGTTTAAAAAGCACAGTTGGAAGTGAGAGATCATGGAGCAAGACTTGGAAAATGATTGCATATGAGCTGTGAGGGAGGCAGAAAGTGCAAGAAATAAGTTTTGAGGAATTGAGCTTAAGTGGGTAAGTGAGATTCTGGTGCTCGCCTAAATAAAAGTAGGATGCAAAGTAATAAAAATGGGCTGGGGCTGAGTCAAAGATGTGGAAGGGGGTAATGAGAGGAAAATGTCAACGAGGTTTGGGGGAACTCTGATTTATAGGAACCAGTGTGACATACACCAGACCGTTTAGCAGGCTGTTAGAAATTTATGTGAGTAAGCATAGCCCACCAGAGGAAAAGACAGATTGATACTGCAGATTTTGGAATAATCTGAAACTGTGTAATATTAGCTCAGTTAATGTTTACTTACTATATCCAAAGTAGCTCTGGTTATTAACCCTTTGTATAGATAGATAGATAGATAGATAGATAGATAGATAGATAGATAGATAGACAGACAGATATAGATAGATTGATTTGTGGCAGAATTTTCTTTTTAATTAAAAAAATTTATTATTATGTTCGATTAGCCAGCATATAGTACATCATGAGTTTTTGATGTAGTGTTCAACGATTCATTAGTTGAATATAACACCCAGTGCTCATCATGCCATCATCCTTAATACCCATCACCTGGTTACCTCATCCCCCCACCCACTTCCCCTCTGTAACCCTCAGTTTGGTTCCCGGAGTCCATGGTCTCTCATGGTTTGTCTCCCTCTCTGATCTCTTCCCCTTCAGTTTTCCCTCCCTTCCCCTGTGGTCCTCTGTGCTATTCCTTATGTTCTACATATGAGTGAAACCATATGATAATTGTCTTCTCTACTTGACTTGTTTCATTTAGCATAAGAAGAAACTTTTGTTTTAAAATCAGAGAGAACATCGGTCATTTCTTAGAAAAAAAATTCAGTAGAATGGTAGAGTGAAAATTTTTGAAAGGAAGAATGATAAAAAATGTATTGAGTGCTTGTTCGGAGCAAAATATTACGCCAGGTTTTATTGGGAAAACACAACATATAAGACAAACTTTATGAAGTGAAACAATGTTTGGGTTAAGGATTCCTTCACCAGCATAGGGAGATCTTATGGAAAAGATTGTCCAAGAATCATGAGGCTCAAAAGGTTATTTATTTGGTGTTTAAGTCATTCATTCCCTTCTTGTTTATTTATTTTGCCACCCAGTTTATTCACCCATCTTTTGGTAAAACAGCACCACACTCTCCCTTTAGGTAAGCAGTCTTCCCCATTTTCACTGTGCAGCTAATAAATGACACCATCACCAACTCTAGGGATGAGCCCACATTGGGCTAAGATAATTTATATATTTCTCCAGTGACGAGAACTGATTCATGAATGGGGTGGCGGCTCAGTTCAGGGCAATAAAAATAAGATTCAGGAAATGTGTTAGACTCCTAGGAAACAGAAGTTTTCTTCTTGGGGCACCCGGCTGGCTGAGTCGGTTAAGTGTCTGCCTTCAGTTCAAGTTGTGATCCCACAGTCCTGGGATAGAGTCCTGCATCGGGCTCCCTGCTCTGTGGGGAGCCTGTTTCTCCCTCTGTCTCTGCCCATCTCTCTCTCTGTCTGTCATGAATAAGTAAATAAAATCTTTAAAAAAAATTTTTTTTAAGTTTTCTTCTTTCAATTGGTAAGAGTTGGGGTCCATCACTAAACCCCTTTGCTGCTACCCGAGACTGAGCATAGAATAGTCTTAAAGAAACCTGAACATAGACTGAGCATAGAATAACCTTCTGAGAACCAGAAGGTCCTCAGCCTGAAAGGCATAAGAGAGGGCAAGCCAGAGGACTTATGTGATATCATTTTAGTTGCTGGATTAAACTTTACCTGAAGCTTAACTTTTAGATAGTTTCTAAAAGTATAGAAGTATCTCTAAACTTCCCAGGTACATAAATAAGTTAATATATTATCATTATTACTTAAACTGGTATGATTTAAATTTTCTTAAACTTGCCTTTAAGAAAAAAGTCCTAATGGAGCAAAGTCTTTAGTAGTTCATGGAAAAGGCCAAGGGAGAGATGAAAGTTCATGAAGGCAAAGGATGGGCTAAATCTGGAAGGATTCGGACTAGAAACAAAGAGCTCTGAGAGATCCTCTAATTAGCTAGAAGTTGGGCTTTTGGATAATTCACTATTCATTCTACTGTGCTCTGAACACCTGCTCCTTAGACTCCAGTTGTCACTGATGTCATCCAGCCCTGTATTAGAACTCATTGTTCAAATGTTTCTTTCTTCCAGTAGATTATAAATGAAAACTCCTTGAGTTTTCTTGAGGGCAGAAGCTATTTCCTACTCGTGCCGGTAGCCTCGTGAGCCCTAGCATAATGCCTTTCTATTGACTTTCAGAGTAGGGAGAGATGTGGTGAGAGGATGTGGCAGATTACTCTGGCAGCAGCGGGTTGAAAGACCGGGATGGGATCAGGACGGCATAGGGAGGGAAGCCAATTAGGGATGCCTTCAGTATTCCAGAGCAGAATGGATAAGGGCTCAGAGAAATAAATCAACAAAATGTTAAGAACCTAAATCTAGACGGACAAACGAAATAAAATGACCATGGCCACACAGATGAATGTTCATGCAGTATTTCTTTGTCCTAGTCTCTTTTATTTGTATGAAGTTCATAAAACCGTTGCCTATGGTAACATTCAGGGGAAAGCTGACCAGCATTTGGATGCATCTATCAGATCAAACATTGATGAGAGAGGCTTGTTTCTTTGTTCTGCTGAGTCAGTTGTTCTAAATATAATCTAAGCAGGTTTCTTAGAGCAATAGAAGTGACTAGAATGGATTCCAGGATCAGCAGTGTCCATTCGACACCCCAAATAGGAGCAAGTTTGAAATGAATACAGCATAATCTGAAAGAGATAACTGTTTAAAACACTCCCAAATATTTTCCAATTTTTGTTGAATTTTAGGGTGTTGATTTCGTACTTTCTCTCACGATAGCACAATGTTGAAGAGAAAGGGAAATGCATAATATAAGGAAGCACTAGCCTTAAAGAAACCTGAATGTATTTGAATGGGAGACACTTTGGAAATGGGCCCAGTATCTATTTTTATAGATGACTGATGACGTTTTCTACGGAGTCAATCTTAAAAAGCAACACATGACCCACCCCTTTCACAAAATAAAGTTTCTTTCATTTTTTTAAAAATTTAAAGATAACAATTCTCATTTAAAAGTTAATCAATTTAGAAATTTTGGAAAAGAGAAAAAACTACACAGAAAGAAGGATGGAATCACGTCCATGATTTAATCTCTTAATGTAACCACTAGCAATATCCTCTAAATGTTTTTTCAAGTATTATTTATATGAACACATCTATGCACATTTTTTTCATCCTTTTGGGTTTTGCTTAAATGTCCCTTCCTTAGAGAAGTCCTCCTTAACTTCTACTTTGTAATGTGGTCCCTTCCTTGTCTTCACTATTCCTTTCCACAGCACATGATGCTTTGCAGAACTTAATAATTTTTAACAGTGATTGTGTATTTTTTAATGCCAGCATTACACATGAGGGTGGGATCATGATTGTCTTCTTTAGTTCCCTATCAAACATGCATATAGCACATTCTCAAGTTAAATATTTATTAATTTTCAGGTACTATGTTGCAGGAGTTTAAGGCAGCCAGATGGGTTTGAACCCCGCTGTGAAAGGCAGAATACTATATGTTACCTTACATAGTAAAAGTAACTTTACTAGCATAACTAAGTTAAGTATCTTGAGATGGGGGAAATTATCCTGGATTATTTAGTCAGCCCAGTGGAATCACAAAAGGCCTTATAAGAGGAAGGCAAGAGAGTCAAGGTCATACAAAGACAATGTGATGACAGAAGGAGAGAGAGAGAGGGAGAGAGAGGGGAATGGCTTTGAAGTTGGAAAATAAGACCATGAGCCAAGGAGCATAGGTGACATCTAGAATCTGGAAAAGACAAAGAAACGGATTGCCCCCTAGAACTTTTATAAGGAACCGGCCCTGCCAACCCATTTTAGACTCTGACCACCAGAACTATATATGAGAATACATTTGTGCGGCTTTAAATCACTACAGTTGGGGTCATTTGTTCCAGCAGCCTTGGGAAGCTAATCTGCCTGCTTTGCATATGAAAGGTCACAGGAAAGTAAATCATCCTCTCTGTGCCTCAGTTTCTCATCACTAAAATGGAGAAGCGGCACCTGCTACACAGCATAGTTTTAACCTGAAAATATATGCAAAGCAGGCAGAAAAGGGCTCAGCATGTCCGATGTCTCCATGAATAATAACTGTTGGTAAAAGTACAAATTACCAAGCAAATGTGAGATGTCTCAATGACTCTTACCTATCTCAGATCACCAGGTTCTCATCGCATCACAGTTTTCACTTATATTGGGACAGTGGCCTCTACCCGGCATAATAAATGATAACAAAATAGATCTTTTTAACATAATTGTTGTGAAACACAGGATGTTAGAGATGGTCTTGTGTTTGAATTCTGGCTCTTTTAACTTCTTTTTATCCACAAGGAGAGAGATCATTTGCCCCACTTTCCCTGGGATAGTCCTAATTTATAATTATTGACTCAGAATAATTAATAGTGCCCCCTTTTACTCTCAGAAGTGTCCTGGTTTGCACAATAAATTATATGTTCATTCCATCTTGCACTTTGGATGGGTCATTTAATATATCTGAGACTTTATTATTCTTCTGTAAAATACAATGGCACTACCTTACTGTGGGATACTAGGTGGATTGACATGAATGATGATCATGGCACAGAGTAGATGCTCACTCTGAACTCGTTTCCTCCCTTTTTAGTAATGACTGGGCACCTTAAAACCAATGAGAGTGATGCAAACAGAGTGGGGTCCATTGATTAATTCGTATTGGCAGAAGGTATCTAAAAAGCAGGGTTTAGCTGGAGATGGAAACACAGGCTCAATCAACTTGCCAGTGGCCTCAAGCTAGGAAGGACCACCAGAATCACAGAATCTCAGAAACAAAAAAGATCTTACTTAGTATCCAATCTAATCCACACTACCACCACACAGAAACCCTGCCACATCCCTGACAGGGCCATCTCCTGATGATCATCAGTGGTTAACGCCTATGGAGTGCTTATCATGTCTGGGACATCATGCCTTGCACCTTCCATGTGTTACTTTAAATCATCTTTATAAGAGTTCCAGAAGGGGGGCGGGGTGGCTCAGTTGATTAAGCAACTGCCTTTGGCTCAGGTCATGATCCTGGAGTCCCGGGATCGAGTCCCACATCAAGCTCCCTGCTCAGCGGGGAGTCTGCTTCTCCCTCTGACCCTCCCCCCTCTCATGCTCTCTCTCTCATTCTCTCTCTCAAATAAATAAATAAAATCTTTAAAAAAAAAAAAAAGAGTTCCAGAAGGTAAGTACCATGAACATCACTGGGAAGACGAGATTTACAAGTTCTTGTAGTCAGGATCCTGTCTCTTGCCTCCTAATGAGTTTTTGGTGGCCGCATAGGATTTTGGTGAAAAAATTCCAAACCTAAAATCTGTATCTGAAGAACACAGAGCTCAAAACGTCCTTAAAACTCCTAAATAATTTACGGGGGGGGGGTCTCATTTTGCTTTAGTTTTATGAATTTTATTCTGCAAATGTGCATTCCTACTTGTTAGTGGTTCCTTTCTTAATCACCATGGAATGCTACAACATCTTGAAACATAGGAGGGTGCCCTGTGGTTCCTAAGCAGGGACAAAAATCACACATAAGAATTTTTTTTTTCAATACAATCAACTGGTTGTGGTTTCTGGGAGAATTTTTTTTTTTTTCCTAATGGGAAATCCATAATGCGATGACTGGACAGTTGACAGAGCAACACTGAGGTGTAGTGCAAAGTGTTGAGGGTTTTGCAGACAAGAAAACTTCATTCCGGTTGTTCTAAAATAACTCATGATGTGAGCGTGAATAAGTTATTTTACTATTTTGTGCCTTAGTTACCCTTTCTCTAAAATGAAAGCTTGGGGAGATTGTCACTAACAGCCCTTCAAGTTTGCCCAGATTCTGAGTCTCTGAAATATGGCCTAGATTCCTCGCAAATTGTCACTTTGGCAACATAGCCTGGTGCTTAGAAAGCACTCAGGGCATTCGGAAGAATTCAGTATTATATTTCACAGATGGAAACTAATTGAAATTCTTTAGGTAGATCAAGTGTAACCACAAAACCTTGCACAGGCCTGTAGCAGACCCTTAGCCCAGAACGGCTTCAGTCTGTCAACAGTACTGAGCATGTTGCAGTAAAGTCAGAAATCATCTGTCTATCTTAGGGTAAGTCATCACCCAGAGCAGAGTTTTGTTGGGTCAAGGACACCAGGTTGCTTACTCAGGGATGGATCATGCTTAGGATCTTGGAAATGAGAAGACCTTTTCTGATTCCACAGAAAGCAACAGTCCCAGAAGGGAAGTGTGTTCATCAGCTGGACCCCACTGTGCCCTGTGATTTTGAAGACAGTTTCAGGTTTTAGCCTCTCCTCTCAGTCCACCTCTCGAGCCCATACTTCCTCACAGTTTGAAGCATACAACCGTGCACCTTTTCTAGCTCCATTTTGCTGCTCATCTCTCTTTTGTGGCATCTAATGTGAACTCTCCCTTGCCTGCTTATGCTTCATGGCTTTGGATTTATTCTTCCCTGTGTCTATTCCTATATCCTAAGTTCCAGTTTGATGACTTTTACCCAAGTAGCCAATCTGAAACTGCTCTCTTGACAGCAAAACATGGCCAACTCGTTAGCAAGACCCATCTCATTCTAATTATTCTTTGATCATAAGTGTTGTGCTCTGTCCCATGCTTGACATCGGGGGGTTTATAAAAGATTCAAATACAACCTTCTACCTTCTACACAGAACTGACAAGCTACTGGAGGAGTAGACAGATAAACCACCCTTTATTTTCAGTGAGAATGACTGGTTTTACAGACCAGAGCTTCTCAAACTGTCTATGCTGAAGATCAATTTTGGTTTTCTTTCCAAGGCATTGTACAGATACTCTTGTCAAATACAAAATAGCACTTACGGATGTTGTGGCAATTTCAGATTATTGCAACAGTTTTTAAATGTTTATGCTCAATTTCTGCACTGTGTCCTTGCAAATGGGCAGTCAACAGTCAACAAACACCCCCCTTCTGCCAACTACAATTTGAGGAACACTGTTAAAACAGCTTACATAAGATGCAGTTGGAAAACACACGAGTGCTCAGCTCATCCTGGCTGGGGTGTGAGAGCAGTCTCCCAGAAAAACATGAGGATCCACTTTTTAGTTCCCTTTTTCCTCCATCTTTGCTTCCATGAAGGTCAGTAACTACCTTCATCTCAGAAGTCTAGTTTCCATTTGCTTCCATCAGATTGCACTAGATCTGGTTACCTACTCCCTTCCAGAACTCACTTCTATTCTCCTATTTAAATCATTTTTTTTTCCTCCTGTCCCTTACCCAGTCATGGCTGGTCCCTCTGTGGTGTCTTTTCCTTATATTCCCCATTGACTCCCGCACTTGCTACTTCAGAGCCTGTAGTAACTGGGCAGTGGGGCAGACAGAGGACAGAACACACCTTTCCTCTGTTACGTTCCAGCAACGTCTCCTCCTTGCACTGCCACTCAAGACCTCTGCCATCAAATTCCCATCTAATTGTCCAGTCGCTTCCTCACAAAATCTCACCATGTTGGCAGCCCTGCATCGAAGTTGAATTAATGACTTTTTCAATCGTCCTGGACATGTGCACCTTCATACGCCTTCAGTCATGCTTTTTTTTAACTTCTGCCTTAAAAATTCTCCTCCCTCTGGGGGGCTGGGTGGTTCAGTAGGTTAAGCGTCTGACTCTTGATTTTGGCTCAGGTCTGGATTTCAGGGTCGTGGGATCGAGCCCCAGGTCAGACTCTGTGCTGAATGTGGAGCCTGCTTGGGATTCTCTCTCTGCCCCTCCCCCCATCCCTGGCTGGCACATTCTTTCTCCCTCTCTTAAAAAAAAAAAAAAAAAAAAAAAAAATCTTCCTTCTTTACTAACTTTCCAGCCCCCTCACCTGCCCCACTGACCCATCTCTGCAAA
Organism: Zalophus californianus; assembly: GCF_009762305.2. NCBI lineage: Eukaryota > Metazoa > Chordata > Mammalia > Carnivora > Otariidae > Zalophus > Zalophus californianus. The sequence continues at coordinate 16,816,593 of NC_045596.1, forward strand.
AAATAGCTATTCCTCAATGCCCAGGTTGAATACTGTACCATATCTGACACCAAATCTCAGAGATCACACCACAATTGAAATAGTTATTCAATCTGCTAATTTCCTAATGTATTCTATGCTGCCTCTCTTCAGGCATTACAGACTGTCTCAAAACACGGTGGTTTGTAGGCACATCACCTACCATCCATTCCAGCTTTCTGAGGTCAAATGCAGTTCCTCACTCACTCTCTACTAGGTGCCTAACCTTGGTTTGACCTTCAGACAATTATTTACTTTTTCATTTGCCTACACAAAGTTTTCTGAACCTTCTACGTGCTGGCCATACCTTCCCAGCCTTCCAAGAACTCATAGCGTATTGGCAGAAAGCAGATATATTAACAGGTAATTGTCAAGCTGGTTGGTAAGCACGAAGAGAGTGTTTTGCACTAGGTAATACAAAAGATGGAGGGTGGATGCCCAGCTCAGAATAAAGGTGTCCACGGTGCCCAGGGAGTCATTCTTTAGGAGGTAGCAGTTGAGAAGAGAATAAAAAGATAAGCAAACCCAAGAAAGGCATGCAGGAGGAGGGCCCTGGGGAAAGTTTCCAGGCTGAGGGATCAGCTGGACAGAAGTTTCCAGGCCAGGAAACAGCAGTCCAGTGTACCTAGGAGGTATGGGCAGGTCATATCACTAAGAATAAAGATCAAGGGGTGGTTACTTAGGAAGGGGGAAGCGTATAAAATGACACATGGACAGAAGCAATGCTCGTTGCAAACAAAACAGTTTTACAAGCAAACATGAACCCTAAGAATATTGAAAAGTAAGTGAAGAAGGATATATAATGCCAATATTCACAGAACCACTTTGAATTACTGGTATTTTTACAGCTATCTGATTGTTTTTCCCATTTGGTTTGGCTCTCCGGTACAGTTCTGAGAGTCTAACTCTAGTTTACTTCCTGAGATTTCTTTGTATATTTCCAAGCAGTTGTAGTCCCCTTGTTGGGTATGGCTCAGAGTCATTCAACCAACCATGTGTCTAAATAAAGCAGTCCAGCAACTGGGTTGGATGGCACAGAGAGTTCCCCCAACCCCTTAAATTCACATTGACCCAGACTCTCAGAATGTGAACTTATTTGGAAATAAGCCTTTACAGATGAAATCAGTTCAGATGAGCTCATACTGGATTAAGATGGGCTCCAAAATCATTTGGTGTCCCTAGAAAGAGAGAAAGATTTGGAAACAGAGGCAGACACGTGCAGATGGAAGACAGCCGTGGAGGGAAGAGGCAGAGATTGCAACGATGCCCCTAAAAGCCATGAAATCCCAAGGACTGCCAGCAACCACCAGAGGCTACAAAGCAAGGGGAAGATTCTCCCCCAGAGCCTTCAGAGAGAGCATGGCCTTCATTCCATCTGGATGTCAGACTACTAGCCTCTAGAACCAATGAAAGAAGAAATTTCCACAGCATTAGGCCACCCAGTTTATGGTAACGTGTTATAGCCTCCCTAGGATAGTAATATAACAACCTAAATCGATCAGATATAAACACTCTCTTTCTGGGCACCTGGGTGGCTCAGTTGGTTAGGCGACTGCCTTCGGCTCAGGTCATGATCCTGGAGTCCCGGGATCGAGTCCCACATCAGGCTTCCTGCTCGGCGGGGAGTCTGCTTCTCCCTCTGACCCTCTTCCCTCTCGTGCTTCCTATCTCTTTCTCTCTCTCTCTCAAATAAATAAATAAAAATCTTAAAAAATAATAATAAATAAATAAACACTCTCTTTCTTCATATGGCCTACTCTCTGAAATATCTTCTCCCTTCCAGTCTTAGACACTTCATTTCCACAGAGCACTCTGCTGAATTTTATAAATCGGAGATATGGCCAGATTCTCTTAAAGGCCTATGAATTTATTCTTGTTCTCTTAATCCACTAAAATTAGGTAAATGAGTCTCATTTAATTTTTAAAAAATGGTTTCTACACATTTTCTAAGTACAAAACTTTTAAGCTCTTTGTACATATGGATCTCCCTCATATAAAGTAGTTCCAAGTTCAGGGGATATTTGTTACATTCGACCCAAGGTGCTATCTCCCAAGGCATACTGCTTAATTGATTAAGAACAAATAACTTGTGGGCACCTGGGTGGCTCAGTCGTTAAGCGTCTGCCTTCGGCTCAGGTCATGATCCCAGGGTCCTGGGATCGAGGCCCGCATCGGGCTCCGTGCTCCTTGGGAGCCTGTTTCTCCCTCTGCTTCTCTCTCTCTTTCTCCCTCTCTCTCTCGAATAAATGAATAAAATATTAAAAAAAAAGAATTTAGAATTTAAGAACAAATAACTTGTATAGAGAAAATATCCAGGTGTATGGGTGGGGAATACACACACACACACACACACACACACACACACACACACACACACACACACATTTCTTTGGTAGAGTTGAAGGTTGTAATGATCCAGTATATCTTGGAACTGTGCCTCAACACTGAATTGGTTCTTTCCTGAAAAATAGGTTGTTATTACTCCTCTTTGTGATAATTAGATAGGTGGCCACTGAGTTCTGCTCAGTGGACTACCATGTGTATTTACAGGGACATTTGAGATGATTACACTTCTCTTTAAATGTTTCTGCCTACCATTGAGAATACTGCTTTAGCATTTATTTCATCTGACAAATACGGGAAGCCATTTGTCAGAAGGTGAGGGAGAGGGTAGCGTGGCATTTGGTGTTGCAATAATATTAATAATTTGTGGCCTCTCTGGTCCATTTATCTCTAGTGTTCAAACCTTGGGGCACAGATGCCTGACTTTCCCAATTGTGGTCAATGTCAAGACACAGATAAGCACATGCACTCAATCAGAGGGAGAAAGAGAGCTGCCTGATAGACAAGGGCACACTTAAAGAATATGAGCAGGTTAATAATGCTCTCTTCAATGAGATGAAGTTATCTGTTCTTTACCCCAATGCTTGTATTTGACAAGGGGCCCTGATCTACCGTTACTGATAAATTGCTGGGTAGAATGAATGCCTGTGTTCACACTCTGTCATCTGTAGGAGATATTATTTTTTTTCTTTTCCTGGTAAGTACAGGTACAGATTTCCTAACAAAGGCTTTAACTTCAGTGGTGTAAATCTTCAGTGTCACTTTGGAGAGCTGTACACACAGAATAGCAATGCAGTTGACTCGTTGAATTGCACAATCAAACTGATCATAAATAATGTTTTGATAAAGACAATATTTTAATCTATTTATAAAATAGTTCTTTATCAACTACTATATTATAGGTAAAGAAGAATTTAGTAAAAGGAATTAGGTGACAGTTGGTAATAATGGTTGGCTATGGGATATGTGTCTTATAAGCAAAATATATCCAAATTGAAGAACTATTTCTTATATATCATTCAAGGGGGCACCTGGCTGGCTCAGTTGGTAGGGCATGTGACTCTTGGTCTTGGGGTTGTGAGTTCGAGCCCCATGTTGGGTGTAGAGATTACTTAAAAATAAAATCTTAAAAAAAAAAGATATATATCATTCAACAGTTTTTTATGCCTACCTATTATGAGTGAAATATCTTATTCAATAAATTATTATTAAGAACTTACTCTGTATTAGGCACTGCTCTAAGATCTGGAGTTAATTGTTGAAGGAACAGAGGGATTTCTTTCTTTTATTTATTTATGTATTCATTCATTCATATAGTCACTCAAAAGCGTTCTTGGAGCGTATATGCTGTGCAAAGCTTTGGGTTAAGAGTTATTCCTTGTCTTCAGGGAAACTCCTCAGCCTAGCACAGAAGGTGCATAAGAAGATAACTGGTTAAAATGCAATATGATAGCAATTTATATAATATATGAGGTCTGGTCATAGAGAGAATGAGGTAATTACCTCCAGAGGACTGTGGGAAGGCATGACGGGGACAAGGAAGGTACAGAGAGTTCACTGAGGAGACAACACTTCACCTGGAATTTGAAAGATAATAAGAAATTCGCTAAAAAGAACATCCAAGACAAAAGACATTCCAGTGAGATGAGAAAAATGTGAGCAGTGAAGGAGAAAAAGGAAAGAGAAAATTAGGTAACTAAGTAGTTTGATCTCACTGATTAGGAAGGCATGAACCAAAAAGGCATGCAAAACAGAAACAGAGATAGGCAAAGGTCAAGTAAAATGAAGACTGAAAATCTTCCAATGAGTTTGGGATTAAGGAAGTCATTGGTAACCCGACAGGTTTATTTCAGTGCAGTGGGGGAACGAAGCTGGAATATAATGGGTTCTGAGGCGGTGTCCCAGAGGACAGGGCCTCACTCACCGTACCTGACCCAGATGGTGCTTAGCAAGTATTTCCCTTTTCTTATTCACTGCTCACATTTTCCTCATCTCACTGGTATGTCTTTTGTCTTAGATGTTCTTTTAGCAAATTTCTAATTATCTTTCAAATTCCAAGTGAAGCCTTGTCTCCTAATACTGAATGGATACATTCATAATATGTAATGTAAATACAAGAAAGGAGAGAGTACAAGATTTCAGGAAAGAGGGCCATGATTGAGGGAGGTTAATGCTGACAGAGCAAGAGCCCAGGGAAGGGGGCTGGAAAGAATCAAAAGCACTGGTACAGGGATGAGCCTCAAAGCAGCTTGTCAGGCATGTCAGCATCAAGAAATGTGTATGGGGGTGGGGCTGGGTGGCTCAGTCAGTTAAGCATCCAACTCTTGATTTTGGCTCAGGTAGTGATCTCATGGGTTGCTGGATCAAGCCCCGGGTCAGGCTCCACTCTGAGCTTGGAGTCTGTTTGGGACTCTTGTCTCTCCACTCCCCTGCTCATGCATGCTTTCTCTCTCTCTCTCAAATAAATAAATAAATCTTTAAAAATAAATGTGTATGGGGCACTTCTAGGTTCTGAGGACTGTGTGATTCCTCACAGAGATTCACAAATGTAATTCAGAATCCTCCTGTCTCTTGTCAATAGGCTTTTCACTTAAATCTTTTAAAAATTATTATTACACACACACACCTTACACAAAAGTTTTACCGAACTTACACTTAATAATATACTTTTACTTACTGTATATCATGCACTGTGATTATGTGCATCTTATTCCATTTTATTTAAAAAATCTGGTTCAGACCTCCAATAATCATTACCATTGCAAGGGTTATTAAACTTGTTTTGTACCATGGACATCATGGTAGTCTGGTAAAGCCTGTGCAAACCTCAGAAACATGTTTGAATATATAGAATAAGATATAAGGTTATAAAGTAAATCAGCTCTATTACAATAGAGTTATCAACATATTAAAGACACACTAGCAACAGATCTAATAATTATTATAATTTCAAACTAGTAAAGAATAGAAAAAGCATTTCAAGATATCCATATTATAACAGGATATGAAATACTTTAAAGTCTATTGGTTATGAAGTCACAGATGCTGCTATTAATATTGCAGTTTGTTGTCTTCATTTATAAGTAAACGAGGGGCACCTGGGTGGCTCAGTCAGTTGAGCGTCCGACTCTTGATTTCAGCTCAGGTCATGATCTCAGGGTCTTGGGACTGAGCTCCAGGTGGGGCTCTGCGCTCAGCATCTGCTTGAGGTTCTTCCTCTCCCTCCCTCTGCCTCTTTCCCCTCCCCCACATGCTCTTGCTTCCTCTTTCTCTAAAATAAATCTTTTAAAAAATGTATAATTAAATGAAAGATTAACTTCCTGTTTGGGTTGATGAAAATACTTATAAAATATTCTTTTTATCTAGGTTCCCGGAGTCCCTGAAAGCTCTGGCCCACCTACTCCAGGTTAAGATCCCTGTGCTAATGGCAGTTGGAGAACTGACTGCTGTCTCTCTCTCTGCCTCATTTCCTCGATTCTTATCCTCACACACCCTGCTCTAGTTTTATCAGCCTTCTTGCCTCTTGCCAAACACATAGGGAGGGCATGCTTCTGTCCCAGGGCCTTTACATTTTCCCATGTCCTCCTCCGTCCATAACATTCTCCTCAGATATTCACAGAGTGCTCCTTCATTGTGCTCAGGTCTCTGATCCAATGTTCCTCCTCAGGGACCTCATTCTGACAGGCCTGGAATAGTGCCCCCCGCATCATCCTCCATTTCTTTAACCTGTTTTATCTATCTTCACAACATTCATTTACCTAACAATATATCATAGATCTATTTGCCTATTAGAATGTAAGTTCTATGAAGCAGGGATTTCTCCATCTTAACAACTTCACGGTGACTGGCACGCAGCATGCTCAGTTAATATTTGTTGAAACAGGTAATTTCAACAAGCTATGGTAGGTGCTTAGAGGCGGTGCATATCCAATGTGCTGGGGGCTCAGAGAGGAGGGCAACTTCAGGGAGGAGGTATTGTCAACATACTGTCTTAATATCAGCAGAGACTGAAGGGAAAAAGAAAATTAAACATTTCACTTGGAAAGATGTTTAGGTTTCAATCCAGATAGTCTAAAGTCATGTTTAATGAAAATAAATGGCTTTTTCAGTCATACTTTAATGGTCTTGATTTTGCATTTTCTCTTTACTTTCTAAGCTCTGCATTAAGGATTTTTTAAGAAGCAACACAAAGTAGGCATAATAAATAACACAGATGGCAATGTGGATTTCAAGGGTTTCAAAAGAGGAGTGCCATTATCAAAGAGCTGGGCAGGTGGGACTGCCTTTGTACCTATATAACCACATTACTTTTCATAAGGCAAATTTGATTCATTTTTCCATTAAAATATGTTACAACCATTCAAATCTATCAAGGGGGAAATGTAACATTTGAATCTTAACCAGCAAATCATTGATTCTGCTGACTTTTTTTTCCTCACTGAAATGGTTTTTCTCCTCATTCAAATTTTTATATTAACCAGACTTGAGACAGGCATGGTTTTATGCTGATTGAAAGAGAGTTTCAAGATAAAATGTCAGCAAGCTTTATCTGAAAATGCCAGATCCAGTAAGTTATATGCGGTATTGAAAATCAGAAATTGACATAATTTTAATTAGCTTCCAGTTAGCAAACACATATCTAATAAATGGTCATTGAGTTTGCCCTTTAAGATATGCATTCATTGGTGTACATTTTTCTCTAAATTATGCCCCTTTGTCCTTCAAGAGCATTTGAGAAAACTGTGAGGATGCACATATGCAAAGAAAAATCCCTGATGCCATATACAAAACAAGAACTCAGCACATAATTTATTACATACTAAAAATGTAGATATTCAAAGGGTCAGAGAAAGATAACAATCTTTTCATTCATTTATGCTACCAATATTATTTGAGATCAGAGCGATGCTCTCTGCTGTGTTGTGTGCTGGAAATATAAAGGGAAGAAATTAGACAAGGTACCTGTCTCATGGACTTTACCTTCTAACAAGGAAATAGACATAAACAAGCACATGAATGAGTGCACATCCTTATGAGTGTTATGAAGACAATAAAATGGATAATAAAGGGATTTGATCCACATAGATCTTCAAAGTACCTTAGAGTAAAGGCAATTAAAAATTAATTCCTGGTCCTACCATGCCATCACACTTCAAAAGTAGCAGCAAGAAAAATTCCCACATTCCTTTACAGAGTCAGGCCAAGTACAACACACAACAGATTCCATGGACCAAAGGTTACTTTCTAAAATTCAGTCTCTCCCAGCAAATTACTCTTGCCAATAAAATTGTTCACCAACAGGATTTTCCAAGTGTCATTTGTTCCCCTCACCCCCTTTTAAGATTTTATTTATTTATTTGAGAGAGAGAACGAGCAGGGGGGAGGGGCAGAGGGAGAAGCAGACTCCCTACTGAGAACGGAACCCAATGTGGGGCTCCATCGCAGGACCCTGAGATCATGACCTGAGCCGATGGCAGGTGCTCATTTATCCCCTTTTGTCTGTTGTTTCTTTACAGTCCTTAGCCTAAAGCTATATTGTTTTGTCTGAGAAACCCCAGGTTTGTAAATTGTGGTACAGTAAATCAGGAAAGGCTTCCTGGCTTCCATGTAAGTCTGGAAGGTGATGGTAGATTAAATAGGAGTATAGGGGCTTCTAAAGGAAGAGCAACTGGGGAATCAAAGGTGAGAGTGGAAGAAAAATCACTTCCCAATGGAGTAGCTACCTCCAAAATGCCTTCCCCATGGATCCTTACAGTGCAAGAATGCATCTTAGAGACAGCGATCTCTTGAAACATTGTTGAGACATTTTTCCCTTAAAATCATACGCTTGCTTTAATATGATTTTTCTTGTCAAAGTCTACCCAAAGGAAATGACAACACATGCAATCAGATATGTATCCACAAAGATGTTCCTCTCGTTATTATTTACAATAGTGAAAAATTGAAAATAAGAATCTAAATAGGCCACAGTAAGGACCTGGTTAGATTAAATCAATGTATATTCTTACAGGCTGATATATGAGGAATACTATAGAGCTATTAAAAATGATGTTGCCAAAGAATATTTAATGACAGGAGAAAGTGTGGGTGATATACAGTTAGATGAAAATTGAAAGACATTTTATATATGGTATGTGCAGTGCAATCTAAATTGTGTGTATGCTCAAAGAAAAAACTCAGATATACTATATATATATATATATATATAACCAAAACTTAATAGTGGTAAACTGAGTAGTTTGAAAAACACACAACTTTTTATTCATGCCTTTCCAAATTTTTCTAAAGCAAGCATGAGTTACCTTTTATAATCAGGATACATTATTTTGTAAAAGCCTCTCCTTTTGTATGGTGAACATTTGAAGAGCTAACAGATTCATCCCCTGACACTTAAATGGGGGGAGGCGGTTGAGAGTCAAGTTAAAGGCTTATGGTTGAGTCTTCAGGTCAAACAGATAAGGACTAAAGGCAGAAGTATAGAATAAAGCTTCTAACAAACTCCAGTCATTGCAAAGGAATAAGCCAGATGGAGTAAGAGGGGTTCTGTCAAGAAATGACATGAATGAATCAGAGAGGCCTTGGAAATTAGCCAGTGGGCTTTTATTCATGTGGGAAGAAATTCATGAGGATTTGTCACTCTCTGGAATGGGCTGGGGCTTTGTATTTGTCTTGGTTTCAGCTCCACAAGGGTCTTTGAGCTACCAACTAGAAACCACAAGGATTGAGCTCTAGGCTTCCCACCACAGAGTCAATAGAAGATATGGTGCAGAGCATTTAGCCACTAAAACTGCGGTATGTTCATCTGTACTGTGGGCATAGGAATGACTTCCCTGACTTCTTTACCTCTCAGGATTGTTGGGAGGCCATCACAGATACAAAGCCAAAACTAACCAAACAATCCTGTGTAAGAAAAACCCTTGCAATTGATAAACACTATACTTAGGTGACACTGTGAGCAAATACTGTACTGTTTTTGAGACTCTGCCCCTGTGATATCATCTGTAGAATGGGGATAATAATCATTACCACCTCATAGGTTGTTACAATGATTAAATGTGTTTATGTATATAAAATACTGAGCAGAATGTCTCACATGTTTAGTGCTTATAGTTATTCATTATTACTGTTTTTTTTTTAAGATTTTATTTATTTTTTTGAGAGAGAATCAGAGAGCTCAAGGAGGAGAGCTGCAGAGGGAGAGGAGAAGCAGACTCCCCACTGAGCAAGGAGCCCAATACGGGCCTTGATCCTAGAACCCTGGGATCATGACCTGAGCCGAAGACAGATGCTTAACTGACTGGGCCACCCAGGTGCCCTAGTCATTATTATTATTGTTAACCTACATCGATATCATAACCATTATTTGTGAAGAATGTGTCACTTTCCTCAAGGTGATTCATAGAAGTAAGTAACTGGTACTTTCCTTAGCTATATTTATTCTCTGAGCAAAAATAACTGCTTGATAATAGAGACCACTCTATATGATATAAGGTATAAGAGTATTTTCACTAATTAATTGTAATAATAAAAAATATAATGATGATTTAAAAATAGAGTTCTATTTAGTTATTTCAGGAACTTTTTTTTTTTAAGATTTTATTTATTTATTTGAGAGAGAGAGAATGACAGATAGAGAGCATGAGAGGGAGGAGGGTCAGAGGGAGAAGCAGACTCCCCTGCCGAGCAGGGAGCCCGATGTGGGACTCGATCCTGGGACTCCAGGATCATGACCTGAGCCGAAGGCAGTCGCTTAACCAACTGAGCCACCCAGGCGCCCCTATTTCAGGAACTTTTATAGAATAGCTTTACATGTAGGTCAAAGAGTTATTTTTACTGTCTAAAGATAAAAATAATGGAACAAATTTATATTTCTGTGGAAATGTCATTATTTATTTACTCACAAATTCTAGGCAAATGGCATTGTGCATGAAACCTACAAATGAGCTTGCTAAGAAAGTAGGTTGGCTTCCTTGTCACTGGGACTATCCCCAACACATCCCAGAGTCATTGGAATCTGGGACTCTCAGAGTTAGAATGGGTTATGGGAGTCATCGATCAACCTTTTTATGAGAGCCTCACATGGATGAATCCAGGAACTAGAAACTCTCCATCTATAATTAATAGTCGCCTTAAATACTTTCTGCAGTGCAGAAAACAACACACAAGCAAACACAGTCAAATCGTTTACTCTGGTCCTTCAGCAACTGGTTTTATAAACCTGTTTATATCTTTTCATTTTCTGAGCATAAAATATTACTGAGGATATAAAACCCAAATCAAAGCCGAAACAAAAATCCTGTTCTTTAGAGTGCTTTAGTGCATGAATAGCTAGAGGCTTTATTGGTTGGAGAAGATCACTAGTCGGTTTTTGGTAGGAAATGACATGTGCCAAGCCTCATGGACCAGGAGGATAGACTTCACTGCCTATTTACTGAATTCACTGACATATGGAGAGCTCTAGCAAGTTGTAAAACATGGATGAATTGTTAACAAGGAGACTACTTGCTGAAATGGCTTTCTACGGCAGAAAGAAACTTTTCATTGGCCCATTTAGTTAGCGCAATAGTTTAATAAAAAGTTCATCTTCATTTTTCATTCATTTTTCTTAATTGTGGAAGATGACCAAATACTGGCAGTTTCCCTCTGTACCACTCCACCAAAACCAGGTATCAATGGCTAAAGACCAAAGCCACTTCTAAAACAGCTTCCTTACAAACTGTTCAGTAATCTGAATACTTCTCTTTGCTTTTTGGATAGACAAATGTTTACTAGTCATAATGCTTTACCACAATGACATATAGCTCACATTTGTATTTCTACCAGTAGAAAGATGGAGTTTGGGAAGAAGCCATTTGTGATCGCCTATGTATCTCTTCTAATTATAATACTGAATATAAACATACTAATCCCACAGAGAGGAAAATGTCTTTCCAGTTGAATTCTCTATCAAACTGAGACATAGAATATTAATTCTGCACCAATGTTGATGAATTCTGATTCTAAAAATATTCCATTTAATGCATCATGAAATACTTAAGTTTGAGGTTAGTTGAAACTATTAGAATATTTTTCAACTTTTAGAACAAATGCTTTATTAAAATGCACATTTAAATGAGATGCATCTCTGAGACCTGTTTATTTAAGTTGCTAAGTCCTCATAACAATAATTAAAGCTTCCATCTCATTACTTGTAAGAGGACAAATTGAATATTGTTTATGCCCCACTAAAATTCAAATGTATTTTAGAAAAAAAAAGTTCTTGAATGTTACTGAATCAAAAGTTAGCATAGATTGATAATTGGCCCAAATTTATTCCATGAAGACTATTTCCAAATAATGGATAAGATGGATGGAAAGAGAAACAAACACCTTCCTCTCCTATATGAATCACAAAACAGGGCACTGAAATCAGTGGGATGAAGACTGGTCTGAAATCTCACATTTGTGACTTACAAGCTACTTGATCTCGTTTTTTTTATTATTATTAAATGGGGCCACTAATATTATTTATTATGTTTCTGGGAGGTTAAAATGAGAAAATAAATGTCATTTCCTTGTCTTTGTCTAGGCAATGAGGGATAGACTGGTTTTCTGAAGTTCCACTCTTCTCCCAGGTCTTCCCTGACTGCCCTGACTACACCACATTACTTTCACTGTACACATTTCACAGCACTTGGATGAATTATAATTACTTATCTGTTTCTATTCATTCCTAATTTAGGTAAGCAAACAGGTATCACAAATTCATGGAGCTTTAAGTGTAAGCTCTATGAATACAATGCTTTGCTTTGCTTTGGCTCCTTATTTCTGCTGATTTTTGTATATTCCATGGTTTTACAACATCTTCATATAGTATGTGCTTAATTAAACATGTGTTCCATGGACAAACATGCAAAATCCCTGTAAACCACATGTGATAAGTTTTTGAGGAAAGAATAATGTCCAAAATAAGTAATAGGGGTCAGAGGAGGAGAAGTAGAATATGTCAGAGCTGAAACTGGAAATTCAAAAGAAGCAACTGAGGACCCACCAAGAATAAAAGGGCCTGAAGGACCCATGGGGCAGATAGATGCTTCACATGGTCCTCCTTGACCCTGACCTGCTAAAATTTGTGCTGTTGTGTAATCTTCTCCCCTGAGTTTGGGCAAGGCCTGTGACTTTATTGTAACCCTTTATTGTAAAGGGTTGTAAAAGTATTGTAAAACTTTATTGTAAACACCTTTATTGGCAAAGGTGAGGAAATGCACATGATTACATTATATAGCACTGTAGTGTCTGTGTTGCTAGAGTCTCTCTCCCTCTCTCTCTTTCTCTGTCATTGGCTTTGAAGAAGCAAGCTGCCATGAATTCTATAGTCACAAGGAATCAAATGCTGTCAGCCATCATATGAGCAGTGAAACAGCTCTTTCCCCAGTCAAACTCCAAATGAGAATTCACCCCTGGCCAACATCTTGATTGCTACCTTGTGAGACTCTAAGCAAAGGACCCCTCTAAGCTGTGCTCAGACAAGTTTTGCATACAGTTGTTAATTGGGTTTCTCTGAACATCTGGTGGTTCACTAGTGATTGCCCAGCCTGCCCAAAGCCTTGATAACTGGAGCATTTCCAAATGCTGTTCTTTTTTTGTTTTTGTTTGTGTGTGTGTACGTGTGTGTGTGTGTGTGTGTGTGTGTTTTATTTTTTAGCTAGGCAAATGGTATGGTAATGGTATATATGAGCTTATGTCCTTCTCTCTTTCATAGGAGAGCTCAAGTATCTAATTTACCTTCTGGGATTAATCTACCCCTATTATAGATGTTAATGGAATGGAGTCCACTTGAGAGGTGGGGAGCTCAGCAGTTCTTGATGTCATGTACCATTTTGACAGGCTTAATGCAGGCCAGGCACAGTACAAGGACTTTATATAACATTTATCCAAAAAGTCACTCTATGGCATAGGTACTATTATTGTTCAAATTCATCTGGAAAACTGATGTTCCAACAGGTTAAACAACTTGCAAAGTCACATATCCATTACATGGTTGAGGGTGATTGGAACCTGAATAAAATAATTTTAAAGTCAATGCTTTTGCTATTGTATCTCCACCTATAATGCCAACACAAGTGGTCAATGAGTAAAAAATCTAGTAAGTGCCATATACTTTGTCCATACAACATTGAACAATCTAATGGACAAATTTTCTTTTCAGTTTAGACTAAAAAACTCAACTTTCTTTTAATTCTAGGGTAGAAATGACTAGATATTCTGATATATGTAACAGCCAACTCAGTAGAAAAAAAGAGGCTGAAAATTTCAATCCTTGGGGTAATTATACTGTTAAATTGGGTATGCTTCCAACATGGTAATATACACACATGTATTGAAAAGAGACTTAGATAAGAAAAAGCTGACAGAAAAAAAAAAAAAGCCTGTAGTTTGAAATGGAAGTGTCAAAGGTCAAAGTAGCAGCCCCACAAATTAGTGATGGTACTGGGGATGCAGTGAGTTGGAGGAAGATGAAGTCAATGGTATGTTTGTGAGCATTGAGTCTCTTGCCTTCCAACTTTGCAGACAGACTAAGTTTCAAATACTTGCTCCCTAATCTTTTAACTTTGTGAACTTTGGCAAATAAAAATCATTTTAAGGTTTATTTTCTTGACCTCGTAAAGACCGGCAAAAACATTAAATGAAATACTGTATATCAAGTATCTAGCAGAGTGTTTAGAACAGAGTAGGCACCTATGAATATCACTTCTTTCCTTTGCTTCCCCTTTAATGGATTCTTTGCTCATAGAGGATTTTCAAAGAACAGGGACTGGGGACAATTCTTTTAGGGATAACTAACCACAATGGCCCCAGAGATACATCTAATTGAGGGTGAAAATGAATGCCTCCTATGTAATAGACACTGTGTCAAATACTTTGCATGTCCAATAATAATTAAGCCTCCTAGCAAACTTGTGAGAGAATTGCTACTTTAACCATCTTACAAACAATGAAGTTGAACCACAGAAAGATTATGTGACTTGTCCAAGATTAACTTGTCTGACAAATTGTGGTGCTTGAACATGAGCATTTTTCTGTTCTGAGAGACCTCAGCCTCAGTACAGTAATAAAGAACAACAGTTAGCCTTAATCAAGGTAACTACAACCACCCTCGATCCTTGAATCTGTGTCCTCCCTCTTGACAGTGAAGCATGAAATAATCTAGGATTTCTTCTCAGGTAACGGTTATCTTCCCCTTTGATCCAATACCCACTCCCCCCACAAATTTGTTGTTCTTCTCTGAGTTAAATACATTAATATGATAGGATGATTTGTAAGTGTTCATTTAGAATATGCACAATATCTTTATTTAAATTTGATCACTCTTCAAATCAGCATGGTGTCTCAAAATGTAGCAACATTTTGGTAATGAAAAACTGTGCCAATAACATGGATTATGTTAAGACTTGTGCAATATTTTTCTATGGAAGATTTTTTTCCCTTTGAAATATTCAATAAGCCTACAGTCAGTGGTTTAATTATTTTATGCAAGCATAATAGCTTCCCGATAACCGAGAGCACTGCCTTGTGACAAAGCTGGTTTCTGTGTATTTTTTAATAAGGAAAGGTTCAGAGTGGTGATTTCTTGATATCCCTTAAGGCTTTTTAGTAGAGATCTTATCCAAGCAACACATTTTCTAAAAGTGTAAAGGGAACAGTAAACTGTTTGGAAAGGCTGAATCATCTCATTCCTTTTTTGCATTTTTATTTTCCAGGAATATTTCTCTGTAAGACCACAGGTGGTCACAAAAGCATCTAGACAATTACACTCTTTGTTCAAAATCCCAATACTGTTAAAAAATATTAACATATGCATAAAAGTGCTGATGATCATAATGAAAATAGCGAACAGCAATTATATGGGCTTGGAAAGTTCTATGTAGCATGAAATTTCTTCCCTGTAGTTATAATGTGGTTCATTTTTTATTCTGCCCTGAAACTTCCATCTGAGATAATGACAATGAGTGATGTGTACAGGTGGATACCTAATCTTTCCAGGAAGCGTCGGTCACCAAAAATGCCTGTCCCATGAACCAGCAACTTACACTTTTGCTGAATTTGACCACTGGTTTTCCAGGAGCCATGTGTTAAGACACAAAATTTGATACTGACCTCTCTAACAAGAGTGACAGTTATATAAAAATAGACCTAGTCTTTACAATTTTTTAAAAATTAGATTTTTTTCATAGATTATAAATGCAAATAGACCCTAAATTTTGGCTGACAATCTTATGGAATGGAGAAATGATCTGAACTGTGATTCAGAATTAATTTTTTGGCTTTGAAAAGAAAAAAATCGATATTCAGCAAACACTCTAGGAGATTCTGATCCAGTAGGTACTTTATGCTGGGGCTTGAGAAGTTGTGTTTTTTTGTTTCAAATCTCCTCAGGAAATAGTAGCAATATAGATCTAGCATATGTTAAAACATATGACTATATATAATATGTATTATACACATGTATTATATTCAAAACTCCCCCGTGCTATGAATCAATAATGATATTGTGACCCTGACAGAAAACTCAATTCAGGCAGTTGACAGTACTAAATTGAAAATATCCACCTTCCCCTATTGGCAGATACTTTTTTTTTTTAAGTAACTATTATATTTTTCCCTTGTGATGAAAGGGTAGGGGGCTGTCAGGGCCAATGGTGGGGACACTGGCAGCCCGGAGCCTTGAGTCTCAACCTAAAAGACTGAAGGATAAGCCTTGAACACACCACTTAACCTGTGTTTTGGCTTTCCTATCTGTAAGATGAGAATAACGCTTGCCATCTACCCCAAAAAGGGTTGAAAGGGACTATGAGAAAGTCCACGAAAGCACTTTGAACTCCTCAGAAGTGAGCTTTTACCCAAGTACAAAGCCTCACATCAAAGGAGGCGCTCGTACCTTTCTGAGACATCAACGCGTGGTTCAGGGATAGAATAATATATAGGCCTGACACTGAGTGTTCCTTTTCATTAAAATAATTGCCACAGCAATTCCTTTTCTTTTTTACCTGGATATTATTCACATGCAGCCTTGACAAATCCCAACACCCCTTCTCAGATCACTGCAAGGGGTCTCTGAGGCTCATTTTTGGCTCATTCAGCTGCGTTATTCGGCTGACAGGTATAAAATGTGTTACCCCCTACCTCTCTCCTCAGGCTTTGCTAGAAAGCAATCTTCTGAAGAGAAAAAGGTAGAATACATTCCAGGAGGTCATTTATGACTCCGTGTGCTATGGTCACATTTGAGGCAGGACAGAGCTAATTCACCCACACCAATTGTTCACTCCAACCTGTTCTGGAATCACAGCTCTTTCTCCAGCTACCCAACCTACATTATTGAGTACTCCCCGTGTACTAAGCCCTTTAGAGGAATGTGTCATAAGTCTTAGAAAAAGAACTTGCCTGCTAAACAGTGCGTAGATTACACAGCAATTGAAATCTTTCTTCAAATCCACATCTTGAACAGAGGTTCTCAGTACTGACTCCATATTACAATTGCATGAATGATTTCCACCAGGTAGGTTAAATTAGAATCTCTGAGGCTGACGCCTCTGCAGAGTATATATAGGTGGAAATTTAAGAGTTTCCACACATACATATTCATAGCAGCACTATTCACAATAGTCAAATGGTGAGAACAGCCCAAACGTCCATCAGTGGATGAATGGCTAAGCAAACTGTGGTATGTGCATCCAGTGGAATATTATTCAGACATAAAAAGGAATCAAGTACCGACACATGTTACAACATGGATGAATCTCAACAACATCATGCTAAGTGAAAGAAACCAGACACAGAATTTCACATATTGCACATATTGCATGATTCATTTATATGAAATACCCAGAATCATCACGTTCATAGAGACAGAATGCAGACTTGTCATGGCCAAGGGCAGGAGAGAGGGGAATATGGGGAATAATATGGTACTGGTTTTCCTTCTGAGGTGATGAAAATGTTTTGGAACAAGGTAGAAATGGTGGGTATACAATATTGTAAATGCAAGTGAACAAAGCAATGAATGAATAAATGGATGGTTTTCCAAGTATTTCCTAATACGCCTGATCTAGAGGGTCAAACATGACTATTATACCAGTGCCGCTTCAACTGTATAGGGCTGGCTCCTTCCTGTGCAGCTCTTGTCAATCCCCACTCCATTTCTCAAGATTCTTCTCAGCACAATTCATGCATTGCCGGTAAGAGCATCAGCTAGAGCGTTAGCTTGTTACAAATGTATACCCCCAGACCTCACTGTAGACCTCCAGACCCAGACTCTCACAGGGGGACACAGGACAAGATTATGTGTTTACCATCATTTTCCCAAGGTAATCTTAAGTTTTCAAATGATGTCTAAGACCCTCTTTGGACTTTCCTTTACTCATTCCTGTCAATCATTTTTTGAGCTTTTCTCTTGATCCAGTTTCTCTGGTAACGGTTAAATATATATTATCTCTTTTAATACTTACAAGTTACAGCAATCCTCTTTCACAGGAGAGGAAATTAAGGTGGAGAGAATGGAAATGATTCACTCAAATTTACACATTTACCAAAGGGCAAAAACCAGTAACCAAAGTGGTTTATTTATAATAACCAAAGGTTTATTTTTCTTAAAAACTCTTTAAGACTTTCTTCCGTGACATTCACCTCATCCCCTCCAATTATCAGGTCTTGGCCTCTCATTATTCCAGTGCCTCTGTCTTCCTGTAGGTCCCTTGAATGCTCTGTACCCTTAACCCACTCCGGGACTCATCAACAAATGAACCGCCATTTCCAATCATCTTTTCTTGAAGCTTCCAGGCCTTTCTGACTTCACAGTAAGCAGCGCCCTTGCTGTTGCTCCATCACCTCTTACTGAGACTGGGCCAGTCTTGGATGAGCTCCTCTCGCCTGCCCTGTGCACTGCCTTACCTCCTGGCTCTCACCTCTGTCCAGCTTTCCCACAACTATGGAGGGAGAGGCAGCCATTTTGGGACCCCAGCCCTCCGCACTGCCTGGCACTCTCCCTCCCAAACTCATGCCCCCAACCTGGACTTTACCCCCCCCCCAGCAATAATCTCACCTTTGCTCAAATATGTTTAAATTCCACCCCCATATCCAAGTAATAATAACATCTGAGTTTAAAAAGAGTTTTGTCTCTGTATTCTTAAGCAATCTCTCCTATACTTATGCTCTTTCTTTTCTCACACCCCTTCCCTCAGCTCCACTGTGATGCCATTCTCTTCAAAGTTCTCAAAATCCATCTTCAGGCCAAATCCATTTGTCAATGTTCAGTTGCTCCTCAGCATCTGGTCCTCTGACATTTAATCTTCTTAAACTCTTCCCTCCCTCAGCCTCTGGGATGATCAGCCTGTTTTGTTTGGGTTTGTTTTCTTATTCTTTGCACCCACTTAAGCAAGTCCCTTCAACTTTTTTGAACCTCTGAATCTCTACCTTTAAAATAAGAAAAATATCATCTAATATAGATTGTTGTTAGAGAGGTGCAAGGAAGTGAAATGTCTATTTATTTTCTCATCCTACAGACATATGTGAAGCATCTAATGCATGCACAGTACCATGGTAAACACTGGGGTGTAAACATGAAATTGGCACAGTCACTGACATTAAGGAACTTCAAAGTGATCTGAGGAGACGTCCTGACAATTCGTTATATTGCTTTATTCATTGATTTACTTATTCAAGTAATTGTCATTGAGGGCCTATGATATGTCACACACTTCTCCAGGCACTTGGAGACATAACAATGAACAAGTGTGAACAAGTCACTGTCTTCCTGCTGAAGCTTACATTTGAGTGATAAATACCCCCGAGGTAGCAAAATAATGTCAGACAGCAGTATATGCTATGAGGGAAAAAACACATAATAAGCACGGAGGTGTGGCAGTGAGGTTTGCCTGAAGTGGGGTCAGAAACTACTTCTCTGTGGAGGTGATACTTGATCTAAGACCTATCTTAGACAAGGAGAATCAGATATTCACGAAGAGTCTTAACTGAAGGGAGACTGCAGGCGCAAAGGCCCTGAGGCCTGAGTGAAATTAGCATTCAGAGGCAAAGAAAGAAGACGACAGGAGCCTTTTTGAAGGGTGAAGAGATAAGATAAGTTAAGAGAGTTTGGAGAGGTCTCATTTGCCTTGCTAATTATAGGGTCTGGACATAACACTAAACACAAAGGAAAGTCACCAAGAGGTTTTAGGTAGGAAAATGCCATAATCTGATCAAACTTTAAGGATTATCCAAAAATTGTGTGGCTAATTGTGCTTGGGGAACGGCAGAGGGAGGAGGACTAGCTCGGAGTCCATCTCAGTAGACCAGGCACGAGAAAATGGCTGAAATTGGGGTAGTGGCAATGAAGATTGCTGTGACATGCTTATATGTTGGTTACAATATAGGCCATATACTATATACTTATTTATTTACTGGGTGTTTTATATTTCACATACCAGAATTGCAATTCTGTGAGCACTGGACACTTTGTTTTGGTCACTGCTCTATCCCCCAGTATCTAGAACAGTCCCTGACATATAGAGGGTGCTAAATAATTTGTTGAATAAATTAACAAATGGCTTGGGTGTGGGTGCTGAGATAAACTCCTAAG
Organism: Zalophus californianus; assembly: GCF_009762305.2. Lineage (NCBI taxonomy): Eukaryota > Metazoa > Chordata > Mammalia > Carnivora > Otariidae > Zalophus > Zalophus californianus. The sequence goes on from NC_045596.1 coordinate 16,836,565, forward strand.
TGTTTGACTTGAGCACTGGGTTGAGAATGTGTCATAAACTGAGACCAGAAGAACAGGTTAGTGGGTGGAAGACATTCCATCCTGGGCATCTCAGATCTGAGACACATCTTAGAAAGTAAAAACTTTCTTTCTTTCTTATGTGTATCTGGAGCATAGGGCTTTCTTTCTTCCTTCCTTCCTTCCTTTCTTTCTTTTCTTTCTTTTCTTTTTCTTCCTTCCTTCCTTCCTTCCTTCCTTCCTTCCTTCCTTCCTTCCTTCCTTCCTTCTTTCCTTTTTACTGTCCTTTCCTTTCCTTTCCTGTCCTTTACTTTAATTCCTTTTTTCATTCATGCAACCTTTCTCTCCCTGTTTCGTTTGCAAGCTCTGTAAGAGTAGGGGCCCCTTAACTTCCTCAAGAGTGCTTCCCAGGCCAGCAACATCCGCTTAACCTGAAAAATTATTAGAAATGAAAATTCTTGGATGCCTGGGTGGCTCAGTCGGTTAAGCATCTGCCTTTGGCTCAGGTCATGATCCCAGGGTTCTGGGATGGAGCCCCCCATTGGGCTCCCTGCTCTGGGGGGAGCCTGCTTCTCCCTCTCCCTCAGCCTGCTGCTCCCCCTGCTTGTACTCTCTCTCTGTCAAATAAATAAATAAAATCTTAAAAAAAAAAAAAAAGAAAAAAGAAATGCAAATTCTTGGCCTCACCCCAGACCAGCTACAGTGATCTGTGTTTTCACAAGCCTTCCTCAAGACTCTCATACACAGTCAAGTTGGAAAACCACTGGTCTAAAACACTGTCAGCTAGGGTATTCAGAAAGAGTTGAATAGTCAGCAGAGGGTTTGGGTGACCATTCAAGCTAATGAACTGTTCTGATATTTCTTGGCTCTCATCAGGTTTCCTTTTATCCATCAGCCTTCCTTAGATATTTCAATTAGTTTGTCCAGAATCAAATGTTTTTCTCTTCTTTTAAATTATATAGCAAGGGTAACAGCAGAACTTTCCGAGCATAATTTTAGCATTTCAAAAGTACGTTCTCATCTGTTATTTAGTTTTAGCTTCAGAGGAGCCATGAAATAGTAGAGTAGGGGGTTCTAGCCCCATGCCACATATGAAAATATGTAGGCCTGTCCCATTGGGTGGTTTATTGATGTTCACATTACCAGTTTAGGCATATCTGAGACAAAAATTTATTGTTGGTAAATACGGGATGAATGAACCTCAATCTCGAGTTTTCCTCACAACACTTGGGTACTATGTAGTGTTTAATAGATGCTCAATAAGTATTCATTGACTGAACTAGTAATTCTTGAAACAGACACTACAGGCTGCAGGTTCCAAGAAAATGGAGACTCACCTTAGCAAAAACAAAGACAAAAATGAAAGAAAAAGAAAGAAAGAAAAGAAAGAGAGAAAGAAAGAAGAGAAAGAAAGAAAGAAAGAAAAGAAAAAAGAAAAGAAGAAAAGAAAGAAAGAAAGAAGAAAAGAAGAAAGAAAGAAAGAGAAAAAGAAAGAAAGAAAGAAGAAAAAGAAAGAAGAAAGAGAAAGAAAAAAGAAAGAAAGAAAGAAGAAAGAGAAAGAGAGAGAGAGGAAGGAAGGAAGAAAGAAGAAAAAGAGAGAGGGAGAGGGAAATAAGCACGAGTAATATATTAGCCTGCTCTTTTCTTTAATTGGAGACACACTAGCCAGTTCATCACATCTAGCAACACTACCCAGACTCACAATCCAGAAACACTGAAAGTTTGGGGGAGAGATATAAATGAACTTCTGAAGCTATTAACTATCACTCTCTTCCTTATCTCTTTAAGACAATTGATACAGCCTTCTGTAATTCTCGATGCCTTTACTCTTCTCATACGGTCAATTAATTGTGAATCTGAATGCGTTTCAATGTTTCTGTATTTTGACCTCTGTTTTGAATTACGTGAGAAATGCAAAAAACCAGCAACATGTCCTTCACACTGAGATTGCTTCTTGCCATTGTTATCTGTCTCTTTTTATTTTAAACCTAAGACACATCCGTTCACCTACTGGAATTCTTTTAGCCTATCAGATGCAGGGTGATAATGAAACATTCCTATATTTGCATAATGCTGTAGAATTTTCAATGTGCTCTCAAAATACACTGTCTGACTTAGCTTGGTTTAAAAAGCTCTAGAAACTTTTTATCCTAATAGACATCTAAAACCAAAAAAGGAGTGTTATTTTATTCTTTAGTTACATTCATTCAGGATATTCATTCAGTAATATATTGAAACATTAATGATGTTGACAATGATAATAATCATGATAGCATGCATTTTTTGAGTGCCTAACATGTCCCAGCCAGTCAACAATGTCTTAACATGGAGGCTAACATTTATCCAGCCTATGAGGGAGGTACAATTGTCCTTACTTTACTGGTAGTCAAACTATAGCTCAGTGGGTTTAAATAACCTCCTAAATCACACTCAATTTAGTAGTTAAGCTAAGATTTGAATCCAGAACTATTAGACTCCAAAATTCATGTTACTAACTTTGACTCTTGCTTTCTTAAAACAATTCCTACTGCACCGTTAAATGCCGGTCATCAGAACTAATGGCACAGGCAATAAGAAGACTCCTTTAGGTCATATGGTCAAACTCAGTGGGTCTATATTGATGATATTGATGCTCTGTTGGGCTACATGAGCATAAAAACAAATGGCTGGAAAATGAAAAATGCTTTTGGTTTCCTGATTTAAAGTCTAATCACAGATACACACGCAGTTCTTCCATTATGATTGTTGGCAGTCTCAAATTCTCACACCATTTAATCCCACCTCTAATCTTTTACTCCTCCCACTCTCCATCTCATTTTCTGCCTCTGGTTACTAGTTTTGATGTTGAAACTCTTGTCATTTCAAAAACACATGTTCAGATCCTATTACATAGCAGGCCCATTTTGAACATGATGGATAACAAATCAAAGAAAAGCAGTCCATTCTGGAAAGGGTCTTACAGCCAGTGGGGGAAGGGACCAATGTAAATAGATAAGGCATTTGGTCTATCTGTTTCAGCTTTTTGCAGCTCATCTTAGCCATCACTCTGGGTGTCAGCTGCCCTGGTTCTTTCTGACAAACAAACAAACAAATAAAGCAAAATTCTTGTTTTTATTTCTATCCAAGGGAACACCATCCTGGTGATTGAACATTTAGCATTATCCCCATCTATCTTGCATTATTGGTTTTATCCTTTCCAGTCTCTCAGTAAATGGCCATCTCATCTTCCCAGTTACTATACCCAGAAACACTGAGAATTATGTTCAATTACTTTCACTCTCATCCATGCACCCAGCTCATCAGCAAGACCTACTGGCTTTACTTACACAATGCATGCTACCTCCACTCACCTCCCCCCACCCACACTTTCAGTATTCCCCACCCTGTGGACGCTATTATCCCCCTCCCCCTGACTACAACAATAAACTGTAGAATGCTAGCTCTACTCTGCTTTTCTTCCCCTGCTCCAATCTATATTTTATACAATGGTCAACAAGATTTCTCTAAAACCTGAATAACATAATGTCAATCCAAGACTGGAAACATTCAAATGGAAACTCCCTGCAGTGAGAATAAATCCTAGCTCCTTTACATGGTCTACAAATTTCAGGCCCCTGCAACTTCCTTAGTCTTACGACATTCTTCCTCTCACTTATCACACTGCCAACAAATAGATCCTTTCCATTCCTTACACACACTATGCTCCTTTCTATCTCAATGCCTTCCTACAAACAGTTCCTTCTTCTGGAGAACGTTTCCCCCTTCTTCAAAAGGCTGGATCCTTCTCATCGTTTAGGTCTTCGTTTTAACATTATCTCCCTGATGACACTCCCCATAGCATGTGCTGTCGGTACTATGCCATGTCACTTTGGGTCATCCTCGCATCTTAATGAGCTTGAACTGTCACTGTGATTTCACCCCCAACTGCCAGCCTCCATGGATCTTTGTCAGCAGACAAATTTCAGTGGCCAAGTTGGCTTTGCTTGTACTTGTACTTGGAGAGCTACAAGTGCCTGTGGATTTCTATCCTTGTCCACCCTGGAGTGCAGCGCTAACCAATGCCTTCTGGATGAGGAGCATAAATACTCCAGCTCCCTCGATTCATGATGGGCCCAACTCTGAAGCTAAACTACAATTTCCTCAGAGCTCTCCTGCAGGGTTAAGCCAAAGCTGCCCTCTGAGAATCTTTGCTTGATATTGCACTCTTGTGAGCCCTCCTTCCTTCACTTGCCCTCTTCCCACTTTCCCACCACTTTTCCCTGGTAGAACCTTTTAATGGCCAAATCACACTGACACAAAATCTCATCTCAGGATCTGCTTCTGGGAGAGCCAGCTAAGAGACTATTTCAACCTCTATCCAGTTATTCTCCATCAATGCACTCCATTCATTTTCTTTCTAGCATTTGTCAAGAGCTGTTATCATATATTGACTTGCTCGTTCACTTGTTTATTGTCTGTATCTCCTGTGAGACTGTGAACAAATTGAAGGCAGGGACTGTATTCTTCTCTCTAACTAGTGTATCCTCTGCACCTAGGATGGTGTTTGGCCCATAACAGTTGTCTGATTAATATCCATTTAATGAATGATTGAATAAATAACAAAACATCTCCTGATGCCCCTCATCATCAAGGCTGAATTACCCGTCCCTTCTCTGGTTTCCATGGCATCCATCAAATAGCTTCTGATTAGGACCCAGGTTTTCATGGAGCTTGACGATAAAGGTAGCATGTCTTGGTGACATGCTTGGGTCATGATGACATGAGTATTCTGTCCATGTGATGATTCTAGTTGTTATAAGATGTCATTTTCCCTAAAGAGTTTACTATGTGCCAGGTAGACCTAAGGTATAGGTACAATATTTTATTAAATTCTAGCAAACACTTATTGTGGAAGATACATTATCTAATATTTCAGAAGAGAAAATGGAGATTCAGACCTAAAGAATGTGCTCAAGGTCACCTAGCTTGTCAGTGGTGAAGGTTCTATGAGAACCCAAGTCTGACTGCAAAACTCATGCTTCTTAACTCTCATCATATTCCTTCTGTTCTAGGTTTGCTTAGCTTCAGTCATCCTCTGGGGGATTAATCAAGTGAAAAGAATAAGCTTCTAGGCCTTCAATGTAGGTGGCCAAATCCTAGAATTCTATGACTTTTTTGAGCAACTAACTACTCAGCTCCAATGATAAGGGATATTAAGGGTAAGGAATTTTTTTGCTTTCTCTGTCCCAGGAACAATTGTGGAAACTCTGAGACTGGATGAAGAGTATGAGTGGGGGGATTTTTAGAAGAGCTGTTCTGATGCCCAGCATTCCACAAAATAAGTATTGACCTTGTGATCTAACAAGACAATTGTTTGGAAGGCATGAAAAGTCAAGGGAATGATGTAGAGGGGTGCTGAATGATTAATGCATTCAACTACTTATATATACACAGCATCTACCTATGGCAAGTATGCACTTGATTAGAAAAAGACACACCAAAATGAGACCAGAAAGAGTCCTTCCAACACTAATGTGAGGATAGAGATGGTTAACAAAATGGTTAAGAACATAATGTGCAAGTTGAGCCTGTATGCTCAAGAGGCTCATGACTAAATTTCAATACTGACCCTACCTCTTACTAGGTATATTACTTAATTTCTCTGTGCATGAGTTTCTTCACGTGTAAAATGAAGTTAAAAATAGGCACCTGGGGTGCCTGAGTGGCTCAATTGGTTAAGCATCTGCCTTTGACTCAGATCATGATCTCAGGGTCCTGAGATGGAGCCCCATGTCAGGCTCCCTGCTCAGCAGGGAGTCTGCTTCTTCCTCTCCCTCTGCCATTCCCCACTGTTCCTGCTCTCTTTTGCTCTCTTCCTCTCAAATAAATAAATAAAATCTTAAAAAAAAATACTACACCCACCACCTAGAGTGGCCCTGAAGATTAAATGAGTTAATATTTGTAAGGTGCTTAGAATATTGCCTGACACACAATGAGCAACATCAAAGTTTGTACAATAAATAAAGAGGTTAGAGCTAGAAGAAATGAGACACAAGATATTATGGGGCATACAGAACAGAAACACTTAACTCAGGCTGGCATGAGGCTACAGGACCAGAAAAAGATCACAGAGATGTAACATTTGAGGTGAGTCTTAAGAGAGGACCCAGAAATCACCCAAGAAAGAAGTGAGGGCCAGAGAAAGAGAAAGACAAGCAAAAGGAACAGCACAGCAAAAGCAGGGAGATGGGGGGCTGCCTGCTATGTACCTGAGTGTGTTTGCACAAGGAGCAGCAAGAGAGGAGAGTAAGATATAAGATGACTGGCTAAGAGGAGCCAGGCCTTGAAGGGCCTTGTTATGTAATGTATAAAGTACCATTAGAGAATGTTAAGCAAGAAGCATTTCATGATCAGACTCGCAATCTCCAAAATCACTCTGACCACACTGGGGAAGATGGATTTTCTTGAGTGGAGCCAGGAGCATGAAAACCATTACTGGGCTGCAGGCCTAAGCCAGGAAAGAATGGCAAGAGCCTGGAAAAATAGCAACAGACAAACCAATTTTGCTTGCAATCGTCAAGTTGTAGTAGTTTATTTTGAGTGAAGGTATTGACCTCCTCTGAGGCAAAGAGATAGAAGCACAGTCAAAAATAAGGTTCACGATCAGAACTCGGTGCCCCAAATTAAAAGCCAGCAGTCTTCCCCTATTTGGTACATGGAACGTAGTTAAATATATATTGTTTGTTTCTTACTTCTAGACTCATGGAATAAAACATCAATTTTTATGTTACCTGGAACAGTAAAGAAACAATTATATATTTGAAAGATCTAAGTATATAAATTCCCTACATAATAAGATCATTATTCCGTGGTTATGGTAATTCCTGTAAATAAGGTAATTATTGGGGAACTCATTCAGTAAGACTAATAGTAATTGTTAAAAGTTTCCTGAGCACTTACTTGTTTCCACTATACTAAGTAATTTATGTGTATTATCTTAGTCTTTTCAATAATCCAAGGAGATAGGTGTTATGAGTCCCGTTTCACAGATGAGAAATAGAGGCTTAAAGATATTTAAATACTCCCTTAAAGTCACAGGGATATCAAGTAGCAGAGCGAGAGCACAAGTCTTTCTGAATGTTAGGAGCCCATACTGATTTCTTCTGTGGTGTCAGCTCTTGTCATAGATGTATTTGAGCTTGGGTATATTTTTAGGGACATGAACACGCTACTTCCCAAAGCTTGCCGTGGATGGATAAAACATCATTTTTCCTATTCCAGTCTATTTTTATACAAATCATTATCCCTCCATTTTCATATAATGATGGTTTTATTGAGGCCCAGCATCTGAATTAAATTAACAAATTATTACTTAAAAACAGAATGCCAAGCAAACAAACTAAGTTAAAAAAGAAATGAAGATGGTCCAGACTGACCATTTGGTAACAGTTTCTTGTTAACAGGAAGGGGTCTAATGCAGTGTTGACCACTTGGATGATCCGAAGTCAGCCAGGATGGATTTTTGAATCCCAGCCCTAGTCTTTACCATCGATGAGATGTTGGGCAAGTCACATAGTGTCTCTCAGGCTCAATTTCCTTAGCTGTAAAATAGGGATGACAGTTACTACAAGGCAAGCTAGTAATGATGTTAAATGTGATGACCCACAAAGAGTGAGTAGTTCAGCTATTACCACTGTAGGTGGAATGATAATGGTGATGATTAAAACGATGGACATTGCTTCAAGTTTAGTGTTTTTTTTTTCCAAATATGACTGACTCCAAAAAATTTGTATTATTGAATTTGCCTAGCTCTGATAATATTCATCGTGGCAGTTTCCTACTGTTTTATATGTTCTTTTAATTGAATTTGTTTTTCATTGAAGAGTGCATTAAGCTGCCTTTTAATTCTTTCAGGAGGATAATGTCATAGCCTTATGTTTGACTAATCTCAGGCCCTGAATGGAAAAGGTGAATTTAAAAAAATCTCTTCTATAGTTATTTTTATACCATCTATCCTGTGTACAACATAACAATCCTACAGCTAAGTTTTACAACACATTTTAAAAGGTCACTTTTAATGAATTGGGCTTTTCATGTATCAATCTTTCTACATTTACATTTTCTGGAATTTCAACAGCAGAGTTTTCTTAAACTAACTGAATAAATACTCAGGTCTCAGTGTGTATTTTGAAATGACAATCTGCATAATGTTTTTAGATGAAAACAATCTCTGGCCACACATAAACAGGTTTTACTGATCTTTTAATGGGACGAAGTGAAACAGAGTGCTCTCAGTGTTTAGGAATGTTGTATAAGGATGCCACTCGCCATTCTAGTATCTTCTTACTGTAACACCAGTACTACTGTTTTCTTTCACTAATTAGCCATTAGTGTTGCACAAAATTAATTCGGAAGAATAGATCATTGGTAGGGTTCTAAATTAATGAGCCTGACTTTTGTTTTGAGGTAGGTAGAGGAAAACAGGAAGTTATAGACACGTATTAGCCCCTGCTTCGATCAAGGAGAAGACTTCTTTTACACATGGTCTTTGAGGTTGTAGGATATTTGAAATAGGGAATAATTCATTCACCAAAACTTTCTGAACACACATTTTACATCAGGCAATGCTTTAAGTACAGCATAGGGATGGGCAGGCAGCAGATAAGAGAATGCATAAGATATAATAGTCCCTGCCTTCAAGGGGTTTATAGCCTGGTTGAGGAGTTTGAATAGGAAACAGGCAATTTAAGTCCAGTATGCTCGTGGTTATGATAGAGATGGTTTGGGGAGCCATAGGAGGACACTTAGTCCAGTCTTGGGGTTGATAGTCAGGGAAGGCTTCCTGGACAAAAGTCATGGCTAAAATGAAGATATGAAAAATGAAGAAAATTGACCTAAGAATCTTAGGTGGAGGGTGTTGTGAGTTGTGAGGCACGTCTATCAGGAAGGAGAAACAGCATCTGTAAATATTGTGTACAGGTAGATTTTGTCTTGATTAGGAGCCTAGAAGTACCTCAGTACGGCTGGGAAGTTCAGTTTATGCGATTGTATACCAAGAGATAAAACCAGAACATGAGCAGGGACCTTATCAACCCTCTCAAAGAGGCCAGCTTTTGTTCTATAAAGAAGAGCGATAAAATCCCAACTTCTCTATAATGAGGAAGAAGGACTGGAAAGCTTCTAAGAAGATGGGGACACATCTGAGAAGGTTTCCTTAATGATCCAAATGAAACCTGGTTTTCTAGTGACACAAGGTACAGAGATGATCTATTGGATCAAAAGATAATTGGGACATCTAACAGACCAGGTTTGGTGTTGGACTAGAGATCACAAATAAGGGCCATGGGAACTGCCACAATAGGGCAGATCCAAGGAATCCATCAATAAGCTATTCACTGCCTCCTTCATTCCCATTCCCTTTTTAGAGTGGCCTGGGTGAAGACTGCCATGACCACCATGACCCACATAAATGAGGTCAGAAATTCTAAGGTGGAAGAGAAAATAGATCCTCAAAATTTGGGGAAGAAATAAAAAGACTGAGGCTGCATGAAAAGAACAGGGACTTTGGGAATCAGATCTTAAATGAGGCAACATCCCCAACAGTTGCATGATTTCCAGAACTGTTCTTGGTTTTGGGTGTAACATAAGAAATATTTGGCAAGAGATCCTAAATGGAATGCAGCTTAGCTCTATCCTGCTACTCTTCCGTTTTTAAGCAAAGCTCATCTGAGTTTACTGTGTTGAGTACATCACTCAATAATCAAGTCAGGTGTGGAATGTGGGTGGTAGTTTGTCATACTCCAGTTAAACAGTTTGGCCACCAGTGAATATCATTGGCACAAAGACTTTCCAAGCTCTGAGTGATCTTAGACACTGTCCAGGGCAGTGGTTCTCCACATTTCCTAGTAATGGGCTTTTTAAAAAACCAAATTAACACTTATATGGAAACGCAAAGTGCCAATTATGAAAAGGATGAAAAGTGGAGCTGCTTTGGTTGAGGAAGGCCTGAGGGCCCAGACAATGGGCCCGCTCTCCTCCCCCACGAAATAACAATTCTTCAGGAACCACAGGCAAATCCTCATAGGCCTGAGAGGTAACTTTTTCCTAAGAAGAGGATAGCAACTCAAAAATGCTCCGAGATGTAATGTACGGTGATTAACATTAAAAAAAAAAAAAAAAGTGCTCCGATGACAGAGCACCTAACTGGCTGCTAACATATAACAGCCACAGATTTACTCTATCCAATGGACCAAGGTCAATTTTAATTACAGAAAGCAAGAATATGTCACATATAAAAATTGCTTAGATGCAAGAAGAAACCCAAAGATCAAAATAGGATCTAATATTCTTTCTTACTTTCTTCAATGGTAGATGTCTGCTATTTTCTCATTCAGTGTATCTTCCTCCAGAACCTTCTAGCAGACACCAATAATTTAAGGATAGATTATAGAAGAAAGCTTAAAATGGCAAAAGTTCTATCCAATATTTTTTCCCTAAAAATGAGAAATTGTTTATATATATATATAAATGCATTATTTAATGTAGGGTAGAGAGAAGCATGTTGATTCAGCTTGCAGTACTAGCACTTCCCAGGAATATGGTTTGAGAATCAGCGTTTTAATCTACTCATTTGATTTTAATATACAAAATCTGAGGCATACAGGAGGTCCTTTTATGAGGCCACTAACCAAAAGTTTATTTGTTTATTTGTTAATTTTTCTGAAGCACTCTCAGGTCATGGTCAGACACTACAGACTTAGAATCTTTAGGCTGGAAGACTCGTGGCATAACACTTCAGCCTTGCTTTGATAGATCAGATGAATCTGAGACATTTTGTTGAGTATCTATTTTACTTTCATCTTTCCCGGTGGAATGGAGACAATCAGAGAGGGAAAAAAAAATCACTTCTTATTTCTAAATATTGAGCTTGCCACCTAGACAAAGCAAAAGCTGTTGGTAAGTCAGTCAAAAGAACTGATTCATGCTCTGAGACACTGAATTTCTGGAATGTGACATTACTCATGCAACTTGTGTTCATCTGCATTTTTAACATGTGTTATTTATGATTCTGACGGTGCCAGTGCTTATAAATACTTCTTGGAAACAGCTATATGAACACTGTCCAAAGGATTGACAGAGCCAAAAGGAGAAGCTTAGATGGGGACTTCCCATCTTTGGTCACCAGCGTGTGGGGAGAAGGAGAAAACATGGTAGTGGCCTTAGCCTCATAATCACTGCATGATGCTTTTGACCAGCATCTCTAGAAGCCTGGGATCAATAGGAGAAACAGAATCTTTCTGTAAACGAAGCAGCAGGTTGCTAAAAGGCTCACAATGGAAGAAAATAGAACAGCAACTATTGGTGAAAACAGGAAAGGAAAAGAGTTATCAAGTAGTTTGGCAGTAATTTATCGAGACTGGGAAAGCAAATCATTAGCAATCACAAAAAGCTTTTTGGAGAGGGCAAGCCAAAGAGGTAAAACTATTAGAAGCACTCACAAAGACTTATGGTCTTTCGCCATCAGCACCGCATATGTTTGACTCATTTTGCTGTTTTATTTAAAGAACCATCATTACCTAGAAAAAATGGCAGAATATGAAGAATACCTCTTCTTAGTCAAATAGCATTATTATTTGTGGTGACTGCATTACTGGCAATTTTTCTTGAGGCAGTTACCATTTAGTGGTCAGGCACATAGCCTCAAAGACAGACCGCTGGGCTCCATTCTCAGCTCGGGATTTTTTGGACATTTTCCTTAACCTCTCTGCACCCTTGTTTCATCACCTATAATCCAGGATAATAGCAGTGCCCACTGCCTAGGTTGTTGGAAAAGCAAATGAGCTACTACATGAAAAGTACTGAGAATAGCATTTGGCATATTATAAGTACTATATTAGAGTGGGCTATTATTATTTATTCGTATGTAAAAGCAACACAAAATTATGATAACAGCTAATATTTATTGAGTGCTTTTTGTGAGTCAGATATCATGCTGAGCGTTCTGTATGCAAGTATATCATCATGGCAACCCTTTAGGCAGAATTATTATTATCCCCACTTTACAGATCAAAAAACTGAGCAGCAAACCCCAGCCCTCTCACTCTTTATCACTACTCTTTACCACCTCTTGAATATGAATTCTGAAATCCTTTTTCCAGTACTTTCAAGTATTTCCTTCATCTTGTAGAGCAATTAATGAATGTACTTCACTAAAAAAAGTGCTTAAGCCAAGAAAAGAAGAATTAGCTCAACAATCCATACCTCCATAAGCCATGACATTGCTCTCTCTCTATTCTGCTTTAATGCCATTATTTTACTAGGCAACTTGTACATATAAATATTTTACTCAGACCCTTCTTTTATGCCATTAGGATGATGAAAGGCATGTATGCTAATGAAGTTCTAAGATCCTCTGATTTTTTTCTTTAAAGCCATTGTCAATTATCTGCAGCAGTTATTCTAAGAGTAAAAAATCTCACTTCTCTATTTTCCTAATGGTATCATCTTTGTTTAAATGAAACATTTAGTGGCAACAACCTTACGAATACCATGATCAGACTACAGTGTCTCCTTTCATTGCCCAGGAAGATACAGGCAGATTCTTAAAAGTGCTGCTTTATTGACAATATAGTTGCCACTATTTATTGTTATTCTTAATTATTACTGAGAGTACATCGAAAGTTGAAAAGGATAATCGGATGTACATTCTTCCTATTTGTTCACTCTTCTGAGAAGCCCATGGTCCCTCTGACTCCGTCAGTGTAATCTAAAATCTAAGTGTCTACCCGCTACACCTCAAGTGCTCATCTAATGAGTCCATTTATAGACCTAACTACTTCCAGAAAAGTCCCCTTCTGTTGTGGATTGTTACTGATGGAAAGCATGTTGGGCAGAGGCAATATTGGGTAATGGAGAGACTGCTGCTGAATGATAGCCCATAGAAAGCCTGACTTCCTTCCCATATTACCCTATTTCCGTGTAAGCCATTTCTGTCCAAGCAGTCACTCAGGTCAAGAATCTGAGCAGCATCTTTAGACAATGAACATGACAAAGGATAACGACTGGCATCATCGTATTCTGTGTCTGCCACAAGAAGGATAATTGACATTTCCTCGATTTTACATAAAATCAATCTGGACTATATTTAAGATAAACAATGTAACATCTATTTTTATGCAGACTGCAGAGCTCCTAAGCAACACTGTTCTAGCATCCGAAGCTGCCACATATCCTCTCATTTTTTCTCTTACTAAACCCAAACCTCATGGGGAGTGGATCACATGTTTCCATATTCTACAGGTATACCTCGTACAGCCTTCTACTGTTGCACTTTCTATCCAGTATATTTGTGTACATGTATGCATGCATATGTGTTTATGTGTGTGCCTCCATTTGACTGGAGCTCTCCATGGGCAAGGTCCTATTCAAAGCTGAACCCCAAATGTGCAGCACAGTCTCTGGTATGTGGTAGGACAGGAGGTATTCAATAAATTCTTGCAGAGTAAACAGATGATGGGTAAAAAAGTGGACTAAGATTTTGCTCACAGGTCTCACATAACCTTAGAGAAATCACTTAATTTCTCTCTACTTAAATTTAATCTTCCATTAAATTAAAAAAAAACATAGTAATCTATGCCCTATGAAACAGATGTGTCATAAAAATCATACTAAAGAACACTTGTAGAAAATGTCTATATGCTGTGAGGCCCCACGCGTGAGAGATTAAAATATTGTGGACCCAATAAAGGAAAAACAAGGAAGGAAAAACTGCCCTTAAAGGATTTCTCAAGATGTATACTTTTTGGAAGCCATATCTCCATTCACAATCAACCATTTAAGGAAGAGTTTAAGATTCTAATCACAAAAAGAAGAATCTTTATTTCTCCCTTTGGGATATGACATTTAACAAATTAATTTAGAATCCTTTAAGATCAACAGAGCTAAGAGGAAATTGAGAACACTTGTACTAATCACTTCCAACTTCAATGTAGAAGGTCATATATCTAAAAGGTTACTACAATGGAAAAATTCAATTACTAGGGACTCCTAATGGGCTTTTCTTAAAATAGCACAGAACTATAATGTCTTCAATTATAATGAAAATCATCGTATTTCCTCAAATACAGGCATACATCATTTTATTGCGCTTCACAGATATTGCGTTTTTCACAAATTGAAGGTTTGTGGCTCTGTTTTTCAAACATCACTTGCTCACTTTGTGTCTCTGCATCACATTTTGGTAATTCTCACAGTATTTCCAACTCTTTCTTTATTATTATATGTGTTATGGTGATTGTGTTCAGTGATATTTGATGTTACTAATCTAATTGTTTTCGGTCACCATGAACTGTGTCTATATATGATGGTGAACTTAATTGATAAATGTTGTGTGTGCTCTGCTCCACTGAGGAGCCATTCCCCTATCTCTCTCTCTCGCCCAGCCTCCCTGAGCACAACAATATTGAAATTAAGCCAGTTTGGGGTGCCTGGGTGGTTCAGTCAGTTAAGTGTCTGACTCTTGGTTTTGGCTCAGGTCATGATCTCAAGGCTGTGAGATTGAGCCCTGAGTTGGGCTCCATGCTCAGCGTGGAGTCCACTTAAGATTTTTTCTCCCCCTCTGTACCTGCCCCCCTGCTTGCACATTCTCTCTCTCAAATAAATAAATAAAATCTTTAAAAAAAAAGAAATTAAGCCAGTTAATAACCCTTCAATGGCCTCTAAGTATTCAAGTGAAAGGAAGAGTCACATGTCTCTCACTATAAATCAAAAGCTAGAAATGATTAAGCTTAGTGAGGAAGCATGTTGGAAGCCAAGACAGTTGAAAAGTTGTGTGTGTTTTTATTGTTGTTGGTGGTGGTGGTGTTGTTTTTGCACCAGACAGCCACATTGTGAATGCAAAGGAAAATTTCTTGAAAGAAATTAAAAGTGCTACTCCAGTGAACACACAAATGATAAGAAAGCACAAGAGCCTTATTGCTGATATGGAGAAAGTTTGAGTGGTCTGGTTAGATCAAAGCAGCCACAACATTCTCTCAAGCCAAAGCCATATCTGGGGCAAGGCCCTAACTCTCTTCAATTCTGTGAAGGCTGAGAGAGGTGAGGAAGCTGTAGAAGAAAAGCTGGAAGCTAGCAGAGGTGGGTTCATGAGGTTTAAGGAAAGAAGCCTTCTCCATAACATCAAAGTGTAAACTGAAGCAGCAGCAAGTTCTCCAGAAGGTCTAGCTAAGATCATTCATGAAGGGGGCTACACTAAACAACAGATTTTCAGTGTATATGAAACAGCCTTCTATTGGAAAAAGATGCCATCTAGGACTTTCATGGCTAGAGAGAAGTCCATGCCTGGTTTCAAGCCTTGAAAGGATGGGCTGACTCTCTTGTTAGGGGCTAGTACTGTTGAAGCCAATGATCATTTACCATTCCAAAAATCCTAGGGCCCTTAAGAATTATGCTAAATCTATTCTGCTTGTGCTTTATAAATGAAACAACAAAGCCTGGATGACAGCATATCTGTTTATAACATGGTTTACCAAACACTTTAAGCCCA
This sequence comes from Zalophus californianus, assembly GCF_009762305.2. NCBI lineage: Eukaryota > Metazoa > Chordata > Mammalia > Carnivora > Otariidae > Zalophus > Zalophus californianus. The sequence goes on from NC_045596.1 coordinate 16,852,085, forward strand.
CTGTTGAGACCAACTGCCCAGAAAAACAGATTGTTTTCAAAATATGACTGCTCATGGACAGTGCGCCTGGTCACCCAAGAGCTTTGATGGAGATGGACATGAGATTTATGTTGTTTTCATGCCTGCTAACACAACATCCATTCTGTAGCCCAGGCATCAAGGAGTCATTTTGAACTTCAAGTCTTATTATTTAAGAAATCCATTCCATAAGGGCTATAGCTGCCATAGACAGTGATTCCTCTGATTGATCAGGCAAGGGAAATTGAAAACCTTCTGGAAAAGATTCACCATTCTGGATGCCATTCATAACAGTCATTGGTCATGGAAAGAGGTCCAAATACCAACACTAACAGGAGTTTGGAAGAAGTTGATTCCAACCCTCATGGATGACTTTGAGGGGTTCCAGACTTCAGGGGAAGCAGCAGCTGCAGGTGTGATGAAAATGGCAAGAGAACTCAAGTAGAGCCTGAAGATATAAACGAATGGCTGCCATCTTATGATAAAACTTCACCAGAGGAGGAGTTGCTTATTACAGGCGAGCGAAGAAAGCAGTTTCTTGAGATGGAACATACTCCTCGTGAACATGCTGTGAAGACTATTGAAATGACAAAAAAGGACTTAGAATATTACATAACCGGAGTTGATAAAGCAGTGGCAGGGCTTGAGAGGATTGCCTCCAATTTTGAAAGAAGTGCTACTACAGATAAAAAGCTATCAAACAGCATCACATGCTACAGAGAAAGCATTCACCAAGAAGAATTGATGGAGGTGGCCAACTTCATTGTTGTCTTTTCCTAAAAAGTTGCCACAGCCACCCTCCTCCCCAGCCTCCAGCAGCCACCATCCTGATCAGTCAGGAGCCATCAACATCGAGGTAAGACCCTTCACCAGCAAAACGATTGTGACTTGGCTAAAGGCTCACATGATGGTTAGTATTTTTTAGCAATACAGTATTTTTAAATTAAGGTATGTCTATTGTTTTTAAGTCATAATGCTATTTCACATTGAATAGACTATAGTATAATGTGAACTTAACTTTTACATGCACTAGGAAACCAAAAAATTCATTCTACTCACTTTATTGTGATATCTGCTTTTTTGCGGTGGCCTGGAACTGAACCCCTATCTCCAAGGTATGCCAGTACTGGGAATGATTTGGTAAGTACATACATTCTCGCTAAGCACAAGTTCTTGACATCTGTAGAACGTAGGAGCCAAAGTCCTAATATTTAAGAATTGCAGCAAGAGGTCTAAATTTATTGACCCAAACAAATTCTCTCAGCTGGTGTTTCTATACTTGATGTCCCTTTTCTGTTTGATTTCTAGAAAAGAGAGAGGATCTTGCTTCAAGATCACTATAAAGATTGTTAATTTGATTTTTTCCTCCCTTTAACAAATGACTTTTTAAGGAACTTTTTTAAAAAAGTGAATGTGACAGGGATGCCTGGGTGGCTCAGGTGGTTAAGCACCTGACTTTGGCTCAGGTCATGAACCCAGGGTCCTGGGATCGAGTACCGCATCAGACTCCTTGCTCAGTGGGGAGCCTGCTTCTCCCTCTGCCTGCCTCTCCCCCTGCTTGTGTTCTTTCTCTCTTTGACAAATAAATAAAATAATAAAAAAAAGTGAATGTTCAATCTAGATTCACAGAATGCCCAAACTTAAAAGAAATTGATCATTGAATCCCATTATACTCAAACCTGGGGCAATTTCTGAAAGAAAACTAATCTGGGTCCTGCTGTTCATATTCGGATCTTGTGGGTCTAGAAAGAAGCCCAGGATCTAGTGTGCTTAATAGACACACATTGATTTTGATATGCTGACCCATGGATCTGCATTTGTGTCTATACATTTCTAATTGAGCCTTTTCATTTTATATATGAAAACATTTGAGATCTTGAGGGGAAAACTGCTTTTCCCAGACCCTTTGGGCTATCACAGCTGACTCATGACAAAGCCATGATCATTATCCAAATCTCTGACTTCTGGTCCAGTGTTCCTCATATTATGAGACACGGCATTCTAGAAGGTCACATACCTGGGCATCCATGTTCAACATATACTTTTTGAGCCCATACTGAATGCCATTGGCCACATTAGATCACAGTGATAGATACACAAAACAGGAAACCTGAATTCACACAGTTCAGCTGCATGGGGCAGAATGTACAAATGGGCACTCAACTCATGCAAGTATACACACTTACAGTTATGAACTTGTTAACACAACTCCCATTTATGAATAAACAGTGCAGGCAAGTCCGAACAAAACACAAGAGTCCATGCAATCCTCTCAAAAGTCCTATGAGAAGTCACAGTTGCCATTCTCATTTTATAGATAAAAGGGGCTTTGAGCAGGCAACTCTTAACACAACTTGACAAATAATATATGGTTGGGACAGGATTCGAACTTTGTTCTATCCACTTTGTCTTCTCCCTTCCTGATATGGCGAAACAAGCTAATTTGGGACTGAGCAATTTTTATGAACTCTGTAGAATGTGGAGTGCTTATGCCTGTTCTTCAGGCACAGGGTGAGGAGGGGGAAGTGGGGGAAGGGGCAGGGAGCACAACTTTATGACTGCTGACCTTCCCCTGTCACATGTGAGTGGTGCCACTACCTGAAACCCAATGGGAGTGACACAACACCTCAGGAAAATAGTAATCACTATTAACCACACACTGCCACCCTCGACCATCATCCTCAGAAAGCAGGGGGAGTGTTAGCATAACCACTTCCCATCTGTCCCAGTGACACCTGGGTCTTTTGTATAGGTTCCTTAGCTCTTCTGGACAACAACAATGAAGAAAGAGTAAGGAGTATACAAGACCATGATATCCTATCCTATCCAAAAAAATCTGTCCCAGTTGGAATTAAAGAACCAAAAGAACATGCCATTTACAAATGAACATATATTGGTAGGTCTTTATAGTAGTCTAACAAAGTCATGAGTGAGAAAGATTTTTTCCTATCCAGAGACTGTAAGAGATGTTTATGTTTCTTCAAATATTATCTCAAATAAGAATAAATCAGACCTGAAAGAACTGGAAGGAGCACAGAACAGGGAGTGGGAACTGAATGTGCTCTGGGTAGTGGAGAGGCTTTGAGTTTGATGGCCTCGGGGAAGAGTCAGAGTAGAAGGAGCTTCTCTCCTTCCTCTGCTCCATTTCAGTACCTGCTCTGGGAGATTTCATGGTCTGGAGACACACAGACCTGGATCCCAGTCCTTAGCAGCCATGGGCAAGTCCCTAGAACCTAGAACAGGACTGTTGCAAGGATTAAATAAAACGTCAAGTGCTTGGTATACATTTACTGCCCAAAAGTCAGTAGCATTTTTTTCATTATTATGTTATAATTATTATGTATCTGAGAGCATCAATTAACTATAGCATATGAAAATACTTTTATATTAATATATGAATTAAGATTTTAAATATAAAATGTGCAAGTGTTTTTTAAAAAAATTCACAGTATTTCATAAGTAAATGTGAAATTGATTGCATACGTCAACAGTAACGGGTCATGAAAGCATATATTTAAAATAAATAAAGACCAAATAAACAGAAAATATGATCTATAATGCCTTTACTGGGTATCAGGCACAGATCAAAGTACTCTACACATATTTACTCATGTAATCCTCATAATACTCTTAAGAGGTAGGTATATGACTCTATCCTGATTTTACAGATGTGAACACTGAGGCACAGAGGAGCTGAATTCTCAAGAGTCTACACTCATTGTCACTCTACTGTACCATCATTCCAAATAGCAATTGTGTCTGTTGCATTGGGTTTCTTTAAAATATTTTTGGCCATTGCCATCAGATACCTTATGAACTAGAATTCTTCTGTAAACATCAGGCTAAGTCGAAAAAACCCTTAGGCATTTTACAAAAGCTAAAAGCTTTGCTAAAAGTTCTTTTTTTCAGGGGTGCCTGGGTGGCTTAGTCGTTAAGTGTCTGCCTTCGGCTCAGGTCATGATCCCAGGGTCCTGGGATCGAGCCCCGCATCGGGCTCCCTGCTCAGTGGGGAGTCTGCTTCTCCCTCTCCCACTCCCCCTGCTTGTGTTCCCTCTCTCGCTGTGTCTCTCTCTGTCAAATAAATAAATAAAATCTTTTAAAAAAAAAGTTCTTTTTTTTCAGGCACCTGTGGCACACTCAGTTAGGCATCTGACTCTTGGTTTCAGCTCAAGTCATGATCTCAGGGTTGTGGGATTGAGCCCGGGATTGAGCCCCACATTGAGCTCCACATTGGGCTCCATGTTCAGTGTGGAATCTGCTTAAGATTTTCTCTTCCTATCCCTCTGTCCCTCCCCCTGCACATTCTCTCTCTCTCTTCTCTTTCTCTCTCAAATAAATAAATAAATCTTGGGGTGACTGAGTTACTCAGTCAGTTAAGCATCTGACACTTGATTTCAGCTCAAGTCATGATCTCGGGGCTGTGAGATCCAGCCCTGAGTCAGACTCTGTGCTTAGTGCAGAGTCTGCATGAGATTCTGTCTCTCCCTCTCCCTCTGTCCCTCCCCCCACTTGCTCTCTAAATAAACAAATAAATAAATACATATCTTTTCAAAAATTAAGTAAATCTTTAAAAAACTTATTTTTTCTTCAAAATTGAATTCAGCTAACTGGAAGAGTTAACTATTGATGCTGAACTAATATCAATAAAGTTGATTAATTCTAATAAATTGATGAACTCAAATAGAATGGTTAATATTCACAGAAATCTTTTATTGAGGACTCAGTGCCTGTCAATGCAGTATGTATCATTTTAACCCTCTTACTCTCATGGAAAAGGTAATATTTTTTTCTCATCTTGTAAATGTGGAAAGCGAGAGCCAAAAAGAGTTCATAATTTACCTGATACCATTCAGCTAATAAGTGACGATCTGGGATTTAGGTCCAGTTTGGCCTAATTCCTCAGATACTAAACTCTCAGAATGTAGTGTCAAGAAATAAACAGAATTATCATGACTTGATCGGACCAAAGCAAAGCAGGGTATGAGCATAAAACTTCTCTATCCTGGACTCTCTGTTTTTTATTTAGTTAATCATCAGTAAAAAAAAAAAAAAAAAATCCTTTTGCATGAGCTGAGCCACCCTCTCTTCATACTTTTTAGGACCCTACAGTCCTAAATGGTCTCTGGATTTTTTTGTAAATAGGTACAAATCCCAGATCACTTATTAGCATGACCATGAGCACATTAAGTTTCCTATGAGGATAAAAGGAGGTAAATTTCTCACACACACAACAAAAATCACTGAGTTAGTACAAGGTAAATCAGTTATTTCATATACCTGTGGAATTTCATTCAATTTCAGCATCCACCTTCTCTCACTCTATCTGCTTGTAAAGATCTTTTTTCCTTATAATTGTGCTATCTATTGTTTCACCTCCCTCATCTAATTCCTATGTAAGTAAAAGAAATCCATAATCCTGACTACTCATTAATGAAAGTATAGTTTCTGGGAGGTGTTTATTTGATGGATTTATGAAAAGAATTTAAACCAGAGAGAGAGAAGTAAATTGTTTTGTATAATAGAGAAGACCTGGATATTTGGGGAAGCAGTTGGTGGAAATTCAGGCATGAGAATAGACTAAGACAAAGATGCTCTCCAGGCACAAGGGGCTGAAGAAGATTTTAAAGGGCAAAAAGTTTCATTAAGGACTTTGTAAGTTGTGTCCTACAATAAGATATATATATTAAAAATTCTCCCTCCTTTTGAAAGCATCAATGAAGTCAAAATTTTCACTGATGTTTTTTGTGTGAGTGGATCATTTTTGAAGAGGGATCAATAGAGCCAGGAGAGCAGAAGTCACTAGGAATCACAGGTATCCTTCTGAGGCCTAGGGCTTACCAGGGCCAAGAGAATAATCCCGTCCATTTCTCAAAGGCCACAGAGGTACCAGCTGACATTTGGATTGTACGAAGATTTGGTAAACACATTGGCTATGACCTCATCTAAATCATGATTGTTATGAATTGAATGGGGCCCCCAAAATACGTTGAGGTCCTAACCCTCAGTATTTGTGAATGTGGCATATTTCGAAATAGAGTCCTTGCTAATGATCAAGTTAAGATGAGGTCATTAGGGTGGGCCTTAGTCCAATATGTCTGTGTCCTTATACGTCAGGTATATTTGGACACAGAGATAGACACTTAGGGAGGGAAAATGATGTGAAGACCCAGGAAGAACACCAACTACAAGCCAAGGAACATCTGAGGCCACGAGAAGCTAGGGGAGAAGCATAAAACAGATTGTCCCTCAGAGCCCTCAGAAGCAAACCACCCCTTACACACCTTAATTTCAGATGTCTGGCTTCCAGAACTGTGAGTCAATACATATCTGTTGGTCAAATCGCCATGTTTGTGGTACTTTGTTACGGCAAATCTGGCAAACTAACACAATGCCTGAAGGGAGATAATCCCCACTGGGAATCTTAACTACAGCTGATGATCACACGAATTATCCCTTTTTGTATATAGTTATTGGATTCCTTATTGAGTAATCTCATTGTGATATTTATCCTATCAAGAATTTTTTTTAAATTAGTTAACTTTCATCAAGACCAAAAATACTTTATATATGTCAGGCATTTAATTCCCATATCAATTATATGACCCTGGCGTTATTATCCTCATTTTACAGATGAGAAAACTGAGACACAAGAATATTCAGCAACTTGCCTAAGGTCACAGAGCTAGGAAGTAGCTCCACTGGGGCTGTACCTGGGTGGACTGAGGTCAAAGCCTGTATACTCAGACACTACAGTAAACCGCCTTAGTAGGAGTTAAACCAACTCTTTTCCTGCACTTCCTTCACCTCAACAGCCCTCAACAAAAGACAATGGGATGTTAAGATTTCCTTTGTTAAATAAAATCATGTTGGCTGCTGGTGATGCAAAGTTCTTCCTTCCCTCCTTCTTTAAATGTTCAATATAATTTACACAGAAATTTTAGTCACAAGCTATGTATATAGCAATGTCATATTTTGATGTGTCCATTTAAATACTTATTAAATAATCTTTGCCAGGAAAAAAAAAATTAGATGCCAAATTTATAACTATGAGTAAGTTTTAGCCACCATACTTAAGGAGATTACAGTTTACTAACTCTGTGGAGAGCTAGGGAACACAATGGAGCACCAAACATAGTCTTTCCAGGCTAAATCCTTCCTTATCTTACTATTAGAAGGTACATGAATACACTCATGTCCTTCAGATCAAATTTCATATCATTTGATCCTAAGATTATAATAGTGAGCACAGTGCAGTGGGTTTGAAGCTCTTTCACTTCACCTTGGATGATGTGTTTCATCTATTTTATTTAACATGGCAAACACTTCCAGTTTTCCTATTCAATATCCATCCTGCCTCCTTCCTTTCTAATAGAAGCCTGATTTTGTTCAGGATGACAGTGGCCCAGCTATAATCCTCAACTTCCCAGACTCCTTTGTAACTCGAAATAGTTTTATGATATAGTTGTGGTCAAAGGAGCCTGTTAGGGACTTCTTAGATTATTTATTTATTAATTTATTCATTCATTTATTTCAGTGTAGGTGCTACCCTTTCCTCCGTTATTTCTTTTCCTTTCTGTCTAGAACACAGACATAAGGTTGGAGCTGGAGCAACCATGTGGAGACTATGGGTGATAAGTGAGTGACAAAAGCCATATGCTAAGTACCATGGATAAAGATACAACTTGATCAGGACTTCAGCCTTTATATTGAGAGGGAAGGAAAAAAAAATAAAAGAAAAAGTCTCATGTGAGTAAGCAACTAAAGTTAGATTTCAGTTTCATAGATTCTAATCCAATTTTCAACTGATGAATGATAGGAAATCAGTTCCAGCCCCAGAGGAAAGACCCATAGAGAGGAAGATCTCAGGATCTTCTCATGAAATGGCCAGATTTTTAACTCAGCCTAAAGTAAAAGCCACTAATAAATAAGGTCTTCTCAACCACACAGATGATGCAATCAGCATGTTATTATCTCACTCTGAAATATTCACATATGGTCCAAGGTGGAAAGGCAGAGACCAAAACAAGTAATAATGGGGATTCAGGGGAAACATTCAGTACAGGGAGCAGAGGAAAATAAATTTTAAAAATATATTTGATAGCTTCAGATAAAATGTCTAAAAAGGTCACAGAAAAAGGGAACAGAAACAAGTAGTCATTGTAGAAGACAAAAAGAGTAATAGTAAATTCTGGGAAATTTAAAAATGTGTTAGCAGACATAAGAAGGAATTCATTGAGGATGACAGAAAAGAAATTAGAGGGACTCTCATATGAAGAAATATGGGGGAAAAAAGTGGTGGAAAATAGGAGAAAAACATTTAGAAAGTTTCAGGATCAACTCAGAAGACCCAGAGGTCGCAGAAAGAAAAAAGACTTAATGGCAGAGAAATATATTTCTAAATAAATAAAGCAAAAGAATTCCCCAGAATTTAAGGCTTAGGTTTTCAGATTACAAAGGTCTACTGAAGGCACAAAATGGTGAAGGACAAGAAACCACATCGAGGCACATGATTTGGAATTTCAGAACATTGGGGTAAAGATAAAATGCTAACAGATTCCAGAAGACAAAAAAAGAAATGGCTTAGATTAAAAGAATGGCAGTGGGCCCACCCTTCCTTCCTTCCTTCCTTCCTTCCTTCCTTCCTTCCTTCCTTCCTTCCTTCCTTCCTTCCTTCTTCTCTCTCTTGTTTCTTTTTAAGATACTGAAAGATTGAAAAAGTAAAGCTTTAAAACTCTGAGGGAAACTGTTCTTCAACTTAGAATTCCAACATGAACTAGAGGTTGTGCATGATGGCAAATTTTTTTAAAAACTTGAGAATGAAACTTTTCTTTAAAAATTGCCTTTTCTTGCTTAGAAAGTAATGGAAGACATACTCTACTAACTGGAGGGAGGAGCTAATAAGAAGGGGCCATGGTTGTAACCCAAGAGAGAGGCAAAGGAAAATTTAAGTGAGTCTTGGGAGGAGGGTTGGCAATAGCTCTAAATTGGAACAAGAGAAGAGGGTCAAGGAGGGATTTCCCAAGGGGGAAAATGGACTTAGGGGATTTTATAATATGTCTATCTGTACAAAGAAGAGAACTATAGTTTGAGATTGAAATTGAGAATTGGAAGTCATACATGCATAGAATAGCTAGCTAACTAAAAACAAAATGCCACTAACTCCAAGGAAACCAAGAAAGTAAAGCTCATTGTACACTATCTTGAAGAGCTTTGAACAATGTTGAGTGAAATCACTGGGAAAATGGAGGAGGGGTCTTGGGTATAGAGTAAGGGGTGTTTTAAGAGAGTGCAATCTTCATCTTCCATACAAGTAAGACAATAAGTAGTACCTGAAATTGAAAGGTCAAGAAATATAAGTAAGAACAAATTTATTATAAAAGTCCATAGTAGAAGAAACAGACCAAAATTCCCAAGAAGTTGCATCTGTGCAACAGAATTCAGAAGTAGAATATTTCCAGTGGCTGTTTTTTGATTTTTCATTTTGTTTTTGTGTTTTTCTGTTATGATGGAGGGCCACAAGCTTTGAGGTACAATTTTAGTTTAGTTTAGTTCATGTACTATCTTGATGAAAATGGATATGAAATAAAAATACTTGACTATGAATTTACCTTTAGAGAAAATTGATCATTTGGTATTGCTCTTATTTTACCATACAGAATTTTTTTAAATAACATACATATTAGCTATTTTTTCTAGCTTATCACTACTATGGATGTACAGAGCATATTTTCTACACCTTTATCAAGCTATTCCCCTTCTAGTATTTTAAGCCAGGTCTTTATCATAATCTTGGTTCTGTGACTTTCATTTATTCACTCATTCAGTCATTCTTTCTACAAATATTTTTCAGCCAGCACCCATCTAGGCACTGGGGATATAGCAGTGAACACAATAGGCTCTCACAGTAGTCATTCTCTCTGACATCAAGGTTTTATTTTGGGATTGTAGGGACAGTGTGACCTTGACCAAGTCATGTAATCTATTTGAGCTTTGGATTTCTAATCTGTAAGATGGGCGTAATATTACCTATGCATTATTCTAAAATGAATTTTGAGAATGTGTCCAGATTAAAATTTTCCTGTGCTAAAGAAAGCATCTCACAAAGCAGTAATTCAATATTCAAACTGTCAATTTCACAATTATTTCTAGCACTCACAAACTGAGCTTTTGGGGATAAGGCCATCAATAGCACAAAATGACCACCACATTTCTCTTTAGTGCTAATAGGCAGTTTTTGCAATTCTGCATCTAGTCACTCAGTTTTGTCTAAATATTGATGTTGTTATTTGTAGAATATGCAGTCCATATCCATTCCATTCTTTTTCTCTGCTTATGAAAAAAATCTAATAAAATTATTCAAATTATTCAAAATCAAAATGCACTCAACTGCATATGATGCAAAATAATGATTCTGCTGAACACAGCAGCTATAAAATGTACCCCAATTCCCTGCCTATCTGTTTGGATTCTGAGACTATTTTGTAAGTATGCAGAGACAAGCCTTTTTTATATTTATTGGAAGGTCAAGAGTTTTGGAAGTGGGGAGGTATAAGGCAGATGTCTTATCTGTTATTTCATATATTTATTAAACAATTTATTGGAAAGAGAAACATACCAGGCACAGAAGTATGAGGCAACTACCTGGGACTTCTACCGCCCTGGTTTATGCCACTATCGCTTCTTAGCTTGACAACCACAATAGCATCCAGATTGGTTTTCCTGCTTCTTCTTTGCCCCCTAGTCCATGAAGCCATCAGCTAGAGTAATTCATTGAAAATATGAGCCATATCATAACATTCTTCTGCCCCAAACCTCCATTGTCTTTCCCAAAATGGCAAGTTCCCTGCAATAATCTAGAAAAAGTATTTGTTGACTGCAAGAATCAATCAATTAATCAATAACCAGTAAAACTTGGGTCACACATACAACTGGATGCTTACCCTCAGTGACTTGTTAGGTGTTAAAATCAGAAAAAAAAAAAAAACAATCAGAACATTAGAAAATAATTCAGTCTTGGGATCCAGGAAAAACAGTGTAAATAAGGACTTTTTGAGAAATTAGAAAAAAGAAGTTCATGTAGGCCATAGTGGTTTGGATTCCTTGTATAGCAGAACATACCAGGATTGAATTAAGATACTGACTTGATTTGTCAAATTTAGAAGTGACAGGCCCATCTTGAAGGTGGTAGACAAACTTGAGCTCAAGTAAACTCTTATCTGGCATCCAGTAAATTGCAACTTGATTAAGTGGTGTCTTTGCACATATATAATACAAATCCAATTAATATTCTCATTAGTCTTTCAGACCTTGAATTCAATTGCAATTCAACAAGAAGAGATTAAATTATACATGACATCAGGAGAGTATTGGTTCTATTTTTATTGCATTCTAATTATTTGAAAATTGGTAATCTATGTACATATGGCAACGTCCCAATGATATGAATATTGGATTAAGTGAAACACCCTAGCATTGACAACTAACTGAGCTGATTTCCTCTAATGAGATAGAGATTTCATGGGCCTTTCATCACAGGCTGCAATCCTTCTACAGATTTCTTGGCAAAGAAAGAAGGAAAACATATTTTATAAAAGAGTGATTTTTGAGCCATGTCTGCCTCTTTCACCAGCAAACTTTCAGTTCTAGACAACTGCCTGCTGTTTGCTTGGCTGACTTCTGAAATGGACTGGCTGGTTCTCAGGTACCAGAATACGATCACCAAAGAGACAATAAAACAATTCATTTAAATAAATAAGTAAGTAAATAAATGTGTGTATAAATATATCAAGGAAGTTCTCCTAAGTAAAAGACATTATCAGTTTAAGTAAACCTTAGAACAATGTTTCTGAAATTTCAGTTATTCACAACCACTTCTAATATCTTTATCAAAATCCATAATTATGTTAATATTATTTTTCTTAAATTACTTCATTTAATTTACACTTAAATATTACATTTAAAAGGGATATTATATCACTACCAAATTGCAAATAAGTATTATTTGCCATAAAGAGGGAACTATAAATATAAACACAATGAAACAACATTGTTTTCTAGTTTTGGGATCTGAGCTCAGAACTGTTAGCTCTTTTCAAAGAAGAGACACAAAAAAAATGTTTTTGATGCATTCAAGACTGGCACCAAAAGGAGACCATCTCATCTATAATCAAAGGGTTGAATTAGGATTTCAGGTATATATACCTGAAGGGTATATATACCTCCCTAATACTATGTTAGTAATGATTATCCATATATCACCAAAAAGTATCTTTCACCATCATGATACTTTCATTAAACTTTGGGAAACCATGATTTAGAGCAATGATTTTCATTTTTTATTTAACTATAACCCACTCTTTATACATCGGGACAACACGCAGATGCAGATACAGAAATACACACACAGCTGAAACAAAAGTTTTGCGAAACAATACTTACCTTACCATATGCAATGCACTCTAAAATCTTTTCCTATCTCATTAAAAATGCACAAAAATTATTTCTTAATCCAATAATGGCATATGACAAATAGTTTGCAAAACACCAACTTGGAGGGATGGGTTAGAGTGGTGTTATTCCCATTTTAATATTTGGGATGCTAACATAATTCAATTTGCCCTAACAGAAGTATGAATTACAAGATGGCGAGAAATCAAAGAGCTACATTAATTTTAGAAATTTCCACATTATCTTTCATAGAGACTAGTTTTTCAACACGATTCCTATCCTCACCTTCAGGAAGAATCTGTTATGTGTCTGTATTATGTGCATTAACCAAAGTGTATCTGTAGAACATTAGATTCATGAAATATTAACAACATTAATTAATAAAAATAGATTCCAAAGTGTGTGGGTGTATAATGGCAGACTAAACAAAATTTAGATTTTTAAAAATATATTTTATTTTGAGGCGCCTGGGTGGCTCATTCGTTAAGCGTCTGCCTTCAGCTCAGGTCATGATCCCAGGGTCCTGGGATCGAGCCCCGCATCGGGCTCCCTGGTCCGTGGGAAGCCTGCTTCTCCCTCTCCCACTCCCCCTGCTTGTGTTCCCTCTCTCGCTGTCTCTTTCTCTGTCAAATAAATAAAATCTTAAATTTTTTTTTTTTTTTGAGAGAGGGGGGATGGGGGAGGGAGAGAGAGAGAGAAGTGTGTGTGCAGGGTGGAGGGGCAGCGGGGGGGAGAGAGAATCTTAAGCAGGCTCCATGCTCAGTGTGAGCCTGTAGTGGAGCTTGATCTCACAACCCTGAGATCATTACCTGAGCCGAAATCAAGAGTTGGTCACTTAACCAACTGAGCCATCCACGTGCCCCTTAAAATATATTTTAAAAATCGGTATCTTTACTACAGGACTTTTCAGAATTTTTAAAATGCTAATGAGCATTGTTAATTTCCCCAGGGGGACATGCTATCAAGCACTTTGCAAAATGTTTTGAGCGTGAAATATTTTCTAGGTAGAACATACCAGAAGGTATATATTTCTCTTGATGCATATTGGCAAATTGTGCTATTGTTTTCATTTTTCCCTATTCTCTATCCCTCTATGATGCTCTTTGCTTCTGCTAAATGAATAATCACTCTTTCTTGAATACAGTATGAACTTTTCATCTCCATTCTTTATTCACAGCACTTCCTTCACTGCTAGCTCATGTTCAACTGTTAAAATGCATCTATTCTCCACACAAGGATTTGCACACAAAATAGCCAAAAAGTAGAAACAATCCAAATGTCCATCAACTAATGGGTGGTTAAGCACAATGCAGTACATCCATACAATGGAATACTATTTAGCAATAAAAAAGAGTAAAGTAGTGATATATCTACATCAATGGATCTCAAACATTAAATAAAAAAGCCAGATACAAAAGGCCACATATCACATGAAAGCATTTGTACAACATTTTCAGAAAAGGAACACCTATAAGGACAGAAAGTAGATTATTGGTTCCCTGAAACTGTGGGTGGGAATGGAGATTGGTCAACTAATCTGCGACAAAGCAGGAAAGAATGTCCAATGGAAAAAAGACAGTCTCTTCAACAAATGGTGTTGGGAAAATTGGACAGCCACATGCAGAAGAATGAAACTGGACCATTTCCTTACACCACACACAAAAATAGACTCAAAATGGATGAAAGACCTAAATGTGAGACAGGAATCCATCAAAATCCTTGAGGAGAACAGAGGCAGCAACCTTTTTGACCTCAGCCGCAGAAACTCCTTCCTAGAAACATCACCAAAGGCAAGGGAAGCAAGGGCAAAAATGAATTATTGGGACTTCATCAAGTTAAAAAGCTTTTGCACAGCAAAGGAAACAGTCAACAAAACCAAAAGACAACCGGCAGAATGGGAGAAGATATTTGCAAATGACATATCAGATAAAGGGCTAGTATCCAAAATCTATAAAGAACTTATCAAACTCAACACCCAAAGAACAAATAATCCAATCAAGAAATGGGCAGAAGACATGAACAGACATCTCTGCAAAGAAGACATCCAAATGGCCAACAGACACATGAAAAAGTGCTCAACATCGCTTGGCATCAGGGAAATCCAAATCAAAACCTCAATGAGATACCACCTCACACCAATCAGAATGGCTAAAATTAACAAGTCAGGAGATGACAGATGTTGGTGAGGATGCGGAGAAAGGTGAACCCTCCTACAGTGTTGGTGGGAATGCAAGCTGGTGCAGCCACTCTGGAAAACACTATGGAGGTTCCTCAAAAAGTTGAAAATAGAGCTATCCTGTGACCCAGCAATTACACTACTGGGTATTTACCCCAAAGATACAAATGTAGGGATCCGAAGGGGCACATGCACCCCAATGTTTATAGCAGCGATGTCCATAATAGCCAAAGTATGAAAAGAGCCTAGATGTCCATCAACAGATGAATGGATAAAAAAGAGGTGGTATATATATATACAATGGAATACTATGCAGCCATCAAAAAAACCGAAATCTTGCCATTTGCAATGACATGGATGGAACTAGAGGGTATTATGCTAAGTGAAATAAGTCAACCAGACAAAGACTAAGTATCATATGATCTCACTGATATGAGGAATTTGAGAAACAAGACAGAAGATCATAGGGGAAGGGAGGGAAAAATGAAACAAGATGAAATCAGAGAGGGAGACAAACCACAAGAGACTCTTAATCTCAGGAAACAAACTGAGGGTTGCTGGAGTGGAGGCGGGTGGGAGGGATGGGGAGGCTGGGTGATGGACATTGGGGAGGGAATGTACTATGGTGAGTGTTGTGAATTGTGTAAGACTGATGAACCACAGACCTGTACCCCTGAAACAAATAATACATTTTATGTTAATAAAAAAATGTAAATGGGCAGAAGGGATCCTATCAGGATAATGGAAATGTTCTAAAACTGGATGGGCATGTTAGTTGCACAACATGATGAATTTACTAAAACTACTGAATTGTATACTCAAAATGGATAAATTTTGTGTAACATAAATTATTGCTCAATTAAAGTTAATAACAACCAGCCAGCTGGTTGGCCAATCAACCATCCATCCATTCATACATTCTTCCTTCCTTTACGATTCTTTCATGCCTCAATCTGAATGTGGCCTTTCCCTGCCTTGAAAGAACACATCATTTTATTTTTATGTATCTTGTACCCTTGTCGTGTGCCTTCCAACCCTTCCCTGTATGGTATTTGAGTATTTGTCTAATATCCTCACTGGACTGCAAGTTTTTGCAGACACAGTCTATACTGGACCGCTCCATGTAAAAATATTGTAGAACCTCACTATAGGAAGCAAATACTATTTAATGAAGGTGAACGGTAATAAAAATACATGTGAAAATGCCCAGTGGTGGGGGTATTCTTAAATTGGCTGCTCCGAAATGAGAAACATACCCTTTGTTACTTAAGTTTAAAAAAGCAGTTTAATACCTCAACACATCAGCTACTAATTCAAGGAATAATAATAATAATAAAAACAATAGCAAAGGCAGCAACATCAGGAGCAGTTACCTTACCAAATGCTCCCTTCATGTGCTTCTCATTCTGTGGATATTATTCCAGAAAAAGACACTAGACACAGTGAAGTTCAGCTACTTATCTTAAGCTGGGTGCCCTGGACGACCTGGATTCTGAGGCAGATTCCTCATGCAAAGAGTTGATGGAGGGAATGCTTTAGAGAGAAACTAAAAATGAGATGTGGAAAGCAAGAAAGAAAGGAGAAGGAGGTAGGGTGTTTCTGGGGAAGTCTGGTTTTAGTCTAATCCATGGGGAGCTCTGGAAGAGCAATAGGAGAGCAGAGTCTGTCCTGTCTTGAGGCAAGATTTAAATATACTACTATCCCAACTCGTGTGTGTGTGTGTGTGTGTGTGTGTGTGTGTGTGTGTGCAACTCCCAGGTATACTGGCTACAATCACCCAAGGGTAATCCTCCAGGTAAAGTCACAGTTGTGAACCTTTATTCAGTGCCCACAGCTGGGGGATGGACACTGTCACCAGAAGAAGGGGCTCCAAGAGACTTGGGTAGACATTAATAGCATCTGCTAGTGCTCTTGGCTCAAATCACACCCTTAGTAAGGATACCTCAGAGTAACACCCCAATAATTCTGTTCTCTACATCAGTGTTTTTAACTCCCTACCTTTTTTTCTTTTTTACTTCAGTAAAAATCACATTTTGTTTTGTTCTGTCCTTAAAACACACACACACACACATGCACAAACCCTCCCTGTTATGGCCTAGGTCAATCCATTAACATCTATTTTTAAATTAAATATTAATTCAGACTAGGATAACAAAGTCAAGCCTATTTGATACCCTTCTTTAATCCTGCTTTTAATGAATAGGTAAAAATAATTTTTAATTACATGCATTATTTAAATAGCATCTGACAAACTTGGATGTTGCTTGAAAATAGTTGACTTCTTCCAGCATTTTAAATACTCCCCACTCCAAATCTCCTTTAGACTAAAACTCTCTGTGAATAAAGATTTGCTCAGAAATTTGGTTCAGACCCCAATCACTACACATTCCAAATGAGTCCGTCTGAATTTCAGAGAAATTACTATGTCTTTTTTAAATTTCTTAAATCAGAAATAAAATAATAAAGGCAAGTGAAATTTGATGTTAGAAACTACAGTTTAAACAACAAACAAACAAAACCAAAGCCTGACATAATGCCTGTTATACAGCATTGCACAAAAGAACTGGCTTCATTCCAACAATGGCATGACTTATTGCAATAATACAAAGCACTGTCTATAAAGAATGACAAACTCTAAATGAAAATTGCTCAGTCTGAGCTTCTGGAACCTATGTTCATCCATTTCTGTCCTTCCCCCAATTCAGCATCCTTTCCATTGAAATGCAGATATTCAAAGGGATTTCTATGTCCGATAGTTATCTTGCATACATCTCTTTTCCCCTTATCTCTCTTATTTTGCCTATTTTGAAAGCCAGGTTCAGAGCTCTCAGCTGTGGAATAGCCAAGAGTTCAGAACATTTGGAGTCAAAAGAATGTTTGATTGTGTGTGCATTTCATGCAAAAACATAAAATGCTACCCTGGATGCCTGCATGTGATAAGGCCACCACCGTGCCCTGTTACAATGACACAGTCATTCGTTGAGTAGGTGAGAATTAACATGGCTTGAGCATATTATGTGATAAATGGCACCCCAAACTGGCTACATCTTGAGCCATGAAAGTGACAAAATGGGGAGATAAGGTATATTGCTTTGGGGTAAAGGAAATATGAGGCCAAAACCAAGTCCCTGGATATATTTTCTCTGAAAAGGGAATCACATAGACTGAGGCATCTTCTATCCTATTTTAAACCATAGCCAGAAACATTTCTCTTCAATGAGCAATTTGCAAAACACTTCCCCAGGGATTCCTGATGTCTGTCAGAAACCTCTCTGTATATTTCTTTCCATTCATTGGAGAGAAGAGAAGGGAGGTAGCATTTGTGAAATATGCTTATGCTTTTCATCTGTTATTTAATTTTTACAATGAATCTTTGGGGATATGATTATCCTGACAAGAAAACTGAATTACATTAAAAATAAAACAAAAGGTAAAAGAATTAATACAGATTCACTGAAGAACAGAGCTTAGAGTCAAATCCAGACCCTTTTGACCCAGAAGTTTGTGTTCTTTCCACTCTTTTATGCTGCCTATAGCTTAACACAACATTTCCCAAATGTGTCCTGTTGGATGTTAATGGGAAGCAAGCATTGTTTAAGAGTTTAGCAAGGCCAGTTTGTTTATAAGACTTTCCAACACTTTTAATATGTCTAAGTATATTCTGTGTCTCCACCAGGGACCTACAGTTCAGTGTTTCTAAAACTCCAGGACCTTAGCGGCCTTTTCCTCCCTGACCTTCAAACTCTATTGAAAATACTTTAGAAACTGGTATTACTCCAGGAGTACTCTACAAGAAGAGAAGAGAGAATAGAGACCCAAAGCGCTTAAGTTTTTATTTCACAGACTTCTGCATTGCCCAATTTAAAAAATATATTGTATTTATTTATTTGAGAGCGAGAGTGAGAGAGAGAGCATGAGCAGGGTCAAAGGAACAGGCAGAAGCAGGCTCCCCTCTGAGAAGGGACCCTGATATGGGGCTTAAGCCCAGAACCCTGGGATCATGAGCTGAATCGAAAGCAGATGCTTAACCGACCGAGCCAGACAGGTGCTCCTGAATTGCCCAAAATTTTATGAACTTGGATTAATTTGGGAAAGAAAATACAAAGTATCATTTATATGAATCAAGATAATACCATTATAATAATACTAATGACACTATGCATATTCTCATTAGAATGTATTTATAAATATATGAAAGTAAATATGCACTCAACCAAGTTCTGTATCTCTAATAATCACTATGTAAAGGCAGACATGAGTATTATAATAATAAAGCAATAATAGAGTTATGTAAGGCCAGGCACTGTCCTAAGGACCTGGTATATATTAATTAATTTAATCATCATAACAACATTCTGAGATAAACATTATTTTCTCCACATGACAGATGAGGAACCTGGGGCACAGGTAAGTTAATTCATTTCTCAGAAGTCCTACTGGTGACTTGCCCAAGCAAGTGTACAATAGAACCTGGTACCAAATGGTCTTCTACTGACTCTATACTGCTTATGACCCTCACCTAAGACTGCTTTGCAAAGGAGTCTAGATGCCTTTGGAAGGTTTCTTTAGACTAATAAGGGCTCCTACTATATGTACTTCTCTTCTTTAATGTCCACCTTTCCCACATTCTACCCCCTTGTTACTGGAAATTATATATATAATATATAAAATTTTATATATATTATATATATAATATATAAAAATGATTTAGAATAAAAAATATAAAATTTGATATAGCAATGTCAAAGTAGTATTTAATAGTCATTTATCTGACTTTCCTATTCACAGCCATTTGCTGAGTATCTACTAAGTACTGCTGTGGGGATTTAAGCATTCATTAAAAACCTCCTGCCCAAAAAAAGGTATTTGGGTCTACTGGGGAGGAAAGATGCTTGGCTACCAGAAGCTGGGTTTGCTCCACCAGTGGCAGGATATGTGTGGACTCATGCACAGCCTCTCACGAGGTCCTGCTTGTTCCCAGAGTCATATGTACAGCTATAGGGTGACTGGCCCAGGGGTAGCCAAGAGCTCAGCACTGACTCAGAGCACGGCTGCCCTGCAAGGTGCTAACTGAACCTATAACCTGCCTTTTTTTTTTTGAAGGGTTTAACCATGCACAGATGTGTGCTTAGGCTATAAGCAAAACACAGGCAAAACAACATAAGATGAAAGAAACTTAAGGTAAAATAGAGGCCACGATCACTATTTAAAAAAGAAAAAAATGGACTAACCACTTAGACTCAATTTGGAAAAAGGATTGACAATTATTAATAAAAATAAGAGCAAATGCTTAGACAGTGCTTATCCTGAGCCAGGCACATCAGGTGCTTTATATATATTAACTCATTTAAACTCAAAACCGTACCATACCAATATTATTATTATCTCCTTTTTACTGACGAGGAACCTGAGGCACAGAAAGGATAAATGGTGTGCTCAGGATTACAAAGTGGGTAAATGTCTGGACTGAGGTTCAAAGTCGGGCCATCAGACCCCAAGGTGCAGGCTCCTAACACCATCAGGCCACACAAGTATGGGTGGAGTGGCCCTTCTCAGCTGGCTACTGCGCTTGATATTGTACATACCTCAGCTCATTATTCTTCATGGGAAGGCACTGAGGTTGGTCTGATCTCCAATTCTTGGTAAGAACTAACTAGTAGATAACTAATACTGGCCGAGTCTGGATGAAAACACAAGACTGAAAAAGAAAGGAAGGAAGGAAGGAAGGAAGGAAGGAAGGAAGGAAGGAAGGAAGGAAGGAAGGAAGGAAGGAAGGAAACACAGACTGCAACCAGTGCTATGCTCTTTCCATAGCACCAACATTTTGGAGGAGTCATGCTTGGACTTATATTTTGTCAAAGCACTTATCGTATCTTACTTTGTATCCCCAGATTATGGCCAAGAGCCTCAAAGTAGGGTTTTTTATGTCCCAAATTGCACCGATTTGAATCAAGGTCAACCTGGTCTCCTCCACGTTAATTATTCAAGAAAAAAAAATCTAGTAATGAAAAAGGAAAATTACACGGATCATCCCTACGGCTGAATTTTATAAAGTACTTTTGAAAGAAAGAAAGAAAGAAACAAACAAACAAACAAACAAAATGTGTGGGAACTACTTCGAATTCCTTGCTGGGAAACCATGCATAATGGAATCTTTGCCTGGGTCTTCAATACTTCCTTGTACTTCTTGAGGCCCCTTTCTGTCCCTCCTTTCCTTTTAATCTGTTGACCATATTAAATAATTCGTACCTAGGCTTTCGCATGAATGGTGCCCACTCAGATGCAAGCAAGCTGCTATCCAAGAAAGAAAATCACTGAGGAGCTCAGAAGGGAGGGGAAGCAGAGAATGGCCAAGCAGCAGCAACCACTGCCCCCTGCACACTCTGCATCGCCCCAGCCCGGTCCACATATCAGACACCCAGTTCAATTTCCCCTTTCAGAGGAAATGAAGCAAAACACATCAATAGAGTGAACTGGTTTATTCCTAAGAATCATAAAACTACAGTTCCTCGTAAAAGGTATAGAAAATGAGCTCCTCTTTCAGGTAAGTGAGGCTCTTAGGCAAAATATCAATTCCTAGTCCCTTGGTAACTTCTTGACGTAGGAATATTTATAGAGACATCTCTTTATCAACTACTGAGGACACTGTTCAACTTGAAGTTGGAAAATGACTTCAAGGTATGAAAATCTGTCCTTAGTTCCAGATGTTTCTTCTGAGTTATCTTATTTTTAAAGATAAAACAAACACACATAGAACTCTTCACTTTAAATATGTTTTGGATCCAAAAAAAAATGTTTTTCATTTTAAATTGATAAATGACTATGCCCCAATGTGCACTGTGTTTTTCCTATTGGAAAAACAAATAATGTGCATTTTGTACTGATATTCTTTTCCTTTTAAAAGTAGCCTCTAAAAATTATACAAAAATATGTCAAAAATGTCCAAGCTCAAGGAAAAAATGAAAAACACTGGTATTTGCCAGTCTCATGGGACATTTGCTGGGTAAATCGGGGAGTTGATTCATATGCAGAGGAAATGAGGCTCTTGACCCAAATGAATAAATTCAGAATTGAAGGATGGCCAAGGGAGATGCCACTGAGCAGGTGAGGGAGGAGCCTGTGCTTAGGAAGCACAGCAGGTGAGGGGGGACACAGAAGAGGTAGCCAGGAAACCACAGACAGGGCCTTTCCATACCCAAGGAAGGAGGTACACAGCGACCTGGTGACCAAGACCCAGGCATAGGTAAGACCATTCACCTGGGCACTTATTAGAGACCAGAATTAGTCATTTAAGCACTTTGTCTATTAATATATGTGTTTGTTTCAGGCAATAGTCTGTGAGCAAGATCCAGTGGAAGATTTTATAGGAGAAATAGAGGATCAGGAAGGTTAAATAACTTGGCTAAGACCACACAACTAGTTACAGTAGAGATTGCAGTTGGGGATTTTTTATTCAAAGGCATAGCCTACACTTAAGTTCCATTACCCCTCTACTGCTCTTTTCCATGGCACCCCTCTCCTCCTTTGCACTTAGACACATGCTTAAATATAAACCTATGTCCTAAGGAATCTTCACAGGTCTTATTCAAAAGAATCAAGAATCTGTTTCTTCAATGAGCTCAATGGCTTATTCTCTTAACTAATAAACTTCATAACTTATGTTCTTGGAGTGTGTGTGTGTGTGTGTGAAGTATAAGTATATGTACTCATGAGTCTAATATATATTGACACAACTATATTTGTGCCCAAGTGTCTATGTGTACATGAACACACAAAGTTACATACCTCATTGGTTTTGACAGCCATTGAACACACATTTTTTAAGGTAAGGCATCAGATCTGTGGCTCATAGATACTGAATTTTTTTTTTTTATTTATTTATTTGACAGAGAGAGAGAGAGAGAACGAGAGCAGGAACACAAGCAGGGGGAGTGGGAGAGGGAGAAGCATGCCTCCCGCCGAGCAGGGAGCCCAATGTGGGGCTCGATCCCAGGACCCTGGGTTCATGACCAGAGCTGAAGGCAGATGCTTAATGATTAAGCCACCCAGGTGCCCCTAGATACTGAATTTTCTAAAAGTTAGTAAAAGACTGGTGGCTAAAAGTTGCAGAAGTGACTAAAACTAGCACAAATTCATCATCATTAAAAATATCTAAAAAAAAATCTGATGAATAAAGTTTTCTTTTTGAAACTCAGAATTTAATCAGAAAGTCCCTTTCTGTGTATTTGAACTTTACTGCATTTATGAAGGCACAGTACATATACAACTTTAGGGAATTCATCAGCTGTTTGAAGAGCAGCCTGAGAGTATTTTCTCAAGCATTTTCACAATACACCAGTGTTTATAAACACTTTGTTGGAAGCCCATCCCAAGCAATTTTACGAGATATTTTGATGTATGACCATGCAGTTGAGAGATGAAATTTTCAGTCACTGTCCTCTGCCTCATCATACAAATGGAGGACACAATTCCCAGCTGGTTCAATTTCAAGTCTTCTGTAGCCTCTATATCTGTTTTTGCATATTTGGGGGTTGTACTAAGCATATCTTCTCTAATTTCCTTGTGATTTCTCCCATTCTCCTATCTGTTACCCTATTCTGCCCTTCTCTCTGAACGTATCTAGAAAGAATGATCTTGTAGCAATGTACGCATGAGGGTGCTTACTTCATTCAAGTCAGGGCGCGTCTTCTTTTAAAATTATGACCACGGACCTCAAATGGGCACTAAGCACTGCCCGGTAATCTTCTCATATTTTCTCAGTAAATTCACTTCCCCAGGCTCTGAAAAGACCATACTGCACTTTCTGTCTCCTTAAAACATCCATTACTTGCCACTCCACAAATGCTTTTCACTTCACCCCATTTCATATTAACAGAAGAAAACAATCAGACACAATGTCTCTCAACTTCCCATTATGAATGTATGCATATTGACACCAATATTCTCTGCTTTTCCCAACACATAATGCAGGGAAGGAGACTCTCTGCTGCAACAAAGACCAGCTCCTCTACCAAAGCAGGGATCTCTATTTTTGTGCCTGTCGTATGCCCAGTCCCTAGAACAGCATCTAGTAGAAGTTTGGCAAATATAAGTTGAATGAATGAATGAATGATGCTTATGAATATGAAAGGGTCCATGAAGAGGAGGACAGTGCAAACACAAAGATTTCTAGGGGGTGGTACTCCAAATCTATAGCATATATCTAGATACACAAATAAAATATATGATAAATAATAGATGATGTTTGCTTATGCTTCATTTCCTTCGTCTTTGTCTTATCTGGCTTTTACATGGGATCTAACAACTAATGACCACATTTGTAGAGCACAGTAATAGAGCCAGGCACTGTCCACTCATTGCGATTAGTCTTCCCAACAATGAAAAACTTACATACACTGAAACTGAGGCTCAAATAGATGAAGTAAGTTGCCCAAGGTCAACTAGTAAGTGAAGGAGGTAGGATTCAAATCCACATCTGTCTGATGTAAGTCTGTGCTTTCTCCACTCAGCCATGCTGTCAGTTGGCCCCTGAAGCCCTCCAGCAGGTGTAAGCCCAACTAGTTTCTGAGTCAGTTCTGTGGGCAACAGAACTGCATTCCCCTCACCATGAGCAAGGCCTAGAAACATCATGCTGCCAAATGATCTTATCTTCACGCAGTCAGTCAGTCATGAAGTCTGAGTAGCCACAGAAATAGGCAGAGACATGAGAACCCCTAAGGGGAACTTCAGATCCAGCTTCCTGTCTTGCAGGATGGGTCTTACTTTCTGTGTCCCTAGCCATGAACTCTAACCATGGCAAGAAAGGCAAGACCTTCTGAGCTCACAATAGGGGTGGTTCTTGGTTTTGTGGGGCCTAAATCTTATATAATTTGAAGGAGAAATTTCTATAAGAAAAAATTAAAAAATCACATATACAAAATTTGGCATGTAAGTTGATCTTTATTTGAAATATGAATGGGAAGGGGCCCACACACTTGAGGGACTCTGTAGCTTAAGCTTCATTTATCCCAAGATAATTCTGTCTTTGACTATGACCAAGCCCTATCTAAAGACAGGTACGTGATGGTTTAGAACCTGTGCTCTCAGATTGACAGCATGGATTTGTTTTTTGTTCGTAATGATTTTATTTATTTGAGAGGAAGAGAGAGAGAGAGAGAGAGAGAGAGAGAGAGAAAGCATAAGTAGGGGGAGGGGTTCTATCCCAGGACCCAGATGCTTAACTGACTGAGACACCTAGGTGCCCCGACGGCATGGATATGAATCCCAGATAGACCACTTCTAGATCTTAGACCAGGATTAAAACTTCTGGAACAGGGGCGCCTGGGTGGCTCAGATGGTTGAGAGTCTGCCTTCAGCTCAGGTCATGATCTCCAGGTCCTGGGATGGAGCCTCACATCTGGCTCCTTGCTCAGCGGGGAGTCTGCTTCTCCCTCTGCCTTTCCCCCTGCTTATACTCTCTGTCTCTCTCTCTCTCAAATGAATAAATAAAATCTTTAAAAAAATAAATAAAACTTCTGGAACAAACACTTTCTCATTTGTTAAATCTTCAATTATATAATTGGTTCATAAAAATTATTGTCAACATGACTAATGCATACAAAATGCTGGCCATAGTGCCTGGCAGACATTCAACAAAGTGCTCATTAGGTGTCACTGGTGTTCCTAGCAACTGATACCGTCTTCTTGCTCACCTGATCCGGGACTTCTCTACCTGAGGCCCCACTCCTATGTTCCTTTGATGGCTTCCTCAATGCCTGAGCACCAGGTACTTGGATTTACCCTGTGTCTTCACCATTGTGGATCACATTTTGGCATATCTCATCAGTTTCTGTCAGGAGTCTTGTTTCTACTTACGTACTGGAAAAGTCCCCTGTCTTCCTGGGCATAACCCGATAAAACTAGAAAATAGCAATACGATGAAAAAACGTTCACAATATAGTCTTAAGTAAATAAAGAGCCAGAATTCCTGTAATTATGGCTAATGAGATTATTCTTACAGGGTTTTATAAAAATTGGATATAATAAATATATAAAACTATTACCTCCTCACCTAGAATATGATTTCTCACTCAATCACAGATGATGTACTTAGTATGCTATCTAAGGCTACCAATTAGTTTTGTCATTTCTAACAAGTCATTTAACCTTCCTGGGCCTCAATTTACTCATAAAATGAGGGGGCTGGACTACAGTCGCTATGATTCTTGCTAGTTCCCCCCAAAAATAGTAGTAGTACAAATATCTGGGATAAAAATGTATTATTCTCATCTCAATGTGGAATATGCCAATTTGAATATTTATCTTTGAAGCTACTATGTGGGGGAGGAGGAGTTACTTAAAGGAAAACAACATGACTTTCCTTTTTTGTGAAATTTGCATTTTTGCCTTCACTGTCATAATACTCCCACTGTGGCAGGTGCTCAAGGAATATTATTCGAAATTTTTAAAATGCCTTCTCTAGTAAAGTCTTATTAAAACAATTTACAATGGTCCTGTAGATGCAATTAAGAGTGGGGTTTATGTCCCAGGATCTCGAAGCAGCCTGGTAAGGAGAAATGAAGGCGACTTGCTCACTTGCCCCAGCTGGCTGGAGGAAGGGCAGATCTAGCTTTACCACAAGGAATGAATAGTTTAGCCTGAGCATATGTGAAAAATCGGTCATGAGAAATAAAGGCCATTTTTCCAGGTAAGAGAGTTCTGACAAAAGATAATGAATTAATGTCTTGGCAGGTGTCTGAGGAAGGGCAAAGGGGTTTCTGTCTATCCCATGCTGAGATTGGTGTAGGCAGATATGGTCTGGACACTGGTATCAAGGCCTATAAAAGAAACTTGAATGGAATACTTGGAGACACTCCCTATCCTAATCTCTCAGTAGCTTTCCAGTATAAATAAGAATAAAACTCAAAGTTCTTATAATCGTCCAGTATGACATGACCTTGGCCATCCCTCTACTGCTTCTACTACCCTCACTAGCTCACCCTGCTTCAGTTCCATTAGACTTCCTGTGCTCCTTGAACACAAGAAACACACTTCCGGCCAAAGGCTCTTATACTCGGCCATCTCTTTGCCTGGAATCCTCTTGTTCTAGACTCTACTGGTCTCACACACTCATTTCTTTCAAGTGTTGGCAGAAAAGTCAGTTCTTCAGAAAGGTCTTCTCTGACTACACTATTTTTTTAAATTTATTTATTTATTTGAGAGAGAGAGAGCGAGAGCAAGCACAAACAGGGGATGAGGGAGAAGGAGAAGCAGATTCCCTGCTGAGTGGGGCTGGATCCCAGGACCCTGAGATCATGACCTCAGTCAGTCACTTAGACTGAGTCACCCAGGTGGCCCTGACCATTCTATTATAAATAACACCCCTGTTTGTAACCCCCATTATATTTTGTACTTGTCGCTATTAAATATCTGATTATATATCCCGTGTTTATCTTTTTGTTTTGCTTCCTCAATAGTACATAAATTCCTCAAGAACCTAGATTGTGCTCATTACTCTTCCCAGAACAATGTATGGAGCAAAGTAGAGGCACATATATTTAGGGAATGAATGAATGAATGAATGAATGAATGAATGAATTCTACTATAACTACTCTGTCTTCCATACATTTTTATAGTATTTATAGTTTATCCCAAAATTTAGCAGATTTAGCAAGAAAGGAAATTTTATGTTTTTGCTTAAGGCTGCATCCCCAGTGTCTAGAACAGTGACTGACACTTAGGAGTTGCTCTATAAATAATCTTAAATATTATTTACTATGAAAATAAAGAAGTTCCTGTACTGTAGTTTCAAGAAAGAAAATGAATGGTTTTTGATTAGAGTAACAAGTACCACCAGAATCAGTTTTAAATCCAACCAAATTGATCAATGACAACTTCCTAGTAGTAGACACTGCTCTTTGGAAAGCCTAAAACCCTGTAAAACATTGGCAGTGAGTTGCTCTGAGCAACTGCACCCTACAAGTGCAGCTTAGCAAGCAATGAATTCAGCTTCTAGTTTCAGATATTGAGTGGTCGCCTCCTTTCTTTGGAAGAAAAGTTGATAGCGCCTGGCCGTAACGGCCAAACACACAAACCGTTCAAAACATCCACAGGGTTCTACGCCCACACAAATAAAAACTCAGACCAATCCGCACAACAAACAAAAGAGGGAAGTGCTATGGTTATTCCCATTTAAGATATAAAGAAACTGAGGTATAGAAGGTTGGGGAGCTGACATCAAGGCAACTAATATGTATGAGAGCTGGGATTTAATTATTACTAAATCCAATTATTTTGGCTTCAGAGTTTGTGCTCTTAGCATCTCTATTCCAAGATCTCTCTGTAAAAAATGGAACCTACAATTGGTACTGTGTCAGCAGTAAGATTTGTTTTGATGATGAGTCTCCTGACTTGTTCAAAGGCTTTTCAAATAATTACATCCAAAAGCCTGGATGATAGGGGTGAATTTCAAATGGGGAGGCCAAGGTAGGCTCTGTGAGATGGTAGGAGCTGTGAATGAAGTAAGGGGTTTAGCGTCCTGTTTTTAATAATCAGAGTGAAGAACAATGAGGATAACTGCCCTCGTGATTTACCTATATATTTACTGGGTATTAAGCCTGGACCTTCCAGAAATTCATCCACTGGGACACTGAATGGCTATCAGGTGGTAACAATTCTCTACCATTAACTTATACAGACAAATCATCAAGGTGAAAAACACCTCAATTTACATCCTCAGCTTAAGGGTCCTTTGTGGTAGTGCCTATTGCTAATGATAAAACTACACCAGGAATCAACTTACCGTCAACCAAGTCTTAGAATCCTTGAATTTTACGGTATTGGTCCACTAGCAAAATAACTTAGGAGAGCTGTTCTTATGTTGGGTAAATATATTGTGGATCTTAGATCATGTTTGAAGTTTATTTTCTGAGTGTAATCCATGAGATTTTTTTTTTCTCTGCAGAGAAGAGTTCTGTCAAAA
Organism: Zalophus californianus; assembly: GCF_009762305.2. Taxonomy (NCBI): domain Eukaryota; kingdom Metazoa; phylum Chordata; class Mammalia; order Carnivora; family Otariidae; genus Zalophus; species Zalophus californianus. Next base: position 16,880,687 of record NC_045596.1, read on the forward strand.
ACAAGTCATTTGGTAGTCATCTAATGTCTCTGGGACTCAGTGTTTTCATCGATGGAAGGATTGCTTTGGAATTTGCAAATTTCTGAAGAACTTTCCATTTCACGATGCCATGATAAGCCAGAACTTCAGTTATGTGATCTATAGATGTATCTTTCCTTTTCTGCCCTCTTCCTTATTTATTTATTTGTTTGTTTGTTTGTTTGTTTGTTTGTTTTGGTTGATTATCACAACTGCGTTTTTATATAGATGCCTCTACATAGAAGTAAAAAGAAATCAAATTTTTGAAAAGGAACTATTATTTTTTTTATTCTTTAGTGTATAGAAAGGTTTTATATTAGGTGTGGCTTCTATTTATCTGTGTACATTTTATCTTATTTTTGCATATTTATCTTCTGTAGTCATAGTGAACACCATCTGGACCATTGCCACCATGAAGATATGGGAACTAATCCAGATTCCTTCACTTATTCCCTTGTGACTTTGAGCGAAGTCTTAACCTTTCTGAATCTCCACTTTATCCACCAGTAAACCAGAACGAACACCTGCAAACTGGTCTGGTTGGTATGGTTATTCCAGGGCATGGCATAGGTAACCCTCCTCTCACCTTGTTTGTCCTAAAGATCCTCAACTAAGGAAAACTTTCTTCCTCTGTTGCCCTCTGTTCCCTGTAACTAGAATGCTCTGTGTTCCTTCTGCTCTATATCTGTTGATAAAGGCTGGAGTGTGTTTTCTGTCGATGATCATCCTGATCATGCTTCAAACCCCATTGAGGCTTGTGTTATGCTCTAAATCATTGTGGGTGCACCTACTCCAAAATCCTACTCCAGTATAAATCATCTTATCTTTGTTTGTCTCTAAGTGTGAGAATATACTAAGGCTCTGAATATACTTAGTCCTCTTCCTTAGTCACTTTTTAGACATTAATATTCTTGACATAAAGGAAATATTAACTATAAAAGACCCTAAAGATATTCAAATGGTATAAATATTCCTGATATTCCATTTCTAAGTGGTGTAAAAAGTATGCTTCAGTTTTACAATATCACCATAAATTATGTTTATATTTCTTAAGCATTACATTACAGTTTGGAAAAACTTTTCTGATCATTCAAATACCCATCAGCTTTGGAATACCATTGCATTTAGGAAAGCAGGATGTCAGGAGAATTAAAAAAAAAAGTCTGTTTTATGATTTTCAAACAATCTATTTGAGATGGAAATAATAGCCCCCTTCCAGGCATCTCCAGCCCCTTGGTCCTCAGTAGACATCATGAAATGTACACATAGTCAGTACTGTTTTCCAGTTGACCCAATTTATTAACAGACCCAACACATCCACACTTCTGTCAACAGCACAGGAGAATTAAGAACTTTGGTTCCAAAGATCCATCTCTGTGTATATGGCTAATACTTTGTTTAGGCCTCTTGAGGAAGCTTGCATTACAGTATTACAGATACCTGATAAATAAAGTGAGCTGAATAAATACAAAAGAAATTCTAATGCATATTCATTCTACAAAGGACTTAGATTATCAGCTGATTTCTTTTTGTCTTTTTATTGAAGACAATTACCAATTAAAGTGATTTTTTTCAAGTCATGTGTGTTATTGCATTCTTGTACAATCTTGCCTTTTACTAAGGTTGGTAGTAGGGAGAAGGATGGTCCTTTCTTAATTCAGTAACTACCTCAGCATGATTTAATACGTATTTGGATGAAAAGTAGATATTCTCACAGCCCAGTGTTGCATATAGAGATAATGAAATAGCTTTGCCATTAAAATTTTGATTCAATTTCTCCCTGGAATGTGTTAACAGAAAACCACTTTCATTTTTATAGCTGGAAAAGAGGCAATTTATTGTTGTGAGGTTTTAGGAGTTTTCCAAACCAGCATAACTGTGGAGCTTCCTAAACTCCTCGTTAAGAAGAAGAGAGAGCTTATGAATTCAAAACTCTGGCATTGTGTGATAGGCTCAAAACTGCTCAAGTTGAAACTATTATCTGTATGCATACTGACCGGGTATTAAGATTACTTTGTTTAAAAAGAAAAATTATTGAAATTTAACTGAATTACAAAAACCAACCAACCAAACAAACAAACACCAAAAAACAAAACAACTGACCTTTGAAATGTTAGTAAGTCATAACATGATGTGTTTATTTGTTATTGGAACTCCGTGTAAATTTTGAAAAACTCTACCACAAGGATGCCTAAAATAGCAGTCCCAAATGTCAAAGTCTAGAGCTACAGGAAAGGACATTTCTCTATTCTCCTGAAATACAATGAAAATCTCCTTGAAGTATGATGAATTATCCCACTAAGGAAGAGGAGGAAAGATCAGCCTCAAGCTGCACTGCATATCAATTCCCAAGTGGCCATTGATACCTATTTCATAAGAAAGGATATGTATTTAGAAATGACTAAGTTTTAACACCTGATAGACTCATAAACTTTTTGAAATGGAAAGTCCCATGGAGATTTTCAAGTCCAGTTTTCCCATTTTAGACAACTGAAGACATAAGGTGGCTTATCCGAGGTTAGAAAACAAGAGAGTGGCAGAGGAGGGGTAAGAAACTTTATTCCTACTGTTGTTTTTATTTTCTCATGTTAAATAATGTCACCTGCTAAATGCAACTCACTTTGTTTATAAATCTATGCCATGGGCCTACATGTAGCATTATGTGTTTATGCACATCACACAGAGACTGGAACAGAAGGACCCAGGACATCCAGGACCTAATCCCCAGTTCCTCTACAAAGAATGGAGCTCAAAGTACTCAAAGACAACCAAAAACAAATATTTCAGACTTTAATGTTACCAATTTATTTTGAAGTCCATTTACTTTCTATATATTTGAGGCAAGATAGTAACTACATTCTGCAAACATAGTATTTATATATATGCCCTTGAGAACACAATGCATATTACATATAAATACATAAAGAAAAAAACACTACATTCTGAATGATACCTACGCTGTAGAACAGTTATAAGGTTAGGAGAAAAGGTGTAATTGTTTAGGAAAAAAATTTCAAAATCATCCTCACAGGACTTTAACTTAGGTTCACATCTTTCTACTTAATACTCATATTTCTTTAACATGACCCTTGAACAGCCGGAACTGAGAAAGATGAAAGAAATCATTATCCCCAACTTAGATATGTAAAATGGTGGGCAAGGAAGGAAATTCCTATGTGAAAATAAATCTGAATGAAATGAGCATCAGTGTTTGTTTTTAAGAAAGTTCCAGAAAAATCTATGAAGATGCTATTTTGATATTAAATACTGTTTACTGTTTTCATTAATTAATATTAGGCTATAACTTCAGAGTGTGCATATTCTGATCTATAGATTCAAACCACATACAATAAAACATAAACAATTCAGTCCATTCATTTGCTTTATATCTCCACTAAGCAAAGTATGTGGCCAACTCAAATCTTATTTTGAAGGTTTTCTGACTCCAACATTCACTTTGGAAATAAGTCTTATACAAACTTCAAAATGGAAAGCACTATTGCTCTCTGTTTCTATCAACTTTTGCAAATTAAATATAATTCCTCCTTCGTGTGGTTATCAACATTTTACTATTTTAAAATACCTTTTCTAAAAAAATGCTGGAAATAAATCAGATATAAATTTTTACTGAAGTTTACTAGACAACACATTCTCTCCATAGTATTAGTACAGTATTAGCTTGGAAAATGCTGACATTGCAAAATATAAAATACAAGAAAGAAACCGTTCATACAAATCAATACAATTTGGAATATAAGTAATCAGGAAAAGGAAAAAAATAGTTTCATAAAGGTTAGAAGCCTTTAGAAGAAGGAAACACGTGGTCTCATTTGGGAAAATAAATGTTTGTGCTCCTGAAACAAAACTAATAATACAGTAGATTTGATTCCAAAATCCAGAGAAAAAGCCCTCAACAAAAGAGTATAAAGAATGACCACACACCATCGATGAAATCAGGTAAAACAAGTCCCTCCACATGGCTAGAAACACACTATTCCATGTTACTCTCAGACTCAAAAACAAACAAACAAACAAACAAACCCCAAACAAAACAAAACAAAAACCAAAAACCAGTCCATTAAAATGGGAGGTCCCTGTCACATTTGCAAGGTAAAATAACACAGTAAAGAACAGAAAAGCCAAACCAGGTTACTGGTTTTATCACGATGAACAAGATAAAATCAATTTTAAAGAACAGTCACTACTTTCAGAATTTAGAATTTATTTTCTTTTTAGCACTATACATGTTTCCATCACTGAGGGCTCTAAAAGAGCATTCTGCAAACTTACTTTAAAAACCTTGCTTTCCACCATCCCTTACCCCACAACGAGTTACGAATGTAGGTTTCCGATAACCTACATCAGAGTGACACACTTAACTGTAATTTGATGTTTGCTATTTGTAAATGCAATCATGTCACATGTGATAGTCTTCCTCTGGAAGACTGGATTAGTTGTGAACGTAAATACATTTAAAACATTTGCATTTTTACTCAAGTTTAAAATTTGAAGCAACACGAATATCAAAGCATAACTATGTCACATAACATCTAGGGATGCTTTTTTAAAATTGCTCTGACAACTTTAGAGAAACTATAACTAACTGTATGCAAACATGCTCTCAAATGTGTTCTGGGCACTAAGAAAATAATAACCTAACTTTACACAGATTCTCAAAGAAACATTTAATTCAGGAAAAATACAGGCAAGAACACAGCTTATTTTTATTTTTAGAAAGAGATGATTGCTAAGGAGAATAGGAGAATGAGCCTCTGATGAATATACACAGCAGCACTTGAAATACAAATGGCCATTTGGAATCTATGTTAAAATCTGTCATGAGTTGGGGACTCTGCCCCTTACACTCTACATTGAAATGTGAAGAGGTAATATTATAAATACTTCTCAAGACAACCTTACAAAAAGCCTGTCATATTTAGGCTCTAATCTTAAACCATAAGAAATTATAATAAATGTATATCTATTCCCATTTGATGAATGCATTTGCATAGCAACAAACAAATAGACCTCACAACATACCCAAATAAAATCTCCTCACGCAATAAAAGGGGATATTCGATTAAAAAGAAATCTAACATCGACATGGACTAGATGCTCTCAATATAACAGACATACCAATGATTAACCTTTAATTTCCTCAGTTTTGGTTCTCACATTTTGATTCAAAGTGTTTCTCATAGTTTTAATGTTCTGCTCTGAAAACGCTACTGAAACTTACAAAAAGTTTATTTTATTCGTCTGCCCTACTCTGACAAACCTGCCTGTCTTCATGTCCACCCCAGAGTAATATTTCTCTGATCTCATTTCAGATGCCTTTCACATTCACTTAAGAAAATTTATTGCAAAACAGAATTTTTAGAAGTCACTAAAAAGCACTCCCTTACCTTCTAAACCTGCTTCAATCAGCCCAAACTGTTCCAATAATTTAACAAAAAGCACAATGACGATCAGAACTGCTATCATTTCAAGCCCTTCCAAGTTCATGGTCAGCTAGGTCATGGTCCGACCACAGCCAGAGAGAAGAGCTCCTCTGCCTGGCTTTCTTTGTAAAGCCATTAAACTACATTAAGAAGGCTTCTGCCAGAGGAGAAGGGGAGGAGGAGAGGTTGAGGGAGAGAGAGAGAGAGAGAGAGAGAGGGGGGATGAGAGAGAGAGAGAGAGAGAGAGAGAGAGAGACGATGGGGGGGGGAGAGAGAGAGAAGGCAAAGGAGAGGAGATGGAGAGGCTGAGAGAAAGGGCGTGAATAAGAGAAATGCATTCATCCTGTCTAGTGTAGCAGAGGCAAGGAGCGGCAGCCGGATTAAGTGGGGCCTGTCAGAATTATCGGCTTCCTTGTTACCACTCTTACACACAGAGACAGCCACGCATGAAGTAACGCGCAGATCACCGAAGACCCCGAGGTCACCAGGACGGTCCCGAGGAAAGACGACGCGCGGCAGTGATCAGTGATGGCTCCGCGGCTCCAGGACCAGCGCGCCCGCCAGAGGCTTCTCTGGGCTGGTCAGTTGCCTTGGAAACGGAAACTAAGCAAGGGCAGGACTCCGGCTGCAGAGACCTACGGAACACCGCATCTTGAAATAGGAAGAGAAACCTGAAAATGCCGAGAGAGGCGGAGTGACAGCTTGGATTCGGCGGCTCCAGAAACACTGTTTACTAGTCAGGAAAAGCAAGTGTGCATTTTGCCCCAACTAGCTGAGCGCAGAGAGAAATGAGGCTTTAGAGACTCGACCAGGATTTATTTTCTTCTCAATAAGTTGCCTTATCCTAGGGCTGGGTCTGAGTCATTGTGAACTAATATTCTTGTTTGAGTAATATCTATCACACTGCTTCAGAGCATGAGTACAACAAACTAATAAATATTCTTAACATCAGTAAATTTTAGAGTTTAGCGGGTACCTTATGCATTAGCTCACTGCCACTCGATACACTGAAATAAATACTTCTTTTCAATGTGTACCTCCAATACTTTTTTTTTTTTAATTGATTTAAGTAAATTGAGAGGCAGAAAAAGTTTAACAACAACGACAACAAAAAATCAGAAACAAAACTTTGGAGTTTTCTGTCTTTATCCTGCACAATCACTTCATTCACCCCTCCCCCTTTACTGCCCAAATAGATCAGGTCTACATTAAAATACAGAATTTTGAAAACAAAACAAAACAAACAAACAAACAAACAAAAAACAGAGTTAGAAAGCATCTCGGAAAGCCAATCCAAGTCTCCTGTTTCATAGATGAACAAACTTAGGGCCAAGAAAAAGCATGAAAGATCAGACAAAGGCAAAGCAAGGTAGGAGGCAGGCACCCCTAACTCCTGGCTGACTTTTGAGGCAATATAGTGTAATGGTTCGGAGTATGGACTCCAGAGCCAGACTGCCTTGATTCAGGTGTAGGATCCCTGACTAGCTGTGTAACCTTGGGTAAGTTACTTAACATCTCTATGCCTTAATGTGCTCATCTGTATAAAGGGTGATGATAAAAGCACTTTTTTCATTATACTGTTGAGAGAATTAATGAATAGTGCTTTTAGAACGGAGGGAGAGCTCAATCACTAGCTCTTATTTCTATCACAAGTCTCTCCATGCTCTGTTCAAACCACAGGGTTGCCAAATTAGTCATTCTAGGTTGTAGCCCTCCGCTTGTCATTCCCTTAAAAAAAACCTTCCATGGCTCTTTATTTGCCTACTGAATAAAGTCCAAGCTCCTCTGCACAGCATCCCAGTCCTTCTATGATCTGGTACCATCTTGAGAATTTCACCTCATTGTCAGAACTTCAGTCCCTTGCCTTACCTGACAGCTCAGCTTCCTTCTCCCAAACTCACTCTGAGCTTCTCCATCTCCAAGCTTTGTTGAAAACACTATCTGTCTGGAAAATCCTTTCCTTACCCTCTCTGCCTGTCAAGTTCCTAAAACTCTCCCAGAAAACTTCTTCAAGCAGAATTGTAGGAAATCCCTCCCACTTTTGCGTCTTTACAGTCCTTTTTCTCTTACGATATGTTATATGACAGCCACTTGAGCACACCTCTTCACAGCTTAACGAGTAAGCTTCTAGAAGGCAGAAATCATGCCTTCTTTACCTTTATGTTCCCCACATGCCTCCATGAAGGGCACATTACAGTTCATAGGTATATCGAATAGATACATGTTGGATAACAATAGTCACCATTAATTGGGTAATTACCATATACCAGATCCTTTATATACATTGCTTTTCCCTCCTAGCCACTCTGAAAATAGGCATAATTAGATAAGATTTACAGAGAAACACTAAGCCTCAGAGAGTTTAAAATAGCAGGCTCAAGGTCATACCACTGGTGTGTGACAGGACCAAGTTTCCAACTCTGATTTGTTCAACTCAAAGCCCAATATTTTCCCCCATTATTCTACACAGCTTTAAACAAATTAAAAATCCAAACACTGGCACAAGTAGTTATCAGCCCAGGAATGAAGGTTATACCCCAAATGATCCTCCTAAACTGTTCTGTGACATTCTAATTAATCCACCAACCCCTGTAACTTTGCCACATGAGAAGTTTCCAGACTACTAGTTAAGTAAATTCCGGGATCTTCCTTCCTGCTCTTTCACAGGATCATTATTACTTAAACACACATCACCTCTGGTCTCCAAAGGGGATTGTTCTATGTTTTTCTACCCAAGGGAACTCAGTAGAGCCCTTCAACTTGCCCAGTAAATGAAAGTCAATGACCAGGTCCTTTGTGTTCATATTTAAAATTGATGTCCTGGCAACAAAATAAAAAAATGAACAAGTGGTACTACATCAAACTAAAAAGCTTCTACACAGCAAAAGAAACTATCAACAAATTAAAAGGCAACCTACAATGGGAGAAAATATTTGCAAACCATATGTCTGATAAAGTGTTACTATCTAAAAATATAAGAAACTCATACAACTCGATAGCAAACAAACAAACAATAAACAAAAACAACTTGACTAAAAAATGGGCAAAGTTCCTGAACAGACATTTTTCCAAAGAAGACATAAAAACGGCCATAGGCACATGAAAGGCACTCAACATCATTAATTATCAGGGAAATGCAAATCAAAACTTCCATAAGGTGTTACCTCACACCTGTTAGGATGGGTATGACCAAAAAGATAAGAGTGTTGGCAAGGATGTGGAGAAAAGAGAACTTTTAGGCACTGTTGGTGGGAATCCAATTGGTAGTGCCATTATGGAAAACAATACGAAGTTTCTTCCAAAAATTAAAGATAGAATTACCACATAATTCAGCAATTCCTCTTTTGGGTATATATCCAAAGGAAATGAAATCAGTACTTGAATACCTGCACTCTCCTGCTCATTGATTCATTACTCACAATAACCACGATACGGAAACAACCTAAGTGTCTGTTGATGAATGAACTAATGGAGAAATTGATACACACACACACACAGAGGAATATTATATGGCCTTCAAAAAGAAGGTAATACTGCCATTTGTGACAACCTGGATGAACATGGAGGGAATTATGCTAAGTGAAATAAGCTATGCCCCAAGAGAAAAATGCTGGATGATCTCACTTACATGTGGAATAGAAAAAAGGTTGAATTCACAGAAGCAGAGAGTATAACAGTGGTTATCAGGGGCAGGAAGGTGGGGCAAATGGGAAGATGCTGGTCAAAAGATACAAAGTTGCCGTTTGTAGGATGCATACATTCTCAATATTTAATGTGTAGGGTGATGCCTATAGTTAATAATACTGTATTGTGTACTTGAAATTTGCTAAGAGAGATTTCTGGTGCTCTCATTAAAGGTAACTATGTAAAGAGATGGATATATAATTAATCATTTTCCCATATATATATCAAAACATCATAATTTACATCTTAAATACAGACAATTTTATTAAAATAAAATAAGGTTGCTGTTCTTGGGCTGAGAACTGTTTGTGGGTGGGTCGTTAGTGAAAACTCCCAGAGTGAGGGTCTTTCCACTGGGTCTGGATATTCTGTGTTCCCTTGGAACTGTATTGTTCTTCCCAGAGCCTGTAGGTTTCCTTTTGGATTGGTTGCATCCTAAGCCCAGGTCTTTATTCTTGCTATTCCCTCAACTGGAATGCTTATTCCTGGATCACTCCATGAATAAACAACTTGGCTCCAAAATCCCCATCACAGAGAGGCCCCTGCTGACTGTACTATTTGGAACACCATACCTTCCCCTAACCCTGGAGTCACCACCCTCTGAAAAGGTGTAGTTTTCCTCCAAAGCACTGTCACCACACCACTGACATGTATATTTGCTTATTTGCTCATCTGACATCTCCTGCTAGAACACAACTTCCTGCCTAGGAAGGCACAGGGTTTTTTTTCCATCTTGTTTGCTAGGATACCCTTGAACTTAGAATAGCGCCTGGCACATAAGAGGCAACTGACTAGCTGTTGAATGAATCATGTAACTGAGACTCTCACCTTCCTTAAAAAGCCACCTGCTCTCTGACTGATCTGCCAGGACCCCATTCTCTATTATCTAAAGAGCGAGGTCTGCCTGTGGACACTTGCGAGGTTTCTGCAAACTCTCCTATGTTGAAGAAGCCACCCATAGCATGGTGTATTCCCGATCGCTTTCTTTAAGATGAGTCATGAGCACTGCCCACTGGAGTATCTTGACCATGTTCTTTTCTCAACATTCAATGTGAGTGGGATTTGTGGTTCCTGATGATGTGACCAAGGAAAACAATATAATGAAGGCATCAGAGAAGGTCTCCCTGTCCCAAATACCTAAATACCACTGGTATAGAGGGTGTGAAATATCTGGAGACCATCCACTCCCATCCTTTGATTTTCAGCTGAAAGAACACCACAGTCTAAATAGGGAAGGTGGCTTTGTCAATAACTCTTAGTTTCAAGTCAGAGCTTAGACTTAGATTAAAGCATCCATCCAATATCTTTTCTTCCTATAGAGCCAGACATTCCCTTTCAAGAGAGAAATACTAGAGTGACCAATAGAAAAAAGAGACCTTGGTACTGACTCCAGATCTTTGACATCATTCAAGTTAGACTTTGAAATTCAGTTTGCTGTTCTTCAAAATGGGACCAATACACCCTCCCTCGGGAGTATTGTAAAGATTAGATGCCGTACCTGTTGTAAGTGACACTTAGGCTCCGTGAGCATGTACTTTGCCAAGCACGGGGCTAAGCACACTGGCTGTCCCATCCTTTGACCACTCCTTGGAAAAGATGATAAAGATTTCATTCCCACAGATGAAGACATGGAGGCTTGGGAAGAGTTGGTCAATTGTTCCACGTCCCAAAGCATCAGAAGCCAGTCAGCCTGGTAGTTGTATACTTCAGGATATTCCCCATGTGAAGAACCAGGTATACACTAAGCACTCGATAAATGCTTCCCTTCATGAACATACACACATCACCAAGGTAAGTATCCAACACTTCATTAAGACTTTTAGAAAGATTGTTTGCCCTTTTTGGACTGATGCCATTTTAGATGCAGATGCCCCTGCCCTGGGAGTGGATGGAGGGGGAAAGGAATGCTGTGATGACAGTTTGCCAAAAGCTTCTGCATGGCATTCTCTCAAGAAACGAATGAGGAGGGTTAGAGGCAGATCCAGGTCTCACTGCTTAAAAGAAAGTTCAACAAAACAATTTGGGGAGTCACTAAATCTCTATGGCCACATGAAGGTTTCCTTGGTCTGTGCCCAGAAAAATAAACACACTTAATTCAGACACTTTTACTCTTGTACTTCAGAGCATATCACTAAAGTGCAGTTTAGTCAAAATCACCAGTTACTGGCAGAAATGAACCCATTTCTGCTTTGTTTTCAGCAGTACGGATTTTGGAAGAAAAAGAATGTTTCCTTCCAAAATGAGAGATGAGGCTACCCTTCGATGAACTGAGGCAGAGAAGAAAGGGATTCTGCTTATTCGTGTCTTTTTGACTGCAGGTTGGGAATGGTATTAACCAAAGGGGAGGTGGGGGAAGGCTTCTCCATACCCTAGTGTCAGAGCTTCAATAACTAGCCTGGTCCAAAAATGAAACTTCATTCCATTTATTTCTGATCATTCATCATTTATTCATTTGTTAGAGTTTTGGTCCAGGTGCCATACATGGGTGTGTGGGCAATAACAATCCTCTCCCCTGTCTTTGCAAAGTGTAAAATCTATTAAAACAAAATTTAGATGATCATAGCTCATATTTTTAGGATAATCACTATTTGACAGACTAGTGGACTGAGTACTTTGTATGAATTCTTTCATACCATCCTCACATAAACCCTACAAGGGGGCTGCCATTATTCTTTCCATTGTACAAGGGGAAATTGAGGAACAGAGGATTTCGTCGATTACACCAGTAAATAACCATCCCAGGATTTGAACTCAGGTCTGACCCCAGAGATCAAGAGCAAATACTGTTTTAGATACAACTGCAAATAACTCTAATCCATGGCGGCATCTGGTGGACCTTGAAGCAAATACAGAAAGTACCCACTTAGGCTTGAGTGGCAGTAGGAGGTAGGAGAATGGAACCCAGATCAACTTTATTGCATCGGGCTTATACCATACAGACATTAGGTGGTGATTTTTTTTTTTTTTTTTTTTTTTTTTATCAGAGGGCAGTCTGCATTGTATGACAACTGGAGAGTAAGATTAATCTTGGCAGAGAATTCACCCAGTGCCTGGAAAATACTCAAAGCCAGCCAAATCACTTGCTCCAATGCCTTCATGACATTTCTTCCCTCATTTTTCGGGCCATCTTCCATTCCAACATGCAAGATGAGCAACAGTTGCCTGCTTCTAACTCATTTCCCTCCTTTGGCAGTTACTTGATCCAAAAGAAGCCTGGCTAAATCCCATGATTGAGGGAATAGGGAGGATATTTGGATTTCCAAAATGAACTGAACTAAAACCATGCAGCAAGGCATCAAATGAGGAACTTATTTCAGTAATAGTGTGAAGAAATAACGACCCACATTCATGGAATTAGTAGGATAATGTAGAGATTAGGAGCACACTGGGGTTCAAATCCCCATTTTGGCACTTTAGAGCTTCATGACTTCGGGCAACTTGTTGAGATGATTCATGCAAAGCACTCAGAACAGACACCAGCCCCTTGTAAATGCTCAATGAATGCATTATTTATTGAGCCCTTGCTACATGTCAAGTACCGTTCTAATTGTTTTCCATGAATTATCTCAAGAAATCCACAGAACAACTCAATTAGCTTAATACTATTATTATTCCCAGTCACCATGTAGATAAAAAGAAGTGAGGTATCTTCTGTTGAGTTGGGATTCTAGAGAACACACATTGCTCACATTCACTCATCAAGACTACCACCCATCTTCACTACAGTATAGGAATAATTTATTCATTTATAATGCCTTGGCTTTTAAATCACTCATCTCAAGAAAATTACTATCTAGGTATCCCTGTTGCAAATAATATATATATAAACATTGAAATAACTTTAACTTTCCTGGGCACTGGTTTTTGAGAACATCTTAGTCACCTTCCCTTCTGGAACACTCCACAGAATGAAAGATACAATGATGTGTTAGTGTATCATCAGACCATAGACTCTACTCAGGTTCAACTGCATTTTTCAAGAGTCCTGTCGTGTGCTGAGGAAATTCACCTTCAAGGACATATTCCACTGCTCCATCAGCCTCATCGTCCCCACCTGTGCATCACATGCTACAGGACTGAAGAGAAATGGGGGGAGTTGTAAATAGTAGCGATATTATCCAGCACTGGCAAGAGAGAACAGAGAGCTGCTCTACATATATATTAACTGGTGGTGCTCAAAATTTAGTGTGCATCAGAATTATCTAGAGATCCTCTTAAATGTGAATTCTCAGACCTTCCCCAGAGGTTCTGATTTAGTCGTCTTGGGTAGAGCCCATGAATCTCCTTTTTAATCAAACATTCCAAGGATTCTAGGGCAGAACTTCTCTGGACCACACCTTGAGAAACACTGCATTAATCTGCTGCAACACTCTCCCCAGGTAAGAAACACAGCCTCCAGGGACACATTTCCCCAGCTTATTAAAAACTAGCGGGGAGTCACACTTATCACAAACTCAACATAGTTAAGAATAGATAGAAGCTCCCTCCATTTCTCAAACTTCTCTAGAAAGTTTCTTTCTCCTACTAGAAGTAAGATGTTTTTAAATTGTTTGTGAATAGATACAATTTCCATTCCATGTTGTCAAAGTATTTTTTGATGATTCATTCTATGCATCCCTCACAAGTTTCTTTCACCAGGGAGCTTCAGATGCAATGTAAATGGAGACAGGACAGCCAACTTTCCCCCCCTTCTCTGCCTTGCTACATATCCTAGTTCCTTTCCTGAATCTATCCCTGGAACATCCCCCCTTTTAGCTCCAAATGCAACCACCTACATGAGGGAAAACACTGATACACAGCCATCTTAATAACCCAGCAAAGTGAAATAAATAGCAATTGATGGATGCCGATGGTTGGAAGTGTGAGCTGATTTAGATAAAGTAGATATTTTAGTTGGAGATCTAATAAAAAACAAAACAGCAGCCACATGGAGCCTTTTCCCATTATTCCGCCAGGGATAATCTTTATCTAAATCAATACTATAATAGTAACAAAAGACACAAAGTTGTCTGATGCCTAATTCATTTATTATGAAATTATCTAAGACTCAAATAATTGAAACAGGATTATTTATGTGATCATTAAACCCAAGGCAATTTCTACAGATTTTAGCCCTGCTTAATGGAAATCTTAGGCCGCAGATACATATTTAGCCAGATTTCATTCCAAATATTCCTTCCAACAAATTATTCCTCATTACAGTTGATATGTTGTACTGCCTCACAGTAATAGAGTATAAAAATTGTTTATCTTTTTATTTTACTGCACCAAAGAAATAAGAATATGAAAAATAATGCACAATTTCCTTGACAACTATTCATGTAACTTTTATGTTATAGTTTAATTACTAACAACTCCAACTTAATCACTTTTTAATAACCTTGCTTTTCAACAAGAATATTTCAAAACAATAGCCATGATATCATGCCAGAATCAAGTTTTGCACAATAATCAAGTGTATGTTTTATGTGAAACATACATATGGACTTGCCCTTAGTAGGACCACACTGAAAAGAAAAATCATCATCAACACAATGGAAATGGAATTTATTAAATAACAGAAAGTGGCCCCAAAGAAGGAAAGATTAACTTCTATAGATAACTGAATGCATGCTATCTTGAATTTATATACAGCCAACAACAGATTAAAACATTTTTGAATGGTCATCAAAATATGTCAGGCAAGCATGACCTGCTGGTTTTGAGGACAATGCCTCTCTGGATTCTGGCATGAGTACACAGAGTAGTTTCCTACTTTTGAAGGTCAATGATCACAAACTTAGTGACTTAGAACAAGACAAATTTACATTTCACAGTTTCGATGGATGAAGAGTCTGAAATTAGGTGAGCTGAGCCCTCTACTCAGGCTTAAGTCAAAAGTGTAGGCTGAGGCTATGGTCCTATCCGAGGCTCTGTCTGGGTCAACTTCGAGACCACTGGTTGCTCACAGAATTCATTTCCTTGTGGATGCATGAGCGAGAGCCGTACTTTCTTGTGAGCTGTAGGAAAGGGACCACTCTCAGTTCCCAGAAATTGCTTTGGGTTCTTTGCTCTCTCTACAACATGGCAATTTGCTCCATCACGGACAGTGGGAAAATCTCTTAGGTTTCAAATCTCGCTGACCTCTTCTCAGGGATTACTTGATTAGATTAGACTCACCCAGGATAGTCTCAGGATGATAAAATTCTGTTGAGCCTCTCTTCCTTTTCCGACCCACCCCAGTCTACAATGTTGTCAGAGTGCTAGAAGCATGTCATTCTCCTGCTTCAATTTTTAGTGGTTTCTCACTGACTGTGGAATGTAATCCCCAAACCACAGCAAGGTACACCAGGTCCCTCCCACCTCTCTGAGGAGCACTTCAGCCTCATATCCTAACAATCTGTTTTTACACCCTGTGTTCAATTCAGGCTGAACTATTGCTGCAGCCAAACTGCCAGGCCGATTTCTGCAATTGCTTCCTTTCCATGCTGAGAAATTCTTATCCATCATTTAAGAATCAGCTTAGGGGCGCCTGGGTGGCTCAGTCCTTAAGCGTCTGCCTTCAGCTCAGGTCATGATCCCAGCGTTCTGGGATCAAGCCCCACATTGGGCCCCCTGCTCTGCGGGAAGGCTGCTTCTCCCTCTCCCACTCCCCCTGCTTATGTTCCCTCTCTGGCTGTGTCTCTGTCAAATAAATAAATAAAATCTTAAAAAAAAAAAAAGAATCAGCTTAAATATTTTTACCTGAGTAAGGTCTTTCACAAGGCCCTTCCTCAACAAAATTGACTGCCTTCTTTCCACTTTGTACTTAACTATGATCCTTCCAAGATTCATGAGCTGGTTGACATAACTATCTCCTTTATGAAACTCTGAGTGCTTGAGGGGAGGGATCCTGTCTGCCTTTCTGTCCTCAGTATTTATCCATGTGACTGGAATACATTAGCTGACCAGTAAAAGTTATAGTAAATGAAGGCAGGAAGGAGGAGAAGAAGGAAAGAAGGGAGAAACTAAGGGCAAGCTCTCTGTAGGGCAGGACTTAAGCCAAACGCATAGCCCTCCAGTAAAGAATGACCATATCTTGAATCCCACCATTAACATTTTAATTTTTCACATTAAGTATCCCAGGTGTCCTGAAAAGAACTTAAATGGTAGAAAACATTAATCTCTAACACCTTGGTGTGAAAGAGTTTCGTTCATCACTTCTGTGCAGGAAAAGTGAGACCACTGACAACCTGGCAACTTGATGCCTGATGACACTAATGCACAAAGAAGGAGATATTTTAAGAGCCAGTTTGTTAGCAAGTATGAAGCTCATCCAATGGAATAGCTAGTCAAACTGGAAAATGCAGAGTGATTCCAAAACAATCCAGGGGTTCTAAGACAATCGCTAATCCACAAAATTGTGTTTTCCCGCTATTTTCTATTAAATTTTTGCTCTATTGAACATCCAAATTTGTTTTCTTGAAAAAACTATTTACTAGCCTCCCCCCTCCTCCTGCGGTTTGATGTAGCCTCCCACATTATTAAAGCAACTCTATAGTGGCCAGCCTCGGCATTGGGAACAACCAGCTTAGAGTTTCCTCTATCCTCTTTCTCTAGGAACCCACACTGCCTCACGTGGTATTCTCACAGGTGACATCAATTTGTTCTGATGAGGGGTTCTGGCCATCACACTTCGGGGATGGTCAGCCATTCAAGAGACACTAAAAATGTGGTTTAGTGTTCTTGTGAGATGGAAATGCTTGTCATTAGCAAGGAAGAAAATTTGGCTTCTGATCTAGATGCTGAGCATTCATATTGTTTGTACAATATCTTGGATCTGCTCAAACTCAATTCAGATGCCAACAGTCCCTTTTTCATAATTTTTAAACCCGCATGATTTCAGCATAAAGTTAATCAACACATTTTTATTAATAAGCATAGGAGTCATTCTGATTAATTAACATAAAACCATAAAAATGTACTTGCTATTCAGTGACCAAAGAAAAAAACATTTTTAATTATTTTTCTATGACTCTGTTTTCTTTGGAGGGAAAATGCGCACATGCGCGCGCGCACACACACACACACACACACACACACACACACACACACACACACCCCTAGAATTCATGGAAGAAATCAAATAGGTGAATATGTATTTTCATCAACCAGGGTTTTTTTTAATAATTAGATAATTTCAACAACCTGGTAAGTAAGCAAACATTTATTCCTATTATATATATAAAATGAAAGGTGTAACTATTAAAATCAGAAAGTAAAAAGCCAATATGTGTGAGTATTTATTGTCAGGACTTGTGTATCCAAATGGGTCTTCTACCCTTCAGAAAAGCCTCGTTGGGAAGTTCTGCAGTGTTTCTAATGATGCTGCCCTTGCTCAAACATTTTGGAGCTCCCCTTTTGTGAATTCCCTTTAAATTCTGGCTGCCCTCAGACCCAACCCTTTCAATCCTCTGCACCAGTGAGAATGAGAACAGATGGCATTTTTAGAACCATAGCCTTATCGGTAAGCTTTGTTGAAAATAGTGGGTGGCCCTCATGTTGGATGCCCGTGGACCCTAGAGAAGGGATGAGCATCTTGGCAGCTGTTGGAGCTTCACATGGTAGCTTCATTCTCTTACTTCACCATGCCTGTCATCTGTGGCTCTCCATCAACTGCGAGCTCCTGAAGCTTGCAGTGATTGGCCACAGGTCCACCTGCAGATTGTTTCCATGTGCATGAAATCAATAGAACCTGGAGTTTGCCTCAAGCCTACATGTATCCTCACTGCCACGAGCATGAAAAATAACACAAGATTTCCCCAGCTCACAAGAAAGGCATAGTCCCTTCTCATCATACTCTGACTATTTTATACCATGTAAATAGCGTCGCCAAAAGGGAAGCTATGCAAGAGAGAGAGGTAAATGGATGCACAGACAGCTTGGCTATTTTTCATTGGCTTATGCAAATGTTTGCTAGGAAAGAAGGTTGACATTCATGGTTAAAATAAGCCTTTTGTGGGGCACCTGGGTGGCTCAGTTGTTAAGCGTCTGCCTTCGGCTCAGGTCATGATCCCAGGGTCCTGGGATCGAGCCCTGCCTCGGGCTCCCTGTTCTGCGGGAAGCCTGCTTCTCCCTCTCCCACTCCCCCTGCTTGTGTTCCCTCTCTCGCTGTGTCTCTGTCTGTCAAATAAATAAATAAAATCTTTTTTAAAAAAAAGCCTTTTGTGTTATCATTGAACTTCAATTATGTACTATCCTTGCCTACATTACCTGGGATAAATTAGAAGTTCACAGCATCATCATGAGTCAGAGTGACCCTAATAATGAATTTCTTGCTACCCAGGGTAGAAATGAGCCTCTACAATTCTATTCTACTTGGAAAAGGCATCTTAGATTCATCACTCACTTAAGCTCTTGACTTTGAATGTTTGAAATGGGATTTTGAAAAGGTAATTTTTCTATGTATTTTATCAGTTATTTACTTTTATATTTTGGGGGACTTATACATTGTGTATCAAAGTACTTTGTTACTGTTTTACCACCAAATAGCGGAAGGAAAAAATGACACACTATTCTGTGCTTTTTTTTCTTTCTAAAACCCTGTACTTTTGTACTGCTCTTTGATATGTATCCTTAGTAACTGCAAGTTTATACATGAACTTGGGATTCATTTTGTTAAAGATCCTGGGCAGAAAGAGGAGCTTATTTTTCTCTTCATAAACTTAATTCTGTAAATTTACAAGGTAGCAAAAAACCTTCACAAGCTTATATTTTTCCTCGACACCGGAAATATGAAAAGTCATTCAATCAGGAATTGTTTAGAAAAAATATATTTAAGCCATAAATAAGCTATGCAGAAAAAAATATAATTCCTCCTGTTAAAAAAAAATGAACTCTGGAATATTATAAATTTGATAATGGCTGTGCGCACCTGGGAAGAATGAGGTACAACTCCAAGCAGATGGCATACCAAAGCAATTTGAAGTTACATCAGGAAAAAACAACAGTGGAGTATATTCGGGGAGGTACACCTGCTCATGTGGTACTTGGGGTCTGAGCTCTTCACAGGCCAAAGGAGGGAACTGCCAAAGATAAACCTGTCTGCTTCCCAAGACCTACCAGGCGCTGTTCATTCTTCGCACTTTCAGACTGGCTTTAGTTACAGCTTCGATCTTCCAGTTCCATTTGCATATAGTTGGATCAGTCATATCGGAAGTAAGGACAGACCCAAGGAGCAGCAAGTCAACAGACAGACATATGATATAACATGGGATGAGCCTTGCCTGAAGCCCTGCTGTGATTTTAGGATCCAGTTGTAACTAGTTTTTCCCTTGTATCTAAATCCATAGTGTACCTCTGATACCTGCCTCTCAGTTACCATGATTCTTTTTTGTTGTTGTTGTTTAGAAAGTCCCCAAATGCTAGCTGCCTCCCTGGATCTCTGGAGACTGCCTTCTCCTCAATGTTCCACTATGGTAATCTAGCTATCCACCCAATATAAGCCCCTTAGCTCTTACTAAATTTGCCTAGTCCTTGAATTACCTAGTAACCTGTTAAATATCAGCGCACATGAGACAATCATATCCCCATCAAGATGAACTCTTCTCTACTCACAGTGAAGTCAGATAAGCATGGTCTTCTACCACCTACACAGGCATACCAGATACACATAGGCACACAAACATCAGTTAAAAGTCTGTGCCACAGCCATCCACCCAGTTCTGTTGAAAAATAATCCTTTTGAGAGTTTTATTTTCCAAGAATGATTGTGTCATATTAATGGATAGCAAAATCAACTTAATGAGTTCATGATCCACAATTTTAAAAATGGAACAGTCTAGGATAGAATTGAGTACACTAGGTAAGAATGGAATAGGATCCATTTTTTAAAGATTTATTTATTTATTTGAGAGAGAGAGAGAATGAGGAGGGGGGCAGAGGGAGAGGGAGAGAGAGAATCCTCAAGCAGACTCCCCACTGAGCACAGAACCCAACATGGGGCTCAATCCCAGGACCCTGAGATCATGACCTGAGCCAAAATCAAGAGCCAGCTGCTTAACCAACTGAACCACCTGGAATCCACTTTTTAAAACAGGATAAGATATGTAATTGCTTCAGAAGTAGAAAGGGTTAGTAGTATTTTATGAAATTCTTTTCTAATCATTTTCATGTGTGTTCTGGGTCATGATAAAAAATATACTTCTTACTGTAATTCATGATCAAATATTTCTGTAAACCATGTATTAGAGCACTTGGAGAGTAAGCACTGTAGCTACAAAACACCTTAATGAAATTACAACTTTGTGACCTGAAATAGATCACACATTAAGCCTGTCCTTAATGCAATTTCATGTTGAAAAGCTTGATATTTTCAAGAAAGCAGATAAGCAGGACTCTGAAGGAATGGGAATCTAGATGAGTATATTTTGATGGCAAGATAAAGACATCATAAAGCCTGTGTCTGAACAGTATGCTGTGTGAATTTCGGCCAGGAGGTGACTGAGGAGGCAGGGGCTGGTGGAATCAGGTCACTGGGAGCCCCGGAGAGTGAAACGCTGAGACCAGAGGGAGGACTTGGCGAAGGGAGCTCCACATGTGCAATGCCCCCGCTGGTAGAGTCCTGTTCAACCAAACCGGTGAAGAATAATGATACCAATGCCTTACATCTGTCTGTATGCTCACATTTTTCAGAGCATTTTCACATGTGAAGGCAACCTCAGCAATGACTTTTCTGCATGAATTTGCAAAGCAGTAAGTTGGCAAGTTAAAGAACCATACTATACTTGTTTGTTATGAAATATTTGTTGAGAGAAAAAGAATTGCAAAATTCAGCCAGCAAGCTTTCAGCCTTGGAGTCTTACATTAAGTTTGAGGCACTTCCATTTCAGAAAGACACAGACAAACTGGAAACCATTTAGAGAATGATAAAAAAAAATGATTAGAGAAAAGAAAGGTTTGATTTATGAGGCCAGATTAAAGGAGATAAATGCCTATTATTTGGCTAACTGACAACCAGGGGATAGGATAAGAATCTACAAATACTGGAAGGATATAAATATGGGTGAAACAGATGACTTCTAAGTATGTACAAGACAGAACCAGCAGGAATGGATGAGAACAAAAGGTGAAACTATAGACAATAAAAAGAGGAGTTTTTGCAAGAGGATTCATTAAGTTAAGGAGTAAAACATAAAAGACAGAAGAGAGGGGAGAAGAATAAAAAAGAGAAGGAGTATGAGGAAGGAGAAAAAAAGAAAGGGAGAAAGAAGGAAGAAGGGATGGAAAGAGGGGAAACAGAGAAAGAAGGAGGGTAAGAGAGGGAAAGAAGGAAGGAAGGATGATGGATGGATGCATGGATGGATGGATGGATAGAAGAAAGGAAGGATGGAATGAAGGAACGGAGGAAGGAAGGTAGGAAGGATGGAAGGATGGTGGATGGTTGGATGATGGATGGATGGATGGATGATGGGTGGGTGATGGATGGATGGATGGATAGAAGAAAGGAAGGATGGAATGAAGGAACGGAGGAAGGAAGGTAGGAAGGATGGAAGGATGGTGGATGGTTGGATGATGGATGGATGGATGGATGATGGGTGGGTGATGGATGGATGGATGGATAGAAGAAAGGAAGGATGGAATGAAGGAATGGAGGAAGGAAGGTAGGAAAGAAGGAAGGATGGTAAGAAATTTCAAATCCCCCCTTGTATATATTTCTCTATTTCTCTATAAAATACACCAGCAAGACTGATACTGGTTTTTGAATATATTTTTCATACAAAAGTCATGGATCACTCTAACAATTTTAATAAATAAATGCTTATTGGTGATTTGCTATAAATAGAATCCATAGAACATAAGGAATGCTTCTGTAAAACAGCTCTGTTTGGTGTGGGTGACAGAAGTTACTAAAAAAAGAAGAAAAAAAAAGAAAGAAAGAGGGAACTCTGTCTTATTCCACCATACCTAATAACAGGAAATTAAAAAATAGATTCCTGGCAGGTCTCAGGCAGAATGAACATCTCCCCAGAAACCCAAGCCAGATGAGGAGATGGCATCAACACCCTACCTCAGGGGAGAAGGCTGCCACTAAATCAAAAGCAGACAGTAATGGGGAGTTGAAGTAGCTGTACGAAGCCATTACTGCTATTAAATTCGGGGCCTGGGCACAGGGAACTTGGCAACCTTTGGCTATCCTGCTGCACATAACAGTTACTGTAATTGAAATTGAATTATAACACTACCTTGGCACATATCCTTCTTTAAAACTACAACACATAATAATGATATTAAAATAAAGACATCTGGAAACAACCTAAAGTCCAATTGTCTCTTTGTAGCTGGCACCGGCCTTCTTATAGAGTCCTTCATGGTTTTTTCCTCTATTATAGGCTGGTGGAAGTCAGGTGCTCCCCTTCGGTGAATCGCAAGGTTAACACGTACTGAGCATCAGTTGGGTGCCAAACACTGTGCCAGCCCTACCTCCTTTACAACCTCCTGTGAGGTTGAGATTCATATCCTCCATTTCACAGATTAAAAATCTGAGGTCCAAGAAGTTCAGTAATTTGCCCTAAATCACTTAGATAGTAAGAGAAAAAACCAGGAATAAATATAATTCCAGTCTGCTTACATCCAAAGTGTTTCCACTCTACCTAACACTCAGCAAGTTGCCCAATGCATAACACATAGTGAGCACTCAATTAAGATGTGCTAAATGGAATTGGAGGAAATTGAAGGTATAATTGAGATCTGGAAAGAATCTCCAACTTTGGCCATGAGTTGGGGAGGCACTGCCAGATTTTCACCAACTATTGAATTATGTATGAACCAACTGTGGCCACATCTATACAATGGCGTTTCTTAAGAACAAAATATCTTTCCCCTTCTTTGGTACTTCTCTTACCACAAAATATACTAGATTTCCTCAGTGTCATTTAAACAGAAAATGGGCCTAACATCTGGATTATTTCAATAGATGCTGAATTTTTGTAACAACCTACAGAATCACCTCATGTCTTATAAGATATTATGTTCACTGAGAAATAAGACTGACAATCAATATCTAGTATTTGACTACATAAATATAAAAATGTTGTTTATGTGCGCCTAAGGGAATACTTATACTTTTGAAATAGGAGACCCAGTCCCTATACTCACAGAGTTTATAATTCCACTGGGAGACAAAATATAAAAGCATAGGAAGGTAAGTAAAGTTTAAATAGTCATTTGAGATTTTTCTTTCCAATAGATTTCATTTAACTTACATTTATGGGATGTCGTTTACGCACCAGGACTTAAATAAGGCATTGGCAATAAAAAAAATAAGTGGGATCATCTCTTATGACAGGCTAGCAGGGGAGAAAATTTGCCAATACATAGTTCCAAAATAACATGATTAGTGCTTTAGAGAAGGCATATGATTCTAAGGAATGCAGAAGAGGAAAGGTTTGATTCAGCTGACGGTAGAGCCTGATGGTTTTATCAAGGAAGACTTCACAAGGAGGTAATAAGTCCCAAGCTCCGTCTTGAGTAATGAATAGGCATTTTCTAGGCCAACAAGAAAGCGCACTCCAAGAAGAAAGAACTTTATATACCAGTCGATGCAGGTATAAAGATAACAGAAGAATTTGGCAGATTGTGGTAAGAAAGTCTTATTGGCAAAATTACTAATATTTAATGAGGAGGATGGCATAAATATTACCTAAATTTTTTCAATTTCAGGTTTTTTTTTTCAGGTACACTTTAAATGTCAATAAATACAGTGATGAGTTCAAGGCCATCTGAAGCAGAATTTGAACATCCCAACCAAACATAAATCAGGATTCCCTTCTTCACTGTAGGAGAACTCATTAAAAGCAATGCATTCAGACTACATAAGCCAAAGCATACCTTCCTGTTTAGGTTGACATATCTAATATATGAGGGCCATTATTAAGATTTTATAAACCATCTGGCTGGGTGATAGACATTGGGGAGGGTATATGCTATGGTGAGCACTGTGAATTGTACAAGACTGATGAATCACGGAGCTGTACTTCTGAAACAAATAATGCAATATATGTTAAGAAAAAAAAAAAGAAGAAGAAGATAGCAGGAGGGGAAGAATGAAGGGGGAGTAAGTCGGAGGGGGAGACGAACCATGAGAGACGATGGACTCTGAAAAACAAACTGACGGTTCTAGAGGGGAGGGGGGTGGGGGGATGGGTTAGCCTGGTGATGGGTATTAAAGAGGGCACATTCTGCGTGGAGCACTGGGTGTTATGCACAAACAATGAATCATGGAACATTACATCAAAAACAAATGATGTAATGTATGGTGATTAACATAACAATAAAAAATTATTAAAAAAAGATTTTATAAACCATCTATTATGTAATTTGGGTGCTCAGTTTTGTTCAAAAGCATATCCATTTTTTGGAAAGACTAGCTGTAATGTCAGCAGAGGCATCATGGGACATTTGATTAACATAAAACTAAGAAGTGAGAATCCTTCCTTTTAAATGCACAATTACAGAGGTGTATAAATTGATCAGCATGGCTATGTTACAGTAATTTCTGAATCGGAGTCACTCTTAGAACCTCAAGAATACTGCTGTGAAGTACTCTTTTGAAGCACTGCCTTTAAGAAACACAATGGAATCAAAGTTATAAGAACTACAGACAATAACATTTGTGGCCACAGAATTCTGATTATGAGAATTCCAGGAATCAAACAGTTGCACTATCCACTGTCATACAAAAAATAAACTAGAAAACCGAAGGATGGCATTCATTTTGCCAATTTATAAGGTTAAGGAGAGCTGCATACATAAATTCTCTTCAAGTGAAAACGAGGAATAATTTCACATTTAATCCTGAACAAATTTAACTGGAACCTCATAGAACATTCCACA
Source organism: Zalophus californianus (assembly GCF_009762305.2). Lineage (NCBI taxonomy): Eukaryota > Metazoa > Chordata > Mammalia > Carnivora > Otariidae > Zalophus > Zalophus californianus. Next base: position 16,905,682 of record NC_045596.1, read on the forward strand.
ATGAATGGTTTTCCACCAAAATGTGATGTCCCTAAAGAAGAACCAGCTCTATAGCTTCCTTTTCCAACGTAACCAATGCTGTCATTGAACTAGGTCACTCCTAATTCCAGTAAATGATTACCTTTTGCAAATGAATTTTAGCAGAAGCCCCCCACTCCATACTCAGCAGTGTCTTTACTTCTCCCTATTTCTTTTGTTGCTTTTTGAAGAGAACCTACTTTCTTTTTTTCAGAGCGGTGACTTGCCCACCATTTCTGGCAGAGCTCAGCTGCCAGACACCCCCAAGTGGTTAGTTCAGAAAACAAAGATATGCCCCCTCAAAGTCAAACGTGAATCAGGCACTATAATGAAATTGTATTAACTCTTGATTTGTTCCATGTCCCATTCTCCTGTTGATTTCTCTGTTTCCCCAATTCCTAATAATCTGACCCGGTTCCTCTATAGAACTGTATCCTGCTCCTCCTTGGTGGACAGAGTCTCTCATTTTGACTCCCTATCACATGCTTTGACTGTAGTCTTACTGTTTCTTCCTCCTTTGGCTAAAACCAATATTCAGGAATGTTCTTCCCTTCCTGAACCCAGTAGGTCATGGTTTTGATTTCACAGGTTATGCCCCATGCCACCTTAGAGCAATTTCTTTTAATGCTCATTTCCCACGAGATGCTTTTTTAAAATTATTTTTCATCTTCCCTTCCTTCCTTTCTCTCCCTCTCCTTCCCTGCTCTCTCTCTCTCTCTCTCTCCAAACACACAAACATCTCTCTCTCTCTCTCTCTCCAAACACACAAACACAGGCACTTTTACCACACTATCAAATACCTATGTATATTGTTCTAGGAATTTCACATGCTATTGTAGAGAGTGTGTATTTCATAATAATACATAAAGTCTATACACAAGAAACCCTCCTATTTCCCTTTCCTGGAAATTGGAGCCCAATATAGAGTAAGCAAAATCTGGGGGCTTGTTCATCCATTTATTCACCCAACAGATATTTATTGAATGCCTGATAGGTCTTAAGCCTTCTACTAAATGCTACACTCAACATTCGATTTAGTCACATGATATCTATCTCTGTTTCACGGTTTCTACCTTGCAGAGATCTTCATGGAATATCCTCTCTCTTGTTTTCCTAGAAATCTCTATTCATCGTTCATGATTCAACTTAAATATCAGGTTTTCCATAAAATGTTTTCTAACCTTTAGAAATTTATTAGTCCCTTCTCTTTCATATCATCCCAAAATATGGCATTTACCATATTTCATCGCAATTACTTGCTCACATGTCTGTCTCCTCCCAACTAAACTGACTCTAAGAGATGTGATTTTTGCCTCCCCAGTACTTTAATAATGGATGGCATATAGTAGGTCCTCAGTCAACAGTAAATACACTAAGAAGAGGATTTGAATGTATAGGATTTAGTATGAAATCAACATCCTGCAGTTCAGTATTGCTCTCCACAAGCAAGCCCAAACCCAGTGACCAGGGATCTCTCAACATTTTAAAAGCCATATAGTGTTAGTGCAGACCAGTTTATTTAAAGAAAAATGGAATCATAAATTATAAATTTGACTGCCCCATTTCCTAAAATGCAACATACTGCAAAACCCATTGGCGATTGGCGATTTATATTAAGCTCTCCGTTGTTACCAGACATAGTAGATACTATAAGTTAAGTAATATGGTACATTATAAGGAGTGGAATCCAGCGATTCTGATTATTTATGGCTAGCAGAATAGAAATTCCCCACGATTTACCTATAGCCATTCAATTCTAGCAGTTTTATGGTAATGACTCCTATTTTATATCTCCAGCTCAGAAGTCCCTGCACTCCAAATTTCTTTTCCATCTCAGTACGAGCCCCCTCCACTGGGATGTCTCAGAGACATCTCAAACATGACATGTCCAAAAGAGAACTCTTAATTTTACCCTTAATCCTCCCCATCATTATAATGGCTCCATTCAATATCTCACAGAAGAAAGCCAGCAAGAAGTAACCTTGACGTGGTCTTGACTCCACCTTTCCTCTCTCCACTCTTCATCCAACCTTTAAAAAGCCCTGCTGGGTCCACCCAAAATAAACCAAACTCTTCTCTCCATCGCCTGTAGTGCATTGCATTAATAATTATTCCCATTTCCTCTTGTTTTTAGTACTGAACCACTCCCTATCTGTCCTCCTATTTTCTTCTTTGATTCCTTCCAATCTGAAGGGATTTCTGGAAATACATATTGGATCATCGTACTCCTTAAAAGCATTCAGTGGCTTTTCATTTTATTTAGAGTAAAATTTCAAATCCTTTTATGGCTTTTGAAGTATTAATAAGCCCTCTTTCCTAGGTCCTACAATGTTCCAGCCTCAATGATGGTCGAGTTCTTGTAACACAAGTTCTTTACCTGCTCAGAGCCTTTGCCCATGTTTCTTCTTCCTGAAATGTTTCCCCGCCCCCGACTCTTTCCATTGTTGGTTCTCTGTTCAAATAATATTTCAGATAATATCTCCTCAGAGAGAACTTCTCTGACCATGCTACTCAAATAGCTATTCCCTCAACCTCACAGAAACACATAATGCTTCAGTTTTTCGTATTTTGATTGTTTCTTAACTTTTTTTTTTTAAAGATTTATTTATTTATTTGAGAGAGAGAGAGCGTGCACTGAGTAGAGGGGAGGAGCAGAGAGAGGGAGAAGCAGAGTCCCACTGAGCAGGGAGCCCAGATGCACAGCTTGATACCAGGACCCAAGATCAGGACTGGAGCCAAAGGCAGACGCTTAACAAACTGAGCCACCCAGGCAACACATGATTGTTTATTAACTCTTAACACAATAACACTTCTCTTTATTTGGGTCTTATTTACCTTCTTCCCTAGAATATAAACTTTTTAAGGCAAAGATTCTGACTCTCTTGCTTGCCATTGTATCCCCAGGGACCAGTATGGAGCAAAAACACTTAGAATACTATGTGTTGAACAGCAAATACAATAAAATAATTAAAAACAAATTAACTCAGTGGGCCCTAATTGAGCATCCACTGTGCACAGAGGTGTATCCATGCATTCATACACCACTGATATTCACAATAGCACTGTAAGGTACATAGTCTTATTCCTATTTAGCAAGGAAAGTAAGTTTCTCAAAGTGTTAGTATCATTTTCAGATATTAACCTAACTTCCTGAATCTAATTCCAGTGCTTTGCTTTGTTTATACTCTATATTACCAAAACCGTTGTTTAATTTAAAAAATTGTTTTAATTTAAAAAAAGTTTCTGCCTCTTGCTGGCATTTCATCATAAAATTTTGTTCTATCAGGTAAATATTTTTTTAATCAAGGAAACAAACAAACATGACAACACACATTGTCATTCTCTCTGAAAACAGCAACAACAAAAATAAGCAAAACTAAACAAAAACTCATCAGTAATTCAATCTCCTATATAAGCCTGCCACGGTAAATTAAAGATATGTTAAAGAGAGAGAATGGATCCTTCCAGTGATATGACTAATGGCTGGTGGCCAAAAGGCAAAGGCAGTCACCTGCTTATTCTTAAATAATTCAGTCCAAAAACCTTGGAGCTTTTTAAACTACTACTTTATTATATTGCTTTAGAAATAAGCTGCAGGAAATAATAAAGGCATTATATTCTTAAATGTACTAAAACTGTGACAGAAAGAGTTCGTAATATAAATGCCCACTGTTTGGTGCAAAGCCATTTCAGGAAGGCAGTCACACAAACTCATCTTTCTTTCATCTAACAAACAGTCATAGATCATCTGGTGGGCAAGCAGTGGCATTGTAGTCTGGGATCTGGAAATCAAGAGTTCAAGTGTCCTCAGCTTTGTACAAGCTGTATGACATTGACAAATGACTCTGTTTCCTCACCATTAAAATTGGGTTGACATAATGACTATCTTATAGGGTTGTGATGAGGAATAAAAGACAAAATGGGTAAAATGTGTAGAAAGATCTCAAAAAATGTTTTTTGTCACAGAATAATGTGACCTGAAGGGCAAAAGTTTAAGACATCCTGCATCTTGAGAATATAAGTTTTAGGGGAGGGTAAAAGGGTAGCTAGTGGAGTGAATGGAGTTAAGTAACCTTTGGTCTTTTAAGGATAAACTGTGTCCCTTCCACATTTTTTTAAAACAGCTTTACTGAGGTATAATTTGCATAATATAATTTACGTGTACCTTGAATGACTTTTAGCAAATTTACAGAGTTGCACAACCACTGCCAAAATCAAACGTTAGAACATCTTCATCACCGCCAAAAGATCCCTCATGCCCATTTTTCGTGTCACATGTGAAGGTTGAACCCTGTGGTAGCATGTACCAATACATGGTTCCTTTTTACTGTTAAATAGTATTCAATGATATCAAGATACTACATTTTGTTGCTTTATTCCCCAGCTGACTGACATTTGAGTTATTTCCATTTTTTGACTTACACATAATGCTACTGAAAACTTTTGAATACAAGTCTTTTTCTAGACACATGGTTTCGGTTTTTTTGGATAGATTCCTAAGACTCCCCCTTCTCCATTTTAAGTAAAGGGTCTGCCCCTCACAGACTCCAGTGCAACTTTTTAGGGAGAGGAGAAGAGTTCTGATTCCATTACCAATTCCCACTGAGTGGTCAGTGGTTATGACATGGAATGGATACATACAATGACATGGAAAAAGAAAACAAACATCAATTTTTGTCTCTGCCCTTTCTTTCCCTAAGTCTCTTTGTGACCTTGGGAGAGAACTCTAACTTTCAGTACTGAGGTATCTCCATTTATGAATCAACACAGAAACTAGATGTTCTTTGAACTGTCCTTTACCCTAGAAAGCATATGATACTTTTAATTACTAGAGAATTTAAAAAGCAATACAAAAAATACAATGGATGAACCATCTCCCTTGCCTCTGGCATTTTCTGGGGCGGGGCACTTTATAGGAGGCCACTGATCGTTACAAAAGAATGATACAGAAAGTGAATGATAAAGTATTTGTATCCTCTTATTCACATAGAATCCACGGTTCACAAGTTGATACTCTAAATAAATGTCTCTTTTGCTTTTGAGGTTCTTCCTGCATATCACTATATTTCTCTGACCATATTTTGCTAAGGCGGTCATTTCAATCAAAGTTAACGGGCCATAAAACAAACATCATTATAACAGAATAGGGTGGATTATTTTATCAAACATTTAAATATATATAAATCCAAGTAACAAGCATTACCTTCAAAACAGTCATCCCAGGGACTATACACTTTTTTCATTCATTCTGACACTGCTCAGAGCAAAGATCTGGAATATTTCACTTTGGAATTGTCATTCAAGCTAGTGGCATAGCTTTTTTTTTTTTTTTTCCAAATTCATTTTAAGCTTTGTTATTAAATGCTGACACGTAGCAAAAAGTATAAAGAACAATAAAATTAACATGTATGCACCAATCACAAACTTTAAAACAATAATTGAGTACCAATGTTCTGGAGCATACTTACTCCTCATGCATATATTTATGCTTTTCTACATATATCTGTTGTCCTAAGTAATATATGGCATTGTTTTTTTCAGGTGTAAATATATACATAGATGATATCATATTATATGTATTCTTCATCAATTCGGTATTTTCACTCAATATTATGTTATTTATCCACAGTGATATGTGAGTTCTACTTCATCAATATTCACACTGCAGAATATTACATTTAAAAAAAGCTCAGTGATTTATTCTATTTCCTATTGAAGCATATTTAGGTGATATCCAATGTTTTCCTACCACAAACATTTTACCTATAAACATGTTTATGTCTATTGCCTTTGTGCATATATGGAGGGGTTTTTCCAAGCTATTTCCTAGGAATGGATTTTCTATATAATGGCAAATTGACATCTTCACCTGCACTACTTATTATTAACTTTTCTCCAAAGTGTTTGCACCGATTTTCATTCTACCTGTGAGGGTATAAAATTCTCATTTCTCCACAGTCCCTGAAAACTTGGTGTTGTTGAACATTTTAACTTTTGCCAGTCACTAACTTGATTTTTAAAAATCAAATTTAACAATCATCGAGTGTCTACTCTGGATACATCACTGTGCTTGATTCTGGATGGAATGTAAAGAGTCATATAGTGAAATTACACTGAAATTGGGGGAAACCTAATATTGCGCCCTCACTCCTGCCACCTGTGAAAACCTGGACAAGTCAATCTTCTCCAGCCTCAATTTCTTCATCTGTAATATTAAGGGCTGGACAAGAGCATTTCTCAGGCCCCTTTCACCTCTGATCTTGACTCTATGTTGTTCAGTGGGAGCTTGCAAGCAAGTAGGAGAAACAGCACCACGTAAGCAGCTTTAACACCAGCAAAATATACGAATAAGGTATTTGGAAAGTCTAGATGATGGAATCCAAATAGTTAAGACAGGAACTGGAAATGTTTTCTCCAGGAGGTTCAGATGAGCTGTGTCCAGGATGGTGTGAAACTGGAGGAAGGGATGGTGGTAAGGAAATTCAAAAGAGAAAAGAGACCCTGTGGTGTTCTAAAGGCCAGAGAGTGAGGGGAACAAAGGAGGAGAGTTGGGTGTGGCTAGAGCCCAAGGTGTTAAGGTTAAGGGGTGGGGGGAGGGGGAGACCAGCTCCATTGTGTTTCTTATGTCAAAGTGCAATAAATCTTCATTTTGTTGATGGTTTTTTTCAAACCTCCCAAAGCAATTTGGAATCAAATCTGTATCTAAGGCAGATGGTCATTTTATTTTCACTTTAAAAATGAAGCCATAAGACTAATTTCTGTGAGGCTCACAGACTGACTGGATTGTCACTTCTCAAACAGGATCGCCCAGGGGTTTTGAGAAATAAGGAGGAAGCATTGCAGAAATTAGAGTAGAGCCTCCCAAGGTGACTACTTTGAATAAGCATGCTCCTTTGATTTTTGAATTCTGGTAAGTTGGTTTAAGAGTTTGTTACCTTAAAGTTATACCTGGTACAGAAAACTCAGAACTCAATAGATTCTTAGTATTCCCAGAAAATAAAGAAATAAAGAAATAAATAAATAAATAAATAAATAAATATACAAACATGATTTTTGGGAGGAAAAAAATGCTTCCTAAGAAGCTCTAACTTTTTTTTAGAATGGCTAGAATGGTTGAGAATTGCACTTTGAAAAATAATTAATGTATCTGATTTTGAATAGACTAAGTTAGTTTTGGCTAAGTACATAGACCTGGCAGGCAGTATACATGGGTTCACATCTTCACAATCCCATTATAAACCAGAACATTTCAGCAAGTTATTTAAGTTCAGTTTGCTAGTATACATTTGCTACGTGTAGCAAAATTCCTAAATCAATCCCCATGTGTTTAAGTCACTTATTTTCCCCATATAGTAAGAAATCAGAGGTGGATGGCTCAAGGTTGATATAGGTTCAGTGTTGTCACCAATGTTTATTCATTCAGCTTCTGAGGGACATCTCATTTTTTCCCCAAGTTTTGGCAATTATAAATAAAGCTGGTAAAAACATTTGTGTGAAGTTTTTTGTAGGAACGTAAGTTTTCAGTTCCTTTGGGTAAATAGCACAATTGCTGGATTGTATGGTAAGAGTATGTTTAGTTTTGTAAGAAATTGCCAAACTGTCTTCCAAATTGTCTGCGCCACTTTGCATTCCCTCTAGCAATTAATAAGAGTTCCTGTGGTTGCACCTCCAGCACTTAGTATTGTCAGTGTTCTAGATTTTGGCCATTCTAATAGGTGTGCAGTGGTATCTCATCGTGGCTTCCATTTCCATTTCTCTGAAAACATATAATGTAGATCCTTTTCACATGCTGTGTGACATCCGTATATCTCTTTTTTGTGTGTGAGAACAATAGTTATACTTTCCCAGCGAATTTTAATTATACAATACAGTATTATCAACTATAGTCACTATGTTACACATTAGATCCTCAGACCTTATTCATCTCACAGTTAAAAGTCTGTAACCTTTTACCAGCCTCTCCTGGTTTCCCTCACCCCCCTTGCCCCTGGCAACCACCATCGTAATCTCTGTTCCTGTAAGTTCAACTTTTTTAATTTTTTTTTTTAAGATTCCACTTACAAGTGATACCATGCAATATGTATTTCTGTTTTTCTCTGTTTGGCTTCTTTCACTTAGCATAATGCTCTGCAGTTTCATTAGGATTTCCTTTAAGGCTGAATAATATTCCATTATATACCACATCTTCTTTATCTATTCATCCACTGATGGATCCTTAAGCTGTTTCTATGCCTTGGCTATTGTGAATAATGTTGCAATGAACATAAGACTGCAAATATCTCTTGAAAATAATGTCTTCATTTTCTTTGGGTTATATACCCAGAAGTGGGATTGCTAGATCATGTGGCAGGTTTACTTTCGATTTCTTGAAGACCTTCCATACTCCATAGTGACTGGACCAGTTTGCATCCCCACCCACAGTGAACAGGGGTCCCCATTTCTCCACATCCTCACCAGCATTTGTTACCTCATATCTTTTTGATAGAAGATGTCTTAACAGGTGTGAGAGGATATCTCATTGTGGTTTTGATTTGCATTTCCCTCATGATTCCTGATTTAAACACCTGTTCATGTACCTGTTGGCCACTTGTATGTTTTCCCTGAAAAAATGTTTACAGCAAAAATAAATAAGTTTGACTATATCAAGCTCAAATGCTCCTTCACAGCAATAGGAAACCATTGACAAAATGTAAAGGATGACCTATGGAATGGGAGAAAATATTTGCAAACTACATATCCAATAGGGGGTTAATATCCAAAATATACAAAAAAACTCATGAAACTCAATAGCTAAAAACCCAAATAACCTAATTAAAAAATGGGCAAAGGACCTGAACAGACCTTTTCCACTATTCTCAATATGTAACTTTTGTCCTTGGTTTTAAGGTAGCTCCTTTACCATTAGGCATTGCTTCTGAGTTTGAGGCAGAAACAAGAGGGAAAGGGTCCAAAATTTTTCCCTTCATAATACTTTACAATGTTATTCAGAAGGACATTGTATTCAAGGGAATATCACTTAAGTTCCATTGGCCAAAACTGAGAAAGATGGCTATTCCTTATTCCATGGGAAACTGAAAGGCCAAATATTTTTGCTAAGTACATTGCTTCCCCAAACAAAATCAGCGTTCTCTTAGCAAGGAAGATGGCAAAATGAAAACCTGATAGGCAACTAACAGTGCCTGCTATATATTATTAAAGAGTTGCTTTGAAAGTTAAAAAGGAAATTAACAAAAGTCTTAGCATACAATAACCGCTCGATAACTCTTACCCCCAAATAATTATATTAGTGTATGATTAATAATGATATGTCTATCCTTCAAGGGCATGTTAATCCTTCACAGCCCAGATCAAATGCCGCACCCACTAAGATACTTCTCTGACTCTGCTATTCAGATCTTATTCATGATGTTTGATGAAATGCAAGCTGACAAACAAGCAGAAAAGGAGACAAAAGTGTAGAACTGAGAAGAGAGCCAGAGAGCTAGGCTTGGCAAAACACAGAAACATAAGGAAGTTTTATGGGAATTCATACCATGGGCGTGTTTTGTGCTCCAGGAGCTACTATAACAGAGAATAGCTTCTCCCCCTGCTTCCTGCTGAGATCCACGTATTTGCCCCTCCATATGTGAAGTGTTTCCCTGCCAAATGGATAAAGCATAATTGCTGTCTACTATAGGGTCAGAATCACATAAGTAGTTGACTTTGGCCAAATGACAATATGATAGCTCAGTGTTACCTAATTACATTTGTTCACCCTAATATTGCTGGGTATCTACAGTGTAAGAGGGAGAAGGAAATTATTTTGAAGGAAATGGTGTGAATAAATATAGAAGCAGTAATGCATAGTTTTCATTCATAGAATGACAAGTAGTATGCTTTAGTTTGAAAACAGTGTATGGAAAAGCAATTACTAGCAGCTTAAAAAGCAGAAAACTAAGCAACTTCATTAAAAATTGTATATATTTAAGTAATAACATGACAAAGGCAGGCTTTGGGAAGCTTCAAAGTCTGGTAGGCTGAACGAAAAGGAAAGTGGAAACGGCGGTTTCCTGAATATAGGCAATCAATTTAAATATGGGATCTGATCAAACTCAACACCCAAAGAACAAATAATCCAATCAAGAAATGGGCAGAAGACATGAACAGATATTTCTGCAAAGAAGACATCCAAACGGCCGCCAACAGACACATGAAAAAGTGCTCAACATCACCCAGCATCAGGAAATACAAATCAAAACCTCAACGAGATATCACCTTACACCAGTCAGAATGGCTAAAATTAACAAGTCAGGAAACGACAGATGTTGGTGAGGATGCGGAGAAAGGGGAACCCTCCTACAGTGTTGGTGGGAATGCAAGCTGGTGCAGCCACTCTGGAAAACACTATGGAGGTTCCTCAAAAATTTGAAAAAACAGAGTACCCTACGACCCAACAATTGCACTACTTGGGTATCTACCCCAAAGATACAAATGTGTGATCCGAAGGGGCACATGCACCCCAATGTTTATAGCAGCAATGTCTGCAATAGCCAAACTATGGAAAGAGCCTAGATGTCCATCAACAGATGAATGGATAAAGAAGAGGTAGTATCTATATACAATGGAATATTATACAGCCATCAAAAAAATGAACCCTTGCCATTTGCAATGACATGGATGGAACTAGAGGGTATTATGCTAAGTGAAATAAGTCAATCAGACAAAAACAAGTATCATATGATCTCACTGATATGAGGAATTTGAGAAACAAGACAGAGGATCATAGGGGAAGGGAGGGAAAAACAAAACAAGATGAAACCAGAGAGGGAGACAAACCATAAGAGACTCTTAATCTCAGGAAACAAAATGAGGGTTGCTGGAGTGGAGGGGGGTGGGAGGGATGGGGTGGCTGGGTGATAGACATTGGGGAGGGTATGTGCTATGGTGAGCACTGTGAATTGTGCAAGACTGATCAATCACAGACCTGTACGCCTGAAACAAATAATATATTACATGTTAATTTTAAAAAGTTAAATTACATTTTAAAAAAACTTTTTGTCTCAGAAGAGACAATAATTCCATTGTTCTGCTTTGCATAAATAAATCAAGTGGAAAAATATTTGAGAGGTATTTGCTCAATAAAAATTAATTCTGGAAAAAAAATAAATATGGGATCTGAAGTGGGGCTGGAGAGAAAGGGAGTAGGTGAGAGAATTAGAGAGGAATGGTAGAGAGGAAATGTCAATTCAAGATTATTTTTGGTAAGCAGAGATGGAAGCTTTCAAGATCCCCTGTGATTTCAACCTTGACTAAACTGTTCTCATGAAAAGTAATGAGATAACAAGAAGCAAAACAGTTATAGGAAGGGAGACAAGAAGTTGCATTTTACACATGTTGAGTTTGATATGCCAGTAGACTATCTCTCAGGAGACCGACAGAATTTGGAATTGCGTAATTGGTCCCAATGTGACAACAGAGCTCACAGTAATGGAAAGTCTTTTGCCATTTTTCATAATGTTCTATAGTTTCCTCTAGTCTTGCTATATACTCATGTTCACCAACTACTCAATGTCTTTGTATATGTCTAATTCTGCAGTTTCAACTTCTTTCTGTATAATGTTGTTTCACATGATCCCTCCAACGAGTAATCACTGTATACTGAAGGCAGTATTTTTCCCCCATTGGAAAAAAAAAAAAGAAAGTCACTGAGAGAGCCTACATTCTTTCCCATTGTTTTTCTCTTTCATGATGAATCAAAAGGAAATGTTAATCAAATTTTTTTTCCCCTTCCTATTCAGGGAGCTGTGGATAACATTTTGGGCACATGCAAAATCATTTAAGAAAAAAAAAATTAACCATAATTCTTCTTTACAGATTTATGACCTGCGAGAAAACTTTCTAAGATCTATTATTTCACCTGTTGGAAGTTGTTTTTTTTTTTTTTTAAATGAATTCCTTCTCATTTAAAAACAGCCCATTTACATTTCAAAAATCTTATCAGTATTAACCAGATTATTCCTTCTAATTATTCTTGTAGGTCTGATCTCAGAAAACTATTTGAAGCCATCTGTTATTTAAATTCAAATTTGAAGCACATGAAAGAGCAGAACTTGATTTATATTATCTCTGGTTAGTTCTAGTATGTATAGAATAACAACTTGGCAGGATCTCACAGCAGCTATAGTATGGTGCAAGTGTATGAAATAGCTGCTACTAAGATTCATGAGCACACACATCTACCAAGGGCATCTAAAGGGCATAAACATTTCAGAATTCCATCTTTAATCAGTACTTACCCTGCTGATACACAACCAGAAAGAACATTCTACTCTTAGAAGAAAAATATGTGTCTCTGTTATTTATGCAGTGTCTCAAACACACAAAATCCTAGTCCAGCATGAGATTCAACAGCCAAATTCGTGAGAACTGAAGTTTCCGTAGAAAGAAGCATTAAATGGATTCATAAGGTTTGACTCAATATGGCCAGCTCTGAACATTCCATTGTGTATATTAAATGCACATAAGGCAGATAAAAAGCTATGTCCTAGGTTGAATAGTATCCCTCAAAATTCATGTCTACCTGGAACCTAAGAATGTGACCTTTTTTGGAAACAGGGTGTTAGCAGATAAGTCATACTGGATTAGAGTGAGCCCCAACTGGCTGGTAGTCAATGACTGGAATCCTTATATGGAGATCTTGTGGGAAGACACACATGGGAAGAGGGCCGTGTGCAGTTTGGAGCAATGTAGCTTCAAGTCAAGGAACGCTAAGGATTTTTCCCTAGAGTCTTCAGGGGGCACATGACCCTACAGACACCTTGATTTCAGACTTTTAGCCTCCAGCACTGTGAGAGAATAAACCTGTTGTTTGAAGCCGCCCGGTTTGTTAGGGAGTCTGGGAAACTCATGCAGGCTCTCGATGACAAATAGACAACTTTGACTTTATTTCCTTCCCTTACAAAAGCAGAGACACATTAAGAGTGATACCACCTCCACACTGACCTCCCTCCTAAATACTTGATGAGTAATTGTGCAAATGCATATATATAAAGCACATGCATTTTGATGTCTTCAGTCAAAAGTCCTTTCAAATCAAAAATAGTTTAGGGGGAATGCTAATCAACTTTAAAATCCCATTGTTAATAGTTTCTTTGAATTATCAGTTCCTATTGCATCCCTGGATGTACACCAATTGGCACCCAAGGGACCAGGAAGAAGAGGAAGAAAGGGTGACAAGATTTCCTTCTTGAAACAATTTAGGTGTAACAACCAGTATCATCTCCTTCTTTCTGACCACTCCTATTCCTCTGTGCTTCTAGTTCCTGCAATCTCTCTTTGATTCGGTTTTTGGCCCTCAGCTTTGTAGGCTTTCCCTGGTGGGCTTGACCTCCCTCTGGGTTTCTGTTACCACCACAGTTCTGATGGCACCAGATCCACAGTCTTCTTTGGTCATTGATCTAGTCTGTAGTCTGATATCTTCACCTGTTTTCAGTAGTTGACTTCAAATTTGATGTTGTGAAGACTATAAGATCTGTACTCAGTAGTATTGATCAGATCGTTTCCATTGTGTTTTTGTTCATTCCCTGACACTTAATATTCAAGGGCTGCCCCATGCCGATCAGAACCAAGAATTTAGAAAAGCCACCGATATGGAGTCTTAGAGGCATGCTTGCAGAGATTATTTGTTTTCTTACAAAATTTAGCTAAGACTGCATAGGCGGGAAAGAAGAAATGAAGCGAAAGTGATGACTTCAAAGTGTAGAAGAAAGACCAGGCAAAGGGACAGAGCCAGGAAGGTGACATCCCCAGAAAGTTAGGAGAAGACATTCTTTCTCAAGGGCAAGGGAATAGAATGGGAGGGAGTCAGAGGGCTGACTGACTCATCACTTAGGGGTAAAGGGATGGAATGTTTTGCATTTTTTTCCATATATGGGAAAAAAGTATTATTTTAGAGTATACAAAGCAGTCTTCATATCATTCCATTTAATCTTCAAAATAACCCATGAATAAAGCACTATTCCTCATGTGAGGAAATTACAAGCTGAAAAAACAAGCCCAAGGACACACAACTACTAACTGCTAATGTTAGAACTAGAACACACTTCCTTTGACTATAAATCCACCGTCCTCTGTCCAATTTATTTTTGTATATGACCCTTGATTTATCTTTTTACTCCCCTGTGAATACTTGAGGAGTAAAATTACAAATGCTTTACCCAACTGTTCAAGGATCTTTGTTATATAACCTAAAACTTCTCCTCCCTCTTTATTCTCTACTCATTTGATATATGAAACATTTAATTATGTTGCTATAGCCCCTGTAGAAAAAAAAAATCCTGGGGCGCCTGGGTGGCTCAGTTAGTTAAGCGTCTGCCTTTGGCTCAGGTCATGATCGCGGGGTCCGAGAATCGAGCCATGTGTTGGGCTCCCTGCTCAGCAGGGAGTCTGCTTCTCTCTCTCCCTCTCCCTCTCCCCCTCCCCTTGTGCTGTCTCTCTCGCTTTCTCTCTCTCTCTTTCTCAAATAAATAAAAACTTAAAAAAAAAAAACGAAAAAAATCCTGCCACAAATACATGTATACTTTGTTCCTTATTCTGGAATGTCACTTTCCTGATCTAAGCCACCCTAAATGTCAAGGTTCTGATCATCTTCTCAGCAGAAAGGAAATAGACAATGGGGTGCTTTAAGCCTACAGCCAAGAAGTGGTAGGTAGCATCATAGGTTCTGAGGGAAAAAAAAAAAAAAAAAAGCTCATTTTCCCTGAGCCTTGAATTTTCCTTGTAAAGTCTACTTCTTGCCATCTGCTTCTGTAAGGTAGTGCTTCAGCCTTCTTAGAATGAGCAATATGTGAGTAGAGAAAGAAAGGGTTTGTGAGAGATGGACCCAATTACAGCAGTCTGCATGTTCTTATAATACTGTTGACAGCAAAGAAGTTGAGAAGTTGCTTTTAAGGCTATGATAAATAGAAAGTTCTGCAGGTCCAAACTCAATACAAATGTTCATAATATACTTGGAGCTAAGGTGGTAAACGAGGTCACAAATGCCCTGAAAGCAGAAATAGAGGAAAGTAAAGGATATATTTAGGTAGCTACTCCTTTAAAAAAAAAAAAAGGTGGAAAGAGAGGACAGAGTATAATCAGAAAGAAAGAAATCTATGTACTTTGGTAAACCTCGATTTTGGACAGGAAAGTCAAGAGTTATATACATCCCATTCTTCCAAGTGTATTATGTCTCTTCAGTCAGTAAAAATAGCTTAGATCACGATGAACTTGTTCTTTATCAACTGGAACCATTCAACCCATAAAATAAAAAGGCTACTTGTCAATGAATCTGTTTACCAGGTCTCATGAGCCCAGGTCATTTCCCAAGGAGCAATAATTTTCAAACTTTACTGTCCATGAGAATCACCTATGGAGCACAAAATGCACATTTTCTAACTCTGCGCACTGCCCCCCAAGGTTTTCCTAGAACTTTCAGACATAACCATTTTAAAAGCCCTCCTACTAATTTTGATTCAGGCCAGTCCTCCTTGTCATACCTGAAACTTATAAAGAGGAGGAAACTGGAAGTTTTAACTCATGAAATTTTCACAAAGATACTCTTGAGGAAGAAATTCTGAGCTCCCCTTTACCAATGGGAATACTGGTAAAAGTTACAGTTAATAAGTGACCAGGATTTAAGTATTTGGTCTATCTCTCCATTGCCATGCCCTTTCCACTTCATCACATAGGTATATAAATGCCTAGGAAGATAAGTGAGCAGAAAAGGCAAAGAACAGGGGCACCTGGTTGGCTTAGCCAGTTAAGTGTCTGATCTCAGGGTCCTGGAATGGAGCCCCGCATCGGACTCCCTGCTCAGTGGGAAACTGCTTCTCCCTCTCCCTCTGCCCCTCCCCGCCCCTCCTGCTCTCCCTCTCTCTTTCTCTGTCTCAAATAAATAAATAAAAATCTTTAGGGGGGGGCGCCTGGGTGGCTCAGTTGGTTAAGCGACTGCCTTCGGCTCAGGTCATGATCCTGGAGTCCCAGGATCGAGTCCCACATCGGGCTCCCTGCTCAGCAGGGAGTCTGCTTCTCCCTCTGACCCTCTTCCCTGTCGTGCTTTCTATCTCTCATTCTCTCTCTCTCTCTCAAATAAATAAATAAAATCTTTAAAAAAAAATCTTTAGGGGGAAAAAAGAAGCAAAGACAAAGAATGTAGGAAGCATACAATTATTTGAGAAGACATGTACTGAGAAACGACCAGATGTTCAGCCAAGAAGAATAAGGAGAAAACTTTTTTTTCTAAGATTTTTATTCATTTGAGACACAGAAATACAGAGAGAGAGAGAGAGAGCATGAGCAGGGGGAGAGGCAGAGGGAGAGGGAGAAGCAGACACCTCGCTGAGCCAGGAACCTGATGTGGGGCTCAATCCCAGGACCCTGAGATCATGACCAGAGCAGAAGGCAGACGCTTAAACATCTGAGCCACCCAGGCTCCCCAGGAGAAAACTTTCTTATAATCACAGAACCTGGGAAGTCTAGAGGACCAGTATTCAAAGGGAAGGTATTAGGTGAAGGGCCTAATTACTAGACTCCATCTAATATGGACTATGAGAGGAACATTAAGTTGCCAAAGAGAATAAGGACTTGATGTGGCTTTTTTGCTATGGAAAATAAAAGGTCAAGAGAACTGTGTCAGAGGCTGAGGAGTGAATGAGCCCTGAGGCTATCTGTGAATATGGCATTAGATCCATAAATACATTCCAACGTAGGATTTTGAATAGCCAGAGCTCTTGGAGACCAAATTGTGGAGATGAAGAGAGAGTTTTTGAAAACAGTTGGACAGAACTATGGAAACAGTAGAAACATCAGTGACTGGGAAGGTGGGAAAGAATAGGCAGAGCGCAAAAAACTTTTCAGGCAGTGAAATACTCTGTGTGATATTATAATGGTGGATATATGTCACCATATCTTTGTCCAATCCCATATAATGTACAGACCAAGAATGAACCCTAATGTAAACTATGAACTTGAGGTGATGATGATAAGTCAGTGTAGGTTTGTTCTTGCTAAAAAAAGGCACCATTCTGATGTTATGCATGTGTGGAGGCAGCACATCTAACATCTGTGCACCTTCCTTTCAATTTTTCTGTGAACTTTCAATTACTCTTAAAAGATAGTCTTTGAAAACAACAAACAAAAAACAATGAGATGGAGAAGATTGATTTGTTGAATCTAAAAGGAGCAACCACTAATCCAAAGGGGAAAACAGAATTTTCTGAGAGAAGATGGAGCAAACCAAGCCCAGCAGTGATGCTAGCCTGGCATATTCCATAGTATTTTCAAGTCCATTGTCTCATTACACAATTCTTGATATTTAGATAGAATAAGCATCAATATTCCCAATTTCCAGAAAAAAAAAATAAAAGCAAAATCCCCCCCCAACTTCAGAAAACATTTAGGTAATTCTTGACATCACATTGCCAGTACGTGTAGGATTTAGGACTAACAACAGGTCTCAGACCCCTGAGTCAGTGCCCTGTTCAAATGGTGACCTACCCAGAAGCAGAAACACCACAGAATTTGAGTCTGACAGAAAGTTCTGGTGTCACCAAATCCACAGACTACGTAGGTGTGTTGGTATTAAAAATATGTCCACACATTTTCTGATGCTCCTCTCCTTAGAGGGTGGAGCTTAATGCCCCTCCCCTTGGGTCTGGGCTGGACTGAGCGACCTGCTTCTAGAGAGAACACTGTGGATGTGATGAGATGTCACTTCTAAGATTAGGTTATGAAAGACCTGGGCTTCCATCTTGGGTTGCACTCTATCACACTTTCTCCCTCTTGAATCTGTGCTTTGAGGGAAGCTGCCAACTGGGTCATGCAGCAGCCCCCAAGGAATGGCCCCCAGGCAGCCTCTGGAGAGGCCCATGGGGTGGGGAACTGAGGCCTGCCAGCAGCTTAGGGTGAAGTATTGAATCGATTGCTGTCTCTGCCAACAGCATGACTGCAACATCGTGAAAGACTTTGAGTCTGAATCACCCAGCTAATTCACAAAATCTGGGAGGTAATAAATGCTCTTTTCTTAACCACTAGATTTGGGGTAATTTGTCATGTAGTAATGGATAACTAATACAGTAGGGAACCAATCAATTTTTATATTACAGGTAATCCTGATTATAAACAAAACACATATTCAAACAGGAATCTTTGCCCTATTCCAATGGAACCCCCGTAAAAAGACAAAAGAATGGCAACAAAGTGAGAGTTATTGAAGGAAGGAAGTGGTGACCATCAAGGGGAGTGAATAGGGGTGGGCTCCAGTGTGTGACCCCCCACCCCCAAGGGACAGCTGGCCTCTCCAGGTCACTTTCCCACTGTTGAACTCCTTCCTTATTCCTTTTATTACATTAGGTGAAGTTCCACAAACTAAAGATTTAATTGAGCCAATGACCGTCTTGTTATAAATACGAAAATTCTTCTGAGAGTATTTAAATGGCTAGTTTTCCACTCCATTAGTTTGAATGAAAATTCACTAACGTTCATAATAATGCCTTGCTGAACAGACCATTGCTGAAAAATGCAGGATTCCATGAAAGTAGCGTGGTGTTAGCTCATTTGGGAGCACTTGGGGGACACAGGGGGCCTGGGTAAGGGTCCACAGTGAGCTGATCCTCAGGAAAGGGCTGATGAAGTGAGAGAGAGGAACCCTGGGTGGAAGAGCATGATGCCAGTCTAACTCTGAGGATGTAAAACAACAACAAAGTGCCTCGAACAGGCTTTGTGTCCAAGAAAAAGACATTTTTCTTATTAATCTGTACTCATCACACCATCATTTAGCCTAAGTTCTAATGTGCTAGCCTGTAAATCTAATCAAGATCCATAACATGATCTTTATGAGGAAAGGAATCTTAAAAGTGTACCAAGAAACAGAATTTCAAACATCACCCACTTAAGAAGCTGAGGTAAAGGATGAAACACCGTGGCTGTTAAATCTGAGAAAACAGGAACACACAAACTTTTCTTTTTTTTTGGTGTAATCCAAAAATTTGGTGTTATCCTTTAAATTGTAAGGATACTTTTGCTTTATTCTTTACTCAAATCATATTCTTTTAGAACAGTTTTCCTCAAACATTACTATGTATACAAATCACATAGAGATCTTGTTAAAAGAGACTGTGATGTGACTCAGGGCTCAGCAGTTCTAAAAAGTTCCCAGGTGATAATAATCCTGCTGGAACTCCAGGCCAGCAAGACTTTAATTTACACAATTTAAGAAAGCAACTGTGCATTTTCTATGATGCAGAAGATGACTGAATATGGCACCTCATGGCTTTAAGTTTTAGCAACAATCAAACTTCACTAAATCAAGATGATATTTTTTAATTTTTTTTATTAAGTTCAATTAGCCAACATATAGTACATCATTACTTTTTGATGTAGTGTTCAATGATTCATTAGACTAAATATAGATGATATTTAATAGTAAAATTCACATATCTAGACATATAGTTAAATATTATTTTGCTTATTTCTAAATTTAAGTTCCAGAAGATAAGTATAGTGGCTAAGAACCTAGGCCTGAAGTTAGATGCACATGGATTAGAATTCTGGCTTTGTAACCTTCTAGCTGTGGGACCTGGTGCAAGTGATTCAGAGAGAGCCTAATGAAGAACATAAGCCACTTTAGGTATTTTAATCCAAAGAGAGTCAATATAGGGAATTTATTACTCAGGTCATGGTAACCCTTAGAAGCCAGGGAACAAAGGGGGTACAGAGGGGATAGCAACAGCTAGATAGAAGAAACCATGATCTCCTCTAGGGCTGGAGGGACAAAAGGAGGAGGGGCTGTTGCAGGAGACTGGTGGAAGCTGGCACTGCAGGGACTGTCCAGGGGAACTGGATCTGCAGAGGAGATGTCAGAGATACTACTCAGGTGAGAGTGGGGAGATACCCTGGCTACTCCCTCCCACCTCTCAGTTACCTCTGGAATATTCCATGGGCGGAACTTAGCATCGAAGCTATCAGCCGGAGAGCCTGAAATGCAGTTCCTTAGGAAACAGATCACAGCAAGGGAAGAACACGAAGCGGATCTGAGAGCATAGTGGCATAGGACCAGCACAGCAAGTTACTGACACTAACATTCCACCAAATGCTTGGACACACATCTGCAAAATATGGGGTTGTGTTATATAAGTGAAATGTTTTGCATAGAAAGTCCTTAACGGGGGGCTTGGTATATTATTTTTGTCAGCATTATCTTCATCATTTATTTGTGGTATGACAACATTGTCTCCCCATCCCATTCTCTCCCACCACCCATTTCCCCCCAGTATGTGGAGTCTTAGGGCGATTAGACATAGATTATTATTAATATAATAATACATCAAAATTATGCTGTGAGAAATTGTATGAAGAGGGAAAACATCTGTTTCACATACCACACAACTGAATCTGAAAGGCTTAAGTAAAGTCTTCTCGTAGGCAGACTGTAAGAACCCACAGCTTCTCAGTAAGGTGGACTCAGAGCAACACTCAAACTTAGAGGCTTTTTGAGTACTGTGTTTTGGATCATGCTCAAGACATGGGGTGTGAAGTTGAAAAAAAAAAATAAAGGGTTTAGGGGAGAAGGAAGAAGAGTGAGGGAGACAAAAGAGGAAAAGTGCTCTCATTCACCCAAGGTCAACTGTGTGGACTGACCCAATGCAACGCACCAGTATATATGCTATCTTTACCTGAACTTCAGGAGTGTTGAGATTGGCTGGTAATTTGATGTTTTCTCTACTAACTAGGACCAGACTTGCATGCCTTTGGGCCAGATGTTGTGCCCATAACGGAGAAGCTACATTATTATCAAGGCACTAACAATCCTCAATGATGAAAAGAACAGTTTTCCTCCATAGATTTGTTCCCCAAGTTAAGTTATCAGAAGCTTACAAAATAGACACAGATGTCTCTGCTAGGTTATACTGCAAAGAAATCAGAGTGCTAGCATACAGCTCCTCTGTGGAAGCAAACATAACCAAGCCCATTTATATTCTGGCCTGTGTTCATACAGCAGAGAAAAATGCAGCCTTCTGTTTAATGCTTCCATCCTGGTTTATCTTGTTTGGGAGTCAGCAAGCAAAACCCATACTGAATATAACAGTCTCTCCCTGACAATGACCGTCACTGCTCTTGCTAACTCATTCCGATCTTAAGCAGTTCATCCGAATATAGACTTGTTTGAACAGCAAAGAGTCTATGAGAAAGAGCCCTAAGGTATTTGTAAATGAGACACCAAAATGGAGTTCTGGGACACTTTAGAGCTGCATTGTAATAATCTATTTATTCATTACACATTTATTGAGTTAAAAAAATAATACACAGCAATAATCCTAGAGATTTTACCATCGGGCGTATGCCAACAGAACTGGTACAGAAGATGAGTGCAGTGAGTTCTGAAGAAAGAGAGTTAGTGGTGGGTTGGAGGATTCATGTGTCTCCATGGCAGAGTGAGGATCCAGTCGGGTTTTGATGGGCTGTTTGGAGCTCGCCCAGTGCAAAGTGTGGGAAGGGTGCAGTTGGCTGGGGGAATGGCTTCAACCAAGGCCTGGTGTGGGGATGCAGGAGCTGACTGGTTAGCAGGACAGCAACTATAAGACAGTATTCGAGAGCCTGAACTCCACAGCTAGTCTGGCCAAATTAGAACCTTGGCTTTGACACAGTAACTTCCTAAGGCTTGTGGGCCAAGACTCTTAACCAGTGTCTTCAAGAGCAAAATAGGAATAATTCTAGTACCCGACTCATGGGATTATTGCTAAGTATCAAAGAAACAGAGAAACCACCTAACAGATTATAAACATTAGCCAATATTTAGTTACTATTATTTTATCCCTGAAGGACAGAGTGCATTTACCCCTCCAATAGATATTTGTTGACTATTTACCATATGGAAGGCAGAAGAGCAACTTGAGTCAGAATATGAAATGCTTGAACCGTAGGCCAAGTTCCAGACACTCTCCGGCTGAAATAGGTGTTATTGGAGGCACTACAGTTGAGCAGGGGCACAATGAGAGATATTTTTAAGGATTAATCTAGAAGTGGAGTGCCTGCACTATGTCATTCAGCAATTTATTTTATAAACCTTTAATGAAGCAGTAGAGAAAACTGAGATGGGGAATCTCTTGGCACCAGAAAATGCATTTAAGTACACAGCAATAAATCTGGGGGAACCTTACAAGTAAGTAATCGAGACTCTCACTGGTGGCTGACTGCACTTTGTAGAATGTATGGTGAGCCACCAGAGCCCCGGGAACTTCTGGGTTCTTAAGGGTGGAGTGTACAGGGGCAAGTTACCCAGTCCTATCCTGACTCAAAGTGGGAGAGGGCAAAAAAATGCAATGACAAGGAGCTGACAATATAGGAAATGTTTCTATCAGCGCTCCAGGGCAATAAAGTATGAAAGAAAGCAAATACAAGGGATAGCATTCTCAAGGACATTAACTTTGCTCTAAAGAGCTAGAGCAGCAGTTCTCAACCTTCTGTTTCTGTGCTGATTTACATAATGAAAGAGTTTCTAGTCTAGGAAACACTCCTGTGGGTACACTAATATTATGTTCAATCCCCAGCCAGCTGCCTGTAAACCCACTTCCTTCTCTCTCTCTGTCTATTTCAGTAACATTTCTCAAAATGAAACTGTACTGTAATTAGAAGAATAACGACTCTAAGTTACTTAATAAAATAAATTATCCATCAATTTTGGTACTCTATCATTAGTAAAAATCATTTGGAAAATCTTGGAAAACTGATATGGCCATACCAGGTTATCACTAACATTTTAATTAAGAATTGCAAGCCCAAAGGCTCCTTGTGTCCTCCTCCATCATTTCTTCCCACTTATCCACACTCCATTCTTCCCAGACTTCCTTGTCTCATGCTCCCGGTAAATGTAAGTACTATGAAACAGCCTTTTATAATCTACCCTCCAAGAACACTACCAGTATGAATGGTGAATTTAAGTTAATTCAGGGAAATTCAGAGTTGTAGAACTGATTATTATAAACAGCATAGACAGGAAAGCTCCAAACCACTGGTGGAGGCAGGGCATCCCTCTGCCCTGCTGGACAACCTTGGTCAGCTACTTTTCCTGGAGGAAGAGACTGAGATGAGGATCTCTGAACCTTCCTGTTCTAGCAACACTAGTCATCATCACAATACTCACTCCTAAATGCGTGTAACCCGGGAGAAGTGAATTTGCTTTCTCTGCCGTTTCCACATGACCTTAAGAGCGATAGTATATTGCCTTATTGTGTATATATGTCTAGTGTTTAAACGTTTAATAATACGTATTTTCATTCAACATGACTGCCGTGAAGAAACGATACCTTACAATGGAAGAAAACCTGGTTGGGGAGGAGATACTGAGAAACGATGCATCTAGACTAGGCTTTCAGTGATGATTTTAAAGGTTTTCAAAGATTATTGTGATTATAGGTAAAATAACCATATAATTTATCATACCAATTGGAAAGCTTTGAAGACAGGAAATTAATGACAATTATATGGAGACAACAGGTGTAAAAAAAGATTGTCCTGGCAAATCAAAATACACTGTCATCCTAACTGTTATAAACTGAATTTTGTCCACCCTCAAATTCATGTTGAAGTCCTAATTGCCAGTGCCTCAGAATGTGACTGTATTTGGAGGTAGGGCCTTCAAAGAAGTAATTTTACCTTTGTTAAATGAGGTCATATGGGTGGGCCCTAATCCAACACGGCTGTTGTCCTTTGAAGAAGAGTTTGAGGACACAGACAGAGGTGTGCATGCACATAGGAAAGAGCATATGAGGACATCATCTGCAAGCTCCCAGGAGAAACCAAACTTGTCCAAGCCTTGCTATTGCATTTCTAGCCTCCCAAACCGTGATAAAATAAAGCATTCAAGCCACTCAGCTAGTGGCATTTGTTATGCCAGCCTTTAGCAAACTGATAAAACTAATTACAGTGATTTTCATTTAAATATCAGCATTGAACCTAATCCCATCATAAAATGTGTCCCATGGGGTGTAAAAGTGGCCGGTTGTGAGCCTGCTTGGCTGAAGAGCTGATGAATTGCTTGAGGCTCTGTCCTAGAACAGCCCTGCCCCACAGTAGCTACTAGAATGATCCCTAAACAAAATGAAGACAAGTTCAGGTCCTATCTCTGACACTTGTTAGTTAAGAATCTGCTTAGTTGTGCTTAATCAAATAAATCCCCTGAGCCTCATTTGATTCATGAGTACCACTGAGTAATACTTGAGTAATTCATGAGTAATAGTTGGCCTGCTTCATTGAGTTACTGTGTTCATCAAATAAGACCAAAACAGTGATATGCAAACTGCAAAGTGGTCCATGCTGTTTTGTATTATTATTTTTTTTAAAGAAGTCTTCTTACAGAGAAGTCATTCAGGTAACTGTATATCTGAACAAAGAATAGGAGAAGTAACATCAGACATGATACCCCAGGATCGTCAAGAAAAGTAATGCCCGCCCTCACCTATTCACTCATTCATTCATTCATCCTCGACTTCATTATTACTGCTAGGAAGCATTTCTACAGATATATGCATAATTTTTATATCATCAATAGCTCTTTTATTCCATGATTTCTCTTAAAATTTCTCTACCATATATTGACTTGGGTTTTTCCTATTTATTTATATAGTTTAATTTTAATATCATTAAAATGACACCTAGATGAGAAAATGTTTCATTCTTCTCATGTTCACAGCAATTTCTATCATCTTAAAGGTGAGTCTGACCTTGTTTTGCATTTTTTCTTTCCAGTCCACTCATCATTTGACAGAGAAATTATTCCAGCTAAAATCAAGAGCAAGCACTTAACATGGTTCTCTGCTTCCAGGTAATATTCCTGCATGCGACATACAAGATTCTGAAATCGCCTAACCACTGAAGCCATGCTCTTTTGGGCTAGATTTTTGTAGCATGTGGGGACCACATACTTGGTGAGGTCTACATTCCTATCATCAATGTTCTGTGTGTGTGTGTGTGTGTGTGTGTGTGTATTTTAAAATACAGTGTATGGTGTGAACCTTCTTCAATAGGAGCTAGTAATCCACAGTCTTGTCACAAATAAAAAAGGCCCTCTACACCTCAACTGATTGGTGATGGTGCACAATGACAATTTTCATTTTGTGGGAAGGTCACATACTAGACAGGTTGCTGTTAGTGGCCAAGTATCTGAGTATACACTTTCCTTCCATCTTCCAATGAAGAAAACCATTTGTGAACAAATCAGCTAACGTTTTTTATTTGTTTAACAGTTATTTGAGTGTATACTCTGTGCCAGGCAGTGTTCTAGATACTGGAGATGTAATAGTGAATAATTATATGAAAAGCCCAGCCCATGTGGGCTTTGCATTCTATAAAGGCAGAGTAGAAGGAAAGCACATAGATTTTTGGCCTGGATTTGAATGTTGACCCCACTATTAATTAGTAGGTGTTCTTGCCCCTAATTATTTGATCTCTCCAAACTCCACATTCCTTATTTTTGAAATACAGATAACACCTACCTCACTGGGTTGTCAAAGGATTGATAAAAGATAATATATAAGTGCCTGGTTCACAGCAAACTGTTCTTTTTGTGATATCCTAAGATATTTCCCTCTAATGGGTATAAATGGGTTGAATTCTGTCTTCTCAAAAAAGACATATTTGGAGTCCCAACCTCTAGTATCTCAGAATGTGACCTTCCTTGAAGATAGGATCTTTACAGAACAAGCTAAAATGAGGTCATTAAGGTGGGCTCTAATCCAGTATGACCACTGTCCTTATGAAAAGGGAAAATTCGGACACAGAGACACACACAGGGAGACTGCCACATGAAAGGCAGAGATAGGGCTGATGCTTCTATAAGTCAAGCAATGCCAAAGATTGCCATAAAACCACTGGAAGCTGGGAGACAGGCATGGACCCCACTCATTCTCACAGCCCTCAGAAGGAGACAACCTTGCCAACACCTTGATCTCAGATTTCCAGGCTCCAGAACTGTAAGACAATAAATTTCTTTTTTTTTTTTTTTAAGCCACCCAGTTTGTGGCACTTTGTTATGGCAGCACTAGTAAACTAATAGGGTTCTATCTTTAAGACTGAGTTTGAAGATTGTTCTTTATCCCGTTTTCTTACGGATGATCACATGATATTCTTCCTATCACAAGAGACACAATGAACCAAATGAAGGTTGGAGAAGCCATAGGTATTTATACAGGTATTTTATAGGATAGTTATCACTATGTGAACACTGTGCCCTCATTTGCTCTTTGGATGTTAAAAATGAATTAGGAAAGCATATAAAATAACACTGAACATTCAAGACCATTTAAAGTGCTTCAAGACCATTGAATTGGAGATTGACCTTTAAAATGCCTGCAGCGACTGTTTCCAGTAGTATGAGTTTCTTGTTGTGATTTTTAATGCTTACTCAGCTTATGAGAGTTGTAACCAAACTATGAAATAGTGTTCTTGGCAATCAGCCCTGTCCTGGGATCCAAACATTTCCTGAAGGGTACCATGAGGAAGTCAGATGAATGAATCATTTTTATTCTGTACTTTTGCAACTTACATAAGGTAAAGAGATAAAATTTGGGAAATTGGTCATTATACTACCAATCACCAATATCACGTTTTCAAAAAAATAAAGGGAAAAAAGATTTATTTAAATCTGAAATGGAGATTAGACATAGGAACAGGAATTTGCAAATAGTTTGCTTTACAGATCCATTTGCTCTCTCACTCATTTGGTCATCTATCCATTTATCCAAAATACTTATTGAGTATTTAAATTAAAACTGTTTTTTTTCTAATTTTGTTTTGTTTTTCAGAATTTTGAATTAAGAGATGTCTAATCTCATAATGATTGATTGACATGACTTTACATTTATTTCAATCTGCTAGAAAAATGTGAATCAAAATCATCAGGAATCTTGATAAATTCTCCATTACATTCTACTTGTGAGTATATTAGAAAGTTAAAACAATCTCAAAATAAATTTCGTTTGTATCTCACCTAGTTCCAAAAAATATGAAGAGGCTTGCTTATCTATTCAAGTAAAAGTCATTCAGCGTTTTAAAAGAGAATGTTGATTTTGGTTTTGGGTTCTTGATGCCTTCTTTTTGAAGAACTGACATGCTGTGAAGAAACCCTTTTTATGTTTAATTGTTTTTTTTTGTTGTTGTTTCTTTTACTTTTTTTTTAGTCGAGGACGTATTCCTAGCCAGTGTGTCATTATCTTTCCAAAAGTGCAAGAATGCAATGTAAATTAATGGATTTCTTTAAACTAACAATGAGCCTTCTCTTTGTACTTTATTGTGTTTTCCATAACAACCGTTAATGGAAAGTGGATATTGTGTTTCTAAAAATTCCTCACACTTGTACCACCATTTCTTTTATATGTTTAAAAAATATATTCAAAGTGTTGTTGTTAATTATCCAAATGTAGGTGAAGCAGTCTAAAACTGAATCAGAATTTTGGGACTGAAAGAATGATTCTCTGCTTCTAAGTCAGGGTTAGACAAAAGTGCAATTACCCTTAAATTCTCTCAGTCAGGGGCCGAGCATCAATATCCCCAGAATCATTGTCAAGTTTCAAATCCCAGAAATCTCTTTAATTTAGCTTTAAGTCAGCATCCTGCTGAATCTGGGAGGCCGGAAGTAGAAACTGGCCCCAAGACGCAGTAGGGTTTTTATCTGGCTAGCATGTTCTTCACCATCATCATCATCATCACTTTGTTTACATGCTTCAGGCACGACTGTCTAATGTCTACGACCTAAAGTTTAGCTTAGGATCATCTTATTCCTGGATACTTGGAAGGGGATGGGGGGGATAAAGCTTAGCGCTGTAGACAAAGACTCTTGGGTCAGCTGTCTTAGTTTGCAACCTTGCTACAGCACTTGTTAGCTATTGATTCACTTTTTAATGCTTTAATTTCTCCATGCATAAAATGAGTATAATAATTAGTCCCGGCTTCAGTTTCATGTAGTGATAAATGTGATACTACTTAAAAGTGCTTCAAACAGTATCTGGCTTGGGGCGCCTGGGCGGCTCAAGTCATGAAGCATCTGCCTTGGGCTCAGGTCATGTTCACAAGGTCCTGGGATGGAGCCCCACATCGGGCTCCCTGCTCAGCGGGGAGTCTGCTTCCCCCTCTCCAACTCCCCCGGCTTGTGTTCCCTCTCTCGCTGTGTCTCTCTCTGTCAAATAAATAAATAAAATCTTAAAAATAATTTATCTGGCTCACAGAAATGCTCAAGAGGTGTTAGCCATTGCTGTTGTCTCTTCCCTGAAGTTTGCCTTTATAAGCCCTCTACAGTGGACTTTATCTAGAGAAGGGCATTATCTGGCACACAGTTAATGCTACAAAAAGTAAAAAATAAAAAAAAAAATAACAGTTTTTATAGTCTGGCTCTTAAAAGGATTTGAGTTGCAATCGCTGCTAAAGTTGACTTTGTCTAGAGAACTGAGTGCAACTTTTTAAAACTATGATCTCAGACCTCAATCCCTTAGGTCTTTCAAATTGGTTTTTACGTTTCCTTTCTTTTTTCCTTTTTTTTTTCTCATTTGCGACTGAGTCATGTTCCAAGAATTACAAAAGGATTAAGGAATGAACTACATGAAAACTGAGTGTTGTAATCATAAAAACTTATAAGCTATTTAATAATATGAATATATATTCTGTGTTGCACTTGTCATAAGTATAAATAGTTCATATTTATAACCAAAATTAGTGTTACTTTATACTTTCCTTCCAGGAGTAAAGGAAGCTGTGAGCCTCCAAATTCTCTGTTCCCTTCACAATTCTCCACCCCTCCTATCCCTCCCCACCCCCACCAGGTCTTCCTCCCCAGGAAATAACCTCAGATAGCAAAGCCCGAGAGGGAGGCATGCTTAATAGCTTGTGAATCAGATAGTTGTCTGGGTAAACAAGAGAGTAAACAGTGGAAAGTTAAGAGGGGCGGGGCTAAAACTGGAATAGTAGATGCTAACATGAATGACTCAGACGAAACAGACTGTACATTCTAATGCTGTTCTGTCTAGAGAAGGAAGCGGGACACATTAAATTCAACCTGAGACATCGTGAACTCCAGTTTATAAACAACAATGTAATGGAGCTATATCCGTTATCAGGAACTTATGCAGATGAGACACCACATAATAAAAGAAGGAGCCACGGAATAGCGCAGAGCCTGGTTCCAGATGAAGATGGATCTCACGGTGGAGAAAGCAATGAACCTCCTCTCCTGACCCAGAACTTGCATTCTGGAAACCGCTGTTGATAAAAATGGAAGACAAGAAGAAATAGCCAAATGGCCACTGAAAATCACTAATTTTCCCAAAGTGGGGATTTTAGAAGAAGCACAGGTTTTGGAATCCTAATGCATTTTATTTGAATTATGGATCTGCCATGCCAGTTCCTAGTTAGGTAATTTTGGGTAGATTATTTAATATCTCAACCTCAGTTTTGTTATCTGGAAAATGAGATTATTAATACCTACTTCTTAGGGTTGAGATAAAGATTTGGTAAGGAGCCTGGGTGGCTCAGTTGGTTAAGCGACTGCCGTCGGCTCAGGTCATGCATGATCCCAGAGTCCCTGGATCGAGTCTTTTTTTTTTTTTTTTTTAAGATTTTATTTATTTATTCATGAGAGACAGAGAGAGAGAGAGAGAGAGAGAGAGAGAGGCAGAGGGAGAAGCAGGCTCCCAAGGAGCAGGGAGCCTGATGCGGGACTCAATCCCGGGACCCCGGGATCATGACCTTAGCCGAAGGCAGACGCTTAACCATCTGAGCCACCCAGGCGCCCCCCTGGATTGAGTCTTGCATCGGGCTCCCCGCTTGGCGGGGAGTCTGCTTCTCCCTCTGACCCTCTTCCCTCTCGTGCTCTCTATCTCTCATTCTCTCTCTCTCAAATAAATAAATAAAATCTTTAAAAAAATATGTAGTACTTTGGGTTTGGAATCTTTTTTTTTTAAAGATTTTATTTATTTATTTGAGAGAGAATGAGAGAGAGAGAAAGCACATGAGGGGGGAGGGTCAGAGGGAGAAGCAGACTCCCTGCTGAGCAGGGAGCCCCATGTGGGACTCGATCCTGGGACTCCAGGATCATGAACTGAGCTGAAGGCAGTGGCTTAACCAGCTGAGCCACCCAGGTGCCCCATACATATTTGGTTTTTATTCTCATCTACAGCCCCCAGCTCCTCCCATGCAAAAATGATCTCAATGCATCTGGAGGAAAACATGCTAGAGGACCACATCCCTCTGTGGAAGCAATGCAGATCTCCTCACTGCATGTAAACATGAAGAAATGTTTTCACGGATTGCTTTACTAATGGGTGTGAAGGGGAGCCAAATATGCTACCTCAAGGGATACCACTCTGCCATAAGGATTATTTTTCAGCTGAAGGCAACTGAAAGAAAGCAGATACAAGAAAAACTTCCTGCCCTCTCTTAAATTGCCAAATTTGTAAAAGGATCCCCACCTCTGCTCTCTACCAGAAAGGACACAAGTTAATCACTGTTGACAACTCTTAGATCCTTATCAGACACTAACCAGAGGAATCTGCATAACAAACCTTGCTAAAACTAGCCTTTATTTTTTTAATGATTTTATTTATTTATTTGATAGAGCGAGAGATAGCCGGAGCACAAGCAGGGGAACAGCAGGCAGAGGGAGAGAGAGAGAAGCAGGCTCCCTCCTGAGCAAGGAGACCGATGTGGGGACTCAATCCCAGTGACCTGAGCGGAAGGCTTAACTGACTGAGCCACCCAGGTGCCTAAGTTAAAACTAGCCATTACCTACTTAGTTTTCCCATATGTTTGCCTTCTTGCAATTTGCCACCCCTAGGAGCTCAAAGTCCTTCTTTGGCTTGCTACTTCTCAAATTCCTTCTTTGTCTTGCTACTTCTCTATAAAAACACGTTTAAAATGCTATGTAAGCTCAAATTCTAATTACCCCCTTGTGTTACCGTCTCTGAATATTTCCAAGTGTATGTACAATGCACATGTTAATAAACTCCTTTCTCTTGTTAATCCTTCTTTTGTCCATCTAATTTATGGGGCCCCTAGGAATGAGCCTAAACCATCTCCTCTACAGGTGAAATTGAAGTTAAAAACTTAGACAAGGCCACTCTTATCCAGTCCTTTAATTTGGTCCCACCTGTCCATGTAACACATTTCAGACCAGCAATGGGGTGTAAGAAAGAATTTTTCATTCTTGTATCTGCTATTCAGACAGATCTCCAACTCACCTATTGTATTATAATTAATGATGATGGCAATAACAGCTCACGCTTATTGAACTAAAGTGTAAACACTTTATACATGAAATCTCACTGAATCGTTATACTTGCTTTTTGAGGAGGACTCATAGCAGAACTCAAGGGGTTCGCCCCTCGGGGTACATCAAATTGAGCATAACCTAAGGAAATGTTGAAAACACTGATTTTTTAAAATGACTTATTACAAGTAAGGAGACAGAGAGATAGCTCTTAAAGCATTGTTTCTCTGTGGAGTTAGCAGAGGAAGGTTTTTTCATTGTTTTAGGGGACAGGGGCAGGGAGCTCACACAGGCACTTTTGGCTCAATTGCGCATGCCTAGCATGTCAGTGTGCTAGTGCATACATCCTATGTTAAAAAAAAAAAAAATGGCAGCAGGGGCGCCTGGGTGGCTCAGTTGGTGAAGCGTCTGCCTTTGGCTCAGGTCATGATCCCAGAGTCCTGGGATAGAGCCCTGCGTTGGGCTCCCTACTCAATGGCAAGTCTGCTTCTCCCTCTCCCTCTGTGCGCGCGCTCTCTCTCTCTCTCAAATAAATAAATAAAAGTCTTTTAAAAAATGGCAGAAAACTCTGCCCACAGGAGGTAATCTTAATGTTATAATGAGCTAAAGGCAACTTTGGGACAACTTAGGGGGCTTCTGTGTGTGTCCTCAGCTCCAGTCTGGCTCAAACTGGCTTACATAGGGACTATCAGGGGAGACATAACTAGCAAGGGGCTTTCAGGTGAAACATCTAGTTGGGTATCTCCCTGGCTGGAAGTGTTGGTTCTGCAAAACAAAACACATTCCTTCCATGCTCTTGTCTCTTTCCCCCACCTCTCTTCTGCCAATAGCTGTCAGGCTTCTTATTTGAATAACTTCCCACTGCAGCCTAGCTGACAAGTTGTAGCTCTGAGCTTCTCTCTTGAACATTATTCCATGCTTGCTTTCTGGTTCCAAGTCGCCACCCGTGACAATGGATAAAAGCTGTTCCCCAAACCTTGCCCTAGTCTTGTGGGGCCTGCCCTTCCAGTGTAGATGTATCTACATTAAACAATGACGCATGAGTGTTTGCCACCTGCTTTTATTACCAACCATACCAGCATTAGGGAAATCACCAGGTGCCTACATTTTTCATCTGTAAAATGAAAATCTGCAGTATGCTTACAAGTTATATAGTTCTTCTGGAAATGAGAAAATTACTTCTCAGATTCTTGGTTGCAAGCTGTGCTGTAAAATATCATTACTGATTTTTTGATATGCACTTTCTGGTCTTTGCAATTCAAAGATGATGGTTTTGACTATCATCACTATCAGTGTGAACAGCAGGGAGCCCAAAGAGAGCCCAAAGCTTGAGGTAGCCCCTTCCAATACCTGAGGGGCTGAGGTAAAATGTATTCTTTGGAATTTGAAGGGCATTCTTAGGAATTTACCTCCATTCCTTTTCTGTAACACTTAGGAATGTGTTAAGGATCCAGCAGCATCAAAGGCCCTAAATGCTGGTACACTAATTTCCCAAATCAGAAAGTAAACACTTGGCTCAGAAAGAGCTCTCTCTTGGCTATCCTTTTGAATCCAGAAGCTAGATACCTAATAAAATGTGAGTATTTTGGGTTGTGGAGGCTGGAAGGATGAAGTAGGCTCAGCTGATAGTGCAGGAGTTACTTACCTCTAGGCCAATAAAATGTGAGCCCCATTAGATCTCTGCATTTTAATGATCCTTCTTTGGTAATTAATTTAGCAATATTATAAGTATTATATCCTCAATTGGACTTTTTGCCTCCCAACACATTATGCCCACAGCAACGATGTTACTGAAAAAAATTTCCTTTTTCCTAAATTCATTCATTCATTCATTCTTCCACTTATCAATGCATCCAACCATATGTTTATCGACCATTTATTGAGAGCCTACTAAGTGCCAGGTGTTGGGAGTTTAAAACTAAATGACATAGTTTCTATAAGAAGGGATTAAGAATTTCTGGAAGGCAGAATACTATTGTATAATGTAATAAGAGCAATAACAGGTGTGTAGAAATTGTTATGGGAAAAAAGATTTGGACAAAGTATACATAGAAGACATTAATAATATGTGTTGGATGAAAGAACATATAACTGACAGGTTGTAGATGGAAGAATCTTAACAGAGATAGTGTCGCATTATAAACTGAATTTTTACAATATAACATACAACTTTTATATGATAGGAATGAATTAATACATTAATGACAAGCAAATACTTCTATGTTATGGGATGGGTAGTACCAAAGAAAGCTAAGGAGAATCTTAAGAACCATACAAGCAAGTAGATCATGAGAAGACACACATTGAATTAACTATAATAAAAGATAACATGAGATAAGAACACTGAGAAATGTATAAATAAAAAGCAAGATAATTTCATAGTATCAGGAGGAATATTGGTGAGGAGCATCCACCTTGGAAGGAAAAGTACATGAGTTGGAATTTGAAGGCTGGTGGGGGGAGCTTTTATAAAGGCACACAGTCAGGAAAAAACATTGGAAGTGGATACGAAACAGGTGAGAAATGCAAGAAGGTGGGAAATATGGCATAGGTTCAACTTGACAGGAGTGCCATGATGGAAATGGAAACTGGAAAGGTGGGTTTGTACTAAATGAGAGTATGTTTTCTCCTAAGGGTTTGGACTTTTTGGTGGACAACAGAAAGATGCTAAAGTGTTTCTGGCCAAGGACCCCTGTGATTCCCTAAAGTTCAAATATGCGGTTAATACTACCTTTATTTTCCATTTTATATTGAAAAAAAAAAAATCAAACCTTCTCCATATCTGAAACAGTTGTATTTTCTCCATCATATTTAGGTATGATTGATTTGAAACCATCTGCAATTTTTTCTTATTCTATTTTGTTTTCTCACCCAATAGATATTTATTCTGTCCTGTTGTCGTTATTAACCTTGGCAGCGAACATTTATCTTAAACACCTTCAGAATAGAAATGATTCAGATTAACAATAATCTGAAGCCTGAGATCTGAATAATGTATTTGTGTCCATTACGGAAACATTCATACCTCAGTTTTTAACCAGCTCATATCCATTTACCAAACTCAAGAATACTTACATTCTCAAGTGCCTAAAATTACAAATGTTAATTTTTTTCTGCTATTATCTTCCCACACTCCATTCTGGCTACGCCTAGACCAGAAACAAGTGATAGGTGTAAAATGTCTAACCACGTTTATGTTCATAAAGTTTGCTTGACCGTCCTCTCATATATAGACAGTCTTTTGGTAAAAGTATTAGATTTAAGGTCTCAGCATTGCATTTCCCACACATATCTTTAAATGCAGTCACCATTTCTCTTAATGGTCAAATGCACCTTCAAATATATAAGGTTTGAATGCTTTTGGTGAATACTTTAAACTCAGCCAGCTATCCCAGGGATGACAAAGAAGAAACTATTAAATGGTTGGTTTGGCAAACAAGAAGCCACCTCTTTTTAAACATTTATTTTTTTTTATTTTTTTTAAAGATTTTATTTATTCATTTGACAGAAACACAGCGAGAGAGGGAACACAAGCAGAGAGAGTAGGAGAGGGAGAAGCAGGCTCCCCGCTGAGCAGGGAGCCCGATGTGGGGCTCGATCCCAGGACCCTGGGATCATGACCTGAGCCGAAGGCAGACGCTTAACGACTGAGCCACCCAGGCGCCCCTCTTTTTAAACATTTAAAGTACAGCTGGCTCTTGAACTATACAGGTTTGAACTGTGTCAGTGTCCCATTTATACGCAGACTTTTTTTACAGTACTGTAAAAGTATTTTATTTTCCTTATGATTTTTTTAAAGATTTTATTTATTTGAGAGAGAGAGTGAGAAAGAGAGCACAAGAGGGGACAGGGTCAGAGGGAGAAGCAGACTCCCCGCTGAGCAGGGAACCCGACTCGGAACTGGATCCTGGGCTCTGAGATCGTGACCTGAGCCTAAGACAGACGCTTAACTGACTGAGCCACCCAGGGGCCCTCCTTATGATTTTTTTAACAATGTTTTCTTTTCTCTAGCTTCCTTTACTGTAAGACTACAGTATATAATACAGAAAATATGTGTTAATGGACTGTTTCTGTTATCAGTCAGCCTTCTGGTCAACAGTAGGCTATCAGTAGTTAAGTTTTTAGGGAGTCAAGTTATATGCGGATTTTCAACAGCAGGGGGGTTCATGCTCCTAATTTCCATGTTGTTCAAGGGTCACCTGTCCTCGAGCCCACAACCTCCATGAGATGCTACATGGCAATGCAGTTACCATGCATCCTTCCAAATTCTCGGCCTTTCAAGCAATTTGTGTTTTCCTCCTGTGGAAATCTCCCTCATAGCCTTGTCCTCAAAAGAAAAAGCAAAGCCAGAGGGAAAACAAGAAGGAAATTCCTGCGGCCTGGGAGCTCAAGTTTCTTGCTTTAGTGCTTCTGGGACCACTGCCTGGGTAGAAAGGCAGAGCACTTCAGATGAAAGCACAGCAAGTCTTGGGCTGGCTAGCTCAGGGTACCGAGGAAAGGCAAGTTACACAGCCTGCCCTTGAGCTGGGAAAGGCAGCTTCATCCTTGGGTTGAGGACAATGTCCCTTTTACCCTTCAATATCGCTAAGCCTTCAGGCTAGGGGTAAGGAGGGACAGAAAAAGGAATCCTGACCCCATGGTCTCTGGTCTTTACCCAGAAAAATAAAAGATTAGGAGTGGGGGGGAAGAGGAGAGGGAAGATGATACATACACTGGGGGCGGCGGGATGTGAGGGAGTGAGAGAGGGAGAGCGGGAGGGGTTCCAGTTCCCTGCATCTCAATCATACCTCAAACAAAGAACATGGCATCTTACCTTTGGTCAAGTTACCCTAAAGGGATGGGGAAGCGGATTCGTCACCTGGTTTCTTATACCTGGTTTGTCCTTCTTGTACTTTCTATACCCACACTATCCTATCCTTTCTTGTTTTATTTTGCTTACTTTATTTGTCTATCTTTTATTCTCTATATCAGGACCCTAGGTAAGCATGATTCTGCATGCCAAACACCCCACAAAATTGGACACACTCATTGCCTTTCAAGAGCTCAAAAGATGGTGAGGATAAAAGATGGTGGAGATCAAAACCAAGTCTAGCCAGGTTATTCATTCTATATTCAGAAGCATTTCACAACTTGGAGAATATTCACTGTTCCTCAAAGGTTTTGATAAGAATTTCCCCCAACCAGAGCAGCTGTTCAAAAACCAGACACATGATGGAAATCTGTGGCTCCCTGGGGAGCTTCAAATAGTGGAAATGCATCTGGGTAGGAATTCCTATTAAAAGAAGATGCATAGCTACATTTTACCCGTCAGGGAATATTTAAGTCTACATATGCAAAGTCAAGTCTGTTACTAGCTTGTAAACACAGAATCCACTGGGAGCATTCACAATCTGACATCTTCCCACGTCTGCAGCATTTGATCTAAGATAGTAAAAATGCCAGCGATTCCCCCAAAGCCTCCCTCTATAAGCAGCCTTGTAGTCATTGTGTGTAACTGGCAGAGATTCTGAAATAAAGCACACATATTTTTTTAACTCTCAAACCCTCTTACTAGGCTGAGTTGAAACGCCATTTCACACTGGTCAGCATAGGATTAGACAAAGAAGGCCAGATCTGGATTCAAGAAAGATGTGAGTTTGAATCCAGGCTCTATCACTGTCAGTATGAGAGTCTGTAAGGTGCACAGACTTTGACTGGGGTAGTGATACCTGCTGACATTGTTACGACCAAAGGAAACAATGTATAAGTATAAGGAGGGGCACCTGGGTGGCTCAGTCAGTTAAGGGTCTGCCTTCCGCTCATGTCATGATCCCACAGTCGCAGGATCAAGCCATGCATCAGGCTCCCTGCTCAGTAGGGAGTCTGCTTCTCCCTCCCTCTCCCTCCCTCCTTCTCCTCCCTCTTCTCCCTCCCTGCTCAGTAGGGAGTCTGCCCCTTCCCCGTGTTCCTTCTCTCTCTCGCTTGCTCAAATAAATAAATAATCTATAAAAAAATAATCTTATTGGAGTGACTAGAATTTAAGCAGCTTTCAAAAGAAAAGATGTGGGGATGATAATAGAATTGACTGACTGAATAATACATTAGAATGAAGCTCAAATTTGTGGTGTAAGCTTATTCTCTTAGGGACACCTAAAATTATCTGTGATTAAGTAAGGCATGTCTAATACTTGTGCATAAGAGAAACATGCCCAAAAGAAAAATAGCTACAATATAGGATACATAGTATGTGCTAGATCCTGTTCTAAACCATTTACATGCATTAAATCAACCATTTATTTTGAATTCAATTAAAATTCAAATATTATCTTCACTTTTCAGTTGTGTGGTAACTCAGGCCCAGTGAGATTTAAG
The DNA here is from genome assembly GCF_009762305.2 of Zalophus californianus. Classification (NCBI taxonomy): domain Eukaryota; kingdom Metazoa; phylum Chordata; class Mammalia; order Carnivora; family Otariidae; genus Zalophus; species Zalophus californianus. The sequence goes on from NC_045596.1 coordinate 16,943,318, forward strand.
TAATTTGTCCAAGGTTACACAGATAGTGGTGTAGTTAAGTAGACTCCGGAAGTCTGTTAGAGCCTATGCATTTACTTGTGGGACTATACTTCCTCTATCTTTCCAAAATAGTCAACCATCTTTGTTATATTAAAAGGAGCTCCGTATAATGTCAATATAACTACGATCCTTGCCCTAGGGTTTTAAGTTGAAAAGCAAAAAGGACAAAGACCTGATGTAACAATTCTAGTCTGTGTGGTTAATCACTAAAATACTGTAGCATTGTCTCTATGTGTTCCAGACTTTATAGTTGAGAGAATAAAAAGAGAGAGTTAATTTAGAATGGCCAAGAATGGTCATTCATTTGTCCGTCCATCCATTCATCCATCCATCCACCCTTTCTGGTTGTAGGAAAGTGATGTAGAGCAAACCTTTAGAGTTAGGTAGACCTCAATTCTAGTTCCAGTTTTGTCACTTACTAATTGAGTGAACTTGAGTCTCCTAAAGTAAAAATTTGTCAAGTATCATTGAATGGGGACATTAAGAGAACTGAGTGACATGATGTTTGTAGGCTCTGAAGCACAGTATCCAGTGCAGAATTAAATGTAATAAATGTCTATCAATATTAACACTCAGGCTCTTATATGTCACACAATGAGTTATGTTCCAAAGATATAAAGATGAATAAGACACAGTTCTTGCCTTCTAGGAAATCCCGTGGTCTAACAGGGACATGGCAATAAGTATGATAAATGTGGAATGGTTAAATCTACTAGGTATAGAGAAATCGGGAATGGAATTATAATTTATATATATGTATATATGTATCAAGCACTAAGATAAGCATGTAGGCCCTCTACTTGCTCTCTCACTTAAGTCTCATGATGACTCTAAGAAGTCAGAACTATTATTAACTCCATTTTACAAATGAAAAAAGCAAAACTTACAGAAATAATGGTATGTGCCCAGAATCATATATTTAAAAAAGGGAAGAGCTGAGACCTTAACCCAAGTTATTCCTAATGTAAAAAATGAACAAAGCAGCCTTTTAGCTGAGTCTTAAAACATGAATGAGGCATTCTAGAGCAGAGGGGAGTGAGGGTATTCAGCCTACAGGAAACAGTAAGAAAAATGACCAAAAGAAATCAAACCAGGTAACACATTTGGGAATTTTGGGTGATTGAATATTCATTCAAGGGCTATTTATTGAGGGTCCATTACATGCCAGAAACTTTTTTAGATACTGGAGGCTATAAAACATAGACTGGAATTCCTGTCTGTGTGGACCTTATCTATTCTCTTGGATAGAGACACCTAACATAACACACACACACACACAGACACACACACACACACACACACACACACACTCAAGTAAAATAAGAAGTCCGAATAAAGTAAAATATAAAAACATACAGTGAAGTATAAAATCTGTGTTCTAAATGCTATTGAGAAAAAAATGAAGCAGGGAAGAGGCCAGAGTACGTTGAGAGCAGAGAAATTTTCCGATTTTAAATGGATAATCAGGGAAGAGTTAGCTAAACAGAAGATATAAGAACCAAGCTCTGAAGGGGTGGGAGTGAGCCATTGCGATACCTAAGGGGGAAGTTTGCCAGGTGGAGGAGACAACATCTGAAAGGCCCAAGAAGAAAGGGGACCAGGCATGACTGAGGAATAGATAGGAGTCACTGGATTTAGCAACATGGAAGCCACTGGTAAACTTGACAGGAGCATTTCAGGGAAATTGGGTTGAACAAAGTGCAGATCAGAGAAAGCTCAGGAAAGAAATGGGGATAAAAACTGGACATTACACTTAGGTAACTTTTTGTAGGAGAGAACAAAATAAGCAGTGAAGTGAGGTTAAGAAAAACTTTCTCAGGGGCTCCTGAGTGGCTCAGTCGGTTAAGCATCTGACTGTTGGTTTCAGCTCAGGTCATGATCTCAGGGTCCTGAGATCAAGCCCCATGTTGGGCTCCATTCTTAGTGCAGAATCTGCTTAAGACTCTCTTTTCCTCTCCCCCTGCCCCTCCCCCCATCATATAAATAAATCTTAAAAAAAAAAAGAAAAATTTTTCCAATTGAACATAGAGAAGAAAACAAACAAACAAAAACCACCACCACCACCAACAAAAAACTTGGTGACTCAGGAGTAAAAGGGGAGAATTCCAGAACAAAATCCTTGAGTAGTGGGAGGAGTAGGAATCTAGTTCACAAGCATGGCTGGAATAGAAAATGTGTGCGTGGGTCCTGGAGTAGGGAGTGACAGAGGCCAAATAGGGCAGAGCAGCCTCAGATTCAATTACAGTTTTGTGGGGATTAAGTCACGAAGGATCTTCCATGCCAGGCTCAGATGTTTGGACTGCCCTTTTGGAAATGGAGGTCTTTAAAGGATTTTAGGCTCAGGAATGAAATGGTTTAATGGGTTTCACCAGGAAGGTGGGACTTAGGCTGAGTTTTGTGGAATTTATGGGATTTGAATAAAGGAGAGGGTAAAAGAGAGAACATTCTAGGCAAAGAGGTCAACAATAGCGATGGCATGGAATGAGGATGAATTTGGTATACAGGAAACCAGTAAAGAACCTGTCCTTCTGGGAAAAGACTGGAAAATAGGAATCATATCTGGAAGGCTTTGGAACTTACTAGGTCCTGACTTTGTTACTACAAAGTATCTCTGTAACCTTGGGCATGGTACCTACTTTTTCTTTATCTCATCACTCCCTATAAAAAATAGGGAAAATGGAAGTACTTCCCTCATGAGGATAATTAAATTCAATAATATGGATAAAGTATTACTTTTGTGCCTGGCACACAGAAAATTCTCACGGAATGTGAGCTGATATTATATGTAGTATCTTGGGAGCTGGGAGAATATATGAGAGATTGGCCCCAGGTTCAAAGACTGTAATAGAAGGAGACATGATTGAATGCACTATAATTTCAGGAAGTTGGTTACATTACATAAATCTAAATATTGATCCTTAATATCCAAATTCATAATTTAAAAGGCCACGGCTTATAACAGGATTCATCTAGGCTAACCCTTGGGACAATACAGGGGTCAAAATAGCTCTAAAAATTAATAACTAGGAAGTCCGAGCTCTGGAAATGGAAGGATATTTTTAAGTCGCTCTTAAATTTGAAAAAAACAGGTGTGTCATTTAAAATAAACACAATGCCTAGCTCCCTGCTGCTGCCAAATTTTCATATATTATGAACTCAAATGGGCTAGGAGCAAAATTCAGTGCTTCAGAAAAATGACTGATGGTCATTTCTTTGTAATGAGAGTTATTTGAATGTGACAGCTGACCTCGAAGCATTGAAGAAGTCTTAAAGACCACAGTGTTGTACTTTAGCCTATTTCAGAAAGGGTCTCTACATTTACCAGAAACCCAAATTATAAATGGAATCTTACCTCACCTACACAGGAGTAGATTGCTACATACGTATTAGTTAATTTTATCTTAAAATTCTTTGCCCTCGAAGTTAATATATGCTTCATGAGTCAAACTGGATAGAGTTCTTTTCCGAGTTTTCCAGTTCAATAGCAATATATATTGCTTCTCTCTGAGAAAGAGCTTCGGTTAACATTCAGTTTCTGTTTTATGTATTAAAGATCATAGCAGGTAGGTTTTTAAAATGTCATCATAAGGTTCTACTCCGTTTGGGGCTATCCAGCTAATATCTGCAACCATAGCAGGAAAAGACGCTGATTTGGGTTTGTGATAACAGATTTCTCTCTCAGCATTGAGACCATTCAACATCAAAGATGTTGAACGGTCTAAGTAAATTCATAAAATGTCATCCCTTGATCAAGAAAAACCACAAGGTATAGGAACCAAAAAATCACAAGAGGTTACCATAGGAACAACTAGATAGTAGTTATCAGGCAGATGCTTTGTGTTCAGTTCTCAAAATACTGAACATTCCAAACTGTTAGGGAGTGAATACAACAGTGTCAATCAGGTTTGCAAAACAAGTTTTATTCCCAGGTTGCTAGATGCAAAAGGAAATTCAACTTCTGAAAATGTACCTCATATGATTGTGTTAATAGGATTCCATTTAAATGAATGTAAGCCTACCAGATTACTGGGCAGAAAATAAAATTTAAATATAATTTCTCCATTAATTGGTCTTAATGGGTTGGATAAAATGGCTCATTGAACAGAGTATATTGAAGAATTATTTGTAACTATTTGTAGTTACAAATAAGTCCATGAGATTATCCTTCAAATACAAAGATATGATGTAAGAATTTTTTGGTGACATTTTAGAAAGTAGAGCTAGAAAGAGAGCCAGTTGAATACAACTTGCAATGAAAATGATCTAGGGGGACTTAGGGAAGCTTGTAAAATGGACATCTAGTGTTTGTTTTCTCAGCATCTACTTTATTTTGGTTTTCACTGGGGAAATACCCCTCCCCCAGTGCACACTGTCACGTTATCTCCATATCAGTATGACCCAAGGGTAAGATCAGGGGACACAAGCCTAGAAGACTGAGGCTCATGGCCAGGCTCTGTCTGGTCCAGTGGAACTCTGGGCAAGTCATGTGACCTTCATGAGGGTTTGGCTTCTCATTTTTAGAATAAAACCAATACCAGTACTAATACAAATAAACATGAATTCAAATAACTTGCAGGGTGATTTTGAGGATTACATAAGTAATGCATGAGAAAGAATGGCACCCAGATATGGAGAACACTTATGGGGCACTTGGGGATACAGACCAGCATGACCAACCATGATAAAACAACCATAGGTAAGTTTTATCACAAGTTAAAAAACTATGAAGGCAAAGATTAGCGAATTGTCTGGTATGTACATGGTAGCTCAATAGATTGTTTTGAAAAATGATGGCAGGTCATTTTGACCAGTGGGTGGTCTTTTATTATCATTGTGAGGATTATAAATGCATCTTACATAAAATGAGGGGTCAGATTAATGCCCATTTGACATTCCCCTTGAACCAGGCTTGGATAGAGAGCACCTGGCCGGCTCACCACTGATGTCTAGTGGGCATTGGAAAGCATTTCTTGGGAGTTATTTATACCATCGTGGCTAATTTTGTTTTCCTTTTGTAAATGAGATAAAATCACTTGCCCAAAGCATGTTTACCTCAGGATTGTGCATTGCCCTAATGACAGAAGAAATACAATTTATCTTACATTCATATTTTTTTTAGTAACTCAAACATCATACGCACAGAAGAAGTGACACAGAATTTGGAGGTAATGGGGAACGAAAAGCACTTAGTGTGTTAATTTAAGGAGTGTGTGTAATCTTCAGGCAGATTTAAATCTCCCAACAGCTTGCAAATGGGTTACTCAAGTATTCAAAAGAATTTTCTGGAGGTACATTAGTTATAAGGACCAGAGGATGTAGCTTTTTATGATTATTGTTTTCTTTTACAGTCCGTCTAACCCTGAGTCATATAGTCTAATAGAGTGGTCCACATGTATTCAACAACATCCAAGATTGTCTATTGGAAGCTGAGCTCCTCCACAGTGGAATGACAATAAGGGCTTTGAAGTAAAAATAGCTGGCTTCAAATACCAGGCTCATCTCTCCTCAGCTAGGGTGGCCCACTGATCTTGACCATTTGCTTCTACTTTCTGAGCCTCAGTTTCTTCAACTGTAAACTGAGGGATGGTGTGCTCACAGCATAGTGGGAAAGATAACATGGATCATATATGTAAAGTGCTTAAATTCAATGCTGTGCATTTTATTAAGAGTATATCAAATCATTATATTATCATTAGCCTTGTCAATATTATCATTGGCCTTTTCGCTCAGTTTGTATGAGCAAAGAAGTCCCACGTTCAAAAAGGCACCTGCCACATCTTCGTGTCCCCCCTGAAGGAGTAGGGATTCCAAAAACAAATAAGTAAATACATTCAGCAGAGTGTCTAATTTCCTGGAAATTCTACTTTGGCTTCTGGTTTCTACTCAGCAGTATCTAAAGCCCTGGGGAAAATTTTTGTGTTTTCACTAAAAGAAAAGTACAAATATGCCTTCTGCCCAAATTATTATTGTACATCTTATTCTTTCCCTTCTTTTGAAATCTTTGTTGCAGATGAAAAATTTAAGTTAAAAGGGGTTTAAAATAATAACATGACCAAAAAATTGGCCACTTGCAAAATTTTGCTGCAATTAGTATCTACCCTTTTCCACATGGTGACATGTTACTTTCCCTTGAAGGAGAAAGGTTTCCCAACCAGTGCCTTCAAAATAAAACAGAATCTGAGGACAGTATGCCAGTTCTTTCATGATCTGTGCCTGACTTCTGGCGCCAGACCCTACCTGTTCTCCAACCTGACAATGTATTTGCAGAGTTTCTCAAGCACATCCGGGCCTTTCAGGAATCTGAGTCTTTTCACACACTTTTCCTTTTGGTTCCCCTGCTGACCAAGCTATGCGGTTGCTGCCTATCCTTCAAAATTCATCTCAAGCACTCACTCCTTAGGAAAGTGTATCTTAATTGTCCCCATCCTCCACATCTTGCCAAGTTTCTGTCTCTTCCTCTGTTTAGTTAAAACAGTCCCTCAGACCTGCTCCACGAAGCTTACTATTCTGTTAGATTTGCCTGTGTGACTGTCTCCTGAACTCATGCCTTGAGAACAAGGTGTGTGTCTTTATCTCCCCATTGGGCTACTCACACAGCGGGGACTCATTAATTATTCCTATTTGACCCTACGCACTGTGCCCAATGTGAAGCTCTCATAGGCAACCTTGATGCTAAGAAAGTAACTGAATGAATGCATAGAGCAGATTATTATATCTGCTGCAGGAGAGGTTATTTTAAGAACGGCTGCTTGTTTTGTGTCTGGATAAAGATAGAATATCAAACATAATTTCTTTACAATCAAAGAAATCTTATTTCCAAGATAGGAGGGCTTTTTTTTTTCTTTAAGGAATGAATTAAATTAGGAGAATCATTTGCATTTTCACATTAGTCTTCTCTGAATATGCATGGCTGGTTGAATTCTGTCTCACACCTTCACAGAACTCGCTCAAGTCAGCTTTCCATTACTAAATAAATTGCATCCATTCTAATTAAAGATACGCAGAGAGTACTACCCGGACAGGAGAAGTAAGGTGGTATGAGGAGCTAGGGCTTCCATGGTAACCCTGCTAGGGACGATGTAATTGATTCATATGGTCCCCTCTGCCACGTATTGATTCCATGCCAACAAGCCTTAAAAACTGTCCATCATTTCACAGAGCTATTTATAGACCAAGTCCAGCTGTGACAAATAAATGGTGATAGGGCATAGAGAGATGGTTACTGAGAAGAATACGAGACTCCTGCTTTCTAGGTCCCTCGACCATTTATTATCAACAAGGTTTAAATAATTATATAGTAAATACATGGGTCATTTACCAAAACAAAATATTTGTGTCAGATATTTTTGTGCATAGGAGAAAAAAATGAAAACCTTGAGTCCGATCGTATAGGCACCACATGACTGCACGATATTGGTGCCTCATTCTGTCTCATGGCTGTTTGTTAGCATCCAAGACTATCAGGCAATTTGTCAGAATATTAAGCACACATAAAAGGAAGTGATAAATTAACACTACATGGAAATAAAGATTCTGAGACAAAGCTTGGGTAGCAGGATCATTTTTCATGCCTCCTGGATCATAATACATATTACAACTGCTCTGGTTGGCATGTTGGTGAGAGAGAGAGAAGGGAGTTGCACACCTGTCCATTGATTCCTCTAAGCCAAACTTCTAAATGGTAGCACCTCCATGTTCTCGACCTTCAGTTTGAATGAAGTGCCAGCAGCACCCAAGGCTGATGGGTGGGTGTTTCCCTGGGAGACAGGCATTTGTATGAGGTGGTAGCCATGATGGTGGTGTTGAGTGATGGCTATTTAGGCAGGAAGCCATTTGTCTCAACATTCCAGTTTCACCAGCTTGCTCAAACATGCACTTCACTCCAAATATTTCACATGCTTTAAGCTTGCTCTGGAATCACCTCCTGGCTCATACTTCATAGCCTGCAGATCTAGAAGTTAATTTCTTGAATGATTGTCAAATTATCAGGTAATTCTTCTAGATTACACCTAGGGGAATACTCAGATTGAGCTCCTTCCACTCATTTTTGGGTTTTTTTTTTTTAATCTTAAAATGTCAAACTTTCATATATTTTATTTCTTGGTTACCAAAACTTTAGCACTGTCTACTTTTAATGCCTTTTTCCAGCATCTCTTGGATCCTGCACAGAACCTTCTTCTACTCTTAGGTGGGAGTTTCTCTGAGGTAAATTCCTATCAGTGAAATTCTGTTTCTTAGACACTGAATCATACATTTTTAAAATTTTATGAACTCCTTCCATATTACTTTCTCAAGTGATCATACCAATAATGTGTAGACCATTTTTATCCCTTTGGAACAGCCTAGTATATGGCTTTGGAGACAGTAAATGGTAAATAATTATTTATTTAACTCCTTCGTCTTCCAAGGAACAGTTTTTTTGCCACCAGCCCACCTGAGCTTCTCTTATATATCCCATCCAGAAAGATTTATGCTTGCCTTTCTCTGTGGACATTTTGTAAGTACTTTTATTGTTGCATCTGCATTTCATATTGTAATGATGTGTTTTTCTTTTTCTTATTGAATCTGCATTTCATATTGTAATGATGTATTTTTGCCCCCCCCCCACTCCTCCCCCAAAATGACGTGACCAGGACTGGGTCTTCATTACATCTTAGTGTTCAAGAAGAGAAAATGAAAAATTTCTAATTTGATCATCCACGATCAAGCACAGGGCAATTTTCTTACCCATGCACCCTTTTCACATTTACAGTTGCTATTGGTGATGGATATTTCTATGATTCCCACTTTCCAGATGAGAAAACTGAGGGCCACAATTACAAAAGTAGGAAAAGGCAGTGCTCATGTTATAAAATGTCCAGACTCAGGGCGCCTGGGTGGCTTAGCCGTTAAGCATCTGCCTTTGGCTCAGGTCATGTTCCCAGGGTCTTGGGATCGAGCCCCACAACGGGCTCCCTGCTCAGTGGGAAGCCTGCTTCTCCCTCTCCCACTACCCCTGCTTGTGTTCCCTCTCTTGCTATGTCTCTCTCTGTCAAATAAATAAATAAAATCTTTAAAAAAATATAAAATGAAAAAAATAAAACATCCAGACTCTAAAATGTCACCTCAAGCTACCGCACCATGTGCTTTTCTGACGCACAGGAGGAGCTTCATAAATAACTTCCTTAGATGATAGCATGCAAACATTGCTAGAGTCTATTCTGTTTAGCCAGTATCAACTTTTGTTAATGTTTTATTTTCTTTGATCAGATTCTTAAGTAGAGATGGCCTCAAGAACTAGAAACAAACACAGATCACCTATCCTTCATTCTTGGGAAGCATGAGAGAAAGAGGGAGGAGAGGGAGGGAGATTGAAAGATGTTATATGCTGCTTCTAGTCCCAACATAAAGTATAGATCACTTTTAATTTATGGAATTTCTGATGCTTATTCATTCCTCCAGGAATGAATCACTAATATACTGAGAAAGATGGCGTTTCTTAAAAGGTACTCCAACCCAGTGGCTGTGAGTGAAGAAAGGCTTTATCAACTTGCATCAATAATCATATTTTTAGGCATAGATTAGCTACTTACTGTTTACCATATTGGACAGATCTGTTTCATTCATACACAATCTCCAAAACGCCTCTTCCTCTGTGGTTCAGTACCTTTCCCACCACTCACATATACACGGTATTTCTGTCGATCCCTGACACACAGATATACCGATTGACTGGAGGAACAGCCCACTGACTTTCACAACACAGAAAGAGGTACTTGATGAGTTCCGCAAAGGCACATGTTCTCAGCTCAGCCCTGTGAAGCCTCAGATGCAAGCCCAGTGTGTTTGCTTTTTTGCTTTTTGAATGTGAAGGGTCAAAGCTCTTGTTTACAGCTCCTGAAAGGCAGCCGTGGCTGAGATCTGCAGTGTTAGTGTCTACAGATTTGGCAATAGTTTCAAGTAAACAACTAAGAGGTGTTCTGAACCTTCATTAATAACTAAATGTCAGCTGGAGAGAAGGTACAAGATGTCATTTCTTCCAGTTACCCTACTGGCTTTATTGAAAACTCTGCTTTCAACAGGAATTCTCTGCATTTTCACTGTCACCCAATTAAGCCTGAAGCTTTTATTTTGCTTTAAAATCTTTGGACCTCTTCAGGAGGAAAGTCACAGGAAATGGATAGTTTCTACAGCATTGCAGGCAGATAGTAGATTTGTAATGATTAGCAATGACACATGCTATTTTGGGCCTGGATTTATCATTCATATGCATCCACATTCCAAATAGCATTTTTACTTAGCTTTTTAAAAGTACTTGGCATTCTTGAGCGACTCACGTACATAGAAATAACACAGCATCATTCCCACTAAAATCTTGTTGAGTGTTGTCACTGAAATTACTGAGGCTGAGAATTTTAATTCCATTAATCTTATTTTTGCCCCAAGATAAAGATAAAGACGTAAAATGTGAACTTTGGGAAAAATTATGTGTCACGTGTAATAGAGCTCTCCTGCTAAGCTGATGATGAGGGCAGGTGAATTAAAATTTGAATTCACCATGGTTGATTTATTCTTAGTTTTAAAATCTAACTTGGGTTTCATACTGTCCCAAAGATTATTTATTTATAACCACGTTGGAGGGTGCAATGGAACTAGGGGCTTGTAATTTCAATCTGCTTACCACTTTGGAATGACCACGGAGTAAACTGATGTTTCCATGACTGCCAGCTCTATTTTCTGTCAACGGCTATTCACTGAGCACCAACTAAGTATTAAATAGAGAAGCCCCAGAGATACAGCAGAGACCAAAGAGAGACCCAATAACTCCCACAGGGTGCTGACAGTCTAGCGTGGAGGTACGCGTTTCTCAAACACATGCATATTTAAATGAATAACTGAAGGTATTAAAGTGCTATGAAGGAGTCTGGAGAATTAACAGGAGCTAAGGCACCTTAGACCCAATGGAAAATATCTACCAGGTTGAGGGGAGGGGAGACATCTCAAAAAGTGGTCCTAAGGACGCATAGCAGAACCTTAGACAAATGTATGATGAAAAAGGACAGAAGGACAGATTTTCCAAGAGATAACAGCACATGCTAATGTCTGTGACACTTGAATAATCAAGGGACAGAGAAAGTCTGCCAAAGCCAGAATTCATACAAGAAGAGAGGATGGTGAGCCAAGAGCCCAATGAGGTAAACGGGAGCATTCAGGGCATCGTAGACTCCGGCGATGTGTGTGGATTTCATTCTAAGAGCAATGGGAAGCACAGGTGAATTTTAAGCAGAGCACTGATCTGACCAGGTTTATGTTAGAAAGAGTTCACTCGACTGAAAATTGAATACAATTATGGCTGGCATTGACAGCTTCAAAGAATCTCTATAATGATTAGAAAGAGTCCTATGAATAAATTCAAACAAATTCAAAGTAAAAATTAAAATTCCCAAGTATTCATTTGAGTTAATGAATGCACTCTCAGGGTATAAATGAGAGAATCTGGTTCAGTCAATTATTCAAAAACAGATACCAATGCTCACACTTCAGAATCCTGCTCTAAAAATGGGGCATTAATATAAGACTCCAAGATGTAGTAACATCTTCACGAGCAGTGATCTTTGAATCTTGGTAACTTGCCTATTACCACTTAATTGTTTTATTTATTGGAAAGCGAACTGTACCCATGCCTCAAAGCCTTGATCACCCCCAAATCAAAATACCTGGAGTTGCAAATGAGACATCACCATATATCCTTTAATTACTACTAAGGTCATAATTATAAAATAAAATTCATCAACACATATTTATTGAATGCCTACAATGTTCCAGATACTGTGTATACAACAATACCTATTATGGACTAAGTTGTATTCCCCCAAAAGTCATATCTCGAAATCCTAACTCCCGGTACCTCAGAATGTGAGTGCATCTGGAGATGGGGTGATTAAGGTAATTTAAGTTCACAAAGGTGGGCCCTAATCCAGTATGACTGACGTCCTTCTAAGAAGAGAAAATTGAGGCACAGAAGAGGCTGTATGTGACATGGAAAAGACCATGTGAGAACACAGAGAGAAGGCAGCCATCTGCAAGCCAAGAACAGAGGACTCTGAAGGAACCAACCCCGCTAACACCTTTATCTCAGACTTCCAGAACTGTGGTGAAGTAAATTTCTGTTGTTTAACCGCCCCCCGCCCCCCCAGTCTGTGGTACCTGTTATGGCAGCCCCAGCAAACTAATACAGTATCAAAGCTGTAGATCTTTCTTCAAGCAGTTTACAGTCCAGTGGGGAACAGAAAGAAGTAAAGATACAAAAAGAGAGAAAATAAATTCCATGATAAGGGGAATTGAGGGTGCTATGGGATAACTAATCTTAATTTGGGGGCCATGGAAGGCTCCCTAGAGAGATTGACATCTAGGTTGAAGGCTGAGTAGGACTAGCAAGGCAAACAAGAGGGTGGAGTACTTCAGAAAAAGAATATGTTCAAGGATGTGTGGAAAAGCCCAGGGAACAGTGTGACATTTGGAAAAACGCAAACACCTGGAGCAGATGAGTCACGAGTCACCCAATGTGTGTTTGCTGTCTTTTAGGGTCTTATCTACAAATACCTATACATTGATTTCCCTGCTTCTATTCTTGCTCTTTACTCCCCTGTCTTTTCGCAACAGCCAGGAAAGTCTTTCAAAAACCTGAATCAGATAATGTCATTGCCCTCCTTAAAGAGCCTTGCGGACTTTTCACACTTACTTGTAAGTAAGTAAACTTATAAGCAAACAAATACCTATATAAACAAATAATCTTTACCTGCAAAGCTCAGTGTGATCTAGCACAGGCCTGCCTTTCACACCTCCTTCAATTCTATTCTCCATCCCCTGACCTCACTCACCCCCGGCCACAATGGCTCCTTGCCACTCCACAGGAGCCAGCCAAACTCACTCTGATTCAGGGTCTTTGCACTTGCTGTTCCCTCTTTCTAGAATATTCTCTGACCAGGTTTTAGCTTATCTATCTCCTTCTTACTTTTCATGTGTCACCTGAAACATCACCTCCTCAGGAAAGTCCTCTCTAACTTATCTAAATGAACCTCCCTCTACTCCTTCATGGTGATATCTATCATATTACCCTAGAGTTTTTTTTTAAATAGCACTTATCCTATTTTTTTCTTAAAGACATTATTCAGTGCTCACCATGATAAGCGTACTTTTTAATTCCCATCACAATTTCACCCATCCTCCCACCCATCTGCCCTCTGGTAACCATCAGTTTGTTCTCTACAGTGAAGAGTCTGTTTCTTGCTTTGTCTCTCTTTTTTCCTTTTGTTAATTTGTTTTGGTTCTTAAATTTCACATATGAGTGAAATCATATGATATTTGTCTTTCTTTGACTGACTTATTTCGCTTAGCATTATACTCTCTAGCTCCATCCACGTCACAAAGATTTCACTCTTTTTTATGCCTGACTATTATTCCATTGTGGATAAAGATGTGGTATATATATCTACCTATCTACCTACCTACCTACCTATCTATCTATCTATCTATCTATCTATCTATCATCTATCTATATCTTTATCCATCCATCTATGTATGGACATTTGGGCTGCTTCCATAATTTGGCTATTGTAAATAATCTGCAATAAACATAGGAGTGCATGTATCCCTCTGAATTAGTGTTTTTGTATTTTTTAGGGTAACTTCCCAGGAGTAGTGCAATTACTGGATCATACAGTAGTTTTATTTTTAAATTTTGAGGAACTTCCATACTGTTTTCCAGAGTGCTTGCACCAGTTTGCATTTCCACCAGTAGGGAAAGAGGGTTCCTTTTTCTCCCCATCCTTGCCAACACCTGTGTTTTTAATTTTAGCCATTCTGACAGGTGTAAGGTGATAATCTCATTGTGGTTTTCATTTGCATTTCAATGATAATATGTTATGTTGAGCATCTTTTTGTGTGTCTGTCGCCCATCTGTATGTCTTCTTTGGAGAAATGTCTGTTCATGTCTTTGGCCCACTTTTTAATTGGGTTATTTGTTTTTTGGGCACACTTGTCCTATTTTAAACCACACTGTTTACTTACATACTTCCCCCATCATACCTTCCCACACTCTAACTGAAGCTCTGTGGAAATAGGAAATTTATCTGTCTGTCCACTGCTTTTTCCAGCAGTGGCTGATAAAGTGTAGATATGAAATATTTCTGTTGAATTAATAATGTTAAGCCATACAAACTCAGTCTGATTGTAAATTCACATCATCCATCCTAAAAATGACACAGTAAACAGTGGGAAGACTTTGGACTTCTAGAGAACAGAGACAAACTTAACCCCATGGTACGAGAAGATAAATGCGGCAGTAAAATCTCATCCCAGATTGATGTGGAATAACATGTGGATCGATGTGGAATAACATGTGGCATGTTGTTAAGCCCATGCCTATCAGCATATATTGAATATTTCATGTGTGTCCACAAATCACAGTGATTCAAAAGGGACAGAACTGATCCAAAGGATTTGCCAACCAGCATTGTCATTTGACTCTAAGACACTTAACAATAACAAGTGTTCTTTGAATTATGGATGACAATACTGGCTGTGTCGCATAAAAATAGTTTTGGAGGTAATGGAATTTTTGTTTTATGTAGCTGAGCTTCCTGGGGAGAAAACTGGGAGGGGCAATGAAACAGATTATAGCTAAATATCATTAAACTCGATGTATTTGCAACATGATTTACTGAGATAGTCCTAGAACTAAGAGGGGTGTTTTGGCTCTTTCCTGAAGATAATCTCCCCCTATATATCTTCTATGCTGTAATGAAGCAGGGCTTCTTGGGACTTCATTGATAAAGACCTTCAAGGTTGAAAAAAAGAACTAGGAACAGCTGGATAGAGGAGGGATACAAGTTAAGGAGACAGTGCTCCACACAATTGTCTGGTGCTCTCTGAAGAATACTGGGTCTAGCAGGAAATAAGAGCATCAGAAAGAGGCTCATATAGAGCAACGGTTAGGAATGTGAGCTCCTGTACCAAGATGCCTGCATTTGAATTCCCATGTCCCAGTGGGCTAACCTCAAGCAGATGAGTTTACTTCTTTGAGACTCAGTTTCTTCACCTCCATAAGGGAGCAATGCCAGAACCTATAGGATGATCATGAAGAATAAAGGGATCCAGAAATTTAAAGCATCTAGATAAGTTTCAGTCTCATAATAAGCGCTCAGGAAATGTTTTTCATTATTATCATACCATCATCATAATCAACATCACCATCATCAAAGTACTGAATTGAACTGTGAAGCTTAGTGAGGATGGTGCTTCGTTGGGTCAAGTGCTGGATGGAGCCAGCTGGAAATGTTGCAAATCCAATGCTACAGGATTTATTTATGGAATGCCAGATTAAAACATCTACTGGAAAAAAGACTTCATCCCAAGTACTGCTAAGTAATGTGTCTAGTTTGCTCATAATTTTGCTGAATACATCAAAACTGGCTCAAACAAGGGTTTGAGTGGATACAACTTTGAGAGAACTAGAACAAATGATGCCATGGGAAATTGATGATCTACTACTCATTAATCAAGGAAAGAATATTACTCTAAACTCTTTCTAAAACATTACATTATAGTCTATAGTGGATGATATAAATTCTGGGGCATGACTTTTTAACAGCAGATACTCTAAAAACAATAAAGAAGTTGACTATTGCTCAACTCAAAGAGGACACGAGACAGATGATCTCTGTTCCACTATGTTTGCCTTTAGTCACCTGGCCCTTAAATTGATCTACAACTTGGGCTACAATTTGACTGCTGTTTATATTCCAACCAGGGGTGAACAGATTTATGAGACTGCCTTTAAAAAAAAAAATTAGGGAAATTACTCTCCAAGGTCTCTACACCACCTGTTGGCAAACCACACAATTTCTCCCAGTGAGATACACCATGACACAGAAACTCATTAATTCATTCCTTAATCTATAAAATATCCCTAAGCGTTGTTATTAGCTACACATTGCTAGGCAATGCCATAGCTGCAATGAACAGGAAAATTTTGTCACAAACCTTCGTGAATCTTACATTTTTAGTAGCTTCACCAAACAAAGAGCACTGAATTCCCTGTGCTTAGTCATTCAGTGAGTAAGGGAAAGTTATCATTTCTTAATTGCTTACTGTGCCATGCACCATGCTAGACACTATGCAAATATTTGGAAGATTAGCTTACTTTCTGACAGTACACCAGGCTGTTTAGCTCACCATGGAGCTACCTATCTGGCCTTATTTTCTTCAAGGAAATAATTTTTCCACAAACTTTAAAGTTTGTGGAAAACTCATTTCCTAGACACTATCCCTCCTCTTGCACAGCCTAAACTTTGAATTCTCATTTTTGTGGACAACCCCAAAGAGAAATAATTTCGTTTTGGTTTGAGATGTAGGAAGTGAAGACAGAAACTGCCTTTTGGAGGCAAGAGCCTGAAGATGGATTAATTTCATGCCAAGCTTCAGACAATGTTATCTTTAAATAGAGCAGGCAGGAGAGGAAGAGTAGGGGTATCAATTGATGCCACTGCTTTCAGAAGTCCTTTATGGACATCTCAGTAGGAACTAAACAATTGGTAATAACTATTGTGTTTTTCTGTATCACTAAACCAGAAATGAGTGTTCATGAAAATGTCATTCTATAGCCAAGAGAAAAATGAGGAACAATGATCAGTTTGACATTTTAAATATAAGATGTATTTTTCTTTGATTCAATATAAAAGCATCTAAGCAACATGTAACTATATTTTACACCAGATTTCAGGTGCGCTTAATTAATGTATCAATCCTTTTGTTGATGTCACCTAAAACACACCTGGTTACTATTCTGAGAATGTCTTTAGCCTCCCTTCATGGAGCCTGGTGATCCAATCAACAAGTGATATGTCATCAAAAACAACTCGTAAAATGGGGGCAAGAATTAGAAATTACACTTTTAAAAACTTTCAATTTTTGACAAAAAGTGCAGTGCACACTGTCAAATTCCTGGCTCAGGAGGTGAGTCACTATGAATCCTTTCTTGAGGCTGAGCCACCATTTTGGTTTGCCTAGGACTAAGGGGGTCTGGGGATGTGGGATTTTCAGTGCTAGAAGGGGAAAGTCCCCAGCAAACGAGTATGAATTGGCCACTTTACTGCTCTCCTCATAGATGTGTTATGATGATTCGATAAAAATGCTTATTAAGACATATCCTAGTAATGCTTGATACTTATAAACATTAAAACACGTCAACTCTTGTTAAACTGCTTACTAGTGACAGGTACTGTGCTAAGCAATTATTTTTCCATGAAACTTCTCTGCTCCTGAATATCTTGGCTTGCATCACTGACATCAGGGAGAGCTTGGAAGGGTGAATAAGCAGAAAGCTAGATATATCCCTTTCTCTGTGATGGGCTCGGAGGCATTGGCATACAAAACTCAATAATAGAGAGAGCTAGAGAGGGCCACCTGTTGCCTTAGAACAGGCTTCTGAGCAGGAACGAGGGAAGCTAGTAAATTAGCTACAGGTAAGTAAACTACACTGCTTACCATTATTTTAAATATATATCTATTTTTATAGTATAATAATATAGTCTACATACGCAGTATATGTAACATAAAATAAATCTGTACTAATATGTTACATATATTTAATATAATCATTAAAATCCCCAACTATCCCACTCATAAACTATACCTTTAAATTATAGTTTTCCTTTGCAAATATCTTCTCCCATTCTGTGGGTTGCCTCTTTGTTTTGTTGACTGTTTCCTTTGCTGTGCAGAAGCTTTTTATCTTGATGAAGTCCCAAAAGTTCATTTTTGCTTTTGTTTCACTAGCTTTTGGAGATGTATCTTGAAAGAAGTTGCTGTGGGCGATGTCCAAGAGGTTACTGCCTATGTTATCCTCTAGAATTTTGATGGATTCCTGTCTCACATTGAGGTCTTTCATCCACTTTGAGTTTATCTTTGTGAATGGTGTTAGAGAATGGTCGAGTTTCATTCTTCTGCATGTGGCTGTCCAATTTTCCCAGCACCATTTATTGAAGAGACTTTTTTCCATTCCATGTTTTTTCCTGCTTTGTCAAAGATTATTTGACCATAGAGCACTGGGTGTTATACGAAAACAATGGATCGTGGATCACCACATCAAAAACTAATGATGTATTGTATGGTGACTAACATAACATAATAAAATTAAAAATAAATAAATAAAAATAAATTATAGTTTTCCTGCTTGAAAATGGTGTTAAAAATGTCCCTATTTTATAAAAAGGGCTGCTTCAATGAATAAAGGAGATGATTTATGTATATCGCTTTTCATGTATTAAGTACTCAAAGTATGTATGAATTATTATTTTTTCACTTTTTTGTTTCAGCTTTACTGAAATATAATCCAAGTACCAAACAATTCACCCTTTGATGCACAACAATCACCCCAATCAATTTTAGAACATCTTCTTCCCTCCCCCCTCAAAAAAAAAAACCCTTAGCAGTCAACCTCTAATTCTCCCCAATACCCCATGCCTAGGCAACTACTCTACACAATTGCCTATCTTGGATATTTCATATAAATTTTGTAAAGAGAATCATACAATATGTGGTCTGTTGTGACTGACTTTATTCACTTAGCACAGTGTTTTCAAGGCTCATCCATGTTGTAGCCTATGTCATCATCATCCCCTTTTATTGCTAAATAATATTCCATTGTACATAACACATTTATCTATGCATCATTTGATGGGCATTTAGTTGTTTCCACTTTTAGGCTATTATGAATAATACTGCTATGAACATTCTCATTCAAGTTTCCTGTGGACACATGTTCTCATTTTTCTTGGGTATTATTCCCAAGAGAGGAATTGCTAGGTCATATGGTAACTCAGTATTTAAACTTTTGGGGAACTGCCAGACTTTTTTCTAAGGTGATGGCATCATTTTACACTCTGCAATAGTTCATGAGGGCTCTAATTTCTCCACTTCTTTGCCAACATTTGTTTTTAATCTGTATTATTTAAAATTCTTATAGCCATCCTAGTGGGTATAAAGTGGTATCTCAATGTGGTTTTAATTTTTGTTTCTGGTGATGTTGAACATTTTTCATGTACATATTGGCCATTTAAAAAATCTTCTTTGGGGCACCTGGGTGGCTCAGTCATTAAGCGTCTGCCTTTGGCTCAGGTCATGATCCCAGGGTCCTGGGATCAAGCCCCGCATAGGGCTCCCTGCTCGGCAGGGCTCTCTCTCCCACTCCCCTCTGCTTGTGTTTCTGCTCTCGCTGTGTCTCTCTCTGTCAGATAAATAAATAAAATCTTAAAAAAAATAGAAAATAAAAATAAATAAAAAATCTTCTTTGGAGAAAGATCTACTCAGATGCTTTGCCTTCTTTTAATTGGATTGAGTATCAAATATTTCATTAATATGAAGTCATTTCTATACCCTCTCACTATGTAAAGAGCACTTACTATGTTCCAAATACTTTATATTTATAATCTCTAATATTTAAAAACTAATCATTCAAATTAGTATTATGATCCCCACTTTTTAGATTAGAACACTAAAGATCAGAGAATGGAGCCATCTGTCTAGCCAAAAATGTGGCACACTTAGATTTAACAAATACCAAAGGCTGCATGATGGTTTTTCTGATGCTAGCTGGCCCCCTGACTATGGTGGAATACAATGAGCTCATCCCCCTTTGGCTACCCTCTCTGATCCTTCAACTTCTATCTGGAATGTGCCCTGAATGCCCATCTTTGATGGCTCCTCCAACACAGAGTATAGCATTCAAGCTCCTCAGCATACGACTCAAAGCCTTCCCGTTCTTCGCACACCCCATCATCCCAGCCTTACTCTATGTCATTCCTGCACATCACGCATCTAGAAAACCATGAGGTTCCCAGTTTCCTAAAGGACAGTTGCACTCTTTTGTCTCCTGGAGAATTCTGTTGATTCTATGGGCATCTGCTCAAAAGTTGTCATTCACCTTGACCCCTTGCAGTTACATTGCTTTCCCTACTCTGTGTATATACCTCTTCTTAATCCAGCCAGCACTGCCTGTGTAACTATCATGCTCCTGATGTGTGCAAAGCAGTGGGGATGTAATGGGAGGCAACGTCCAGTCCCTGACCCTAGGAAGTTCAAAGTCTAGTTTGCATCTGTTTTCACCACCATCTTGCAAATGATCTAAGCCCAAGGATCATATCATTAAACTCACTACCAAATATAGTCTCTGAAAGAACCTGGATTTTAAGGAAAGCAATTCTGCTATTTTACTGGAATGACTGATCCTCATAAATTCCCTAGGAAGGTAGAGTCTTGATAATAACAATAAATGGGAACAAACCCCAGCAATACACTGCTGAGAATTGCACATTAGCACCTCTAAGCTCTCTGCCTTATGAGTTTTTAAGACAAAAAAAAATGTAACCAAAATATGAAGGTGTAAGTGCACAATGAATATGCAAAGCTGTAAGCTAAGTGATAATTTTTGTCTTGACTGTGTGAGCTAACTCTTAAGAAGATTATAATTAAGGTGCATTTCTTATAGTACCAACAAGCATTTTAATCAACCTCTATAGCATTAACTTCAATTACCATTAGTAAACTACGAGGATTCGGTTTTAAATTGCAATAAGTCAATACATTCAAGATGGCATTTGGGGAGTACATATTAACAGGACCTTATCATTTTCCTGAGCTGTCACTTAAGATAAGGGTGGGAGCTGCATTAAAGCAGAAGCAATAATGGGATATAGGAAGAGTTACTGAATCTCACAAATGGTATCTGCACTCTGATGTGAAGCACAAAATTATCCTAAAGAACATTTAATAATTCTTTGATTGATGAATTTTTAGCTTTATAGCCTTAAAGAAAGATATTTTATTTAGTTGAACAAACTAACAGACTAACAAACTCAAAATAAAGGCTGATAAACAGGGCCCTTTGAAACTCTCATTATTAACTTACAGTATTTGCATAAATTTGAACAAAGATGGATGGCTTTAAATGACTGTCACTAATTAAGAGACTGAAACAAACAAAAGACTAATAAAACATTATGTACAAAGACAGGCACATTAGCATATTCTATCCCATATCTCCATTGCAATGACATGAAGACAAATATTCCTGATTATACCTGAAGCAATAATGTAACTAAGGCAATAAATCACTTGAAGAAACCTAAGGGGGCTTCTTTTTAAACACATTGATTTAGGTATTAGGCCTGTCATTGAAAAATAAACATAAAAATGGAATCAAATTTGTTGTGATGATGTACTGTTCAAAGATTTGTCTCTCTCTCCTGGAAAAATTTAATTAGTAGGTGGACATGTGACTGTATCCTGAAATATATTTGTTAAAGAGGACTGTCAGATCATTATTAGAACATTTCTTTCAAATGTCCACCAGATTAGATATTTATCATTAGCGAAGTACATCACACAATTTAAAAGTCAAGTCAAAAGTAGTTTAATGCTTGGGTGTTGTAGTTTTCTTTCTCTTTCTTTTTTCCCTAGAAGATGTTCTAGAAGATACTTTTTTCAATTGACTTAACTCTGAAATCTTATCTTCAAAATTTGTAACAAAGTTCCCATTATAAAAGAAAATTTGATTATAGGGAAGCAAAGGAAAGAAGGGACACCATTGGGCATAGTCTTGCTACACAGAGACAGGGGTGGCTGTTTTTAGAAAGTCTATCATAAAGAGTAAGCGAGAAGGCTCTTTATCCAATGAGCTCCTGGAAACCTGTGCTGCAAGTAATCCAGTATCCCAGGCCTGATATTCATAGTTCATTGGTCCACAAAACAAAGCTGTCCTACAGACCAATGCTAATATGGATTTGCGGCCCAAGAAGTTCAAGTTATGAATGACTAATATTTTTATCAAAATCTTGTCTTAACTTCCTAACTATTTGATTCATGCTGTGATGCTAGTTTTAGAATGTTTCATGATTTTCTTCTCTAGTTGCGATTATCAGGTTCCCTACTGCCATAACTGAAATTTTCCACTGATCTAATACACAAGCCATTTTATACGTAAGTACTTAATTTTATAGACACCTTAATAAACTCTTGATTACAGTCCAATAATTAATCATATAGATACCCAGAATCTATACAAATCTACATGAAGACTTGAGGTCCCACATCCACTGATCAAAAAGTCTAGCTAATCCATTTATTTACCAAGTACTAATTGAATTCCTACCTGCCTACTGTGTAAAGTATTATGTATTTCCCTTAAAACAAACTTCTACTTTAAAATGTTTATCAACTGAATAGCATTTAGGGGAAGAATTATGAACCTATGGAAAGTTTCAGGGGCACCTTGCTGGCTCAGTCTGTTAAGCCTCCAACTCTTGATTTTGGCTTAAGTCACGATTTCAGCGTCGTGAGATCAAGCCCTGTGTTGGGCTCTGTGCTGGGCCTGGAGTCTGCTTAAGATTCTCTTTCTCCCTCTCCCTTTGCCACCCCCCCAAAAAAGGTTTCAGATTCTTTGAACAAATTTACGAAAGGAAAATAAAAATCCATGGTTCCATAATGGTAATGGGTTATTTCAGTGTTTGAGAAAAGCAATGTTTCTTTTACTATATGAAAAGGAAATTGTCTTTCTCTGCTTATTTCACTTAGCATAACCCCTCCAGTTCCATCCATGTCATGTCGATGCAAATGGTAGGTATTCATCCTTTCTGATGGCTGAGTAACTTTCCATTGTACGTATATGGAACATAAGGAATAGCGTGGAGGACCACAGGGGCAGGGAGAGAAAACTGAATGGGAAGAAATCAGAGGGGGAGACAACCCATGAGAGACTCTGGACTCTGGGAAACAAATTGAGGGTTACAGAAGGGGGGGACAGGGTAACCGGGTGATGGGCATTAAGGAGGGCACATGTTGTGATGAGCTCTGGGTATTATACACAACTAATGAATCATTGAACACTACATCAAAAACTAATGAGGTACTATATGTTGGCTAACTGAACATAATAAAAAAAAGAAAAAGAAAAATATTTTATTTATTATTTTTGAGGGAGATTTTATTTTTAAGTAATGTCTATATCCAACGTGGGATTTGAACTCACAACCCCAACAACAAGCTGGCTCTACCAGTTGAGCCAGCCAGGCACTCCTGAAAAAGTATATTTTAAATTTAAAAAATTTACTACTCCTTAACTCTTATAATAGACCATAGTACCCAGTGAGTGACCATCTTTTCTATTTCCCTTTTTCTTCTGGGGGTGGTCCTGTCTCTACTTGTTCAACTTCTCCCTACCCCTGATACACACAAACTATATAATGAGTCATGTGACCCAGAACTGACCAGAGAACTCCATCTTCCTGGTATCATTGATTAATCAGAACAACAAAAAAATTAAAAATTATGTTCAATCTGTGTTCTTCTCTGGGATTACTCTTTGGGACCCCAGAGTAATTATGTTCTCTTACACTGCCAGGTTGCTAACCTGGGAATATGAGACCCCTATGTTCCATGTTAAGAAGGCTCATTATAGTAGGCTAGAACAACACCAACATATACACTAATCCCTTCTTATCTTGAGTTTTTATTTTTCATGGTTTCAGTTACCTGTGGCCAACTGTGGTCTAAAGTGGATGATTCTCCTTAGCACAGATCATCAGAATGTCGATTGTAGCCTCATGCTATATCACAAGGCCTATGTCAGTCACCTCACTTTATCTCATCACACAAGCATTTTATCATTTTATATCATCACAAGAAGAAAGGTGAGTATAGAGCTATAAGGTATTAAGGAGAGAGGTAGATAAACCACATTCACATAACTTTTATTACAGTATATTGTTATAATTGTTCTATTTTATTATGAGGTTATTGTTGTTAATGTCTCACTGTGCCTAACTGATAAATTAAACTTTATCATAGGCATGTATGCATAGGGAAAAATGTGTGTGTGTGTGTGTGTGTGTGTGTGTGTGTGTGTGTGTGTGTGTGTGTGTGTGTGTAGGGTTTGGAACTCTCTGTGGTTTCAGGCATCCACTGGGGGCCTTGGAACATTGGATAAGGGGGGACTACTGTAAGGGGAAGCAGAGAAAACAAAAGATAAGAGATTGATAGAGTCCCACTACTTTTGAGTTCCAATTTTAATCTCCAGATCCGTCATTTCTATAGATCAGTCTTTGATCTGAACCAGCCACAATGTGCTTCCTAGTAATATATGCCAATAAATTCCCTTTGGATTTAGTTATGTGTTTCCCCTATAACTGAAAAGTCTTGGCTGACACTTGTTCTTTAATGTTGTTGAATAAATTGGTTTGCATGATTTGGCACTCTTTTATTAAATTCACGTTTATTGAACATCTGTGCCAAGCACAAGGCTCACAAAAAATAAGCCACAATCCTTATATTAGGAAGCTAATCATCACCATCAAATTATCCAAGCACTTCCTTGTAAATGACATGGTGGAAAGTAGCCTTCAAAGAAACTATAATGAACCCTAATTTGACATTTCAAGTCATTTCAACATTCTAAACCATGTATTTGGCCTAAAATAAAATTTATTCTCCATAAACTTTCACTTCAGTTCCATCTTATCCAGGAACTTCTCAAAGTGGAAACATGCTTTTTCATTTTGATTTTTATGTTTTTCTTGGATGAATAATATATATTATTTCACATGCTCTTTGTGGAAAGAACTGGTTCTAAAGACCATATATATGTGATCTCATTTAATTCTTCCCCAAACCATATGAAGTAGCCATTCTCATTATCCCATTTTAAAAAATGAAGATTCTGACACTGACAGCCGATTAGGTAAACCTTCAAAAGTTACATAATAAACAGTGGAGCCAGGTCTTGGCAAAGTCACCAATGACTCTGTGGATTATCTAAATGGGCCCAAGTTAAACTCAGTGATTCTTACAAGAGGGAGACAGGTGGGTTTGGGTCAGAGAAGCAGCTGGAATCTTGGAAGCAGGTGCAATGTTAGAGCTGAGAGATGTGGGAGGTCTTTAGAAACTCACAAAAGGCAAGGTAAGAGAGTCTAGTTTGCAGATTCTAGAAGGAACCCAGCCCCGCCAACACCTTGATTTTAGTCCAGTGAAACTAATTCTAATTTCTGATAGGCAGAATTATAAAGAGTAAATTTGTTTTGTTTCAGGCCACTTAGTTTCTGGTTATTACCACTACAATAGAAAACTAATACAGTTTCACAGGTTTTCCCAGAGGGCAAAATAAAACACAATATTTACATGGCATCTGTCTCTGCAATGGGGCTATTTCTTCTGAACCTTTAGCTGAGGTAAAAGGGTTTTAAAAAACATTTACAATGAAAAAAAGAATTTGGAAGACAAAACCACATGTTCATATTCAGGCCCCTTAAAAAATTAAATGTGAAATAAAAGAAACTTGGTAACTAAATGTTAATAAATTATGTCCAAATAGCTAGGGGACAACTTTTGGAAAATATCAACAGATCTGGCTCTGCCATTTCAAACTATTTCAAACCCTCCCTTGGCATTTCAGTTATTACAAAGGATCATGGGAACACCTGGAATGAGAGAAACATTGAGATTCATATTTGGATCCATGAAATCATATTGTCACATTTATCAATAACATCGAGTCACTTTTCTCACATTCTTCCCCAAAATAAGATATTAAAGAGGTTTAATAATCCAGGTCAATAAATATTTTAAATATCTTTTCAAATATAATGTTGCCTCTGACTTACCCAAGGATCTAGAATTAGTTTAATGAATTTGATGATCATGTCAAAAAGCTAAATACGGCAGATTTGTGATCACGTTAGCTCTTAAAGAATGGGTGTTGTATGTTAAAATGGAAGTGGGAGCTCCTGTTTCTGATAGCTCTCTGCCCTTGGGTATGTCATTCTTCCCTAAATGGGGCTCTGCTTTGCACCTATAAATTGAAGGGGGTGATGGATTAAACATCAAAAAAAAATGACATGTCATTCCAAGATGGCAGGGTACAGAAAGCTGTGTGTCAGCACTTACTTAAGCTATTTTCCAAAACTTGGAGGCAAACATAATGACACACACCATGTGGTCACTCTCCACAGGGATGATTTGGGGAGTTAGCTGAAGGAGTCTGAAAAGCCAGACCTCACAAGTTTCTGCAATTTTAACCAAGGCCTGGGCTGTCACAGTCTTTTTTTTTTTTTTTTGGTCAAGGTTAAGTCTGGCCAAGTCTATTCAGGTCCGTTTTCCCTGAGTTTAAGCCAAAATGATGAAAACTGCCTTTGAACTTGAAGGCTCTGTGGTAAGAGAACAAATTTAAAAAATATATATCTGAAGGAAGGAAGAAGGGAAAATGACTTTCTTCTTCATTTGAATGTTCAGAAAAACCTGTAATTAGATGTGTTATTTTAAAACAGAACTTAATTCCTTTAATCTGAACATTTCAAAGGGCTTTCAAAAGCTCACAAATTACTATTAATCCCATGACACAAAGATGATCTATGTCATTCTAACGGTAGCTATGTTGAAATAAAATCACAAGAGTTTGGTCATTCCTATGAGATTTCAGTTTCTTCTTCCTCTCTAATAAATTAATTTGGTGAGAAAAACCAATTTGGTGTCAGTGATTGAACAGTACTTTTAATGCATACACACACACACACACACACACACACGCATATATGCACATTTGCATAGAGTAAAATTATTTTTTAAGTAGTCAAAAAGAAGCCACAAAAGAAGAGATCTAACCAGAGTAACTAGTTACTATGAATAAAGCTCATTTCATTTATACTAAGACTATCCATCTAGTACCTGCACTTCGATCCCAAACACATCAAACGCACTAGAAAGTTACCAAGTTTCTTTTATTTCACATTTAATTTTTAAGAGGCCTGAATATGAACATGTGGCTTTGTCTTCCAAATTATTTTTTTCATTGTAATGTTTTTTTAAACCCTTTTACCTCAGCTAAAGGTTCAGAAGAAATAGCCCCATTGCAGAGATAGATGCTATAATCTACCTCCTGCTACCGTTCACAGTACTGGGAAGTGTTAGACTAGTAAGGACATCAGAAACCACCTACCACCTTGTTCTTCCTTTTACACAAAGTTAAAGCAACTTGAACAGGTTTCCAGAATAATCAGAATACCCAGAACTTTTGCCACCATCTCTTCTTTCAAAACCTCTTCAAAAAAAAAAAAACAAAAAAAAAACAATATGAGGTTTAGAAACCCATAGCAGGTGTGGTGAGCAGTTTTTCTGTTTGTTTGTTTGTTTTCTCCATTTTACATCTGTCACCCAGCATCCACTTCCTGTCTGAGAAAATGTGGGCACCCCAATTTAGTTCATAAGGAACTACTCATCTCCCACCATGAGCCCAGGTACCTCCAGTGGGGCTTAAGGCTGGGACATGGGGCTCAGGTCTGACTGGTCAGAGCATGGTGCTGCCCCAGTCCGGGTACAGGTGCAGGGTCGGGAGTGTCGCCCAGGGAGGCATGAGGCAGCTTCTACTGGGGCTGCTGGGCAGGAGGCAGAGGCTCCTACCCACTGCGATTGTGAGATTGGCCCTAGCAGGACTTGAGGCAGGCATTGTCTGCAATCACCTAGCACCATGGGAAGCCAGAAAATCAAGCCACTAAGGTAGAAGACAAAGCTGAGAGATTAAATGGATTCCTAATGACATATTAAATTAAGTCCCACCTGAAGCCCAGAATTACCACCTGGGCCTTTCACTTACATGGACCAATAAATTCTTGTTGTTTTATTGTTGTTGTTGAAGCCAATTTGAACTGGGTTGTAAGCCACTTGAGGCCTCTCTAGGGTTGCCAGGCAAAATACAAGATGTCTGGTTGGATCTGAATTTCAGACAGACAGTGAGTAACTTTTCAGCATAAGTATGCCCCACACTTTGTTCAGGAAGTCTGACAACTCTAATCCTAACTCCTCTAGGAAGTTATTTCCACATGCGGGACAAGGCCAGTGGCGGAAGAAAAGAGGTCTGTGACCACAGCACCAAGACAAATAATTCGTGGAATGTAGCGAGGTGTTCTGTCCACCTCTCTTTAGAGGAATAAGGGCTAAGTAGTTCTCATGCCTGATAGAGAAAAGAGGAGGCATGGTATTTATCAAGCTGGTGTTCCAAATTCCTTTCTCTTTCCCCTGTCTCTACATTGGTTTTAAACCCAGAGTCCTGGAATTCATCCACTAGAGAAGGAAGGAGTAACAGCCTCTGCGTGAAGCATGATTTTTTCAGTGTTTGCTTGAATTCATTATCTTTCCCCAGGCAGGCATTCCCAGAAGGCTGCCCATGCCTCAGACGTTATGTACAGCACTGTGGGGGGACATGGGAAAGAAGGTCCCAATTCCTCCACATCAAAGACCTCAGTCTTTCCAGAGGGACAAATACAGGCAAAAAAGAGAATGGCAGTATACCTATTGCATTGGTATATAGAGAAAACAAGAATTCCAGTCTTGGAGGAGATGGCATCTGAGCTGGACTTTGGGGGGGTATGGCATGTGGAGTTGGGCCAGACAGCTCATCTCGAACAAATGCTGTTTTACCAATTCCTATTTTCCTCTTGCTCCTTCTCTTCTCTTTCCCCTTTGCCCTTCCTTTCTTCCCTCCTTCCTCCCGCTTTTCTAATGATGATGATGCTATTTAGCCAACAAGCAGTGTCAAAGGCAAAGCCAAAGATGGGGGTGAAGTTGAGTGGCATTAAGTGGTGCTGATTTGGTTAGGATTCATGAATACAGAATTCAAACTCTATGAGATCTGCATTCAGCAAACGTGTAGGACTTTAGAGCTGGAACCCCTGATTCTCCAAGTGAGAGAACAGTGAGAGATCAGGTAACTGATGACAGTTGCAGATGATGGGGGAGGGGGCGGGCAGAGCTCTGGGAGGTTGACTCTGGAATCCAAGCTTGTTCTGCCTTGCTGGAGGGCACTTAACCAGCAAGCTCTTTATATCCCAATTCTTTTCCCTCTTTTAAGATTACCCAGTGAAGATACACAGCTGAGTTTTATTTTTATTTTCTTCCCCACTAGCCTAGAATGATTTCATTTGGACTTTTCTCAAATAAGGAAAAACATGGACTTTCTCTTTAAGGAATGAAGATGTGTGAGGACTGTCCCATTTTACAAATCTCCTATGTCCGTGCTCAAAGGGAAACCCAAGGGGCTCCCCAAACACCTCAAATTGTCTTTTTCTGGGGCAGCCCTATTAAGGTGTCACTGTTCGAAAAGTCAGCAGCAAGTAGTTGAACTTGTCCATGTTGGAGTGGGTCTGCCAAATCTGAGGTTAATTGACATTTCCCTGTTTCTGATATGAATGCAGCAAGAAAAGGAATCACTTTCAGCTTCTTAGAAAACTTGGACTAATTTGCTTAAGAAAGGCTGGCAACAGAGAATTAAGGAGCACAGGACCCTGTCTGCTTTTTCTTATAGCAATGCAATGCGTAGTGTAAAATCAGGTTACCAGTGAAAATGAGCCTGTTGTGCTAATTCATAGCTCATTCTCTATACTTATGTCATGGGCCCATTATATAATTTAGCAAGATTCTGGGGCCTTTCTCTAGGGAGGCCAAGTTCTAGAAAACAGAGGTGCTAGACAAGCATGAGGGTAGTCCTTTGATGAAGAGAGAATGTGGGTCTCTATTTTTCAGAAGCCCCAGCTATTTTAATAATAAAACAATGGTGCTGATTTTTACTTCTCCCTGAAGTACATACCTTCACATGCATGGAAAGGATTCTTCAGCATATCATAGATAAAAAAGCAAGTCATGGTCTATTAATTTAAAATGAGGCATTAAAGGGTCTTTGATGTAATTCAATTTTTTTAAAGCATATACTTTATCTTCTAGGTTACTTACAGTGGACACATTCTTAACTGCTTTGAAATGCAGAAAGAGGGGGGAAAAAGACTTGTCCTCTGTAGATTCACTGGCTAAATGGATTCTCTGGATTTATTTCAATTCCTCCAAATCTGAATACTACATTTTTAAAGAAAGCAGTGATTCAAAAAAGATAGCCTTGTCATGACTGCAAATTCAAATTTCTTCAATGGAAACATAAGTGGCTATTTCTTTCTTGAAGAGTAAATGAATCACAGCAAATTTCCCTCTACTGCTCTGTCTCTTCATATTACCATAATCGTGGATATGATATGGTCACACTGAATAGGAATATCTCATCCTGGAGTTCAGTTCATAGAGAAAGACAAAGCGTTAAGTGGCCAATAGGCCTCGTCAATCCCCCAGCGCCTCCTTGTGTGTGTGGGGGGGAGGACTTCATTCTTCTGCTGGTTTCCTAACAAGCATAGTCCTAGGCATAGACAAGACTAAAACTCCCTTCCTCTTCCCTTCACGTTTTATTGCTGTTTCTAAAAGTCTTTACCAACTTCATGGTCACCCATGACACCTTCTTATCAAATCCAGTGGTTTTTCCTAGTTGTCATATTACTGGACAGATCAGCAGTATTTGACACAGCTTTCTCCTCCTCGAAACACTTTGTCCCCCGCCCCTTGGCTTTAGTGAGATGCTCCTGGCTCTCTTTCCACCTCTAGGCTATTCCCTCTCAGTCTCCAGTTTTTATTAATTATCAGTTTATCAATCTTTATATACTGGCAGGTCCCAGGGTGCTGTCTTCAAATCCCTGTTATTGTCTATCTACACCCACACCCCAATTCTGTTGGTTCTGCATTTAAAATATATCCAGAAGCTGACTCTGACCCAAGATTGCCACTGCTATCATTTTAGTTTTTATCATCACTTTCTCACCTCTGTACAGTTGAAATGATCTCCTAAGAAGTGGTCTAGCTGCCACTTTCACCTCTTCCAGTCTGTTCTCTGTCTAGCAGCCCCATCAGCCAGGGCCATCCTCTAAAAATGTAAGTCAGGTCAGTACTCTTCTGCTTAAAACCCAGTGGATGTTCATCCATCTACTTTTCATTTAAAATAAAATTAAAATTTCAACATGATCCAATCTGCCTCATCTATTTGACCTGATCAAGTGACCCCCTGTGCTTCACCTACTGTGCAGCCACACTGGGTTTCTTACTGTTCCTCAAAAATGCCAAGGACACTCTCTTCTGTGGTCCTGGCTCTCACACACTCTGTCTAGAGAGCTCTCCCAGCAGGGTGTGTGTGCAGCCTGCTCCTTCTAAAAACTCAGATAGCATGCAATAAGTTGCACCTCCCACTCCCATCATCCTCTATTCCCTTCAGCCTGCTTCATTTGTGTGGTACTTACTACCATAACCACATTTATTTGTTAGTATTTTTCTGCCTCCTTTAGAATACCAGCTCCATCATAGAAGACTTGGTTTATTCTCTTCTGTTCTTCCAAAGGCTAAGACAGTTCTAGTTACTTAGTGACTACCTAGAAAATATCTATGGTTGAATGAACCTCCATCCCTGTTACACAACATCATCTGCATTGGTCTTACCACCCCAAGATACCTCTGAATGTCACTTAGATTTTGAGCACTTCTTCTGTTTCCAAGTACTCTAATCTTCTACACACACACACATAAATGTAAGTTTATATACACACAGAGATGTATACATGTATGACATCTACTATGAAAAGTTGTTATGTTACCGTATGGCAGACATAGCTAGGAATGTTAAAGCAATTTCTAGCTCTTGTATATAAACCAAGCTGTAAGGGAATTATATACATTGTTTTAATGAGAAAAAATTCTAGGTTGAGGGTAAATTATTAGCCTGGGACAGATGGCAATTGCAGTTGATTAGCCATCCATCAAAGAGATAACTGGCAACTAACCTATGACATAGCTCTAAGATACCTCAGTCTTTTGTAATAATTTCATAACTAAAAACAAAAACTTCTGATATCATATCCTCTAAACCAGGACCTTCCAAGAAGACACCCCAACAGATATTTCCTTTCAACTACAGGAGCCCAAGGTATTAGTCCAGGAAGTGCTCAGGGTGGTGGAGTGAAGAGGTTAGTCTCTGAAGTCTCACAGATATGAACTTCAGTCTTTACTCAACTACCTACTGTCACAGCAACTTGCATCCTTTCTACACTTCGAGAGAATTAAAATGAAATAATGTCTGTAACACACCAGGCATCATGACTAACACACGGAAGAGCCCAATAAATGTCAGCCATTATCATCACTATTAACCCAAGTCCTAGCTGTAAACACGTAGACTGCTTCCAGTTTCTTGGCCTGCCTGAGATCCTTCCCTCTTGCCATTAGGAAAGTGGCTTGTCATCTTGACCTTAAAGACAGAAGGCCTTGCTCTCCAGCTGGAAGTTGACATTTCCCAACCTCTCTTGCAGATGAGTGGCTAGTGAACAAAGGCCTGGCTGAGGAGATGGCAATTTAGAGGGCTTTGTGAAAACTTGTTTTGATTAAAACACACATACACACACACAAAAGCAAAGCAAAACAAAACAAAACAAAACAAAACAAAACAAACAAAAAACCCCCAAAACAACAAAACCCAAAAAATCAAATCAAACCAATATCCTTTAAAAAGGGACATTGAGACCCTCATCTGCATTTTCTCCTAATCTACGGGTCTGGAGAATGTAAACAGTAGCAGCAACAAGACAGACTGTTTTCATAATTATACTGTTATTTGCTTTTTTTCCACTGGAGTGATATTTACACCAATGGTACAAAATCAGAGGCGGGTAATATCGCTAATGTCTTTGCCGTGGCACCAAACAGTATTAATA
This sequence comes from Zalophus californianus, assembly GCF_009762305.2. NCBI lineage: Eukaryota > Metazoa > Chordata > Mammalia > Carnivora > Otariidae > Zalophus > Zalophus californianus. The sequence goes on from NC_045596.1 coordinate 16,976,008, forward strand.
TTCATTGTGTTCTTCACCATCACACAATGGCAGAAACCAAGAGGGCTAATTTCAGTTACTAATAGACTTAATAAGCAATAAAGATTATCACTTTTATTAAAACTCAACTCTTGAGGCTATGACTCTTTAATATTCCTTGTAACAAAACAGGTATATATAAGGTATTTCTGTTGCCTGCATAAATATGACATTTGTCTCAAGGAATGGCACTACTTGGGTAACTATTTTAGTTATAAACTGAATTAGTCACCCTTTACCAAGGGCTAATACTTTTATTTGAGAGAATGATCAATGAACTGCAGTTACTCAGATTTGGATATTTGGCAGACATTTTCTTGAAAAGGAACAGTGAGTATTCAAGGGAAAAGTTGACAGAATTTGTGGCTAACGATGAAATTTGAGCTTTCCAATAGATATCAGAATTTTGAAAAACTCCTATCTGTCACTGTGAGCTTGGTATATAGTTCAAGACTTTTCCGATGAAATTGGTGATGATATTAATGAGATTTTTTTCATACTGTATAATAAAATGTGACAACCTTTGGAAAATATGCATAACTTAGTGAATCTGTATTTCCAAATGACCAATACCTGACCAATATGTGGTTATAATATCATATATGGGTAAAAAGATCCATGGTTCAAGATGGAACCAAGAGATTTCTAGAGTAACTGCAATTCTACATGGTTGCGACATGTGTCTCCTATCATTGCCTGTTTCTTCATTGCCTTTACCCTCCAACAAGACTGGATTCCTTATGTTTTGTTTTGGTTAACATACCTCTGGACTCTGCTCATGCTATTTCCTCTGTCTGAAGAACACAGAATTACCCAGCAGGCTCCTAACTTCATTTAGATCTCTCTATAAATACTCCCTTCATAGAGAAATTGCCTCTGAGAGCCCCATCCAAAGCTGCTTCCCTCCATATCTCCAGCTTTCCTCATTGTACTTATAATTCTCAATCATTCCCTAATGTATTGATTAAGTGTTGCTGATTTTTCCCAAAGGGATGTAACCTCTCTGAAGCAGGGAATTCATTTATTTTGTCTCTTTTGTTTACTAGTGTTTGCCAGAGCCTTGAACAATATCTGGGGCCTACTACATACTCAGTAAATATGTGTTGAATGAACAGATCAATGAATGAATAAACATTTAAAATTTTAGTACACTCATCGACAGAGGAGCTAAACACCATGAACAAACTTAGAGAGATCTTTGTTGACACAACTAGAATTGATGTCTGTTTAGTGCCAGAATCCAAACTCCTAACTAATACACTATCCTACATTTTGAACTCTCTAAAAATTTGCAAGTACTCATTTCCTCATTTCCCTTGTCAACTTTTATTTTAGGCCATATTTTATAACTCAATTTTAAAAGTTTGTTGTTGTTAGATAAGTGGTTCATCTTCCACTCCAAATACTTCAAGGAGAGAAAGACTACAGTCATTTGTAAGGAGACTTCTAAACTATACAAACATAGACCATCAGGAATGCTGAAATTAATTTGTTCATTAGATGAAAAATTGGCAAAACTGATCAATATTCACAGGGCCAAAGAAAAACAGAATCTCCATAGGACACAGTTTTGAATTTCTATGGATAATTTAGCTGCTCAAAACACATGGAGACCCGATAGAATCAGAAAACCAAGACAAATGCCTTTAGATCCTGAAGATACCCAGCGATCTTTCTGATCCATTTCAAAAATCTTGTACAATCATTTATACAGATTTTCCAAACCAGAGAACAATGAGTGAGTGTCTTTTAGTCCTAAAATCACCACAAGCTAAGATTCATCCTTTATATTCGTATGAAAATATGATCTTTTGTCTTAATTTTCTGCCCCCACCAAGGAGAATTCAGTGTTGATCTGCCCAGGTTTTGCGGGTAGCCAGTTTTGCTAACCAGGAGAATGTGCAAAGAGACAAATTACAAGAATGGAATTTAGGTTGACTTACATGATAAAGCTTCTGGAAGGGAGCAGAGAGGAAGAGGAGCCAGAAAAGTACAGGCCGAGGATTTTTGAGGAGAGTTTGAAGGGACAAAAAGAAGATACATTCAGGATTGGGGAGAGGGGGCTAGAAGGAGATGTGGGGGATGTTCTTCTGTGTTCATTGCAATGTAATTTCTGAGCAATGTTATGAAAGCAAAATTACTTTGCTATGCTAGTTTACACTTGGAATTATACTTTTTTTTTTATTTTAAGTGTAACAACCAAAATGTGGATCCTTGTCATAAAAAGGCATAATTCTTGTTACAGTGATTTGCTAACAAAATTCCATTTGGGTGAAGTTTGAAATATACGGCATTGACATGAACTGTTTCCTTCCACTCTGACTTCTCAGCATTGCTTTCGGTAAAGGTTAGTTTACAACCCAGGGACACCCAAATGTGTTTCTTTCTTCTGTGATTTTAGAGTTATATTATCCAATATGGTAGTCACCATTCACATATCATTATTGAGCACTTTAAATATGATTAATGAGACTGAAAGATGTACTTTTTCTATGTTATTTCATTTAAATTTAAAAGTGGATATTTAGTTTAGTTATTGGGAAACTTCTAAGAACTTTGAGTAACGTTTATATAAATCTACTTTTTTGAGCTATATGTTTTATGAAATCTAAATACAGATCAAGTATTGATGAAAATTGAGCATGCAAATTGAGATATGTAAAAGATACACCAGATTTTGAAAACTCTGTACAAAAATGTAAAATAGTTTATTAACAAATTTTATATCAATGACATGCTGAAACAGAATATTTTGGATAATTGGGTTAAATAAAATCTTTTAATCTAATATCCATTCAACAAATATTTAATGCATCCTTGCTATGAACAGACATGTTATTAAGATGGACAAAATCATGTTGAACTAGGTATAATCAGGTTAAAACATGTACGAGTGTATACAAACTGTCAGAAATGAGGGGACCATGAATGGCCAAAGTATCAGTCAACTCTTCATGAAAAGTGAGACTTGAATTTGCCTGTCGTAGGTGCCAAGGTGAAACAGCAGAGCAGAGGAAGGAGAAATGTTCTTAGGAAAGTTATAGAGGCAATAATAAAAACACAGGAACTGGAAGAGTGAGATCAGTCTGATTGAACTGGACTATATTTTGGAAAAGTAGAAGATAAAGTAAATACACACATTTTGTACTAAATGCAATCTGACATGGCTCCTTCTATAGAAGTACAATAGATATACCACAGAGTGTTCAAAAGCCTGGAAACACAGGAAAAATAGTACAGTTACTATACTATGTTCAGAATGAGAGTAGGACTCACTCCTTTAAATTTAGAGTTATTTTACCCTGAGAGGTGCTGGAGATTGAGGAAAATTGTTTTGAGCATATTCCTGGAAAATGTAATTAAGATTACAGTGGTTTTAAAATAGGTCTGCAAATTCTTTGACAGTTCTCTCTTCCCCTCCCCAGGAATGTGGGTTGGACTTACTGATTCCCTTCTTTTTTTTTTTTTTTTATTCCCTTCTAACCATAGAATGTAGCAGAAGTGACTTGCTATGTGACTTGAAACGTCATCAGAAGGATATAGCCTCTGCCTGGCTCTCTTGCAACCATCTCTCAGGGGGAAGCCAGCTTTCAAGTTGTAAAGACATTCAAACAGCCCCATGGAGAAGCCCACATAGAGAGAAACTGAGGCCTCCTGCCTGACACAAGCCAGCCCCACCTTGCCAGGCACATGACTGAACCATCTTCAAAGTGGACCATCTAGCCACATTTAAACTTTTGGGTGACAGAAGCATGAAACAACATTTTGACTGCAACCCCATGAAAGATGGAGCCAGAACCACCCAGCCAAGTTGCTTCCAATTTCCAGAATAGGAAACTGTGAATTTTAATTAATGTTGATAATGTTAAACTAATAAGTTGTGTGGTACTTATTCAGACATGAATAAATAACTAATGGAAACATACTCTTTATAAATAAATTTATCCCATGTTTTCTAACCTTTCAGACACTCTGTAAATAATGGAGGTAGGGAATGTCATGATGATGGTACCAATGTGGCAGGGATAATCTGGCAATACTGAGAAAGGAATCAGATGGCCGAGAGACAGACAACACTGAAAGGTGACTGGGTCTATTTCAGTCTCCCAGGGTAGAGGTGACCTGGAGAAGGGCAATGGGAGAAGAGCTAGGAAAAAAAAAAAAAGAGATGAAACCTACAAATGTCAGGAATTATTCATTCAAAGATGATACTACCTTTTTGAGCTAGAGCATTTTAGTGGTTGATACTGTCTTAGGTAAAAATCCTTAGGAGCTTAGGAAGAGGGGTTCAGTTTTGGAAAGAGTCAAATTTAGGGTAACAGATGATGCCTTGAGACTGGAGAAGGGGTAAAGTGTCTGTGTTAGTGAAAAGTGAACTTCAATGTAATGTCAATTTTTTTACACTAAAAACAGCGGGAAAGGTAACTTTTGGATAGTAAGGAAAATTTATCAATATTTGGCCATTGGTTCTCTTACGTTATGTTCAGATCAATCATGATGGGAAATCTATTAAAACTTTGATCGTTCTTAGGGATGTTACCAACAGTAAATGAAAATCAACACCACTGATATTATCAAAGTACAGTGAAAACCAAAGAAATGTCTTCCCTCAGTCTTGTCAATGAGAAGTCAGGATTATCTGACCATCCCCCCTCCCTTTTCTATTTTGTTCTTATTGAGTAGTTAAAATCTGGCCTTCTATTCATTCATCATCATCATAAGCCTCCTATTCCTTATCATCCTCACCAGAGGAGAATGGAAAGGAAGCTACCTATATTGATCACAAATTATACTGTACACAGTCAATTTCTCTTAGCTCCCAAGTGTACTATCGTTAATAAAGAGATGCTTTTTCTTGCATACAAAGGAGAAAACTGAGTGTAAGAGAAATAAACGAATTGTCTAGAGCTTGAGACACTTTAGTGTCTTACCTTTTGGTCTTAACATTTCATGATTCTTTGATGGCTGCTCATTATATATATAACCAGTAGGCATTCTCCTCTTTGTTCCTGTTCATACAATGTTCTTACCTAACCTTTCATCTGAATACATGCTGATCTCCTGTCATAAAGAATATCTTCTGCTCATTTCCACTTACTCCACATGGATTCAACTTCTAAGGTTTCTCGAGGTTCTTGCCTCTTCCTTGAAGTCTTCCTCTATCCACCAGTTCTCTGACCTCTAACTTAGAGTTAGGGACACATGGCTTGACAATGAACCACTTTGGATTGCTACTTTAGTTAACCAACTTGACTGTCTCCACAACTTTTGGACACCAGGGACCATAACTTCTGCCCCTGCAACTTCCTCCCTATCTTGCTGATTATAAGCAATCATATATATATATATATATATATGATTAAAAAAGACTCAAAGCTTTAAATTATTCTCAGAATTATCCTATTTCTTTCTATGATATGTAGAAGTCATTCTAATCTGTCTGTAGCCTAATCTCAGGTTTTATTTCTAGACTGTCCATCTGTCTCCAGGTCCAACACAATTTTCCTAGAATAGTGCATGTCATTTTATATTTTGTGATTTTTCATATGGTGTTCCTTCTAATTTTTTTAAGATTTTATGTATGTATTTATTTGAGAGAGGATGAGAGAAAGAGGAGAGATTGAGAGAGCGAGCCAGAGGAGGGGCAGAGGGAGAAGTAGACTCCCCCCGGAGCAGGGAGTCTGATGTGGGGCTCCATCCCAGGACTCTGGGATCACGACTTGAGTCGAAGGCAGATGCTTAACCAATTGGGCCACCCAGGTGCCCGGTGTTCCTTCTACTTTCAACATTACTTTTCTCCATCATCTCCCTGGAAAGTTCTTATTCATCCTTTAAGATTGCAGGCCATATTGAAATGACTATGATTTCTTCTCCTTTCCCATTGGTGCAGCTGCTCTATGGCTGAGTAGGAGCTACCACAACATAATACTTCAAAGGTGGACCTTCACTGCAAGCAGCCAGAGACCCTAGTTCCATTCCCCTTGTGGCTGTAGGCCTGGCAGACAACCCAGATATATGTCAATTAGCCCATGGCATTTCCTGGTCACAAGAACTGGTGAAAGAGTAAGCAGTAACCTTAGGTGGTCCAGCTAGATTAACCATTGCATTTTTATTCAGTAGTTGGGGGAGAAGCATCTCTTGAGGTAGATGGCATGGCAGGGGGGTAAAGTGATATGAGAGGTGGCACTGATGGGGCCACTTTCAAGCTTGAGAGAAGCGAGCCTGAGGATAAAGTGCCACATGGAAGACACCAGATCTGAGAAATTCACAGAGAGATGGCCATGTAGCTTTGATTTCTAGCCCCGAATTCCTCTCTACCTCTGGGTGTTTTCAGCTACTTGAGCCAATACATTTTCCTTAATTGCTTAAGCCTAATTGAGCTACGTTTTCCATTACTTGTAATTGAAAGTGTCTTAAACAAAAGTCCAGATAAAATTGAACTTCCTTTGTAACGCCTTCCTAAATCCCTATAGGCAGGTCAGCTTACTGACCCTTTCTTTTTTTTCCCCCCCAAAATTTTACTTATACAGCAATCATACCATTGAAAGTGTTGAGTTGTAATGAACTGTTTTATTATCTGTTTCCCCAGTATCCTATGAACTCAATAAGGACAGAGACTAGATCCTATTCAGCATTTTATCCTTAGAGCCTTACACATTGCCTGGTTTTCTGAGAAGCCGTCAATATATAAATGAATGAATCTTTGGCTCCTTTACCCTATTTCTTATTTTGGCCCCTGACAAGAACCAATGTGTTCAATAGATGGGGAAAGTTAGAGTTTAAGTAAAGAGTCTGAATTGGTGTAATACAGTGTGCAGTAGTTCAACCTACTAATCACAGGGTTATTAGCCTTTGCACCAAGTAACCTTTCTACCAATTCCATTATGCTCAATTTCCTTTTGAAATTACTTTCAGCTTCTGCAGAACAGCCTGCTTTTACTCTCATTCATTCATTTATTAAGCAAGTATTTATCATATGCCAACCTTGTGTTAGTCACTGGTCTGGGGATACGACAGTGAACAATATTCTTTCCCTTACATCCTAGCAGGGGGAGTCAAATTATAACCAAAATGTATAAGTAAAATACAGAGTATGTTCGATGGTGAGAAGTCCTATGAAGAAAAAGCAAGGAAATAGGTCAGGGAGTGCCAGAGATGGTCGGAACACAATTTGAAATAGAATGACAGGGATAGCCTCACGGAGACGGTGACAACTGGAACAGGTGAGGGAGATATGTGCACATCTTAGAAAAAAGTGTTCAGGGAGAAGAAACGTAAGTGCAAAGACTCTGATGTGAACGCACGTGGCGTGTGAGAGGGAAACCCAGGAGGCCAGGGATGTTGGAGCAAAATACGTGAGGAGGGGAGAACAAGACAGGCAGGGGATGAGAGTATCTGAGAAATAATGCAGACTGGTAAGCCACCGAACTTGTCAGACTTTGGCTTTTTAATCGGAGAAAATTGAGAAGCTTCTGGAAGGACAATGGTCTCTCTGTTAAGGGCAGGAAGGCATAGCCATGTTAATTATGCTGGGGCTAAGAAGAGCAGCTGCTTCGTTCCACATAGGGAGGCTTTATTTAATTAGTACTTGAGTCTCATATCAAGTTGTTCTGTTTTGTTCTAACAAAGCCCAATGTATTTAATTCTTATTAAATATTGCAGCTAACATGTCAGTCACATACTTTTTAAAATAAGGGTGGTGGCATATAAGTGGAAATGGAATATACAGAGTTTCAAATTATGTGTGACTTGGTAGAGGGATTAGAAGCTGTCTTTTAAGATATGAAGTGTCTAATGTTTCCCTTTGTTTTTCCTGAGAGAGGACTCCATAATAGAATCACTTTTTTTTTTTTTTTAATTTCCTCCTCTTGGAGACCTGCTGCCTGTGATTGATAGCTATTAAATTAGGTTTTACCTCCCCAGTTTGGTCTAGATTAAATACATTTATAGCACAGCAAGCCACTGAGAGACAAAGGAACAAGTGGCAATTACTTTGTCTATTTTGGTCTTCTTCATAGTTAACCATCATTTAAACATACAAAGGAAAAACGTTTGAAGCTAGGAAAGAAGGAAACTGAACAAAGTGCGTGGAACATTAAACACATTGAAAGCTGCCCAAATTTACAAATATAAGCTAGCACACACACACATTTCTTAAAAGAACTGATTTCAAATGCAGAAGCAAAGAAGTACTCCTATGGAATATATAGGTTCACTGAGAGTGGTTTATACTATAGTACCATTTCCCACCATGACAGGGGAGTATCTGTCAGTCATATTTGAGTAGAACTGAATTTGAGAAGAATTCCACTTGTCTAGTATATTCAGGCAGGGAACAGAATCGCATGTTCCTTAAACAGGGATGCTAATATTATTACTCTGAAATGAGTAGGGTCAAAGTCATGCTAATAGGAGGAAGATGTTTTCCCCATGTGAAATTGTGTTCCTTTAGAAAAAAAAAAAAAAAGAATCCTATTTGCTGCAGCAAAGTATATTTGCCTTTGGTGTTTTACAAGGAAACTAAGGGCAGTCTCTACTCTTTGAAAGTCTGAACTGAAACTGTAGTACCCCATCATCATTGTCTCCCTCAAGAGATTAAGCTCCCAAATCCCTCTCACCCTGTGAAGGCAGCAAAGTCTGGAGGCAGGGACGCCATGTTTTTCATGTTGCCCAAACATTAGGGAAAAACTTGCAAAGCACAAGAAAGGTGAGAGATTGAAGGGCTACATTTCCAACACATGGTAGAATTTCCAGAAAGATAGCAGGAAGGAGGGAACACCAGAAACGGGGCTTGAAAAGAGATTGTGAAAAGATAAGAGAAAAACAAAAAAGAGAGAAACTCCATGGAGGATAATCTCTAAAGGTCTGAAATATGTGATTTTCTTCCTAGTATTGTGGTATTAAGGAACAAGTTAAATATGGTAGCATTTCCAAGTCTTTCTCCTCCATTCTGTTTTGAAAGGAAGTCAGAGAAGAGCTCAGGAGCTCCCAGAGGGAATCAATTTGAGCTGAATCTGGTTGGAAGGTCACTCTGACCCATCTCATGTGACCAGCAATAGGAGAGGACGCTCCAGAACAGCGAAGTATCGCCCTAGCATGAGAGGTCATAAAACAGTTTCCTGAGTTTTCTTCTTTCTGTGGGGAAGAAAGTAGGGCCTTAGCACACCTATTCATAGGCAATAGTAAGGCCATATAGAACAATACAGAATTCACTTTTACAGTAGCTCATGGGCCACCGGTTTGAGTTGAAGCCATTGGGCCAGGGCACACACTTCTGAGATTGCCCAGAAATCTGTTTCTTAGTGTGACTTAAGGTAGACATTATGGCAGCTGAACAGAAGTGAATGTTTAAAGGGAAGTAGAGGCAGGAACCAACCCTCTTTAATTGTAGAGTTACCTATGCTTTCTGGGTCTCCTTACGGAAACTCAAAGAATAGAACAAAAGAATAACCCTAAAAAGCAGTAATGAGAATATGTTTCTAGCCTCGGTTTCTTTACATGGATGATTGTTATGTTTGAAACTGTGAAGGGTCTGTAATGTGATCTTTACAAATATACATATATGTACACACACACACACACACACACACACACACACACACACACACACACTAGCAGGAACATAAGACTTCTGATCAGTGACCGGAGTGTTCATTTACTCACAGAGCAGCTTGCATGAGTTCTTCATGCCCAATGTGATGTTGTGAGAGCCAGATGTGCCCTGTGCATACAATGGGGTTTGTACCATAGAAAAGGAACCCTGGAATTATGAAATTTGGACCTTACACAGGGTGGCTTTCTCATATGTCCCTCTGCCCTTCTGAAGAGAGCAAAAGGGACATTTGCTCTGGATGTAAAAACTCATATTTGGGGAAAGATGGGGCAGGGTCTCTACACCAACATCCTGGGATGCAATCAATGATCTCCAGGGGAGATTGCTGGAGTTTCTCTCTAAGATCTCTACCCTGAGGGTTGCTACTCAATCCTTTAACCCAAGGGCCAGCGTTCTCTGCTCAGAAAGCTTCAACCATCAGAAACATGAAACTATTCATGGTGAGCTGTTTCTCCCCCAGAGCAGGAATAGTATGAATTCTTTTCTTCAGAGTATAGTTTGAAGCTAGAATGAGACTGGATGTATGACGCAAAGGGAAACGAGGGTAAGTCAGGAGAGAGAGCAAGTCAGTGCTCACTTCCCTCAGCTCCTGGGAGGAGTGGCAGGGAGTTTTCACTTGCACTCCATAGCGCACTAGTCCCAGAATCTGAATCCAGGCTGATGCATCTTTCTGCTGCAATTGTCATTCCACCATAGTTTGCCTCTTTTCCATAGTACAATGGAACAGAAACTTATTCACAATCACATTCCCACCTGCAGCACCGAGCACAGTATCTGGAATGTGAAATGTGTTGAAAAATTATTGATCCAGTGTATTATCTCCTCTCATCCCAAGCAATAGCTTCCTAGACAGTTTCCTACAGCATATTCCTGATATCCAGGGTGTAACATATACACAAAGGCAATGGTGGTGGTGATGATGATGATGATGATGATGATGATTTTGGTGGAAGAAAAGAAGAGTATAACTAGATGGTTATATTGAGTCAAAGAGGCCTAAATTTAATACCATTTTTATCAAGTTTTAACTTTATTAAGTTATTTGATTTTAGCATCCTGTGTTTGCTTACCTATATAGTAGAAATAATGACAATATCTATTATACCTAATAAAATAATATCTGGAAATAACTAAATACAACTATCTATGCACAGTTCTTAGCATAGGATCTAGCACTTAGCAGGGTTCAAAAATAATTAGCTATTGTTATTTACCATGACTGTTTTTTTTTTTTTTTTTTTTTTTTTAAGAAGGAGATAAAGCATAGGAGGACAAGCAAAGCAAAGGAAGGAAAAAAAATGAACTTTTTGATTTTATTCTATTTGGCTTTCCTTCCTGCCAAGTCACTGTTTTAACCAATCCAAGAAGAGATGGGATGTGCAGAAGAGATTTGGGGAAAACTTATGACACCAGATCCCCCAAATGAATCTCAGTACCTGCAGAAATTGCACTGCCTAGCTGTTAGATTTGGGCAGAGAAGCTTGGATAATTACAAAAGAGCTGTAACTTTGATTTTCCTTCTGCATTGGCAGAGAGGTCATTCCAACGTCAAAAATCATTTCAAGCAAAGAGATTTCAGTTGTAGCTTTGACATAGCGCAGAAGCTGGGTCAGAGCTGCCACTAGTGTTGTAGCGTCACTTTTGTCTATTTGTAAGAGCTGCCCTGTGTGACCTCAAGAAGCAGACAGACACTGTATACCTAATTGTCAATTCCGGTGCATTGCCCCGAGTTCTCCCGAAAGAAACCTACCAAAATATTGTCATAATTGAGGAACACATTGCACTGGATATCTGGGGATTTTGTTTTTCAATTCCACCGTGAAAATGAAATCAAAAGGGCCAATGTATCTTATTTAAATCTCTCTTGGATCCCTACATTTCTCCCCTTTCCCTACTTGTCACTATTCTACTTCCCTCCAATTTTAGGCATCATCATCGTGTTCCCGAATTGCCAGAAGAACTGCATAAAGATTTTCCCCTTTATGGTCTTGTTCTAGTCCGTGCCTCCAGTAGGTCTGTTCTCCACAGGAATCTGTGTAGCATGTACATCAGACAACGTCAATATCTTATTGAAAAGCCTTCCATATCCTCCCATTAGGGAGGTCCAAAATCCTTAATATGCCTTGGGAGATCTTCCAGGTCCTGGACTGGTTTCTCTTTAGTATCTTTTACTCTTCCCTGAGATTCCACCATATAACTATCCACACATCTTTCATCCTTCATCATTTCCCCTCTGGAATACACAATCCCCTTTAAGTGAAATGACTGCCATTCAACATTAAGAATTTAACTTAGAGCTTGTGTGTCTTCTTCTCTGAGAAGACATTCTTCATTCTAGACCAATGTAGGACCTTCCCAAACCACCACCTCTTCTGGTAGAATCCATATCCCCTTTGTCATATTGCCCTTTACATGACATCACTTATACAGCATCTGTGGTCTTCAGTAGACTGTGTAACAGTATCAATTCTTTGCACCTAACTTCCCCTCTACTTAATCAGAAGTATCATTTTGCTACAGGTAAGATCAGAAGGAATGAAAAGAAATACGACATAGGTTTAGCTTTTGGCTTCACAATTCGAAGCTCATAGCCTGAACATAATCATAAAACCCAAGCCCTTGAAACTACAGAAAGGGACTTTTTCAATTCTAAAATTTCTCTAGTCTACTTTTACAATAGTGTTTTATTATAAGTCATAGGTTAGACGGACATATAACAGGATTTATTTAAGGGAAGGTTCCAAATCCAAAAGAGGAATTAGAGAGCTTTCTGCTACCAAAAGAGAAAGATAAGTGGGAGAGAGATGGAAGGTTAAATGTTCACCCTTCCCTCTTGGGGGTGATGCTGCAAGTGAGAACAAAGTAAGTTCACTTATCTGAGATGTAGTTTCTAAATTTTCATTTTGCTCTATTTATAGAAACTGTGTCGCTATGGCTCATTTTTGTGTATGTAATACTGTGTCCAGCACACACACACACACACACACACACACACACACACACACACACACACGGTGCCCTGTAAACATTTGTTGAATGAAAAAGTAGATGAGTCATGCTAATCAGGAAAGAGCAATTTAGGGATTACTTCTAACATGGTTCCTTGATTGTTTCCCACAGTTACTCCTTTGGCCCCTCCCGTTTCTGCATGCCAAGTCCAGGTCACATTCTTCAACCTAACTGACTTTTTTTTTTTTTAATTTCACAGAGTTGTTGATGTCAGAGATGATGTGTGTTCACTAACATCCGCAGAGAGAAAACCACCCAAATAGCATTGGCACTACATGGGAATATACAGCATCCCATATGTGAGCCATGTGATTCAGGAGATTTCTCTTTGCATTCAGTGATGAAAGGTAAAGGGATGGAAGACAGGTACAGGGACGTGGAAAGCCACACTTATGTTTTCACCACTAAGTGGACAGGTTCTCTATATTTGGACTCCCTAATCTATTATAATACATATTTAGTAAAAGTACTGAACGAAGTTTCTTTCTTTAGAACCATCTTCTAACATTTCTACTAAATACTTACCTAAGATTCTTAAAATTTAGGACAGAGGCATATTCAAGCACTAAAAGAGAACTTTAGGATATTACACAAAGTTCTTCATGTCTCCTCTGATGTATCATTTTAAATTAGTAAACATTAATCAAATGTTTTCCAGATAGGATATGCACAACACTATATGTTGGGAGACAGATAGATGAGATGTCCTGGTAGAACGAATCCTGCCCCAAAATATGCATACACTAGTTCATTTTTATTTTCTCATGACTCCTCATGAATCCCCTGCCCCTCACAACAAAGTTCTTTTTGTAAAACACACAGCAGAAGAAATCTACTGAGATGAAACAGATTCATAATAAAAGGATGAAGGAAGGGGATATTGGAGGTGAGGTGTGAAAACCCAAGAAGGCTGAAGGAAACAGAATGATCCTCAACAATCTATTTTTGCTTGACCTTTGAAAGACCTGGCTGCATCTAGTCTTTTCTCCATCTTGGCCTAACCCTTTTAAATTATTAATGAAATAAAATTATTAGGCATAAAATACTACCTTTCTCTAGGATAACTTAAAGTTCAATATTACAGAATTAACACACAGCTAATTTTCCCAAATGATCTTTTCTCAAGCACTTTCCATTAAATATTTTGACTTGTCAAGAGACAACGAAAACTATCTGTGATACTGACACTACAATCTTTTTTCTTGACATGAGTTAGAAAACATTAAAACTTAACTCCCCCTCATCTTTTTACACTTCATAGTTGAAGTGAAATATTTAAGTGTGTATGTAAATTAAGTGAGAAGAATTAAAAGTAAAAGTAATATTTAAAGAATGAATTATGAATGAATAAAATAAACTTTTGGAAGATTTTTCTGTATATTCAGATTATATATATTACATAAAATTTATATATATTATATTTGATATTATGTATCATTAACCTTTACTATAATTCTTTTAGAAGTTATAGTGATGTAAATTATTTTAAAAGAAAAGAAATTCTTCAGAGTTTCAAACATGTTTGCTTCCAATGTTATATCACATGCTAACATATATTATAAAGCAATGTGTAGGAATATTATTCAACAATAAAAGGGAACAAAATATTAATATGTGCTATAGCATGTATTAACCTCAAAAACATCATGCTAAGTAAAATAAATAGGCACAAAAGATAATGTATTGTGTGTTCCAATTTCTATGAAATCTCTAAAAAAGGCAAAGACATAGAGTCAGAAAGTATTATAGTGATGGTCAATGTACATGGGTGGAGATAAGAGAGATTGCAAACTGATAGTAGGGATCTTCTGGGCATGATGGAAACATTCTAAAATTAGATGGTTGCAATGTTTGCATACCTCTTCAATTTCATGAAATCATTGAATTGTATACTTAAAATAAGTTATCTTTATAATTTGTAAATTGCACTTTAATAAAGTTATTTTTTTAAAAATCTGTGCATTCACTCTTGGGTGAAGTGTTCAAATATTTAGACTACCCAGAACAAAGAAAAGTATAAAATAACAGGATTATAGAAGTCTGGAAACACTCATTTTTTGTGTTGTTATCCCTTTGGAACACACCTTCGTTTTACTTATTCGCCTGAATTTCCTATGAATATTTAAACATGTAACTCCCTGTGGTTAACATGGGGAAAAACATATCCTTTGATGAAGAGAAAAAATTAACACTAAATATGCTGTAAGGCATGAATTGGGTTTATTTTCTGTAAAATCCAAACTATTTTTTAAGAAACATTTTAATTAAGCATGAGACTTGAAATCAAATCACATCCTCAACACCCTTCACAGTAATCACTACCTTTCTGTTCTCACAAAATGCATCTAATTCAGTCTGAGGGCAAGACCGACTCTTTTTGTGCAGGGCATAGTGTTTTCCTAAACTGGGGATGAAATTTCCAATACATGACTAAAATAGGCTCTGATTTTTTAGAACATGCTGGTACAGTAGGAGCCTGAACAAGAAAAGTGAGCCTCAGTATGGGGGCTTTAGGTTGGGATAGGTATGTACATGAGGAAACTGGAGGTAAAGGTATAATCTATTTTCTTTGGGAACAGTTGCACTTAGCATTTACTTATTTAACAAATATTTATGGAGCATCTACCATGGGCCAAGCAATGTTTTAGGCACTTGGGATAAAACTGAAAAAAAAAAAATCCAATTCTAAGATTTTAATTTTCAACCCATTATTTCCAAGCCTTCAGTCAAGTAATGATTTATGGTTTTTTAAATGGTGTTATAGATAATTTAAAAAGGAATGGTGCCTTGTCTTGGAAAGGCTAATGAAGCAAAGTACCACCTTCCTTACACTGTGCCTCCTCTATGATCAGCTCAGAAGTAGAGGGAACTATATAAAGTGATCACAATAGTCAGGGCTTTTAGGGGATTCGTTGTGGGGTAACAAGCTTCATTTTTAGCTCAGGCCTAAGCTTCGAATGAGGGTAACTCAGAGTGGTCTGAGTGAGAAGAATGGCTCCCAAATCTGGGGTTCATAAAACCACCTGCAGGCTCATTAAAGTAAAGATCCTCAGTCCCAGAAATCCAGAGGCATGTGGTTAGAGAAATATCACTTTAGGATTACAAGGAACTAGAAGAAATTGACTCCACTAGGAGTGGATGGGAGCTAGATCTTCACATTATTTATTTGTACAAATATATATATGTATATGTATATATATATATATTTTATATATATATTTATATTTTAAATTTATATAAATTATATAAATACACACACACACACACACATATTGTCGAGGTACAGCTGAAACAGGAGAGGATTTTCAAGGAAGAGTCAGCCTGTCTCCTCTTTCAAGGTTGTTCAGGAAACTTACTGCCAGACACAAACTGGTAGTTCACATGAATTCTCCTTCTAATACAAGCATAAAATGAACGAAGGCATTGGGAAGGACTGACTGTGGTCTTTTTTCCCAGGGAAAATTGGACAACATGCTTGAGCAGTAATGGATGTGATAACCCAGAAGGAGAAACCAGCATTGGGAAGTGTCTGAGACGGCTTTTATATAGGCAGAGGTCAGACAAATGGATGGCAAATAAAACTATTGTTACAAGCAAAGAGCTATCTCTCTTATTTTCTCATGCTGTTAGCTCTGAATCAGAGAAGTACATTATATTGTCATTTTTTTAAAAGATTTTATTTATTTATTTGACAAAGAGAAACACAGCGAGAGAGGGAACACAAGCAGGGGGAGTGGGAGAGGGAGAAGCAGGCTTCCTGCCGAGCAGGGAGCCCGATATGGGGCTCGATCCCAGGACCTGGGACCATGACCTGAGCCGAAGGCAGACGCTTAACGACTGAGCCACCCAGGCGCCCCTATACTGTCATTTTTAAAGGAGACCCACTGAAGGGTTCTGGTTTTATTTGTATACTTTCCCTTTGAAATGTAATATCCTGCTTGGCAGCAACATTATGGTCCAGTGGGGACATCAAGCCACCGTGACATTGATGGGAAGCCACAGTTGGAGGAGCCATAAAAGTCAACTGAAATAAAAGAAAAGTTGATATTTTTCCATAACTTCCGTGTCTCTTGGCCAGCATTAAAATCAGCCTGCAGCCTCAAAAGTCACCACACCTAATATGAAAGGATGAAGCCCACAGTCATGCTTGGTGGTCGGAGGAAGCTCTCATGGTCTCCACAATAGTTGTTAGATTACAAATGGGATCCCCATAGAAATAATTCAAATTGACAACATCTAGGTACCATTTACGGTGGTAGGCTTGCTGGCTAATCCACCAAGCTGAAAGGCAGAAATGGTAGGAAATAAGATGCATATTTTTGAGTATAAATTTAAGCTCAGCTAAGTCTCTAAAACAAGGAGAGGAGACTAGAATCATCTCTAAGATCTCCTTTAATTTGGGTCCTTTATGACTCCAGAAGTTTATTTGCTTAATCCCCAAACTGAAAAGTAAAATATTTTAAAACGCGTATCTCTTATTATTTGAGCATCCATTCTCACCAAAAAAATGCTTTTAACTATTCCAGCCCAGCTACCTCCAAAGTAACATTAATTAAGCCTTTTTAGCTCCAGTCTTTCCTTCAATCCAGTATGCACTCAGCATCCGTTATCAGAAACTGTTAGGATAAGAAAGGAACTTCCATTTCAAGAAGAGTCTCCACTGACAAAATCATCATTCCCGATAGGCCTGAAACAGTTCAGTATCACTGACAAACCTAAGGCAGTATCTTGCACATAAATGTTCTCAGTAAGTATTCGTAGAATTAATGTGCTTTTGTCCTATGCATTTTTATCGGTTTGCTTTTTAAATTTTAGTCCAATTTATTTCCCTGTTGACATATCTTTTATCCTAAGAAACTGAAATTAAAATGACTCCATAGTAGTCTATTAAGGCATCATGTTACATAATTACCAGCATATATTTTAATGATTTGAACAAATATTTCAAAGTGATAAAGCCTCTTATGAATGGCTTTTCTTCAAGGGGGAGGTAAACAGAAGAGCTTGATGGAGGGAAGGTTATGAGCAATATTCTGTTATGAGAAAGGAAGAGATGAGCACAATATGAGGGAGGCTATACACTTTCTGGGGATATGTACCCACTATCAACATAGTGCAGTGATGTTGAAGAGAGTGAAGATGCTTCAGTCAAATCAATCTACTCAAGATTAATTCTATAGCTAATAACTCCCGGTAATTTTCTGACTCTCCCTCAAATGGATGTCAGCATCCTTCCACCATCACTTATGAAAGATATACTATGTGCCAGATATTTTTCTTTATCTATTCTTAAAATAGCATGTGAGGGTTAAAGGCATTATAGATGATAACAGGAGACTAATAGGTGAGAAATCAGAGTCTCAGAGAGGCTCCGTAATATCCCGAAGTTCACATAGGCAGTTAAGTGGCTGACCTAGGATTCAAAACCTCAGGCTGAGTAAATCCAGCTCTTTACACTCTACTCTGCTGCTTCTAAATTGGATCATGAAATATAAGTGTGGAGTCAAAGATAAAAATAGTCACACTATTCCAAATAGATTCAAAGACTTTCAAAAGAAAGGCACTGATTTAAGATATTATTTACAGATGAAAGTCAAACAAAGCACCTAAGCAATGTAAAAAATAGAATGCAATGTGCTTCTCATATGCATTTCTTGCAAGAACAACCTCATTAGATATAAAGAAATATGAGCGATGAGGCAGATTGTTGTCAACTAGCCACGAGCATTTCTCCGTTAAAATATACCGAATTAAAGAACAGAGGAGCAGGGCCAGGATACCTGATATATTCAAATGAAAGAAGGATAAAGAATATAGAACTGAGTGTAAGAAGATGCAGAGGAATAGCAAAAAGGATCATGAAAAATTCAGGGAAAAGTTAAGAGTCTGCAGAACCAAAGGAAATTCTAAACAAACACAAGAAAGTTCCAGTTCAGAACATTCCAATCATTAAAAAGTAAAATCAGGAACACATTATAAATACAAAAAAGGACATGGACAAAATACTGATCTTTATAACCACAAAGTGTCATCCACAATTCTTTGGTTTGCTTTGATTTTTATTTCTTCCAGAGTGGATGTTATGAATGTATACCTACTATATGACAACAATGAAATGCATTTGTAAAATATCAGTAAATGATATTTGGACACATATAAGTTCAAAACTGGTCACCAAAGGTAACTTTTTTATAGATTGTGTGCTGTATGTATCTCAGATACCATCCAGATAAGAGTGACTATTAACAACAGAGAGATCTAGAACAGTAATTAACACTAAAATGTTGCAGAATGGAAATGTTTGAGAAAATACAGAGGGAAGCTCCAAAAAGGGGTCAGATCTCAAGATAGATTAATACACTGTATGAACATACAGTCATTTGATTAAAATGATTAAAGACTGAACTATAAGCTTCTAGGACAGATTAGTGCCCACAAACCACCATTTTCCACATGCAATGAGAAACACAGGTGGGGAAGCCTATAGACAAAAAAGAAAAAAAAATGAGACTTCTGTTTGAAGTCTTGATCATATTGTTTGGTACAGTGCACTAAAACCACAACAATTAGTCATTTAATAAAACGCAATTGATAAATGTGTCGGGTACTGAGGACACCATGAATAAAGGCCTTGTATCTGCCATATTGTTTTTGTAATCTTGTTGGGGAATAGAGATATAATATTAAAACATTCAAAGTGCCATATATATAAAATCTTATAGGAAGCACAGACATCTGGAGGCAGGGACACTGTCTTCAATTTCTATTGGAGAAAACAACATTAAGAAGGCATTATGCCTGGGGTGCCCTGGCAGCTCAGTTGCCTAGCTCAGTCGTTAGGCATCTGCCTTCGGCTCAGGTCATGATCTCAGGGTCCTGGGATCGAGCCCCGCATTGGGCTCCCTGCTCTGCGGGAAGCCTGCTTCTCCCTCTCCCACTGCCCCTGCTTGTGTTCCCTCTCTCACTGTGTCTCTGTCAAATAAATAAATAAAATCTTAAAAAAAAAAAGAAGGCATTATGCCCTGTAAGATCTCATAACTCTAAGCAAAGTCAGGAAAACTCTAGATTAGGTTCAATGAATAATCACAGCCATTTCTCCCAAGAGCAGCAAAAGTTCCCAATAAAACTTAGTCTAAGTTATGGTCATTCCTTGACCATAAGAAGCATCTGAATTTAGCAAAACATAATGGTACCTGCAAAGCACTTAAATCAGAATTGATTTCCACATATATTGATTTTGGGGAAGATACACACTGCAAATGTGTAACAGAAGTTATGATGTTTAACAGTCTTAAAGAATGCATCTATTCACAAGCACAAAACAAGGAGATATAATTTTATCGAATCTTCACTATCACTATTCAAATTAGTCAGCTGGGAAAAAAGCCCAGTACCAACGGTAAAACAATGGACCTTTCTGTATTGTGCTTACAAATGCTGCTCAAGAAATGGAAAATCACAAGTTAAACATGAAGTTCTTGGAGAAAAGAATTTAGGAAGGCAAATGGATGTGTAATCAATAGCTCCGTCGATGTCTACCAGCAACCTTGAAAAAGCAAACAAGTGAAAAACCCCAAGATCAAAGCAAAGCATTTAAGGATGGCATTCCACAAATAGAAGGTTACATGGGCCAGATCAAATAATTGAACCACAGTCATAATCAGGGTAATTTTTTTCTTTCACTAGGGAAATTTTCATTCTATTCCAAACTGATGGCTCTTGACCCATGCCTAAGTTTCAGGTCTAAATTCTAGAACAATTCTGGACTCTCTGAAAAGGAGGTAGTGGAATCTCTAGATCAATAGCTCCAAGGCTTAGCAATCTCTAAATTTTACTGTCATCTCAAATTTAACCTTTGTGTGGGAGATTAACTTATTGATCCCAGCTCTTCATTCCCCTAATAATAAAATTATACGTCCATATATTGCCTGATGAAGGGGGGATAGAATTCACTATATGATGCCATATGATTGTGCTTTGGTCAATAGGATATTAGAAGACTTGATGTAAGCTAAAGCTTGAAATGTGCATATATAATTAAGCCCTCTCTGTTATTATTTAGAGCTCTGGAGCCTGGACTCCAGAACAAAAGTCCATGGAACATATCTTAGTCGAATCGCCACCCTTTAGCTAATAAGCCTAGCTGACCCATGACACGAGAGATATTGGTGAGCTATCTTAGATCGGACAAAATGAGTGTGCTAATAAATGCTCTTATGAGCATTGTATTGCAGAGTCATTTCTCAGCATTATTGTGGTAATAGCTGACTGATACACACGCCTCTGAGTGCTAGTAATTGTTATTTTAATTACCTTGCTCTTTTTAATCGTCTAGTCTTCCATCCTATCTCCAACAACCAGGTTAATGCCCTACTATACACAATTTCCTTTCTAATCTGAGTCCCTTTAGTTGGATTTTTTTCTATTAGCTGTCACACTCTCCTGATATTCTGCTAGCTGAAATCTACCATCTACCTGCTTCCATATATAAAAGTCATCAAATGCTTTACATATGATACAGATAAATAAATAGTTATTAACACTGTGATTTATTAAGAAGCAATTATAGGTGAAGAACATTTACATACATGTTTGAATTAATTCTGCAAAATTTCAAAAAATGTTGCAAGGCAGATTTTATTACTGTCATTTTCTGGGTTCAATTCATTCATTCTTTATACTGTCTATATTCATAGCGCTCAGCTCAGAAAAGGTAAGTAACCTGCTTGAGATATTCCAGACAGTAAATGCTAGAGCCAGGAATCAAACCCAACTGTTGCTCTATAGGCTCTCCCATATCAAATATTTAAAATGGAGAGATCATGAAATTTTGAAGTAATGAGAGAGATGTCAATGTTACAACTGAATTGTTTCCAAGAGATAAAAATTATTTATGTGTAGACCTAGGAATATTGATAAAAATTTCTTAGCTCACCTAAATGATAGTATGCACGTGTCACTTGGCAAGTATGGTCAGAGAAGCGAGGATAGGTTGGTTAAAGTGATGCAATTACTTTAAAAAGTAATATTATTAATTGCAGTTATTTTAAGAAAAAAATAATGGTGAAGTCTTAGTGTTTGTACATTTTCCTACTGGGAGATGGCCTTGGCTCTGCTCCTAAGGGAAAGACCAGCATAAGTCCGAACTTAAGAGTTCAACACTTGGCTCTGGGACCAGATAGAGATGATTTTAAAATCTGAATTGAACTTTTTCTAGCTTGATAAAGTTATAGATATATATGTTTTTGTTGCTGTTGTTGCTGTTATTGCTTTTTTAAGTAGGCTCCATACCCAGTGTGAAGCACAATGTGGGGCATGAACCCACGGACCCTGAGATCAAGACCTAAGCTGAGATCAACAGTCAGAAACTTAACTGACTGAGCCACCCAGGACCGAATTACTTATATTCTTGAAACCTCGAATTCCTCATCTATAAAATGGGGCTAAGAGAAGTAACTACCTCATAGAGTTCTTGAAGGAATTAAATAAAAAGTGTCTTATAAAATAATTTAGCACTGTATCCAGGATAGACACATTGTGGCTACCTGAAAATATATGCACTGAACTTCCAATAACACCATTGAGAATGGAAATTGCTCTTTTCTAAAGGAGAATGGGCCTTTCTGAGGTGAGAGAAAGAAAACACGCACATAAAAGGGGAGAAGGAAAGAGAAAGCCCAAGAAATTTCAACTGTTTCGGTAGCTGATGTGGAAAAATGTAAACCAGGGCATGATGGAGAATATGAGGATACGCAAGTAAAGGTACAAGGGGACATAGAAGGTGAAGGGCTTGGAAAGGTCTGGACTACATTTCACATAAACAATTAGATGCCATTCTAGTCAGTGGGACCAGGAATGCCATTGTTTAAAGGTGAACAGAAGTAATTTCAAATGCAGCTACTTCCACTTTGTACTAGTGAGATTAATCCATGTTTTAAGCTGCTGTGTTCACCTCTTCATTGTGTATCAGTTGAGTCTAATTGGGCTTGATTGGAATCATGGGAAGCCACTAATTAAAATGATTAACAATATCAATAACAGCGAAGGGAATAGAAAAAGAAGCCTCTTATTTTTAATGGACTGAACACTGATTCTTGCTGGCTGAATGAATAGAAGTTAATTGAGGAGTGACACTGGATGGCAAATTCCTAAAATGTCTATTTTCATGCTCTTAATAAAGGGCACATTTTCTAGTAGCCAGGAGCTATACCCAAATCACAAATACGGACAAGATTTTTTTTCTCCCCCACTAGCCGAATTAAAACCAATTCCTAACCTCAGATGTTTGCAGGCACCTTGTTAATAAGAAGGTCTTCTACTAGAAGCTGTGCTTAACACTGGTTATATTTCAGCTTTGCCATTGACCTTTAAGTTACTCTAATCTGCTTTTATTTACAAATGTAATTTCTGCAAATAGAGGTTCTGAAGAGAACAGGTTTTAGACACAATAGCAGGATATAATCCAGGCTCAAGCAGAAACAGGAAATGCATGCACTTTGAGCATGTTCTTACTATTTATTTTGACAATGCTGGAGTTGCTTATTTCTGAAACACAAGTGAAACCATTTGGACAGCAGATTTCTTCACTTAAAATGTCTACCTTCTAGCTCAAAGAGAGTTTATTTCTTCATTATTGATGCCCAACCCAACCCTTTCTTGGGGTAGATTGACTCAATGTCATGAAAATCGTATGTATCTAGATTGACTCAATGTCATGAAAATCGTATGTATCTATGTTTGGATGGTCTTGCTGGCTGCTAAGGACAAGATATACATAGTCAAAGACTGGGAAATATCTGGTCCTTATTTTCCTTCCTACTGATATTTAACCCAGCACGGACTCTGAATCAGGCACAGGAATAATTTATAAAGTATTATTTATATCCCAGAAACCTGAGGTAGTTCTTCTTTACACCTCTATATTTAACTTACATCTTTACATTTTTTTTGACATTTTCAATCGTGATTTACATAACTTAGGATTTATTTCTCTCTCCTTTGTTGAATAATAACAAACACATACACACATACACAGAACACAGTTGTTTCTAAGATGCATTCACAAAACCACTACCCTCTTGCCATACCTCCTTGTTTCAGGGACATAAAATTGTTTAGGGCATGGGATCTGGCATTCTGAGAATTAAGCTCAGAGACATCCCTGTACTTTCTAGCTGTGTGACTTGGGGAAAGTTATAAACCATAAATGCTTCACTTCCATACCTATAAAATCAGAATATATTATGTACCTAATGGGATTTCCATGAAGATTTTAAAAATAATTCTTGTAATAGTGCTCAGAACATTATGTGACCCAGAACAGTGATGATACATGTTAGCCAGTTTACTATTCAGATGAATACCATTATCTGTAAGTCCTTTCAGCTCATGGCAGCCAGTCACATTTATGTTTGGGTCCTCAGTACCTGCCAGGGTGCCTGGCACATAGTAGGTACTTCACAAAGAACTGGGCCACCATGTTATAGACTGATAAGTCAAAGTTTTGAGGACAAGTGACTGTGACCTTTGCCTCTTCGGGTGTAGTCAAGACAGGAAACCCAATTTTCTAGTTTAAGTGCAGTGTTCTTCCTACCACAGCTATATATACCCAATAAGTTACTCATTCTGCGTTATCCCCTGAGCCTATTAGAGTGGTAGGCAGTGGGAATGCGAGGCCATTACTTGGGGGATGGAATTTTCTCTTTTGAATGCTGTCTTCTTGTATTGAAAAATAAAGCATGGGCTCACAGGCGGTTCTGCTAGGTCCTGCTCAGGCTTTTTCCTTTTCTCTTTTCTTTTCTTTTCTTTTCTTTCCCTTTCACATATCTGTATTCCCTTGGCATAACTGTTCTCAACAACAACAGAAGTTTTAAAAACAAGACATACTGACTTCAAACAAAATCTTTTACAGAAACCAAATTTTATAACAAATAAAAAATGGTTCTAGGATCTCTCCAGGGATTTCAAAAGCAAGACTGGACTCACCAGGCAGCTGCTTCTCCACCCGGTTTCAGACCCTTCTCTTAAGCTCCAGGGGAAGTTTTGTGGAACCTTTAGGATTTCCGTGAGGACCGTTGTAAATTTACTGCCTTGGGTCCAGTAATTCGGGATGCCCCAACTTCCAGCAACCTAACCTTCTCCCAGGTGCTAGAAGAAATTTTTCCAGTTTTCAAAAGAAGGTAAATTGAAATATACAAATAAAGTACTGTGGATCTTCCAAAGTAGCTTGACTAAAAGTGATAGGGTTGCTAAGCAAGCCAGCAAAGAAACTAACTTCTTTTGTAACAAAAAGGGCTGATAAAGCTTTGTTACTTTTAATCTTCTTTTAATTAGAGCTGCCTGGCTAAAGTGATTAGGCAACAGGAAGTCAATGGAACTTAAGCTTTTATAGCTTTCTTTATTTTACAAATGGCCGTGTGTGTGTGTGTGTGTGTGTGTGTGTGTGTGTGTGTGGTTACTGGTTTGAAGAAGAGCACTAATTTTTATGTTCTTGTTGACTTAGCTCATACTTGTTAACTCAGTTCTCCAGTAATTTGCCAGGTATTTTCAAAGCATGTGTCTCAATCTTACATATCTGTCTCTGTAAGGAGACATGATAAGGCCTTTTTGGTGCTGGGGTGGTAATATTTTCCTAGAGCTAAAGTTCTCTGAGGATTTGGAATGCAATTTGATAAATGTATATAAATTGTATATAGAGTTAGACAGCTTGATGTAATATGTTATGTAGAGATATATGATCTTTTATTAAACTTAAGACAGAATTTTTGTCATTTCTATAAAATGTTTGGCATACAATTATGATTATAATAATTTTTTCTGTGCAAAAATATGACTCAAATAGGTCTTTTTTAGGGCTTTTTCTCTAGAATGGCTAGTTGCTATAAATATATAAAAGTTGTAGAGTAAATATATAAAATCAGAAGAAGATTTTTATAAGGGACCTAGATGATTATATGAAAAATTTAGAAAGGTAATCATAAACTATTAGTGAAATAGCATAAAGTAGATATTTACACTAATGTGGGCATGCAAATAAAATAAATTGACATGGAAAAGGATTTACATAGTAGTTTTATCAATTATAGGTGTTTCACATGATTATGCTAATCTAAATATGTAGTTGAGGCTAACTTAGAGAACATTGCTTTTTAAAAACAAAACAAAACATGGTTTTAGGAGAATTCCAGGGATAAAGTCGAATTATGTTAAAACATACTAGAAGTGATCATAATAAAATAAAATTAAAAAAAAAAAGAAGTAGAGAAAAGGGCCCATAAGAGGGAAGTCTCTGCACCCTGACCTGACCTCATCTTGCCAGTGTGTCTTGTATCTTGCGGGAGTGTAGGTGACTCATTCAAACCCATATTTATGTATGGCCCATTAGACATCAATCTTGAATATCTGCATTAGTAAATCCCTTAAAGTGGACCCTTACATAGAATTAACTACGGCTAAACAAATGAAACCCTGGGTATGGAAATTCTTCTGTATTATCCACTGATTGTGGCAGATATGGCTGGCTAACTAATTAATACAATGCTCATTCCCAACTCTCTTCTTGCCTGACTCCACTAGAAAGACTATAAAAACTACACATCCTCCCAGACTGCCTTGCAACTTGAGATGGTCACGTGGTAGGGTCCTTGGCCAGTAGGATGTAAACAGAAGTCTGCAAGATTGCTAGATAGTGCTTTGTGATAAATGGGACTGACATGGTCACACCTGTTGCTTCCCTTGTCTCTTCTTCTTGCCCTGAGTATTGTTTTCATGCCTGGAATTGAGGCAGCCATCTTGTGGGTATGAGTGAAAGATATTCATAAAAGATACTAAACCATGGCTCGAACAGGATTGAACCACAAAAACAAAATAAAATTACTCTCAAACTTCTTGGTATGTGAGGAACTTAAGCTCTACCTGTTTAAGGCAGTATTAGTTTGGTTTTTTGTTCCACAGGAAGCACAAATCTAATATACTTGGTAACAGAGTATTTAATTCACAGCCCATCCATTTCACTTCATAAGCAAATACCTGTGAATACTTCTAACTCTAAGGTGCCTGACCTTAGAAAAATCACAATCCATGTTAAGACTTCTCCAACACTCAGGTTGGAAAATCCAGTGACCTTGCTTATTCTATGACCCAATTAGAAAAGGAAATGAAAGCATTAAATTCAGAACTCTAGTCGAGAAAACCAGAGTAGAAGAACATAAAGCTTCCAAACTCACAAATATCCTGCGTAATACTGTTGCAATAGTCAATAGCTCAATAGTTAGCAATACAAGCACAAGAAGCTCATATATAGGTAAAACATTTAGACCATACATTTGAAATAGTAATATATGTCTATTTGTAAGTACAGCTTTTATGTGTGTTCCCTATAATGAGAAAAACCTTCTCTCAGATAACCTACCGAATAGAAGTAGAGATCAATACTCCTAATGCAGAAACCACTTCAGGAAATATCAGAAGCTATCAATTGTCAACTAATTGGGAGATTGTTTTTCTAAGTGAATGGCTATAAAATTCCAACTATTCAAATCACTGTAATCATTTTATTTGTCCTATTCTCTAGAGGAATTTTAAACAAAGCCTGCAGTGATTGCTTTGTTATTTCAGATCTGCCTAGTAATTTTCCGGTGTATTAAAAGACATTCAGTGTTGACACTGGTACGGGAAAAAATTGGGCGTCTGCCTGATGCAACTGCTCATTTTCAGTCAACATAATTACTCTGTATTAACACATCTGCTATTTAAACAATATCATACTTTCATTTTTTCCTGCTAATAATTAACTTGATGAGATCATGCATCTCTATTCAACTTGAATAAATATCAGAATCATTTCTATATTGTGAAAATTGTGCTAAGCCAAATGAAATGATTGGGTTTGAGCTATGTAGTGTTGTTGCCTAACTCAATTGCATGACCTCCTGAAACAAAGCAAAACAAATCAAAAGAGTCTAATCCCTAGAATGTATGGCAATTTATGTAATACTGGAAAAATACAAAAAAAATCAACAGTTATAAAATATTTTTTCCAAGACTTCAAGCACTGTTTCATATTATGAAATGTCCAATCAGTACCAAAGGCTGTCAAAATAATCTTCCTTGCTCATAGTTTTGACCACATCCTTTCCTTTCTCAAACCTCCAGGGCTGCCTGTCACCTTCTGTATCAAATTTAAATTATTCTCACTGCTTCAGGCTTCCATCTGCCCTTGTTTACAATGCCTTTCTCAATTTCCCTTCCCCTACTGTCCATTCACTAGAGTTCATCTAATTCACAGGACTTTCCATACTGAAATATCATTGATTGGAAGAAGGAGGCATTAAGAGTCAGAAAGCACAGAACTTGAGCAAATTATGTAACCTTCCTGAATCTTTCTTTCTCCCCCCATAGGAAAAAAAAAAAGATAAAGGGCTACTAAGAGTCTTTTCCCCCCACTATATCTTTCTGTTATAATCACTCATCCTTCTATGATTATTTTCAAACCTACTGCACATTTCTCTTCATCTCAAATACTTTGTCTGATAGACTAGAGACAGAAGATCTGAGGGAGAACAGCAAGGTTTGTTTGGATGTTCTGGAAGAAGATCTAATATTTACTGAACATCAAATCTATTGACTTTACTTCATTACCTCATTTAAAAAGTACCTGCAAATATCTGTTGAAAAAGGTAAGCTATTCAAGACCAGTCCTACTTTCTATTGCTTATGAACATATGTTTTACTTTTGTTTTCTTTTGCATTGTGCTTTTTCTTTGTTTTTAGATTTTAAACTTTACCCTCCCCCCTTTTGTTTGCATCACTGCTGAGATTAAGAAATTTCTCTCTATAATATTTCAACTCCAGGTCCTGCAAGTGAGAGATCATAACTGACAAATTGAGTTAGAGGCTACCATGGACACCCTCTCCTCCAAGGTCTGCAGAGAGCCCCAGAAGGCAAACAATGGAATCTCTTGATAATTTTCCCTTGTTAGAATTTATAGTTCATGATGTCACCATTGATACCAAAAGCCCTGAGTGGTTTTACCCACTATGGACATAAGAATCAGGGACGCTTCAAGAGTGAGGACACACAGTCTCCATCCTTTGTTTTTCACTAAGGTTGTTTATATTTGTTGTGTCTAATTCCTCTCTTTCTGTTCTCTCCTGTATTTGTTCCAGCCTGAAACCTCTCAGCAAGGTTGACAGTGATTGCTATATTGCTAAATATAAGAGTTAATTTCAGTCCTTATCTTATTTGGCATATCAGGAACATTTAACCCATTATGACCACTTTCTTTCCTTATAAATCTTTGTTTCCTTATCTTCCAGGACACAACTACCTAATTTCTTCCATTCTTACTGACAGTTCCTCTTATCTTCCTTGCTGTCAGTTTCTCACTTCTGAATGTTGGAGCGCCTCCAAGTTTACTTCATACTTCATTCTTTATCTATCTTGGTGTATTCTTTTGGTGACCTTATCCATGCTCAGAGCTTTACATCCATTGCTGTGCTAACAACTTCATCTCCATGTCCTGGACATCTCAGGATTCATATCAAACTTCTTTTAGAAACATAATAGGCACTACAACTTAACATGGCCACTGCCAAATTCTTGATCTTTCTTCTAAATCAGTTTCCATTCGATCTTCCAATCTGACACCTGATAGTTCAGTGGATTTGGATGTCACTTCCCGTGACTGTGCCTCCATTTAATATCTATATAATGAATCTTATATTTCTTTGGCCTACCTATAGGAATATTATAAGGATCAAATAAAAGCATGGGAATATACTTTGACATTTTAATTACTTTACAAATCTATTTTTCACGAAGATATTTTATTGAGATTCTACTCTATTGAGTGCTGAACACTGCTTACAGTTATTTCAAAGTCATGAAATAATTTGGGATTTGAAAAGTGAGAATTCAGGGCATTAAACTTTATCTGCGCTGCTTACAGATATGAAGACAAATGGGTGGATTTAGACACAGAACAAAAATAACATAATAGTGATTGTAAATGGCACAAGAGAGGTATTTCATCAAGTGAAAAGAATATTCAAACTTTTTTTTTTTGGATAAGGGAGCCTCAATGTCCTAATCACAAGCAATAGGAGAATTTTCTTAGACCTGTGATAAACAGCAAGTGGTTCTTTGTCATCTGACGCTAGTTTTCATTCCATTGTTATTGCTTTTCCTGAGTAATGAGTAACAGGATCACTTTCCCATCTGGCATTTTGTAGCTGAGAATAGCAGCAGCATAAGGTGAAATGTCAGTTGTAAGAAACAGTGGTTTATGCCATTTGTAAACTATGATCACAGACTCAAACATCCATGGTGGCATAATATCCCAGAAAGCATTCTAATGCAAGCAAATCCAACTCCATGGGGTAGTGAAAGAGATTTGAATTCTGATTCCACTATAGACATATGGCACTTATCCTCCTGGCTCCTGAATTTCCTTATTTATAAAATAAAAATGATAATAACCCCTCTTTTGCAAAGTTGCTTGAAGAATCAAAAGCATACAAATGTCCTTTAAGTTTTAGCATGCTATAAGAAGATAGTGGTTTCTGCTATTTTTACGGCAGGAAAGATAATTCAAAAATGATCATCTTTCCCCCCAACAATGACAAATGAAAGATTCCTTAATGAAGCCTCATTGCACAGTAGCAAGTGTTACCAAATATATCAGTGGTGTGGTAACAGCAATCAAAAAATCTTAAGGTGGTCAAGGTAATTTTTACAAAGGGACATGTGAGAAAATATTGTGAAAACATCTTTGCTGATAACAATGTACCAAATAGGTTTCAAGGCCATTTTCAGGCCCAAAGTCAAGTGAGGATGGAAAGAAAAGGAAACCATAAGAGAGCAATTCTTAGGGCATCTGAATAAACCAACATTCAAGATGGCTGAGGATTGTTATTTGCTTAAAAGAAAATTAATTCTTACTGAAACTAAGCTAACTGAAATAAGAGCCTAAAATGTTGACAGCTAAAAGAAAAAAAAAAAAAAATCCTTCTTTCTCTAACCTTCCAAAAACTAGCAAGGAGAATTTGTATCCCTTAACACCTTGGTTTAAACCACTGGCGGCGGGTGGCGGGGGTGGGGGGCGCCTGGGTGGCTCAGTTGGTGGTTGAGTATCTGCCTTAGGCTCAGATCATGACCCTGGGGTCCTGGGATCCAGACCCAATCAGGTGGGTCTGCTTCTCCCTCTCTCTCCCCCTGCTTGTTCTCTCTCTCTCTCTCTCAAATAAATAAATAAATAAATAAATAAAATCTTTAAAAATAAATAAAATAAATCACTGGGGATTTAGGCACCGAGAGAATCTGAGCACTGCGCATGTTGGAAATAAAACAGAGAATTTCAAATTTCAACATTTTAAAAAAAGTTTTTGTTTTTGTTTTTGTTTTTTTAGCAGAAGTCTACCAAATGATGCCACTGCACTGAAATTTCAATGTTTTAAATTCTGGTGTATAGCTGAGAGTCCTTACATCCAAGAGCCAGACTATGTGGAAGGGGGAAAAGGAAGTCAGGAGCTGCCAGGAAAGGAGACTCCTGGAGATGAAAGGGTAGAAATTGCTGGAAAGGGAGGAGTCTCTCTTCCGAGAGCTGGCAATTGCTGGTGGTTGGAGTTTGGGTTCTGTTGTCACACTGTCTAGGGTTCCTATCTTGGCTTCCATATAAATGGTCTTGGGCAACTTACTCAACCTGAATGGAAGTAATAATAACCACATGCCCCCTCCCCACCCAGGGGGGCTTAAATACACACCTGAAGCAATGAAGTGCTCAAAACAGCACTGGGCACAAAATAAGCACATGAAACATCAGGTACTGTTATCCCCACTACCTCCATGACAACAATGCTAAAATTATCATCCTCACTGTCATCATGAATAATATTGTCTCTTCAGAGGACTCAGAGCATGGGAAGAAAGCCAAAGCTGCTATCTCTAAAAAAAAAAAAAAAATCCTTTTTGCAAAGTGTTTTAAAATAGTTAATACTAAAAAAATAAAATAGTTAATACTATGAACGTTCCCAGTATGAAGAGAGGCCGTATTCCTTAATGAAGGGAATGCACACTTTTGTTCTTATTTTAATTAGTACTAACAAACCTGCTTCATTCTGGATCTGTGTTTATTCAAGACAAAAAATCATTTTTATAGATGGGACACCTGGGGCTACCCATAGTTTAGGTATCTTTTAGCCATCAATAAATTAGTATCTACTGCCTTCCGGCAGTCATTTAGAGCCACAGATTCAAAGAGAAGGTCCTCTTGTTTAGGAAGCAGAGCATAGTAATGTGTGAGTCAGCTGTCTCATAGGCTGTGCAGGCTTGAAGGTGAAAAGATGGGAGAAAATTTTACAACTTCTAAGATCCCTTCCGATGCTGAGACTTCATAATTATCTGACAGAGGAAAATAATGGCTTAAAATTCAGGGTAAAAGCTACGACAATAGGAAAATATAAATGATAACCATTTACTGAATCATTTCTATGGAACTGGTAGATAGTTTGATACCTAATGAACACAGCTCATTTAATTCCTTCAGCAATTCTAGAAGATGGGGTGTATTAACCTCATTTTACAGGTGAAGAAAGTGAAGCACGGTTCAGGGACATCTTGGCAGAGGACCAAATGATGAGCAGAACCGAGGGTACCAGCCAGGATCCTCAATGTCAAAGCCCTCACTCGTTCCACATTGTGAAAGATCCATGAGCCCCTGGTCCCTGCCTGCCCTGCCCTCTGCCCTGCCCTTTGCCTCAGGCAGCCCAATCAAGCCTCACAGCAGCCCCAGGAGGTGAGGTCTATCAACCACGTGTCACAGGTGAGGGGACTGAGGCCACGCAAAATGCCCAGAAAGCATCTTTGGCATTCATTATCAGCAATAAACAATGCCTTATAGATTTTGATTTTCAGGCCACAAGGAAAGACCTCCCTAAACTGCTGCTTGAACATGGTCCCCATCTCCTTTCATCTGGCAAACCTCTGTCTTTGAAGCGAGGTGCTATTACTCACCTGTTGGTGAACTTGAGAACTTTCCTTTTTTGGAGCCTCCATTTCCTTTTCTAAAAGCAATGACTTCCAAGGGTCTTCAGGAGGATTAACTGAGTTAAGTTATGCTAAAGTACTAGAATGATGACTGGGACAGAATTAGCTCTCAAAAACATTAACTGTTGTTGTCGTTTTAATTGTTGGCTCAGAAGATACTAGAATATATTTTCAACATGTGATCCTTGGGCCACTGCCTCAGAAACCCCTAGGGCAGCACAACTAAGGTATTATGCTATTTAGTGGGTCTAGGGTCGGCCTGAGATTTTTTTTTACTTCTCTCACAGGCTCCTGAGTGAAGCCTGGACCAGATCACACTTAGAGAAGCAATGAACTGGGGTGCTGTGTTAACAGTAGATTCAGGGGACCTGCCTCAGACTCCAGGAAAGAGGCCCAAGAGACTAAATGTTCAACTCCTTCTCAAAGAGATTCTAAGGCACAAGAAAGCCTGAGAAGGCCATGAGAGAAGCTTCAGTTGGTTCTATTAACATTATTTGACAGTGAAATTCACTGGAGACTACAGCCTGATCGAATTCCTGATTCATCATCATGACTTCAGGGTAAAATGCTTCTGATGCTAAGACACCCTCATTCCTTTCTGTAACAGAGGTAATGAGTCAATTTTCCAAACAGAGTAAGTAGATAATCCTTCTCAATTTACTAACGTAATTCACTGAATATTAAGGAGCATTAGAAAAGGCATCCTTTTTGCAAATTCAACTAAGCAGTAGTTTTCTAGCACAAATATTAGGGCAATAAAGAATTCCATTCAAGGTTGACAGCTTTAGTTAACAGTTTCCATTTTATACAGATGTTCTTTCCTTCTCCTTCAGTATTTTTTTTTGTATATAACACTACGTTTTTTTTTTTTTTTTTTAAGATTCTTTTGGTTCAATTCTGGGTAGTTTAAGTATAAAAATTCAGTTTATGGAAAGGATACAGAGCTAGGAATCCATGCAGGATCTGAGTAATTGGTCTCTGAGAAGGGCAGTGACCAGGGTAGCTCATATAGTGACCAACCACCCTAGTTTATAGAGGACTGCCCCACTTTTAGCCTTGAGAGTCCCAAGTTCTGGGGAAATTCCTCAGTCCCAGGAAAACTGGGATAGTTGGTTACCCTAGCAGAGACCTTGCAGTAGGCTTTCTATGTAGCAATTTATTGTAGCAAGTCTGATTCAATTGCTCCTATTCTTTGTCTTTCTCTAAATTAGAATGGCTTGGGTCTGGTGTGTCAACTCCTGGCCCAGTCAGCTACAGGCAAGGAACAAATTTTGCCCCCACCACCACAGTTGGTGGTGAGTGCCAACTCCTGTGAAATAGAGACCGATTCCTAGAGAAGACAGGATTCAAACAATGACCCCAAACAGTATCTATTATAATCTCTCAGAAAGTGTCTTTGACTGCCTTATAAATTCAACTTTCCTTTGCTTTGCTTTTCCAAATGCACCAGGGAGCCATGATCCACTAAAATCAGTCGTGCCTCACTAGACCACAGTACAGAGCTTAACTGTGATAGAAACAACTGAAATGTGACTGAAATTCACTGAGCACTTACTCTATGCCACAAACTGATAGGTAGATAGGTAGGTGGGTAGATAATTTATCAAAGAACCCATTGATATACGTTCTATTGCATTTATTGACTGGATAAGGAAACTGAAGTTTCCCTCCTTTTCAAAGGGAGGAAATGAATCAAGATATTTTGGCTCTCCAACTATCTTTCTACAATAACCTGTGCTTCTCCTCCCTTCCTCCCTTTCTCCACTAGGCTCTCTGCCTCTCTCTCCGTATGTCACCATATGTATGTGATAGTCTTATAGATACCATCTTATATATGTTTAGATATCACTCTAGATGTAATTGTGTACCATCCCAGTTGGATTTTCTATATTTGGCTCAGAGAGAATAAATGAATAAGTTGCACATTTATTAACTGAAAACTTTTTGACTCTGCAGATTAAACCCAAATCTTTTGTTTATACATCTCGTCCACTTTCCATCATATCACTCCATCGGAATTGAATGCTCCATTATCTGTTGGTTAACAAAGAAAGAAGAAAACTGACCTTGTTTTTATATCTGCAATAATGGTGACAGAATTTCTTTAATGCTTTCTCTGGGCAAGGCATTTGGTGAGCACTGTATATGGTATTATGACAAAATAAAGTAACTTAATCACAAGGACATTAAGCAGTTTCCCCAAACCCATTCAGCAAAAAAGGGGGGCAGAGTGAACATTTGAGTCTAGATCCATCTGCCCCAAAAGATTTTATCATTCCAATTTGCCAAGCTACATCTTTGCAGTAGGATCGGGATTTGCTTATATATCTTCTTAGTCTGAGCAAGTTTGAATGATGGCACAGTATTTCCCTATATCTTGAAGTAACTTTTCTTTCTTATGCTGTTACTCATATTTATAAATACCATTATGTCATACACCTCGGTTCAATTTTTAGATCAATCTACTACTCACCTGTATAGGTATTTTGTTTTGTTTTTATATTTCTCTAAATCAACTCACTCCTGAAACTTAAGTCTTGTCCTAGTAATGATATCCATAAAACCATAGATGGGATGCGTTTGTGACACAGTTTCAAAACACACATTAAAATAAATACAGGTTTAGATAGCTAAATTCTGGTTCAGATACATAAACATTATATAAAATGGTGATTTTTCTAGTATGAAGTTTTATCAAGTTTGTTAAAACAAGTGTTTCTTCTTTTCTGTAACGTCACTCTGTAAATCCAAATAATTTAAAGAAGGGAGTTCAGTAGACTCTGGGTCTGGGGAAACTCTACATTTGCTGTTTTCATCTTTTGAGTCACTCTTAGGATATGCTCTAGAATCCCTTTCCAAGAGAAGCAGATAAGCTCAATAAGGTTTTCTGTGGGGTAAACTAGCCTGATCCAGCCTCTACAGCTCCACGTAAATTTGCTACTCTTTGATTATTTCCAGGTAGCTTTGCTTTCATTATGCCCACACACCTGGAACAGCTTTTCCATTACAAAGTTATACTGAGTTCATTTTACGGGATGAATTATAGACTATTATGCTATTCATGAACTTGCAGATTCCCAAAGATCTCAAGATGTGTTGTTCAAGAACTCTAAGGGATACCTCTTCATCTTACACCCCTTGCTCACTCAGGGGTCCAGTCTATCATAAGCCTTTTCCACATCTTCTCCTCCGATGGAACATTTCAAATGAGTCAAATTCTGAATCTGGTGATTTTCTGTATGGCCTTTGCCCACACCCTCTTCAGCTGGAGGGTGCTTCAGCTTCAATCCTATGTATTGTATCTAACTTCCATTCTCACTCTTCTTCCATTTTACTATGTCTGCTTTATAAAAGAAATCTTTCATTTCGTGGAGTGTAGGATTCTTTCTTTGCTTCCATCTTCATTTCCCACTGAATGAATCAGGTCTCGGCTTATGATCATTTGTTATATGCCACCGCTTCTCCCAGCCCGCCCCTAGCAGCCTGCCAGAGCTCTGGGCTGTATTCCATGATCTCTTTTAATTCCTTGTTGGCAGCTTGCTGGCCCTTTCTCTTTACCTTCTTGCCAGGTTTATTGCCTTTTAGCAGGCCAGCTATGTTTTTCAGAATTTTTCCAAAATGAGATAAAAAAAAATCAAATCTCTGGCTCCCCATTGTCAGTGAGCATTTTTTTCAGATAATCCTTCACCGTCATTTACTATCTCAATTCCTCATCTTCCAAGCTTCTCTCTCCATAAAAAAGAGCCCCATCAAATAATCAGAAATGGCTTCATCTTATAAGAAAGCTCTCCTGGCATTGGGGAGGAATGGGGCTCAAAACCAGTGAAGTGTAAGCAAGGCAAAACTAGTTCATTCATGCAGACAAAATCACACTCCCTGGCCAGCTTTCCTCCTTCCTGTAAACCTGCCTCTCGTAGAGAGTAAAGGCAGATGGAAATGCAGGGGTATGCAGAGTTGGCATATGGCAGCTCCAGAATAAGGTTAAACAAAAGCAAATACCAAAACCATCTGATCTAGAGGTCTGATGGGGATGCGCTCCTTCCCTGCTCTATGGAAAAAGAGAATACCTTCTCAAATATGACATTCTCTGAACCACACAGAGACACAAAAACGAAAGATTCGGCACTCATGCTCATCAGTTCTTGCCTGTCTCCGTAGCCTCCTTCCTAAGTTCTGTCCTCCCTCTTATTCCCTATGAATCCATCCTACATGCTGATGCCATGGGGACCCTCTATGTAAAATTGACCGCATCTATGTCCTGCCTAAAAGCTCCCTTCCACCTCTGATTTAGAACGATGGGTCCTTTACAAAGAGTTTCAGCTGATTGGCAAGAAGTGTTACACGAAAAAGGGTAGTGTGCTTACACCACACAGCCATGCTGACACACCTCACATGAAGTTCACGATCACCTCTAAGAGAGTCCTCAGTGCTGCCTGGCCATCAGAACACATGCCTCGTATTCACTCCCCCACTCCCCTGGCCAACTGGTTATCTCCTACTTGTCCCATTCTTATTCTCAGCTTAAAACCTCCTGAGAAAATAGAAGCAATCAAAAAGGAAGCTCCTCTGGCATCCACTCACCTACCTTAGTCTATGCTCAAATACCTCTCTCCTTTCTGAACCTGCTCCGAGGTAAAACCAATCTATACAACTATGTACAAGACTCTATTTCCTCTTACCTGCTCAAGGTATTCTTCTTCCCCCCTATAGCATTACGTTTTTCATTAACATACCGACAGGTTGTTCTTCTTTTCATAACCACCAACCACCACCACCATCAACATCACTACTTACCATCAGCACCCACCATCACCACCGCCACCCCCACCACCAATATCATCATCACCATCATCATCACCTCACTTACTCTCGTGTCCCCTCCAGCTACTGCCCCAAACTCCTCAAAACAGTTTCTATGGTCTCTCTCTTTGATTCCCTTATTCCAGATTCCTCTTGAACACACTTCAACCAGGATTTCACCTCCATACTCACTAAAACTGCTTTTGTTAAAAGTCACCAATGATGTCCACTTTGTTAAATCCCATGACTGTTTCTCAATCTTGGGCTTACTGACTATTAGAAGTATTCAACAGGGTTGAACACCCTGTCCTCCTAGAAACACATTCTTTACTTGATTTCCATGACATCAAACCATATTAATTTGCCTATTTCCTCTCCAGATGATCTTCCTCTCCTATTTGGTCTTTCTTCTCATCTGTGCTAGCTCTTAATGAAGTAGTACCCCAGGGACCAGACTTTGGACTTTTTTGTCTTCACTCACTCCCTTAGTGGTCTTATCTAGTTGCATGGCTTCCAATACCATGTAAATGCTGATAACTCCCAAAAGTATATCTCCACCTCTTGCTCTCCAGACTCACATGTCCAATCCCTTACCTGGCATCTCCACCTGAGTGTCTAGCGGGCATCTCAAACTTATCAAGCTCAAAACTGAACTCCTGATACTCACAATCCTAAATCTCCTCCTCCTTTAGCTTTCCCCAGTTTCAGGACAGGTGAATCCTAATTCCTGAGGTCAGCATCATTTCCTTGTCTTCCCTCATATTCTGCAGCCAATCTATGAGCTAATCCTTAAAGGGTAGTCAGAACTACCTTCAAAATATATTTAGATTCCAACTACTTTCACCATTACTTTTATCCATGACTTGTACTTTACTCTGACCCTTGTCTACCTCAAGCTTGAATTACTGAAATAACTTTCCAGCTGATCTCCCTGATTAAAGCTCTGTCTCCTTTAATTTCTCCTCTCAAGAGGAGCCTGTGCAAACACAAGTTAGATGATCCAGTCCTCCAATGGCTTCCAATGCTACTCAGAGTAGAAGCCAAAATTGTATAAGGATCTACAAGGCCTGGCATGGTCTGGTTTCCTCCTACCTCTGTGACTTTCTCACTTCTCTTCTCTCCACTCTTTCTGCTCTAGCTTTTACCCAAATTTACAGGCATCCTCCTGCCTCAAGGAATTTGCATAGATCACTTTCTGACTGATCACTCTCCCTCCCAGCCCACATCTGCCTGGTTTGTTTCCACACCTTTGGTTTTTACCCAAATGCCATCTTTTCAGTGAAAACATTTAACTGCAATATCCCTTGTTGGACCTCCCTGGTCACCCCGGCACTTAACATTACCTAATTCACTCTAATCTGCCTTCATGATTTAGTTTATTGTCTGTCTCCTCCCCTGGGACACAAGGTGAGTGAGAACAGGGACTTTTGTCCATGTCCTCAGTGCATGGAATACTGTGGGGGAGCGAGGTGGCAAACAGTAGGCACTCAACAAACATTTGATTAATGAAAGATGAAATGAATGCATTCATGAATAAAGGAAAGCAAGGAAAATTTTGTAAATGTAGGCTGATTTAAGAAAATGTATTTACTGCAAGATTTCTTAGGGTTCTTTAATTTGATAATGCAGTTTATGCCTCTCCCAAGGGGAGGATGGAGCAGAGAAAACACCCAATGTATCCCATACACATTTGATTACTTCAGCATTTTGGGGGGAATGTGTTATTTAGATCTGTGCTACTCAAAATGTGGTTTGTGAACCAGAGCTAGCTCACAAATTATTTATTACTTGCCTGCAATGAGAAAAGGACAGAAATTGACAGTAAATCTTTAGAAAATTTTATAGCAACTTGACATTGCTGCCAAGATCCATCCTCAGTGGGTTTGTGTTCTGCTTTTTCTCCTTTCATTTTTCTAGTAATTCACCATTATTGTGTTTTTAAAAAGTATCAGTTAATGACAGATTAAAATTAATAATAATAAAAAAGCTTATCTTTTGCCCCCAGATAATTCAAGAAACAATTCCTTAAAGCACACTTTGGTTGGGAAACATAAAGTAGAAAAAAAAAAGCACTTCAAGATGCAGCTACTACCTTCGATTCTAGACCACTGTCTTGCCATTTCTCCAGTTGCAACATGTATGCCAACTGAGTTAACTTGCTTGTCTTTGCTTTACTACCTGATAAGCCTTTGTCCCCTCACCTTCCTGGGACACTGGAATTCATCCTTCACAATTCAGTTCCAAAGGCTAATGGTTCTGTGAAGAATCCTGATTCTTGTACAAAGACTTAGATTACCTCCTGGGCTTCCACAACAATCTGGTAACCTTATCCCCAAACTAATGCCCCTTTCTTGAATCATTTTCTTTACCAAAAACATGTATTGACCACTGATTGTATGGGAGGATCTATGGTCTCACTGGTAGACATAAGTAAGTCCAAATTCTTGCCCTTGGGAGTTTGCTCTCCAGCAAACACAACATCTACTAATTATTCAGAATTTATTTTTTAACATATTTATTAAGATGTAACTCACATATCATATAACTCGCCTGTGCAATTCAGTGGTTTTTAATGTAGTCACAGAGTTGGGTAACCATCACCACAATCAATTTTAGAGCATTTTCCTCATTTCCCCAAACCCTGTACCCACTAGCAATCACTTTCCTTTCCCTCTTACCCCATCCCCATCTCCGGGGAACCACTAATCTGTTCTCTGTCTCCATAGATTTGCCTATTCTGGACATTCTTATAAGTTGAACAATACAATATGTGGTCTTTTCTACTTGGCTTCTTCCACTTAGAATGATATTTTTTTTCAAAGTTCAACCACATTATAACTTTTACTTTTAATTCCTCGCCCAGTAATAATCCATTGCATGTGTATGCCATATTTTACTTATTCATTCATCAGTTAATGGACATTTAGTTCATTTCCATGTTTTGGTTATTAGAAACAATACTGTTATGAACATTTATATACAAGTTTTTGCCTGGAAAAATGCTTTCATTTCTCTTGAGCATATACCTAGGAGGGGAACTGCTGAATCATACGATGCAGTTGGTTAAACTGTGGCCCACAAAATATACGTCCATACCTAAATCCCAGAATCTATAGGGGATTATTGCAGACATAATTAAGGTAAAAATCTTGAAATGGTATCTTAGATTACCTGGGTGGGCCTTAAATACAAAGACATGTGTCCTCATAAAAGAGAAAAAGACAAAACAGAGGAAAAGGCCACGTAAAGATGAAAGCAAAGTTTGGAGTTATGCAGCCGTAAGTCAAGGAGCTACCAGAACCTTAGAGGCAAGGCAAGAGCCTCAACTAGAGAATTTGGAAGGAGTATATGCCATCTTAGTAATATTAAACCTTCTGACTCAAGAACATAAGATGTCTTTCAATTTGTTTATATCTTTTTTAGTTATTTTCAATATTTTTGTTGGTTTCACTTTAAGTTTCCCCCTTCTTTTGTTAAATTTATTGCTAAGTAGTTTATTCTTTTTGATGCTGTCATAAATAAATTGTCCAATTCAAGTAAATAAAAATACAAATGATTTTTTTATATTGACATTGTATACTGACATCGTATACTGCAACTTTTCTGAACTTTGTTCTAATAATCTGTGTGTGTGTGTGTGTGTGTGTGTGTGTGTGTGTGTTCCTCAAGATTTTCCAAACACGGGGCGCCTGGGTGGCTCAGTCGTTAAGCGTCTGCCTTCAGCTCAGGTCATGATCCCAGGGTCCTGGGATCGAGCCCCGCATCGGGCTCCCTGCTCAGCAGGAAGCCTGCTTCTCCCTCTCCCACTCCCTCCGCTTGTGTTCCCTCTCTTGCTGTGTCTCTCTCTGTCAAAAAATAAATCTTTAAAAAAAAAAGATTTTCCAAACACAAGAGGACGTCATCTGCAAATAGAGATAATTTTACTTCTTTCTGCCCAATATGGATGTGTTTTTTTTTTCCTTACCTAAGTGTCCTGCCTAGAATTGCTATAAAATGTCATATAAAAGTAGCAATGGTAGACATCCTTGTTTTTCTTGACCCTAGAGGTAAAACATTTAGGCAATTTCCCTAGAGGTAAATTACCTAGAGGTAAAACATTCTGCCTTTCACCATTAAGTAGGATGTTAGTCGTGGGTTTTTATATATGCCCTCTATTGGGTCGAGGAAGTCCCTTCTATTCCTAGTGTATTGAGGAATTTTACCATGAAAGGGTGTTAGATTATGTCAAATGCCTTTTCTCCATTTACTGAAATAAACATGTAGTTTTTATCCTTTATTCTATTGATATGTTATTACATTAATTGATTTTTTATGTTAAACTAACCTTGCATTGCTGAGACAAATCCCATTTGTCCTTGGTATATAATCCTTTTATATGTTGCTGGTTGAGTTTGCCAATACTTTCTTGAAGATTCTGTGTATATTTATAAGAGATATTGGTCACTAGTTTTATTTACTTTTCCTTCCTTGTCTTCATCAGATTTTGGTTTCAGGATAATACAGCCTAGGATGGGTTGGAGATTGTTTCCCCATCTTCTGTGTTTTGGGAAGAGTTTGTGAAGAATTGTAACTAATTTCTCTTTACATGTTGGTAGAATTCACCAATAAAGCCATTTGGATCTGAGCTTTAATTTAGTAATTGAGTTTTACTAATTTTAACTAGGAATTGAATTATGAATTCAGTCTCATTACTTGTTATGGAGGTATTCAGATTTTATTTCACTTTGAGTCAGTATTGGTACTTTGTGTCTTTCTAAGAATTTGTTATGTCATTTAGGTTTTCAAAATTTTTGGCATACAAATGTTCGCAGCATTCCTTTATGATCCTTATTCTTTTTTAAGATTGCTTTTGCTATTCCTAGTCTCTTGAATTTCCATAGAAATTTTAAGGTCAGCCTGTAAATTATTGTAAAAAAAAAATGCCAGCTGACTTTATTAACTTGAGCCATTTTCTTGATAAATCTAGATAAATGTCAGTTTTGTTGATTTTTTTCCCCAAGAACCAACCAGGTTTTATTGATTTTCTTTACTGTTTGTTTTTTTTTTCTATTTTATTTTTAACTTAGTTTTGTTTTAACTTCCTTCTGCTTTCTCTTGGTTAAGTTTGCTCTTATAGTTTTCTTCTTAAGTTGAGAATTTATTGATTTTTTATAATACAGGCATTTATAGTTATATATTTCCCTCTAAGCACTGTGATAGCTGCATCTGGTAAGTTTTGCTACACGTTCCTTCATTTTCATTTATCTCAAAGTATTTTCTAATTTTTCACTTGTGACTTTTTTTGATCCATTGATTATTTAAAAGTGTGGTGCTTGGAGTGCCTGGCTGGCTCAGTTGGTGGAACATGGGGCTCTTGGTCTCAGGGTTGTGAGTTTGAGTCCCATGTTGGGTGTAGAGATTACTTAAAAAACAAAATCTTTAATTTTTTTAAAGAAGTGCATTGCTTAAATGATTAATCTCCATTATTTATGAATTTCCAAATTTCTGTTACTGATTTCCAATTTCATTCCATGGTAATCTAAGAATATATTTTGTATGATTTCAATCCTTTTAAACTCATTGTGGCCTATTTTATATCCTAGCAAATGGTCTATCCTGTAGAATGTTTCATGAACACTTGAAAAGAATGTGTATCCTTCTGTTTTGGTGTGCAGTGTCCTTATCAAGACATATTGCTTCTCAGTGGTTTATAGTGTTGTTCAAGTCTTCTCTTTTCTTGCTGATCTTCTGTATACTCCAATTTATTTTTAATTTCAATAAATGTATTTTTAAAAGCATTCATCTTCTTTTTCCATGTGTGAACAATAGCCCTTTTCCACTAGGAAAAGTCTCTATTTTGGATACCAGTAATTGAAGATTTTGTGATAGAATGTGAAATCCCCAAATGCCTTCTCTTAAGGACTCTCTGAAGTTTCACTTCAGTAGAATTATTTGGGGGTTGATGGTACAAGGGTAGACCGCCAGCCCCTCTCTCCTGCTTTAAGCAGAGCCACACCTTGGAATACATAGAAGCAGATTGCCACTGCTTTTGCTGTTTTGGAAAATGAACACACTCATTTATTTAGTCACTCATGAGGAATGACTCAAATGCCTACTGTGAGC
The DNA here is from genome assembly GCF_009762305.2 of Zalophus californianus. NCBI lineage: Eukaryota > Metazoa > Chordata > Mammalia > Carnivora > Otariidae > Zalophus > Zalophus californianus. The sequence continues at coordinate 17,019,594 of NC_045596.1, forward strand.
TAGGTATTCAGAGTACTCACAGCAGGTGTCATACTTGGGTCTTACTATTATATAAAACAAACAAAATCTGAGAGTCAATCTCAGAGAAAGCAGCTAAGAGTCATAACCGACATGAGCAGTTGCAGGAGCTTTTCCTTCCAGATAAAGCTAGAGTTATGGCTGCTTTCTGCCCAGAGGATTAACCACATGCTCTTTTCCCACAAGTCAGCCAGGTTTACTTAACTCTTGTCAGTTGTCCAGGGTAATGTCCAGTGTCCTTCCCCCTATTCATCTCCAAGATGCAATCTTCCCTCTCACCTCCATTAAATTATCTTGCTTGCTGTCTTAAAGCAGAAGACAGACAGATCAAAGTATAAAACTTGACTCTGGAACTTACTAGATATATGACACTGAGCAATTTGCCTAAATTCTGTGTTCCTCACTCTTCTAGTCTGGAAGTCAGACATGAAAACACCTATTTCACAAAATTGTAATAAATGTCTTAAAATATGATAATGCCATTATAGCACCTGGCATATAATAGGCACTCTCCACAAATGGTAGCCTAAAACATACAAATAACAATTCTTAGCTTCTCATTCTGTTTTCTGGCCTATGCTCAAACTCTCAGCTAGTTGAGTTCCTTCTGAAGCCAAGATTGCTGACCTGTTCTTTTGTCTTATCCCGCACCTACAAACAACTGATCTTTTCTTTTGGGGGTGGGGGGCAAGGATGGGTAAGAGCGAAGTGTCCCCTCTTCCTATTTCTCTGGCTATCAGCTGGAATTCTGCTGTGAATGGATTGGCCACCTGGCCCCACACTGCTGCTAGACATTAGCACTCTGCTCCCACAACACTCAAGTTTACTACGCTCCTTTAGAGTCTGTGCACACGCCCAGCTGGTACTGCTCCCTGAAGCCAGAATCACTGTCCTTCTTACTTCTTCTGTTGCTTCCTCTTTTCCCCATTTAGTCAGGTTTCCGAAATACCCAAATCCCTTAGAACTCAGCCGAGTCAAAATGGACAGCAAAAACTGAACTCCAGGATCTTATCAGCAATGTTCATAGATGCAATGGATGCATTTGGCCTATACTGAGACACTTCAGGGAACTTGTAGTGACTCAACACTGACCCAGACAGTCCCTTAATCTAGGCCAGATGGCAAATTGTTCATTATCCTCATTCTGATGGACTTGTTTTTCCCCAAGATGAGCTATTTTAATTAATTATCTATTATCTGGCATTTTATCAACAAATACCATCCATTAACTAACATTTCCACTGCCAGTTCAATGATAATTAATTGTCACAGTGATAACCTGTGGCACTAAAAGATTCTGAAATCACTTCAGAATACAGAGAGTGACAAAAAACAGGACTAAGAGAGAGAATGAGAGACAGTGAAATAGGCCAAATCATGCTCAGCATAGTTATAATATTAAAGATACAAAGCATCATTTCTGTGATGTCCTAGAGACCTCATTTCCCACCTCTAGAAACACCCCAAATAACATTTTCTAATGGGGCTCCCATACAATATCAAGAAAATAAACATGCTTTAGGGCTGGCTGGAACTTTTCCAAGAAGTGTGACCCTATCTGTACCCTAAAGTCGTAATGTAGCCTATCTTGGGCATTGGTTAGAAGAAGTGGAGCAAAATCATCTCATCCTGGAAGAAACAGCACATCACTCACCATCATTTTATTTACCACCCTACAGTTGAAAAGAAACAACCTCCCTTTTCCTGGCCATAAGGCTTTCCAGAATAATTAAAAATGTTATGAAATATAGCATGGCAAGGACCTAAATGGAAAAAAAAAACAAACAAACCTGATATAATAACTTTCCTTCAAGGTTTCCTTTCATTTTTATTTCTATTGCTTAAAGGTTATTAATTCCTTAACAGGATTAGTGCCCTATTGGGTACATGGTAGGCATTCAAGGCATTTTGGTTTAAGAAGACTCAGTGAGGAAATGTGATAAATGCCTCAGTGAAATGTTTTTCCAACTTATAAACTGTTTCTGGACTTTGATTTGCCATGGGAGCTTTATATAGGCTGCATATTTGTTCATGGGCACTATGCCTCATTCTGTGCAATTACCCCTGGGAACTGGAACCCCCTTCTCAGTGAAGATGGAGCCACCTGCGAGCTACTGGGTTAGAAAGAACAGGATGGCCTCAAAACCAAGGCCATTTCCCTCCCCAGAATGATAAATGGAAAAAAGCAACAGAAGGTGGATAGCTCCAAAAACACATGCTTAGATAGAGAACCTCATAGAATTCACTGAAGACGTGCCCAAGGAGGATATAGGAATACCTGAAAAGAATTTTCAAATTAAGATTTTGAGGCTCCTGTAATTCTGCTGTGTCATATTGACTGTGACTTTTGAATAAAGGAGCATGACATTTCCTAAATGTTTGAAGGCCATCATGACTCATTTCTGGAGTTTCTGAGGTCCTCTCCCACTTTGTTGCGTCAGATGGTCACACTATATTGGTTAGGTTAAATTCTTAAGGCCAGATGGCTCAGGGTCACTAAAAATATGACCATATTGAAAAAGAAGACCAACAAAACTTTAGCAAACCTCGTGACATCTTGTCTGTGTGGGCAGCCCGTCATCATTCAGGGTAGCACCAGCAGACCCTGAAAGATCCTGCTACACTGAAAGCTGGTAGTAGTGGCAGTAACAGACCTGGAAAATCTGTCGCCAGTCTCCTGTGAGAGTTAGAAGCAAGACAGACTGACCATTACCCAGTACATTTACTGGAGAACATACAGGGCTATGTAATCACATGCCTGATTTCTTACAAGCCAGGTTCTAAGGGTTGAGAAGATGTACTCCCAGATAAAGAGTCAAAAAAAAAAAAAAAAGAAAGAAAGAAAGAAAGCAAGCAAGCCAGAAGACAAAGATGAAGGAAAATGATCAAAAGGTTACTAGAAGAACTAAAATACAGAGGAAAGACAATAAACATCACAAAAGAGGAAGAAAGATCTGAACCCATAGCTCTTGCAAAGCAGTGGAAAAGAATATGGGCAAGGCAGGCAGGGGAGCTTCTACTGTAAGAGCATCACCTTTGAGTAAAACCCTCCATCACTAGTGCAGAGTAGGCAAGAAAGACCCAATCCCCAGAGGAAACATTTCAGACCAACAGAAAGTGGAGTAAGCTCTGTTTTGATCACTCAGACTATGCAATGCACCCTGTTGTCTGGCATTGTAGACTCGCAATAATTCATAAATAGAATGGTGTAGATTGCATAGGCGATGCTTCAAACCTCACAGTATTCCACTTTATGGAGACTGGAATCATTGTGGTGGCTGTGTGCCTGTGGATTTGGGATCACCCATACAATAAGAAGAAGTCCAGGATGAACATTTCTCTGTGTAGCCTTTAGTAAGACCTTGGAAACCACTTTTTTGAAGAATTTTCTCTTAATTGTATGATGGCCAAATTCAGATGTAAGTCTTGCTAGCTGACAAAATCTAATTTAGTTAAATGAACTCTACCCCCCAAAAAGTAACTCCTGTTTTATCTTTTCATTTGTGTGTTTTTAAATTCTTAAATCAAAAACAGTTTTCTCATTACCTTTAGGAATTAGTGTTTTTGTACAAATCGTTTGCCTCAAATTGTTCCACATTATCTTTAACTATTTACACAGCCACAATTCTCCAAAACATTTTGTCCTTCAATCCATAATGCAACACACACACACAAACTGAATAAAACATTCTTAAAAATAAAACCTACAATAAATACAATAAAGCCAATAATTCTTTTTTTTTTAATTTCTTTTGGACTTCTTCACACATTAAAAAGCAATAGAAGGTAAATTTTTTCATGGTGGAAAATGTTCTTATATATGAAATATACAAGGATATACTCTCTTCATTTTTTTAAAAGCTATTACATGCACCTTTTTAAATAGAATCCTTTACTTTCCTTCCAAAGAGAAAGCTTTGCAGAAATAACTTGGAAAAGAAAAATGTTTTTCCTGGTCAGGTAGGGATTTTTTTCAGACAGCTCCTCTACCGCCCTCTAAAGCTCAAGAACAACATAACAGCTCTACTTTGCAGACAGTAATTTATTCAGTTGAAATACCAGAATTACGGAGACTCCAAAGAGAATTGGACTCCTTAGTCCCTGGTCATACTGCAGTATGTTCAGGCACATCTGCTTAAATGTGAGGGCCAAATTTAAAATCAGACCTGATACAGAATAAAGAACTTGAAAGGTAGGTGTTGATCTTATCCCCAATGCCAGATTAAGTCCCTATTATTCACATTTCAATATATGACCTAACACACAAGTAGCCAGACTTTTGGGTTTTGAAAACATTCAATCCTTTTGGGATGCTCATGTATTGCATTTTTGTGTTTTTATGTTAACTAGGCCATAATTATGACAGGGATATATTACAAAGAAAAAAAATGGAAGACGGTATAGATATGATTGAGAATGTCTGCTAAGAAATAATACATAAAACTATATTTCAGAAATTAAGTGCTTTATGAGATCATTTTAATAATGTACAATGGAACAGAGTAAGATCTGGGGGCTTTAGATTTGGTCGGATTTCTAGAACCTATGGATAAAAAGCAATGTTTCAGAGAAGGAAACAAGATATTTGCAAAAAGTAGGCGTTTGTGGAACCATCTGGCAGAGTGGGAAATGGAAAGAGATAATCTCTTATCTGTTCTTTACACTGGAGGTGAAGCATGGAGTGAAGAAAAAACACTGGAATGGAAGAAAAAAGGAAAATAGGAAAGCAAGAAAGCAGACAAGAAAAGGCAATACAGAATATTTTTGAATCCTTACTTTGCACTAAGTACTTCTATTCACATAAACATGTGAGGTGTTATCTCTATTTTAACAAAGGAGAAAACTGAACTTCAGAAAAAATACATAAATGTGGTTAAGTCATATAGTTGGTAAGTGGTAAAGCCAAGCATAGAAAGGAAAGGGAACTGTACTAGACACTGCTTACCTTGTATCTCTCAATATTTTGGCCAAACAACCTTCTGGGTCCCAGCTAGGGAACAAGCAGGAGAGGAAGAAGCATGTAAGGAATAAATCGGGGCAAACAATCGAAGACCTAACAGAAGACAGGGTAACTGCAATCTCAAAGAGCCTTTGGTGACACAATGAAAAGCCACAAGGAGGCAGTCAGTTACAGGACGGTTCTTGGCCAAATTCCTGATGCAAGTCCAGGTGTTAAGAATAATAACAATAATAGTAATAATTTATTCACTCTGGAAGCCTATAATCATTAGGACAGTGCTTTTAATTCTAGATATGCATCAAAAGTTAGCTGGGGTTGAGTTGCCTGGACTGAGTATCAGTGCTTTCAGCTGGGTGGTTCTCACAGTGAGGTCCCTGGACCAGCAGCATCAGCATCACCTTGGAATTGTCATAAATGTAAACTCTCGGCACCCTCCACCCCAGACCCATTAAATAAGAATCTCCAAGGGCAGGACCCAGAAATGTGTGTTTTAGTAAGCTCTGCAGGAGATTCAGAGGCATGCTCAAGTTTGAAAAGCAGGTTAAGTCCTTTAATTTGTTTCATAAATGTTCTGGGTTCCTATTATTGTCAGGTGTGTTTGAGGGGGCGTGCTTTAGGGATTGAGGGGAAACTTTTACCATAGACCTAATAAAAAATGCTCCTCCCCCCTAGAGCTAGGTATAGTAATTCATATTATCTTCCTTCATTTCAGTTGTGGATTTATTACATTAGGACAGTAGACTACCAATTCCCCGAGGGCTTCGCAACCTTGATTTCCTAACTGTGGGTAGAGTAAGAAAATTGCACAAGTTAGGGATTTAGGGAATTAAGGGAAGAATAATGAGCAAATTACTTGTGATCCTTATCTCTACATTTCAATTCTATAAGGTGAGCATTTTACATTTTGCCACGATTATGTAAATGGAGCTGGATGGGTTTCCTTACATTTGCATTTTGTTTTCCGAAACCAGGCTCTGCCAACATTCATATGCACTAGTCCTTGTGAGTTATAGAAGGGCAAGTGAGACAAGAAACAGTCCGCGTAATTCCCTTCTTCACGAGGGTTTATAATCCTCATCCAATTTTAACCCCACATCACACATGCCAGCCAGATATATTATTATTTCCATTTCACATGTGAGAACACAGGTTCCTCCAGCTACTTGCCCAGCTGTGGATGAGATTCAAACAGAATTCTTTCTGTCCCTGGATTTGACGTTCAAATGGGAGAAACCCATGGTATCCCTTTGAGGGAAGAAAATGTATCATTCTAGAAGTTATATCCCTAATGATATCTAGTAAAACATCTGGAAGGCCTTTTCATAGATTTCTTAGCAAAAGCTTGTTATATTTCATTTCATTGGTGGCATTTGGAGAAAGGAAACAAGAAACAAATACTTCATGGACTGAAAGATATTTGCCTCTCTCCTGGGAACTAATTCATGTTCTGGTTTGTATCATCATAAAACATGACTATATCCTATGTGGCAGAAGTGCTGCTAAATTCACCAAAATTTCATGAACCTCTTCCTTAAAATAAAGTTGTTATAGGCAGTGGTTATCCAGTCAAGGACTACATTTCCCAGCGATCCTTGCATCTAAATGGAGCTAGTCTGACATGACTAGCCCTCGCTACTAGAATGGGAGTAGCAGTAACGTGTGTCCCATCAAGAGTGAGGTAGATGAGAAGCATGTGTGCCTTTACCTTCTACTTCCCCATCCACTGAATGCAGAGGATCCTAAGGTCCTAGGAGATGGTGGAGCAACAAGGTAGACACAACCTGCCTTCCTGAACCAGGAGGGAAAGAAAAGTCTCCAGGTCACCAGGAATGCTCACACTGGGGAATTACACGGGTAAGAAAACCAATTTCATTGTGTCAATTTGCTGAAATTTGTATGTTACTGCAAGTACAAACACCCTAATTAATGAATTTAATTTCCTTTCTTAGATGATAATTTTATTGAGAGGTATTTCCATGTTTGGAAAAGTATGGGTTATAGAGTCTCATAAGCTGAGTTCTTCCCTCACTGATTTTGAGGAGCCTGATGAGTTTCCATTGCTCTTCAAAAAGAATACTGATTATAGTGAGGACACTACTTGAGATACAGCTCAGACAGATCTAGATTTAGCCCTAGACTCTTCCATTTCCAGATGTGTGAGCATGGGTAAAGAGATGAGCTTTTCTCCTCTTCTGCAAAATAAAGGTTAAAAATCCCCATACTCTAAGGTTAAGATTATTATGAAGATTAGAATTAATATCTATAAATGCCTTATACAGTGCCTCGCTCATAGCTGGTATGAGCAGTTGGTGGAAGTCTTTCAAAAATACTTGCTGCTATTTCCGAGGGAAGAATTACACTTTCCTTACTGCCCCATTATCACTGGGTTTTGTTATGTGACTTGCTTTGCTTAATGGAATATAAGTGGAAAAGAAGTTTCACTTGCAAGTAGCAGCAGCCTGATCTCTTTTCTTTCTGACATGATGGCTGACAGTATTTTTAACATACAATGTTATATTAGTTTTAGGTGTACAATTAGTGATTAAAAAGTTCTATACATTACTCAGTGCTCATAATGATGAGTGTACTCTTAATCTCCTTCACCTATTTCATCCATCCCCCTGCTGACCTCCCTCTGGTTTACTCTCTAATATTCAAGAGCCTTTTTTGTCTGTCTTTTGTTCCTTTGTTCATTTGTTTTGTTTCTTAAATTCCACGTGAGTGAGATCATATGATATTTTTTTCTCTGACTTATTTCACTTAGCATTATGCCTTCTAGATCCATCCATGTTGTTGCAAATGGCAAGATTTCATTCTTTTTTATGGCTAGGTAATAATCCATTGTGTATATATACCACATCTTTATCCATTCATCTATCAATGGACACTTGGGTTGCTCCCATATGGTGGCTATCGTAAATAGTGCTGCAACAAACATAGGGGTGCATATATCTTTTCAAATTGATGTTTTTGCATTCTTTGGGTAATTATCCAGTAGTAGAATTACTAAATCATATGGTATTTCCGTTTTTAATTTTTTGAGGAACTTCCATACTGTTTTCCACAGTGCCTGCTCCAGTTGGCATTCCCACCAAAAGAGCACAAGTGTCCCTTTTTCTCCACATCCTCACTAATATTTATTGTTCCTGTGTTTTTCATTTTAGTCATTCTGACAGGTGTGAGGTGATTTGCACCACGGTTTTGATCTGCATTTCCCTGATGATCAGTGATGTTGGACATCTTTTTATGTGTCTGTTGGCCATGTGTGTGTTTTCCTTGGAAAAATGTCTATTCATGTCTTTTGCCCACTTTTTAATTGGATTATTTGTGTGTGTTGACTTGCATATGTCCTTTATATATTTTGGATACTAACCCCTTATTCGAAATGTCATTTGCAAATACCCTCTCCCGTTTAATAGGTTGTCTTTTTGGTCTTGTTGATTGCTTTCTTTTGCTATGCAGAAGCTTTTTATTTTGATGTAGTCCCCCAGTATTTTTTTGCTTTTGTTTCTCTTGCCTCAGGAGGGATATCTAGAAAAACATCACTATGGCTAATGTGAGATAAATTAATGCCTGTGCTCTCTTCTAGGATTTTTATGGTTTCAGGTCTCACATTTAGGTCTTCAGTCCATTTTGAGTTTAGTTTTGTGCATGGTGTAAGAAAATGGTCCAGTTTCATTCTTTTGCATGTAGTTATCCAGTTTTCCCAACACCGTTTGTGGAAGAAGCTGTCTTTTGCTCATTGCATATTTGTGCCTCCTTTGTTGAAGATTAATTGACCATAAAATTGTGCATTTATTTATGGGCTCTCTATTCTGTTCTAGTAATCAATGTGTCTATATTTTCGCCTGTACCATAGTGTTTTGATTGCTACAGCTTTGTAATATATCTTGAAATCTGGGCTTGTGATACTTCCAGTTTTGTTACTCTTTTTTAAAATTGCTTTGGCTATTTGAGGTCTTTTGTGTTTCCATATAAATGAGGATTATTGTCCTAGTTCTGTGAAAAATGCTGTTGGGTATTTTGTTAAGAATTGGATTAAATATATAGATTGCTTTGGGAAGTATGGCCATTTTAACTATATTGTTCTATTCCATGAACATGGAATATCTTTCCATGTATTTGTATCATCTTCAATTTCTTTCATCCATGTTTTATAGTTTTCAGAGTACAGATCTTTCACGTCCTTGGTTAAATTTATTCCTTGGTATTTTATTATTTTTGGTTCAATTGTAAATGGGGTTGTTTTCTTAATTTCTCCTTCTGCTGCTTCACTATTAGCATATAGAAATGCAATTGATTTCTGTATATTAATTTTGTATACTATAACTCTACTGAATTCATTTATCAGTTCTAGTAGTTTTTGATGGAGCCTTTGGGGTTTTCTATATATAGTATCATGTCATCTGCAAACAGTGAAAGTTTTACTTCTTCCTGACCAATTTGGATGCCTTTTATTTCTTTTTCTTTTCTGATTGCTGTGACTAGGACTTCCAGCACTATATTGAATAAAAGTGGTAAGAGTGGACATCCTTGTCTTTTGCCAGACCTTAGGAGAAAAGCTCTCAGTTCTTCACCATTGAGTATGATGTTACCTGTGGGTTTTTCATATATGGCCTTTATTATGTTGACTTATGTTCCTTCTGAACCTACTTTGTTGAGGGTTTTTATCATGAATGGCTGTTGTACTTAGTCAAATGCTTTTCTGCATGTATTGAAATTTTTTTTATCCTTTCTCTTGTAGATGTGATATATTACATTGATTGATTTGTGAACACTGAACCACTCTTGCATCCTAGGAATAAATCCCACTTGATTGTGTGAATAATTTTTTAAATGTATTATTGGATTTGGTTTGCTAATATTTTGTTGAGGATTTCTACATCTATGCTCATCAGAGATACTGGCCTGTAGTTCTCTTCTTTTGTACTGTCTTTTTCTGGATTTGGTATCAGGGCAATGCTGGTCTCACTGAATGAATTTGGGAGCTTCCCTTCCTCTTCTATTTTTTGGAATAGTTTGAGAAGATTAGGTATTAATTCTTCTTTAAATGTTTGGTAGAATTCACCAGTGAAACCTTCTAGTCCTGGACTTTTGTTTGTTGGGAGTTTTTTGATAACTACTTCAATTTCATTCTTGGTAATCGGCCAGTTCAAATTTAGTCTAAATTTTCTATTTCTTCCTGATTCAGTTTTAGAAGTTTATATATTTCTAGGAATTTATTCATTTCATCTAGGTTGTCCATTTTTTTGGCATATACTTTTTCATAATATTGTCTTATAATCCTTTGCATTTCTGTGGTGTCACTTGTTATTTCTCCAGTTTCATTTCTGATTGTGTTCAAATGAATCCTTTTTTTTTTTTTTAATGATTCTGGCTAAAAGTTAATCAATTTTGTTGATCTTTTCAAAGAACCAGCTCGTGGTTTCATTGATCTGTCCTACTGTTTTCTTAATTCCTATTTCATTTATTTCTGCTCTAATCTTTATTTCCTTCCTTCTACTGGTTTTGAGTTTTGTTTGTTCTTTTCTAGCTCCTTTACATATAAGGTTAGGTTATTTGAGATTTTTCTTTAGGTAGGCCTAAATTGCTATAAATTTCCCTCGTATATCAGCTTTTGCTGTATCCCAAAGATTTTGAACTGTCGTGTTTTTATTTTCATTTGTTTCCATATATTTTTTACTTTCTCTTTGATTTTTTGGTTAACCCATTCATTATTATTTAACCTCCATGTATTTGTGTTCTTTCCAGATTTTTTCTTATAGTTGACGTCAAGTTTTGTAGCCTCGTGATCAGGAAAGATGCATGGTGTGACTTTCATTTTTTTGAATTTGTTGAGATTTGTTTTGTTGCCTAATATGTCATCTATTCTGGAGAATGTTCCATGTGCTCTTGAAAAGAAGGTGCATTCCACTGTTTTAGGATAGAATGTTCTGAATACATCTGTTAGATCCATCTGGTCCAATATGTCATTCAAAGCCATTGTTTTCTTGTTGATTTTCTGTTTGGATATTCTGTCCATTGATTTAAGTGGAATGTTAAAGTTCCCTAGTATTATTTTATTACTACTGATTACTTCCTTTACATTTGTTATTAGCTGCTTTACGTATTTGGGTGCTCCCATGTTTGATGCATAAATATTTACAATTATGGTATCTTTTTGTTGGGTTGTTCCCTTTATGATTATGTCATGTCCTTCTTTGACTCTTGTTACAGTTTTTGTTTTAAATTCTACTTTGTCCAATATAAGTACTGCTACCAAGGCTTTCTTTTCACATCCATTTGCATGATAAATGCTTTCCCATCCCTTCACTTTCAGGTGGAAGGTGTTTTTAGGTCTGAAATGAGTCTCTTGTAGGCAGCATATAGATGGGTCTGCTTTTTTATCCATTCCTTCACCCCACGTCTTTTGATTGGAGTGTTGAGTCCATTTATAGTCAAAATAATTATTGATAGGTATGTACTTATTGCCTTTTTCTTAATTGTTTTATGGTTGTTTGTGTAGTTATTTTCAGTTCCTTTCTTTTGCTCTCTTCCCTCATGGTTTGCTAGCTTTTTTTAGTCATATACTTGGATTCCTCTCCCTCTCTCTCTCTCTCTTTTCCTTTCTCTCTTTTTGCATACCTATCACTGGTTTTTGATTTGTGGTTACCATTAGGTTTATATATAACATCTTATGCTTATAGCACTCTATATTAAATTGATGGTTGCTTAAGTTTGAACTCATTTTAAAAGCACTAAATTTTTACTTCTCTCCCCCCCCCCCCGGTTTTAGGTATATGGTGTCATATTTATATACTTTTATTTTGTGAATCACTTGACTGATTTTTATGGATGCCCTTAATTTTATTGCTTTTGGGCTTCCTCCTTTTCTTACCCCCACATTGTCTTTCCTTTCCACTCAAAGAGTTTCCTTTGAGATTTCTTATATGACCAGTTTACTGGCTGGTGAATTCCTTTAACTTTTGTTTGTCTGGGAAACTATCTCTCCCTTCAGTTGAATGGTACCCTTGTTGAATAAGGTATTCTTGGGTGTAGCTTTTTTTATTTTCAGCACTTTGTATGTATTGTGACATTCCCTCTGGCCTGCACAGTTTCTGCTGAAAAATCAGCTGATAGGATGGCTAGAAGTATTCTAACTAGAACTCACTCCATGTCCCTGGATCCCAAAATCAGATGACATATAGCAAAGCCACAGTTGTCCCATAATGGGACAAATGACATACTTTTTTGGTCATCATAGATGGAGATTTGGGGGCCATTTGTTACTGCAGCTTAACACAGGTTTTCTGACAAATGCATCAAATATAGATTTCTCAATCAGAGAATATGGGAACATTCTTGAGTTGTCTAACTCTCCACCAAGAACCAGGAAGTCTAGCACTGTTACTCTTCTTCCTTTTTTGCCTCCTATGAATGACCACTAATAAAAACAATGTAGGCTTTATCCTGCCCCATTTTAGAAGAAGTTGTGATACTTACAGAAAATGAAGTATTTTCTGATGGTAGTTGAAAAGAGTTCAAAAAACAAAACAAAACAAAAACCTGAATATGAGGTCTGATTTCCTTGCTGTCCTTTGGAAGTCTATATTTAATAAACAGAAATTAGGGCTTTGTGGAAATTCAATTTACACCATTTAATTAGACTATATAACTTTAGTGAGCAGAAATGAAAGCTTGGCTAAGAACTTCATACTTTACAATGACGGAAAATCAGCACTGGGAGAAGTCATATGGGGCATAAGACAGAAGGCTCAGAATTCTTTTTTTTTTTTATTATTAACTTCAATTAGTTAACATATAGTGTACTATTAGTTTCAGAGGTAGAGTTCAGTGATTCATCAGTCTTATATAATACCCAGTGCTCATTACATCAAGTGCCCTCCTTAATGCCCATCACCCTGTTACCCCATCCCCCACAACCCCTCTGTCCTCCAGCAACCCTTAGTTTGTTTGCTATGATTTAGAGTCTCTTATGATTTGTTTCCCTCTCTGATTTCATCTTGTTTTATTTTTCCCTTCCTTCCCCTATGATCCTCTGTTTTGTTACTTAAATTCCACATACGAGTGAGGTAATATGATAATTGTCTTTCTCTGATCGACTTATTTCACTTAGCATAATACCCTCTAGTTCCAACCACGTCATTGCAAATGGCAAGATTTCATCCTTTTTGATGGCTGAATAATATTCGTGTGTGTGTGTGTGTGTGTGTGCGCGCGCACACACATCTTCTCTATCCATTCATCTGTCAATGGACATCTGGGTTCTTTCCATAGTTTCTGAGTAGTGCAATTGCTGGGTCATAGGGTAGCTCTATTTTCAACTCTTCTGAGGAACCTCCATACTGTTTTCCAGAGTGGCTGTACCAACTTGCATTCCCACCAACAGTGTAAGAGGTTTCCCCTCTCTCTGCATCCTTAACAACATCTGTCGTTTCCTGACTTGTTAATTTTACTCATTCTGACCGGTGTGAGGTGGTATTTCATTGTGGTTTTGACTTGTATTTCCCTGATGCTGAGTGATGTTGAGCATTTTTTCATGTGTCTATTGGCCAGTTGTATGTCTTCTTTGGAGAAATGTCTGCTCATGTCTTCTGTCCATTTCTTGACTGGATTATTTGTTCTTTGGGTGTTGAGTTGATAAGTTCTTTGTAGATTTTGGATACTAAAGGCTCAGAATTCTTAACAGGGCTGTGGAGTAACAGAACTTGATAGAAAATTGACACCCCTGCAGAATAATTCTAAATTTCGCAGACAAATGGCAGGGAGAAACCCAGGATAAAAACGTCACCTTTAATTATCTCCTTTTGTGAACTATATGAGAAATATTATCTGAATTTCTACTGAAGAATAGGCAAGATGAAAAAAAATGAGTGTCTTTAAGACTTTTGTCAATTACTCAAACTTTTCCAATATTATTATTCTTTTTTGGGGGGCAGGGAGGTTGGGCAGGGAAGCTGCTACAGTACACGTAGCATTTTGCTATTCCACACTCATATTAACTCAGAGTCTGTAAATGAAAAAAGCAATATTTTCATTCTGATTTTACTATAGTCACAGTGAATCACAGAAGATAAACTCATTGAACTCCAAGTGTATGGGCAATGAATGCCACAGGCTATATTCTTATTTTATGGGGTTTTCTTTGCAAAACCAAAGAGTTACTTCAAAGCTATATGTTATGGAAGTCTCCTCCCTCCCTCCCACAGTTGCTAAGATCCCTTGAAAAGAATGCCTTTCTCTGCTTGACTTATGATGGCTAACTGAACATAATAAAAAAAAGCAAAAACAAAAGAATGCCTTTTCCCAAAAACATCATCTAGAATGATCAGACATTTATGCACAGGCTGTCCTAGGTCAGGTCAGCGTGAAGGAAGTAGTGGGACAGGAAAAGGGCAGAGCCTTTGTGTGAGGAGGAAGAAAGCACCTTTTTTTTGTTTTTTTAAGTTTTGCCCTATGCTTTATTCCTTATGTTTTCCATAGCTTTCCTTTTACACTATATATTTTATTGGAGGCTTAACTGACACCATGCCAATCTATTCTTTCTTTTTTTTTTTTGGAAAGGATAACCATATTTACTCATTAAATGCCAGTTAAGTTTTCTACAACACAACTTGAAAATACCCAGCATGCATGTTTAATCTCAGTACAATGGTTTCAAGACCAAGTATACATGTTACAGGCATCAAGGCTAGATTACAAATTATCATAGTCATCATCGTCATCATCATCGTCATCGTCATCATCTTCTCGTTTTCTTTTCAATGCATTTGATGATTCATTGGCAGTATTTTGTGATGACACCATGTTAGTGGTAATAAGAATGTTTTTAGACCCAATTAATGATGGATTAATCAGAACATTCTGAACTGCGGATGTTGCAGGAATTGATGCTTTTACAGTTGGGGACTGTGAAGTGGGCATCTGTACTGTAAACCTTTGCCCTGTGAGGGACATTGGAGTCCCTACTTTAGTTGACACAGACATGGTTTGTGGGGTTGGTGTGCCAAGTGTGGGAGTACTTGGTCTGCTAGTAACTGAACCAACACTTAACCGTGGAACTGTTATTCTTCCCGCAGAAGTAGATGCCTTTTTTTGTAAAGATTTAAGTCTATAGTTTGGAGCAGTCAAGCAGTATCTATCAGGTGGCAACCTGGGGCCTGAATATGGCTTGATTAATGGCAAAGGAGTTTGATTTCTTTGCCTTGCAATATCTAATAAAAAATCTCTTGGGGGAGGAGAGGTAAAAGACTGATCAGCACGACACTGGATGGCCAATCGCACATCATCTGCATCAACAGTGGCTTTCTTAGCATGGCTTGAATAAATTTTTGCATCATCTAGAATTGTGGTCACATATCGGAAGGCAAACTCCAACATCTGATTTATAACTCTTGGCTCATATTCTGTAATCTCCATATCCTTCAGGATTTGTGCCATCATCTGTGCATCTTTCGGCATGCTCTTGGGAGAAGCCATCTTGCCAGACTCCATGATATCCGTTGATCAGACTTCTCGAGCTAAATCACCCACATTAATGTATTTCAGTCCTGATCTTGATGCAAGTTCTTTGCCTAGCGTGGTTTTTCCAACCCCTGGTGTACCGGTGAGCAGGATGTTCGGGAGCAACATGGTCCTCCCAATCTATTCTTTCTAAAATGCTATGAAAAGGCACACTTTGGAGAATACATCCTTCTTTATTCTTATTTAAACATGCTTTATATTTTGCCAGTGTTTACATATTAGAAATGTACTTACTCCCAAAGCCACACTGGACTGCATTCAGGTTGGTGCTGATCTTCATCTTACAAATAAAATGGAACTTGGAGAAGACAGGACAGAAGGGAGTTGGAACTCAGGCCACCATGCGCACAGGCATATGACATGGGAAACACCATGACCTACCCATGACTGAGAGCTTGACAAGTTTCAGTACTCTATTAACTGGCATTTCCTAACAAATGCCAGTAATGGTTTAAAATGGTATCATTAACAACCATCATTTAACTAATTTTCCAACAATCAAGAAAAACTCCAACCATATATTTAATACTACCCTTGGTGCACTTTTCAAAGACCCTTTTCTGGATAATAAAAAAACAAGTTCTCAGTTCCAGGGCTTACAAAATTGGACTCCAGTACATTTCTTGAAGTGCAAAATTCAGCTATATTGCAGCTGCAGAGATGGAAGCTTTGTGAAACTCTGATGTTAAAGCTAAAGAACTATTAATCTCCATTTCACTGGCAATTTCTAATTTTGATATGTAAAAATTACATTCATATTTTTTACCCTGTTCTAGAAGATTAAAAATCTTCTAGGTAGTGTAGCCATGTTATTTAATTTTTAATTTCCACAAGCCTCACTTTAAAATGCATAAACCATTTTATCATGGAAAGCATCGTTCTCTTCAATGCTATGCCATTAAATTCTTATTCCCCCAGTGCCTTCTCACAGACAAGTTCTCTTAAGGGAAAAAAAGATATTCTCATCGCTTTTCATATGAAGACCCAGGATCCTACCTTCTAGATTAATGGAGTTTAGTTCAAATCTGATACTTAATAAATATCTCCAACCCAAAAGCAAAAGGAAGGGCTCACTGGAGGCATTTCTATCTTCACTTGAGAGTCAACTGAATTCTGTATTTCACAGAGAGAAAACTGGAAGAAAAGTAGTTATCTATCATCTATCTATCTATCTCATAGATAGCTATAGAAGCTGCTCATAACATTAAGTAGAATTTATTAGCTTTATTTTAAATAATAAGATTCTAAAACACAGAGATGAATTTGTGTGGCCTATGTGCTAGAACCTGGAGAAGCTGAAGGTCAAACCTGAGTCGCCAATCTCTTACACTCTGATAGTCATGCATTTTCTTTTAGACTCTAGGACCAAGTGTCGGTCCCTCCCCCCGAGGGAACTCCGTCCTTAGAGTGTAGGGCACTTTTATTCTTCTTTGTGTCCCCTCCTCACCCTACTCCCTCCTTTAACAAAGCCAGGCAGGACTCGACACCAGGCACTGCTCTAGGTGCTGAGGCAGGAACAGTACCCTGAATACAGTACCTGACCCCAAGAGGTATAATAGCAGAGGGCTTGTAACCAGCAGTTTCTCACTTGAAAAATATTTGTTGAATACATTTTTAAAAAATCATCTGTGTTTTTAAAAGTTCAGTACTATAGTTCTGATCCACGGTTGGGATATAATGAATTAGAGTCCTATAATTTATTTTGACCGTATTTCTAGAGCCAATTATTCTTCAATTTATCTATTTAATATATTTTGTTTTGCAAACAACTGTCTTTCCTAAACTTTCTGCAGCTCCCGAGGGCAATTGCATTGCCGAGCTATTTCTCAGTACTGTGCCTGACACCCCCTAGCTCAGTTTTGGAAGCAAATTTAATGACCTCATTTTATAGTTTCTCCTCTAGATCTTGATGAAAATATTAAATCCAGTGACCAAGACTAATTCCCATTGAATAACATTGACTTTTCTTGTGTTCTGAAGTTAAAAATAGCCCTTTTCTGGGTAGAACATCCCAGCTAACAGTATATCAATTAATTCATGTATTATGGGGGCCATGATTCCACAGTTTACTAAAGCATGTCGTGGAGGCAAAACCATTAGCCTTGCTGTGGACAAATGTGAGCATTTATATGGCTTTCCTTGGCCCTCCTAACCTGCTTATTTACAATAGAAACAAGAAGCTGTGTTATTTTAGTTTATTTTTTTTAAAGATTTTATTTATTTATTTGACACACAGAGTGAGACACAGGGAGAGAGGGAACACAAGCAGGGGGAGTGGGGGAAGGAGAAGCAGGCTTTCTGCTGAGCAGGGAGCCCGATGCGGGGCTCCATCCCAGGACCCTGGGATCATGACCTGAGCTGAAGGCAGATGCTTAACGACTGAGCCACCCAGGCGCCCTGAAGCTGTGTTATTTTAAAACATCATTATGTTACTTCTCATGATGTTCTCTCAAAAATATTAGTCAAAATGTGTTATAATTAATTTCCTATGAGAGCATAGCATAAAAAAGGTGTGTAAGTCCCATTGGGACCTCATTCTCCTGGCTCCAAGCCACTCAGATGTGTTCCCTAAGTGTTACAGTGATAATCGAGTATTTTAGCCAAAGGCATATAAACGTAAAGGCATTTTCCTGCATGACTTATTATAATCATCACTCACAATTTATTTTCTTATTTTTTTTGAAATGTTATAAAACAAATTATTCCAAGCCTGCCTTCAAAATCTCTAATCATTAAGTATCAACCTGTCAACATATCCTGTTATCATTTAACAAATACCCCATTCTTTTTTCTTAGAAAAAACTTCGCCTTTCTCATTTTTTAAGTGGAATATGATTTTTTTTTCCTTTATGGCTGCTTCTGGTTGATGCATCTTGTTGTTGTTTCATATCTAGTTAACTTTCCATTTTTTAAACATTCCGTATTAACATTGAATGACTGAGGGTCCTAGGTTGTTTCTATTGTGTTCATTTGGTCTTTTGCTAATCCTTACACAGCATTTTTCTCAATAAAGATTCCATGTCCTTTGTTTAGTTAGAACTTGAGCTGAAATCTCAAAGGCCATCCTCCTATTGATGGATCTCAGTCTAGCTTTTGCTTCACCATCCCAACTAAGACCTAAATAACTACTTCCTGTTTGCTGCTACATTAAAAAAAATACGGCGATAAAGCTCGTTTCTCTAATGCCAGAAGTGCAATTTTCCTCGGCACCTTCGATGGTTTTAATACCTAAATATCTATAAACAATTATCTGTAGGCAGTAAGATTCTCCTTATTAGTGGGAATACTAACAAGGCAAAACAAATCAAAAACATAACAAAGTTTAGCAATAAAAGGATGTTTTCCAAATTGTTGAGGGAGGAGGAGAAAAAGATCAGGTTACCCCCCAAAGGGCTACCATTCAGATTCCAAAAGCCACAGTTATTTTGGCCCCTATGACACTGCTTTCCCCTGGAGGCAGGGGCATAGCCATGATTCTGGTGATCTCTCATTTTCTCTCAGAGGATAGGAATGTCCAAGATAAAGCAAGACAGGGAAAGCAATAATGACAAGCATTGTGGCTTTCAGAAGAGCCTTCCGATTTCTCTAGTTTGATCACAGCGTTTATCGATTCACTGTGGATCCCTGAGACATTCCTGAAGACGAACCTTTAGTAGGTTCAGCAGAATTAGATTACCTGAATGGCCATATCATACAGAGAGAAGAGAATTGGATTTCAGAGCTAGGTAACTTGAGTTTTTAGGTTTCAACATTTCCACTTATCTCACTCAGCTTTCTAATTTTAAAATGGAAGGTAGAGGGTCCACCAATTGCTTCATTATTTCCACAGATACATAATGACATCAATATGCCAATTACATCATGCAGTAGATGATCTTTTATGCACTTCCCTTTGAACTAGACCTGAGTCTTTCCATAAGCTTCTGTGATTTAGAAGGAACAGAAATGTAGACAAGCCCAAGATCTGCAGGGCACAAGTCAGCCAGAAGACACTCAACTCTTACCAACTGCTTGCTCTTTACATTACCCCCAGTCTCATCCTGCTGTTGCCCCGGGAGAACAAAAGATGAAGTAAAATAGGAAAAAAACATGCGATAAGGCTCGTATGGCAGAACATAGTAGATAATGATGGTAAATTAAAAACAATTTGCTAAGCACTGGCCATGTGCTTAACTCTGTGGGATGGCAGATGTGTCTGACATGCTTCCTGTTCTCAAAAAGTAAGACTCATATGGAATCAGTAGTGCACATTAAAGGGGACATATGATTGAATTGTGGAGAGTGTGGTTGACTAAAAACTGTACGATTTAGGGAGAGAAGACTCTTGGAAGAGTTTGCAAGTATAAGGTTAGTCTTTGAAACACACATAGGCAAAACATGCATACATATACATATATATGTTCATGTACAAAATATGTAACCTCAGCATGATTATCATACAAAATAAAATATTATAAAATTAAAGCATTATTTTGGGGCAATGAATAAAATGATTTATTTGTAGTGAAAGATATGGTTCCATATATAGTCATAGAATAATAACATTGAAAATTAAGTATTCAAGCTAATAACATAGAGAAAATATTTATAAAATAAGGAAAATATAAGAAAATCATGAAAAAATAATTAACGAAAAGAAAATAAAACAAACTCAGGAAAGTTGACTAATTTAACAAGCTAGGTATTTAAAATTGTCAATAACAAAACAAAACAGAAACCCAGATAAATAATATTAGAAATAAGAATGCATACAGAACTTGGACCCAGAGAGATTTTTCAAATTGTACAATAATATACAAATTTAAATGGTTCAACTTGAAAAGGTAGATGAAAGGGATAGTTTTATAGGAAAATATAATAAAATTGACACAAAACTTTTGAAAACCTAAGCTAAGAACCACCTAAGAAGTTTTAAAAGTATATGATCACATATTCCCATCCTATTGCAACCTAAAAAAGCACTTGGGTAAATGGTTTTATAGGAAAGTGAAATTGATTTTCAAAAATCAGCCATTTCCTAACTTAACCAATAGAGAGATGAACAACCTCTCAATTCATTCAACTGTACAAACTAAGCCTAATTCGGATACCATCAATCAATCAATCAATCAAAAAATACCAAAAAACCCAGACAGGAGTAGTTAAAACAACAACAAATATAAATTCAAATCTTAATAGATATAAAACCCTAAATGAAATAGAAAAAACAATCTCAGTTGGGTTATGACATAAGGCATTGTCTTCAACTTGATAAAGGATAATTAAAAGAACCTCATCAAAATATCACATTTTATAACAATGACTCACTAGAAGCAGTAAGTCCCTCTAAAGTGACTAGAATACTTGCTCACATCAGGTCAAGCAAATGAAAAACTTGGCACTAATGAGAAAGTTAAATAAAGTGGTAAGGTACAAAACAATAATTCAAAAAGCTATAACTTTGTATACTTCAGCAATCATCAAATAGGGAACATATAAGAAAATCTCTTTACAATAATAATAAAACCTATAAAACCTATAAAACATACAGGAATAAGCCTAA
Source organism: Zalophus californianus (assembly GCF_009762305.2). Lineage (NCBI taxonomy): Eukaryota > Metazoa > Chordata > Mammalia > Carnivora > Otariidae > Zalophus > Zalophus californianus. The sequence goes on from NC_045596.1 coordinate 17,040,638, forward strand.
TTAAAAGTATTAAAGAACCCATATTTAGAAAACTATACAGCATAAATGGAGAACAGAAAAAAGAAGACCTAAATAAATGAAAAGACATAAAATATTCCTAATTGGGGACATTCAATATCATTAGAGGTGTGAGTTACCTCCCCATTAAGTAATTTATAAATATTTCACAGTCCCAAACAAAATCTCAAGGGATCTGGCTGGCTCGTTTAAATAGAAGGTTAGAATAGATAAACAGATGAAATAAATAGAATAGATAATAGATAGATTGATTGATTGATTGATTGAGAGATGATAGAATAAATGTAGGGGAAAAAGCAAAAGAAATTAAACAAAATAATGAGAGGAAACCTGTACGACCAGATACCAAATGATATTTCTAGTAGCGGGGTACTGATACATATGTAGAAAGCCTGATCATTGGAACAGGCTAGAAAGTTCTGCAGTAGAACAGTGGGTATTTGGAAAATCCAAATTTCTGTAGGAAGTATAAACTATTCAATAAATGTCACAGGAAAAGCTGGCTACTCAAATAAAATTTTCAAATATCAGATCTTTGTGGTGAGTTCAAGGGATTCAAGGCAAATCAGTAAAAAAGATGGGATGGAAGAGGCGGTAGTAACAATGAGTCACAATGGTTTTACTTGGCGCAGCTCCGATTGGTCCGTTGCAGGAAAGAGGAAGTCGCTTATAGCAGGAGACCTTTCAGGACCACTACTGGAAATGGGAAGGAGGTCAAGGGAGATCCAGGAGGAGAGGGGGAAAGAGAGGAACTTACCCATCTAGGTGAATTTACGCAGCAACACCGGGGGTCTCAGTTTTCTGAAGTGCAGCATGGGTTTGGTGGTTTTTTATATCCCCAGAGAGTGTCTTTTCTATGTCTAACGGGTGGATGCAGCTTTGTGAGGAATGCAAAGCTGGCATACTCTAGCTGGCTAAAGATTTGCTTAATGGGGCTATGTTTAAAACAACTGGACAGGATGTGATGAGCCCTGGGTGTTATACGCAACTAATAAATCATTGAACATTATATCAAAAACTAATGATGTACTATACGTTTGCTAATTGAATTAAAATAAAAAAAATAAATAAAACAATTGGATATGTAACAATTTGAGTTTGGCACTGGTGGGCTTTTGAGCTAATGGGTCCCAGGCTGCTATGAAAAAGTAAACAACTTAGGGCCAATATATAAGGACCATCTTTGGTTCATGTATATAATAGATCTTCACCTCACTTTTTCCATGTACCTACCTATTTATGCATACATCTCAGGTTAGATAAAAATATTGTTATAAATATAGGAAAATAAATTTATAATGTCACGGTGGATAAAGCCTAAACCTCGAAGCCATATATTTAAAAATGGTTGCATTTGATGATATAAAATGTTTAAAGTTCCATATGGGTCTTAGTAATAATAACTGAGGTTTATATGATATTTTAATAATGGTTATATACATATATATTGATTTATTCAATCCTCACTCCAATTTATGAGCCTAGGTACTGTTATTCCCATTTTAGAGTTAATTATATAACTAAATGCACAATGTGCTTACATTAAATTGATTTGCAGGACTGCCCTATAAAGTTGTATCGGTTGTACACTGTGCAGCTTCACTGGTGTGTGCATCGGGGGAGAGGTGGCATTCTCAAAGATTTCGAGGTGAGTTGTGCCCCCCAAGAGTGTTACCGCACATAAGCTATACAACTGAACTCAGCAGTTTTGTAGAGTTCCTAAACTCATTAAAGCGTTCCCCACCTCAATACTGAACATACCACAGCCCCTACAGATATGACCTCCCCTGTCTACCTTGTGAACATGAACTTAGCATTCAAGACTCAACCCAAAATCCCTTTCCTCTGAAAAGCCTTTCCCGGCCCAATCCTGGCACGCACAACAAGGTCAACGTGACCACTTTCTTCTCCATCCTCCCATGGTCCCTTCCATAACCTATCCTACAACATTAATAATTTCATCTTACTTCTTGATTCACTCATCTGGTTCCCCCACCAGACAGCAAGCTGCTTGAGCTCAGAAATTCTTCTCAATCATCTTCTCATAAATGGTACCTGCCATAGGGTCTGATACGTAGTAGGTATTTAGTAACTATTTGTTGATTAAATAAATAACAAGGCCCAGAGAGAGACTCTACTGGTTTGCAATCTGCAAGATCTGCAAGCTATGATTTTCTTTGCTCCAGTCTGGTAATATTATCAAACATTCACTGGAGGGCATAGAAGAATTGAGAGCATTTGTAGTTGTCTTTTCACACGTTAATTAGCAAGGAGACAGTTCTCAGCTATAAAATCTTTACAGTTAGCAGAACACCCCTATCAGCAGTTACTTTTAAACATTATAGATAAATACTGTAACATTAAGTTTTGTGACACTGCAAATAAGTGTTAGCAAGGAACATAATTATATCACTGCACTCTTTTAAATTATTAAATGCTAACACTTCATTTACAAATCCATTACTCCTCACTGCCTAATGTCCATAATTCTTAGTAAGGTCTAGAACACTATTTATAATTTGACTCATCTATCTCTCTAAGTTCATCAGTCAGTCCAGCCTACTCCCACTTCCACATATGCCTTGTCATGCATAGACCATATACTCAGACACTCTGCACCTGGAAATTGCAAGTCACAACTACCCTAATCCAACTCCAGTTCCTTGAATCATCTCTCAACTTTAGAGTTTGGCATATTGTGGGGCGCCTGGGTGGCTCAGTCGGTTACCTGTCTGCCTTCGGCTCAGACCATGATCTCAAGGTCCTGGGATTGAGCCCCAGGTCAGGGTCCCTGCTCTGCGGGGAGTCTGTTTCTCCCTCTGCCTCTGCCTGCTTCTCCCCCTGCTTGCGCTTGCTCTCTCTCTCTCTTTCTGTCAAATAAATAAAACTTAAAAAAAAAAAAAAAAGATTTTGGCATATTCTGTCAACCTCAACCAAGAATGCCCTTCCTACTTTCATGGACTTCAAGCTGTTATTCATACTTTTAGTCTCAGCTTAAAAGCCACATCCCAATCTCTGTGAAACCACCTCCCCCAACCCCAGCAGAATCACGGGCTCCTTGTCTACAATGTTTATGGTTCTGGGTATGCAACTGAACAGTGTTAATCATGATATTTGTAATGTTTGTCACACTTCCCATCGACCTTTCACCTCTTTGAAAGAAATTGTAGATTCTTGCTTATTCATGAAATCCCCAGTATCCAAGACACACAGTGATGGCAGTCCTGTAATCGCCACTCAACCAGTGAGTGATGCAGAGCAAATAGGACAGTCTGGCTCAGGACTGTTCCCAGTCACCGGTTTGGAGAAAAGTCCACCTTGGAAAACGTTCACTGCTGCCTTACACTGTGGGGCACGGCCTGGGATTTGGTTTTCACCTTATTATTATTTTTGCCTGGTGGCGTAGAAAGGAAATTCATAAAAATAATTCCAGGAAGATCAACCTCTCTATTTCTCTCTATTTTCCCCACATATAGGCTTCACACACCTAGTCAATTTAGGGCAGCTTCCTGGAAACACGGAGACACAAAAATGAGCTGCATCTACTTACTCTTTTTTTTTTTTTTAAAGGCCAGTTTTGGGTTTCCTATTTTTTAATTTTAAGTTCAATTAATTAATAATATAGTGTATTATTAGTTTTAGAGTTCAGTGATTCATCCGTTGCATACAACACCTGTGCTCATTCCATCACGTCCCCTCCTTCATGCCCACCACCCAGTCACCCCATCCCCCTCTCCACCTCCCCTCCAGCAAGCCTGTTTCTTTCCTATGCTTAAGAAGTCTCTTATGGGGCGCCTGGGTGGCTCAGTTGGTTAATCGACTGCCTTTGGCTCAGGTCATGATCCTGGAGTCCCGGGATCGAGTCCCACATCGGGCTCCCTGCTCTGCAGGGGGTCTGCTTCTCCCTCTGACCCTCTTCCTTCTCATGCTCTCTGTCTCTCATTCTCTCTCAAATAAATAAAATCTTTCAAAAAAAAAAGTCTCTTATGGTTTGTCTCCCTCTCTGGTTTCATCTTGTTTTCTTCCTCCCAGGTTTTTTGTTTTTTTTTTTTTAACTAACCAGAATCATGCTGTATGTATTGTTCATGTGCTTTTTGGAGATGTTCTCAGCCTGGCACACTCCTTTTATCCATTCTATATTCCACAGAAATAGATGTTTGTGTTGCTTCATTCTGCTGTTATAATTATTCCCACTTTTGTGCACAAACTTGGGCACAGGGGCTGAAATTTGAGGGGAACAGTGTCAACTTGAGCCCTTGGCAATCTGAGGTGAAGGCGTGTTGACTTGGCATTTAGCAGGTGGCAGGCCGTGCACGCTGACTCGGGCAGGAGGGCGGCTGGACGGTGAATTTGGGACCCACAGGCCAATGGCATTGTGTGTGACAGGGACATGGTTGGTTTTGCTTTTAATTTTTGTTTTTCTGGGAAACTTGATCTCTCCCTCTATTCTAAATGAAAGGCTTGCTGGATAGAGTATTCTTGGCTGTAGATTTTTTCCTCTTAGCAGTTGGAATCTATCATGCCACTTTCTTCTGGCCTGCAGAGTTTCTGCTGAAAAACCCACTGATAGCCATATGGGGTTTCCTTTGTATGTACCTGCTTTCCTTTCTCTTGCTGCTTTTAAAATTCTCTCTTTCTCACTACTTCTGGCCATCTTATTTATTTTGTGTCTTGGTGCAGACCTCTTTGGGTTGGTTTTGTTGGGGGGCTCTCTGTGCCTCCTGGATCTGGATTTCTCTTTCCTTCCCCAGATTCAGGAAGTTTTCAGCTATTATTTCTTCAGACAAATCTTCTGCCCCCTTTCCTCGCTCTTCTCCTTCTGGGATCCCTATCATGCGACTGTTAGGCCTGACAGCGTTGCTCAGTTCCCTGGGTCTATTTTCATTTTGCGTATCCCCCCCCCCCATCTGCTCAGCTTGATTGCTTTCCATGACTCTGTCCTCCAGGTGGCTGGTCCTTTCTTCTACTTCCTCTTGCTTGCTATTTATTCCAAATGGTCTATTTTTATTTCCATTTAGTGAATCCAATAGCTCTAACTGGTTCTTTTTTATGTCTCCTAGCTCTTGGTGGAGGGTCTCAAGGAAGTCCTGCAGTCCTTCCTCAATTCCAGCGAGAATCTTTATGAGCGTTACTTTAAATTTGCTATCAGACATATTACTTATCTCCACTTTGCTTAGGTCTCCTGCTCTGATTTTGTCCTGTTCTTTGATTTGGGACACATTCCTCTGTCTCCTCATTCTGTCTCTTGCGTTGTCTGTTTTTCTGTGTTAGGAAAGTCAGCTACATCTCCTGCCCTTGAAAGTAGTGGCTCTATGAAGAAGAGGCCCTGCAGTGCAATGTCTGTTCCCCAGAACCTGGTGCTTCAGGGGGTGTCTCCTATGTGTGTTGCTCCAGGGGGTGTCGTACCGTTGTGGCTGGGATGTGTTTGCCTTCAGTCCTGTTGTCTGCGATGGCTCCCTACCTGTTGTGGGCAGTCTGGTGCCCGTGGTGTTAGTGGGCTGCTCCGGGGCTGCCTCGGGCTTGAGTCCAGTCAGACCAGATGTTTGCCAGAGATGCAGTAGCACCACACTGCAGGCACTGTCCCTGTGTCGTCCCCGGAGAAGCTTTTGTTGGTGGGTGGGGCCTGCAGTCAGACCAGCTGCCTGCCCTCAGCCCCCTGCTGGGGTCACAGTCAGACGGGTGTGTGGTTATCTTCCCCTCTCCCTGGGGCAGGACTCACTCTGGAGTGGTGCTGACCTCCTCTGGGCCGCGCACACACTGCCAGGCTTGTGGCACCGCTTTGACGGGATCTTGCCAAGAGCGATCAGAGGGGGTGGATCTGCTTCACTGTGGCCTCTTGTCTATGCCGGGCTGCAGAGAGTCTGTTCTGCCAGTTTTCAGGCTGCTTTTTGGGTTATTTATGCCGACATGGGTGCTCTCTAGGCGGCCACGTGGCAAGAGGTGAGCCCAGGGATGTCCTGCTCCACCATCTCTGTATCTACTTGCTCTTTATTTTTTTATTAGCTCTGGTAATTTTTGATCGGTACAAAGAATCTGCTGGACGGTATGGCAGGGCAGTGACCTGATGGGCATCTCCTCTTTTTTACAGTGAATTACTCACTTCCTCTCGCAATGCTGCGGATGGGAGCTGTGGGCGGCGTAGGGGCTTAGAAGTTACGGTTTGGGCTTGGATTAGGGCACAGATTTAATAATTCCAAAACTCAAAAGCAACTTCCAAGATAAAAGCAGAATTTATAAATTGAGAGATGCTCTGAACATAGGAGATAAGAAATAAGTAATGTATTTTAGGTGGTTTGAGAGTTTTATCTCCCTACCCCCAAGATCAAAGGAAATGGAAGGACTCAGCTCAAGAACTATCAGTGAAACTGTGAGTTCCACTCATGTTTGTATTTTGTGTAATTCTAGTTCTACCTAGTTTGTTGACTAAATACTAACAAGTATTAAGAGAAAATTAAAAAGGCTCTTTTTTTTTTTCTTTTCTAAAAACTGCTTGGGACAATTCTTCTCAATTGCATCATTCTAAATATTCTCCCCAGACTTGGCTCTCCTACCATTATGTCATTTCCTATCACTAGACCATTTTCTAATTTTCAGATACAGTTTTTAAAAACAGGGGCACGTGGGCGGCTCAGTCAGTTAAGTGTCTGCCTTTGGCTCAGGTCATGACCCCAGGGTCCTGGGATCAAATCCCAAATTGGGCTCCCTGCTCAGCAGGAGGCCTGCTTCTCCCTCTCCCTCTGCCTGTAGCTCCCCCTGCTTGTGCTCTCTCTCTCTTTGTCAAATGAATAAATAAAAATCTTTAAAAAAATAAAAATAAAAATTTAGAACAGTTTTATATTTACATAAATAAATCTTGAGGCTAGTACAGACAGTTCCTTCTACCCAGTTCCCCGGTTATTAACACCTCATACTACCTTGGCACATTTGTTACAATATTGATACATATTTATTAACTAAAGTCCATACTTTATTCAGATTTCTTTACTTTTTCTCTAGAGTTCTTTTTGGTGCCAGGATCCCACTGAGGATAGCAAATTACATTTGGTTGTCATGTCTGCTTAGGCTCCTCTTGGCTCTGACAGTTTCTCAGACTTTCCTTGTTTCTGATACCTAGTCTATTTTGAGAGCACTGGTCAGGTATTTTGTACAATGTCTCTCAATTGGGATTTGTCATGCATTTTTCTCATGATTAGACCAGGGTTATATATTTTCCTCTGCCACAGAGGTGAAGTGCCATTTTCATCATATCATATCAAGGATGCATACTGTGTCATGTTGACATGACCTATCACTGTTGATAACCTTGATCACCTGGCTAAGGGAGTGTCTGGCAGTGTAAATTTATTCTATTTTTTCTCCTTTTCCATACTATGCTCTCTAGAAAGAAGTCACTATAATCAGCCCATACTTAAGGAATAGGAAGTTATGGTCCATCTCTGTGACAGCAAAGTATCTACAAAAATAATGTGGAATTTTCCACATGTAGATTTTCCTGTTATCCCTCATTAATCTATTTATTCAATCATTTATTTGAGCATGAAATCATGGATATTTATTTTATATTTGGGCTTGTAATAAACTGCCACCTTATTTTTCTGCTCCAATTAATTCCAGCCTTGGCCTTTGGAAATTAACTCAGTTGGTTTCTGTGTCCCTTTGACATCACTGTAGGTTTTGGTTTGTGTTTTTAATTTAGCATTTCCTTACTTTCAAACTCATCTTGTGTATGTTCTGTCTCAGTCCTAGAATCAACTATTTCTCCAAGGAGCCCTGGTTCCTTTTACTGAAGAATGGTGTTAATTCCCAAATCTGGGCACTAAGTGTGCTCATTGCTTCTGGGGTGTTGTTGATTCTAGGTCCTCTCAGATGACAGCAACAGAATGTATGTCTGTGTACTAAACTGTGTATACACCCACATATATAGATATTTCTATATTTAACTACCTGTATCTATATTGAGCTAAACATGAATTCATACTGATATGTCCGGTTCTAATCCATTACCACACAAATTAGTCTAGCCTCCTCCCTTTGTTTATCTATAATTTCTTACTCAAAAGTGAATAACCTGGCTCTCCCACCCACCATCTATTTATGTAATTATTCAATTCCAGTATATATGTATAACAGTACCAGAATTGTTAACCCATACCCTATGAGAAACAGTCCATTTATTTTCCAAACTACATTTCATTTCTAACTTTGGATTTCCTTAAATCTGGAAAAAACTGTAGGGAAAAAAATTTTAAAAAGGTGAGATGATGTCAACACAAGTTAAATGAAATAAAACTAAAGAATATGGATACAGTAAAGAAGCTCTACACAAAGTCAGGTATAGATCCAGGAAACTCAACAAAGAATATGGAAGAAGGTACTTTGATTAATGTTATCTTGGTTAGGTAAGCTTTAACAGTAAAATAAACCCTTATCATCAGTCATGTAGAAAGCAGGAATTAAGAAATACACAAAGAGCATGAGTGTTGGCTGTGGGTAAATAAACCCATACCGGGAGAATACAGGTTCCAGAAAGCAGAGAAAAACAAAGGAATCTAACAATCAGTTAAATAGGTAATGAAGGTAATGAAAATAAAGTTAGGAGGGCCAAAGAGTTGGGATCTTGGGATCTAAATATCTTGACAGGGAAAGAATTGATGCTACCTCAGTACAGGGTCTTGTAAGTACTTTATCTTAGGGATTTTATATAGAACCGGTGAGGAAAAGTCTAAGTATTAATTAATTGAAGTGAATAAGAAATTAAAGGCATTTGGCTAAACTTAAGCAGTGAGTAATGTCCTTCAGGAGCCAGCACAAAGCTGTATTTCCCAAGAAGCCTCCCGAGGCCATAGGCAGGGGTTCCTCATCCAAATCTCACATTAGAATGTTCTCATCATTACTGTAATTATTTGCTTATATGTTTGCAAGCAAGGGAGTGAGGTTTGTAAGGACAAGGACCATGACAAGTTCCTTTTGATCAATACTCGGCACTGTGCTTGGCAATAAGCAGCGACTCAGTACATGCTCAATAAATAGAACAAAGGAAAAAAGAGAATCCCAGCCACAAGGCTTTATGAACAGAGTTAAAAAAAAATAAAATAAAACAAAACACCCTCTCTCTAGCACTAAGTCAATGCCTTTGTGGTTGATTAAGAAGGTGGGCCTTTGGTATGTTGGTTTTTCCAAGGTGTTTTTTTTTTTTAAACCTTAACGGCTGCAACTGTAACTAATTCAGTAATCTACCTGCAAGGACTAAAATCTATGATGAAAACAAATTATATTAGAGCATTTAATTAATCCTATTATTCTACAATCCCATTAACAAGGAGCTCACTAGCATCTTACATCTTTATTTTCCAAGGGAGGTATAGCCAAGGAATTATATTATTAAGCATTTCTGTTGTACTCTAATTTCTGCATGATGTATCATGAACACATTTAACTGCATTCTACTTTTCTGCAGAGAGTTCCATCTTTGGAAATTGCTCTGGTGATGCAAAGGACCAGAGGGTAGCTATTCTGAGTTTGTCCTCTAATTAAAAGATGTCACTAGTTTTCTGTATACTCAGAACATGGGCAACTTTTATCACCAGGAGCTTTTATTCCCAAACCATTCATAGAATGAGCTGAACTGTATAAACATTGAGATTTTGGCACATCTTTCCAGACTGGATGAAGAAAACTATGACATCCCAAAGTTCTTTGATTGGGAGAAAAAGTGAACTTTCATAAGTTTAGTGAGACTTTCAATTTCTTGGCTGACTACAGTTTATTTTCCGAACAGTTAATTTAAGTTTTGCCTAATTCTATATGAAATATATGAGGGCGTAGGATAGATACATGGAGAGGTGTCTTTTGTTTGGGGGATTTTTTTGCTTTGAAAGATATTTTTAATTTTATGTAGGTATTTAATGTACTTAAAAGAGAACTTTTGTTGAAGTGTACCCATTCTCATACACTTACAGGTTTGGGTTGGTAACAGTGGGAAAGTCATTTAGATCCCTGGGCTTCTGTCAGCTCATGTGTAGAAAGGGGGCAGCATTAACTTGACTCTTCCTTATTTGAAGAAAGAAAGATCTGACTAGCAGCTGAAATCCCTTCTAGTACTTGAATTTGATAGGAGAGAAATAAGCTCATGAAACACATGTTCTTATTTTCCTGGGACACAGAAGTCTCTGTTGCTTGCCTTCTGCCAATCCCACTCCATCTCTACCTCCAAAACACAGAGCCAGAAAGAATTTTCTGTCTTAATAAAGACTCACAAATACTTCCAAGGCAATAAGGCTGCAGGGAAAACAAAACAGAACTAAGAATTTACTAGGAAACATTGGAAACACGAATCAGCCAATACTCATATTTCATCCAGGAAACAGATTCCTAAGAGATAAGTTCACTTGAAAAGTCATCCGGAAAAACCATAAAAATTCAATATGTATACATTCTCCCTTTACTATCTAAAAAGTTTTTTGTAAGAAAATACTTTTATTTAACCAAACACACACACACACACACACACACACACACACACACACACACACACATTTTTTAGTTGGCCAGAAGTAAATACCAGTCTACAGGTTGAGGTAAATGGAAGAGCTAGCATTTATCATGGACTTCCCATGTCCTACATGCTTTATATGTACTTTAGGATGAAGGAAAAGTCAGGTGTGTGTTGGTGCATCCCAGTGGGTGGGAAAGTTGCTCAACTTGGAATTTTAAGAGAAGGCCTCTCTGAAGAAGTGACAGTGCAGTTGAAACCAAAGTTTGCATGGGAAGATATTTCAAAACAAAAAGAATAGCACATGCAAAGGCCTGCAAGTAGAAAGAATAAATCTCCCCATAATTCCCCAATGTAAAATAAAACGAGGCTTATAAAATAAAAAGGATTATAGGAAGTACAGTTTGAACATAGATAGAAAGTGCCAAGCATGGCAGAGATTGGCTAGCTGTTGACCAGTCTTCTCTGTTCTTCCACACGGGCAGAGGTCAAGTCAAAATGACATTTCTCAGACACCCTTGCAGCCAGGGATGGCTTTGTGAATAAATGCTGACTATTGGGCTTGGGTGGAACTGATGAAAGCCAGGTCTGGAGCATAAAAACTTCCTAGCATGATCCTCCATGCTTTGTCCCCTGAGGCAACAGCTATGGCCGATGCCTTACAGACTGAGGAACCACAAGATAAGAGCAAACGGGGCCCCGGAAATGGCATCTGAAATTGAGCTCTGTCAGAAACACCCACTGGGACTTTACAAAGGACTAGAAATAAACTTGTGTTCTGACAAGCCACCTACGTTTTGGGGTTTGTTTGTTATATCAGTGTTGCCTTGCCTAGTTATAGGGTTGGATGATTTTTAAAAATATCATATTCATAGTGAAACTGCCCGCATCCCCAAAATTTAAAACCCAGGGAGGAATAGTAGATGCAGAATAACTGGTTAAATGAAAAGAAAAAGTATTATGTACCTCAAGACAATCACAGACTCACTGGATAAAAGTTAATTTTTTCAAACCCCTGGCACACAATCTTAGAAGTGGTCGTTTTACTTCCAAGAATAGGTTTTCTTCTATGTCCACGGACAACTAATTGTGATTTTGAGCAAGAGTATCTCATAGAAAGTTTGCTGGCTGAAGTCTGATTACTAGCATTTCCATCACATGTGGATGACCGTTTCAAACAAAAAAAGACTGAAATGGAAATATCAGTAAATAGAATGTATCCGTTGATATACCATTTTGTTAATTACTCAAGGATTTCCTTGAGCAGATATACAAATATCCTTGTTGGTGATATATTACTGCTTCTTCTGCCAAGATTTCATTTTGTGAATTCACAGCCCTTGAGTGAATACACGTGTGACTGGTTAATTGAATGGTCCTAATTTCTTGACGTTTAACAGGAGATAAATTTATTTTTCTTTAACTACCGGCTTTAAAATATTCTGTAGGATATATCATCCCCATCTTTGGAGAATATCTGGGGGTTATGCCAAGTTCTAGTCACTTACATTCTAAGGAAGAGTCTCATTTTGGTAACTAAGACTCGATTTCCTGTATGAACCACCTCAATCCAGTCAAATAAACACTTCATTCTCCAGTGCAAAATTCTCCCCCGCAGCTCCCACCCAAGGTGTGTTCCTGCTTTGAAAATCTACAGTAGAGTAAAACAAACCACTTTCTTCCTGCTTCTTTTCCTTTTACCTCTTCATCCCATTCATTCTGCTGTTTCAGATTCCTCCAAAGTCTGAGCAGGAGAGTTGTTGGGGAAAGAATGAAGAAACAACAGGTGTTTTAGTTACATGGAGCTGCTTAGAGTTCTCTCTTGGCTTTCATCTTTAGATGAGAACTCCAAATTCTGGCTCTCCTGGATTCCCCACCAGGCCATCTGTAGGGCAGTTTTCTCAGACATAGGTGGTACAGTCAATGCCTGACTTCTAGACAGCCCCTCTGCCTGTCCATCCAAATCTACCCCATAGCCTCTAAATACTGGTGCTTCTTTGCCTGACCTTCTTAGACAATCCTCTTAGTTGGATTGCCCTTAGATGGTTGTGACTATTTTCTAAGACATCCACTAGGCCGGTGGGAAACCAATACATCCCTGGGACACCAGATGCAGGTAGCTTCACTCCCCACGTTCTCTGCTTATCCTGATCTCCCACCACAAGAAACTCGAGAGATTCATCCACCTCCACAATTCTCCAGGGACAACACAAGACCGGTCTATGCTTATGCGCATGTATGGCACGAAGTCCTGAGGACATTTTTAAGTCCTCCTAAGAACTGTATTCTTATACTCCATTTTAGTACACTAGATTGGCCCTTGAGTTTCTGCTACCTCAGTAAGGTTCTAGCAAGGCAATAAGGGTCCTATCAGCCTATCATAGCTTACAACACAGTATCTTTGAGATGATCTCTTGAAAGTCCTTCTTTCACTTGAATGAAGTATACCCCTCCCCACTTATAGAGGTTAAGAGAAAATCCAAGTTCTGCTCTGCAGACCTTAGACTCACCATCATAGTAACAAATTCCATTTCCCAAAGACTTCTGGCTTCTGTTTAATAGGGTAGATGGGAGTTCAAATGATCACTTAGACAACCTCAGAGCAAACTCTGTGGACAAGTTCTCTTGTCTGGCAGCTCTAGCACTGTGCTCTGGGGCTAGAGCCCACAAACAAAGATACCAGAAAAAAGGTTAATTCAACTTACATATTTAAGGAGAACATTTACATGTTCAGAATGAAGAATATTACAGTCATAATCTCCCTTAATCCTATAACAATTTTATGAAGCAGAGAGGATCATTCCCCAATGTCGGAGCTGTTGAGATAGCAAGTTTGTACATTGGTCCAGATCATCAAGCACCTTGTAAGTGGCTGAGCTGGGACCCTGCTCCACAGTTTAGTAATGCCATTCTCTTAACGACCTCAGTGTTAAAAGATTCATAAGAAGACAAATAGGAGACACAATTACTTTTTTAATTGATATGAGTACTGGCCTTAAAGATCTAGGATAATTAACTAGAAATATGAATATGAAATGTTATAAGAAATTGACTTTAAAAAATTAATGATCTTCTAAATACCAATGACAATAAAACAGAAAAATACAATGGGGGAATATCTAAAGCAAGACTTTACCACCAGCAATATTAATAACAAAATATAAAATATTTAGGAGTAGCCCTCACCAGAAATCTGATAATATTTTATTTAAAAAAATCCCAACAGACATTTAGTAAGACATACAGAAATGAATAAAGAAGTACATATTATTCCTGTGCTAGCTGGCCAGATGTTAAGCTTTGTCATTGGAGAGTATTCAATGGGCATTATAGGAGAAAAGGTGACACGGGCTCGATCCCAGGCCTTCTGGATCGTGACCTAAGCCAAAGGCAGAAGCTTAACTGACTGAGCCATCCAGGGACCCTGAAAAGGTGTATTTTATATTACCATGACATCTAAGTACTTTGGATTCAACTGAAATGGAAATTTACACCTATAGAAGGAGCTCACGAGACCAGGAATGATACTACAGGTAATCAGAGAATAAGAGAAGGGATGCCTTGGTGCTGGAAACTGGCTGACCTATGTTGCTGAGAATCAACAAAGAAAAACCTGGGACCAAAGCGGGGGCTTATGACAAGAAGCTTATACTTCCTGTTCTTGTTGTCAAGTCCAGTGGGACAGGTCTGTCTAGGGACATGAGAGTGTGGCTTCTCAAGCACTGAGGTGAAAAAAAGTCCAAGCCTAACTCTGGCAATAAGGCAGATACCCAGACTTCTCCAAACCAGAGACATGCCATGTTGATCTTGGTTTGGGCTATAACAGCTCTTGACTGATTCACTGTGACTGGTTTTCCTGCCTCCAGGCTCAACCTCCTTCAATCTTCTCAACACAGTGGAGCCAGATTGGTTTTCTCAGTGCCATTCTGATTATTGTAGTCCCTATCACATAATATTTCAGTAATTTCCCACTGCCTAGAGGATAATGTCCGCTCTTCCTCTAAAGGAGGAACAGGTTACTTCTCATTTATCTAAAGTAGACTCGTCAGGTTCAAATCCAGCCTTCATACTCACAACCGTGTGATGATACTGGGCAGGTTATTTAACTTCCTTGTGCTAATGTTTTCTCATCTATAAAACAGAAATATTAAATTCTATGGGGCACCATCCATATGAGCAATGATGTGAAAAGTACCCCCTGGAGCAGGGCAATGAGGCAGCCTAAAGATACATACCTCGCATGACTGTCAAGAAGGTTCACTAGTGTAGTGCATAGGAAGTATGTACAATAGTGCTTGGCACATAGTCAGCCTTCAGTAAAAGCTCACTGTGATGATGATTATCAGTCGTTTCTCTCTGTGACTCTTAATATCCACCCTCATTGAGTTACATGTTCTTAAATCATGCTGTTTCATACCTGAAGCTCCAGCACCATGATCTTTCAGTCCAAATGCCCTTCCTTCCTCATATGATAAACGCCTAAACATCCCTCAAGCCCTGGCTCAGGTGTTTCTTCTCTGTGTTCTTCCCTGACTCCACCCAATTTTATACCCATCCTTTCATTAAAGCTACTTCAAGTCCAAGACTCTATTGTTACAGTAAATCCTCTCTACTGACATAGTCGTTCATGTTTATAGTGTTCTATGAGAAAATATGTCCCAAACCATGTCATTAAACTACCTTCAAAACTGATGACATATTCTCCTAAACCTTTACTGTAATTGAATACTTTTCCTGAAATCAACTCACAATTTCACTTATATAAATTCATTTCAAAGGGAACTCCATATAACTATTATAAATTAGTAAGTTAGTATACACTACTCTATGAATGAATAATAGGGGGTGCCTGGGTGGCTCAGTTGGTTAAGCGTCTTGCCTTTGGCTGGGGGTCATGATCTCAGGGTCCTGGGATCAAGACCTGCATCTAGTTCCCTGCTCAGCAGGGAGTCTGCTTCTCCCTCTGCCCTTCCTTGTGCTCTCTCTCCCTCTCTCTCTGTCTGTCTCAAATAAATGAATAAAATCTCAAAAACTAAAAATGAATAATAATTATGATACAACAACAACAAAAATCCTTGTTCATCTACCAGCTAATTCATCAGATACCAGCATTCTGGTGGGTAATTCTGTATTGATATATAAAAACTCTGGGTGTGGGAAAATCTATAATAATATCCTCAGCACCTATTATATAATGTTGGGCGTGATGATGTTGGCAATCTTAGCAAATGATTCTCAAATTGTCACAATCTTTCAGAAAGCTCTGAATTCAAATTTTGACTTTAAAAGTGGGGAGAAAACTATGGATCTTTACAAATTTAACAATTGACTAGCCGAGTCAGATTTTGCTGGAAAAAAAAAAATTCACCTGAATATCATTTGTCCATGGAAATAGAATTTTCAAATCTGGAACTGAAGTTAACAGGCTAGAATGAAGGTAATATGAAGGATAGTCTTTAAATTAACTACTGGGAATATTTTTGATTACCCTCAAGGAACTACTACTTTTTTTCTATTGCGTATTAAGAACTATGAAATTGTCTTTGGCCAGTAGATATATCAGAGCCAAATATGTGTCTCAGCTGTAAGAACAACTCAAGCTTTTCCACTGTGCTATCTGTACATTCTTTTTTTTTTTTAAGATTTTATTTATTTATTTGAGAGAGAGAGAGAGAGAGAAACAGCATGAGAGGGGAGAGGGTCAGAGGGAGAAGCAGGGTCCCCGCCGAGCCGGGAGCCCGATGTGGGACTCGATCCCAGGACTCCGGGATCATGACCTGAGCCGAAGGCAGTCGCCTAACCAACTGAGCCACCCAGGCGCCCTACATTCTTTTTCTGTTAGTGTTGTCTCAGTTTTTAATTTCCTCTTCCCCCTCTTTTGATGATAGCTTATTATTTTAATTTCTGGGTTTTTAACACAATCTAAGATTTCTATTGACCCAGATATATAAATAATTATGTTAATAAACAACCAAATAAATCAATGGATGGATGGATAAATAAGGAAGGTCACAACTGGCAGTGCAAAATGCTGATACACTTAGGCATTTTGGCTGGGGATGGGGGAGAATTAGTTAAGATACAGGAAATGGGGCAAGATGGAAATTAAAAAGCCCCTCAGTGGATAGTACTTTTTTCCACCTCTCAATCTCTTATGACAACAATTTGAAGGCACAGCTACTGACAGCAAAACCAGTTTAATCAACACTTGGGATCTAGCTTCTCAGGAATAACAACTGTGCACACAGATGGGAGATGCTGGGTGTGTGGCGGCTGGGCTGGCAAAGTGAATCACACACCTCTATCTCACCATGCAGTGCAAAGTGCTGTGCAAGGGGAAATAAAACATGGTCACATATGCTGAGGGGTTTTAAGATGCAGTTGGGAAGCCATTAAGGAGGCAGGCACCTCCTCACCAGGAGGAACCATGAACTCTTGAACTGGGCCAAACCACAAATACCCTGAGCATTCTGTAGGAACTCCTGCAACTTGCTACAGTAATAGATTTTTGCTTAGTGACAGCCTCAGCAACCAGTTCTATTTAGCAGAGATTAGTTTTCTGGAAACAGACACCAATCAACACTCTTTGTAAACAACTTATCCAAGCATTCCCTTTTGTCTTTAAAAAGCCCTGACTTTTGCCCCCTGATGGGATAGTATTTGGGTTGCTATCCAAATCTGGTTACCCCAAGTTGCAATTCTTTGATCCCAAATATTTTGCTTAATCACTGTCTCCTGACAATTTTGGGCTAACAGCACATTCAATGACCAAAAAGCAAACAGTGACTCTGATTCACAAGGAAACAGATACCAAACTGAGTTGACAAACTCCAAGCCAAGAAAGGAGAAATCAATTTTCATTACTATCTGAGTAATAAAGTCACTGCTTCCATGGGGGACTTGCTTACTTACAAAGTTACATCATATTATAATTTTCAATATTAAAATTTCTTCCACATATATCATTTAAAAGGCTGGAAAAATACTACATAAGCATTGATAATAATTCAAAGCTAATAAAACAATGTGATAGCACAAGTGCTATAAAGATCAAACAGATCATTGAGAAAAAAACTCAAAGAAAGTACTTTCCTTTTTTTTCTTCAAAGAAGTCTCTTAGCATTATATTTATTTGACAAATACATGAGATATAAGTTTATATAAGGTGGAAAATAACTTAGATATAGTATAAGGAATCCTATCTTTGGGTATAGAGGGATTCTATGAGCATATGGACAGTGTAACAGAGTTATTTCATTTTGATGATGATACAGTCACTTTGAAATAGAACATAATAATGAATGCAGAAACACTCTGCTTTCAGAGTTTATAAATGTAACCATTACTTTTAAAAGCTGATTTATCTTCCAAGTTTCAATTTCTTTCTCTCTCACATGTACACGCACACACAGGAATGAATGTTCACAAAATAGATTTTGGTCTCAAATTTTTGGAAAACAAGTATCCAGAAACACAGATGGTAAATTTCAACTTTGTAAAATTTGAGAAAATCAGAAATTCAAGTTCATATACAAGGTTACTAATACCAGGTTTCTTTATAAACTCCAATGAGTAAGAATCAAACCACAACAGCTACAACCAACTAAAAGGTATTTATTTATTTATTTATAAAGATTTTATTTATTTATTTATTTGAGAGAGCGAGAATGAGAGATGGAGAGAGAGAGCACATGAAAGGGGGGAGGGTCAGAGGGAGAAGCAGACTCCCTCCTGAGCAGGGAGCATGATGCAGGACTCAATCCCGGAACTCCAGGATCATGACCTGAGCCGAAGGCAGTCGCGTAACCAACTGAGCCACCCAGGCACCCCTGAAAGGTATTTAAATGGTCAATTTCTATGCTACCAATGTTTCTAAAGAGCTTAATGCCTTTGTGTTCATCTTGGAAACAACGAGCTCCTATGAGGTAGCTCCTCATGGAAACTACCAAGACACAATTTCACTTAATTTATAAGTTTTATAACTTTAATTTGAGGTGTGTATAGAAGAGAGAACTGGTTAGGGAGTCAAACAGCCTGGGTGTTAGTTTCTGAAATCTACCACTCATTATCTTATCGGATATTTAGCAACTTCATCTTAAAAAACTTCCCTGAGCCTTAGTTACTCAGTTACTGAGAGAAAGAGAGAGCGAGTGACATATCTTTTGAAGGCTGTTAGCCTCCTCACTCCTAGAGAGGAGCTCCTTTGTGTAATTCCTTCTGCTGAGCTGCCTGGACACAGACTCAGAATTCTCGGTATGCTTTGAGAGTCAAATGGTTCAAATAAGATATTCAACCCTATGGGGAAAAGGACCACCTAATCTTTCTTAACTCAAAGGCAGAGGAGTATCTGCTACTTGACTGAACAGGGAGGCTACCTTGAAGTTCTCTAGAAACATGTCCTCCCGGGTCATCAAGAGATGCACCTGTTGCTCATCTGACCTAATCTCCTCTACCTTTTCAAGAATTGGCCAGAATTCACAAGCCAGGGAGGACGTCAGCTCAGAGGGCAAAGGGATTATAAACTGGGATGTGATTTGTGTTTTACCAAACTCCCCTAGTCCCACCGATTTGCATTGATGTCCTTTTTTTTAAAAAGATTTTATGTATTTATTTGACAGAGAGAGAGAGACAGCTAGAGAGGGAGCACAATCAGGGGGAGTGGGAGAGGGAGAGGGAGAAGCAGGCTTCCCGCTGAGCAGGGAGCCCGATGTGGGGCTCCATCCCAGGACCCTGGGATCATGACCCGAGCCGAAGGCAGACCTCAATGACTGAGCCACCCAGGTGCCCCTGACGTGCATTTTCAAACTATGCAGGGCACTCAACTCAACATTTCACATTCATTAAACAAAGAACACAACAAACAAAAACATTAACAACACTCCTTGCTCCAGAAGGATTAAATTAGACGTAGTATATGGAGTGGATAAAAAACTCAATCATTACTCTTTGGTTACTACAAAGTGTACGCAAATATAAGGGCATTGACATAGTAGAGATTTATAAGTTTATTGCAGTATTAAACCCTGTCTTAATGTATGGAGAAGGAATCTAGGAAATAATGACTGTGTTAGTGTTTCTTTTATCTCAAACACAACAATAAAATTACTATAATGAATCCTGTGTAAAATGCCTGTAAGTCTTCATCCGAGCTGATTATTTAGGCTTAAAATTTCACTTGGGACCTTGTCAAATTTAAAACCTGTTAAGTCCACAGAACCTAAATTAAAACTGTTGACTCTGTATAGTTGAAAATTATATCATGACTTCTGAGTGATGATGACACTAACCACATCTTTGGCCCTGTTCTTAACATACACAATGATTCTCATTTTTCTTAGCTTCATTTTCTTCATTCTGGTGTCCAAAGCTTTGTTAATATAGATCCAAGTAGAGAAAAATCTTCTAGGCACAAGAGTACAAAAAATATCATAACATTTAGGTCAGACCTCTCATCGCTAACTTTGGAATCTCTTACATTTAATGTAATTTTGCATTCTTTACATTCTTGCCACATAACCTCATGTTCTCTTGCCTTCCCAAGATGTTAGAATTCTATAGTTAATCATGAAATTCTGTCTGAGCCAGTGACAATATTTAAGTATGAAAGGTATTTAGTTTGATAATAGCCACACTGCCTTAAATCACTATCAGTGAACTAATTTATTCTTAGATCCCTCTTGCTCTGGCTCACTCACACACACACACACACACCCTTGCCCTAACTTGAGCAAATCATAGTTTAAAGAATCTACAAAGAAATAACCTTTCATGGCTTTGCACATGTAAGAATAATGTTACAGAATTCCCATTTAGAAATGGACCACTGGACCCTTACCTTTGATTTGTCTCCTTGTTTTTATCTGAATGGAAACCTTCACCATCACATCCGCCATCTTCTCATTCATGTCTCAGATGAGAGACAATTTCTCCTGTTCATTAACCTTATGTGTTAAGCTTTCTCCAATTTCCCATTTAGAAAGGCAACGGGATGGGGAAGCCAGTCTGGCGAAATGAACAGAATCAAAGGTTTTACACTTGTCCTCTCAGTCCTGGATGGCAATGATCTTCAATTCAGCTTCAGTTAAGTGCTGTGATCCTCAAATCTCACATTTTGCAAATGCGGAAGTGTGCTTTCCTAGGAGAAGCACCCTACATCCAATACCATGTAGATCTATTGTCTATGAACTTCTGGATTAAATAAGCTTAAATAATGCCATCAGCATTGTCCCAGCATATCCTTTGTTATATAGTAGGTTCAACTTCTCCCTTGCTGAAAATTTAAAAACAACTTGTCCTTCTGTCTGTCTCTCTCTCTGGCACTCTGTCTCTCTAGCTAGATACATAGATAGATGAGAGAGAGAATTTTATATCACACACAAACACACACACACTACAGCCTAAGGCAGAAGGCTTGCTGAAGAATATAACTCTAAGTATGGTATCTACATAATTCTCCCTGGATCTCCAAACTAAGGTTTGACATTACAAAAGCAGCATAAAAGACACATTTTCTGTATGAAAATTATAACATCGTAGTAGCCCAAATCCCTTTACTATCAATACGAACCTGAAACAGGGCACACTCATCTCTATTTCAAGGTCTGATCCATGCTGAAAATGGAAATTAACATTTCCCCCTAATTAACAGCCTGGTCTAGAGTGAGAAAATGGGAGTGAGGGGGAGTCCATTTTTTATGAAAGAATTAATAACCAGACAGAAAAATAGGTTAGGTCTTCCCTAAATGAATCGAAACTGCACAGTTATTGCAAAAGAGAAATTATCAAACAGTTCTTTGCCACTGCCGGGCTTTTTCCTAAGAACATACAAACACCAGGGCCTCAGTTTTGGATTGGGAGATTTTTTTTTTCCAAGGTTCATAACTTTTTTCACTCAGATCTTCTGATTTAACCGAGATTGTCTCTTCAGTGTTCCCCACATCCACAAAAGAGTATCTTTCTCTAAAATTTTGCCTACAAAGTTCTCTTTCACTGAAATGCACTACTCCTTTTCTCCAGGATTGTCTCTTTCAGGAATAAATTCTAAAATCAGAAATGTGAGTTTTACCTTTAATAATTAGGGAAGTCATTTTTCTTATGAAAAAGCTTTGAAAGCTGGCATAATTTAGATTAACATGTGCAAATCTGACTACATTTTGCACATAGTACAGGACTTAACTATAATCCTTAGCTTGTCCTAAGAGTTCTTTGGGTCCTCAAGTAAAATCACATACTTGCTGATGCATTCTAATTTTTTGTAGAAATGTATACTTAGAAATTGTGGAATCTATATTTATCAGTTTTTCTGGATACACATCTTCTATTATTGAAAATGATTTTACAATCACGTCTACCAGTTGTCTCATTATGCAGGCATATAATTAATGTGGTTGGAAGAACTGGGGCTTATTTAATGTGATAAAATTCCAGTCCACTGTCTTACTTTAGGTTTAATCTGACATTTTTTTTTAAAGTATGCTGCTTCTGTATCTCAGTTCTTTAAAGAATATTATATATATATTTTTAAGATTTTATTTATTTATTTGAGAGAGAATGAGAGAGAGCACGAGAGGGAAGAGGGTCAGAGGGAGAAGCAGACTCCCTGCTGAGCAGGGAGCCCAATGTGGGACTCGATCCCAGGACTCCAGGATCATGACCTGAGCCGAAGGCAGTTGCTCAACCAACTGAGCCACCCAGGTGCCCTAAAGAATATTATATTTGATGGGAAAGAAAATTAAGGCAAAATATAAACTGAGCTGTAACTTCACACCCATTGTTTTACTCAAGAAGAGTTCCTTCCAATATTTTCTTGCCTAAAATGTTGCTCTTTTAGCCACACCCTCCTTAATATTCCTTTCTCTCTGTATAGAGTAGTCATACCAATTAGCTCTTGTGGGGGGATATGGTGGGGGGCCATTCAAGACAAACACACATGTTATATCACCGGTAATTCTTTGAGGTAAATATGCAAACAAAACTTTCATCATATACTTCAATCATCCTAATAAATCATGAATTATATAATAGGAATTATTGTTATTATAAGAAACATTATTTGGTGTACTTCATGCTAGAAGTATCAGGCATGCAGAATGGGTCCCTTTACTTATTGGTGAGCTGGAAAGTTAGATGAATTTTCGTTTCAGATCATGCATTGAAATTCTTTTTTTTTTTCTTTCCAGAATACGTACAAAATGACTGGCATTTTTCCATGGAAGAAGAGAAAAATTTCTTCTTTTTTTTTTCTTCCTTTTTTTATTCTTCACTGAGATATACTTAACATATAATATTACATTAGTTTTGGGTATACACCATAATTATTTTATATATATAAAATTGTGAAATGATCAACTGAAATAAATCTAGTTAACATCCATCACCACACAGTTATAATTTTTTTTTTCTTGTGATGAGAACTTCTAAAGCCTACTCTCTTAGCACATTTTTTCTTTTGTGTGAGGGAAGCAACTAATGAAAAGATTTGCCAAATGGCCATGGAGCAAGTCAGGAGGGAGACGATTTTACTTTAATTCCCTCGGATGCTGAGGAAAGATGAAATCAGACTGAATGGACGGCATTGGTCAAGCTATGCTTCAAACTTCCTGCTAGCCATGTCTTAAGAGTTTGCTAAGGGAGAAGCTATATGAGCATGGCTCTCAGCTCTTGGTTTCTGGAAAAGTCGTTAGTGAGAACCCCATAGCACACTGACTGATAATCAATTCCACTGACCGTGTGTAAACCACAGTCTGGTCCTGAGCCTCTCAACTTTAGAACACATTTACATCATCAAGGATGTTTGTTAAAAATACCAATCCTCATGCCCTGCATCCATAGACTCTCATTACCTGCCTCTATAGGACTCAAAAGACGTGCATTTTAAACGTCACTGGGGTGAATTAATCCAACCACCACCAGATAAACTGCACCTGTGTGTACCCAGCTCTGGACCAACACTGCTGTGATGACAGACGGAATTAGAGACCAGTGTCTCTGTGTGGCTGGTTTCCATGAGGGGTCTTTCTGTAGAGAGGATAATTTACCTACTATTCAATTTGAGGACATTCAATGCTGAGTCTTTCTGGTTTCCCAAATAGAGATCAAAATGACCAGGGAAGTCTCATAGGAAATTGTCAGATGATACCTACAATATTTATGAAGGTCTTTTAAAAAGCGTAATGAAAAAGATCCAACCGTGATTATTTTTCAATTCATCTCAGTCTGTGTACATAGATATGCATTTTGACCATTTTACCAAATCTGCCATTCATTTTAGTCAAAATCAATGTACTAGTTTGTCATGACCTCAAAAATCCTCATAGGAAATGAGCTATCACCTGTGTTGTAATGTAGTCAATAAAACTCCTAAAAATATTCTTATAGTAACAGTGAATAAAAAGGGCATCCAAAAGTTTCTTTTTTTAAAAAAACTGTGCGCTAGATCTTTACATGACCTGATTGATTCAGCTCCAACCTGACTACAATCGTATAACCTACATCTTACACGGTGCTGGGCTGTTTTCAATGCAGCGTCATACATATGGATTCATTTGATCTTCAGGAGGCATTCAAAGTTTAGAGAGACAAGTTCTTGAACTACTTCTATGACTGTGGTTTCATAGATTTCTTTCCCCAGGGCATTCATCTCATCACATAAAATTGCAATATTAAAGCAAAAAGGGAGAAAAAGATCAAACCAAACTCAGGACTTATCTACCATTCAAAATCATTCTCTCTTACTCAGGTTGTCAGGCGGGCACCTTTTTCAGTTCAGTCTGGGGGTTTAAAGAACTTCATGACTGTCCCGTTAGACTAACAACCTTACCTCTCCCCACAATCTTAAACTCAAGCAATATTGATCTGTTTCTCGTGTTCTGCATGTGCCTTGCAGTTTCATGATCATATGACTTCACCCAGATTGTCCATTCTCAATGATTCCTGTTTCTGCCTTGCAAAGCCTATTTTTCCTCCAAAATTCTGCTTAAATGCCATCTCCTCTGGGGGCCATCCTTCTGCATAGTTCATATGCATAGATTATCTATTTATAGGTCCAATTCCTGAATACCCGGAAGGAAAATCATGTGTCTTATTCATTTTGGGACTCACAGTGTTTCCTCACTGCAGTGGATGCTAAAAGATCAACCTGGAACATAGTATTTAAAAATGACCACGTTGGGCGCCTGGGTGGCTCAGTTGTTGGGCGTCTGCCTTCAGCTCGGGTCATGATCCTGGGGTCCTGGGATCGAGTCCCACATCGGGCTCCCTGCTTGGCGGGAAGCCTGCTTCTCCCTCTCCCACTCTCCCTGCTTGTGTTCCCTCTCTTGCTGTCTCTCTCTCTCTGTTAAAAAATAAATAAAAAAATATTTAAAAAAAAATGACCACATTACTATCTAAACACATTTGAATTTTATTAATAGGAATGTGATAGCTAAAAATTTAGCAATGATCTATTACTACGTCTCTTTTTTTAGGTTTTTTATTTTTTATTTGGGAGAGCATGAGCTGGGGAGAGGCAGATGGAGAAGAGGCAGACTGTCCACTGAGCAGGGATTCAATGTGGGCTCGATCCCAGAACTTTGAGATCATGACCTGAGCCGAAAGCAGACGCTTAACCAACTGAGCCACCCAGGTGCCCCTCTATGACTACTTCTTAACTTTGGGGTAGACATGCCAAAAATAGTTTTCTTTCTTTTTTTAAGATTTTATTTATTTGGGCGCCTGGGTGGCTCAGTTGGTTAAGCGACTGCCTTCGGCTCAGGTCATGATCCTGGAGTCCCGGGATCGAGTCCCACATCGGGCTTCCTGCTCAGCAGGGAGTCTGCTTCTCCCTCTGACCCTCTTCCCTCTCGTGCTTTCTATCTCTCATTCTTTAAAAAAAAAAAAAAAAACCTTTAAAAAAAAAGATTTTATTTATTTATTTGAGAGAGAGTGAGAGAGGAGAGTGAGCACGAGATGGGGGAGGGTCAGAGGGTGAAGCAGACCCCCCACTGAGCAGGGAGCCCAATGCAGGACTTGATCCTGGAACTCGAGGATCATGACCTGAGCTGAAGGCAGTCGCTTAACCAACTGAGCCACCCAGGTGCCCCTAAAAAATGGTTTTCTTATGGCCAGTGTGGTTTTCTTTTTTGCCCTTCCTTCTTTTCTTTCTTTCTTCCTTTCTTCCTTTCTTGCTGTCTTTCTTTAGAGAGCATCTGCGAGCAGAAGGCAAAGGGAGGAGAGAAAATCCTAGACAGACTCCTGCTGAGGGCAGAGCCAAGGTGGCGCTCTATCCCACGACCCTGAGGTCATGACCTGAGCTGAAATCAAGTCAGACGCTTAAAGGACTGAGCCACCCAGGCGCCCTGGTTTTTATTTTTCATCCACATTTTCTCTTCAGTGGGAGGACGGCAACAGAGTTAAGGAGTGTAAATTCCAGAGCCAGACTGTCTTAAATCCTGACTTTAACCTCTTGATAGTCATGTGACCTTGGACAAGGCTTCTCTCTGGCTTCACTCTTTTGTGTGAAAATAAGAAAATAATAGTAATTGCCTCATAGAATTTTTTTGTGGGGATTAAGTGAGTAAATGCTTGCAGAATTCTTAAAAAAATAATGCTTGGCACCTAGTGAATTTACAATACAGCCACTTTCGTAGGAAATAAATCTGAAAACATTTTTAATTCCCTGTGATCATAAGTTTAAGTAGAAAGAAAACGAATTCACAATATAGCCACTTTAGTAGGAGATAAATCTGCAAACATTTTTAATTCCCTGTGATCATAAGTTTAGGTAGAATGAAAACCTGGATATATTCACTTTTGCCACCTCTACTGATGATCTAACATGTTTTTTGGCACACATTAAGATGGTTTACATCAGCTTCTTTACCCACATACTCTGACCAAATGACCTACCTGGACAAAACTACCCAATTAAATCTCTAAGTTAGCACTGTATTCTAGGAATATAATGAAAGCTAGGTATGTAATTTAAAATTTTCTGATAGCCACCTTTTAAAAATAATTTAAAAATATAAAAGTGAAATGAATTTGAATATACTTACTTTAACCAAATGTATCTAAATATTACCATTCTAATGTGCAACCAATGTAAAAATTATTAATGGCATCCAATGTGTATCTTACAGCAAATCTCAGAACTAGCCACATTATAAGCACTCACCAGCTGCACATGACCAATAGACTGTATATTAGATAATGTCTTTTTTTTAAGACCAAGATGCCATCCCAACTCAATAACATGCAGTTTTTAGATTTGTCACTGGGTGGTGCTGCAACCAAATACTGTTCCTAAATAAAAGTTAAAATGTTGCAATTGAATCTTATCATACAATGTCTCTTTGCTATGCTGATTCCAAGTTCTACAAAAACAATTACAATGAATTAATGGGATAAAAGGCACCACCTTAAGAAATTAGCAACATAAAAATCAGGCAAATCTCAATTCTCCTCAAAAATATATTCTGAAGTTTGCTACACCCATTTTATGTGCAAGGCCCTGAGGTTTTAACATTTCTCAGAAACAACACACATTGGATGCCATTAATAACTTCTATAATGTGTTGAATTTCACTAGATAGGTTGCATTTCATGAAACCTCTTTTTACCCCTATACGCTCGGGGTATTTAAATCACTTGTTTAGAACTACAGCTTCTTAGCCAATTTTTTTTAGTTACAGTCTTGAACAACACTGAACACAGTACCTAAACACTATGACAAATGTCCTGGAGAGCCAGAGTAGATAGCATTTATTTTGCCAGCAAAAAAACTTGGATTAGGAAAAATGTGATATTTTCACTTAAAGATACAGCCCTTGAAAAGTACACATAATCACTTTTCCATCAATTACAACAGAAATAACTTACAAAGGAACTGATACTTAAAAAACTTCTCATTCCATTCCTTTAATTCAAAATTCTCTCAATCTCCATCTGTTCTACTCTGTTCTATGTCTCTCAGCCCCCAAACACATACACTAATAACTCAAGGCTCCAAGCTCATTGGAAATGCCATCACGCTTACTATGTCAGAGTTCTTCACCTCTAATGGGGAATGACCCCTTCTCTACCAGCTCTGAGACCTGCACTGTGACAGGCACTGCTGGCTGTGTCATTCTTCCTACCCAATTGCTCTTCCCATATTCCGTGTTAATAAAACTCAGGTTTTGCTCACACTTGCCATGTACCTAATTAAATATGCATTTGCCCAGTGATGGTTGCAGCCAGAAATAACCATCTGACATCATCGGGCCTTTGAGATATCGTAACAAGTTTGCCAGGGAACCTTGGGAAAGCTTTTGCTCTCTTTGTAAGGGACAGAAATGGCTGGTACCATTCTTTTGTTTTGTTTTTGTTTTTTTTTTTTTTTTTAGAGAGAGAGAGAGAGAGAGAGAGGGAGCAGGAGCAGGGGGAGGGGCAGAGAGAGAGGGAGAGGAGCAGACTCTCTGCTCTTCCCAGGGAGTGCAGAGCCCTATGGGGCTTGATTCCCTCCACAAGTCTGAGCTCATGACCTGAGTTGAAATCAAGTTGGGCACTTAACTGACTGAGCCACCCAGGCGCCCCTGAGATATAATAAGAAGTTTGCTAGGGAATCTTGGGAAAGCTTTCGTTTTCTTTGTAAGGGACAGAAATGGCTGGTGCCATTCTTTTGCCTTCCTCCTGCCTTAAACATGGATCATGGAGCTGTGGCAGCTGTCTGTTGCCACAAGATACCAAGCATGGGGATGAAAACTACAAGCAGTGGGACAGAGAGATCCTGGGTCTCAGACAACACTGCCGCGAGCTGATCCAAAACTGGGAAACCACCTTCCTGTAAACTCGTCAAAGAAGAAAGCATTGGCTCATTACTTTAAGTCACTGTTGGTTGAATGCCATGTTACTTGTAGTTAAATAGATTCCTAATATATGCCCCTGCCCCGCTTCTGTTCCTTAACTTCCATTTCCCTTCCCTCCAGTCAGGATGAATCCATATGTATGTCCCTCAGAGTTCTGTGTTGTCACCTGGCTAATCTCAGAGACTTTTCCCCTCACAGCTCAGTATTCATGGCAGAGAGCTAGAAGAGTAAATCCCAGCTGACCAACATGTTTCTATTATTGTTATATTGTTAAGATTATTATTACTGACTCACTGATGAATTAATCTGATTCACTAATGAATTTAAAGATGAGATCGCTATAAAAACTAGGAAGAAACAGGAAGAGATAATGATGATGACCGGCATCTGAATACATTTTACAAAGGCCTTTCACAAAGACCCTTTCATCTGACCCCACAACAGCTTTGCACAGGAGGTATTTAATATTCCCTTTTTACGAGCATGGAAATTAAACCTCAGTGAGATTAAGTTACTCGGGAAGGTCACGCACCCATTATGATACAAACCCATTTCTGGAGAGTGGGTATGGCAATAATGTGACTTGTGCTATGTCTACTTCATTCCATTGCCTGTAGGGATAATAAAGATGAACATTTGTCAAGCAGGTACTATGCGCTAAAGGCATTCACTGAATCAAGATCTGTACATGCATTACTCTGTTCAATCCTCACAGTAATCCTATGGCCTGGGACCACTATTATCCCCATTACTAATGAGGAAAGCAAGGTTTGGTCCATGGAAAATCCACCAGCCGCATCCTCTCATCAGGCTGCTCCCTCCTTAAACAACCTGCATGGCATAGTCCTACCCTTTGCTCCTTGGAGGCTAGGTTTTTTTGGCCCTTGAACCCAAATCAAGCTGCCAAACTAGATTCTCCCCACCTTCTGCTTTCTGTTTGTTTTTTTCCATTGCCACTGGACTGTGAATCTCCCTTGGATTTAAGAACGGCAACATCTGCTCCACATCATAAAAAGATTCAGCATTGAACTATTTGACTTGATTTTCCCGTTAAATTGATGTTAATGAATTTTGGCTCTGAGAACCTGTACTGCAAAAGAACTCAGATTCCTGACTTTCAAATTAGCTTACGGTTTTCCTTCACCTCCAAGAAGGCTTAATTTAAAATGTACTCGATAAAAAAGTATGTACTTCAAAGATAAGCAAATACATTTTCAAATGATTTAAAACAAGGCCTCCGTACTTATCCTTCTGATAGCATTGGTACCATATCCCTCTTAAAAAATAAATGCAGGAAGATTTAAATAATGTACATTTTCATTTGGATGTAGATATTTAAATGCTTCCTTTTGGTTTTGGTGGTGGAATGGACATCATGGGTCTGATTTTATCCAAGCCCTGCCACCTACCAGTTATGAGACCTTGAACATGTTGCTTTTCCTCTTACAACTTGTTTCTTCTTTCAGAGATGACGGAGCTAATATACTGACCTTTTTTAAAAAATTTTTGAGGTGTTTAAACAAGCTAACAGATATAAATTGTCTGACACATGCCTGTGCATAATACACTCAACAAATAATAATTCACATCCTTCCTTCGTTGAATCTCCCCAACTCACATGAGCGTTTTAACCTAGTTTCCCAGGTTTGCTCAGCCTTCTAGGCTCTTGAGACTGGGAAATAGTATATTAAAGAAACAATAAATAAAGCTCATTTTTTAGGAAATAGCTGCCACTTTTATGACTTAAAGGAATAGTAGAGGTTGAATATTATAAATGTCTTTTCATATGCTCTTTGAAGCAATACTTTACTTGCATTCAGTTTTTAAAACTTGAATGTTCTCATTCTTAGGTATTACCTCTTAGAGATGCTGGAAACCGGATAAATACCAACATTGCATTATATAGATGATGAAAAGTATGTGGACAAAAAGAAGGGTATTTCTTTTTTTGTTTGCTTTTAAAGAGGGAGAGGGAAGGGGAGTAGAAGCAGAGGGAGAGGGACAGAGAAAATCTCAAGCAGGCTCCATGCCCAGTGCAGAGCCCAATGAGAGGCTGGATCTCACAATCCTGAGATCACAACCCGAGCCAAAATCAAGAGTTGGATGTTTAACCGACTGAGCCACCTAGGCACCCCAAAAAGAAGCATATTTCTAAAGAAGGTTGAAAAGATCTCCACCTTTCTATCTAAACCTCTTTCAGTTACTTTGAAATGTACTAATTAAGTTACAGAGAAGGCTGTGTTTAGTAATCACTTTCCCTAATCCCTACACATTTCAATCGCCTTCAACTAAAGATGACAACAATCACTCTCATTACAAGTGGGATCCTTGAACTCATGCCATCTTGCAGATAGTTGCTGTCACAATCATTGGATGATGGGATTTCTGACTCTCAGAAAACAAAGTATCAAAATTTATTTCAAATAATTGATACTGTGGCTTTGGAAGGTGCTCTTTTACTGTCCCATGATATGTGCAAAACTCTCAAGCCTGCTTTATATTCTAATTTTCATTTTATATACCTTTATCACTAAAGAATGTTCCTGTTGAAATTCAGAGATACAGCCTAATTCGATTCTGTATTAATACCATTCAGCATAATGTCTGGCACAAAGTAGTAGATACTCAATTTTAGTGTAAGAAGAAAGGAAAAGAAGAATGTAAAGAAGAAAATACAAAAGCAAGGAAGTGAGGAAAGAAGTCTGTCTCTTTGATACAGTAAGAATTAAAAGCTTCTATTTGTTTCACTATACCAGGCTGTCTCCCTTAAGGTGACCACAGTTTGAATTGAGATCATTACCCAAGTCAATAAAGCAACTCTATTAATAATAGTACCATTACTCTTTCAACTTGTAATAACTTCACTTAACACCATCCTTTTACCAAAAGCTTTAACTTCCTGGTTACTTGTTTGTTAATTGAATTTGAGGCACTGTAAATGACAGTTGCCCCTTAGTTAAAAAAAAAAAAAAAGAGAGAGAGAGAGAGAGACTAAAATATCTAAGAAACTAATGTTTTATTTCATGTTCCCCCACAGTGTGGCAGCAGAGACTTAAAAAAAAATTGGAAGAGCCACCACTTGGGGAGGAATTCATTCAAGGGTCTGATTCAGGGAGACCCAGATCGTAGAGATACTTATTCCCATTAAGGATATACATAGGAATCAAATGGCAACTGATTTTTCTGTTCTTAAAGCTCTAACAAAAGAAAATATTGGTTAATGAGTTTCTTACGTTCACTGTAAGATACTCAACTGATTTTACTACTGGCTAAAGTTCCCTCTTTTAGCTTTTAATGTGCAAATCTATTGGAAATGCTAATATTTGTGTTGGAATGAATAAAGGTTAACACAGTAGCCTGATTTACATGATACAAATCTATTGAAAGAATGCCCATTTAGTTGTAACAGTCCTCCATTCAACAATGAAAACAACCTCTCTTTATGACAGATCTGTGAAATAAAAATAAAAGCAATCTCATATGGTTGTTATAGCGTAGATGGGATAATTCACCAGGAAGTGCATAGTAGGTCCTCTGGCATTAGATAAAAGCTATTATAGTATTACCAATTATCCCACTGCTACCATCACCAACGCACCTCTACTATCATGGTACTACTCTGTTCCAGGGGAGAAATGCAAGTCATTTGTGAAGAGACACAAATGATTGGTAGGGCAGCCCTGTTGTTGGGAGAGTTCCTTCTCCAGCAGTAGAGACAAGCATGTAATTCAATAACCTTCTCATTATGTGATATGAGAATAAAAATATCTCCACACACAGGCTGAACACTGAGGACAGAAACTACTTACCTCCCAGCCCTTACATACTGTCTACATTAACGGGAATTTACTATGCTCCTATCTACATTCGCATGTCTTTGAATTCCAGGAGACTCTTGTCCAAGCAAATGACTCTATAGTTCATTAAAGGTACTTCCTGAAAGACCCATCAACTCCCACTAGGAAGCATCAGCCAACAGTTTATACCCTGAGACCATACAAACCCTTCACCTCAAAATCCTGCTTTGCTGTTTCCACCAATCCTGGACAGTGATACCCTGATACTTAACTCAGTCCTCATCAAGGTCCCTCATTGAAAGACCAGCCTTAAACCAAATTTGAAATTCTCAATAAAATCTGACCTTGAGTCCCTCTTCAGAGACACTGCCAAAACTCTCCCAAGGCAGTCTTCGTCCATACCAGGGCATATGACAAATTCATCCTTGCCTCATCAACAGCTTATGTTGGCGATACTTAGGGAGCTGACATTGGACGGAGAAGCAACATATATAAGATGAGGAAGAATTAATTTTCCTCGAAATGTTCATAGTTTCAGATATATTGTGGCATTTTAACATTTTGGGCCTTTCTCATTAGCCTAGATAGCTCATACTCAAATCCTGTAATAAGATAAATGATATCGCATTGAAGACATCATTATGAAACCAATTCTGTAGTTTATTTTGTAATTACAAGAGTAATCAACCTCACACTAATGAAACAAATTGTTGTATAAATACACTTAATTACTAATAAGGTTTTTTTTAAAAAGTCATTTGTTATTTTATTTTTTTTATTTTTTTATTTTATTTTATTATGTTATGTTGATCACCATGCATTACATCATTAGTTTTTTGATGTAGTGTTCCATGATTCATTGTTTGCGTGCAACACCCAGTGCTCCACTCAATACGTGCCCTCTTTAATACCCATCACCAGGCTAACCCATCCCCCCACCCACCGTCCCCTCTAGAACCCTCAGTTTGTTTCTCAGAGTCCATAGTCTCTCATGGTTCAAGCGTCATTTATTTTAAAAAGAGACATTCAAGTCCTTGATGAGGAAGGAAGATTCAGGGAGTTTGTGCAATATCCAATACCACATAGCAAGTAGGAGAAAATTGGGGTGACAATTCTGTTTTCCAAGAAGTAGTATAGCGTAATTCATTTTTTGAAACTTAAGTAACATATGAACCTGTTTTAAATGAAAAAAAAATATTAAGGGTCCCATGTAATACACCTATGAATCTTTTATTGCTGGTATAATAGAATTAGAAAAACAAGCGTTTGAAATCTGGATCTTTCTCTTAATATCTGTGGGATTTATTTCAATTTATTAAGCAATTTTGAACACATTTCTTCATCCACCAATAGTATTTTCCCAGGGGGGCTTGTTGTGAACATTAAATAGGATCACACAGGCAAACCATTTAGCCTTTTTACATGGCATATACTAAATGGCCAATACATTTTTTTGTTAACATCTCGTTACTCCCTGATAGCTACTTTTTCAACTTTGCCATATGGCTGTTTTTATTTAGATCTCATTTAGATAATCATAAAAGAAATGAAAAGAAGCCAAATCTTTGGCTTGAACAATAATACAGGGAAAAAAAAAAGTCTTAGTCCACTTTGCTAGCTCTATCTATCTGTGATACCTGGAGGTAAGAGAAAGATTTAGGAGAGCTTGATTTATTAATAAGTTTAACGGAGGTGCAAAAGTGGCATCTCATCTACAAGAAAACAGGCTAAGAATCGTAAACAGATCCAGGTCTGGTTTCCTTTCATGAAATAGATATAAGTCCTCTCAGCAAGGTGCTTCATAAATCACAGAAAGCCCCTGAGAAAAGTGAAGATATTAGCCTTGTGTTGTCACCCAATATTTCTAAAGTGGGACTGTCAGAGCCCTGAGACCAAAGGAATCTTAACTGTAAGATGCATCCTGACCTTTTAGAGACACAGTTTCCCCCAACAGAACCTCAGAAATAAGGCATTGGAGTGATGTGCATGTACTAATGTTGTTTCTAAATTGTATTTATGCCTTCAAAAATGGCACAGTAACATGATGTCTTCAGTTATATTTCCCAAGGTAAAAACATTTTCAGTTCAGTAGAGAAAAGCCTGTTGTCACTAACTCAAGGCAATTGGATTGCTACAAGCCTAATGGTTTTTCTCCATGGTACACAGAGGAAAAGGGTAGATATTTTAGAAAAGACATCATCAGATTATTGATATCCACACAATAAAATATAACCACTTCAAGCAGAGTGTATGTTTCCACAGAGAACATGGAGCCTACAAAGACAGCCCTATGGGAAAAACAGTAACTATATGACTATGGCTTTTCTTTCCTCAAAAGAATTAAAAGTACATTGATGGATAAGCAAATACAATCAGCACAGGGTCACTGGAGGGTTAGAGAGGAGATGAGAAACAAAGAAAAAGAGAAAGGAATGTTAAAGAAAAAGAAGGGATAGAAATAGAAAGGAGCTATTAAATTATCACTGAAGAAAACCAGATGAAGGGAAGGCTGCCTCCCCATTCAGAGCCTTTCATTTATTTATTCCCAAATGTCTACCCTCACATCCCTTGGGAAAAATGGTGAAGGATGTAGGCTGGTGACTTCTCCCCCACTGAAAGCATCACTCTCTAAACCTCAACGATCCATCCTTTCAGGAGAGATATGTCCCTGAAAGAAGTCTGTTCATTCATTTTTCATTCATTCATTCACTCATTCGTTCGTTCTTATCTCCATTCTAAACATGACCTATGAGGTCTGTTTGATTTACCTACTTTCCAATATTATATAGCACTATACTACACCATTCTAAATTTCATTCAGTGGCTTGAATAAGCCCCTTCTTTGGTCTAGAAACTACTACTACCTTCTTTGCCTCATTAGCTTACATTTATCCTTCAGGTTCTTGCTTAAGCATCTCTTCCCTAAAGTTCTCCATAAGCTCTTTGACCAGACTGGGTCTCAGGGATAACTGCTCCCACTCTGCAAGAACTCTCTACCTCTCTAGTATCCTATTCATTGCACTTTTTAAGTATTCCCCTTGCTGGGCTTTATCTATCCTCTCTTCTGTGTTGTCATCTTCCTAAAGACCAGTTGCACCAGGCAGTAGCTTGGTATATGATTGCTGCATATGAGAATAAAGAAACAAATCAAAAGACTGGTCAGTGAGTAAAAACCATCAGGCAAAAAACCTACAACAGGCTCTAACTTTGAGCTAGGTGCCATGTGAAGCAAGGGAGTGAGGGATGGATTGAGGAGCCTTCCTAAATATCCTCAGAAAACTTAGTCCCCCCTTCACTGCCATAAAGAAAGATATTTGTACCTGCTCTATGATGTGGAGAGGTTCTCTTCTTATAGCCAAAAGCTGAGTCCAAGTGCTAAGAAATTCCATTCTAACGAGTCACCTATAACTGAGGCCAGACACATCACATGTGCATACTGAAAGAGCAGAATAGGTCTTGCCAACAACAATCCCTCCTTCCCTTCTACCCACTGAAAACTGAAGAGAGTACTTGGAGAAAACAGATAGCAGAGAGAAGACTAGTAGAATTTCTTCCCTCTTCTCTCTCATAACCCCTCAAACCAAACTGGTTGATGACATCCATGACTCACTAGTCAATATCTGGGGTGCCTGTGAGAAGGAAAAGCTTGCAC
Organism: Zalophus californianus; assembly: GCF_009762305.2. Classification (NCBI taxonomy): domain Eukaryota; kingdom Metazoa; phylum Chordata; class Mammalia; order Carnivora; family Otariidae; genus Zalophus; species Zalophus californianus. Next base: position 17,076,422 of record NC_045596.1, read on the forward strand.
CTAATTATTCTGCTGTAGGCTGCTTCACTGCAGAACACACAGGTCTACCTTAGGATGGCCAACAAGTCAGAGAAGAGCCTGGTGAGTTGGCCTGTGAAGCCCTGGAGTTTAGGAACGTGCGTGATACTAGAAACTGATGCTCAATTATAGTCTGGGGAATGATAAAGATCAAAGACTTGGAAGAGCAGCCTATATGTGAAGAGAATATTGGATAGTATGCCTAGGAAAAATGGGTACAACTCATCCCAAGTCCATGGGACACTCATAGGATGTCACAGAAGGCCCCAGTGGTGTTTACACCTTCATGTGAAGGATCATGGAGGTTCTGGGGCAGCCTATAGAGCTGACAAGTCCAATGTAGATAAAAGGTTCTCCATGAAGATAGGACCATGGATGTTGAATATCAACACCCAGGAAAACCATGAGTAGCACACATTCAGAAACAACTACATCACAGTGGGATCAGGGACCTTCTTCCCATTAACAACCATAAACACAGAAATGAAGTATATTTCTCTCTCCCCTCTGCCTCACATACTGGATGAGCTAGGTCATACACAAAAGGGGAAGGCACATAGAGAATTTTGAATAAAAAATGTGATAAGGAGTTTCAAAGTACTAAACTGTGATATCTGATATTGGTCAGAAAGTTCTAGAAGATTTCCAAGATGTCAGTAAGGAACAGGAAGAAGACGAGGTGGGGAAGGGGACACACATATTAAAAAGGAGGTAGTTACAGAAAGAAATAAAACTATTTCATGTTTATGCTCTAATGAATTGAAGTTTTTCAGTAAACGTTATGTTTCTATTTATCATTGATTTTTATCTAATCCAGTGTGAGTTATTATGTTCCTTTCCTCCTTCAGGGTCAAGGATTTTATCTTACTAATTTTGTTATAGTACTTAACCCTGTTGCTGACATATTGACTGAAATTTAGCAAGTACTTGTTGAAATGAAGAACACTGTGCACTTAATTCAAATTTCCCTTAACCTAAGGCTCAGGAAACATTCAGCTATGCAGATACAATGCCAGCAAAAGTGTACTTTGCTTCATAACAACACTCTCCATTTATTCCCATTTATTCCACAAAAAATCCTATGACCTAGCACTACTATTTCCATCTCACACATACGAAAACTACAACTTTGAGAACCTGGGAGCCAGGCCCGAGGTCACGTAGCTAGTTAGATATGAATAGAGGATTTCCCACCCCAGGTCTTTTTGATTCCAAATCCTGTGCCCACTCTCCCACGTTTCTCACAGTGCCTCTTCTCCAAATTTTGAATATAATCAAATAAAACACACCCACTCACTCCATCATACATTCCTTGTCTTTCCATGGAACCAAGTAACTGGCTTGGTTCCATGTGCATAAGCAAGTGTGAGCATCCATGACTGAAATACCACATCGCTCTGAGGAGTTAAAGGAAAATGCTATTCTGCATTTATCTATCTTTTTCTTGGCAATCAGTTCTAAGACACCCAAGGTAAACTGTTGCATTTTCGTTTCAGTGGGAGAATTTAACCGTCCCTAATCATCATGGGTACTCACAGAGGTGGAACAGCAACCATCCAATGCGAGGCCCAGCAGCAGAGCCACAGCAAGTAGTGGGGAGGGGAGAAGAGCCCAAAGCAAAGGAATCACTTGACTGAACCCTGCAGCTCTCAGCTCATGCTCAGTTCCCAATCCCTCTATTCAGTGAGGCCTCCTGAAAAGATGGAAAAGATGAGCCCTCACTCGAAAAGACAGAATGTTCCACCTATGGGTGGAGAAGACTGGCCATAGAAGGAACCTGCAGTAGAACAGCATTTCCAACAGGCCCATTAGCAGTGTACATGACCAGATTCTCTAACACTTGGCAGTGGTCCTATTTCTCATGAGACACACACTATTTCCTTTGCTAGAGCACAGGTCCTTAGGAACTAAGTTTGGCACAGTACCAGGATATGCCAGCTAAAGACCGCATTTCTTTATCCCCAAGAAGAGATTCTCAGAAGCCTTACAGGAGCTGCAAAGATTCTGTAGTGCAGTGGTCTTATCTCTAGGTCAGAAATGAGGTTCTACTAGGCTTCAATCTGAAATTACATACTAGGATCCCCTCTAAATTGTCCATGTGGTCAGAAAAGACTGACCAAGTCCAAGTGGCCTAACAGCCAGGGCATATTTTGGGACACTAAAACAGATACCAGACAACTGCCTCATTTACTTGGAGCCCAAGAAGCGAGAATATGAATCCTGTCCCAAATCAACATTAGATTTAATAGCAGCTAAATATTATTCAGTGCCTCTTATGGACCATGCTCTGTTCAAAGCACTTTACATACTTATTGATTCACTTAATATATAAGACTATGAGGAAACGCCATTTTTTCATTCATTTAACCAATTGAGCAAATGAAAGGACAAGGAGGTTGAAGAACATGGCCAAGGTCACACAGCTTTGAATTAGTAGAACTGAGATTTGTTTTTTTTTAAAAGATTTATTTATTATTTATTTTGAGAGAGTGAGAATGAGAGAGAGAGAGAGAGTACATGAGAGGGGGGAGGGTCAGAGGGAGAAGCAGACTCCCTGCTGAGCAGGGGCCCGATGCAGGACTCGATCCCAGGACTACAGGATCATGACCTGAGCCGAAGGCAGTCGCTTAACCAACTGAGCCACCCAGGCGCCAAGTAGAACTGAGATTTGAACCCAGGCTCCTCAAGCTCTTGCTCCTAATCATCATGTAATACCGAAGAGTACAGGATCTCTGCTTTCAGAGATCTTATTTAGAATTCACAGAATCATTATCTTCTGTGGGGATATCATTAAGAGGTGAACTCAGCAGTTGGCCTGATGTCTCAGCACAATGACTGGCACTCAGTAAATAATGTGTTAAGAAAGAAGTCGAAATTTTACAAGACAATTTGTTCACGCTTTTCCCTTTAACTCAGACAGTTCATTTTTAAATGAAAAAAAAAATGTGGTATGCCTACCTGAGAAAATACTTAAGCAAATATTTCCACCAGCTTTGTTTCAATATAGTTTAACCTAAATGTGTGATATTTATAGACTGCTTCAATTTGGGTAAGAAAGATTCCTGGGTTGACTTTTATGAGGTAAAAATGTCTGCTCTTAAGGCAAACAAAGATACTGGAGCATTCTTAATTTATTCCATTTTCTTTTAATTAAATTGCCCTCTATTATCAATTTGTGAAGTAGAATCGTGAACTTGGTGGAGCATAGAATTTGTCAGCAGTGCTTTTGTCAAAATCGCAGCATCTTCTTCAATGCATTTGTCCTTAGCTACGTTAGCTTAGATGTGCCTCTAATTACTATCTACTGCAGTACTTACATTTGAAATACGGCACTTTTTCAACCATCCAGCATCCAACAGGGGTATCTAACAGCATTCAAAATATTATCAGTGAGTTTTCTAAGCAAGAAATTTAATGGATACATTTTTGTGAATACTTTCTTAGTCCCTAGCGCCAATCTGTATACTTCAACCTAGACGATCTCATTTTATCATATGTACAACTGCCTTCATGTGTAAAATGGGGATGACAATAGTCCACTGATGACCACATATGGTGGCTCGAAGGGTTTAATGAATCATGATTTAAACTGTGTGAACAGACTTAGAACATAATATATTCCATGCAGTGGCAGCTCTTACACTTCTTTTTCTTTGAGTTCTTTACTTAGAAGTCTCACAAGAATCTCAAAATGAACATGTTTAAAACTGAAATCATCCCATTTCCCCAGTACTGTTGGCCATGCCCCCCACCCGTCTTCACTTACTCAGGAATGATGACATCATCATCATCATCATCATCATCATCAACAACAACCTCATATCAGAAACTGGAGTATAAGGATTCTTCTAATTCTTCTTCCTTTTGCCTTGCCCAATCTATCACCAAGTCTCAGAATGCTTATCTCAAAAACGGCATCTTGATTCTATTCACTACCTTAGGCACCACCATCTCTTGACTAGATCACTGAGAGAGTTTATGTAACTCTCTCTCCACTTTCATTCTTTTTTTAAAAAGATTTTATTTATTTATTTGAGAGAGAGAGAGTGTGTGAGTATGAACAGGGATGGGGTGGAGGGAGAGAGAGAAGCAGACTCCCCACTAAGCGCAGAGCCCAACGCGGGGCTCAATCCCAGGACCCCGAGATCATGACCTGACCTGAAGTCAGACACTTCAGAGACCCCTCATTTCCCAGAACCTAAAAGGCATTTTTTTTTCTTTTCTTTATGCAATACAAATACAATAGTATTATCTCCAGGGTAATAATTATCATTATGAAATGTGTGCTCCCATGCTTGTGGTTGTCCTAAATTGGGGATTTGGAAATGCAGCAAGGAATCACAGAACATGATTCTTTGCTTCTGAAGTGGGGAGAACTTTATATAGAATTGAATTAATTAATAGCAATTCAATCCTCAAGTTATTGTGACACATTTTAGTAGATCAGCAGTAATTATTTCTGGTCTAATCCTTATAATCATTAGTAATCAGGAAAGACTTGTTCTTGTTTTGAAATTCAATTATGTTATTCTTATAATTGATATTTGTACAAAGAAAAAAAAGCAATTTTCATATCACTAAAGCAGGAAATTATCCACATTATTTTTACTGGTATGTTTTTTCAGTGGATGGATATATAAGTAGATATATGGATGTACGGAAGAAAGGATACATAGAAAAATATATAAATAAGCATCTAATAACATTCTCATCTGTATGTAAGAAAATTGAAGTATATGCTTTTCCTTGATTGAACATATGATTTGAGTTCATTTTAACAGTCCAGAATCATCCAATACCCCAAACATCAGGCTACATGAGACAGAAATATGAGTAAGACTTCTATGAGATCTGGGGGCTCAGATTCTAGCATAATGGAGGTCATATTTACGGAAACTAAGCTTATAGCCTGGTTTTCAACTCTATGGATTTTCCACAAGCAAACATCAACCTTTTCAGACATGTTACTAAAGGATATAAAGAGGATTCCCAGCTGCCAACAAAATGTTAGCAACTCACTCTTCTACTATCAAACACATTTCAATAAAATGATTGAGCAATTTGGGGAGATTCTTTTTCCTGATAAGTTATAACCCATAACAAATCACAAAGGGTTTTTTTTTAAGTATTTTCAGGGGACAAGACTAACTCTGCACTTAAGCAGACAATGTCACTTTAGGCTTTTCTTACATACATCTGTGTACCTAAAAGGATAGAATTTGATCTAAAGCATTTTGAACCTCATTTAGTAGGGCATCATTCTTTCAATGGCTGTGGTACTCCTAAATTGCCTAGGCTGCAGTTTCCTTCCAGGGAAAGTTGCCATCAATGGTAGTAAATGAATGTGCACTTCCCGAGGTCATGATGGACATGTTTAAGTTGGTATGAGGAACATACAAAAATAAATACAAAGCTGAAAAGAACTTTCTAAGACAGTCTCTCAGTCACTCTGATTTTCCTCTACGTTTACCTCCTCACCCTAAAATATATATTTAAATAAACAGTGAGAGAGAGACAAAAGAGGTACTGCTTCCTACCATACGGAGCCATGGAGCCCTTGCATACATTATGTATTACATACGCGTAGAAGGTGGTGCAGCATCATGATGAAGGTGTGAATTTGGGCAGCAGAAGAAATACCCAGTGGGGTTACCCTGTAATGTTCTATTTTTCAGATAGTAGGACTGAGATAAAACCTATCTCCCTGGATTACTATGAATGTGAAGTACGTGATGGACATAAAGAGCCTACCATAGCAATGGATACCCAGTAGGTGCTCAAAATTATTGAATTACTTCTACATCATATCAGTTTTAGAGGAAAATTGTAACAGATAAAACAAATCATTCAGAGTGCTTTGAAAATTTCTACTACCTAAGATGTTCAAACCACATTTGTATAATCATCAAATGTAAAAGCAGGACACTCACATGAGGCATTGCATAATCAGACTTCTCAGAATCAATCTGCATTTCTCTATAATTAGTTTATATTAGTGAGGATACATTGCATCTGTTAACCCCTGTACCACAGGACCCAGCTATTGTCTGCTTCTATTTATGTTTCTGTTCCCTAACGGTATTGTCCAAGGTATTCTCCCATCAAGGAAGCCAAAACATTGCCTAAAAACAAACTTTTTTTTAACTTTCTGAAGTAACTGCTATGGGGTCAGGCCTAATCAGCACTTAATTTTAACACATTATCAAGTACTAAGGATTAATTTTGTAAATACTGAGTGGAAGTTTTTAATTGAACGGCACTCTGCTGTCCCTAACTATTAAAAATACTGCTTTCACTGATGCCAGATCAATGGTTCTTTAGATTAGCCAGCTCCGCATGTCTACATTGCACTGCTTTATTTTTTTCCTTTCTTTTTTCTCTCTCTCTCTCCCTCTTTTGCCCCCTGCATTGCTTTAATCCAAGTCTTACTTTTGCAACTCATCTGTGGCTCAAATAAAATAATTTGGTTTTATGTGTTTGTTTGTTTAATGATTATACAGTCCTCATTGACTACTCAAAATCCATGTTTTGCTTCCCTCCATAGAAACAAGAGCTCGATTTTGGGGATGTGGCAAAGATGCCCAGCTACACTACATGCTTGTTCCTGCTGCCCTTGCAAGTGGCCACGTGACACGCTCTGGTCAATGAGAAGTAGAAGCCTCCACTGGATTTCTGTAAATGTGGTGCTGTCCTTTCCTAGGCTTTGCCTCTTCCTTTATATTGCTCCTGTTCCTCCCTCCTGCCTAGACCTTGGAAAGCAGGATATAGGGCAGCAGCTCTCTTGGGATTGTGAGGATGAAAACTGAAGCCTGGGACAGAATGAAGACAGGGTCAGAGCCCCCAAGGTCTTTGCTGAACCTACTGTAGACAAATGAGTCAGGTCCAGCTCACAATCTGTTCCAGAATAGGAAGAGGAATGATCTTCAAAACTATGCAAACACAGTGGAGGAGAAAAGGGTGAAAAAGACATTAGGGCTTCCTAGAACCCCAGCATTCACAGCTCACCCAGAGATGGGACAAAGAGGAGTAAGAATTTTTATAAGTTTAAGACAGGGGTTGAAGCCTGCTTCCTCAGATTAGTTCAGGAACTGGAAAAGCCTCCAGCAGAGCTGAGGGAACCCCATTTTGAGAAGAGAAGGGTGACTGAAAGCCAGGACTAATGAAATGCACTCTGTGAGTTTACAGGAATCAATCTCTCCAGTTTGCTCATCTCCTATTTTCCCTCAAAGAAGGTTTATTACAATGAAATATTCTCAGGTGTCCTTTCAGGCTCATTACACTTTTTAATGTCACCTGGTCAGTAATAAATCCTGAGATTGCTTTGCAGAGTGCTAAGTGGAAAGAGATGGGAATGACCATCAAGAGAGGCATTACCATTAACATTATAGTGTCTGATGTATGATCCCAGGTGTTAAGAGATACAAGACAAAAGGGCTACTGCTTTGTGAATCTGAGGACATCTGGTCTTACTACACATTAAATGCCTCTTAACATGTCCTGGAAACTTGCACTTTGATTGTGCTCAGTGAACAGAGATGACCGAACTTTTACTTGGTCTAATTGTTGCAGTTCACAACTGTCAGAAAATTCAGAAGTCTTATCTTCTAGGTATCAATCCACCACGTAATAATTAATAGCCAGTACACACTGGGCGCCTGGGTGGCTCAGTTGGTTGGGCGACTGCCTTCGGCTCAGGTCATGATCCTGGAGTCCTGGGATCGAGTCCCACATCGGGCTCCCTGCTCAGCAGGGAGTCTGCTTCTCCCTCTGACTCTCCTCCCTCTCATGCTCTCTGTCTCTCATTCTCTCTCTCTCTCAAATAAATAAATAAAATCTTTAAAAAAAATTTAAAAAAAATAGCCAGTACACACTGATCACTAACTAAGTATCTGGCCCCGTGTGATGCTCTGCCTACACTTGAGTTCATTTAATCCTTGCAACCCCAATATGAGGTGTCATTATCACCTTCTTCTTTCAAACAGAATCTTATGTGGCAAAGGACAAGTTCCTTGACCTCCCTAAGACTCCGTGTGGATGAAGCACTCATATATGTCAAAGAATATTCTGGAGCCAGCATTTTTCTCACTGTAATTTTGATAGAACAAAAATCTGCTGGCAAATATATAATGTACCTTGGACACTGAGGTCATGCAGTCCTATGTGCAGCTCTGAGTCCTACACAAACCTGAAAGTAAGAGTAAATAAATGTCACAAACATGATTGCATTATTCTTTAAAATATTTTATTTACAATTCAGTTTTGGTTAGTAACTATTTTTAAAATTTCTATTCTTTAAATACTTGTCTTATCTTTATATAATATGATATATCGATAGGGTTAGGTAACTCCAATCTGGATAAATATAGCATAACTTATCCCAATAATATTTAGAGTATTAACAACAATTTTAGTGACAATTTGGTTAAATAATTATTGGTATTATAATAAATTAATGCATAGGGGAGGGAGTACATGGAACATCTCATGAGATCTCTCAACTCTTTGTAAATGTCTTAAAAAATTCACAGGACTCATGTGTGTACTAATTCTAGATCACTGAATAAAGGGTTATCAAAAGTCTCTAAGGTAATTAAAATATCACAATAAAATGAGGAGATTCATTCGTTCATTCATTCAATAAATATTTATTAATAATTTTTTAAGAACCATTATAAACATGACAGACACCAAATCTATTTTCTTAGTGCTTGCATATCAGCAGGAGATGTGTCCATGTTCAGCAAATTGAAGACAACAGTACAGTTCACCAGTGGTAAGCAAAGCCATGAGTTATGCTCAGTAGGGAAGAAACTGGGCTATTTGGTCTTGATGTACGCAAAGACTCCAGAGACAGTTTCCCAGAGGCTGCAAAGTAGGTGCACATTCGGGTCCAAAGTTTACAGGTTGGAACTGAAATCCTTGCAAACTAGGATTTGAGGGCTCATGTCAAGGCACACTGCTCTGAATCACGATAAGGACCATGACCGTGAGCAGCAGAAGAGGGATGGTCAGATGATTATGACAGTCTGGAGCCTTAACCTGCTCTCTGAGCTTGTTACCCAAGGCTCCTAAGTGAACATTAACCTGCTTGTCTTACCTCAGCTAGAATTAGAGGGAAGAAAGGGGGAACTGGAAAGTGGTTTTGAAAACTGCAGTTTCTTTAACTTGTCATCACCCTAGGGTTAGGAAGCAGCAAAACTCCTGCCTTTGAAAAAAATAATGATGGCAAATGCAGCAAAAACTAAAAAAGATAGTTATTGTGTGGGGCGGGATTTTTGTCTGTCTCCTATTTTCTAAATGTTATATCAAAAATACATTATTTAGGGGATCCTGGGTGGCTCAGTTAAACGTCCAAGTCTTGGTTTCGGCTCATGTCCTCAGGTCATGATCTCAGGGTCCTGAGATGGAGCCCTGCCTCAGGCTCCAAGCTCAGCAGGGAGTCTGCTTGAAAATTTTTTCCCTTTGCCTCACACTCTACTCAAATGCAATCTCTCTCTCAAATAAATAAATCTTTAAAGAAATGCATTACTTAAAATATGTTATTTTAGGGGTGCCTGGATGGCTTGGTTGGTTGAGTGTCTGACTCTTGATTTCAGCTCAGGTCAGGATCTCAGGGTCATGAGATTGAGCCATGCATTGGGCTCTGCCCTTAGCATGGAGTTAGTCTGGGATTCTCTCTCTCCTCTCCCCCTGCCCCTCCCACTGCTCCTGTGTGCTCTCTCTCTCTCAGATAAATACATCAATAAATCTTAAAAAAAAAAAAAAAGATGAAGCAGAAAATACATAGGGTGGGGGGAAAATATTAGAAATATAAACAGTATATCAGATATATGAGCAACACTGTTCTCACAAGTCAGCATATACTTTATGAAAAATGTATCAAAACTTGATTTAATCTTCTGTTTGGAAAATCTCTAAATCTGGGGAGGTTAAAATCAATCTATGTGTATCAACGGGCTGATGAGCAAATTTAGCACTTTGCCTTTAAGGGGTTTTTTTTGTTTGTTTTTTTCCCCAGTTGCTGATGGGCAATCAGCAATGTTAAGCCTGCTGACTAATTGAAACGTTTTCCAAATTATATGGATCTCTGGAGAAGATGCATTCTACTTAACCTTGGCATTTGTTTTAATTTACAGGAATCTGCTATATTACATTATCCAAGATTTTTAAATCATCTTTCATTTATTTCCTAATTTGCATCTCACATTTGTTAGATTTCTCATTGGAAGCTAGTGAACTAAAGAAAAAAAATGTATCCTCTTCTAAACATGCCCGAAACAACAATAATATTGTGTATAACTATGTAGTATCTTCTTCCAAAGGAATTGAAAATCCCTTTTAGATGACCAATCATAATGTTTAAAGTGTCTGTAAATCAGGGAGGTGGTAAGATAGCTAAATATCAAAATGGAAACCACGAAAGTAGTGGCATGTTATGAATGTGGGTTCCTTCATTTAAACTGACTACCAGAATGTTCACTGAGAAAATTCCTGAGCAGTTGTAGCAGGTTCTGGTGGCCCCTGCCCAGATCCCCTTCACAGGCTGGCACACCAATTCTCTAGAAAACATTGTTTGTCTTAATAGTGCATAGCCCTGCTCCCTTCCTGAGAATTTCCCTTGGTTAAAAATACCCTACAGGCGTAGCCTGCAGCCAACGGCTGAATAATGTGGAGCACAAATGACCAGCCCCTTTGTCACAAAGTGGGACAACTCTGTGGTACCATTCACAAGCCAGAATTTTCCATAGCATCGGGCTGAGGCTGAACTTCAGCTGGACTGCCCCCTTTGCCCAGACCTGACCCACTCAGCTTCCCTCCCTCCCTCATGTGTTCACCTCGGCACACTCACAATAAATCACTGCACAAGAATCCCCGGCTCAGGCTTTGACTTGGCAGAACTTAACCCAAAACATAAGGTTTCCATGCCAAAATAATTAATATAATACTTAGAATTGCTCAAAGCCCAGTTTATAGGCATTTCACACTGTCATCTCACTAAATCCATATAACAGTTTTGCAAGGTGACCAACCATCCCTGTTTGTCTGATACTGAGGGGTTTCCTGGTGGGTCGGATGTCCCCTGGTAAAACCAGGAATATCGCCAAGCAAACCAGGACATACTGATCTCCCTCTCCTGTCTTCCATGATCCCCTCACCCTTTTTTCTGATGAACCGGAGCTAGCAAACAAGAATAACCTGTGCAAAGTCTCAAAGCAGCAAAGAAGAGATCCTGGATCCAAACACAAGTGTATCTCACTCCAAAGTTATGCTTAGTTATGCTTGTCTTACTACATCAGGCGGCTGCCGAATGCTTACATTATTCTTTCCTGCCCTGTTTGCTCTTATAAGTCTTCCTCTTTTATTAAAATATTACTAATTTGACTGAAAACAGATTGCTTGTTTATTTAATGGACTAATTTTTAAATAAAAAAAGGTAAACAGAGGATGACATCACAAAGTGGTCCAGGACCAATAGCTTGTCTAGCCCACTAACTGGATTAATGGTCTTACCTCATTTTAGACCATTTTCATCTGTTATATCGAAGCACAAATTTAATATCCAATGAGAAGATATCATAATCAATAATGACTTTCTGGAGACCAGAAAATCATGTTGATTTTAAATTGACTAAAATTGATTTGGGGTTTAGTAGGGGTGGATAATAAGGATAAAGCAGAAAAACATTTTGAAATGTGCCTCATTTATTACAGGCATGGTAGCTAGGTATTGCATTATTCCTCAGGGAATCCTATAAAACCCATTTACCAAGCAATTGAAGCTGGGAAGACAAAAGTGATGTAAGAGAATGAAAGTTGGAACAAATTCTACAAAGCATTAGGAAATTACAAGGGAAAAAAAAAAGCTCATAATAAAGCAAATGCTCTGAGTAGCCATGGAGCTTTGGAAAGCCATGGAAGCAGATCACGCAGATGTAGGATGGATGACTCCCATACCAAACTTCACGGAAGCTGAAAAGCCTAGAGCTCTTCACACAATGGTGACAGTGGTACAGAACAGTAGTTGAGTATGATCTTTGAGTCTAGACTGCTGAGTGTATGAATTATGGCTTTACTACACACTAAATATGTGACTCTGGGTAAGTTATTTACCATCTCTGCACTGGGTTTCCTCTCTGTAAAGTGGGAAGAAGACCCACTGCACAGCATCTGTGACAATTTAATGACTAGGTGCACATAAAGCACTATGCACAGACCTGTGCTTACAATAATCAAGGATGCTAGCTCTAATGATTTCTGTGAAGACAAACAGATCGCTTGTGGCCTTGTAGAGCAAAGACATAAAGAGTTCCATGCTGTCTTTAGAAACACCAGTGTGCACTGGTATGTCCTCTTAGTAACATTTTGTCCTTTAAATAATTACTAACATTAATATAGTATTAACCATGAAAGGGATTATGCTGAGGGCTTTATCTAGATGTTATTATCATTTAATGTCAACAATATTTTGATGTAGGTACTGTTATCTCCATTTTACAGGTGAGGAACGAAAGGTTGAGGGAACTTTAATAACTTGCCTGAATTTACAGCTATTGTGTTAGAGTCTACAGTGACAACCATGGTATCTGGTGTGAAGCCCACACTCCTGAGGACTACATTAAGGTGCCTTTTTAAGGAATAATGTGAGATGGGTCTAGAATGGTGACAACTGTAACTGAGGCTGCCCTTTCCATGGTCACTGGTCAGAGTGCTTCCTAAAGTACCTGGTGTGTGGAAGTGACTGCTAAGTGACAGCCAGTGGTGCATCATCCCAAAGCGTCTTCCCTGACAGAGCACAGAGCCGCACAACCGTGGGGACCCAGAGCAACATCCCATGTGAAACCTCAGAGATGGCCCTGGGCTGGCCAGGAATGGTGTTGCACCTGCAGGCAGAGTTGTAAATGAGGGCAGAAGTTTGGTGAAGTATCCCTTGCTCAGAGTCAGGTCTTCGCTTGTATGGCCCAGAAACTTGATGCCATTGATTCATCCAGGATTGATCAAGTCAAAACTCCGACACATCCAACACGATGCCAATCCACTTACTCTGTTCCATTTCATTCCTCTTCCTTCCATTCCATATCCCAACCATTTTAACCCTTTCCATCCCTTTCTATTCATTCCATTCCACATTCCATCCATTCCATTCCACATTCTATTTCAACCTTTTCCATCCCATTCTATTCTTTTCTATTCCAGTCCATCCCACACCCCTCCACTCCATTCCGATCCATTCCATTCAGGCTTATTGACTACTTACCCCATGCAAATCTCTAAGAAGCAACTGCTGCTACAAAAATGAATACAATTAGAATTTGCTCTCAGGGAGCTCTCGGGCTGACTAAGCTTCATTTAATAGATAGGTTTACAAAGCCAAAAACTAATTTAGTAATTCACAACATATTTCAATTTGTAAAATGGAGCACGGGAGAAAATAATTTAAAGACTCCTGGCTCTAAAGCCAGATTTGGTTATAGGGCTCCTCCTATTACTAGGTAAAATCTACTCAAAAGACTTCATTCTTGGGGACTTCATTCATGAGGAAAAAAATAAGATGTTTTCAGTATATTTCCAGTGAACCATGAAAAGTAGAAGGGGGTATTTTGCTATGCTGGTGAAACCTCCAAACTAAGACCCAGGGTCTGTAACCTCAAATCAGAGTTCTCTTTTCTCCTGAAGGTGCTACACCATCACTGCTAGATTTTTTTATGGATCAGGTTTTTCAGTAATTTTTGCCATTTCCTCCTTTCTGTCAAGTACCATGACCTCAGTTATTTAGGACAAATGGAGTGCAAAACCATCGTGTTATTTATAAGCATTTTCTATTTTTCTGAAACATCCTCTTTGATGTTAACAGAGATTTGAGAAGCCCCATGAGTTTTCTTAACCCTCCATTTACAAACCATACTTCCATATGAATTGACTGAAGAAACAAAATGAGCTCAGTGTTTTATGTTGCTCTTTACTTGGGGGGATGTATTCCAATCTTAGGGTCTCTCACTGTTCTGACTACATATTTTTGCCTCAATTCTGGAGTTTTTCAAAGACAGGTCTGTGTATTATCTAAATCAGCAATCTCAGGGGTGCTTTTTAAATGTCCCTTCAGGGATTCTACCCCATTCCTAAGAACGCAAATCTTTGGATCAAGTACCCCACTGTCTCCAAATAATCTCTCAGTGAATCTCGCTCTCCAGCCTTTGCAATCCACTGCAGTAGCGATGAAATCCAGGGATGGTGCCATGAGCTTTTTTTAACCTGCCTGACAGATTTCTTGGCACTTTCACTTAAATAAGCTTTCACAAATTAGGCACTGTGAAAGCAAAGAAGGCTCAGGTGTGGAAGACTCATTGACTGGTAAATGCTTCATCAATTCCAAAAAGCCAAGAAGAAAAAAACTGGCCAACAGAGCATAAATGCTAACACCCACAGGCCTGGTTGGTGTACTGCTGAGGCTGGGTATTTGAGATTTCGCAAGCTAGGAAGTATTATATTATGTTAAATATTATTATACATGTTCTGTAGATTCTGATACCAGAAAAGGAAATCATCATTTAATACTGCATATCTGCATTTGCTAATTCTGTTTTCTTAGTATTGTTTTGTTTGTTTTACTTTGTATCTTAAGTTTGATTGCAACAAATAACAAGTAACCAAGAGATGGGAAAAAAAATGGAACACTCTCTCTGCATCTACTATGATTACATATGTTATTACCTCATTTAATCTGTACAGCACTCTGAGAAGGTGATATTGTTAATCCCTATATTAAAAAAAAATCAAAGCAAAAAGAGGATAAGTAATTTATTCAAAGTCAATACATCTCGGCACTGGATCTTGAGTCCTGTTACAACCAAAGTAAAATAAATAAATCAATAAATCAATCTGTATGTTCTTCCTGCTACAGGATGCTGCTTCCATTTCTTCCCCTCAGCTATTTATCACCTAAAGAAAACAACTATGAAATTACACTGAGGCCATATTGTCATGACAAAATTTCGACGAGGTCACACAACAGTCTCATTTCCTCGTGGTCA
This sequence comes from Zalophus californianus, assembly GCF_009762305.2. NCBI lineage: Eukaryota > Metazoa > Chordata > Mammalia > Carnivora > Otariidae > Zalophus > Zalophus californianus. The sequence goes on from NC_045596.1 coordinate 17,091,469, forward strand.
CAGGGTCTATCCATTCAGTGAAAAATCGGCGTCTGCTCTGAGCGCCACTCATTGAGGATGAAATTGGCACCTCGATAGTTCGGGTAATCTTTAATTTTCCCCAAACTTTACAACCAATTAGTATAAAAACTACTTAACATCTTCTTGTCACTTTCAAACTTGTATTTTTTTTTTTTTTTTTTTTTTAATCTCAAGCAGGCTCCATGCCCAGCACAGAGTCTGATGTGGGGCTCGATCTCACGACCCTGAGATCATGACCTGGGCCGAAATCAAGAGCCAGACACTGACGGAAGCCACCCAGGTGACCCACAAACTTGTATTTTGTATATCAAAGCTGACTGGACAGAATCCTGTTGAAGGCTGCTTTTAACATGTCAAACAGCAGCTTACGGATAGTGATGCCTCACAGTGCCACACATCATTACACATTGTTTATGCATTAAAGTCCATGGTACTAAAAGAGCAGTAGGATATTTTAAACTTTATATCCTAAAGTACAGAAGCTTATCAACCCATGTGTGTTTGGCGCAGCTCTTGGCATACTGCCAAAACAGTCAAACAAACAAGAATCACCATCTTTGTACTGGGTTGGATAGTGTCCCTTAAAATTCATGTCCACCTAGACAGAACCTGTGGATAACACCTTATTTGTTAAGATGAGGTCAGACTGGATGAGAGTGGGCCCCAAGTCCAATATGACTGGAGTCCTTATAGGAAGAGGGAAGTTCGGACACTGAAACAGAGACACAGAAAAGATGACAAGAGAAGACAAAGGCAGAGTCTGGGCTGATTAATCTACAGGCCAAACAATGTCAAGGTTTGCCAGCAGCTCCAGAAGCTAGAAGAGACAAGAAATCCTCCACAGAGCCTTCAGAGGTAGTATGGCCCTACCAACGCCTTCATTTTGGACTTTTAGCTTCCCGAACTGTAAGACAATAAGCTTCTGTTGTTTCAAGCCACCTTGATGAAAGTACGTTGTTATATCACCCTAGGAAACTGAAACATTTTATATAAATACCACCTATGATATGCAAAGTGCCATGTTCAATGTTGAGATTATAGAACAATAGAAATATAAGCCTGGCTTCTGGGGTCCACATTAGTGCCTGCAGGTGTAGGGGAGGAAGGCATAAAATGTTCTTCTCCCTTTTAGTTCTAGCCTATTACTTCTAAAGAGCCACAAGCCATTATTCCTTTTATTCCTTTTTCTCATTCCTTGGCTCACAAACTACAGCTTACACAGTGGAGTTCCTAGGATTTCCTTCTCTTTACAATATTTTATTCCTTATAATTGTGTTTTCCCTGCAACAGAATAAAATGGCATGAGGTAGAAACACATGTGCCACATGGAGCACATGTTCCATGCTGGTTTTATCAAGCCGTGTGTCCCAGGACCTGAGTTATGTACAAGCTCACTCAAGCTTCTATAGTGCAGGTGTGTGCCCTGCATGAATATGGCAGGACGATTATCAAAAAAAGAAGGAGGGGGCGGCTCCTGGGTGGCTCAGTTAGTTAAGCATCTGACCCTTGATCTTAGCTCAGGTCTTGATCTCAGGGTTGTGAGTTCAAGCCCCATGTTGGGCTCCACACGGGGCATGGAGCTTACATAAAAAACAGTCAACCAAAAACCCTCAGAATAAGTACATCTTAATCAAATAGCTCTCAAAATCATCCAATGCATAAAAACAGCATTTGAACCACCACACATGCCACAGGCCCTCCATGTTTTCCAGTTTGACCTGTTCCATGACATCAACTGAAGTGTCATTTCCTCTCAAACTCTGGGACCACTTTTTATAGGAGTAAGCATCTTCTAAAATTAAAACAACAACCAGATGCCCCATTTAGAGGAAGGAAGGAAGGAAGGAAGGAAGGAAGGAAGGAAGGAAGGAAGGAAGGAAGGAAGGAAGGAAGGAAGGAAGGAAGGAGGGAGGGGAGAAAGAAAAAAAATTGATAATAAGTGAATTTCAGGGATTCCTCAAATTCTAAACATTGGTTTCCTTGGTGTCATCAATTAAGGAAACATTTTCATTGCACATAATGTCTAATGACTGTTTTATATTTATATCAGACCTTACAGAAAATGAGAAGAGAACTAAAACATTAATATTCAGATTCAGCTAACATTCATGAGTAGTCTATTCCGTTTCAGACACTGCTCCAGAAACCTTTCTATACAGTTTATAGGAATCTTGTTGGTAATTTTGCCCAAGTACACAGGATAAAATCGAGGTGCACAAAGTATTAATAATTTGTATAGAGCCACACACTATTATAATAAATAGAGAAACTGGGCCTTCAGATTTGAAATTCCAAGTGTTCTTTCCATTAAACCATGTGGTCTCCCCAAATACATTTTCACACAAAGCCTAGGGCACATGTTATCATGAGAGAAGTCTTTATTTTGTTCTTACAGAATACACACATGGCCAAATAAATAAGAAAAGAAGTCTTACAGTTTATAGTATAAAATCACACTGCCCCATGACAACCTTAAATAACAAAAATAGATAACTTCACACATACACAGCAATTAAGTTGCAGTTTTCCAACAATGAGCCACAGCTAAAGTTGTGAGTATTGATACTTTGACATCACAGTTCACATCAGGTGAGTATGTGCTAGGGAGAGGCTGCTCTCTCATATAGATAATCAGAAGTCAAAGAGTATGGAAAGAAGCTATAACACCTGTCCGAGCCTTCCTCTAGAGGTCAAGGGCCTTCTGATGTAGATGTGATGCAAACAAAAAATTCAGCATCAAAAGAGTAGCTTGGAACACGGGAGTCAGAAAGTTTGGAGACCCTGGAGCAAGTGTGTTCCAGAACAGATACACGAGAAGTGTCTGGACGGGAACAGTATGACAGCCACAGAGCTACTGAACCCAAAGAGTGCCCCAAGAAAATCTTGGGGGTGTCTGAGTCTTAAGAAGTTCATTTTGCATACCTGACTCCCTACAAAGTTATTGTAGTCAAATAAATTTTAGAAACTGCATTCTCTATCACTCTGTAGGAAATTCGTGATGTGCTTTGGCATGTTAAAGACTTTTGAAAAGCCCTGCACTAAAGGCAAATGTTAAACTCAGGGTTTCCAAAAGTAATTTAGTCAAAAATTCTGTCTCCCCACCCTACCCCCACCACCACCCATTTAACACTGATTAGCATCTCTAGTGAAAAGAGACACTTGGGTACAGGGTTATATTTGGGTAACATTGATCTAAGGTAAAATCATCTAATAATGAAGAACATGGAATAGCTCTGCCCATACGGGTAAGCTTAGCTTAGAGTAATAATTCACCACAAAACTGTGAAGAAAATGTTTTTATTTTCTTGAATCACCAAACTTCCAAGTACAAAATTATTTACATGTGGGTCCAAAATGTACTTTGTCAAGGGAACAGAAGAGGATTTTAAGTAATGCTGCCTCTAATCTGTGTTATGTTGTTCACTTCCTAATTAATATTGTTAAAATGTCCATACTATCCAAAGCAACCTACAGATTCAATGCAATCCCTAACATAATACCAACAGCATTTTTCACAAAACTAGAACAAATAATACTAAAGTTTGTATGGCACAACAAAAGACCCCTGATAGACAAAGCAATCTTCAGAAAGAAAAACAAAGCTGTAGGTATCACAATCCCAGATTTCAAGATATACTACAAAGCTATAGTAATCAACACAGTATGGTACCCACACAAAAACAGACACATAGATCAACAGAACAGAGGGCCCAGAAATAAACCCACATTTTATGATCAATTAATCTATGACAAAGGAGGCAAGAATATAATGGGGAAAAGACCATCTCTTCAATAAATAGTGCTGGGAAAACTGGACAGCTACATGCAAAAGAACGAAACTGGACCCCCTTTTAACAAAATACACAAAAACAAACTCAAAATGGATTAAAGACCTAAATGTGAGACCTGAACCCATAAAAATCCTAGAAGAGAGCACAGGCAATAATTTCTCTAACAGGAGCAGTAGCAACATTTTTCTAGACATCTCTTCAGGCAAGGGAAGCCAAAGCAAAAATAAACCATTGGGACTACATCAAAATTAAAAGCTTTTGCACAGCAAAAGAAGCCATCAAGAAAACAAAAAGGCAATCTACTGAATGGGAGAAGATATCTGGAAATGGTATATCTGAAAAGGGGTTAATATCCAAAATATATAAAGAACATATACAACTCAAATCCAATAAAGCCCCCACACTGATTAAAAATAAATGGGCAGGGGAACTGAATAGACATTTTTCCAAAAAGGACATACAGATGGCCAACAGACACATGAAGATACGCTCAACATCACTATTCATCAGAGAAATGTATATCAAAACCACAATAAGATTTTACCTTATACCTGTTAAAATGGCTAAAATCAAAAAGACAAGAAGTACCAAGTGTTGGCAATGATGTGGAGAAAAAGGAAGCCCCATACACTATTGGTGGAAATATAAATTGGTGCAGCCACTGTGGAAAAGAGTATGAAGTTTCTTCAAAATTTAAAAATAGAAATACAATATGATACAATAATTCCACTACTGGGCATTTACCCAAAGAAAACAAAAGCACTAATTTGAAAAGATATATGCACCCTTATGTTTATTGCAGCTTTATTACAATAACCAAGATATGAAGGCAACCTAAGGGTCTATCATTACACAAATTGATAAGGAAAATGTGGTATACCACACATACACAGACACATACACACACACTCAGAGAGAGAGAGAGAGAGAGAAATATTACACAGCCATTAAAAAGGATAAGAACATAGTATCTGAGACAACATAGATGGATCTAGAGGATATTATGCTAAGTGAAATAAGTCAAAGTGAGAAAGACAAATACCATATGATTTCACTCATAGGTGGAATATATAGAAAAGAAAAAAAAACAGAATTTTAGACCTATAAATACAGAGAACTGATAGTTCCCAGAGGGGAGGGATGTAGGTGATTGAGAGAAATGGGAGATACAGGCTTCTACTTATGGAAGAATAAGTCACAGGAGTAAAGGGCACTGCATAAGAAATATAGTCAATGATATTGTAATGTTGTTGTATGGGAACAGATGGTAGATACACTTGTGGTGAACACAGCATAATGAATACACTTGTGCAATCACTATGTTGTATACCTGAAACTAACGTAGCATAATGTGTCAAATATACTCAGATGAAAAAAAATCATTAAGACAACTCTATGAGGAAGGTAATATTATCTCCCCATTTTACAGAAAAGGGAAGTGAGATTCCTACAGATTAAGAGAATCAACCAAGTTCATGCAGATCCTGAAAGAGGTGAGTTGTGAAGGTCTAACACAAAGCCACTGCTCTGTACACAGCATGCACTTCCTGCATCTGAAATAAAACACTAAAATGGTCTAAAAAATTGCCCACTTCATGAACACAAAGGATGATGTTTCTTTCTTAACTCCTGAGTCCCAGGACCTGGGCAATTCCTGACACATGGGAGGCTCCCAATAAATATTCATTGAGTGGTTGAATGAATAAGTGAAGACATAAATGCAATTAAGTTATATAGTTGATTTTCATTTTTCACAGATTCTGTATTTGCAAATAAACCTCCTTGCTAAAATTTACATGTATTACCCAAATCAATATTTCGGGTATCATTGTGGTTATTTATGGACTTGCACACAAAACGAGCACCAAAAATTTTGAGTCATCCAATGTGCACATTCCTAGCTAATGTGGAGGTGACATTCTACGTTTTATCTCAACTCTCATAATGTAAATAAGTGCCCTTTTCATGGTATATTCAGACCAGTTTTTTCACATTTCAAAGGTTTTGTTGGTGACTCTGCTGCTTAAAATGGCCCCAGCATAAGAAAGCAATGTGCCTAATGGAGAAAACAGGTGTGTTAGATAAACTTGATTCAAACATGAGGTACAGTGCTGTTTTCTGTCATTTCGATGTTAATGAATCAACAATATATTTTTTAAAAATGTTTCTTAAAGAGAAACACACATAGAACAAGATTGATCAGTCGATATAAAGTCGATATAAAGTTTGTGACCGGAGGCTCATAGGAACGGAACCCCTTATTTCCTCTAAGAACAATGGCTCAGTGTTGGCTAATTCATTGTTTTCCATGACTTTACAGAATATAACTACTGCAAATAACAAGAACTAACACTCCTTTACCCTACTCTTAGACATTTACAAATCCTAATAGCTTCCTAAAGGTTCAAATTAAGTCCTATAAAAAGAAAAAAGTAGTTTAACCTTGTGTAATCTATTATTTACCAAACAGAACTATGGATCTGACTTTTAAAGAATACATATTATCACCTCACAGGACACAAACATTCAGTGGACAATGTTTCAAAGGCTCTGCTGTAGGCCTTGAGAGGTTTTTGTAATCTTTCTGTTGAGGCCACTATTAGAGTATTTTAGAACATCACTCATGACCATCAATAAAGATATTAAAGGATTCCAGTCTAATATTTAAATACTTCAAATACACTTAACTATCATACCAACCTGACTTGGGGCCACATTCTGGTACCTTTGCCACCCTGTGCTCTGATTAGTTGTGCTTTAGCCTTATTCTAATTTATTGGGGTTCCCCCACTGCTGAACTTTTTACCTCTTTACTTCCTACTCTTTCCTTTCCCTGAGAAAACATCTATTCTATTCCCAAATATAAGCCTCTATTTGTAAGCTCTCTACCTAGAGGGTGGTGGTGGCAGGAGGAAAGAGTTCACTGTTAAAAAAAAAAAAAAAAGAAAATCAAAAAGTAACATTTAACAAATATTGCATCAATTTACAGAATCAAATTTATAGTGGAGCCAGTGAAACTTAGGTTTCAGTCCCCTCCCTCACATAGTTCACCCCATCCATGGGTTCTAGCAACATGTTCACACAATCATATAATTTTCTAATGTTTAAAAGGCAAGATGATTTAATTGGAATTAGCCACACCGTTGTCCCCTTCCACTCCAACTTTTGTATGGCACACTTTCCCCTATGTCTCTCAGACTAAGGGGCAACCATGATCATTTTTAGAATCCAGCTAAGGAAAAGTTTAGGTTTATCTGTGTGGTCATGATCACTTTTTATATGTAGTTAAGTTACAGATGACTATCCTAGGGTAGAAATGACTTCTTCAAAGTTGACTACCACCCAGTGTGTGAACTCACCTTGTGTCTTGGTGACCCAAAAGTTATATGAGCATCACTGGCAGTCCCCAAGGCTGGAAGTATGTGGATACTGGATAGACTTTCATTACAAAGCTGTTCCAGACTTGCAACTTACAACTTGGGGTCAAAAATATTTTAGGCGTCAAAAATATATTTCTAAAGACTTGAAAGAAAAATTTTAAAAACAAGCTTGTAAAATATTCAAAAGCATGAGAAAGTCCAAAACGTCATTTCAATTGCAAATTGAAAACATGTTGTGGCAATTTTAATAAAATAACAAGAAGTTAAAGATCTTGATTAGGATGTACATGAAATTACTTCTGTTGTCATTTATAGAATGACATATTAAAGAAATGGAATAAAATTTAGATAAAAATAATACAATATGAGGTATGCCTGGGTGGCTCAGTCAGTTGAGCGTCAGGCTCTTGGTTTCAATTCAGGTCATGATCTCATGGATTGTGGGATTGAGCCCCACATCAGCCTCCCCACTCAGCAGGGAGTCTGCTTGAAAATTCTCTCTCTGCCCCTCCTCCCACCCTCTTTCTCAAATAAAAACAAATATGATATGATGAATATTAACTAAACTTATTATGGTAATCATTTCCTAATATACACATTTATCAACTCAGTATGTTATAGACCTAAAACTAATACAATGTTATTTGCCAATTATAGCTCAACAAAAAAATTAAGGGAAAATGATACATAGTAAAAAAAGTGATAAAAACAAAAAGTGAAATTATCCATTTAGAAATTATGCTGACATGAAGAAAATACCAAAAAATTAGATTACACAAAAGGAGTGGTCATTAGTAGAAGAGATATATTTTGACTAGAAGTAATATATGGGCTCTTGGATTAAGAAGTCAAGTAACGAAGAGGAATGAATAATGTATCAAATGAATACATTGGAAAAATAATCAAATTTCACGTTAAAATGACACAAGTTACTGGTATTGATAAAAATAATATAACTCTTAATACACTACTAACCTAAGGACACCAGTGAGAAACTGGTTAATAAATACTGTCATTTCAATAACGACTTAATATTAACGCACAACAAAGTTTGCAATATCATGAAATCTTACAACTTACAGAAGGAAATCAATAGATATTGTCTCATATTTGACAACGACCTGAAAAATTTATATACCATTATACATGAGTTGCTAAGTAAAAGGGAAATTTCCTAATTATAATAAAAAATAAATTTCTATCAACTCTGCTATAAACCTGAGTTGTCTTTCTATTCTCTCTATAAAAATATTGTAAAATTATCAAACAGTATACAAGTGAGAACTAAGAAAAATATTACACAGATGAAGAAGGCAGATAATATATTTAAAACGTTACTGTTTTAGTGTTTTTATATTTATGTAATTTGTCAGCTTTCTAAATTTATAATTTTGAAACTTATAATTTCTCATCCTAAATAAACTTGACTACTTTACACTCAGTTTTTTATTTTACTCATATAATCTTTTTCTTAAAAGGAGTCCTAGAACTATATAAGCGCCAGATCCCACAAAATCTAAATCTGCTTCTGTACAAGGGTAAGATTACATGACTTAAGTAAACTCTGAGGCCAGTCTAAAAATAGCAATCTAGCAAAGTCTATGTAATTTGATTTGTCGGAGATAATGTGTCAGCTTTAACATATCAAGAGGTTATCCCTGACACAGTGATAAATAGACACACACACACACACACATATAAAAGTTTTAAGATATTGTATTCATTTTATAACTCTGCATAATAAACTACCGAAAACTTCATCCATTTATTATTTCACAATTCTGTAGTTCAGAAGTCTGGGCAGGCTAGACTTCATTGTCTACTGAGGATCCCACAGGCCGAAATCCAAGTAATCAGCTGTCTTGGCTCTTATCTAGAAATTCTAGGGACTAATCCACATCCAAGCTCATTCAGGTTACTGGCAGGATCCAGGACCTTGTGGTTACAGGTCCTTGGTCCCCATTTCTTTGTTGGCTGTATTTCTTCTCAGACTTCTGTCTTCGACAGGCTGTCTGTCCCCCATCCCTTTCCTCATGACACTTTCCATCTCCATACTGTCAACAGTACATTGAGTCCTTTTCAGGTTTTGAATCTCTCTGGTCTGTTATTTTGCCACCAGTTGGGGAAAGCTCTACACTTTCAAAGAATCATGGGATTGGATTAGGCCCACACAGATAATCTCCCTATTTTAAGGTCAGCTCTGACATGTAATATAATCACAGGAATGATATCTCATCATATTCAAAGAGTCTACTCACACTCAAAGAGAAGGGGATTGATTATACAAAGGTGGTGGGCCATGGGGGCCGTTCTCAGAATTGGGTCTACCACAGACATCCTATAGGCCATTACATGATTTCATAGTGCATGTACAGCCTATGTCAGGGGGAAGAAAAGTTGACTGTTTTGCTGGGAACTTGAACCCTGGTATATATAAAGCTAAGGAAATAAATTAGAACAAGAGACAGAGAGATGATTCGATAGCGTGGGAGAGAGAGAAACAGACTTGTCACGACCCTCAGTACTGTGTATATTATTTTTCCTCTCTGATTTGCTAACTAATGCTCTCTAGGAGAAGACATGAAACATTCTAAAATGCTTGTTTTTCTTAAAAGTCATTTGCATCTCCTAATTGGCATGTCATTTCATAATTACACTCTGGTACCAAATCTGAAGTTTTCTGCCATCTTAAGTCTTTCTTTCCTGTTAAGTTGTTTATGCTGTGGAATGTCTGAGTCTATAATTAAATTATTGTCTCCAACAAATTAACCGCATCCATGCATACATTAACATATCATTATAAATGTGGGAAAACATAGATGTGTGCTATAGAATGCCAAGCTAAATGATGCAGTACAGATCTGGGCTTGCTTTTCTGATAACTGGCCTCAATTGTGAGGGTGGGAACAGGCAGAGAAAAAGAAAATGTACCCTTATTTGAAATAAGAAGAAAGCAATGATTAGAAACAGTTCTGGGCAAATACTCAAATCCCCCTTTCTTTCTCACTATAGGAAAAATATTTTCCTCCGTCCATTGACATTAGATTTGGCCATGTGTCTTGGTTTGGCCAACAGAACATTAGTGAATATGATCTGAAAAGAGCCTTAAATGTATTTGTGAAGTTTGACTTGGCTCTTATGCTCTAGCTAACCCACTGTGATAAAACCAAGCTCCCTCAAACTGCACACTAGGACACAAAGATACGGACAACAGACAAACCTGAGCCTCCAGGCTGGACCTAGTTTGGGTCAGCTGAAGATGCCTGAATTGGAGGATAGATATTTACTATTGCAAGCTCACCGAGTTTGGGGTAGTTTGTTACATAGCACTATAGCAACCTAGCTGACTAATAGAAAAGAGAGAGGAAGGAAAAAAATTAGTGATACATCTTTAGATTTAAATCTAGTTAAACTTGGGTGACTGGGTAGCTCAGTCGGTTAAATGTCTACCTGTGACTCAGGTCATGATCCCGGGGTCCTGGGATCGAGCCCCACATCGGGCTCCCTGCTCAGCAGGGAGTCTGCTTCTCCTTCTGCCCTCCCCCAGCTCGTACTCACTCTCTTTCTCAAGTAAATAATAAATAAAACCTTTAAAACATAATAAACAAATTTAGTTAAGCTTAATATGTGCATATTTATATCACATATTTATACATTATATCTATCTATCCATCTATCTATATATATATAGCATATGTATGTGTGTGAGTAGGGTTTCCTTAACCGTGTATTACACTTAGAAAAGTGCTCCCTTTTGTAGAGAGTTTCATGCTAAAATTTATATTTAGAGAGGTCCTTATATGATACTATTGCTCACAATGAAATGTAACACCATGCAGCTAGAAGTGTTTGTTCTCCCTGTTGGGCACTATATTCTCCTGGATATTCACAATTTTAAAGGGATCTTATAACTCTATAAACATAAGCATATACAGAAAACTGCTTTTCGAGAGGCTATAACCTTCTACATGATCTCAGGTACATATTACATCTAATTTTGTGAGATTTTACGTTTTACTTTCACAAATAACAGAAGAATACTTGCAGATTACATTAAGGTCACAACCATCCCTTTGCATCAAGGCAGCATCGAAGCAAATAAATAAATAAGTAAAAAAAAGAAAAGAAAAAGAGGAATACCAGGGTAGGGAGAAAACTTTAAAAACGCCATTGAAATAAATTTCAGTGGTTGGTAGGCCTTCTATTTCAACAGTTGTAAAAGCACATCACTATCTATTAAGACTTCTGACCATAAGATTTCTTTCTCTACTTCGATATGAAATAAAAAACAATGAATAGCAACACTCTACATAATCCAAGTGAATAACCAGTATACAAAATGTTAAAAATGTATACCTTACAAACTTCTGTGTTAAAAAAAAAAAAAACTGGGGCGCCTGGGTGGCTCAGTTGGTTAAGCAACTGCCTTCAGCTCCGGTCATGGTCCCAGGGTCCTGGGATCGAGCCCCGCATCGGGCTCCCTGCTCAGCGGGAAGCCTGCTTCTCCCTCTCCCACTCCCCCTGCTTCTGTTCCCTCTCTCTCTGTCTCTCTCTGTCAATTAAATAAATAAAATCTTTAAAAAAAAAATAAATAAATAAAATAAATAAAAAATAAAAAAAAAAAAAACTCAGATCAGGGTGCCTGGGTGGCTCAGTCCTTAAGCATCTGCCCTTGACTCAGGTCATGATCCCAGGGTCCTGGGATCGAGCCCCGCATCGGGTTCCCTGCTTAGCGGGGAGACTGCTTCTCCCTCTCCAGCTCCCCCTGCTTGTGTTCCCTCTCTCACTGTGTCTCTCTCTGTCAAATAAATAAATAAATAATCTAAAAAATAAAAAAATAAAAACTTGGATCATTTGTAATTGCTGAGATCATACCAACCAATTGCTGGGGAAGAATGAGGGGTGTTGATAATGTGTAAATAAATCGTACAAATAGGCTTTAAAAGTAGGGACAGCTCATTATAAGATGTTCAGTAACATTTCTGGCTTCTACTTATTAGATGCCAGAGCACATTCTGACCTTGAGCTAGAACAACCAAAAACATTTCCAAAAAATCCCCTGGGGGTAAACCACCCCTGGGTGACAACCAATGATCTACAGAAATACCATGCAAAACTCCCTTTCTTCTAATACTAGATGCTAATAAGAAGCATTAAAAAGAGCCAAAGAATATGATGTGTACTACTTGTCAGACATATAGTACTCCTGATAAAGCTTAAATGCCTTACATAATTTAACTACCTCCAAATTGTGGCTGAGAAACTAAAGCATAGAGAGAAGTTAAGTGGCTTGCTCAGGTAGTAAGTAGAGCCTAGATTTGAACACAGACCAGTGGGACTGATGGGGAGAAAGTCCCAAATGAGATGGACATCAGGATCCCAGCGGGACCTTGGACACATGAGCAGTGTCCCTTCAGAGCTCTCTTTGCTCATCTGCTAAATCTAGGAGCTGAGCTAGATGACCTCAGAGAACCCTCCCACTGCTAACAATCATAGTTACATCTATCCTACTGCATTTATTTCAATAAAGGCAAGCTGACCGCCCAACAGATAATGTCCAACTACGGCAGCCCAGTTCCTAAGGGCAGCTATCCATCTTCACTGATTTAAATTCTTCGTGTTTTAGTGCATATATCCCCTTAAACCTGTCTGCTGTGAGAGGAAATTCTGCAGGGAAGAGAGGCTGCTTGCAGAACAGTCTTGCAAATTTCTCCATGCATCTCATCTCAAGGTTTTCAAGGTCACGGCCAATCACAGACAAGGTTGCAGAGAGTACACATAAGTTTTCCCTTCCTGCATAACCAATGGGAGAAAGGAATTAACTGCCAACCAGATGAGCATGAAGATTAACACTGGAAGTAAGTACCAGAAAACCTGATCAAACAGTGTTAATTAAATTAATAATGAACACTGGAAGAAGGAGCCAGTTTCCTCACCTAAACTGACTATTATAACCCCCATGCTCACAACAAATTAGATTACAGTGTCTGAGAATATGCTAACTTCCAGTCCATTACCTCACTGAAAATTTCTCTTCACTAGTTTATCTCTAGCCTCTGTCCTCCCTCAACGAATCATTTCAGCTGCTGCTCAAACCAGTTTTGTGTTATAGTTAGTACTCATGGCATACAGTCCCTTAAAGTTCATCATCACATCTGTCCCTGTTGGTCGCTGTAGTTCCTTTTGACCACATCACCTCCCTACCCACAGACATGATCCCAGACATGGATTCTTACAAATTTCAATGGAAAAAATAAAGCTCTATAGATTACCTACAGGGTAAACTATCTTCTACACAATAGGGCATTCCAGGAGAACTATGTCCTAAATTTCCTGAATATGACTTTTGACAAGAGAAATTTTGCAAAAGTCTGCTCTAAACATAAATTTTAAACATTTTTAAAATGAAAACAGAGTTCCCAATCTTTCTGAGTCAGAAACCATACTTCTATGTCTCGTCCCAAAGACTCCCTCCTCTGTTCTCTTCCACACCCAGAAGCATTACCACACTTTAAAACGCTTAAGGGGCATATGGGTGTGTGGCTCAGACGGTTAAGCATCTGCCTTTGGCTCAGGTCATGATCCCAGAGTCCTGGGATCGAGCCCCACATCTGGCTCCTGGCTCCTGGCTCGGCGGGGAGCCTGCTTCTCCCTCTCCCTCTGCCTTTCCCCTGCTCATGATCTCTCTCTCATCTCTCTTTCTCAAATGAATAAATAAAATCTTTAAAATAAAATAAAATGCTTTAGAGGGCCACTTATGGTCACTTACTGCATATTCAGCTAGTTTTATAACCCAAGTGCATTCTTGAAAATTAAAAAGACTGGAAACAAACAAATAAAACTCAACCAAATATTAGCCATAGTTTTTACGATGCACACACACACATATGATATATAAGATATATATGATATTTATGAATAATTGCTACATATAAAAACGTATCCTTTAATCGATATACAAAACTGAAAAATAAATGCTTTTTTCACTTCACTTCAAACTCTGAAACATTTTTTATAAGGGCATGATTATATTTGGAAAACATATCAACCCACTTAGGTTATTCAAGAGGAGTGCAGTGAGGCAGATAATAGAGTTGACAGATGTCTAACTGAAACTCTTTGGTCCCTCCAGCTTTTAACAATAAATTTTCCTTTGGTGAATAACTGTGACTTCTACCTGTACCCAATCCACAGCCAGTTTCATATCTCATTGTCATTAATATACTAGGAACTTTTCCTGCTGAATTATTCAATGATCTTTAGAGTTGGCTACAGTTTATAGAAATGTGACAGTCCTATGCGTCTTAGTGCTGTGAACTGTTACCAAAAGACTAAACATCCTTGACAGGCTGATAAAAAATTAATTATTATTCTTTCAATGGAAAGGATACAACTCTGCCAAAAGCTGTTAAGTGTGGAGATTTTAGAGTTCTCCATTTCTCTCTTGCAGAGGACACACTTGGATTTTTCATGGGGATTAAATTGCATATACAAAATATCTAGCCTTGCCTGGCACACACTGGGTCTTTATACCTTCGTTCCTTTCCCTGGCCCTGGAATTTTTTGTCTTCTTTCCTCCCTACCTGTTGAATGCATCCTTAAAGAACAGAGGTAGTGGTGCAAAATGGGAGAATGGAAAAAATGCTGCATTGTGAGAAAAGATACCAGTTAAGAGATCCTTACTCCAGATACAATTAAGATATTCAGATACTCCAGGAAAGTTCCTTCCTCCCCTGAGCCTCTGTGCTCGTTTGTAAAAGTGGCTTAATCCCATCCAGTTCTAGCTGTTCACTGGGTTATTGTGAAGATTGAGAAAGATAGGGGAAACTTTATCTTTATTTTTATTTATTTTTTTATAATATTTTTATTATGTTATGTTAGTCACCATACAGTACATCAGTAGTGAGGGGGGTGGGGGATGGGTGAGCCCGATGACGGAAACTTTTTTTAAAAGCCTATATACGTTATAAGATATAAGTCTTCTTATTTTTACAGCTAGTAGGAATGAGATTAATGTAAAATTGTATTAATGAACTGTGTGATTAGGAAAGGTCATTTCGATGACTGGTTCCCCCAATTGCATTTATTTGGAGAGAAACAAGCTGCTGGCCTCACCATTTAGCGATGATGCCTTCAAACCACAAACATAAGATCCTGGAGTAAAAGTACCAATTAATTAATTCAGAGAGGATGTTACCAGCTATAACAGAAATACAGGTAAACGACTGATTTGCAAAAAATAAGGACAGACATGAGTGTTTTGTTTTTTTGTTTTTGTTTTTTTTTCTTTAAAATCAACCCAGTGGGTTGAGGGAGTTTATCAATTTTGCATTAGAGGAAGTATTTTAAGCCTCTAAAAAGGAATCATCCCAAGACAGAATAAGCAGTGTACGGAGAGCACTTGGCTCTTTTCTCCTGTTATCATGAAGCAGAAGAAATCCCTACCTGTGGACTATTTCTTGTGCATACCTTATCAGATAGAACCACGGAGTTTGAAAGTCTCTGGAACGGAGAATACTTTACAAAGAAGACAGAGTGTTATCTGTCCTTTCCACAGCAAACCTTGCTTTTTTTAATACCTCGTTTTCAGGCTTCTCTTGGCAGACTGACCTTTCCTTAGGGTGGCTTATCTTTCTGTGGAGCTTAATTCTCAGGCCTCCTGGGGTTCCCAAAGCCGTGCAGAAGCAGTGTCAGAAGACAAAGGGGACGTGGGGGCCAAACAGAGTTTCATCTGAGGTAGAGTAAATGTAGAAAACTACTGAAATTCCAAAGGTGTCTCTACAAGTTTTGGGTTCACACCTCCTCCGCCGTCCCAAGAAAAGAAAGCAGCAAGAAGCTCAGGCCCCTGGGGATCAAGCTCTAGGTGGTGACTGATGGGAAAAATAAAACCTTTCTTATAAGGGCCAAGAGAGGACTAATGAAAAAGGACAGTGAGTACAACATAGGTGGAGAAGTCTGGGAAATGCCATCTGAAAGCTCAAACTGGGGCATCAAAAAGTCGGAATAAACTCATGAGCACAGGTGTGTGCAGTCTGAAAGTTTTCTGTTGTGGAAAGATCAGGAACTTTCAGGTCAAGCACAGCAGACTTCACAATTCCTCCATCTCTCTTCAGCTCTGTGCTAATATTTGTTTTCATGCCTGTAACCCGAAGCCAACAACAGCCTCACAGAAGTGGCAGGTGGACTGCCTGAGATGAGGTGGGCAGAAATACCTATTTCTCACACTCCTGATCAAGGTTTGTTTCTGTCCTCTGCTACTCAAGCCAATGCTAGAAAGCTTAGGCCTACAAGTGGTTCAGAACTTGAGCGGGACCACACCAGTCTAGAGGCCTTCAGAGATCACTGTTCCACTTGATGAGGTGTCTTAGCTGCTAAGCTATGTGATCTCAGGGCATGTCACTGAGATTTCTCTGAGCTTGAATTTGGTTAGTTGTAAAGTGAGAACTGTGATTGTTAGGGACACTGAAGGAGAAAACAAAAGCAAATGTCTTTGTGTGTTAATATTAGCCCTTTAATCATCACCATCATCTTTAGTACAGGGCGAGAGTGTCAAGAGCTCTATCTTCCCTCTTTCTCTTCTTTTATTAACACACGTCTGTGGATTTAGGGCCCACCCTGAGTCCAAGATGATTTCATCCCAAGTTCCTAACCTTCATTACATCTGCAAAGACTTTTCTAAATGAGGTCATGTTTATAGGTTCCACAGTTAGGAAACGGGCATATCTTTTGGGGGATTTCAATTTAATCCACTACAGAAAGTTAGATGCTAAGCATATAATTGGCTGTATTGCATAATGTCAAGTAGTGATAAGTGCTCTAAAGAGTAAGGGGTAAGTGGGGGATGCTCTTTGGAGAGGGCAGTCAGTAAAGGTCTCCTGAGGGTGACATCTGAGCCAAAACCTCAATAATACTGGAGACAGTGAGACATGCTGATAAATAGGACATACATTCTAGGTGGAGGGGGCAGCAAATGCAAAGGCCTAAGACAGGAAAATTAAGAAAGCTGGGGTGGCTGGAAGCACAGCAGGAAACAGTGCAGTAACAGGGAAAGAGATTGGGGGGTTGTTATGGCTGTAATGCGTGTGTCCCCCAAAAATCTTTTTTTTTTTTAAAGATTTTATTTATTTGACAGAGAGAGACACAGCGAGAGAGGGAACACAAGCAGGGGGAGTGGGAGAGGGAGAAGCAGGCCTCCCGTGGAGCAGGGAGCTGAGGCGGGGCTCGATCCCAGGACCCTGGGACCATGACCTGAGCCGAAGGCAGACGCTTAAGGACTGAGCCACCCAGGCGCTCCTGTCCCCCAAAAATCTTATGTTGAGATCCTAACTCCGAACATGATATTAGGAGGTGGGGCCTTTGGGAGATAATCAGGCTCTGTCCTCAGAAATGGAATTAGTGCCTTATAAGAGACCTGAGAGTTTGCTTCCTGCCTCTGCCCCCGGCCAGGGGAGGACAGGGAGAGGGCCATCTGTAACCTGGAAGTGTTTCGCCAGAACCTGACCAGGCTAGCTCCCTGAACTTGGACTTCCAGCCTCCTGCACCACGAGAAATAAATTTCTGTTGCTGATAAGCCACCTAACATATGGTATTTTGTTACAGCAGCCTGAGCTAAGACAGGAGCATAGAGGTCACAGGGAGGATTATGTATTTTATGCCAAGTTTGATGGGGAGCCAACGCAAAGCTGAGAGAAGCAGAGTCACCTTCATCTTTACAGCACACATTCTATTTCAAGGCAAACCCCGACACAGGCAGAAACATTTAAAATATTACATTCTCAAATAATTAGCTCTGCGAAAGAGACGAAGCTCCAAGAGCAATTCTTTGCCGATATTAAAACTAAATTCCACTTTCCCTACCATTTCTTTTCATCACCTTGTGCCTTGCTGAACATGTCACGTGTTTGCATAAATGATTCCTTCTGCCTGCATGCCCTTCCTCTGTGTGCCTCCTCCCTCTGCCATGGCTGGTCCCCAGTTTGTCTCCCCTCCCCGGAAAAGGCCACTCACCCTCCTCCATGCTCCAGAGCCCCTATTCCCCCGAGCATTTCCTTCACTCTCCTTCCACCGTCTGTTTCAAGCCGGCCTCCCCTACTGGCCTACATCATTCTTCACGGTCACATCTATGCCTTTTTCATCTTGGTAGTTCTAGAAACTAGCACATTCCACAGTAGGTGCCGGATAAAGGTTTGTTAAATGTGTAAATGAATACTGGTCTTATGCACTTTGATTTTGCCTGGGTTTATTTATTCCATTCCACTATTTAATGGTATTTAATGCATTTGTTGAAGTTTAGTACCAGAATACAATCTAAACAATCTCTATGATTCAGGGAGCTGCTTTCCTCCCTCCTTGTCCTTACTGAGTTCACCGAATTGTGCTGTATTTGTCACACACGAGTTCTGAAAAATTAATACAATCTGTGAACCATACCTCACAAACATACACCTAGAAGAACCAGTGAAAAGTGTCCTAACAGGTGTGGCCTTCAGTGAGATTTCTAGGGCAAGGGCAGGGGGCGGGGTGTCTTTGGAAACATTAGATTTGCTTTTTTAATGTATCTAAGGCTCCTAATTGGTCTTTCTCTAATGGAAACCGCAAAGTTGGGTTTGTGCACTTGTAGTAAAGCATGATATTCGTGGGAATGAGAACACAGAATCAAAGCAGGTTCAGCCCACAAAAGGAAAAGCTGACCCATCCAGACAGCATATATTCTCAAATACGGGTAGGCATAAGAAACATGTCAGAAGGACCTCTCTGTCATGTGTGGAAAATGTCTTCCTTTAAATGAATATTGAGTATATCCAGGTAGCAGGAGCATCTAGACAGAGAGGCCTCCATTATACATTTAGACAAAAACAGGATCACTGTGACCCATGTCCCCTGTTATTCCTGCAGTTGCCAGAGTTCATATCTCAATTCCAGACCCAGATCCAGTTAGCTGGTCCATCAGAGGCTGGAAGCACCCTGGGCCAGGTGTGTCTGTGGGCACAGCTATAAAAAAAAAAAAAAGAAAAGAAAAAAGAAAAAAGAAAAAAAGTGCATGCTTAGCTAACCCTGGAATGAATTCAGATCCCAAATACTACAAGGAAATGAGTATTTTTTGGTTTGTTGTGTCTCAATATACAATTGAAGTAAGTAAATTTTGTTTGGCAAATCTGTAAAGCCAACGTATTTTTTAAGGGATGAGAAACACACATGTACGAAAATGGATTTTGAGAACACCGTGAAATGTTCATAGATTATTGGCTTTCGAGTTGGAGAGCCTTTAAAGGATAATGACAGTAAAGATGAGATAATAGCAATTCTTTTTTGCCTAGTTTTTTTTTTTCATTTTGTGAATTGTTTTATGAACAAATATGGTAAGTACATGTTTCAGCTATCAGTATATACAATTTAGAGATTGGGACAATCCAATCTAGAGGGGTTAAATGGCTTGCCCCAGTTCCCACAATTGGTATGTATCAGAGATCGGATGAGGACTCAAGTCTTTTGTCTCCTGGTTTACATGGGAATAACATCAAACCTACCGAGACTGGCTAGCTTCTTCACAGGTGAGATGGTGTGCTGTCTTTCTCCCAGAAAATTTCAGAGATGGTTGCTATTTCTGCTTTCTCAAACTGCCAGTCACCTTGAAATAACTCTATAGGGCAGTTTATGCCAAGGGTCTTCCATGGAAAACTAATTCTACCATATGTCAGTAGACACTACTCAAAACAATATTAAAAAATTGTCAAGGCCAATTCTGGTTTCAGCTACGTAATACATACTTCTTTCCCGCAGCACTTACCACCACTTTAAAGATAAATGTGTGCATTGCATATCTTCTACCAGTGACTTCTACCAGTGACTACCAGAGCACTGCCTAAATATGTTTGACCACATGACTGTTTTTATTATTTTTACCCTAGATAAATATTTAGGAATGCTTTGCTGATGGAAATTATAGTGATCTATAGTAACAGACCTTCCTAAGATTTAATATACTAGACAGGAAATGTATATAAAGGTACAAAAAATTATACTGTGACAACACCAGTGTAATTCCCTTGGCTAATTACACCATGGATGTTACCAGAATCACAGTATTTCATGCTCATTGAGATGGCAAGAAAGATCAGGAGAGTAAAATGCAATATTGGAGAAAAAATAGAAATAAAATTGAAAACTGTCACCACATATATACTTAATCTTTAATATGGTTATAGAAAAATGTCCTGTATAGGAGGTGCCTGGCTGGCTCAGTTGGTAGAGCATGCAACTTTTGCTCCCAGGGTTGTGAGTTTGGGCCCCACGTTGGGTGTAGAGATGACTTAAAAAAAAGGAAAATAAGTAAAAATGTCCTATATAAAAACTTACGACTCCAATAATATTTCAATAGTGATTTTGTGAAAAATTCTCTTCTTTTAAGCTTCCTGATAACCAAGGGTTTGCATCTTGAAATCAGAAAACTAGAGGCAACAATGTATCCCGGTGTCATGGAATGGAGAGTAGGAAACTGGTTCCAAGGGGACTCACGTCCACCAGTCAGGTCCCAGTCGCTCCACACCCTGGCTGACTGTACTACATGGTTTGCTCTAAGGACATCTCTGAGATGGCAAAGCATCCTAGGCATCTTCGTTCTTGTTCCCAATTTTGAATCCAATGTCAAATGTTTCCCAAATGACTTAAATTGACACTTTTAGGACATGGGGTGTCCAGGTGCTTTCCTGGGTTTTTTAACTACAGAAGAACAAGGTAGGGAGGTGGGGAAGTGGGGGAAATGATGAAGGTGATCACAAGGTACAAACATCCAGTTACAAGATGTGGGGATGTAATGTACAGCATGACATAGTTAACAATACCGTATTGTATAGTTGAACGTTGCTAAGAGAGTAAATCTGAAAAGTCCTCATCCAAGAAAAAAATGAACTTTGTCCCTATGTGAGTGATGGATTTTTTTTTTAAGATTTTATTTATTTTATTATTTGACAGAGAGAGAGACACTGAGAGCAGGAACACAAGCAGAGGGAGTGGGAGAGAGAGAGAGGCAGGCTTCCTGCCGAGCAGGGAGCATGATGCAGGGCTCAATCCCAGGATCCTGAGATCATGACCCGAGCCGAAGGCAGACGCTTAACCAGCTGAGCCACCCAGGTGCCCCATGAGTGAGGGATGTTAACGAAACTTCTTGTGGTAATTATTTCACATTATATACATATATCAAATCACTATGCTGTTCACCTTAAGCTAAGACAATGTGATATGTCAATTATATCTCAATAAAACCAGGGCAGGGGGAGAAAAAGAAGATACAAAGGAAGGAGTAGAGATTCTTCTAACTGCAAGTGGTCAGATGCTGGACCAGCAATGGAGAGGTGGACCCAGGAGTCCGGGATGAGGGGAAGGAGGACAGGGCCGCTGATGGTGATGCTGAGGTTCCTGACTGAGAGTCTGAATAGAAGCTACTATGAAGGGAAAGCCGTTCTTACACCTTCTGATTTTAAAATGTAGCCAGAGAGGTGTGCTGTGGCCAGAAGCATCCTTGGCCAGGAAATTCCCATAAACCAGAGTGCACTGCATCCAAGGGCAGTGCTACAAATTAGCTTTAGCTTGGACATTTGTAGGCATTATGCTTGTTACCTGACATGATATGGAGTCTGCATTTTTCAGGATTCAATTGTATCAAAGTAATGCAAACCATACATCGCTAGCCTCATTAGGGAGTGCCACTTGATTAGGTGGTATTAAAAAGAAATATCTAGGTACAAAGACTAAGGACATCAATGCCGTCTCTTTAGATGCCACAATCAAAAGTGATGATTAGGGGAAAACAATGATCTCTTGCCTGTGTAGAGCCAGGCCATTACAGTAAATTAATTGGAATGTGAAGCAAAGATTATGTAGATGGTGCTTTTATGTTGCGATGTTAAAACTGTGATGATCAAAAAGAAGCAAGCAGTTTGTGAGTGGTATAAGCAGCTCTTACTTTGGCCATTTATTCTTTGGTGATGTGACTTCCTAAACCTTTGTCATTCTATGTAATGCATTTTGTTGAGGCAATAAAATTACATTGCACCCAAATGCACATGGATCTTTCTCTGCGTCTTTTCACCTACTGGATGAGAACATGGGCTTTGGAATCAAGGGGTCCTTAATTTCCATATATGCTCTACCAACTGTCTTGAACAAGACATTCGGGTTTTCTAAAGCTGTCTTATCTGTAAAAAGTGGGATCGTAAAAGCTACCTAAAAAGGTCTATTTATGGCTAAATGGAATGATTATAAAGCTCTAGAACACTATGTGGTACAGAATCATCAGCAAATAAATGATGAGAAATAGTTATCATAATAATTATCACCTACTTTTAAGAGTGCTAGAAGGGAACTCAGAGTTCATTCAATCCAAATATTTCACAGTGTGAATGAGGACATGGAATAGCTTAGTTCTAAACAGTTGCAAAGCACTTTAAAAAATGTCTTCAGCTATATCTTGTGGACCCACCATTTGTCAAGCTCAGTGGCAGGCAGTGCCAATGTGACGTATACATTCTCTATGAAGGTATATACACTATTTATTCATACCCAGATTTATTTGAGAACTAATGATAGCTGTCCCTTGAGTTCAGAGGGTACCGTAGGGGAATGACCCAAATCGTGCTTCGTGTGATGTCATGGAGGCCTCAACAGTGTTGACAGGAGAAGAGGAGAAACAATGGTCCTGCCACGAAAGTCACTTCGCAGAAAAGGTGGTGACTTATTGGGTCTTTAAGGAAGAGAAGGAGCAGAGTGCACCATATCCTTGCAGGATAAACAGAAAGAGTATCGACTCCATTTTACTCATGAGAAAACCAAGAACTTGAAAAAAGTATATATATAGATATATCGATATATATATATCTCCATTGTCCAAGGTTCCATAACAGATCAGGGGCCAAGTTGGGACTAAAAATCTGCTCCTACGACCCATTTCTACTAATACATCTACTCTTTAAATGCTTTTCTTTTCTTTCCTTTCTTGCTTTCTTTCTTTCTTTCCCTTCCTTCCTTTGTTCCTTCGTTCCTTCCTCCCTCCCTCTCTTTCCTTCTTTTTACATTTTTATTTAAATTCCAGTTAACATACAGTGTAATATTAGTTTCAGGTGTATAATATAGTGATTCAACACTTCCATACATCACCCAGTGCTCATCAGGTTAAGCGCACTCCTTAATTCCCATCACCTATTTAACCCATACCCCCACTACCACCTCCCCTCTGGTAACCAGCAGTTTGTCCTCTATAGTTAAGTCTGTTTCCTGGTTTGCCTCTCTCTCTCTCTCTTTATTCCTTTTGCTCATTTGGTTTGTTTCTTAAATCCCACATATGAGTGAAAAATACCACTCTTTCTTCCATTCCCCCAAATAAGTAATATCTAAGTTTGCAGAAAGAAATAACCAGCAGTTTTCTTCCACAGGGGATAACTTTTTACTTAGTTTCTTTGTTTTTTTTTGTGTGTATGTGTGGATTTTTTTTCCCTCCTATTTGATTTATGCCTTTACTTGTAGATTTCATTTTATTTTGACTTTTCCCTTCTTAATTGGGTGATGCTCCTTTGAGAATATTTCATTCTCTCTTTGTACATAGCAATTTGTTTTTCCCCCTGGCGAGCTCATTTATGTATATTCTAAAAATAAGCAAATAATGTAAATGCAAATGGGCTTCCAATGATACTTCACACGGGTCTAAATTGACCTTTCTTTCACTTGGTGTTGCCTGATGCACAATGTCCCGACCTTAAGGTCATGCCCCATTGGGCTATTCTAATTGTAAAGTGAACTCTGCATCTGATTTCCAGATTATTGGATCTCCATGTTTATCATCACTCTGATTAAAGGCCCCTGCAGCAAATGGACCATGGCTGTTTTTGCAATTGAGCCTTATTAAAATTTAAAGTGTATCCATAAATACATAAGTGCCTGTTATAGATCAAAGTTCTGAAAATTAAATATTCACAAATACAGCTCATTTTACAAATCAGAGACTCAAAATTACTGAAAGCCAGATAATCTTAATACTTCGTACCAAATAACCTTAGTTATTTCTGCAGTGAGTGTACTGTGTTAATGTGAAGCAAATGCTTTTGCAGCTTGAGGAGACATTTTATTTTATTTGGGGAACTCACGAAATATAGCTCTCATGCATGGCACACTATGGTAGTGTTAAAGTCTTAACAATGGTAACATCCACCTAATAAAAATAATACTATTTTTATTGAATGCATCAGCAAAGAAATCATTCAGGGCTTATTTACTTCACTGATTTTCTTTTTATTTAAATTCAATTAGCCAACTTAGAGTATATCATTAGTTTCAGATCAGATGTAGTGTTCATTAATTTATCAGTTGCATATAATACCCAGTGCTCATCACATCATTAACATAACATCCTTAATGCCCATCACCCAGTTACCCCAGCCCCCCAGCCCCTCCCCTCCAGGAACCCTCAGTCTGTTCCCTAGAGTTAAGAGTCTTTCATGGTTTTTCTACTTCGCTGATTGATTTGATTCTCATCCTCTGAAAAGGTGAATAAATTTGGGCATATTTGTTCTTACAATTATTCACAGAGAATAGCACACTTTAATTTCTGTAATCCTCTGTAAAAGTTCAGGCAACAAGTACAGAACTGCATGCAGCAGCGGAATGTGTAGATGGATGCCTACACAAACGAAAGATGAGAATTTGTTCTTATGGATACTAAATGGATTATATTACATAATTAAAAGGGGGAAAAAACCAATGCTGGAAAAAGAAAACAAGTGATATAATTAGAACAACATTTTGATTTGCCTTAGAAACTTTTTTTTTTTTGGTATTAAAGTTACTGATCTATTAAATTGCATGGGGGGAAATAATAGAACTCATTACATGGAGTGTTCGACTTTGCTACAGCGAGAGCCTGGATCGCTCACTTATTAGTTATATGCTCTGGAGCAAGTTGAGGAAATACAGATTAGTAAGGAGATAACCTTTCCCATTAGGGGAACTTCAATACCCTCAGGACCTTTTAGAAGATTGGTGGGTACATAAAGAAGAGCAAAGTGTCTGTTTGCCCCCCATTGTCCACCATGGACAATAGGCACTAGAAAATGATGGCTTCTTTTCAGCATCCTCCCCTAACAGGAAGGAAAGAAAGAGAGAGTAATGGAGACTGGAAACAGAGGAGATAGAACTACAATCCCCTCATACACCACTACTTCAAGCAAGTCCATCTGACCGTTTCCTAACACCAAACACTAAAAGAAACTTCCAGAATTTGTTTCATGTTCCTCTAAGCCTTCAAAAATAATCTCAGAAACAACTCGTAAAACTTGTCCTTTTCAGTTTGATCATTTAAACTCGACAGACAGCAACCGTTTCACCGGTATTCCTCATTTTGGGGAATGGGCCAGTTTGATGCACACTGTGTATTCCACCAGAAAAATCAGACCAGAAGCATTAAAAAAGCAAATGTTAAGGCAATTATATTATTTACTATCATCACCAAGAAAATTGTTATAATAGGTATAATAGGTGTCATTAATGGAGCAATTTACTATCCATTAAGGGTGGTATGAATTATTTCACCATTTAATCCTTTGTGTCAGCCTGCCTCAAATCAATTTGCTTTTTTTTTTTTAATTTTTATTTTTTATTAAAGAACCCAACCTGGCTTTTTGGAACAACATACAACCTATCACACTGTTTATTTATGAGGAAGACTCATCCCCTGGCAGGAGGGCTGAACAGATGACCCAAGGGTGGTTAATGAGAATTCTATGACAATGATTAGTTTAGAAATGAACATGTGGTTACAGGCTGGCCAGTGTGACAGAATCCTGGGACTTCTGAAACCGTTCAACTGTGTGAACAATCCTCTGGTCATTTGTGGATCTACAACTAGTAAAGTCTTTTCCTTCCTCTTTATTTTCTTATATCCTTCTTCTCCCCCTCTTGGTCATAGAGTCATACTAGCCGCTACCTTATTCACCGGGAAGACAACTATGGAGGGATGGGTCATTTTTGTATGCAAACGAAATACATCGAAGCTTTAATGTACTTATTTTGAAAAGGTGATGAGCCCTGGGATACATAAGACCGATGTATTATTAAAGCATAGAAGCAATTCTTCCTCATAAATAAACAGTGTGATAGGTTGTGTGTTGTTCCAATTCTAGAATGGTCAGGAAGAAAGATTAGAGTTTAAGTGGCTATTATTAACACTTAATTTACAGAGGTGGATAAGCCACTGATATTAAAGGGCTATTACTAAGAATGAACATATGTGCACATTACATCTAAATGGTCCCTCCACCTCACTTTGGAGAGCTTCTAGAAACCACTTCTACCTACAAGAGGTAGAAGTTTATCTCCCATAATCGTTCGTGCTGAAATTCTTCCAAATGACCTGAATATTTGGGGACTTAATAATGGCTTGATGACTTTTAATATCACAAGCAAATAATGAATCGCATGTGTTTATGTGTGTCAAGAAGAGAAAAATGTTCTTACATACCAACACAAAAGGAAAGTAAGAGAAAAAAATCATGTAGTAAACTTCATGTTTTATACAAGACCAACAACAACAAACCTCTGTCTAACCAGTATTTTGTTCCAAAATTTGAGGATACGTGCACATACAGAGGTAAGATTGCATCAACAAATTTCAGATTTTGACTTAGTACGAGAAAATGTCACGGTCTAAAAATTATTTCAAGCTCAAGATACCAAAGTGAACAAAAATACTTTCACATTTATATTCCACCTCTCAACACTTGCGCAAATACACAGAACCCAAAATATCTTTTGCAATTATTTTAATTACTGTTACCTTTGATTTATCTTACAAGGGTAATGCATTTGAAATTGTAATTTCTCATTAATGTCAGCTAGATTTTACTGGATTTTAAAAAACACTGCTTCTTTGTTGGTTGGTCTGATATTTTAAATATGTGTGATTCAATGAACAAGATATGTTAAAATAACCAGTTTTCACCGCAAAGGATGTTTCTGTAGGGCCATGATTTTGCAATGCTAATAATTATTAAGTTATGTTAAAGATAAAAGTATTTTCCCACAACGATATTAGTATATATCGGTAGGGTAATCAATATGCTAAACATTGATCCAAACTCAAGGTGACTTCTAAATGCTTTGTATTTTCTATGTGTTAGAAGTATTTCTCCAGATAGGACATATAGGATAATGGGACATGCACTGGAAAAAGAATCTGGAATCTAATTTTTACTTAAGGTCTATAACGACATTGCTGTGTGAATTTTGGCATATTACTTAACCTCTCTGGTTCTTACGCTCTCCAAATTGAGAGTGCTTTTATTTTCATTACAGATACCCCTGTTATATGAAAACTGAATGGAATAATATATAGGAAAGGCAGTAAAAATGACAAAATGCTAAATTAACAGATAGCCCTGTCCATCATTTAGCAGTCAAATATTTAATGAGAAACTATGAAATATACAGAGAGAATTCAGAAAGTATACTCAAATTTGACAAGGGGAGAGGTACATAAAATATACCAGCTGCTATAAGAACAGTTTAGTTCAAGAGTTATGAGGGTTTAGAGGAGGGGAAAGATGATTCTGAGTGGGAAGGAGGGATAAGAAGAGAAGAACAAAGCAAAACAACGTGAAACGGGTCTTGGGAAATGTGAGGACCTGGATTTCAGGTGAGAAGACACATGGCGGGTAGGGGAGGGGGTCATGGGTTTACAGAGATAGGAAGATCACGCAACATGCACTTCATCTCTTTAGTCAAGTGAGGGGATCGCCTAAAACTTTTAAAAGAAGAGACGAGGAAGGAGAAAGGTAAGAAATAAGACGATCAAATACCCTTTACTGAACAAGTAATACCCATAAGACCTTAAGGGTTTGTGTCTAGTATCCCAACGTGACGATATCAGTATTATTGTTACTATAGGTATCTATGGAGTAAAAATTGAAAATATACCAAGAATGACCTGAGTCTAAGATCATGCCCAACTACCACATCTTACCTCATTATACGCTTTTGCGAGTAGGTTGTGGTTCATTTTGTTTTCATAAAGCATGTGTTTACATCGCTGTTTTATGTGGTTGACTGATGATTGCAGAAATATGCTCAAATGATGAAAAGTAGCAAGCTTGCCAGAGCAGTCCTTCTTCAGTAGATTTCGTCATGAATCGGGGTTCAGAAATGAACACTCACGTGCACCTGCTCAGCCCTCCAACCATCCATGCCTCGAAAGACTAAATGATTAAGGTAGAGGGAAAAGCCCTCACATCTTGGAGAAGGATGAGCCCAGGACTCTCCTTCCACCTGTCCCTAGAATCTGAGGTATTTGGGAAGTCCTCCAGCTGTTCTTCTCACACGCAGGTCCCTACTTATTCCCAAACGTGCCCGTATTTTATAAGTCAGCCGCCAGAGTGTATTCGTGAGGTGCGTAAGCTTTAGTTCAGACAAATATAAGAGAAAGTCATAATTCTAGTTACTAGCTGTATGACCTGAGGCACAATGCAGAAAATGGAGATAAAAACACCATAGAATCATTTGAAGCTTTCAGAAAAATGAATATGTATACCACTTAGCCTGAAGCCTGGCATCCACGCACTCTAAAGTGGCAACTATTTGGGTTATATGGCTCTTTGTGTTTTATATCCACATCAGTACCATCTCCTACGATATGTACCTAAGGCATTGATTTGTGCACCAATGACATCCATTAGAGTTTCATATCTGTTCCATACTCATTTCCAGAGTACCCTGTGTGTTAGTCACTGTACTGGGTCCTAGAAAGGAAAGGGATATAAAGAGATGAGTAAAATAAAGCCCCTACCCTTGAGAAGCTCACAGGGTAGTGAGGAGTAGACAGAACTCTAAAATTACTGGGATATAAACGGGGATAAGAACGTGGAGGAAACATGTGTCTAATTTCTGTTTGAGAAAATTAATAAAAGCTTCACTGGGGAGTGACATCTCATGTGGAGCTAGATATCCAAGTAGAATTCCTCTACTGGCTAGGACAAAGGGGGAAGGATTCTCAAGGTAGAAAGAATAGTATCTATTGGGCAAAGATGTGGAAGCAAGCAAAGAATTTTAGGGAAGCTCAACGACATTTGGAATGATTGGAGCAGCAGCTACATATACAGAAGGGCAAACGAATAAGAGGTTGGGGCTCCTGGGTGGCTCAGTTGCTTGGGTCTGACTCTTGATTTCGGCTCAGGTCATGATCTCAAGGTTGTGAGATCAAGTCTGTGTCGGGCTCCCACTGAATGTGAAGGCTGCTTAAGATTCTCTCTCTCTCCCTCTGCACCCAACACCCCACAACTCATATTCTCTCTCTCTCTCTCTACGAAAAAAAAAAGAAAAAAAGAAATGAGAGCATAGTTAGTTATACTTGAGCCTTGAGCTCTGGATTGTAAAGAGGCCTCTTGTGCCACAATAAACATTAGGAAAGACCAAAACTATTTTTAAGTTAATGTTGGCTACCGTGTGAAGGCTGGGTTGGTCTGGGGAGAGACTGGCATCAAGGAGACCAGTTAGACAAAAGTGATGGATTCGAGACAGTAGTGGAAACAAAGAAGAGCAACACTGAGAGGCATTGAGGGATAGAATCAATACAGGCTGATGACTGGATATGAGCAAGAGAAAGAAGAAAATGTTAAGACTTCTGGTCTTAGAAATCATGCATACGATGAAATAACGAATGGAACCAAAAAGTACAGAGAGGAAGAATTACTTGGAGTTCTATTAGCCTTCTTCCCACTTCTTCCTGGCCTCTAGCCCAATTCATATTAACAAAAAGGAGCTGGACTTCTTGTTTTATATTTCTTGAATGTAAATCATGCCTAGCTTAAGCTGGTAGGCTTCTAAGTTATGTTAAGATCTAATTAACAGCCCACAATTAAATATGTGAGAGCTCTTACTCTGAGACCCTAGTTTTTAACTAACCATGCAAGGATACTGGCTTTAATTCATGTGCAGCAAGATTTGTATAACTTGCCCCAAAAAAGACCTTGAATCGTTTTCCTGCTGATCCTCCAAATGACCCAGTGAGCTGGATAAGTGGACCTAAAGCCCCCAGCTGAGGGTGGATTAAGAGATTTAGGTCTGCTGAGAGAACAGAAAGGCAGACGCTGGCTACTGGGGTAGAGTCAGACTTTCTGACTGGAACATCAAGGAACCCACAAATGTAGCCTCACAGATATATGGGACTTGGAGACAAATTGCAGAGATAATACACCAAACTATGTCCATACTGGGTAATGTCACATTTGTGCAAGTCAGTAAGGAACTGCCAGGCTCCCCAACTACCTCCCCGATGATTCAATATTATGATGATTGTCAGTACAGGAAGCTGGCATTCCCTAGTATAATTTTGAAAAGTCATATCAACAGAATTCAATTATGGACAATAAACGTTTATTAATTATCTCTTAGAATCACTGTGGCAGAAACAGCTAATTACCGATCCCATATCTATTTTTGCTTCTCCTTTAAGAACAGAACCCTGATTTATTAAGACCCGCAGATGCCAATTTTTTCCATTCTCTAATGAAACTAGGAATGGCCAATGAGATCTACAGGAAGTCACTGAGTGGGGCATCTGGAGAAACTCTTTAGAGGAGGCAAGACTTCTGTGCCTTCCCCGCCCCATTCCTCTTTCCTGCTTCTTAGATTCTATCTTTAAGGGCCACAGCTCAAAAATGGAAATATATGCTAATCCTTGCAGAGCAAAAAGAAAGGAGCTCAAGTCCTCCAAGCAAGCCTCCTTCAGCCTACTGCTGACTTTAGTATACATGATAAAAAAGATATAACACTAATTTGTATAAATTAATGATATTTGGAGTTTCTGATGTGTGCAAACAAACATAATTAACATGTAGGAGAGCCAGCCAGATGCTCAGAGCTAGGGAAAGCAAAGATAAGTAAAATTGATAAATGGTATGAGAGATTATAGGAGAGAGGATAGAATTCTAAAAACAGTACTTTTTGGTTTCCCCGAAATAGTCTAATATAACTGAAAAATGGATGAGGAAAGAAGTTACATTTGTAGTTACAACAATGCTAATTATCATAAGGAGCGAGCACTCCATCACATAAACTTGAGGGATCAGTCACGAGGTATCATAAAGCCCTATATTTTTCTAGGTACCAGTGGGGAAGAAATACCTCATTGTTACTCCCAGACAGTTTATACACTACAAGAGGAAAGAGACTAGTACTTAATAATAAATGGCACATATTACAGCCATTACAAGTGCTGCTATGCAGCTTTCAAGTCGACAAATATTCTCCCTTAATGAGGTGCCCTGGGGAGAGAGACGTGAGTGAGAAATGATTCGACAATACTTTAAAACCTAGGTTCCTAGGGAGAAGAAAGATATAATTCAAGTAGGATTATAATACAGTAGACTTGTATGAATTTAATAGCCATAGTTTCAACTTTTTTACAAGTAACTTCATTATGGGTGGAAATGTTTCCCCTAAAATTCGTATGTTCAAGTCCTAACGCTCAGCAACTCAGAATATGATCCTATTGAAAAAGAGGGGTTGCAGATATGATGAGTTAAGTTAAAATGAGGTTATACTGGAGCAGAGTGAGTGCCTAATCCAATATGACCGGTGCCCTTATAAATAAAGGGAAAATTTGGACATATTACACACACAGGAAGACCATCATGTGAAGATGAAGGGGACACTTCTTCATGCCTAGATAGGTCAAAGATGGCAAGCAAACCACCAGAGGTTAAGATAGAGGTAGATTCTTCCCACAGCCCTCGGAAGAAACCAAACTGCCGACACCTTAATAATCACAGACTTCCAGCCTCCCGAGCTGTGAGAAAATAAATTTCTGTTGTTTAAGATACCCATTTTGTGGTACTTTGGTATGTTGGCAGACAAATACAAACTTCAGTGGAAACTATACGTTTGCCAACATATTGTGTAACTACATCATACATTAATGGCTGACATTTTCAAAAATTCCGCTAGTGAGTAAGCTCAAATTTTTCTGACTGTTTCAACATAATGACACTTGAGAGTAAAGGGCAGGGGAACTTTGCTGTTTGAAAAGGAAACACCCTCTTTAAAAATTGATAACAATGCATGCTAGTACAGGAGCTGAATAGAAAGTATAAAAGGTAAAAAAAATTGGTGGTATTATCTGAATTGGACGGTTCATGAAGTTCTTAGGATACATTTTCAAAGACTAATAAAGGGTTGTTGTTTTTTTGTACAAAGCAAAAGAGATGAGGTTCAGTAAATGACATAAAAATAAGCACTCAGAGGGGTTAAAGGAGGGAAAGTATCCATTGTGGGGTCAGGAAAGGAGGTGGCATTTGTGAACAGCTCAGAAAGATGTTCGATCAGTCAGGGTCCAGTCAGGAAAATGGAAGCTATGACTGGAGCCTCAGACAGAGGAGATTTGATCCTGGGCATTGGGTACTCCAGTGCCAAGAGCTAAAACTGATCATGAGCTTTTCTACACCAGGCTGATATAACCCAGAGGTGAAAAGATTTAAGAAGCAGTTACCAGCCCCTGGGCTGACAGAACTGGTGGTCAGATCTCTCATAGAGAGGGGCCATGACACTACAGGTACTGGACCACAGAGGGGCCTGGCCATATGCTTAGACAACCCAGAGGGGCACGGCTGGGTGTCAGAAGGACGGGGTTGTGACTGTCTGGGACTCCTCCCACCTCAGAGGGAATAAAGCCGGGCCAGAAAGTTTCCACAGAAGTTGGGGGCTGAAGCCAAAGTTTTCTGCCTCTTATAGAGAGTGAGATCCAACCTGGAGGCCAGAAAAAAGTCCAGTCTCCCCACTTCCAATCCCTCATCGGTGTTCCCCAAGGGTAAACCCTACCCAGAAATTGGCTGGCAGTGGAGTCTGGGAAACATAGTTGGGAGCATCTCAATCTCAGCTTTTTAGAAAAAAAATAGATAAGGTGTAGGGGTGTGTGTGTGTGTGTGTGTGTGTGTGTGTGTGTGTGTCAGGGGCAGGAGGTGGTGCTTGAAGCTAAGAGTCTATAGGTGAAACAGGAAGAGATGCAAAGGTTTTGATTAAAAGGAGTCAGTCAGACAAAGATAAATACCATAGGATTTCACTTGAATGTAAAATTTTAGAAACAAAATGAATGAAAGGAAAAGAGACAAACCACACCAAACCAAACCAAACAACAGGCTCTTCACTATAGAGAAAAAACTGAGGGTTGCCAGAGGGGAGGTGGGTGGAAGGAGGGGGAAAAGGGAGTGGGGATTAAGAGCACGCTTATGGGGCGCCTGGGTGGCTCAGTCGTTAAGCATCTGCCTTAGGCTCAGGTCATGATCCCAGGGTCCTAGGATCGAGTCCCACATCGGGCTCCTTGCTCAGCGGGAGGCCTGCTTCTCCCTCTCCCACTCCCCCTGCTTGTGCTTCCTCTCTCACTGTGTGTCTCTCTGTCAAATAAATATATAAAATCTTTAAAAAAAAAAAAAGAGCACACTCATCATGATGAGCACTGAGTAATATATGGAAGTGTTGAGTCACTATACCATACACCTGAAACTGATATAACACTATGTTAACTACACTAGAATTAAAATTAAATAAAAAAAGAAATAGGGTAGAAAGTGGTATTTGAAGTCTCCTGAAGGACCTGGCTATAATCAAAGTAGAATGTATGGAAAGGTCAGTCAAATATGCTGATTCCCTGATATGTGTCAGGAATTCGTCTAGGTGCTAGAGATATTAAGGTGGGCAAAGGAGATGAATAGTGATTAACAGATTATATAATTTAACTAGAGCATCAAATGTGTATTAGGGAAAGAAGTAGGAAATAAGACTAAAGAGGGAGGAGAAAAGCTTAGAACTGTATTCTGCATAGCCTGGGGCACCACTAAGAGGGAAGTACACAGAATTCAATAAACCATGGTTAATCTTCAGTGGTTTGTGAAAATGGATCTGCATGTCTGTCACTGGGTCAGCAGCATTAATTCCGAGTAAAACAGATTTATTTTTTTCCTAAATAGCCAAATGTATTATTTTACCATCATCAGCATCATCACCATTGGTGTTATATTATTTATCCAGCACTTACTATGTGCCAGGAATGGAGCACTTTTCTTACAACACATCAATCCCCCCTGACGGCACTTACAGAGTAGGTTTCATGACTCCTATTTTACATGGAAAGAAAGTGAAGACCAGAGAACATGAATTATTTGGCCGAAGCCATGTTGATTTTAAGTGGCTGACCCTGGATTCCAACCCAAGTCTGACTCCAAATCCCTTTCTCTGAAGCATTATACTCTACTATGCCTCAGAAAACTCACCCAGACTCACACATTCTTTCCAAATATTCTAGCCAGCAAGGTCATTTCAAGACTCAAGTACTGCCTGGCAGCTTGAGCCAGTCCTCCACACTCCTAGCTCAGCTCATTTATAATCCCCTCCAAGTTTTACCTCTCTTTCTTCTCACTTTTTAAGGTTTGTCCCAGCCCTCGGAGATGACAGGTGAATGATGGTGATGAGAATGTGGTAACATGAAATTCATAAACAGGAGAGGTTGCCAGCAGTGGGCACAGAGAGGTTCACAGAGGACGCATCTGGGAGAGAGCAGCCCCAGCTGTTTTAACATATGTGCAGATTACCAGTGTGCCCACACACCCATGTGGACCTGATCACAGTTGTTCAGAAGAAAGCACAATGAAACTCAGAAATGCAAACATACGGGGGCTATAGTTGCTCTCTTCCCAAGCCTTAATGGTTTGGCTCTTTATCTGACACATATAAACACAGTAGACAAAACCTCCAAATAAATAAGCAGCAGGTACACTGGTATTCTCTTGCCAAGATATTATGCAAGTGGTAAACACAGCAGAAGCACACATCCGTTGCTTTCACTGCTGAACGTGGGAGGAGGCAGGTAATGTTGAGCAGGTGGATTAAATTAAAACTCATCTGGCTTTCAGAAGGGCCACTGATGGCCCAGAGTTGGAAGATGCCCAGGGGCACAAGAGGTGTAATTGCCCTGAAAGAAAATCCGGAGACTGTGAACTCTGGAAAGTTTAAGATTGAATGGGGAGTATCCAAACACATGCAAAATGATTCAGCAAAAGGGAAGCAACTGTAATAATCTTAATAACTTCTATCCAGCACTGTGCTGTTTTGCTTGTATTAACACCTGATTATCACATCAAACTTATAGGATATGGACAGTGCACAATTTTACTGATATAGAAACTGAATTTATGGATATAAAGTCACTTTCTAAAATATATTTTAGGTACATATAGATAGATATTATACATAAGGCAAGATAGATGTAGAAAA
This sequence comes from Zalophus californianus, assembly GCF_009762305.2. Classification (NCBI taxonomy): domain Eukaryota; kingdom Metazoa; phylum Chordata; class Mammalia; order Carnivora; family Otariidae; genus Zalophus; species Zalophus californianus. The sequence continues at coordinate 17,126,960 of NC_045596.1, forward strand.
AGAATTTGAATCTAGGACTAGGTTAGAAATTCCTGTAACAAACCACCATATCTCACATCTTAATTGCTAGAGATTCTTCCACTTGAAATAGCCAGATTACTTAGAAGCACATACTTGTACCCTAAACCACCTCCACCTATTTCTAAAAGAGCCTGATATTTGTCAAAAATTCCGGCAAATATGTACGTTGGCGGTGCATGTGTTATGACCACTTTGATATTCTCATTTTAAACAAAATCTACTGCTTATTTTTTTTAGATACTTCAGCAAACCTTAGTTTGTTCTGCCTGAAGAGTTTAAAGTACATTTACTCTGGCTTCTTTTTTTATCCTGTAAGGCAATCAAACTCTACGGCGAAAGAAATTTAAAGCACACGCCCAGGGGATGCCATTTTGAAAAAGTGTAAGGGATGTCATGTAGATAAGCCAATAAAACAATTTTGTCAGAATTGGTCTTAATGTCTTAATGTCTTAATGTATGCATCCTGATTCAGGCAATCACTTCTTTTCTTATCTTCTTCCTTTTAAGCCCTGTGCGTATTTTATATAATAACAGTATTGAGAAACGTATGTGTCCACTGTGATCTCTCCTCCTTCCAGGCCTTTGTGCATTCCCTTCTCTTATTACCTTTTCCCTACTTCCTTATCGGACTCCAAATTCAGTTTGATCTTCATCTCTTCAGCAAACCTCCTCTGCCTTCTCCAACTGGGTTAGGCGTCCATTTCAAATGTTCCAAGAGCATCCTGGACAAGTTGGTACTACCGCCACTGTTTGGTTATAACAATAAAGGTATTAACAGCAGTAGCGTTAATAGTGAAACTAGCACTGAACTTATATTACCAGCAGCAATGGTAATTGCCATGAATTGAATGCTTCCTGTGTGCCAGGCACAGGACCAGGAGCTTTAAATATATTAGCTCTAATCCATGTAAGTCGTACGGATTAGCATGAATTAATTAGCCCCACTAGTCAAATTGAGGGAAACCTAATTCCTTTTCATTCCTCCTTTATTGGTAGCTGTCTCTTCCTTACCATTTCCTATTTTCAGTCTTGATGCTGCCCTCTTTGCTTCCTTAAGTAATATAGCTATATATTAAATTCTATATATTTTATATTTATATATATATTTCCCCAAAGAATTGTTTTTTGTATTTGTTAGTTCACTATTTTTCTGATTTCTAAATCACTGGATTTATGTTTTTTCTTCTATTAAATTGTATCTCTTGTCTTTCCTTAGGTTTGTTTCTAACAGTTTGAGACTAGATGCTTAATTCATTTGATTTTTCACATTTTATTAATGTATTTAAGACTATGAATTTCCCTGGAGCAGGGCCTACTTGGATCCCATACTATCTAAATCCATATTTCATCAATTCTAAGACATAATTCTTTTTTTTTTTTTTTAGGATTTTATTTATTTACTTGAGAGAGAGCACGCACAGAGGGAGAGTGAAAGGGAGAAGGAGATTCCCCGATGAACAAAGAGCCCAACCAATGCAGGGCACAATCCCAGGACCCTGAGATCATGACCTGAGCTGATATCAAGAGTCAGACGCTTAACCGACTGAGCCACCCAGGCACTCCTTTAACACTTCTTTGAATCAAGAGACGCCTTCATCAAAGGGTGAACATATGCACCTATTAATACACTAAACTCCATTTTCATCATATTCCAATGGTTATCAGCCAGGCTGGAGTCCTGAAACAGTGGCCCTCCAGAGGCCTGCACAGATTTAAGCATGTTGTTCCTCCTGGTATCACCCCTGTTGAGTTACATGCATTAGTGGTATTCTAAGAGCGGAGTTCAGTTGCTGTTTCAAATACTTTCATTTTGTCAATCAAAATCATTCTAGGAACAGTTTTTAAGAAGATCAAGAAAGCACTACCATCAACATTTTCCAAAGTGCTATCAGTGGATTGAAAGAAAATTCTAGAGATAATAGTGGACCACTCTCTGAAGTAATGCCCCATCACTAATGTACTTGGTGGCACAGTAGAAGAAAAATTCTAAGGAATAAAACAGAGTGAAGGCATAACTTACTGGTAGAAACTGTCCTCTTAATGAATATAAAATAACCATGCACCCTACAACTGATGCTGTCTTAGATTTGATGATGTTACATTTGTGTCTTTAAAATTATCACCTGCTAGAACTTTACAATATTGTTTTCATTTCCAGTTGATCTGTGTGTCTTTAAGAAGGGATTTTTACATCTCCATGTTATACTGGCTTTTTGCTTTCCAGCTTTGCTTTTAATTTGAAGCTTCATTGTATGGAGACCGGAGAATGTTAATGTTGTCTACATTACTTATATATTTAAATAATCTATTGAACGTGTGTGTGTGTGTGTGTGTGTGTGTGTGTGTGTGTGTGTGTAGCTCTAAAAATAGCCAGTCTTGTCAAGTTTACATGGACATTTAAAAAGAAGGTGGTTTCTATCTTGTGAGGGAACAGAATCCTTATATACTCTTAGGAGACCCTCAGTAAGCCTTTAATTTAAATGGAACAATATATAAAATAAAGTTCTGTTATCCTAGTAGAAGATAAAAAATTAGAGAAAGAGGAAACGAGATTTGAAGAAGATTGATGATGTTTAGCTGTTGAAAGTGAATGCTCAAACCAGGAGTTTAAGGCAGAATATCAACTTGAGGAACTGAATAAAATAAATGGAGAATAACCAAAGGTAAGACTGGGTTTGAGGATGAAAGAGAAAAGAAGTGTCTCTAAAACAGAATAAAGCTTATGTCCAGTCACTCCACTCTCCTTTTCCTATGCCTGTCTTACTTCAGCACTTCCAATATTTCTGCCTTAGATTTTTGTCATTTATGAGAATCTGACAATTACCTCTACTATGATTAACCTAATAACTTTCTTTAAATCTGTTTCATATCAATTCACTCTTGACATAGCATTGCTTTAAGTCATAATATCCATGAACTAATGGAATGATACAATGTATATATATGCCATTAAATATGGTGGTTAAAAAAAGCTTGTCTATAGATCTTCTAAAATAATCTCCCTCTTTGTACATAAGACTGATAGACACTGCATAACCAGTAAATGTTTTATACTTAGTCTGGCACCTGTGGTAGAGCTGGTATTGCCCTCAAGGTGACTGCAGGGACGTGAGTCATGGAGGCGACTGAGAGCTATGGGGTTTGAACTCTGAGCCACCTGATATAAGTAGAATTAAGTAGATGGGAATCTAGGGATCTAACACTTGCTGAATTAAGAGTCTAGGATGATTAGGAAGTCTTGAGATAGACAAGTTTAGGGCAAAAATCACGTATTCTGTTTTGATTTAAAGTCAACACTGTCTACAGTAGAGGTCAGATTCTCAAGAACCTAAGAAAGAAAATATTTCTCCCTGTAGTTTCTTGTAACTGAGGAACAATCTGGCTATTGGAAGGGAATAATGTCCAATAATTTGCTTCCTTTTCTTTTTCCCAGAGCTTATTTCTTAGCAGTTGTTCAGGCATAAGTAAATATTTAAAGCACATTTTATTTTTTAATTTTTTTTTGTAAGTAAACTCTACCTCCAACTTGGGGCTCAAACTCACAACCCCAAGATCAAGAGCTGCATACTCTTCCAACTGAGCCAGCCAGGCACCCCAAAGCACATTCATATTACAATCTTCGTGTCAGTTTGTAGCAAGCCGAATTTATTTCATTAGTTAATTTCAGAATAGGTACATGTGGCTTTGCTAGTGTGAAAGAGACCATAAATTATATGATTAGAAAAACTAAATGCTAGTTTCCAATTACTAAGCATTTTGTGCCAGGAAAAATGAAAAATGAATGTGAATATTCTAAGTTTGCCAACAAAAATATTAAAACTTAAATAGGTTAATATACTGAAAGTCACACCAATAGTAACCATCAGAGCTGGGGTTGAGAATCAAGACATTTGGGCTACAAAGTCCATGCTGCTACCAGACCTTAAGATGAAATGATCCGATAGACCGTAAACTGGATTCTTGTCTTTAAATGTTTTATTAAGTGCCAAAAAACAGTTTCTGGGGTTGTTGCATGTTTTGTTAGTTTTTAATGAAGATGAAATGAAGTCATGTGAGCGAACATGCCCATCAGTCCCGCATGGCATGTGTAGGTTGCAGGCCCTTGAGTTCCTTTTCTTCCTCAGAATGAGTGGCTGGGGCTGGCAAGCTCTTCACCATCCCTTGCCTTTTCTTCCTTCTGTGCATGGAGCTAGAGTGCATTCACCAGACTTCTAGCAGTGGCCACATTACTGAACCCTAGCCAAGGGTATGTGAGCAGCCATGATGTATTCCACTTTCAAATAACTCCATAAAAATCTCCTGCGTGTGATCTTCCAATGCAGATGACCTCTAAAGTGACCTTGACAATCACTTCATCAAGACAGTGGAGTCACAAAATAGAAGGAGCTTGAGTCTCCAAGCCACCACTTGGAGGAGAGCTATATAATTGGATATAATTTTGGACTTTAGATAAGTAAAAAAAAAAAAATTTCTATTTGGTTAAACCACTGAAATTTTTGAGTTTGTCTCTCACAGAAACGGGCCTATTGTGTTAGATTAGGAATGTCCTCTGGCTGAAAAGAATCCAAAATCCTTGAAAAATTTGGATATCAAAGTAGAAACATTAGACCTGGCTTGCATACTGACTAAAAACTGAAGCCCTAAAATTACTTAATGCACTCAAAATTATGTGAAACACTGGCCAAAGCTATTTCTGGAAATGTGTCCTCAGAGGTGAATTATAAATCTCTGATTAGTAATTTAACAAAATCTTAAAATTTTTAGAAGATTTCAAAGTCATTTCTTTAATTTTGATTATTCATTTTATCAAATCACTACCTTCTTTAATAATACATTTTTCTGTAACCCTTGAATTCATGCCATCTGAAGTGCTATGATTATAATTACCTCATCTTAATATGTTAGTTTCTTCAGAAATTATACTCAATTGAAACACTTTAAGGTTTTAACCACTGTAGACTTAATTAGGTTAATTAAAATACTATTGTGTTATATTTTTACTTTATGATTACCCCATTATCATTAATGATTTTGATAATAGCAATAGAATTTATTATTTATCGAGCATACTTTTTTTTTCTAAAACATTAGTTTTATGGTTACCTACCTTCATTAAAAAGAATCAATCAGGTGCATACCCAGCGAGGTTTTTGCTTATTTTTTCTTTAGTTTAATCAATTCTACTCTACTCTATAAACTAAGGCCAACCTATTCTCCTAGTCATAACCTGCGTCATGCACTAGCAAATCTCTTTAGCTGAAAGGAGTTTACTTGTGCCTTATACTGGATGCTATCCTGTGACTTTAGTCAAGCAGTTTGGCATGTCTGGAAAACCCTGGACTCTACGGAGGAAAGTACTAGTAATCTCTCTCAAATGTCAATTTCTAAAGATTGTACAGATTTCAAGACCCTTTATGATCTGGTCTGGCTTAATTCCTCTGTCCCCTACTACTTTCAGAGTTCAATTCCATAAATACACTCTCTTCTCTGGTGTCCCTATGCCTTCGCAGCTACTCCTTCCTCTGCCAGAGCTGCCTTTCTGTGCCTTGACCAGCTATCCAGCTCCTTTCCATCTTTGGAAACTGTTCAGGAGATACTTTCCATGGAAGAATTTCTCATTCTTTTCTTGGTACTATTCTTTTTGACTCTACTTGCTTCCAAAATCGTATGCTGCATATTGTATGTCACTGTTTGCCAAACACTAAACTAGAGGTTTATGTATATTCATGAGAATTCTTCCAGAAAACTTCCACAAGTTTAACATTGTTACCACATTTTAGAGGCAAGAAAAGTTAACCCATTTGTTCATGCTGGCTAATGGATGGCTTCTTAGGGTTCATGTTAGCTAAACACGAGTATCTCTAGATTCTACCCAAGGTCTGTCTGCTTCTAAAGCCCAGAATCTTTTATATTCAGGTAAACAGACATGCAAACAAACACATATTTGCTTGTTTCCATGTGTGTGACTGAGAGAGGCAATCAAGGAGGGAGAAAGAGACCAAGGGAGAGAGACAGAAAGTAAGAGATTGAGAAGAAAGGATTTAAATATGGCAGATTCTTTAATACACCATTTTACTCCAAAGGTGAAACGACCAAGAGTGAGTGAGCCTGAGAGAGGAAGGGAATTCTGCTGCTCACCCATGTCATCTCAATTTGTGGGCTCTCACAGAAAGTGAGTTTTTAGTCCTGAGTATAATTCTATTTTTTAATCACATGTATTTTTTCCACCTCTTGGCACCCATGGACAAGCCAACGACTTCATCTTGTCTTTTTTTTTTTAAGATTTTATTTATTTATTTGACAGAGAGAGACACAGCAAGAGAGGGAACACAAGCAGGGGGAGTGGGAGAGGGAGAAGCAGGCTTCCCGCGGAGCAGGGAGCCCTAGTGGGGCTCGATCCCAGGACCCTGGGATTATGACCCGAGCCGAGAGCAGACGCTTAACGACTGAGCCACCCAGGTGCCCCACTGACTTCATCTTGTATTCAGCCAAAGAAATGGTGATCTTTTCCCAGTGTGGAGATGATACATCCCAAGCTGGAAGAATTCAAAGACAGTACCTCTGTCTGTAATGTCATACCTTCTTAAAGTATGCTTACATTCTGATGTGAGAATCCCACTCTTTTGCGTATTGCAGGCACTCAATAAATATCTGTAGAATGACTGAGTCAATAAATAAATGCTTCTATTCATCAACATTTGCTTCTGCTCATACAAGCCTATATTTTTTAGCGTTTCTTCCTTCTCTAACTTAAATGGTCCTACATCAAAGATTCTAAGGGATCAACTGATTTAACACCGTTTCATATAAAGTATCTTTTATGAGGTGAAAACCCAAGAAGCATGAAAATCCAGTGCTTCTGCTTTGCTGCTTATGATGGCTTCCCTAGGCATACCATAAGCCAAGGTCACATCAGCACTAAGCCAGAACCCAGTTGTCTTGTATCTTCTGATAATACACAAAAACACACTCAAAGCCACCATCTGAACATAACACAGGTATAAGATGAGCCTGCAAATGTGTCCAAAAGAAAGACAACTACTTTGGAGAAAAGTTGACACATTAAATTTATTTCATGCAGGAAAAATACATTAAGAATATCATTTGCATCCTTTGCATGTCTTGCTCCTATTCAGATTCTTTCATGCATGTTAAATATTGATTTAATCTTATTTATTTATATCTTGTTTGTAAATTGCTTGCTATGCAGCCTATTAGTGTGTTTTAATCGAATTACATATATTCATTTATGTATTCGTTTATCCTTACATGGATACATTTTAGCATCGCTCCACATTTGGAATTCTGGATGCAGTGACCCATGAGGATCAACTCCCCTCAACCACCCTGCTTTTCATTGCTGAAAACTCTTATCCTATATTGAGGGCAAACCCTAAGGACAGTCTCCGTATCCTCAGAGTCAATGGATAACTCAGTACATACTGCATACAATGACATTCTAGTTGTTATTCTCTATAAACTGGCCTTCAACGTAGAGATAAAAACATAATTTAACTAAATATTTCCATCTTATCCTGACTCATGCAGCAGAACAAGAATATATAACACAGTAAAAATTACTTTTGAAAAAATAATTTTTTAGCTAACTTGGACACTATCCAATAGAACTCACAGTTTCTGCTGCAAGAACTCTTAAATAAGTTGAGGCCCATTATCTTTTACAAGAATCATCAACCAACCCCAACTACAACTAAATGTGTCATTTCCAATTATAATAATAGCCCAAATTTATGCTATAATAAAATAACTTTATTTGTGTGGTGAAGTGACAATATCTATTTACCACTGAATTTTATCTAGGTAACTTTAAAAGGACAGGAGTTCTAAATATATAAGTTCACAATGTTTGCAAAGAAAAAGGAATGAATCTTTCTTGAGACTTGACCTTGAGCCAGGAACTCTTTTAGGCTTTATTTATCTCACTTAATATCCACAGTACTCCCTTTGAGTATTATTGCCCTCAGTTGCTCATAAAAACACTTCAGTGCAGAAAGCTTTAACATCTTGTCCAAGGTTACACCATTAACAGGTGCCAGAAACTATACTGAATTCTGGATATTTCTTATTCTAAAACTAGCCTTGAGAAAGTTCTGATCAAGATTTTTTTTAAATAGCTTCCTATAAAATGAAGAATTATGCCTTGATGAGATTAAATACTATCAGGATATTATTTTTTTAAAGGTAAACAAATAAATACTATTGAATAAAAACTATATTTACCCTAGGGAGGCATGGGATAGATATTCTCTTTTATGCAATTGTGTGAAATGTTTCCTGCAAGGTAATCAAATACTTAAAAGTTCTCCCCAATTTATCCTCTTATAATTGCCAAGTACACATTTAAAGAACATTCTTATATGAAGGATGGTGAACTCCCAACCTGCCTTTCTTTTCCTCTGGAAAATCAACTCAACCACAGGGTCAACAAGTACTTTATACAGTGTCAGAAGGGACCATGAAAGAGGGTTATAAAAAAAACTGGATTTCCTTTCTTGAGTATAACAGTGAAGAATGAGAGAGAAAAGGAAAGCCGGTATCATGTATGCGTTTATAAGGACACGTCCGCCCGTTCAGGGAGCAAAGGACCAAGTTCAGTGAGTGAGCCGAGAGTTTATCCATGAGAAATGACACTCAACCTGGGCTAAATTTATAAACTCTAGTGCACATTCAACTTATTTCATCTTCTGCATTTTGCCCTGTCACCCTGCATGATGACATTAAGTGCAAAGCTGTAGAGAAAACAATATCTTTTTCTGAAATGTTTTCATGAAATACCATTATATTTCTAAACAAATGAAAACAAGCACCTTGGTGGAGAAATGCATAATAATAGACCTGCAGGAGGTTTATTTTGTGATTTTCAAGGGAAGGGACAACTTGAGTAATTCACAATTCTAAATTCAAACTGTCTTTCTTATGAGAAAACTTCCATGACCCCCTCTACTGAGAAATCTGGAAGAGAGTGCAAACATTTTTTTTGGATGCACGTTATTGATGCATAACAAAATGTGCTGACCTTTGCACAGTAAAAGACAGCATATTTTTAGGAGGCATCTTGGTGGCTCAGTCAGTTAAGCATCTGCCTTCAGCTCAGGTCATGATCCCAGGGTCCTGGGATGGGGTCCCACATCAGGCTCTCTGCTCAGCGGGGAGCCTGCTTCTCCATCTCCCGCTGCCTGCTGCTTTGCCTACTTGTGCTCTTTCTCTCGCAAATAAATAAATAAAGTCTTTAAAAAAAAAAAAGACGGCATATTTTTGAGATGGAAAAGAGATAGGAATGGAATGGATGAGAGTTTGGGCTCTAGTAATGAAAGTCTGGGTTCAAATTCTAGCCTTGCCATTTACAAGCCACGTGAATGTGGGAAAAGTATTTTCAAAGCTTCAGCTCTTACAACTGTGAAACAGGGATAATAAATAACACTTATTACATATACTTGGTTGTTAAAGTACTTACATGACAGAATGAACTCAAAGCAATGTCTTTCATGGGGCATTCAAAATGCAATTGTTCAATATATGTACACTCTTGTTATTCTTCATATTAGTTGGTCCAGACGTGCATTACCTCCCTTGTAGAACTGCCTCCTTCAGTCTGTCCATCCTAACTTGGCCGAACGTTTGTTATCATGTCTTTCTCCTGTTCATTCACCTCTTACAATTACCTGCTCTTTACATATAGTGTTTTTTTTCATACTGTAGGTCATGATCCATTAATGGGTCAAGAAATCAATTTAATGATGAGTAAGGATGAGATTTAAAAATAAAAGAAGAGGGGCACCTGGGTGGCTCAGTCAGTTAAGCGTCCAACTTTTTTTTTTTTAAAGATTTTATTTATTTATTTGAGAGAGAGAGAGAGCACTTGAGAGGGGGGCGGGTCAGAGGGAGAAGCAGACTCTCTGCCAAGCAGGGAGCTCAATGCGGGACTCGATCCAGGGACTCCTGGATCATGACCTGAGCCGAAGGCAGTCGCTTAACCAACTGAGCCACCCAGGCGCCCAGGGGTCCAACTCTTGATTTTTGGCTCAGGGTGTGATCTCAGTGTCTTGAGATTGAGACCTGCATCGGGCTCCATGCTGAGCGTGGAGGCTGCTTAATATTATCTGTCTCCCTCTCCCTCTGCTCCTCTCCCCTGCTCTTGCTCTCTCTCAAAACATTAATTAATTAATTTAAAAAATAAAAGAAGAAAGAAGGGAATGGATTTAGAATTAGAATGGAATGGAATGGGAGACCAGACACTATCAGAGCACATCTCACATCATAAGGGTAAGATTCATCCTTGAAACCTCTTACTACAGTTAGTGAGTACATGTATGCATGTGTGGGTGTATGCTGAATTGCAATATATATTTTCTTGGGGCGCCTGGGTGGCTCAGTCGTTAAGCATCTGCCTTCAGCTCAAGTCATGATCCCGGGGTCCTGGGATCAAGCCCCGCATCAGGCTCCCTGCTCAGCAGGAAGCCTGCTTCTCCCTCTCCCACTCCACCTGCTTGTGTTCCCTCTCTGGCTGTCTCTGTCAAAAAAAATAAATAAAATCTTTAAAAATATATATATATTTTTTTACTAGGTGATAATCAAAAACATCTGAGAAGCACTGGACAGGATGATACCCCAATTTTAGAGCTCTACTATCCATATGGCCCTCAGTCTTGGCTACTCTATGCTCACGGCCTACTGACTAGGAAGAGAACATCATGCTTTCTGCCTCTCTTTTACCTTTGAAGTGGGAGAAGCAGTTTAGTGTGATAGGAACTAGAATATAATAAAATTATGATTGTATACATTGCTGATTTTATTACCTAAATTTACTGGTTCATTAATGGAAATGTATGCAATTTAGAGTTCAAATGTTAATAGTACCGTATCATGGTCCTTCCCACTCCACCCCCACAGAAAATGAATATAATGATTGCTGAATATATTATGCACCAAGAATAGCACACAAATAGCAGTTTAAAAATTTCAGTGACCTGGAATTTTTTTGTAATTTTAGAATAATGATTTTACATCTGTTGGATGAAAATACTTATCTCCAGAGATGCATTTTTTTTTTAAGATTTTATTTATTTATTTGAGAGAGAGAGCACAGGCACAGGCAGGGGGTGGGGCAGAGAGAGAAGGAGAAGCAGACTCCCTGCTGAGTGGGGGGCATGACAGGGGCTTGCTCCTAGGACCCTGAGATCATGACCTGAGCTGAAGTCAAATGCTTAACTGACTGATCCACACAGGTGCCCTGAGATGCATTATCAAAGGAAAACATTTCCAACACAAATCCGTGTCCACCTTGTAAATAAACCATGTACATAGGATACAAAGAATGTAAACAGGGCATCTGATATAAAAATATAACCCCCCCTTGAGATAACCAAGAAGTCTCCATTGTACATTAAGATAGTCACTCAAGCATGAGAGTAGTCTTTGGAGAAGGATGAGAAGAAAGACGATCAAATATATTAAAATTAATGTGTCTATCTCTCCCCAGATCATAATATTCTTAGCTTCAAATATCCTCATTGTCTTTCTTTCTCTGTAATTTCAGAGAAATCAGGGGAACTTTGAGTGATACTCAAAACGCTAGGAATTCTCTCCAATCAGGCTCTTAACTAAAAATCTGTAACTGCCTTAACTAGTAAGAGAGAACTCAACTGCAAAATCAGACTCATGTACATTCTTGAAGTATTTTTTCCCCTTTGAAGATATTCCCCTTTGAGGCAAAACTGCCCTCAGGAAAACCAAAAGTGAATTTTAATGTCTATCCATCATCTTTAAAAGCTGAGTTTACAAACGAAGCATTGTGAACAATTTATAAGCATGTTCATTATAAGATTGGATAGCAGATTTCCTCTCGCTTAAACAGACTCTTAATTATAGAGAACAAACTGCTGCTAACAAGAGGGGAGGTGGATGGGGGATGGGCTAAATAGGTGATGGGGATCAAGGAGTGCACTTGTGATGAGCACCCGGTGATGTATGGAGGTGCTGAATCTCTATATTGTACACCTGTAACTAACACAACACTGTATGTTAACTAATTGGAATTTGTTTATTTTAAAGATTTTATTCATTTATTTGCGAGAGAGAGTGAGAGAAAGAGCATGAGAGAGAGAGAAAGAGAGAGCACAAGCAGAGGGGAGGGGTAGAGGGAGAAGCAGGCTTCCTGCTGAGTGGGGAACCCAATGCCCACTAGAACCAGGACCCTGGGGTGGTGACCTGAGCCGAAGGCAGATGCTTAACCAACTGAATGAGCCACCCAGGCACCCTAACTAACTGAAACTTAAATAAAAACTTAAAAAAAGAACTGTATAGCAGATTTAAGGGCCAAGGATATGAGAATTCGATAAATCTTTAGTTAAAAAGTCTGAGTTCAAATGGCAACTCAATTATTTTTCAGCTTTGTGACTTTGGGAAATTACTTAAGCTTTCTGTGCTTCAGTGTCCTCATGAGTAAAATTAGGACAATATTGAATTTATAAAGTAAAGAAGTGATGCTTAAAATAAGACAATATATATATAACAGTTGTGTCAGGACCTGACATATAATAAATGCTCAGTAACTGGTAGCTATTAAGTGTGAGAATAGTCGTAAGTCCTAGGAAATAGCTACTTGGTACAATGCCAGGATTAGATACTTGGCCTTCCACTAAATAACTTATATTTGGGAAAACATCTTAACATTAGCATTCAAAATTATGATGTATTATTTTAATGCAATTGTAATATGGATTTATGTTGGAAGGATAAATGTTCATAGCTGAAATACTGAACAAAACCCATTATAAAAATGCTTTCATTTTACATATTCTTTCTGAGTTCTGAGCAGGGGAGAAGTGAAGAAGAAACAGAATGAGTAGATGATTTGATTTCATGAACTCAAGAGAATCTGAGATGGTGTTCTCAAGACACAGAAGAGTTCCCTACACAGAGAATCAACACTAGTTCACTGAAAGAAGACTACATATCAATATTACATTGTAAGATTATTTTTGTGGAGTTAAATTCTGATTCCTTTCCTGCCTTTGTCCATTTCAAACACAAAATATGTCTCACTTATCCTCATACCACCAGGGTCTCGATGGTGCCTGGCAGATAACTGGCACTCATTAGACTTATAATGAATGATATTGATACATGATATACACAAACAAACAAACAAGAGTTTACTGCTCAGCAATCTGCTTAGCCCTGGCTAGTGGGCAGATGGAAGGTAAATCACTGCTCTCATTTTTATTTTCTTTTCCCTCATTATCACTTATACTTTAGTGAAAATCAAGTTAAATGAGTATATTTTTCCTCCTAGGGTGCTGAGATCTTGGGCCTAAAGTGTTTCTCTCTTAAAACAAAAAATTCAAACTTGAAAGATGTAATCAAGCTTTAAATTTTGTTTAATTCATAGAGGGATGCTCTTGTCAACCTGAATTATACTATGTATTTACCCCAAATTATTTTAGTCATCAAGAATTTACATGCCATAACAGAATCTGCCCTCAAGGAACTAAAAATCCAAATCAATATATACACACTATGAGAATTTAGTAAAATGACAAGGCAGAGTATAATTAAGTAAAATTTGGATAATTTAGACAGTAAATTGCCTGGATTAATAATAAATACCATATATTCACCTAAATACCTACCATTATTACTGATCTTCAAAATAACCAATTAGCAGACCTTCACCCCCAACTGACAGAGAGCCAGGTTCCAAACTTGGAGACTGTGCCTTGCTCCAGGTCCCACAACCAGTGAGGGGCAAATGTTAGATTCAATCCTACATCTGCCAGCCTTCAAAGATGGATCTGTTCCCACCACACTCGCTGCTGGAATAACAAGTGGGAAGAAACAAACTGAAGAAGGAGAAGGAGGAGGAGGAGGAGGAGAGAGGGAAGGAAAGAAAAGGAGGGAAGGAAGGATAGGAAGGGAAGGAAGTGAGGGGGGAGGGAGGGAGGGAGGGAGGGAGGAAGGGAGGAAGGGAGGGAGGGAGGGAGGAAGGAAGGGAAGGAAGTGAGGGGGGAGGGAGGGAGGAAGGGAGGGAGGAAGGAAGGGAGGGAGGGAGGGAGGGAGGGAGGAAGGGAGGGAAGGAAGTGAGGGAGGGGGGAGGGAGGGAGGGAGGGAGGGAGGAAGGGAGGGAGGGAGGGAGGAAGGGAGGGAGGAAGGGAGGGAGGGAGGGAGGAAGGGAGGGAAGGAAGTGAGGGAGGGGGGAGGGAGGGAGGAAGGGAGGGAGGGAGGGAGGAAGGGAGGGAGGAAGGGAGGAAAGAAGGGAAGGAGGGAGGGAGGGAGGGAGGGAGGGAGGGAGGAAGGGAGGGAGGGAGGAAGGGAGGGAGGGAGGGAGGAAGGGAGGGAGGGAGGGAAGGAAGTGAGGGAGGGAGGGAGGGAGGGAGGGGGGAGGGAGGGGGGAGGAAGGAAGGGAAGGAAGTGAGGGGGGGAGGGAGGAAGGGAGGGAGGGAGGGAGGGAGGGAGGGAGGAAGGGAAGGAAGGGAGGAAGGGAGGGAGGGAGGGAGGGAGGAAGGGAGGGAGGGAGGGAGGGAGGGAGGAAGGGAGGGAGGGAGGGAGGGGGGAGGGAGGGAGGGAGGGAGGGAAGGAAGTGAGGGAGGGAGGGAGGGAGGGAGGGAGGAAAGAAGGGAAGGAGGGAGGAAGGGAAAAAAGGAAAGATAGTGATGAGAGAGAAATAGGAATTTGAAGGAAAGATAAAGGAATAAATTGAAGGGGTTGGAACTTTTGTAGAAGAGCAAGATATATGGCCTTCTCCAAGCAAGCATGACCATTTCCAATGGTTGACTGAGTTTCATTTTATTTCATTTTTTAAGAAGAAAACAAACCAGGCTGGAGAAGGCAAGTGGCCCAAGGGAGAAATAGCCATTGAACAAAAGCTTAACATAGTAAATCCTTACATTTAGCAGAGAACTTGGCAAATATAAATGCTTGATAAATATTCCTGGAATATACAACAGCAAGAGCAAGTATGCTTTGAGTGCTTTGAGTACTTACTATGTACAAGCCCTGGCTAAGTATTCTGCATGTATTACCTGACACGTTACTCATAACAATGCTGCAAGGTGGGTGCGATACTTATCTCCATTTTCCATGAGAAACGAGGAAACTGATATTTAGAAAGCATATGTCCCAAATCAATGGAGAACGTGACCCAGGAACTCAAGCTTCACATCCCCAATCACTACAGACCAGGCTTCACTGAATGAATGGAATAATCAGGACTTTCTCAGCTTATTCCAATTACTCAAAAAACAAGTTTTTGGCTTTAAAAATATATTACCAAACATACATTGTTTTTGTTTTTGTTTTTGTTTTTTTTAAAGATTTTATTTATTTATTTGACAGAGAGAGACATAGCGAGAGAGGGAACACAAGCAGGGGGAGTGGGAGAGGGAGAAGCAGGCTTCCCGCGGAGCAGGGAGCCCAATGCAGGACTCGATCCCAGGACCCCAGGATCATGACCTGAGCCGAAGGCAGACGCTTAACGACTGAGCCACCCAGGCGCCCCATACATTGTTTTAATGAGGTGGAAACCAAGGGAAAGAATTACAACGTGTTTCATCGTATCAGGAAAGCAACAAGCATTGATCTTGCCAGATCTGAAGCTTCCTCTTTGCTCTTTAAACAGCATGCCACGGGGTTGTCAGGAAAAAAATGGAAAATATGCTTGAAAATTCATCAGTTCACATATATTCCAGGAAGCATTTCCCATAAAAACAGCTGTGCTTGAATCTATAGTAAAAGTATTATTGTATAAAGTCCATTATTCCAGAAATCATAAAAGGAACTTCCAAGAAGCTTAATTTATTGACTGTTATTTTTATGAAATGAGAGTGTTGAAAGGAAAGCAAAACTGAGATAATGGAATAGAGACACATGAGAAAGAAATACCGGTAATGAATATCAGTTTGAAACACTGCAATGGACCATGATGATGATTAAAACGAATGATTGCCAATGAATCCTCATTGATGGAATGAACATTTAACTTAAGAGGGTCTCCAGCCTTTGGTGAAGAAGAGAAACTGCTTTTTAATTTATGAATACTAATATCATTGATTAAAGATATTGCACATTTTTGACATGGTGCTAAGCATTCACCCACATGTGTCAGTTAATTTTCTTAGCCATGAGGCAAGTACCAATGTCTCCAATGTATAAACCAAGATGAAGAAACTGAGAATTAGACTTATTGTAGAAAGATCCTATAGTTTTCAATAGTTCACCTAACCCCAATTGAATGTTTGCATAACCAATACCCAAACACCTCCAAGTATGGGGGAAATTACCACTTTGTGGATCAGCTACATTCCATTTTTCTTGTGTGTTTGACTACTGAAATATCATTTTTGTATTCTCTTAAAATCTAGCTTCCTGGGCGCCTGGGTGGCTCAGTTGGTTAAGCGACTGCCTTCGGCTCAGGTCATGATCCTGGAGTCCCGGGATCGAGTCCCGCATCGGGCTCCCTGCTCTGCGGGGAGTCTGCTTCTCCCTCTGACCCTCTTCCCTCTCGTGCTCTCTCTCTCCCATTCTCTCTCTCTCAAATAAATAAATAAAATCTTAAAAAAAAAATAAAATAAAATCTAGCTTCCTGTTGCTTCTATCCAATGATCTTAGTTGTACCTTTTGAGGTCCAATTGTGTAAGTCAAACAACTCTTCCTTGTGATACCCCTTAAATATTTAAAAATAGGTAACCGTATGTTGACTAGTTCTTTTCCTCATTAAAATGACCAAAATGGGGTGCTGGGTGTCTCAGTCAGTGGGGCAGCTGACTCTTGTTTCGGCTCAGATATGATCTCAAGAGTGATCTTAGGGTCATGGGATTGAGGTCCACGCCCAGCGCAGAGGCTTGGGATTCTCTCTCTCCCTCTGCCTCTCACACCTCCTCCCTCTCTCCCTCTCTCTCTAAAAAACATAAATAATAAAGTAAAACAACCAAAATTACTATCAAAATTATTTCATTATTCATTTTCAGATGCAAAAAAAGAAAGGAAAATAAATTTTATGTAGATAATTGCTGGTCTGTGCCCATGAAATAAAAATTATTTATTGAGCATCTATTTAATTTTAAGAGAAACTGGAACCCTCTCTATACACTGAATTTCCATGTAGCTGTATTTGACCATATGTATCTAGCATGCTATGGGTGGCAGGCAATTGCTCCATCAAAGGCTGGCATGGTGAAAGTCTTAAGGGACAGTTTATTCTCAATAACTTGTCCCTGATGTGCCCTCTTCCCCCTCATCAAAGCAACCCTCAAACCAAAAAGGGAAGAGGAAAGATTCTGATGTTGATTAGGGATTGGAGCTCTCTATGTCCTTCTTTTCTGATATTCCATGGTATATAACAGCATCCCAGATGGGGCAAGATTAGAACCCTAAGTATCCCAAGTCCTACATCAGACACTGAATTACCTAGCTTTCAAATATCAAATGCAGGATACTTCTACCTTCTACATCTTTATGCACAGAGCGCTATAATCCTAAACCCAAATGAAGGGGCCCTCCTACCATAGCAGAGGTACTCTAAAACATGTAGCTGGTAATGAAATAATAAAAACACATACTGCAATAATTGTCATTAAAATACACCTTGTCGGGGTGCTTGGATGGCTCAGTCATTAAGCATCTGCCTTCAGCTCAGGTCATGATCCCAGGGTCCTGGGATTGAGCCCCACTAGGGCTCCCTGCTCAGCGGGAAGCCTGCTTCTCCCTCTCCTACTCCCCCTGCTTGTGTTCTTTCTCTCGCTGTGTCTCTCTCTGTCAAATAAATAAATAAAATCTTAAAAAAAAAAAATACACCTTGTCCTTGGGAAATATTGTTGGATACCTAGCCAAGAATGAGGTTTTCTGTTCATGTGAATATTCCTACTTTTTGTTTGTATATTAGAGTATTTGTAATTAGTAATACATCCTATAAATCAAGATTCTATAACCATTATTTGGAATATTCCCCAACATTTAAAATTCAGAAGCATGGCAGGCTTAGTAGAACTAATCACTTCTTCATCCATTTAAAAGCTGTTGAGCATCTCCTATTATGAGCCTGGTGCTAGGATAAGCACTGAGAGTAGAAGTAAAAGATGGTTTCCAGGAGCCCCTGGGTGGCTCAGTCAGTTAAGCGTCTGCCTTTGGCTCAGGTCAAGATCCCAGGGAGCTGGGATGGAGCCCTGCATTGGGCTCCCTGCTCAGCGAAGAGCCTGCTTCTCCCTCTCCCTCTCCTGCTCCCCCTGCTTGTTCTCTCTCTCTCTCTTTCCCTCTCTCTCTCTGTCAAATAAATAAAATCTTTAAAAAAAAAAAAAAAAAAAAGATGGTCTCCAGTAGAACAAATGCACAGAGAAGATACGTATATACACATAATATATACTGTATTCATGGTTGGGAAGAAAAGGCAGTTAGGCAAGGATTTCAAAGATAGCAATAGCTGGGCTGAGTCTTAAAAAAAGGACAAAAAAGCATATGAAACATAGTCTAGACCACAGTCTAATTGAGGAAACAAGGAATAAAATATTAATGAAGAGGGTTGAGTTGGATAAGCAGACTGTAAATACTGTAAGCAAGGGAGTCTCTTGTTACTTAACAAGAGACTATATGCAAAAGGTAGCCATTTATCTGGGTCTTGAACTAAGCATGAGGTTTAAACAGAGGACAGAGGCAAATTATGCTCCCACTAACTTTCTCCCATAATTCCTAATTATCCCCTTTCGTGAGATTCTTAACAAGTAAATAATCACTTATTAAATACCTCTGTCCCTTCTAAGCTGTAAATTACATGAGGGTAAAAGTCAAATATGTTTTGTTCCCCTTTGTATTGCTGCCATTGCTACATAATACTTGTCAAGGAGTGCGTGTCTAGTAAATTTTGTTAAATAGTTGAAGGACTGAATTAATGAACTCATTTGTTCAAGATGCTAAAAAACGTAAGACGTTTTATAACATACCCATGTTAATTGATAAGACTATAGAGATCAAAAATAAAACTTGGGGGAACAGCAGGAATTAGAAAAGGTTTAATCAGAAGATGTAAGCAGAGGACTGTTTGCAGATCAGGCAGAATTTAGACCTGGTATGGTTGAGTGTGAATGTGACGGGGTGAACACGGTAAATTTAGAGTTTAGTCGGCGGGTAAGTAGGTATAGCTACACAATATGCTGGGCTCTCTCAGAATTAAATTGCAAGGCACGTTGCTTAAAAAGTATTAGTAATTTCAAGACAGTGACAGCAGAGCCCTTAAAATAAGTATCAGTCCTAACCCTAGGCACCAGCCGCACACCCATGAAACTGGCCCTGTTGGTAAACATTCCATATTAAGGAAGGAAGGAAAAATGCAGGAATGAAGGGAAGGATGAAGAAAAAAGAAAAGCTTTAGAGATTTTCTTTGACCATAAACTCAAAATGTATGACACAGATTACACAAAATTTTATTTTATTTTTAATTTTTTTATTAATTTATTTGAGAGAGAGCGAGAGAAAGAGTGGGGGGAGGGGCAGAGGAGAGGGAGAAGCAGACTCCCCGCCGAGCAGGGAGCCCGACCCGACCCGGGGCTGGATCAGGACCGGAGCAGAAGGCAGACACTCAATTGACGATGCCACTCAGATGCGCCTGGGTGGCTCAGCCGTTAAGCGTCTGCCTTCAGCTCAGGTCCTGATCCCAGGGTCCTGGGATCGAGCCCCACATCGGGCTCCCTGTTCCGCGGGAAGCCTGCTTCTCCGTCTCCCACTCCCCCCGCTTGTGTTCCCTCTCTCGCTGTGTCTCTCTCTGTCAAATAAATAAATAAAATCTTTAAAAAAAATAACCTTAAATTATGTGGTCTGGCATATTTTTCAAGTCCCACTAATATGTAATTCCAATAGGTTACTGCTGTCTTTGATGCACAGTAGATGTTACTAAGTATTTGTTTTGTAGAGAAGAGAACTATACAAGTTTGGACTAGTGCATCAGTAAGGCTACCCTCAGAAAACTGGCCCCCCATACTCACCTCAAAATCAGGTAGTAACATTTTACGCTACATAAATAGCAACAGTATCCAATACGTACCTCACTATCCCATTGAACAGGGCTCATCTCAGAACCACTTTGGCCATGTACTTATAAGCATTCTACTTTTGTTTTTTTTTAAAGATTGTATTTATTTATTTGAGAGAGAGAGATAGGGAGAGAGAGCACAAGCCGGGGGTGGGAAGAGGGAGAAGCAGGCTCCCCACTGAGTGGGGAGCTGGATATGGGGCTTGATCCCAGGACCCCGGGATCAGGACCTGAGCAGAAGGCAGATGTTTAACTGACAGCGCCACCCAGGCGCCCCAAGCATTCTACTTTAAAAACACAGTGACTTGACTTTTAATTTCTCATGTTATTCTCACGGGTTCTCAGTAGACACAAGACAGAGAATGATTGACTGACTGACTGATTGATGAATTGATTGGAGTTTTAAAAGGCCCACAATAGCTTTGTTAGGGTTGATAATCACTGTTAGGCAAAAAGAAGAACTTTTGGTATTTTGGCTTCTCTTGAATGGATCTCTCAATAATTCTGTTCAAGGTTGTTTGTATTCTAGGAATTCCTGAATTCAACCTCATTCCTGAATTCATCCTCATTATAAGGTACATGCATATTAACAAAGCTGCATCTTCAATCTTTTAACTCATTGAAAAAAGGTATAATTTTAATTCTTCTAGCAAAGCAAACATGCAGGCCAAATTAATAATTCTCACTTCTGTTTAGGGATTTAGCAAGAAAGAAATTAATGAAAGAGATGGCTAGTGCATAAGAGGAATATAAGAGGGATTTTTTGCTGTTTGGGATGGGGAGGGAAAAAAAACAATTCACAGTCAGGAAGCAATTTAGTTTCTCTTCAGAGAGACAATCTCGTGGTTACATGAGATAGCAACTGAAATAAGATGAACAGGAAGGAAAAACACATGAATTTATTGATATCACCATATTATAATCTTCCAAGAGTTCTGAGCAGTAATATCCAGTCACTCTCCAAATCCTTTTTTACCTCCTCTAAAATGTCGCATTGCATATGTTCATCTTGCAATTTAAATATTTTTTCCTCCTTTTAGAAATTGAGGAAAACAAACAAACAACCCTCCCACTCCCTAAGCAGTGGGACAAAGAATGGAATGTTCGTGCGAACACATCAAAACTATAAAATCCAGAATGGAATCTTTAACGTAAGTGGCCCCTCCGGGGCTAGCTGTTCATGCTGGTTATCTTTACCTTAACACTACAGGAATTAAAAATGTAATGCATTTATTATCTATCAAAAGGCAGAGAGAGGGTGGGAGCCTCCCGTGGTTTTGTGGTCTGGGCACTGGGCTCCTGTGCTGACAACCGGTTGGTGGCCTGTGTCTTTCTCGACCTTAATTAGGATTCTGGATTCAGAACTGCTGCCTGAACTACTCTGGCCGCTGTGGTCTATGGAACTGGTGCAAACATGGCGACCCCCTTGCTCATATAATGATTCATTATGTTCCCCTGCTGTTACCTATTAGCGCGGTAGCTTTTGCAGCCATCTCCAGGTCAGGTCAGATTTCCCATGGCCCCCAGTGCTCCACATCACACTCAAGCCAGCTGGTGCGAGTTTTGAAACCTTGCTTCAGAGCACATTTTCTTGACGCATCAAGAGAGACGCATGCCCCTAAGTGGAGCTCTGCCAGGACCCAAGACAGGGCAATTTGTCTAGTTCTCCTAGTCGTGGAGGCTTTGAAAACTCTTGTTCCCTAGCAGCATTAATGCTGTGTTGACAACAACAACAAAAAAAGGAAGAAAGCAAGGGATTGTAACAGGGGGTGTCATTACTGAGGCTGTACTTCCCAGTGGAAGAATCTTTGTTTCTAGTGGTGTCAAGGTAAAATAGGGAGCACTTACGTTCAAAAGAGCTTTTAAAAATCTATCACTGAATGGTCTGCTTACTTTGTAGATCTTGGGGCCTATATGTGTGTGCTCAGCCTGAGGATGGAAAATGAGGTTTGTGGAGTAGCTGAAAGAGAGACAACTCAAGTGACTTGAAAGCTATGATACCAAGTTTCCTGCAATCTAAACTAACTCTACAGGAACAATGTGATACAAAAACAAAGGGAGTTGTATTTGTTCTGTGAAGGAAGTTGTGTTCTGTGCTTTATACGTGCTGCCTCAAAATTCTGGGCTACACCACATTGGGAGGTTACAAATACTTTTTAAGAGATGTGGAAATAATTCAAAAACAATCAGTCAAGGTTGCAAGAGAATTCAATGAACAACAACAAAAACAACTAACAAACAAGAAAGCATAGCGTAATAGTTATGAGCAAAGGCTTTGGGTTGGAAAACATATGATTACTTACTCCATGACCTTGAGCAAGATTTAACCTTTATGTAAACAACAATAGTTATCAACCTGCAAGATTGATTAGTAGACTGTTTAAGATGCAAAATGCTTAGGGCAGTATTTGGCAGAGACAAGGCATTAGTAAATGGAAGGCAGCATTAGAAACTATAATAGCGAGGATAGGAGAATGCAGGAGGAGAAAGGGAGACAGTAAAATTCAATCAATCATCAATCAATCAATCAGAACAGAACAAAATATGGTGGAATATTAATTTGATCTCAGGAAGGAAATATGCTGCCTAAGCTTAAAATTAATGGAGGAAATCACAGGAGATTAAAAAAAAAATCAATAAAAGTGCCCACATACAAATTTAAAATTTCTGCACATAGGAATCATAAACAGAATTAAAAGGCAAGTCAGTTACAATTATCGGTACCAATTTTTTTGGGGGGAAGAGAAAAGAAGAGTAATCAGAACCTGTGAGTATACCATTTTTTCCTCCCGTGGTGGTTCGCATTTAGCTGGAAATTCAGACCACATTAACATAAAATAGTTTATAATTATAGAATATCATAAATATGCAAATATTAGAAGGAATTAACAGACATAAATCTGACTGGATATTGGTAAAGAAACAAACTATACCAAATGGAACCAATGTTAGGTGGCTTACTGGAGACAAGTGCATCACATATGGCATCCAAAATGCAAGGAGCTTTGTAGGATCCTCGACCTGAACCATGTGTATTGCACATAATTCCTGTTTGTCCTACCTGACTGGGCTT
Source organism: Zalophus californianus (assembly GCF_009762305.2). Classification (NCBI taxonomy): domain Eukaryota; kingdom Metazoa; phylum Chordata; class Mammalia; order Carnivora; family Otariidae; genus Zalophus; species Zalophus californianus. The sequence continues at coordinate 17,150,089 of NC_045596.1, forward strand.
TATGAGGTTACAGTAAAGTCTGACATTTGGAGTTCTTCTCCCTCTCTTCTATTCAGAGGTTGGTTGGCCACTTTATAGATATTATGAAAAACTTCCCTACATTTTATGAAGACTTGGGCTTGACAATGAATAAGGTCACAGGCCTACACCTTTTCTCTTCTTACCTCACTCAAAGGCTGAAATGCATCACAACACAAATGCACAATCCAAATGTCTCTAGGGCAAGGCAACAGTTCTAACAAGGGGATCGCTCTCACTGATACACTTTAAAAATCCTTCCATGCATTTTGCCAACATTACATTTTGGACTTTTTATTTTTTTATTTTATTTTAAAGATTTTATTTATTTGACAGAAACACAGTGAGAAAGGGAACACAAGTAGGGGGAGTGGGAGAGGGAGAAGCAGGCTTCCTGCCGAGCAGGGAGCCCGATGTGGGGCTCGATCCCAGGACCCTGGGATCATGAGTCGAGCCAAAGGCAGACGCTTAATGACTGAGCCACCCAGGCACCCCTATTCTGGGCTTTTTAAATTAAGTTTCTAAATTTACAGTCTGAGCTCCCTGACCATTCCTCATAAAGGGTAAGCAATTTATAGTCTTCTGGTTCCTTGTTGGAATTACATTCATATTTAGATCTTCATTACTTTCCCATCCCAAATTTGGTTTTGCACCCCAGTTCTGACTTATGAAGCAAGCTCTCATATTTGGACAGGTCTACTATTCTAAGAATATACATGTATTGCTCACTGTCTCAGTTTAATTAAGAGAAGTTTGTTCCTAATAACATTCATACTTAAGTGTTCTGCCGACGGTGAGCTGTAAATCTTTCATGCCAGCACACCTCTCAGTATACTGTACAGTACTACAAGTACAGTTTCAGGCTAAGGATTCATCAGCTCATGAACCTGCCACATGGCTGATTTGTTTCCTTGAGATCAGCCAGTGAGTGGTAAGACATCATCTTGATCTTGATCTGAAGCATAAATCACAGTTGTAAGAAGTTGCCTATGATACAACGATTACACTGATAACCCTGAAAACTCAATTGGTAAAACCAAAAGTAAATGTTTAAAAATGTGGACTAGTGCTACAGAGAGGGTTCCTATAGATTAGTGGAGCTCAATGCTGGATTCTGCTAGCATCCCTTGGGGGACTTTTAAAATAATACCAATGTCCTGGATGCATACCAATTCTAATGGTGTCTAATGCTGAGGATCACTAACCTGACAGATGAAAGGAGAAGAGCCAATCTGCTCCATCTCCTTAACACTGACTTAATCACCACTCATCAATGGCTTTAGCATGAACTATTTGGCAAAAGCCGTAAGATTCTTTGACTGAAAAGAAGTTGCCATAGAGATTGTGAATTCATTTCCTTGTAAACTGTGGAATTCTGGGTCCAAAGGGACGTACCAGCAAATTCGTTTTGCACAATACCACCATGATCACTATGTCAACACTTATTCCCTTCTTAGGTATTCAGTACACTTGGCACACTTTTTACTGTTAAGAAAGAAGCAGCTCACTCTTCTGTTTCCATCAACTCACCTGGAAATAGAATAGGGAATCTTTGGGGAACTCAGATGGGACACAGGATGAGCTTTGAAGAAGAAGAAAAGGTGTTTCTTGGCTTCCTTATTCCTCAGAGTCACAACAAATACTCTCATCTAAAATTTCTTTCCCTACTCCCAGTTTCTCCTTGGAGTATCTCATCACTGGAGCCTCATTGACTCAGAATAATTCGATATGTCCCGTTCTGTAATGAGTTGGCTGCTACCATGATAACTCCTGCATAAATACCTAATGAAATGAGAACTGTCTGTCTCCTCTATCCCCAGCCAGGCTTGTTGCCTCTTAGCCAGGAGAATATCCTGAAGGAAACTGCCTAGACAGAGTGCCTTCTGCAATAGTTCATGTTAATAACATTTTAAACGAAGGGCATTTTTTCATAGTCTCGGGAACTATGGTGTTAGCAAGAATGCTTGCTTCTGTCTAGTATTCTCCTTATGAAGTACTCATTAGTTATCTCCTTCGGGGCTTATCACTTTTAAGACCATCTCACCAATTGGGCAACTAGAATAAAATCAAAGCCTAAATACAGAAAAATATCTCTGTAATAAAGCAGAAAGTCAAGTCCACTCTTTTTCTGGTCAAGAGTTCCACATACAATACTGTTTCTATTCAGGGCAGCAATGATCAGATTTCCGCTAAGACACTGGTTCTCCTCTAAAATAGAGAAAAGTTGAAATGTGGTATTTCACATGCAGCTTATCAAATGTCTTTAGTTGCACACCACAGAAAGAGGCTGGCTACCTTAAATGGAAAAGACACTGATTGGCTGGATTTGTAGAGTACACTGGTTTGATGGGAACACCGGCTTCTAAACCAAATGTAAGAAGCAAGGCAATAATGAAAATCCAAGTATTATAAACCACTTAATAAACTTGTCAGAATGCCACAGTTGGAACAAAGGAGCTGCAAATATTTTCTCCCTCACCTGTTGGTGACAAGCTGACCAGCAGCAGCTCTGTGATATTGGATTTATAATAAATATACAGATTTGGTCTTAGACTTCTTCTAGGCTCAGAGCTCCTAAAAACGTTGGAATTCCCTGTGATAAGAGCAATAAAAGTATCTTTGTGATGTTAGTGAAGTGATTTTTGAAAAGTTCTCAGGAAACCTAAGGTTGGAGGCTGGTTATCAGGGGAACCAACCACATGATTAGAGGGTTAGAACTTTCAGTCACCACCCCATCCAGGGAGGGGAAAGGGGCTGGGGGTTGAATCAACCACCAGTGGCCAAATATTCAATCTGTTATGCCTATGTAATGAAGCCTCCATAAAAACCCCAGGACAGGGTTAGGAGGGCTTCAGGGATGGTGAACACATGATCTAGGATAAAGAAGTGTGCTTGGAAAGGGCATGGAAGCTCCAAACCCCTTCCCCATATCTTGCCCTGTGCATCTCTTCTTTCTGGCTGTTCCTGAGTTACATCCTTTCGTAATAAAACCAGTGAACTAGTAAATAAAATGTGTCTTTGAGTTCGGTGAGTCACCCCGGCAAATTAATCGAACCTGAGGAAGGAATAATTGGAATTTCTGATTTACAGCTAGAATGTAGAAGTGCAGGTGAGAACCTGGACTTGTGACTGGCATCTGAAGGGGGAAGAAGAGGGAGCCTTGTAGGACTGAACCCCTAAGCCTATAGGATCTGAGGCTATATCCAGGTAAAGCGTGTCAGAATTGAGTTGAATTGTAAGGACACCCAGCTGGTGTCCAGAGAATCACTTGGTAGTGTGGAGGAAACTCTCCCTCCACACATCGGAAAGTGAGTCTCAGGACACCAAAATAACCCCTAACTTTATATCAGTTCAAGTTCAGCAGGAAAGAAAACCTGTTGTTTTCCTGACAACATCAGTGTAAATTTCATTGTGTCACCAGCTGCCTATCCCTGAAGTAATCACAGTGATCAGAGAACTCAATTCTCTTATTGTCCAGGCCTCTCTTCTTTACTTGCTCCTGGAACAAGGGAAGGAAGATAATCAACTCCATTGGAAACTTGGGGTCCAAGAGTTGAGAAGGGATGGTTCTCCCAAGAAAGTTTTCATAGTACTCTCATAAAAGAAATACAAGGAAGCCAAAAAACACATGCGTACTGCCCCACAAAAGATAGTCTCCACAAAGGTTTGGAAGCAGAATACAAAGGTAATGAAAGGCAAATCAGCACATTGAAAGATATTTGATATCATCATAGGCCATTTGGGAATTACTAATTAAAACAAAAGTGAAACAAACAAACAAAAAACCCAAAAAACAAAAGTTAGAAAAGTTACCCCAATTAGAATGGCCAAAATCCAAAACACTGACAACAAATACTAGCAAGAATGTGGAGCAACAGGAACTAACATTCATTGCTAACAGGAATGAAAAGTGGTACAGCCACTTTAGAAGAGAATTTGTCAGTTTCTTACAAAATTAAACATACTCTTAACCATACAATCCAGTGAAATGAAAACTGAAGTCTACACAAAAATCTGCACGTGGGCATTTACATCAGCTTTATTCACAGTTGCCCAAATTTGGAAGCAACCAAGATGTCCTTCAGTAGGTGAATGGATGAATAACTGTGGTACATCCAGACAATGGAATACTAATCAGTGCTAAAAGAAATGAGTTATGCCACGAAAAGACATGAAGGAATCGTAAATGCATATCACTAAGTGAAAGAAGCCAACTGGAAAAGGCTACTAATTGTATAATTTCAAGTATATGACATTTTGGAAAAGCTAAAATTATGGAGACAGTAAAAAGACCATCGGTGCCCAGGAGTTGGGGGTGGGGAAAGGGAGGTATGATTGGGGGCAGGGAGAGAATTTTTTTTTTTTAAGATTTTATTTATTTGATAGAGAGAGGAGGGGCAGAGGGAGAGGGAGAAACAGACTCCCCACAGAGTGGGGAGCCTGAAGTGGGACTCCATCCCAGGACCCTGAGATCATGACCTGAGCCTAACTCAAGAGTCAGATGCTTAACTGACTGAGCCACCCAGGTGCCCCGGAATGCAGAGAATTTTTAAGGCAGTGAAAATATTCTGTATGATACAATAATGACAAATACACGTCATTATACTTTTGTCCAAATCTATAGAACGAACAACACCAAGAGTGAACATAGTGTAAACTATGGCCTGTGGGTGATTATGATGTGTCAGTGCAGATTCATCAATTGTAACAAATTCACCACTGTGGTGTGGGATGTTGACAGTGGGGAGTTTGTGCATGTGTTGGGGTAGAGGACGGAAATATGGGAATGCTTTGAAACTGCCCTCAATTTTGCTATGAACCTAAATTTGCTCTAAAAATAAAGCTAATAATAATAATAATAAAGGTCTCAGAAACCAATACTCCTGACTTCCTTCTTGCCCTTTTCATTAGCATGAAGGTCCCTGACAAAAGATAAAAAGCCAAGGCTTTGGAATTATTCCTGGGTTTTAATTCTACCAGTTACATTTTCTTAGCAGTATAACCTTGAGTGAAATGCCTAACCTCCAAAATTTAGGATAAAATGTGATAACTTGTATAGATTATATAGTTAGGCAACTAGTAATCATAACAAACACTTATTGAGCACTAGGTAAGTGCTAGAAACTGAAATGAGCACTTTATATATAATAACTCACTTACCAGTCACTTAACCCTATAAGGTAGGTGTTACTGTTCCTCCTATTTAAGAGAGACATAAATAAACTGAAGCAGAAAGAGGTTAAGAAGTTATACAAAGTCATATGGCTGATAAGCATGAAAGCTGGAATATGAACCCACAAAATGTAGATCTGGAAACTTTGTTTTTCCCAATATGCTAAACTGCCTTTATGTCCATATCCGTACAGAGAAGAGTATACAACTCCTAACTTCCTTTTTTCCCTCCATTTACTCCATTGGATAATTAGGTGTTTCACCACCTGTGGTAGTTTTTCAAGTTTACAAGTAAATAAGTGGGGACAAACTAAGGTAGTATTAGGAATTCTAGAGTCCAAATAACTTTATTTTGATTGGGTTGGAACTTTGAAAAGATTTTGGTTTTTGAGTAAGGAGACGTGCAACTCAGCCAGCATGTCTGAGATCGATCCTGGGCCAGGATTTCAATTCCTACTTAATTCTTCCTATTTCCACTGTTCTATCCATCTTCTCTTTCAGAAATAAGTAGAGAAGAGTAAAAATAATGTCTAATTCAGGCTCTTGACAAGAGACAATTCTGGTCTTTGAAGGGTAATCCATTTATGGAACAAAAGAGTCAAGTGAAATTGAACAAGAGAAAGAGAAATAACACTTAACATTAATCTGGAAGTGATGAATATTCAGAGAAGGAACTTTAGCTTCAATTATAGATAAAAACACCATTGCTCCTCTCTTCTGCTTAGAGATGCTGGTTTATGCAACAGATTTATTTTTGTGTAAGTATATTACATGTTGCTTCACAATATTCACTCTCAGAGTTTTCTATTCAGGTAAAGTGAAATCATTTTTTTAAAAGACATGCCATTAATTATTTTCTAAGGCCCAGAGTCTGTTGATGTTGTTTGGTTTTGTTTTGTTTTCTTCAATTTTCTGACTGTGTTGCGTATGCCCTCCTTCAACTGCTGAGTTCTCAAAGATAAAGTGTGCCTTTTTCTTCCATCTTCCTTTCTCTCACCAACATTTATTGAACACCTACTATGAGCAGTATTTAGGCCTTGTGGGAGAGATAAAGATAAGATATGGTTCTTAAAAGATCAGAAATAGAGCTAAACACAATTAGCATATGGCAGTTTACTGATGGGAGCAATGACATTGACCAATCTGTAAATTACCCTTTACAACTAGGAGCGGTCATTCGACTAACTCAGGCCATCATGCTGTGAGTGGAAGTAAAGTCCCTCTTTCCAGGACAAAGTATTTAAATATTGACGCAAGACTTTTTCAACTAATTCTTTTTGTCTGGATGTTCTTGATTATGCTGTTTCAAAACGGGGAAGGGGTCATCAGCTGGGGTTGACAGGTGAACGTGTGGAACTTGGTCCCCCCAATGACCAGGGCTGGATATGGGCCATGAGTGTGCATGGAACCTTTGTTGCTTTATGAAACTGAAACTTCAGGGTGAATTTGGGGGTGCAGCATGGCCTATTCTATTCTAATACATTCATCTTGGGGGTCAGAGAACAAAAGAAATAATAACATTTATGTAGATCTTACTATGGGCCCAGAACTATTTTAAGCAATTATCACATATCATCCCATTTCATTCTTATAACAACCCAGTGAAATAGGTACTACTATTATTACTCCCACTTTAAAAGATGTATAAATTGAAGTATGAGCAGGTAATCAACTTGCTCACAAATATACAACTAAAATGTTAGAGCTGGGAATTAAACTTAAGTCATCTGGCTCTAAGATTCATGACTTCAACAATGCAATAAGGAAAAAAAAGGTGTGTAATTATACAATGGAATAGACTGTCTTGATGTTTCAATTGGAATATTTGTGTTACCTATACACTCGAAAAATATTATTGAGAACCTACTCTATGCTGGCCACCGTGTTCAGTGATGATTCTCAATCCTCTCTATGGTGGTCAATAACAGAATCCTTGGGAGCCCATGGGGAATGCGCAGGAGAAACTGCAGGTGCCACTTGAATCCACTTTTTAGAGTAACTTGTGCTGGAGCACCAAGAGGTCCACCCCACATTGCCAACTCAATAGATCTCCCTATATTAAACTGTTGTTAGAACATAGCTGATGTGTCCTTCGGCACTACGGACATGTTGCTCCATGGTTCAGCTTCCTGATTGTCTAGCTCTCACTCTCAGCTCCCTATGTAACATGATGGTCTACACTTCGAAAGAGGACAGGCTAGTTTGGCCATACGGCAAACTGGTCTATAATGATACTAATCATACTAATCCAATTCATATTTTCATTTTGCAATTTTACACTAAAATTTTTCAACTTCTTGGATTCATTCTAATGGGCAGATATTTAAATAAGCCATAACTGTCTTTCAAAACAATTTCATTCATGCTTCATCTATAAAGACAGGAAGTCTACTGACTCAATAAATGGTGACAACTGTTAAAATTGCATTTTTTTTCTACCTATTGCTGCTTTAGGAGTTGCCCTGGTTTTCCTGGGATAAAGACTGCCCCATTTAAGTTGAAATGTTGCTAAAGTCAGAGTCATATCAGATTACCTGCATGATGTTCTGATATCCTCCTGACCACATCTACTCTTCCGGGAAGAAAAAAATTTAAATTTAAAAAAAGGAAAAAAAAAAGAAAGAAAGAAAAACAAAGCTTTGTTTTTCTTTCTTAATTTCTTTTTTTTTCCTGAATTAGATCCCCTGTAGTTAATATAAAAATAGAGTTTGTTTACAGGAAAACAAACATTTTGCTAAAAAGGAAAGAAAAAGAAGACAAGCAAAGAGAAAAGAAAAAAAATGCATCTTGAGTCAGGACCATCATAAATAATTATAAACCACTGATTCAGTTAGGAAAGTAAATTATTTCTGTATGTCTGAAAATTTTGAAAGCTATAAAATCACCAGTGAGCATGTCACTGATTATTTTGGATAAAAGCAACACCTGCCACCATTAAGTGAAGGGAGAAAAGGAAGAAGAATGAAATATTATGTTTTATCTATAAGTCATACTCCAGGCACTAGGTTAGAATATGCAAAGATCATGTTAGGTTGGTATCATTATATTCATTTTAACTTTGAGGAAAACTGAATCTCAGGGGAGATGAATCAGTTCGCCCAATGTATACAGCTGGTATACCTTTCAAATCCATTTAAGAGTCTTTGAACTCTTGGGCACCTGGGTGGCTCCGTTGGTTAAGCAACTGCCTTAGGCTCAGGGCATGATCCTGGAGTCCTGGGATCGAGTCCCGCATCGGGCTCCCTGCTCAGCAGGGAGTCTGCTTCTCCCTCTGATCCTCCCCCCTCTCATGCTCTTTCTCTCTCTCTCTCAAATAAATAAATAAATAAAATCTTAAAAAAAAAAAGAGTTTTTGAACTCTTAACTCTATGCCAGGCTGTCTACAAAATCATGCTCCCAACACTTTTACTGTAGAGTACGAGACGGTAAGTATTTGAAGCTCTGCACGCATACCGCCCTGTGGTAACTACTCAACTCTGCAGTCATACCATGAAAGCAGCCACAAGCAATATGTTAATAAAACTTTATTTACAAAAGCAGGCAGCAGACCAAATTTGATCTGTACCAGGTGATGGGACATGATGGTGGCGAAGTCCTGCACCTCACTAATATATCAAAGGGTCTCTCTAATTCTAAAGGTCTTGTTTTTCTTTTATCTCTCTTGTTTAGACAATGCCTCCCCACCAAAAGGACAGGTCCGAGATTTTTTTTAGTTAAAGTGGTTTAACTGAGCAAATGAAGTATTTGCACATCTACCCATCTGTGCTCCCTGGTTCTTTCCCATTCATTCACTCGATAAGTCATCCAATTTATGGGTTTTCAGTCTGTCTCCATTTCTTCTCAGCTTCTGAATCCAACTGCAAATATCCTCCGAGCTGATTTTCTATTAAACAGAGCCACATTATAACTCCTGGAAGGCATATTAGGTCAGTTTATTAGACTTCACTTCAGGGGACAGCAATCTCAGAACACATCAGAGTTTATAAAGTTGATACATTTGATTAACTGCATCATCCCTGCAGCACTATGCCTGGATTATCACTTCACTGTCAATATTCTTCAAATCATGACTTTGGCATCCTTGTAATACATTTGCCCCTCTTTTTACTCAGCTCATATGTGGGAATAAGGACCCTTTAGAGAATGTTCTGGTACTTCTTACATCCTGCTTTGAATACTCATCCTATCCCCTGTCCACATGTTAAAACAAATAGAACATTTTTAAATCAATACACATTTTTGAAAATTATGTTTCAGTTCTGTACAATCTTTTATTTATCTATATTTTCCCTTCTTAGATAGGGAAAAATAATCAAGAGGGGCTTTTATGTAGTTTCTATTATAATTATGATTTCTTATTTGCATAGGACTTTACTTCCAGAAATTTCTTATATTGCTCTCCAATGTTACAACTTCCACTGAAGGGAAAAAATGCACAGAAGAATAAAAAAGAAGAAATGATAGCAGCTACCACGTATTAAATACTTAATAGGAGTCACAGACTGTATTTAGCACCATATATATATTTATTTATTTATTACGCAAACAAAAGCAGAGGAAAACTCATAAGCAATATATAATCAGAGTGAACAGTTCAGATGGCAGAACTGTACGTAGGCACAGCACAAACTTTTCTGACTGCCATCCTCGGTTGCTTCTTTTATAAAATGATATCTAGGGTTTGGATTTTTTAGTGCAGTTCTGTTTTTTAAATGTGAATGCATCAACTATTTTGAGCAGACTTGCTCTGACCAAGCTGACTGCTGTCCTAACTTGCCTTGTTTACCTACCAAAGGTGAATTGTTCCAGGTGCTATGAGACTTGACTTTGAGAGACCAGGATTTTGAACTAACCTATAAAAATTGCAGGCAGACTCAAAGAAAGTTCTAGGGAGTACTGAATATCTGACTTGATTACAAAGGAGCTACACGCCCATTACGAGAGTTGTTGATTAAGTGGATCTCAGTAGTATTAAGGATTGTACATCTGTTTTTTGTTGGTGGTGGTGGTGTTTTTTGTTTTGTTTTGTTTTGTTTTAGCAGAAATTCCTAGTGATTTGGCTTTAGGTAGTCCTGAGATCACATTTTTAAAAATATGGATCTAAACAGAACTGTCTGAAATTGTCTCTCTCTAAGTCCTTTTTTTCTCTCTGCTAACCAGGTCCTCCCATTTAGTCCACCAGGAGGGCCTGGCCTGATCCCGCTGAGGTAATGCTTTCTCCCTAAAGCAGAGAAACAATACAAAGCTTTCAGGATGAGACAAGGAGTTGACTCACTATCAACTTATGACAACCTTTTCTGTTTTGTGCCTAGATCCTTGATCCAGAACAATCTAAGTTTTGAGCAATGCTGCCCAAACTTCCTGAACTGTTGACTTTTAAGGTGCATCTTGTTTTCCAGTTTTGCCTACATTCTTGACCAAGTACTAGAAAAACACCCATGCAGTACATGTCCGCATCATACTTTTTGTTTCTATGTGGTTGTGAATTATTCTTCAAAACTGGGTTCCTGAATAGATTTCCTCCAGAGTACATGCTTTATTCTGTTTCTGTACTCTGTACTCTGTTGAGTACCAGTTTCGATGAGTCTTCTCACATCCATAAATATCCTGTATTCCCAGTCATGCACTGTGTCTCTTTGCTCATTTTCTGCCTAATGGACATTTCCCCTTGAAAATCCCAGAGATCACAAACTCAGCCTATCACCACCACCTCAAACCTGACCCCCTTTCTTGTTATTTTTTAACTTATTTAATTGTGCCATCAACTCAACCAATCACTAATGGGAAACAAACACAACAAAAACTGGATGCCATTTTGGATTCTTTATTTTTCCTTTTGCCAACATCCAATCAATCACCAATCTATACTGATTATATATTATTTTAAAGCCATATTTTCCATGTCATTTAGCACAATGAATTTTCTGCCATTATCTATACCATAGTATAGACAAGACAGTGTCATAACTGTGATGGTCATAGTGTTATAGTCCTAAAACTAATAAATAAGCTGAACTTAAAAGCCTCTCTCTGTATGCGTGTGTTAGTGTTTCTATTTTTAATATATATATAAAAGATACACAAGTATGTAAAGCATGGATAATCCTCAAGTACAACCCTCTAAAGAAATTATGTATAATTGATCCTCATATTATACAGAAAATCTCTCTTCAATATATTTGATAAGTCACTGCTGAATCTACAATTCATTGTAGCTATATTCATCTTGTTGATTTACAAATTTACATACTTTTCTAAAATGATACATTTAGAAGGAAGGAAGAGTCAGAATCAAAGTGCTTAAAAATGCTTCTTAACTGTATAAATAAATGAAAATATTCTGTGAGAAACTAATTATTGGATTTAAATTCTTCCATTTTAAATCCCGTTAATGGATAAGAAATAATGCCTATGTTTATTTGCATTCCTATAAATGGTAACTCAATGCTTGGATCTACAAACCTATTCAGTTTCAATTATCTTTTCTTTTTGGCATTTGCATTCTATGTATTTATTTTCAAGGGGGAAAAACAACTTTAACAATTCTTAAGCGCCTCATGATCATGTCTCTCCTCTGTTGCTACTGCCAAAAGCTTTAAAACATCTTTTATCACTCCTTCATTACATGGATGGATAAGCTTATTTGGGCATTTATATACTAACTTTTGCAGTTTCTCTAGTTTTCTAAATTCTGGGTTTTGAATCACTCTGCTTTGTCAGCAAAATGATTCTGACATGGAGTCATATCCCCAAGTTAGAAAAAAATCATAGAGATAATGGAAATTATTCAGATATCTTGAATAGCTGTAAGAATGTGTGGGAGGAAGAAGGAAGGGGAGGGGAAGGTATGGGAGGGGAGGGAAGGGAAGAAGGAAGGAAGGGAGGGAGGGAGGGAAGGAGGGAGGGAGGGAGAGAGAGAGAGAAAGAAAGAGAAAGAAAGAAAAGAAAAGAAAAGAAAAGAAAAGAAAAGAAAAGAAAAGAAAAGAAAAGAAAGGAAAGAAAGAAAGAAAGAAAGAAAGAAAGAAAGAAAGAAAGAAAGAAAGAAAGAAAGAAAGAAAGAAAAAGAAAAAGGAAGAAAGAAAGTCAAAATGCAAGACCTCAAATGCAAAGAAAGAAGAAAATGCAAAATGCAATGAAGTAATTTACTTGATTAGGAGATGAGGGTAGGCAGGGAATTATATTATGTGAACTAAGAAGCCAAGTCCTTTTTAAAACATTTTGAAGCCCATGACACCTGCAACTCCAGGTACCCTGTGAAATTAAAATCACTGGGTCCAACCTCAGTCCATCACGTAGGCACGAGTGGCCACTCATCGTCCAACCCTAAGAGAACTAGAACTAAGTAGCAATGATTGAAAATAACCTCATTGAGAAATGTACAGAATTGTTGAATCAATATGTTGTATACTTGAAAATAATATTGTTTGTCAATTATACTTCAATAATAATAATAATAACCCCAGAGAATAAGAATGGTAATGGTCTCCCTGACTAGGAATGTATCTTTCCATCCCAGAGAATATGTAAAATCAAAAGTAAAAAGATTTAACAAAGTCAAATTATTGTATCTAAAGTTTATAGAATTGATTTCTCATGTCAAAGAATTTGCACATTTAGGCAATTTATGTCCCTGAAATTGTGAAAAAAAAATGGTCTATTGGAGTGATAGCTTTGTATTATTCAAAATATGAAATTAAGTAATTGACATAGATACTTGATTTTACATTGAAATTTTAGTAGACTTCTACGAAGTAAAGGGAGATAGAAGAGCATTTTTTTATTCATTGATTATAAATGGTTAGGTTTTTTGTTTTTTGGGGGGTTTACAATAATTATTTAGTACATGGGAAAATTTATTAAACCCATTTATCTAAAACTGAAATAAAACTTATTTTTATAAATATATATCTTCTATTACTACACATAATTGGGGCTAATAAAATAGTATCTTTTGCTGTAGTACAGAAGTTGAGTTTTTTTCTGCCTCAAGCCAAATAACCTGCTCAGCAGCTTAAGAATGTCAAGTAAATACCTACTCTTAAGTTATTAACTATACTGATGGTAAGTATTCCTTACCACCTTTACCCCATGCTAGATAGTATGCCAAGTACTGTACATCACCCTATGAGATGGTTGTTCTTACTGTCTTTATTTGTAGATGAACAAACTAGAGAATAAGGACTTTAAGTAACCTGCTCAAGTTTCCACACCTAATCATTTTGGGAACCAAATATTTTACTCAGAGCCGTGTGATTTCAGAGTAAAATGCTTAAACAACACAATCTAGCAATAAATGTAATACCACCTCTATCTCGTTTAACATAAAAATCTTTAAGTATCAGGTACAAATGGAACTTTAGCAAATCAAGTTAAATTGTAGGGTCCTTTGCTATTTTACTTTTTCTAATAGTGAACAATGACCCTCATTGATCTTTTTATTTCAGTACAGATTTTCATACACTGGCTATCTTTAAAGTAAACCCAACCTCTACATGGACTCCTGAAAACTAGAAATTGGATGCTATTTTGTCTTCAGAAATTAAGATGGGTTTTGCTATCCCTCTTAGTGCACTGAATTTAGACAAATTCAAGCAACTCCTTTGAAAGTCACCGTGGGACAGAGATTGAAAGACAAAATCAGGCCTTCTTTGGTGGCATTTGGGGGGGTCGGTAACTGGAAAGCAAATGTAAGTCCTGATTGAAATGAGGAAAAACCGTCTGCTTAGGGCTCCAAAGCTAAGAGACCAGGAGACCAGGCATGTCACAGAAAGGAACACCAGCTCCTCCAGAGGACAATGCACTCTGGTTTGCTGTAGACACACTTGTCAGAAGCAACAGACTCCTAAGGTCCTCTGTTGCTCTGATGGTCTGGGCTGTGTTTACAGTGGTGTATTGAGAAAGGCTCGCAAGATGGCTCAGGGGTGAGTAAGCTTTCCTTGGAGGTGACAGGCTCTTCCCCAGAGTAAATGAGCAAAATGCAAGAAGAGGCAAGTGAATTTTAGGAATGAGTCCTTACGGAGTACCTTTGAATGATTCAGTCCCAGGCTCTGCTCTACCACAGGTCAAGGCCAAAGGCTTCCGGGTATGATTAATATGCTGAGTTTTAAAACATTCTATTTTTAATACTCCCTTTTCAAATGCTTATTTTACTGACTTTAAAAACCAATACCACTTAGTTCTCATATGAAAACAAAGAGTTACCCACTTCCACACCAAAAAAGTGCATTTGTTTTTGTATATAAACAAAGATAGGTTACCTATCCTCCCACCACCCAACAAACAAACAAACAAACAAAAAACAAAACAAAACAAAAGGAGGGGACACCTACAGCAGCAATGAATGGCTGGAAGTTGAGTGAGTCCTCTCCAAGCTGGAGGAAGCCACCGCTCTGCAGTCCTAGAAATGCTGCCCAATAAATTTCTTTCCTAGCAGTATCTTTCCTTGGGGCAGGAGACTATGGAGAAAAGATAAGAAATTCCTTAATCACAAAACCCAGCCCTTTGGACAAAGTTGGTGGGAGAGTTAAAACCATGTATGAATAGGGGCGCCTTGGTGGCTCAGATGGTTGGGCATCTGCCCTCGGCTCAGGTCATGTTCTCCAGGTCCTGGGATGGAGTCCCCACATCAGGCTCCTGGCTGACTCAGCGGGGAGCCTGCTTCTCCCTCTTCCTCTGCCCCTCCCCCTGCTTCTGTGCTCTGTCTCTCTCTCAAATGAATAAATAAAATCTTAAAAAAAAAAAAACCAAACATGTACAAATAGCCAAGGAGACTATCTGGGTGGTGGATTAGGGTGGTGGTTATGCAGATGTGGAAACACAGAGGAAGAGTATCCCGAGACATAGCAGCATCATAATTTCTAAATAGTGACCATTTGACTGGTGACTATAGTAAGACATTAATCTTGAAACTCCATATAGCAGGTAAGTGCTTTTAACAAAAACTTTTTTTAAAAAAGATTTTATTTATTCATTTGACAGAGAGAGTCACAACGAGAGAGGGAACACAAGCAGGGGGAGTGGGAGAGGGAGAAGCAGGCTCTCCGCATAGCAGGGAGCCCGATGCGGGGCTCGATCCCAGGACCCTGGGATCATAACCTGAGCTGAAGGCAGATGCTTAACGACTGAGCCACCCAGGTGCCCCAATTTTAACAAAATCTTGAGGATGGGTGGAGATGAGGCAAGTTTTCCTTCTGAGAAACCCTTACATGCCCTGAGAACACTAGTTGGCAGGTGTATTAATTCGCTATTGCTGCTGTACCAAATTATCATGGTCTTAGTACCTTCCCCTAGCACGAATTTGTTATTTTACAGTCCTATAGGTCAGAAGTCTAATGAGAGTCTCACTGGAGGTGTTGGTGGGGCTGTGTTCCTTTCTGGAGGCTCTGGGGAGAATCCCTTTCTTTGGCTTTTCTAGCTTCTAGTGGTGGGCTGCGATCCCTGGCTAGCCACCTCCCAGCATCTGCAAAACCACAGATGGTGGGTTGAGTCCTTCCCACGTCACATCACTCCAGCTTTTTCCACTACCTTCCTCTTCCACTTTTTAGGATTCTTGTGATTACATTGGGCCTATTATACAGGTAATCCTCTGTATTTTAAGGTCAATCTTTTTTTTTTTTTTTCCATGTCACATAACATATTCATAGGTTCCAGGGATTGGGATGTGGACATCTTTGAATATCTTTATTCTGTTCACCATAGCAGCTATGAGATGCATGATGTTTGGAGTCATGTTGTCTAGATTCAATCCCAGTGCCAGCACATACTAGCTGGGCAATGGGCTAATGATACAGTCTCTCCATGCCTCAGTTGCCTCATGTATAAAATGTGGCTAAGAGCACGTATCTCAGAGGGTCCTTCTAAGGACTAAATGAGTTAATGTACGAACTGTGCTTAGGACCTTACAAAGTAAGTGCTGGACTAACCTCTACAGTTCTGATGTCCATCTACTCTTCTAGGATAAAAGGTGAAATCATTCATTACATGTATAGTGAGTATCTAAAGCCTTCTGACCCAGAAAGGGGAACTGATTGCAGGTATAGAGAACAGACTTTTATAGTGCTTGCTCACATGTCAACACTCCACTGCTCATGGGCATGATTAGCAAAGTCCTAATTTGTTCCCAGATTCTCCCAAGCCATTCATTCACTCTGGGAAGCTCAGTACATGGAGGGTGCTCACATATAAATAGTGCCTTCATGCAGCTCTGCTGGTTTTCTTAGTCCTTCTCCATTGATGGTTGGCTCACAACTGCCCACAGGGTGCCATCCAAGCCACTGTCCATGGTACTGTTGGCCCCTCAACAATGCTTTAGCCTTTCTTCTAAGCCACTGCTAAACCTGTGCTTACCCAGGAGTGCTCCCTGGTAATATAATGATTTCCACTCTCCCACAATCATCATCTTCACATGATAGCCAGGCTTCTGAGAACTGGGGAGCAGAGATGCTTTAGATGATGGTAGTACACAGCTATGCAAGGTGCCTAAAACCACTGTCAGGTTCTAATTCTGACCCAGATGCTCAGTCTAGCCCACTTTGCCAGACTTTACACTCATGGTACTTTTCTTTTAAGGGTCTCACTATTTTTTTTTTCCATAGTGCTCTTTGTTATGGACTTTTCCCTCTCTGCTCCTATATTAGTTTCCTATTGTGGCCACTACAAATTACCATAAATTTAGCAGGCTAAAGAAACACCAATTTATTGTCTCACATCTTCCCCAGGTCAGAAGAGTCCAGCAGGCTCAGCAGTGTCTGTTTAGAATCTCACAAGGCTGAAATCGAGGTGTTGCCTGGGCTGTCTAGGGAAACATCCTTTTCCTTGATCATTCAGGCTTCTGGCTGAATTCAGTTCATGTCATGGTAAGACTGAGGTCCCCATTTCCTTGCTGGCTGCCAGCTGAGGGCCATTGTCAGGTTCCCAAAACTGCCTTCATTCCTTGGCTTATGGATCCTTCTTCCATATTCAAAGGCAGCAACTGTAGGTTGCATCCTTCCTACATCACCTCTCTCAGACTATATTTTGCCTTTCTCTTGTACTTTTAAGGATCCATGTAATTGCATTAGACCCACCAGGATAATTCATGGTCCATAACCTTCCTCACATTTGCAAAGTCCCCTGAATGTGTAATATAACACATTCACAGGATCTAGAGATTAAAGCATCTCTGGGGGACACGATTCAGTCAGGCACCCCACCCTACTCCTGTCAGTCCATTAGACTATATATGTCTCAACTCCTTTGTTCTAGTTCCTTCCCACAAAGCCTCTCTCTCCGTGAAAATCTAAGTATCTGGCTGAGTATCTCTTAGCATCCCTGAACAGTATGTGACAGCTAAAATGAACTCCAAGAACGTAGCAACTGAAGTCAATTCACACAGACTGTGGGTGGGTGGTAATTTCTGATAGCCAAAGCTTGGCCTCACCAAAAGCCATAGTTTTATCCATAGTAAGAGATACACAAAATACTGTGAGAACTGGTGAGAGATAAACTGGCTTTCCTGCGTGAATTAGAGAAAAGGTTTATGGAGATTCCATTTAACTTGAGGTTTGAAGTATGAACAAAGTTTAGTAGGATGAAGGTGAACGGGCAGGAGAAATCATTTTAAGTAAAGAGAAGAGCAAATACATGGCCATGAATGTTGAGATGTGTTTATGTTTCAATCAGGCATATGAATATTTTCAATTGGTTGGCCTCAGAAGGGTAAAATGGATAGAAAGCTACCTCTTTCACAGAGTTACAGGTAGTCCCTCTCTTTTTTAAAAAAAAAGATTTTATTTATTTATTTGACAGAGAGATACACAGAGAGAGAGGGAACACAAGCAGGGGAGTGGGAGAGGGAGAAGCGGGCTTCCCGCGGAGCAGGGAGCCCGATGCGGGGCTCGATCCCAGGACCCTGGGATTATAACCTGAGCCGAAGGCAGACGCTTAACTCCTGAGCCACTCAGGTGCCCCAGGTAGTCCCTCTCTTGGCACAACACCAGTACTATATTAATTGAAACTCATTCATATTGACCAATTCCTCATTTTGCATGAGTTTCAGTTAATATAGTCCAGTACAAAATAACGACCACCTATTTGTCTACTTTCAGTCAAAGATTAGAGTAACAACTAGAGGGCATAGTCATTAATTCAGAGTTCCCTGAAGATAGGAAAATTTGCTAATGCTAAATAAAACAGGACTAGACTTGAAAGTAATCTTGAAAAACTAGAGCAATACATAATCAAAAGGAAGATGATATTTCTTAATAAGGTGTTGCCAGGGTAAAACAGACAAAAGAGAATATTTTCTAATCAAAATAAGTTCCATAATGAGTTTCAATAACTGGTCAGGGACAGGAGTTACAGAATAATCCGAGTTATACTGGCCTACAAACTAAAGCCAGAACAAGGAAGACATGCAATGAACACCCTACTGTGTGTCAAAGTTGAAATAATTTAAGTTGTCTGGTGGTTATTACAGTCAATACTTGAAAAATCTCTACAAGGTAGGTTTTATTATTCTAATTGTATATATGAAGAAATTGAGATTCAGAGGAGTTAGGTAAATGTCTGGGTGCTGCTAGTGGTGATTTTTGAACTAAAACTATTTGACTTGAAACATAATCCCGCCTCTGCTATCCCTCACACCATGCCAAGAATATTGGCATGCATAGTGTACGATGTGCAGGAACAGGCAGAAACTGTTATACCTTTTAGATAAAATACATTGAATAGATAACATCATTGCTATACTATGGATCTCCTTTAGATTCTAAAATCATTTTCACTATAAACGACTGTCCTGTTGCAAGTTAGGATGGATCATACTCTTAGGACAATTTCCAAGTTTTTGGAGAATGGGGTTCCCTGTCTTAGCACTGCAGATACAAAGATGGTAAAAGTATGAGATAAAGATTGGTAAAGGACATTTGTAGAAGGAGGGAAGTGAATCAGCAAAATGCATTAATCCTATTCGGAGAGAGTACAGAGATAGAAAAGCACAGCATATTAAATTAATGTGCTAGGACTGCCTTAACAAAGTACCACAAATTGAGTGGCTTAACCAACATAAATTTATGTTCTCACAGTTCTGGAGGCTAGAAATTCAAGATCAAGGTGTCAGGAGGGTGAGCTCCTTCTGAGGCCGTGAGGGAAGGCTCTTTTACAGATCTCTCTCTGCCTGGCTTGTAGATGGCCCATGTTCTCTTTGTGTAATAGTACTGTCTTTCCTCTGTACATACCTGTGTCTGAATTTCCTCTTCTTATAAGGACATCAGTGATCTGGATTAGGGCTTACCCTAATTTAAATGTAGTGACCTCTATAAAGATCTATTTCCAAATATGGTCACAATCTGCAGTATTGGGGGTTAGGACTTTATGAATTTTGGAGGGGGACACAATTCAACCTATAACATAGAGGAAAAAATAATCACATTAGGAAATTTATCTCTATGAAGTTAAAATGTTTATTAGAGTTCATAAAAATACCAATAAGAATATGAAATCATTTATACAACTGAGCAATCAAGGAATTAACAGGGTCCTGTCGTGGCCTATTAATATTATTGATGAAAACAAATATATAGCCACTGATATCAACTCTCTATATCTTCACATGGTTGAAGCATTTTTTATTTTTTTCCATAGCAAGAGATGCTCTAACTCTTCATTCTGTAAATCTAAGAACAGCTAAATAGAAGCACCATACATTTTCTTGAGAAATGATATTCTTCAATGTCACCTGTCTTTTGTTGGGCCAATTCATGTCTAAAGGTATAGATAGGGAGAGGAGATCAAGAATCTAATGCCTCCAAGACTCTAATTGGAAGACTCTAATGCCTCCAAGCATTACATAGAGGATAAATATCTGGATCTCTGTTTGCGGTTTTAGTAAAATAAACTCAGAGAAACTGCATGTTTTGACTTTTCTCAATGCTCTAACCTTTCTTTAGTCATTAGATAGCCTTTAGAATAGCCAGTCATGAGAGTGGTGACATTATTGCTTTTTTAATAACAGCTCCTCACAATGTAGGATACAGGCCTGTCAACTCAGAGTTAGGGGTGAACATTCTACTCTCATTCTATTTATTTTGGGAGAATAAGACAGTTTTGTTTTTGTTGTTGTTGTTGTTGTTGTTTTTTAACCAGAAGCCTTTTCTGTTTTGTTTTATTTTAGACTGAAGTTGGTTTTCAGGATTGGGCTTAGTTGAAAAATCATGTGCAGGGAATGAATGGAACTGGACTGTATTACACAATACACCCCAAAACTGAAACCAAAACAGCATTTTTGTACAGAAAACTACCATATTGATAACATTGCCCTGATTTGGGCTAAACCCTCAAGTCCCTAGATCATAGCATTTCAATGCTGAAGGCTAACTTTTTAGGTGGTGTGCGGTGGGCACTTAATTTAACTCAACAAGATAGGATGTATTTGATAAAAACAATTAGGCCCTATCAGCATATTTTAGATTGGCATTGAATATGTTATGACTATTTAATGAAAACCTTGGTTATTATGTTTGACAGATCAATTATTAATCATATAGATGGAGCAGAAAGGGACATGCAACATCAAAGCTGATTAACTCAGCAAAGTCTTCAATAATGTTGTCACTTTTTATCAAAACCAGTGGCTTGCAGCACAGTGGTTTGATGGAAGAAAAAGTGATCACAACAGAAATCATAACAAAAGGCAAGTGCAAATCATAGGAAGCACTATGTAAAGGATATTATGAAAAACAGAGGAGATATATCTTGCCTTGGTAATATCAGGAAAGTCTTTCTCCTTGTAGAGGTAATGTTGTTCTTAGTTTAATAAATGGCAAGCAAAGAATACATAAGTAGAATTTTAGGGGGCAGATGCCTATTTTAGTAGGTCCTGTTTTCATCAGTCTAATCTTGAGCACCTGCTGTCTCAGGGCTGACTCCACAGGCTGTAAAAGCAGGACTAATTAATACCTCTTCCTCAATCCAGGATATCCTAAATTCATAATGATAGACTGCTATAGTCATGGACCCCAGTGAGTCAGCCTCCCTGTTCCCATTCCCTTGGACAGACCTCTGCCACACTGAAGAGGACTGATGTATGCTAACCACAAGGGTATTACAGAAATGAGGTCATACAAGATATTACAGCTTCTGCCTTGTTTTTGTCTCTTGAATCACTCTCTCTGAGTGAAGCCAGCCACCATGCATGGGCATATTCAAGCAGCCCTATGGACAACTCTACATGGAGAGGAACCAGAGCATCCGGCTGACAGCCAGCACCAACTTAGTGACCATATAAATAAGCTACCTTGATAGAGGAAGCTTCAGACCATCAAGCCTTCAGATGACTTGTAATCTCATGAGAGAACCCAGGGGAGAAGAGCACAGCTAACCTCCTGGATTCCTGAACCACAGAAGCAGAGAGATAATGAATGCTTATGTTGTTTTGAGTCACTAAATTTTGAGGTAATTTATTATGTGGCATTAGGTAACTAATACATTGATATACTCTAACTCTGAAATAATCTCTTCAAATCCCTCAGTGTTGCCCAAGTACTACCATTAAACATGACCTGTTTCCATAAATGTATGGGATGAGGAATGTTCTGTGCACATATTTACATTTGTCTCTGGAAGAATTTCTATGGGGAAGCAATTCATCCATTTCTCAATGGATCCAGGTAGGGCTCCATTGACACTTCCATTTCTCCTGCTGTTCAGAGAAAATTAATTCAGCCTTGAGCTGAACAGAATAAATGCAAACTAAAAAGATTATCAGAGTGTGACTTTGTATTCATGCAGACAGCACTCTCCTTGACATGAGGGATGCAAGTGTTAAAGGCATCTGATATACAACCTGCCAAGGTATAAAATCATGCCCGAAAAACATATTCTGGCCAAGCAAGCTCACCAGCTGAATATAAACTCTTTTACAGCAGAAAATGGATGTACTCCTATCTTCATTGGTGACTATTTTCCTCCTCCCAGATAGAGAGATAAAGGGAAAGAAGAAAAAAACAAAAAACTTGATTATATGAAATCTAAATCTCTTATAGATATATATTATTAATACCCATCAAAAAAGCTAACAAGCCAGGAATTAATTTCAGAACACCTATGGGCATTTTCTGGGAAAGGAGTCTTAATCATTAAGAAGCAAACTCCATGGTGCCAGCTGGTCCCAAATAAACACAACCACTGGTCTTACTACACATATGGAACACTGAAGCCACTCCACATCTCTCTGAGGTGGAGCACACCCATGTGATGCCTGGAAATAGAAAATTAGGCTGTCTTTTGCTGAGTGTGGCCATGGGATGGGTTTCCCTGATTAAAAACTAGTTAGTTAAAAACTAGGAAGTTAAGAGTCCAGGTAGAATGAAAGAAAGAAGGAAAAGAGGGAGGGAAATCTTTGGAAATGAATGTTACAAAAAAGGAAAAAAAAAAAGAGAAACAAGATTAGTAATCAGAGTAAAATAAAGCAAAAATAACAACATTAAAAATAGGCATCTTAGAAACAGAGCAAATACTTCCTAACTTATTCTATGAGGTCGACATTACCCTAAGATGAAGGCATTACAAAAAAAGAGAACTACAGACCAATCTCTTATACATATAAATACAAAATATTACCAAATTGAATCTAACAATATACAAAAATAATTATATACCAAGATCAAGTGGAATTTACCCCAGGCATGCAAGGTTGGTTCAATGTTCAAAAATCAACTAATGTAATTGATCACATCAACACATGAAAAAAGAAAAATCACATGATAATATCAATAGATGCAGAAAAATGTATTTGGCAAAACTGAACACCCATTCATGACAAAAACTTTCAGTAAACTAGGAATGGAGAAAAACTTTCTGAACTTGATAAATACTACCTACAAAAAACCTACAGCTAACATCATACTTAATATTAAGGACCTTGAAACTTTCCCTCTAAGATCAGGTACAAGGTAAGGATGTCCTCTCTCACCACTTTTCAACATCATACTGAAAATTCTAGCTAATGTGATAAGACAAGAAGAGGAAATTATATACACCCACACACATATATTATATATATATATATGGAATTCCATTATTCCATATAATATATATGGAATGAAGAAACAAAGCCATCTTTGCTCATATGCTGTGTCAGTGTAGGTTCAGCAATTATACCAAATGTAGCATTCTGTTTGGAGATTTTGATAATGGTGGAGGCTATGCATGTGTGGGGGTAGGGGGCATATGGGAACTCTGTACCTTACCCTCAATTTTTCTATAAACCTAAAACTACTCTAAAAATATGGTTTTAATAAATTTTTAAAAACAGGTATCATATGAAAGCAATAAACCTTACTTGTTTTTCCTCCCTCTTAAGAATATAACCCCACCCATGCAGAAATCTTAGCTCGTGTTTTTTTACTGGTGTATTTCAAATGTCTACAACAGTTCCAGGACAAATTTTTGGTGCCTATATTAGCTACCATGACAAATAACCACAAACTGGGTGATTTAAAAGAAGAGAAACATTGCCTCATAATTCTGGAGGCTAGATGTCTAAAATCAAGGTGTCCGCAGGTACATGCTCCTTCTGAAACCTATAGGAAAGAATCTTTCCTTGTCTCTTGCTAGCTTCTGGTGGTTTGCTGATAGTCCTTATTGTTCCTTGGTTTGTAGCACTTCAATCTCTATCTCCATCATCACATCATCTCTTCCCTGTGTGTCTCTGTCTGTGTCTCTTCTAAGGACACCACTCATACTAGATTACAGGCCCACCCTACTTCAGTATGACCTCATCTTAAGTACTACTTTAGTTATATCTAATTATTTGATCTAATTAGTGGCCCTATTTTCAAATGAGATTACATTCTGAGATACTGGCAGTCAGGACTTCAACATATCTTTTGGGGAGACAAAATCCATCCCATAAAAGTGCCCCAAAATATTTTTTAAGTTAATCAGTGCAAGTATGAAAGTGACACAGTTTGTTAGAAATATTCTTTGGCTGACGATGATGTGGGAGGTCCCTTACTATGGCATAAGTACATCTGAGTAAATAGACCCATTAGAAAGGCAAACATAGTTGCCTTGATAGTTACTTTTGAGTTTATAAGCATAATTACCACATATCCTTTTTTGATAAACACAAAAGCATTGTGTATTATTCCTTCCTTTAATCAACTGATGAATGGATAAAGAAGATGGGGGGAGTGCATGTGTGTGTGTGTGTATATATATATATAGAGAGAGAGAGAGAGAGGGAGAGGGAGAGGGAGAGAGAGTCAATGGAATATTATTCAGCCATCAAAAAGAATGAAATCTTGCCATTTGCAATGACGTGGATGGAGCTAGAGTGTATTATTCTAAGTGAAATAAGTCAGAGAAAGACAAATACCATATAATTTCACCCATATGTGGAATTTACGAAAAAAACAAAACAAAACACAGATGAATATATCAGAAAGAGGAAAAGAAAATAAAGGAGAGAGGGAAAGAAGCCATAAGTGACTCTTAACAATAGAGAACAGAGGGTTGATGGAGGGAGGGAGGTGGGGGATGGGCTAGATTGGTGATGGGTGTTAGAGAGGGCACTTGTTACGATGAAAAAAAATATTGCTTTTATATAACAAAATAGGAACCATGATTTTTAATGTAAATTTCAATACTGAGTATGTTTTTACAAAACATAACCACCACCCTGCATTCTGTCTGCTATGAAAATCACCCTGAAATGGGTTTCAGTTTCAGAAAATAAGATGGCAACTGCAGTGATTTTAATCCTTAAGTCAATGGGATAAAACACCAACATGCTTTTATGACAATTACTGCTGTCTTGTTCATTGGTGAAAATACACTGCCTTTTAATTTCCCTAATGGGCTGTAGCTTTATCTCTAAATCACATGCCACAGTAATTTCTTCTTGGAATTTTAAATAAATCATTATTGCCTCATAAATAAATTATAGTATAATTATTCTTCTCCAAAGCCCATGATGATTTTCCTGTTTTTTACTTTAAGGTCTCCCATTCTTCCTCAATTCAATATTTATATTTATGACAGGCACCAGTTTTCAGTAAAAAGAAAAGCTCCTGCAAAGTTAAGACTAGGGAATATCTTATTCTACCCCCCATACTCTGAATAAAAATGTTCAGAAATTAATCTCCTCCTCTTCCTAGATCCAGCCTGTTCCAAATTCCTACAGGCAAGGAGAAGAGCACCCACCTTGACCTCTGATCATTTGTATTAACTTTTGACATTAGCAAAATTGCACAAGGAATCCAAAAGGTTCTCTCTTCCTTCAGGCCTCGGTGAGATTGAATTACCTGACAGTTAATAGAAAGACACCATTTATTTTTTTAAACAACTAAACTTTTATAGAAGTTAAAATGGTAATGACAGAAGAAACTTCAGAAGAGACATCTTTTCCAGAATTTTCCACATCGTGATGAATTGGATGCCACTGGCGGCACGTAGGATGCTTTTAGGTAGTAACACCCTATTTAAAAATTGATTGTAATAAGAATGTACCTGTTTTACCTGGGTATTAATTCATTTTGCTGAGGTAGCCAAATACTCAAAAATTTAGTCTGTAAATCTCCTACTTTGGGCAGGGGTATTTTACCAAATTCAATACAAATGTATTAGAAAGAAGTGTTTCTTCCAGCCTGTGATTTCACAGATGATATTGTTTAATGGAATGGCATTTTAAAAAAAAAGTGAATTGATTTAATGTCCATTGAAAAGAAACAGATAGTATAAAAGCAACACTTAGACCTATCAAATATATGAAAATGGTACCAAAAATTGCTGAAGTTTAGTAGACATTGATCTAGCAGGTAAGCAGACCATAGAAAGAGATAAAATGACTCCCCAGCCCAAGAGTTACTGCTGTATCTGGGAAGTCAATCATTCTTTCTCTTTTTTTTGTTTGCTTTTTATTTTCTCTCTTTTTCACCTCCATACCCCTTACCCTTTACCTCTCCATATATATATATTTTTTCTATATTATTCTGTATTATTACCATCTGTTCACTTGTTTCCTCTACTAATCTATAAGTTACTTGATGACTCCAAGATCTCACTTCATTTATCTTTGTGTAAGCACCAAAATTGATATGATGGCCAGAACATAATAGGTGCTCACTGCATATTTGTTGAATGGATAAGTAAGTAAAAGCAGTGATGGGGCTCAGTTTTCAGGCCTCTGACCTCCCTCCCTACCTCCCCTAACCCTCTCCCACTTAGTCCAGAACTAGTTCCATGATACCACGCAGTCTACATTTAATGTTTAAATATCCATTTCCAAATTCAAAAGTTAAAAAATAATGCTGCATCCTACATTAACAAAACAAAACAAGAAAAAAAAATCACAGATGATTATCCAACTAAAATATTTTAATGTAGAAACAGCTTTTTTAAAAAATTAGTGCTTGTTTAAAAAAATATTAAACATCGCGGTGCAGCTGATTTAGAGCAGAATAAGAAAAATGATCACCAGTATTTATTATTTACATACGTTTTGATCATATCCTAGTTGTTAACTTGTATTACAAGACATGCAAACAGTCCAAATTCTAATCTCAGCTTTGCTTATTAGTTCTGTCTGGCTTGGATCAGATTATTAATACTTTTCAAGCCCAAAAGAAGTAAGTAAGAATTCTAGGTGACCAACACCTGAAATTGACCAAATAAGGCCTGAGTCCCATAGCCAGGCTCCTTCTGCGAATTGTATTAATCAAATACATACATTGCCATCAAATCTTTCATTTCATCTTCTACTCAGTAATTAATCCCCTTATATGAACCAGGGCTTTGCCCAATATAGAGCATAAGAAAATGTGTAAGTTGTAGCCATTGTCTTCAAGTTTTTCACAGTTTAATGGAGGATGCAGCATGAAGTCAGAGTTATCACAAAGTGCAGTAACAGACAAATTCCAATATTCCAATATGTTAAATATGTTAGGAGTTCAGAATTATTAATTTGGTCTTGAAAAGACTGCATAGAATTAGGAGGCAGATGGTAAGAAAGTGCCAAACTACTTGAGCTAGAAGATGAGAGTCCAATTTAGGAGGTGTGATACCTTGGGCTCTCTATAACTATACAATTTACTCACAAAAACTAATGATGTACTGTATGGTGACTAACATAACATAATAAAAAAGTATAATTTTGTAAGTATAAAATTATAGTTTTCTGAGATTCCATCTCATCATCTGTAAAATGGGTATAATAATACCTACTTCCCAAGACTCTGGCAGGAATGAAATGAAGCAACGTCAAGAGTGCAGTACCCAGTGTTTTCTTGAGGAAGAAAAGGTAGAGAGCATGCATCAGGCATTCTAGCCTGATGGGGCAGCATGGCTGGGCATACTACTAGTCAATTCTGGAGATCCAGAAAGAAATCCATAGTAGGAATTAGAACATGAATCTAAAAAAAAAATGCTAACAAGAGTGATGATCAAAAAGGAAGAAATCATAAGTAACTAAAGGACAGGTAAGTGAATAATATGGTAGGCAATAGAAAAGGTTCTTGAGGGGCCTCGGTGGCTCAGTCAGTTAAGTGTCAGACTTTTGACGTTGGCTCAGGTCATGATCTCAGGGTCATGGGATCCAGCCCCGTGTCGGGCTCCCTGCTCAATGCAGAGTCTGCTTCCTCCCCCTCTGCTCTTCCCCCTGCTCTTCCTCTCAAATAAATCTTAAGAAAAAAAAACTCTCAAGACTGCGGCCCTTCTGGGCGCCTGGGTGGATCAGTTGGTTAAGCCACTGCCTTCGGCTCAGGTCATGATCCCGGAGTCCCGGGATCGAGTCCCGCATCGGGCTCCCCCTTCTCTGTGGGGAGCCTGCTTCTCCCTCTGCCTCTGCCTGCCACCCCCCTGCTTGTGCTCACTCTGTCTCTCTCTCTCTCTAGGTCAAATAAATAAATAAAATATTAAAAAAAAAAAAAAGACTGCGGCCCTTCTTTCTAAAGCTACCCTCAAATGCTGTTGCTTGAATAGAAAAAAACAAATAGAAAACAAAAAACAGGAGAAAATTTTCATTAATGACTAATAGTTAAAAATTTTGCTTAGCTAACTAGCCCTAACCAGGTGTTCCAACTAGTCTCAACCTGTCTTATGATGCATCTTAAGCCTGAGAAGGGAAAACAGGAGAACCCTACTTTTCTTGCTCTAGTTCCTGCATCTGTTGCTCATGCACTTATCCATCCATGTTTTGGCGTTCAGTCATCTAGTCCTTAGGACTTAGATTTATCACATTGACTCCTCGTCTTTCAGGGCTGGCTTCTGATCCCCTCCGCCCATCAGTCCCCATCAATCCTCCCCACACCTCCCTTGATGTTCTACACTATCAACCTGGTTGCAGACTGTTGTCTTATTGACACCCTGGCTCCAACAGTTTAACTAATAAACATCCTATTTTTTTCCATCAATGCAGCTATTCCAGGATCTAGAAAGAAAGTCTTGCCAGGACTCACCGTATAAAACTGGGAACACAGACAAATGCCTACAGAGGATATGAACCGGGCCAAGGAAAAAAGCAAAACATGAGGAGTTTCAGAATTGTGGCAAACAGTAGCCATGGTCTAACCAAAGATATTCAAATTCAATGTAAAAAGGCAAAATACCATTCCAGCCTAACTACCCATGTCTGCAAGCTTGGGGGCTCAGTCTGAAACCCTTAGATAAATACTTAATGCTGCCTGGATCTCTCCAGGTCTTGCAGCTGCCTCTGACCAAGAGGGTGCTTTTCATATGAAAATGTGCCATCTTACTACCTTTTTTTTTTTTAAACAGCCCAAAATACTTAAACTGGCTTTCCCAACAGACTACAAGACCTAAGCTGGTTTTCTTAAAATACAGTGCACTAGGGCACAAAAGCCTGAAGCTGGTCCACTGGGGTTACAACGCACAAAGGAAATAGCTGTTTCGATCACCACTGTCGATACTCAGAAGTGTTCTGAGGTTGGTGCCAATACTTTTCTTCTATTGGACAGGCATGCATAACAATTAGTCAGAACGACCTTAGAGGGCACTACCCCCCAACCCCATAAGAATGGCCAATGGCACTTTTCTAAGACCCTGAGGTATCTTCATCCTAATTAGGAGCTGCCACTGGCAATGGACACCCCAAGGACCTGGAAGTCAAGAAATCCTGACCCTCAGTTTTGAGTACTGGTCCATTCCTTGCTCCCCATTGCTGTGTTCATGCAGGTGAAGTTCCTATATCCTGTAGTTATATTAAAGATGTGTCGTTTGCCTGAAAACATGGGTAGCTTCCTGTCAATCACTATCACCTAGGTAGCAATTGCCAGGTAATTATTCACAGGTGTACAAATGGTGTATAATTAAAAACTGCTTGTTACTCATTTTTTAATGACTTTACCTCATTTTATCTCTGGGGTAAGAAAAAAAACACCTTACCAACTTACTAATTGAGGCCATAATTGGCCAATATGTATAATCAATTCTTCTATGAGTTTCTCAACCTTTTGCCTCCCTATCCTATACTTCCTCCCCAATTAAAAAACAAGTTTATTAAATATATGCGTTCTTTTCTCCTAGGAAAAATCTCTGGATCCCCAGAGTACTAAAGAAAGAGGAACACATCCCTGATTTTCCAGCTGTTAGGGGGAGATATGCCTGTGATTCATTATGCAGAGCTCTTTATGAAATCAAAAAATGTATTCATAATAACTGTTAATTTAACATGTTTATTTATATCACTGGAGCATGACTCCTGCATATAAAGGAAGACAGGGCATGTAGTGGAAAAAATTAATTCAAGACAACTTATAAAACTGCATAATTCTCCATTTTATCATTTTTAAGATACCAAAGCCTGAATAAGAGGCATCGACATTAGAAAGTAGCTTGAGAATAATTTGTGCCAAGAAAAGGGAGACGTGACTATCCCAACTTAAAACTTGTCAAGTGATACCTGAATTGTCAGGGCAGATTCTAATTAGAAAATTCAATCCATCTCTGAATATGACTTGTATTTTTAATATTTCTCCTGTCTCCACTCGGAACTTAATACCTGAGAAAACTTTAAAAAACAGTTGGTGAGGGCGCCTGGGTGGCTCAGTTGATTAAGCGACTGCCTTCGGCTCAGGTCATGATCCTGGAGTCCCGGGATCAAGTCCCACATCGGGCTCCCTGCTCAGCGGAGAGTCTGCTTCTCCCTCTGACCCTCTTCCCTCTCGTGCTTTCTATCTCTCATTCTCTCTCTCTCAAATAAATAAGTAAAATCTTTAAAAAAAAAACAAACAAACAAACAAACAAAAAAACAGTTGGTGAAAATATTTAATCATTCATATATTTGTATAAATATTTAACATTCAATATGACAGGTCTTATATAATTATTTAAATGGAATTAAGAAAGTTTGGGTTTCGCCAAATACAATACTAGGAGTAAATGATTCCTGATGCTCTGTGCCATACTGTAGTTTCCAATACATGGTCAGCTAGAGTGTGGGTCTTTGTTTTAAAGATTAGGAAACCAGATTTAGAAATTTTGAATAGCTTATAGATGGTGAATGACATCATACACCAAGTCGAGTCTGACTACTAAACAAGTATGAATAGACCAGATAGTGAATGACATCATTCCACTTGCTAGAAAAGGTATTAAATGTAAGACATGCATTATGTGAAACGAGATTCTACTTTTTTTTCTTTTTTAAAAAATATTTATTTATTTGAGAGAGAGAGAGAGTACATGAGCAGGGTGAGGGGCATAGAGGGCGGGAGAGGGGGAGAATCCTCAAGCAGACTCCCTCCTGAGCACAGAGCCCGAGGGGGGCTACAACCCATGACCTGAGATCATGACCTGAGCCCAAATCAAGAGTTGGACGATTAACCGACTGAGCCACCCAGGCACCCCAAGGAGCTTCTGCTTTTGAGGGCAAAAATAATGTCTCATTCATCTTTTCTGTTTGTATCCTACAAAGCCCAGCTCAATATTTTGCAAATGGTAAGTACTCAATAATGTTGAATGGAATGGCACTTTAAACTGCTACTCTAATATAATTCCGTTCTCTCTCCGCCTCTCTCTCTCATTCTTAGACCTTTGGCATATTATGGTTCTCAAACTTTAGTTTTTAGTTTTGCTTAAGCATTCCTGGGAAATTCATTTTCTGCCAATCTCTACTCTCAAAATTCTTTTCAATTGGTTCTAGAGAGGCTTAAGAAGCTATAGGCCAATTGCCACCTTGAACAATACTGCCTTAGGAATTACAAACAGTTCTTTCTTTTTGGAGTAGTGGTTAGAACCCCTCAGTATATATTGAGCCTGAGTGGAATTTGAAAAAAGGAGTCTGCTTCTTTGCTCCATCCTAGTGAGGGTGGAGGGAGGGATGATCACATGCGACTGCATACAGACATAGGATCTATGTAGAAATAACATTCCTTCTGGACACTTCATGCCAAGCAGCTATCAACCCTTTCTTTTCTGCCAGAGAGGTGATGCACTGTGGTAGATAAGACCATGGCCATAGGACCAGACACACCCAAGGGACTTTAAATCTTGCCTCCAATACTTACCAAGAGTGAATTTGGGCAATTGATTTAAATTCCTCAGTCAGTTCCTAAAATATAAAGCAGGGACAGTAATAACTAGCTCATAGGTGGTGGTGGTAGTGGTAGTGGTGGTTTATTATGGGGATGAAGTAAGTTATTTTTCATAGCAGATATTTCAGAACTCTATTATCTTTTTTTTCCATTTATAGACCCTAAGTTAAACAATACTGTATTATGAACCACATTTGCTTGTACACTAAGTGAAAATATTACTGTGACTCCAGGAAATAAGTGGGTGTCATATACATGACCTTTGACTTTTATTCTTAACCCGGGATTGAATGATTCTATGATTCACATTGATTTATTTACTATGACAGTTGTAATGTTTTTGCCCTCTCTCCCCCCAAACGCATATATTGAAAATTCACCCTTAATGTGGTGTATTTGGAGGTGGTGCCTTTGGGGTATGATTAGGTCATGAGAGTGAAGCCCTGTGAATGGGATTATTGCCCTTAGAAAAGAGAACCCAGAGCTCTATTGCCTCTTCAACTGCGTGAGAACATGGCGGGAAGGCAAAAGGATGAACTATAAACCAGGAAGTGGGCTCTCACCTGACGCTGAATTTGCCAACACTTGATCTTGGACTTCCTAGCCCCTAGAACTGTGAGAAATAAATATTTGTTGTTTAAGCCACCCAGGCTGTGGTATTTTTGTTACAGCCTATCTGTAAGTTGCTACAGGATTTTGCTTAATATTGTCAGTTGAATGCAAATCACCTGGTGTGACCAAGTAGTTGTCACATTTCACCTTCTAAAAGATATTAAATTGGACTCTTAAAATGTCAGTGCCAAAATCTCCGGAAATAATATTCATTTTCTGCTGGAATCTTAGAAAATAATGAATAACTTTTTCCCTTTTTTATACATAAAATGGGAAGTATGAAATCTGAAAATGAGGATTACATTTCAACAATTGAGGAGAAACACTGAAGTAGAAGACTTTTTGACACTGTAAATTGAATGTCAGCTTTCTTATTCACCTCATATTCTTCCCACCTTTCCACTTAATATTACAGGCTTTGAATGACTCCAACATGCCAACAGCTTCATAAAAACTTGAATATAATGAAATTAACTGAGACTAGTTTCCTCCCTTGTTCAAAAGTTGCCTAACTTTATGACAAAGTAACTGACAGAATGTGGCAATTAAGCCATGCTCACATTAGATAGGGTCCTCATTCTCTCTCTCCATATATATATATATATATATATATATTCATATATATATATATATTTAACCAAAATGATTTGAGGTTCCAAATTATTATTTATTTATTTTTTAAAGATTTTATTTATTTATTTGACAAAGAGAGACACAGCGAGAGAGGGAACACAAGCAGGGGGAGTGGCAGAGGGAGAAGCAGGCTCCCCGCTGAGCAGGGAGCCCGATGAGGGGCTCGATCCCAGGACCCTGGGATCATGACCTGAGCCGAAGGCAGAAGCCCAATGACTGAGCCATCCAGGCGCCCCGAGGTTCCAAATTATTAAGCAGCAAACCAACAGTGTTTGCAGAGACCACCTGAATTGTTAAATAAATACTTTTATAAGTAATAATATACACCAAACAATCTCTATGTACCTACAATACTACTTAACTGCTCTGTACCTCTATTTCCACATCTATAAAAGTGAGATAATAGTACCCACCTCCTTCGTGTATATTAAATATGAAGTTAATAAATCTTAAAGGTTTGGCACACAGTAGGGGCTATCGGGATGTTGCTGTTACCAGCATCCCATCAATAAAATATGGGGTCATGGTTGTGTTGTTATCCCAGTTGTAGGGCTGTGGAAGCTGAAGCCTGACAAGGTTAATAACTCTCGAAGTCTATGCAAGAGGATATCTGGAACCTGAATTTAAACCCCAGTCCTCTGACCCCAGGTGCTCTGCCCTAAATCAGAGGCCTCTCTTGGGGGAAATGCAGGAAGTTGGTTGAGCCACCCACCCACAGCAGGATCTATCAGTGACCTTCACAGAGGGTTTCCAGAACAAAGGTTTGGCCCTCCACTCTCCTTAAGCCAGTTTTAAGTATAAGAGAGAGAGGTAATTCTGTCTTTTGATTAAATGTACTTAAAGCAAAACCCTCAAGTGTTCCAAAGAGTAAATGAGAGAAGAAATAATGGGCACCATCAACAGTCAATACCTGAGACTGAGAAATCGCTGTGTGTGTGACAGCAAACCATTACAATATCCAAATACCAATTTATAAAGCCGAAGCAATCATAGCTGTCAGGGTCTGTTCATTTCAGCCTTTTCTCAGTCCGGATGAATAATTGGTTAGTTAGACCAGCAAAGCCCTTTGGCCCACAAATGAGAGGCTAAAAGTGCCAAATTCAGCAAACAAAAATACAAGTTGCTCAGTGAAATTTTAATTCCAGATAAAGGACAAATACTTTTATATGTATATGCATGTTCCAAATGTTGCATGGAGCATATTTATACTAAAACATTATTTGCTCTTTATCTGATATTCAAACTTAACTGTTTGTTCTGGATTTTTACCCAGCAGAGGCCTACTTTTGAAATTTCCATTTCAGGGATGATAACCTGAGGAAGGAAGTTGTTACGAACTAAATATTTCTGCCCTCCACAAACTCGTATGTTGCAGCTCTAACCACCAATATGCTATTTGGAGATGGAAGCCTTTGGGAGATGATCAGGGTTAAATGAGGTCATGAGCATGAGGTCTTCATGGTGGGATTAGCACCCTCATAAGAAGAAACACCAAATAGCCTACTCTCTCTCTCCCTGCATGCACAGAAAGGTCAGGTGAGCACACAGTGAAAGGGTGGCCCCCGACAAGCAAGAGAAGAGGCTTCAAGGGAAGAAACCTACCTGGCCAGCACCCTAATCTTCAGCTTCCAAGTTTCCAGAGTTGTGAGTGTAAATTTCTGTTAAGTCACCAGTCTGTGGTCTTTGTGACAGCAGCCTGAGCAGACCAGGATGGAAGTACTGAGTATGGCGACTCATGTCAGTAGCAGCTACATCCTGGCCTCACTCAAGGCCTTCTCCCATTGTGATGCCACACTGTGCAGATAACCCTTCTCTTTCTAAATGTCTTGGGTCTCCAGAATGTTCAACCCCTAAAGGAACTACTGTCTGTATAAGAGGGGTCACACACGTTTTCTTTTCCTGTCTCGGTTCAAAGTCATTCCACATGATTGGCTGCCCTCAATTTCCATATTTTTACCGTGCATTTCCAAAATTGGGTTCCATTTTACTTTTCCCCACACCACACCCTTCCAGGTTCTAGACACTGTTGTGCAGTCTTACAAGCTGCCTTCATTTTTAAATCCCACCAATAATAGATTAAATACATAAAGCCCCTGCATTCCAATTTCAGCCCCTTTCTCTGTGGCGCCTTGAATGGTTTTCACCTGACAGTGGGTTTAGTGGATTCAGGCAAGACTGAAAGAAATTACCCTAGGCTTGTGATTGAATATAGAATTCCAATTTTCTTTTGCCCTTTCAAAAAATGTTCGTTATAGAACTGTTGGAAAACTCAGCCTACATTCCAAATTCCTCAGCAAATTTTGTGTGCAGCCTCTACCGCGTTAAAATAAACTTTTCCAATTACTTGTATACACACACACACACGGACCACTGTAGGATTTCTACAATTCAATCTCCACTAGTCCATGAAGGTCTGGATTATAAACTGCAGTTTTACTTTTCTCTCATTCCTGACCTCTTTTTTTCTGATTACCAAACTCACTCTCTCTCACACACGTACATACACAAATTAAGCATTAACTTTGACTTATTTCTCATTTGCCTTTAAGCATAATTAGGAAGTGCTAATAAGCAGGCAGCAGCGGCTCCATACATCTGCTATCAATTGTTTTCTGGCAACATTAACCTGAGAAATACTCAATTATTTCTGATTTGTGAAATTATTTCTGACTTTTACCCTCTCAGTAACCTAAGAAGAAAACAAGAGAAAGATTTTGCCTGGAAAAAAATAAAATTACCCTGAGGTAATTTCCCATTAAATACTTGCAAAAACACAATATAGAAAGAATTGTGTTTTATGAAATTTACTTTAGGCCTCCTGTATGTTGATCTTTTCACTCCAAAGCTTGATTTCATTTTGGCCCTCAGCTTATAAGCACAGAATAATTTGCTTGCTTGGATGGTTGCAGACTCTAATAAGTGTTGATTGTTAATAAAACCTTTCAGAACATGATAATGGCTTAGGCAAAGCACATTTATATACTAAAAGTTGGAGGGAAATGATTCTTGAGAGGAAAAGCTTTCAGAATTATGCAAAGAATGAAATTTACTCAACTTTTCAAGATCCGATGGGAGAGGATATGTATGCAGTTATGCTTGCTTAACTGACTTGGGCTGAGCTTTTCCACCCAAAATAGATATATTTTACATAAGAATGGTATATATTGGTTTATTATAAGTTACAGGACCCTGGTTTCCTCTGTAAGTATTGCTTACTTTACTTCATTTCAAATTCATTATTAAATTCATGGCTCCTTTGCACTTTTTTAGAAAAAGGTATTTCCCCAATGAATGCATTTTACATTCGTTCAGGCTGCTTCTTCCCCTCCTCTAAAATTCTAAATTCTGACTATCAAACAGGATTTAATGAGCTGAGAGTAGGTGCATTCCTCAGCTGTGATTTACCCAATACCCAGGGCATCCCTCTATCCTGCTGAGTTGCAATCACCGTTTTGCTTGGCTGTATCCCCATGCTAATCCTTGAGGGGCTCAAAGGCAAGGTGTGGTTGATATTCTTCAAAAGCATGAGTCCTAGCCCATGGCTGGTACTTGATGGATGTCTATGTACAAACAAACAAATAAACAGGGGCTCTAAAATGAGCACAATGACCCAACCACTCAGAATACTAGAGGCAGTAAAGTGGTTGAGAGCAAAAAACAACAACAACAAAAAAACATTTCTGTAGACTGGTTTCCTGGGCGGAAAATCCCGTCAAAAATACTTCATTCAATCTAAAGGAATGTCACCTTGAAAAGTTCTTTTATCTTCTGACATCTTTATATCCTTGTAGGCTGAACATAATTATATTAATCCTTTCAACTCATATCCATGGTGCGCCAATGTTTAAGGTAGTTCCTATAACAACAGAACGGAAACAAATGCCTCCCTCCCGATATAATGAGTCACACAAGAGTAACATTTTTAAGTAAATCGAAAATTGTGCAGTATTTACCAAATCATCATTGAAACTTGGTGCTATAATAATTACCTGACTATCCAATTGCATTTGATTAGCACTTGCAAGTTTACAGTGTGTTTTTATAGAAGCTATTTTATTTAAAATGGCACGTAGTTAATTATACAAACATTACAGGAACATGTGGGTTTTGAGAAAATATGAAGTATAGAGTTAAATAAATTAAAAAGGAAGAGTTCCCAGTCATTAAGCGTCTGCCTTCGGCTCAGGTTATGATCCCAGGGTCCTGGGATCAAGCCCCGCATCGGGCTCCCCGCTCAGTGGGAAGCCTGCTTCTCCCTCCCCCACCCCCCCTGCTTGTGTACCCTCTCTCCCTGTGTCTTTCTCTGTCAAATAAATAAATAAAATCTTAAAAAAAAAAAGAAGAGTTCCCATTGACCTGAGATAATAAAATTTCATTTCCTCAATGCCCCCCAGGCCCCCACCATGGTGTTATATGGGCTGCGCAGGTCAGAGAACTGAGTGAGCCAGGAGAGCTAATAGATGGGAGAGGGATTTATCAGGAGGGTTGATCCCTTGAGGGGTGCAGAAGAGTAACCTGAGCTGGAAATAGAGAAGTTCTTTTTTTTAAAGGTTTTATTTATTTATTTGACAGAGAGAGGCACAGCAAGAGAGGGAACAAAACACAAGCAGGGGGGAGTGGGAGAGGGAGAAGCAGGCTTCCCGTCAAGCAGGGAGCCTGAAGCGGGGCTCGATCCCAGGACCCTGAGCCAAAGGCAGATGCTAAATGACTAAGCCACCAGGCGCCCCTGGAAATAGAGAAGTTCTTTTAAAGGAAGGCATATTGCGTCAACAGTCGTCACAATGAGACTTGGGAACTTAAGCACCCCAAAAGAATAATAAATCAATGATCAACTCTATTGACGTAACTGGTTATATTGCATCACTGAGGCTAATGTACAAGAAAATTATCTGGGGGAATTAACTAGCCTACTTTTATGGCTCCTTAAGGAAGCAATAATACTAATTACTCTCAAAGCAACAAGAAGGCTGTCGGCTGTAGGCACTTCAGTGTGAAACGTCCTTATTTGATGCCCTGCGAGAGTCCAATGCACTGCTAGTGTTCTTAGCCTGAATATGCCATGGGCACTATGGGGTTTTATTACCATATCTTAATTATGGGAGAATGCTAAGATGTCCTTTTATGAGACATTAAAACTGAATGCAAATGATGACATCATGTGTGACTTTTCAAAAACAAACTCTTTAAATTTGTAAACAACTGGACACCTACAGAGACTTTAGAGGACATTTCTGTTCTGATTTATGTTTGGTGCAGCACACAGTAGGGTCCTGGGCAGTTCCTCTGTTAGAGTTACTAATGTTCTGATGTTAGCAAAATACCTTTTTCTTTTAAATACAAACTACGATCCCATTATGATTTCTCACTAACTTCCTATCCCTTACAGTTGATACTGTCTTATATAAGCACCTCCATTTGTGTCTTGTCACTGGAAACTCCTCAACCTTTAATGATTTTAGGACATGGATCACTTTCCCTTTCTTTCCCATCCTTTCTTATGGCTTTGATTGGTTCAGTGATGACTCTTCTAACATGCAGATTCCATGTGTCTTGACATCCTGCATTAAGGCTCCGCTTTAATTACCTACCAGCCTGTACTTCATACTTCACAAATGCTCTTTAATCACAAACTCTTAATTTCCCCCTCTACAGTAACCTCCTCTTTGCTCTTAAAGCAATTTCTCTTAATGAAATTAACTTCTCTATTTAATAAATATCTACCCAAGGGCTCACAATGAGCCAGGCATCATGCTAAGTTCAAGACATACAAAGTAGAATAAGATAAAAATCCTGTTCCAGTGGAGTTAAGAAGAGCTAAAAGCAAATGAGGGTAGCAGATAAGAAAATTCGCCATCACGTGAAGGTCAGATAAGTGCCACAAGAAGGGTATCTAAAGGGAATGATGGAATTCCAGAACAAAGAAATATCAATTAGATATTTTGGCAACACCCCTTACAAACTTCCAACTCAAGAGCATCCATGAAAGCACCGACTAAAAACTGTCCCATCTTTCTGGATGCCCCCAGTTTATATAGTCTTTATTGCCTAGGGGACATGTGATCTTATAGTGTAGTTATAGTTATTACAGGTTTTATATCTATCGCTAAATGTTAAATTCCTCTAGAAGGCTGGTTTTAACATTCTTGGGTCATGGCTCTTTTTCAAAATCTTAGACATAGTTATGTGATAATTTTTTGCCTATCCATTTTTAAGCACTTTTGCACAAGTTCCCTCATAAAAACCTCCTAAAGTTGGGAATTTTTATAGTAATTATGATACCTAATTTACATATGAGAAAACTAAAAATTAGTAGCTACGCAATTGGCCCACGTTTACCTAGCTAGTACATGGCTAGGTCATGTCCTAGATATAAGTGGATGTATGCTAACTATTCCTGAAGACTATTTTTTGTTTCTGCCTGGACACATAGCTGAGCTACATTTCCCAGCCTTTGATGCAGTTGGCTTAGACCATGAAGCAGTTCTAGCCAATGGAATGTGAGTGAACAGGATGAGTGATACTTCTGAGTTTCTGTAAAAATTTCCCACTTCTACTCCTCTGTGCCTATTCCCTTCTCCACGTGAAATCTATTTTCATAGTAACACTAAGATGATATTTTCCCTTTTCATTTCCATTCATTAATGAATGCACGGTAGGATGGCCCAAGAACTCCATGATGTGTGATATAAGAGATTAAATGCAGAAGTAGATAGGAGAATTCGGTTATCTTTTATTAAGCCGGACATTAAAGATAGTGCCGAAATACAAAGCAGTGTCATTCTTTTCACAATTTATTTTTGTTTTGGAAATGAGCAGATAAAAGTTATTATTTTGGAATTAACAAATACATTTTTTAAAATGTCTCAGTTTAAATTCTAAGACATTAAGTATCAACAGATAAAACCCACATAAACTGAAGCTCTTTGGAGTCAATTTTTAAGAGAGTCAAGAGCTCATGAAACTAAAATGTTTGAGAAATGCCAACCTGTCTTCATTAAGGTAAGTTAATCTATAGTAGTAAACAGAGCCTACCTTCCCATTGACTTTACACAAAGAGACTTCTGTTTCTCTCACCTAATTATCCAAGTAGGTGTTCGGTTAGCAGGGTAACTTCCTAGCACATGGTAATTCAGGGATCCAAGTTAATGGTGTGGCTTTGCCATATTCAACCTTGACTTTCAAATTTGCTCTGACACTGACATCTCAGTTAACTCTCACCTCTTGGCCATGTTAGGACATGGCAAGAAGACAGTGACCCAGGAAGCAGGCTCTCACCAGACACAGACTCTGGTGGCACTTTGATCTGGGATTTCTAGCCTTCAGAACGTTGGGAAATAAATTTCTGTTGTTTATGAGCCATCCAGTCTATGGTATTGTGTTACAGCAGCTCAAACAGACTAAGATACCACAAGTGCCATTCAATGGAAGTCAAAACTCCTTTTAGGGCAGAAGCCATGTATTTTTCACCTTGTATCTCCTACAGTATTAAGAGCCACACACCTTATACTTTCTATGATTTCAGTAAGTGTACACTAGAAACAAAATATTAGAACTGGAAGGATCTTTAGAGACCATATCGTTCAAATTTCTCATTTTTACACCCAGATTGTACAAACCCGGGGACGGTAAGTGATTCCCCAAGGCCACAGTGAACGTGATAAATAAACAATGTAGAAATGTAAATGTAGTCTACAAAGTTAGCACACATCTTTCATTACTATGAGACTATTTTAAAACTTTAAGTGATATAATTCTATACCTTCAAAGAGACAAAAAATAGATTTTTAGAATTTTAGAACTTAAGGAGACAAGAGCTCATTGACCTAAATTATCTCATTTGTAGGAAAAAGCTACAGGGTCTCAGAGAGATAAAATCACTTCTCTAAATTCACAAAATGGAAAAGATCTGATTTACCAAATCTAAATCAAGTGTTATTACTGCTATATCATATTGCCTTGGAAATAATTCACATTTGTGTAGTAAATTGATAATTCCCATTTTGAAGCAAATTAGTAAGAATAGCAACTCATGTGCTCTAACCAAAAATAAAAGCAAAGCTTCAGGATATTCCATAATAATCTAGGTTACAAATCTTATTCACTTCTATTCAACTTTTCTAAACCTAAAATCTAAGAGATCTGAAGCTGGGAAAATCAGTAAGCAAAAATTTCATCTTCTTTTGTCACAACAATATAATACACGTATATAAAGTTATTTTAAAATAAATTGTTCTGGCAAATCAGCACCTTGACCCAACAAGCAGGCCATGAAATCCAGTGCCTTTCCATACTTCATAGAAACTTATTCAAATCACTGTAATAGATTTTCTGCTTTTGGGAAATGAGCACATAAATGGCAACATCCTTTCTAATGGCAATTCTCGACATTCTTATTAAAGTTCTGTGTTAAGTGCCCAGATACATTAAATCAATCCATTGTTTTCCATCCTCACAGACAGCCCAGAGTTCTGGAGAGGAATGGAGGCCGCAAGGAAATCAATCATCAGAATGTGCTTCTTTTAACACATTATACTCTTGGTTAATTGGGTTTTAAAATAATCTGATATAAATTTGGATTTGAATTCAAAGTCCTTGACAGAACTATTGCCAAGAAATGAGAAAGTAATATTTCCCCAAAACTATTACTTGAAAATCTTGAAAGAAATGACTTATCCATAAAGATTAATTTTTTTTTCCTATTTGAAATGCTGCAAGTACCCAGGCAACACTAGAAAATGAAACCTTTATGTTGCACGTTGTACTGAGACACCTGGTGTTGGGTCCACGATTTTTCCTGCTGAGCGGCAGACAATGAGATGTAATATTGACATTCTCTTTGAAACGCTCCAGGGTCTACTAAAGAACTCCCTCTGTAGAGGTAGAAAGTTCACCTAAGAACCTTGAAAAGGCATATAACCTCAGTCAAGTCTTTAGATCAGATTTTACTTTTTCTTCTAGCAGAAGCTGGATAGCAAAGAGAAAATAATTGATTTCTTCATGATGGGCAAAAAGAAATAATATAATGGAAACCATTACACGTGAGTCCAAAGTAAAAGATACAAATT
This sequence comes from Zalophus californianus, assembly GCF_009762305.2. Taxonomy (NCBI): domain Eukaryota; kingdom Metazoa; phylum Chordata; class Mammalia; order Carnivora; family Otariidae; genus Zalophus; species Zalophus californianus. The sequence continues at coordinate 17,192,120 of NC_045596.1, forward strand.
ATTTAACACAAAGCCACAGCACCCCAGACATTAGACAAAATTGTGAATTCATGCCACTGATTCATATTATTTTATTACAAACACAATGGTGTCTGTCTTTCTGTAGGATATAGAGAGACTGACAACTTAGGAAGCATTTAATAGTGGTTGTTGCTATCATTTTGTTGTTACTGTGAGTGACAGTGAAGAGAGCCATAAACTAGTATATACCGATCAACTGCTAAATGTCAAACACTTGACACTTTATACCAATTTTAATTCTCAAGAGTTCTCCAGGTATGGTATCATTATCTTAATTTTAAAGATGAACAAACAGGTATGAGAGAGTAAATACTTCGGGGTTAGATCACCCAACCAATAATTGCTGGGCCTGGAGTTCAAACAGCATAAATAACTGCTCACATGGCTTATGACAGGCCAAGTGCTGTACTAAGCAAATTCCATGGATTGTCTCACTAACTTTGCCCCATAACTGTACAAAATAGGTCCTGACATTTTACTTACTTAAAAGAGGAGAAAACAAAAATTTGGATTTGTTTAAGAAGTTGTCACAGAGATAATTAAGTGGCTGAATGATAATTCAAACTGAGATTGTCTGACACCAGAACTCCAAGCCTGTAAGTCCCATTTCATAGTGCCTGCTAATTTTAATGCCCATTCCCTTGCCTCTACATAACTCAGGCACAAAATAAAAACAATAAAATTCAAAACAACAACAGTAAAATGCACACTTTCTTTTTTTTCTCCTTTTCTCATCAAATTCCCCAAACAGTATAATTCTATAACACACCAGTGCCTTGGGAGGTTCAAAAGAAGCTCATGATAATTTAGCCCAACTAAAAGTCCATTTTAATTGCCAAAGGAAAATGTTTTCTAGAAGAATAAAAGAGCTTACAGAGAAAAGCACTGCATCCATCTTGATGGATACTTAGGTAATAAATTCCCCAATTAGGATCACATCAAGACCAATGATAATTCATCAGCAACCCAAGAGACAGTCAGTGTGGAGTCAAGGGCAATTTAAAGCAATGACACATTTCTTCTAGATTCAGGTCTGTTTGAGACAGCATTCAATACACAGTCCTTTTTCTTTTTTTTTCTGGCTGCATTTATTTTGTTAGGCATCCTTTGGAAATATAAAATTGTGTAACCATAAAAAAAAGAGTGCAGTAACATCCTGCCATTTCTACTGTTTCCATATTTTTATTAAAATAGTAAAAGCTCTACCTTTACAAGGCAAATTCTAACATGATCTTGGCAACTTCTCCTGCAAATACAAACACAGTCCCAGAAAAGTGACATTCTTTGGGCACCAGACATTTCAATTTCTGCATTCTGGATTTTGGAAACCTGTTCTAGCTTGTTGTAATTGAGACTTTGACAGCCAAACAAATCCACTACAAGGAACGCTGCACATTTCATAAAAATTCTCCATCTGAATGCGTGTATTTTCTCTGCTCTGGCCTAGGATGTCTGATTGTGTGAACTTGGGACCCAGAGAGAGAATTTCACCAGTCTTGAAAGAAGGATCCCCAACTGAGATTCTTTTGGCACAAGGAAAATAGCATAACCAAAGCAAGAGTTTTTGAGGTATTCCAGGTATGCTTTGACATTTTTTTTAAAATAACCTACATTCACTGATGTACTAATTAATTTAAGTGAAGGATTACCTTTATAAGAAAAAAAAAGGAAAAATAATTTTGTGGATTTTGTTAGGCCACTAATATAAATTATTCTGATTAATTGGGTTTAAAAAAATGATATAAATTTGGACTTGTATTTAAAGTCCTTGACAGAACTAATGCCAAATAAGAAAGTAAGATGATTTAGACATTGAGATTTTCCAAGATATTAAATAATGTTTTGAATTCTTTCACCAACTGCATTTCTATTTCTCCTCATTGCCAATCAAACGAAGGCAGCAGGAAATGCAATCCATTAGACTTAATCATAGTAAGTTCAAATCACATTTAACTATTCAATTGAAGAAAACTACCAGCAAAACTAATTACAGAGCTGCAAAATAGCAATGATAAAACTGAAGCACAACAATAGGACAGGAAACTCCTAAGAAATTGAGAATCAACAAATATACGTAATTGTCAGTGAAAAGAGGCAATCTGTGTCATTAATTTTGAGAAGAATTAATTACCTTTCCATCAAATATTTTTAAATTATATCTCAAAATTTTAGAGTTCTCCTTCATCAACTAGACAAAACTTTAAATGAGGAAACATCAACCTGACAAGAATACTGATAAACTGCAAATAAAATTTCTTCCTGTTTCAGGGGTGCCTGGGTGGCTCAGTTGGTTAAGCAACTGCCTTCGGCTCAGGTCATGATCCTGGAGTCCCAGGATCAAGTCCCTCATCGGGCTCCCTGCTCAGCAGGTCTGCTTCTCCCTCTGCCCCTCTCTCCTCTCATGTGCTCTCTCTCTCTCATTCTCTCTCTCTCAAATATAAAATCTTTAAAAAAAATTCTTCTTGTTTCAAAGATAATATAACCAAATTTGAGAAAATTTTATAACAAATTTCAAATTGAAAATACTTTAAAATATTATATACCCTGGGGGGGCGCCTGGGTAGCTCAGTGGGTTGAGCATCTGACTCTTGATTTTGGTCAGGTCATGATCTCAGGGTCCTGAGATAGAGCCCCCTATCTGGCTCCATGCTCAGAGGGGCATCCACTTGGGGTTCTCTCTTTCCCTCTCCCTCTACCCTAGCCCCCTCCCCTGCTTACACACTTGCCTTTTCTCTCATGCTTTCTTGCTCAAAAAGTAAAATAAAATATAAAATAAAATAAGATGTACCCCATTGTACAGAGATAAGAAAACACCTGTCTCAGTCTTTAGTTTATGGATTCTTTGAGGGTTAAACAGAATATCTTATTCAATTTGGGAGTTCTGCCAGTTGCTAAGTATGACTGTTGCAATTGCATATTTTGGACTTGGGGGAATAACTTCAAGATGGGTTCCAGGATCCTTGTACCCACAGTGAGACAGATCAGAGTGAAAACTGCATTCATCATCTGACCTCCCTAAGCCCCTACTCTGGTAGCCCACAGTGACATTTTGGGCCTCCCAGAATTAATACTTAAGAGCCATTATCCAATAATCCGTGAAAGATCTGAATATTTCCTTTTCTTGAGTGCACAGTCGACCTGGTAAAAGGCCATAGGTCACTTTAAGGAAGGACAGGAAAAGATTAACAGAATATATTTTTGGTAATAGGGTCAGGTCCTTTCTCAAGGGGCCCTGGCCTCTCAACTTCATTCAAGGGGTTCTGAGGACACAAACTGGCTCAAGGCTGAGGGAGCATAATTCTGTTTTTATGATTCAAGTTAGACTTTTGTTCACTTGACCTAGAAATCTTTTACTTATCCAGATCAAGTAAGAATTTAGTAGGCTTCCCATATTTTAACTTTTAGAAACACCGTGATCAATGACCCAATGCCAGAGGTCTCTGTGAGTCAGATGACTCTGATTGCGGCTTTGACTCTGCTTGCCATCATAGGAACCATGCCCACCTTGCCTTGGGCAACTGAGTGCTGCCACTTTGCTCTTGCCACCCCAGGATCCAATTACGCCCGCTGCATTTTGTTTTCCCAATTCAGTGACAGCAGTTCCCGTTGCATTTTCTGGCCTATGGACAAAAGTGATCAGAAAGCTCTTCAAGGTTGCCACTGTCCCTGTCACAGATTTATTTCTCAAAGTCATGGTGAAAGGTGTGCCCTCTGGCCCTCCTAGGGTGGGTGAACAGATCTTAAATGACAAATCCATTAGAACATGTCAAGCTTCCTAAACCTTTGAATCCCTTTGATTATTTACCAGAGCAACTCTAGCATTTTAAGTTAATTTATTAATGGGCCACATTTTGGTCCGTGTTTCAACCAACCAACCAACCAACAAATTACGGCTCTTTCTAAGTTCCTGAGCCATAACAGTGAATCTAGAATCTCTGCCTAGTGGGCCTCTGGATTTTGGAAGCAGCATATTCCTGATCTGTGTGTGCTACTCTGGCCCATTTATTGAATGAGCCCAAAGCTGTTAGTTTTGAGTGGGGCCCAGAACAAAAAAAAGTTCTTTCACAGGTTCGGGCTTCACTTGGGCCATATGACCCAGCAGATTCAATGATGTTTGAAGTATCAACAGCAGATAGGGATGCTGTTTGGAGTTTTTGGCAGGCCCTATAGGTGGAATGCAACATAGGCCCTTATGATTTTGGATCAAAGCCCTGCAATCCTTTGCAGATAATTACTCTCTCCATTTGATAAATGGCTTTTGGCTTGCTACGGGGTCTTAGTAGACACTCAATGCTTATCCATGGGCCACCAAGTTAAAATGAGACCTGAGCTGCCTATCATGATCTGACTGTTATCTGGGTCAATAACAACCACAAAGTTGAGCCACAAAGTTGGGCATGTGCAGTAGCATGTGATCATTAAATAAAAGTGGTATATATGTGATCAGGCTTGATCAGGCCTTGAAGGTACCAGTAAGTTATGTGAATAAGTCGCCCAAATGCCATGGTCCCCATTCCTGCTGTACTATCTTCTTTCTTCCAGCCTTCACATATGACCTTAACAGGAGATGTATGATCAGTTGACAGAGAAAACTTAGGCCTGGTTTACAGGTGATTCTGCACAGTATGTAGGGATCAGCCCAAAGTGGACAGCTGCAGCACTAAAACCCTTTCAGGGGACATCCCTGAATAATGGTGGTGAGGGAAACCTTTCCAACAAGCAGAACTTGGAGCAGTGCACCTGGCTGTTCATTTTGCTTGGAAGAAGCAATGGCAACTATATACTGATTCATGGTGTGTGACTAATAGTTTGGCTAGATGATCAGGGACTCAAAAGGAACATGATTGGAACATCGATGACAAAGAGTCAGTGGATGAGGTTTGTGGAGAGATCTCTATGAGTGGGTAAAAAACGTGAAGATATTGTGTCCCATGTGATTGCTCACCAAAGGGTGACCTTGACAGGAGGATTTTAATAGTCAAATAGATAGGATGACTCATTCTGTGGATACCAGTCATACTCTCCCCATTGACCCCTATCACAGCCCACAGCATTCATGAACAAAGGGGCCATGGAGACAGGGATGAAAGTTTTGTAAGGTTGTAGCAACATGGACCCCATTCACAAGGCCTACCTTGCTATGGCCACTGCTATATGCCTAATCTGCCAGTAGTACAGACCAAGACCAAGTCCCCGGTACGGCACCATTCCCTATGGTGATCAGCCAGTTACCTGAGGGCAGATTGATTATATTGGATGACTTCCATCATGACAAAACAGCATTTTGTTATTATTGAAATAGACAACTCTGGCTAGGATGTGCCTCCCCTGTATAAGGTGCTTCTGCCAAAACAACCAACCATGGATGTACAGAATGCCTTTTCCACCATCATGGTATTCCACACAGCACTATATCTCATCACAGAACCCACTTCACAGCAAATGAAGTATGGCAATGGGGCCATGACCATGGAATTCACTGGTGTTAACCATGTTTCCTACCATCCTAAAGCTTCTGGCTTGACAGAACAGAAGAATGCCCATTTGAAGACTCAGAGCACCAGGTCAGTGGCAATACTTTGCAGGGCTTGAGCGAGGTTCTTCAAGAGTCTGTATATGCCCTAAATTGGCATCTGATATATGATGCTGTTTCTCTGATAGCCAGGATTCTCAGGTCCAGGTTTCAAAGGATGAAAATAGGAGTGGCACCACTCACTATCACCTCTAGTGACCTACCAGCAAAATTTTGCTTGTTGTTCCCATGACTCTGTGCTCTTCTGGTCTGAAAGTCTTAGTTCCAAAGAGAGGAATGCTTTTGCTAAAACAAACAAAAAAACTGCAACAATGATTCCATTAAACTGGAATTTAAAACTGCTACCCAGAAATGCTGGGCTCTTCATGTCTCTTGAGTCAACAGGCAAAAAAAGAGTTACTATATGGGATTGATCCTGACTACTAAGGAGAATTCTAACTGCTACTCCACAATGGAGGTAAGGAAGGGTATGTCCAGAATACACAGGACATCTCTTAGTGTTACCATGTCCTGTGATTACAGTTGATGGAAAACTCAAAAAACAAAACAAAACAAAACAAAACAAAACAAAATCAGGAGGACTATTAATGGCTCAGACTTTTCAGAAATGAAAGTTTGGGTCACCCCACTGGGTAAAGAACCATGATTAATTGAGGTCTTGCAGAGGCAAAGGGAAGAATGATTGGGCGATGGAAGCAAATTAGCTATGAATCACCAGCTACAACTACATGACCAGTTATATAAACGAAAACTGTAACTGTCATGAGTTTGTTCTTTATTTTGTTATAAATGTATATGTTATAAATATGTCTGTGTGTGTATTAAGTAAATCTCTTTGTTCTCTTTCCTTTCTTATCCTCTTACCACATAAGATGTATTGACTTTATATCGTAGTATTTAAGTATTGTGGAATTTACATAATAGAATTAGGATATTAAGGAGAAAAATAAATATCACTCAAGGACTTTCAAGGACTCTACATCCTCTTTTGAGGAAAGGGTTGTGAGTTGGGGGTTATAGATATGACACTTGCATCATATTATATGGAAATATAAACTAGATTACCTTCCATAATATGAGTGGGTCAGCCTCATCCAATTAGTTGAAGACCTTACTAAAAAAGACTGACCTTCCCTAAGCAAGAAAGAATTCTGCCAGTAGACTTCCTCTGGACTCTAACTGTAACTTTTCCCTGAATTTTAAACCTGCCACCTGCCCTCCTGCAGACTTTGGACACGCACAGCTCCATCAATGCATATATATATATATATATATATATATATATATACTGTATTTATATAAAATACATCTCCTTTTGCTCCTGTCTCTCTAGAGAACCCCAACTAATACACATTCCCCAATTCTTAATGATTTATTCATTAAGTCTTAGACTTTTTTTTCTAATTCTATAAAGTTGACCCTAGAATAACATGGGTTTGAACTCTGCAGGTCCAATTACACACAGATTTTTTTTCAATAAATACACTACGGTACTGTAAATGTATCTTCTCTTCCTTATGATTTTCTTAATAACATTTTCTTTTCTTACCTTACTTTATTGTAAGAATACAGTATATAATATATATAACATACAAAATATGTGCTTATCAACTGCTTATATTATCAGTAAGGCTCCTGGTAAACAGTAGGTTATTAGTAGTTAAGTTTTTTATTTTATTTTAATTCCAGTATGGTTTAAATACGGTATTATATTAGTTTCAGGTGTACAATTTAGTGATTCAGCAATTCTCTACATTACTCTGTGCTCACCATGGTAAGGGTACTCTTAATCCCCTTCACCTGTTTTACTCATACCCCTCACCTTCCTCCCCTCTGGTAACCATCAGTTTGTTCTCTGTAGTCAAGAGTCTGTTTTTTGGTTTGTCTCTTTTTTTCTTTGCCCATTTGTTTTGCTTCTTAAATTCCTCCTATGTGATATACATATACAGTGGATTATTAGCCATAAAAACAAATGAACTCTTGTCATTTGCAACCACATGGATGGATCTAGAGGGTATAACGCTAAGTGAAATAAGTCAGAGAAAGACAAATACCATATGGTTTCACTTATGTGTGGGATTTAAGTGGTTAAGTTTTTGGAGAGTCAAAAGTTGTATATTGATTTTCAGCTGCAAAGGGACTGGTGCCCCAACCCCCATATTGTTCAAGGGTCAACTGTATCTCAGAAAAGAGACTTCTAAGCTGCCTATGGATCACCGCAGGGACTCTTCCTGTTTTTTTTAAATCAAACACAATCTTGGAAGAATTATTGAATGCTGTTTTTGTTGTTGTTGTTTTGTTTTGTTTTGTTTTGTTTTTTGCCATTTCCAGCATCTCCATGAGCTGAACGGGAACATACTCAACACAATTACTATCTACAGAGATCCAAGGTCACTTTGGATCCCAGAGCAGCAAATATATCAGCAGAATAAACTTCCACCTGATCAATCACAAATCAAATCTACTATTACTTTTGGAGAGAAAGGTTTGGAGAATTCTAATGGGACAAATGTATAGAGCTCATCCAACCCATGCTATAGCATAGCACTATGGGCTAAATGTGGAAGGACCTAGATCGAGGGGAGGCACGGCTTGTTTTAGTAGGCACTGAAGCATGCTGGGAGGAATGAGGCCTGGAGGTAAGCCAGGTCTGAATCGCAGTAATTTTATGATCTTGACAATAAGACTTCCCATTTCTACCCTCCGATTTTCTCATCTGAAAGCTGAGGAAGTTATACAGCAGGTAAATCAAGAGACACTGAAAGGGTACAACCACATTCGAGGGTACCCTGATCCCGACCCAGTTTTTGCTTTGTGGTTATCATAGTAAGGCCTAGGCTTACTGTGGGCATTTCAATGTTCTCTGGAAATCCTGGCTTGATCTTACAAATTCTCTCACAGTTTTCTTGGCAGATTTAGTAATCTATTTGGGTCTTCAGTTTTGTTTTTTTAGCTTTCTTTCATCCGGGTCATTGAAATGGAATCATAACTTTAGTTTGTAGAAGACTTTTTTTGATTTTGAACTCTGTGATTTATTATAGTCCCTTAAAACATCTTAGGATTCTAGAAATAAAAATACCATAATTGGATATAAACTATCTAGTCAATTAATTTCGCTAAGCACCTTGATTTGTAATCATTTACTAATAGTTTCCTGAGACTGGACTCAAAGAGTATTTGAGTTAAATATTAAAATTATCCTAGAGTACCAGAGCTAACTCATTGAATGTTACTCTATGATAGAACTGTGTTATCTTCTTTACTCCCAAAAACATCCCTTAAAGTCATAATACTAATTATGAAATATTTTATTTTTTTTACATAATAAGCATGAATGTGATGTTTTCTATAAGCCAGGAAGTGTTTTAAGTATATTAAACACAATAATTCATTTAATACTCAAGACAGCCCCATGGGGTTGTACCATTATTGACCTGATTTGGCAGATAAGTAAACTGAGACAGAGAAGTTAAATAGCCAAAGATGACATCTTAATAAGCAGTAGAACTAAAATTCAAACCAGAAACTAGTTCCTAAGTCTGTGTCTTTAACCACTGTATTAAGTGGTTAAAACAGTTTCCTTAATAGGTATACGCAGTTATTATCCTCATTTAAGAAATGAACAATTTGACCCTCAAATTCAATGCCAAAGTCACATAGACTCTAAAAAGTAGAAGCCAAACTCACACCCAGAACAGCCTGGCACCAAAGCCTGTAATTTTTATTATCGTGCAACATTATCTTTCATCTTAAAGGCAAAAGATAGATAACAACAACTAAAACAAAACAAAACAAAACAAAAACGAAGTCCTGACAGGTTGATGAAGCTACTAAGACAACTGGAAAAATACTTGATGATGTTAAACACTTAATGAAAAGAGCGTATCTAATATCTGAGACAAAAGAAGTCAATGTGCCCACAGAAAGCTGGTTAGAGTCGAGACAAAACCCAACAGCTCCCTGGTTGGGCTGAGCAGACCTATTTGGGCCATGATCTTATATGGGACAGTCTGTATTCTGAGACCTCATGTCTGCCTTTGACCCCATGCTATTCTCAATTCCTGAATAATGCCCTGTTCAGGTGAGACTTAAGAGTGCCACCATGCCTTCTTCAAAAACAGACTGACTCCTCCTGCCATGGGTAGTAGAGACCACGACTATTAATTCATTGTACCACTGAGTACTAAAGTAAGAGCAGACGACTATGTGATTAGATGATCAATTCAGATAATTTGATCACACATGTTGCATCAAAACACTTCTGTATCGGGACGCATGGGTGGCTCATTTGGTTAAGCATCTCCTTCGGCTCAGGTCATGATCCCAGGGTCCTGGGATCGAGCCCTGTGTCCTGTCGGTCTCCTTGCTTAGCGAAGAGCCTGCTTCTCCCTCTGCCCCCTGCAGGTGCTCTCTCTATTTCACTCTCTTTCTCTCTCAAATAAAATAAATAAAATCTTTAAAAAAAACACACAAAAAACAAACTTCTCTGTCTCTTTGCTGTGACTGTCCACACTAGTTCAGATGTCTTTTCTTATCTGTGGCAACATCACCCAGTCTCCAAGAATATGCCAAATCTCACTCCATGAAACCTTTACTCATCCTATAGTCAATCTCTTGTTTGAATTCTAATAAGCACTTTTCACATCACTAGATTTATCACCCTAATCTGCTGTTTGTCTTGATTTCTCCATCAAGATGGTAATCTTTTACAGAGTAAACATTTAAACACTACATTAGAATCCCCTCCGGGGTCTTACACCCAGCAGACCCTAAATAAACAGTGGATTCTACATGACTGCCTAGCCTGAAATGAATTCCAAATTGACTCAGTTGCGAGTCTAGTTCCCGCCGCCCAGAACAGTAGCTTACCCAGTCAAATTTATTTCTTGCTATCCTATTAAATGTGCTCCCCTACTCCAGTGAAGCCCAATTCCTCTCTGGCCTAGTCCATCTCATTAATGACTTGATGTTGTTGTCCTGGTTGGCATGAGTAAGAAGAAGTAAGAAGAGGCACACAGCATATCTGTGGAATTACTACAGTAGAAGTATCAAATCCCTATATTGAATTATGGTAGGAATAGTCCCCAAATATAAATTTAGATTTCTGATCAGATGTTCTTTTCTAAAATGTTCTAATGAAATCAATAGTTCTAAAACATTGTTGTACTAATATTTTCAATTCAACAGCCATTGAAGAACCCAGGTATGCAACCCTGTGCCCCATTACATAGTAAATCCAAGAGCATGGGATATACATGGCAGTATGGTGTGTGAAGTGCTCTCCAGCACCCAGTTCTGGCAGCCCTCACTCTCTCTGTATGGGATTCCCTCTGGCACCGTATAGGACGTTATTCAACACATGTCAGGGATTAACACTATGATAAATCAATCACCATTCTATCAGCTACTGCATTAACCATGAACAACTTTATTCTCTCACTGAATAGCAAATTGAAGAATCATTCTTCAGAAGGCACGGTATCGCATGACAAGATAAAGGTCAGATTTGCAATTTTGGTTTCCTCTGATTCCTTTTTCCCATTCCTATGTCTTTAGAATCAAAAGAGCTAGGCAGTTTTGAGGAAAAACAAAACAAAAGCTAATAATTTGAAGATGCCTCTGAATTGTGAATTATATTCTTTTCTTTTTTAAGATTTTATGTATTTATTTGAGAGAGAAAGAGAGCATGAGCTTGGGCAGGGGAGAGGAGGAGCACTGGAGGGAGAGAAGCAGACTCCCCGCTGAGTAGGGAGCCCGACTTGGGACTCGGTCCCAGGATCTTGGGTTCATGACCTGAGCCAATGCAGACATTTAACTGACTGAACCACCCAAGCACCCCATGAATTATATTCTAAAACAAAAATTTAATTTCAGTTTATTTTTTAATTACATAATTTATTTTAGAGACAGAGAGCAGGGGTAGGGGAAAAGGGAAAGAATCTCAAGCAGACTCCCCACTGAGCACAGAGCCCGACATAGGGCTCGATCTCATAAACCCAAGATCTGACCTGAGTTGAAATCAAGAGTCAGTTGCTTAACTGACTGAACCCCCCAGGTGCCCCAAATTTCACTTTTTTAAATATACATTTAATATTAACTCTTCCAATCTCATTCTCTTTAAGCTACTATTTATCTTAATTATATCTTAGTTAGCCATAATGCCATATTTGATAATCTTATTGGAAAATATAACACACACATACACATATACACTTTTTTTGGAAGAATGGTAATACATAATACCTATGTTTCCAGAATTCTCCAGGGAATTGCTTCCCTAATGTTTCTTTCTAAAGATTACCATATATAGGTGTATATGTATAATTATTATGTCTTTTCTGATATATATATATATATATCAGAAAATAAAGATCATAAAAGAGTATTAATATCATAGCCATGTGCACAGTGCTAATTTTTTTTACTATCTTTTTTATAATCATGTGAGTGATAAGCAGACAGTATGCAGAATTATCATATTGGAGCTAAGATTTAATAGAAATTTATATTCAACACAAATATGCTAAGTGCCTATAAGTATTCAGTGTATTATACTACATACTGTCCCTAGAGATTAGAGACAACTATGTATATATTTACCATCCCTTTCTCTTATCCTGATTCAAATATGAGACCAGTATGGTTGATTATGGAGGTGGGTGGGTAAGCTTGGGCACCTTCCATGGACCTTTACTCTCTGCCTATCTTTCACCATAATCCTCATTTTATTCTATTTCTCCAGAAGATCTAGTCTTATAGGTTACTCTTAAGAAGTGGACAGTTGGCTGAAAAACTCACCAAGAGAAAAACTGAGTTGACAGTGCACATCACAGCAAACAACAAGTAGTCAAATTCCTCTCTGAGACTTGAGTTCCAATGCTGAGTGTCCACGTTTTTCTGCCAGCTCTTCATCTCTCCTTCCTCTCCCCCTACACAGGTTATAGACTAAAAATCTCTGTTTTTCTCAACACTTCAGCCAGAGCCCTAGGTTTGTGTATCCCACTCATTTTTTTTAATGTAAAACATGCCATCAATTATGCAAAATTAGCATTTAAATATGCAAAGAAGTGGTAAGATCTTGTATGAATATGCTACATTTCAGAGAGATTAGATTCTAAAATTGTGTGGGGCTCTTGAGAAACTGTGTAATAAGTCATCAACTTTTATAAATTATGGGAGGTGCAGTTTACAGACACGGTTATACCTTGCCTGAAGTGGAAAGAACTATCAGACACACCTCTCATATTCCCAGGTTCTGAAACACACATGTGTTCAGCCAGTGGTTCACATCAATTTCAAACACGAAGGGTAGCAATTAGAGACAAATTCAATAGACATTAGAAACTGGTTGAAAATTGTCAACACTTTGGTTGACATATAGACCATTTCAAAAGGAAATCGTGGTAATCACGTGTTGTCCTAACTGTGCAGTAGCAAAGTAAGCCATCTAGAGAGAGGAAATTGTCATATTTACCACATTTGTTTTCCATGTACATCAGGAGGAACAGGCCCCACACAACACAGAAAGTCAAATATGTATTCATTTGACTATGATGTGATTTTAAATTCTCCTCTGTTTGTTCAATGACTTATACTTCCTTCTTCCTGATTAAACACTTTATGGGATGTTACTTTTATTGTAATTAATATACTCTAGCTTTTGTTCAGTATTGACTTGACAATGGCTTAATATTCTCAATCAATTTAAATGGAAGATAAAGAAGAACAGGAGACTGAAGCCTCCCTCCCGCCTTCCTGGCTTTATGTCTTATATTTAAGGCTGAAGCACTTTAGCTTCTAGGTGACCAGATACCTTGACTCACATTTATTTTTGGACGGCCATCGGGTATACTGGAGAAACAATTGTCAAAAGGTATGTAAATGACCTGGAGGAAAAGCATCAGAAAAGAAAGATCATACAAAGAGTATTAGTACCTTAGCCACGTGCACAGTGCTAATTTTTTTTACTACCTTTTTTATAGTCATGTGAGTGATAAATAGGCAGTATCTAGAATTGCCATATTGGAGCCAGAATTCAATAGAAATTTACATTCAACACAAATATGCTAAGTACCTGCAGGCATCCAGTGTATTATACTACATACTGAGAACATAAGAGATGAAAATCAGAAAGAAATATCATAAAGTATGACAACTGCAATATATGTTCAAAGTAGTGTCATCTCGGGTGGTGAAAGAATCATAGAAAGAATGCGATGTTTTATAAGCTGTTTCCCTACATCTAGGATGTTTTCAATTATATATTACAGGACTGTTTCCTTATCAATAGTGCAAAAGGGAATTCCTATACCGTGTGGGCCTTAACAAGTCCTTTCCAGGCTAAGAATTTATGATTACTTATTGGCTATTTTTGTCTTGTTCCATTGATCCTTTCACAGGCCCTTGTGGAAATGTCTATGTTTTTCTGCAGTTAAGATAAAGATAGCCCTGCTTACTTAAACCCTTGTAATGTGACATTTTTCTTCAACTGCACTTTGTGAATTTTTTTAATACCACTCTGAACTAGAGCGTTGAATCAATTGTGGAAATGTGCTGAATGTCCATCCATAAAGGGAAACAAGATTAATGACCTCTAAATGTGAATAGGCAAGAGCAATTTACAAGAGTGAGTGAGGGTCATATTTTATCACAGGCAGGTGTCTTATTCCAACTTTGCAAACAGTTATGAAAAATGCACAGAACCACAAATCTTTAGCCTTTCTATCCTCATGCAAAACCATTGTGTGTTCTGGGCGAATAACTTGCCTACCATGTTTTAACCCTGAACTCAATCTTCATATGTTAATGAAGAATAAAAAAATTGCTTAAGTTCTCCATGAATCAGAAATCAACAGAAAAAGCATTTTCCTTCCCAACCCACACCACAGGGTCTGTTCCTTCCCAACCCACACCACAGGGTCTGTACTTCCCTTGGCAAGAAAAGGAGCATCAAATTGCATTTCTCACAATGTGGAAAACCCTTAGTGCAAGGTCTACTTATTTTGTATTTTTTTTAATTTTCTTTCACCTTGGACTTTGTCCTTGTTCCACTGAACTGTGACTTCTAATCAGTGTATCATTTGGTGTTCATTTTTATCTTTTTGGTACTCCTAGTAGGGGGTGTTAAAAGGTATGTGAGTGGGAAGACACTGGTAAAATCTTTCTGGAACACATCATAAAGTAACAGAAATAAACACCCTTATTCCTGTGATATTGGTTCCCTAGTCCTCACCTTGATGGTAATGCCCGTAGTATAGTTTGGGCAAAACCCATTCTAGTACCCACTAAATGACCTGTGTGAGTTTCTATATGCACATTTGAGGCCAAGAAAGAAGATTTAGATAATTAGAATCAAAGTCAAGGTGTATTAGCCATCTCTGGATGCATAACAAATTCTCTACAACTCAGTAGCTTAAGACAGCATGGATTTATTATCTCTGTTTCCATTGGTCAGGAGTCCAGGGATGGAATAACTGAGTTCTCCGCTAATAGTCTCATGGGGCCAAAATTACAGTACTAGCCAGACTCTCTTCTCATCTGGAGCTTGGGGTCCTCATGCCACTCATGTGGTTGTAGCAAACTTTAATTCCTTGCAGTTGTAAGGCTGAGGGCCCTATTCCTTTGCTGACTGTCAGCATGGGGCCACTCTCGGCAATTTGAGGCCATCCAGGTTCCTTTTCATGTGCCCCCTCCTTTCTCTTCAAAGCTAGCAATGGAGATGCTCCCTTCTGTTAAATCCCTTTCTCATTTTGAACCTCTGTTGCCAGGAAGAACCTTGCCCTTTTAAGGGTTGGCCTGATTAGGTCAGGCCTACTGAGCATAATCTCCTTTCTTAAAGTTGACTGTGCCAAATAACAAAACCCAATTATGGGAGTGATATTGTGATACCACATCATCATCATCACAGATCCCTCTCACAGTCAACAGAAGGATGTTTTACAAGGGTGTGGGTCTTTGGGGGTTCATCTTAGAATTCTGTCTACCACATAAGGTATTGAAGAGAGTATAATGAAACCAAAGCCTGAGCCAAGACAAGTAAGCTGTTATCACCAGGAGGGCTGTCCAGAAAAGGCAGCAAGAGGGTATCTCTGGAAAGACTGATGAATGATGATTAAATCTTAGTTAAGTTCAGGCATTAAAATGGGATATTTTGATGAAGGAATGACATAGTGAAAAGCATTCTATTTTACGATATTAAGAAAAATATGAATATGTGTAACGCACACTTCCCTAGCTGAAAAAATTCTAGGACAGTGTCCTCCTGTGCTATTGGGAGACCAGGCTAGAGCCTGCCAATCCTGGGTAAGCCAAATTACGAGATAGGATGAATGCTGAATGACTTAATGGTTCCACACCACTGGCAACATCCAAAGAAACTTTTGGATTTTTTTAAAGAAAACACCAGCAAAACGAATAGCTCAAAGAAGCATTCTCAGTATCCTCAGTCTTGACTGCAGCTGAAGAGAT
Organism: Zalophus californianus; assembly: GCF_009762305.2. Taxonomy (NCBI): domain Eukaryota; kingdom Metazoa; phylum Chordata; class Mammalia; order Carnivora; family Otariidae; genus Zalophus; species Zalophus californianus. The sequence goes on from NC_045596.1 coordinate 17,208,141, forward strand.
CTCTAGTGGTAGACTCTCTGAGTTGGAATTCCAGCTCTCTAATTTCCTGGCTATTTGACCTTGGGAAAGTTATCCAACTCATTTTTGCCTCACATACCTTGGTTGTAAATAGGGGGATAGAAAGGTATCAGGTTGATATGATAAATATGTTTTTTAAATGGCTGACATAGTTCATATGAAGAAAAATCAGCCATTATTATTATCATTAGGTGTTTGTTTTCCTCTTAATGCTACCCAGAACTAAATTTTGTACATCTTGGCCTGACCACTGATACCTCAAAGTTCCAAACGGAACTTTCAGCCTCTGTCATAGCACTTCGTAGTTATGTGCTTGCCCACCCATCTAATCTTCTTGGTGGCAAGTTTCCTTTTCTTGTCTTTTTTTATTTTTTAAAAATTTTTTTAAAGTAATCACTACACCCAACGTGGCGCCTGAACTCACAGCCCTGAGATCAAGAGTCACATGGTCTACTGATTGAGCCCGCCAGGTGCCCCAGGGTGGTAGGTCTCCTTAAGGAAAGAGTTTGTTTCTCACTGATCTATAAACCACTAGACCCATAGTAGACACCTTATACATATATGTTGTTGAGTATCACATCTGTGTGAGCAGTAAATCACTTTTGCAGTATGAGTTTTCAGTTCTGGCAGACACTGCCAGCTACCTAATTTACATTTATGCTTCTTACTAACAGAGTATAGATTTTGTTTGGGGAGCAGTGTGCCAGGCCCATTGATCCATGGTCCCTTGTGGTACAATCCTGTCCAAAAGATGTAGGGAGAAATACCTGGCACTTTCCTGATTGGAATGAGGGTGTGAGTTAGGAGGTGGAGCAGCCATTTTGTGACTTTGAGGCATAAACTAGAAGAGACACAAACTTAAGGATAGCAGTGTGGAAAGACATAAGGAACCTGGGACATTGAGGACTTGGGAATCACTGCATAATACTTGACAGGGTACCCCTGTACTTCCTGATCTGTGAGGAAAATACATGCCTATTTGGTTAAGCTACAGTAATAATCAGATTTCTGTTAAATGCAGCCAGGTACAAATTTTAACTTATACATCATTTTATTCAGCATTGAAGGCCAAAGATCACCAAAGAACTTGCAGAAAACAGTTAATCCGTATTAATGCCATCCTTCTGACACTTGATGATACATAACTGGATATAAAGTCACTGTACAAATAACTTGAGGAGGGTGAGAGGAAGCACACAGGAGAATAATGCCTAAGGATGAGCTTAAGCATAACTTCAAGCAACATGGAACAATCATCCATTGCTGGGCAACAGAGAGAAGTTTTAACTGAGCATCTCATTTTGCATATGATGTGCCTTATAATTCAATCAGCCTGCTAGGGAAAGGGGGACCACAAACAGAAAAGTCTAAATATGGCTACAGACCTCAAGAGAACAAAAGAGAAAGAAATATTCCACAAAGTCTTCATGCATTAGCTTTTTTGGGCAAATACACACACATGTACACACACACAGACATATACATGCCTATGTATTGCAGTGTATATGCATGTATTTGGATATACACATTAACATGTTTATCACTGAAATTCAGAATATCATTGCTATCAAAAATACAGAGCTGGGGCAGAATGCCTGGATCGAAATTCCACCTCTGCAGCTTAATAGCTATGTGTTCTCATCTCTGGGCCTCAGTTTTTGCACCTGCAAAATGGTTATAATAGAATCTATCCACAAGATTATTATAAGGATGCTATGAGTTACTTACCAGGAAGTACACAGGATAGGGCTTGGCGCAGTCACATATGTGTTAGCCAGTATTATTTTTCCAATGCCACAGAAGTAAAATGCTCTTGATTGTGCATGTATTTAATAATGGCTTTATAGCCACATCTCTTTCTTTATAGGTAAATGGAAAACCCATTGTCCTGATTAATGCTAGTTTACATGTTGCAAACCCTTATGAATTTTATAAAAGTACCAGCAACATCAACCACAACAGCTACCACATATTGAATATTTACTAGGTGCTGGGTTGTGCTCCATGCTTTACTTGCATTACCTTGTTTAATCCTCAGAGTGCCCAAATTATGTAGTATTATTGCCAGCCCTATAAAAAATTAGTAACTTGTCCTTGGTGACAAAACAAGTAAGTGGAGGAACTGGAATTAGAATCCAAATCCAGGGACGCCTGGGTGGCTCATTCAATTAAGCATCTGCCTTCGGCTCAGGTCATGATCTCAGGGTCCTGGGATTGAGTCCCCACATCAGGTTCCTTACTCAGCGGGGAGCCTGCTTCTCCCTCTGCCTGCACTCCCCCTGCTTGTGTTCATTCTCCCTCTCTCTGGCAAATAAATAAATAAGTAAGTAAGTAAGTAAGTAAGTAAGTAAGTAAGTAAGTAAGTAACTTTAAAAATACAAATCTCTCAGTCTCCAGAGCCTACATTTTTGTGTGTGATGCTGTTACTTTTACCTTTGCACTCTTTATTAACTTAGATGACATGTCATAACCGAAAAGAAAAAAACATCCCCATTTAGGACACTCACATCAGTTTCTATTGATACAGGACAATACACTTGAGCTAATTTCCACAAAGCAATCTCTTACTTACCATTAATCTCTTTATTTGTATCCCAGAATAGTAATGTTTGTAAAAATCTTAGAACAAAGGATAGCGAGTGTTAAAATATAAAACCTCAAGTATTTGCTCAACCCAATGCTGCATAAACCACTACTTTCTGCCCATTTACATAAGAAATGGTCCATGTATAAGTAAAAGGTACAGAATGAAATTTAATAAACTTCTCCAGTATATACTTGCCCCCTCCCAAACCCAGCCACCCTCAGAGCATCAGAGTTAGCCCCCTTGTTTGTTATCTGCTGAATATGCTTTTCATTAATTGTCAATTTAATTGCCTTAATCATGGCCTAGTGCAACGACACTTAGCCAAAAGCGTGCAATCTGAAATCCATTATACACTCCCCTCCTGATGGTGGGTGTCCTGGGATAGAGCTGCATCACCCAGGTGTCTTGTTTCCTAATCAGCATGAAGGGTGATTCTTCTAGCAAACACCTTGCATCCATAACTGTGCCATCTTGTCCACCATCACCCCAAGTACCTGAGGAAACAGGTGGTATATAGTGAGTCCCAAATAAATGTCTGATTGAAAATAAAGCCAAACACACACACACACACACACACACACACACACACACACACACACAAATGAAAAGACTGGTCTACAAAAGGAGTAAAGGGAAAATTACTCTTCTCCCTTCTTTTCTTTCCTGCACCTTGCACAGTTCCGGACTGATGCTACTTCCTAGGATGCCCTCACCCAGAATATCTCTGCAATGTCATAAAATGGAAGGCCTGGGGCCTAATGTATTATTCCATTCAGAATGCACAAGTAGACGTGTGCAGCATAAGAACAAGATTAGACCCCATGTGGGCTCTTTTTTGCATAATAAAATCCCACATGTTAAAATGCAGATTTATTTTAAGCCTTGGAAGTGCTGACCATATGCCTCAGTGGCTGAGGAGATGGCTACTTAATAGATAATCTGCAATGCAAGCCAAAGAACTAATCATGGCCATCTGATCATCATGCCCCATCAAAAGCCAGCAATGAGGAGCTAGGGAACAGAGCCAGAGACGGCCTAGGCATCTCACAGGCACGGAGAAATTAGGAGCCAAAAGAACAGGAGGATAAAATGAACATCTCCCCACCCTAACAAAAATAACACGATAACAACCATCATAAGAGTAGAGCTCCATTGCTGCGGGCTTGCTATGAAACCTGCAATTCACTAACAGTGTTACCACTGTAATCTTACGCATCCCCTGTCACTGGGCAAGTGGATGAGGACATTGATACCTCACGAGGGCAAGATATTTTCCAAAATCTACATCCTAAACTGTCCGGTGTCGGGTCTCTACCCTCAGTTCTGTTGAGTCCAAACTTGAGACCAGTATCCTGCAGAACATGGCGCATCACAGATGCTAAGCACTTGTTTGTTGAATAAGCATAGAACATAGTGAAATCAATGTTTTGCCTTGAAGTAAATGTAACAGATCGTGGTGCATAATGTTTAGTCCCAGGTGGGTTTTTTTTTAATACATTTATTATTGTGAATAGAATACCTTAAAATGTTCCAGGCATTTCTCTGCCATCTCACTAGTTTCAAGAGGACACTTTGCCCTTTATTAATGACTGAGAGTTACGGGTGAATCTGTCTTTCTTGGAATTCCTTAGTCTCTATATTCATTTGATGGGACTACTGTAACCAGTGGAGTGGCTTACACACCAGACATGTATAGCCTCACAGTTTTGGAAGTTGGAAGTCCAAGACCAAGGCATCAGCAGGGTTGAATCCTTCTGAGGACTATGAGGGAGAATCTGTTCCAAGCTTCTCTCTACCTTTCGGTGGTTTGCTGGCAATCTTTGGTGTTGTTTGACTTGTAGATGCATTAGCCCTTTCTCTGTATTCATCTCTACATTCTTTGTGTGTGTCTGTGTCCAAAGGTCCCCTTTCTATAGGGATACCGGTCCTATTAGAGCAGGGGCCCACCCTACACCAGTAGGACCTCATCTTAACCAATTACATCTGCAACAACCCTATTTCCAAATAAGGGCACATTCTGATCTTAGGATGTCAACACAGGATTTGAGGGAAACACAATTAAACACACAACAGTTTCATATCTGTGCCTTTGTGTAAGCGATGCTCCACACTTAGGACACTTGCCCACCATTGTCTCCCTCTCTTTCATGCTCTTTTCAATTGGCTAATTAATCACTCAGGTCATCCTTACTATTTCTCTTCTTCAAGAAGCATTTCCTAACACAGCTCAACAAATCTCAGTTAGTATTATGAGTAATAGTATGAATAATGGCAGATGGATATGACTCACACCGAACAGTCAGGGAGCAGTGGCAGAAAGCATTACTGAGTCTTTCCAACCCTGTTCTGCAATCATTTGCCTTTTATTTCTCTTATAATATTTTTATCTTTTTTTTTTTTTAATAAAGAAAATTAAGGCTGCTCCTGAGCATTGGGTTGTTACTTCTGGTGGATTATTATTTTCTGGGTGCACACTTGGCCACAATAAACAGATCTACACGTCTGGTGTCATCACAATCACTCTCTTTCTGCATTCTACCCTTTGGCCTGATCCCAGGCAAGATAAAACATGTCTAATCCTCGTTTCTTCATCTCAAAAGTCAGGATACAATTCTCAGGTTTTGGAGTTAATGTGATGGTTAGAGATACACCTGGCATAGCGCTTGATTCACAACACATACTCAGGTACTCATTATCTAATGACTATTATAATTGGGATCATTGTTATTGTACAAAATTAATATTATTAATGTTTTTCCTAGTCTACAGTACCAAAAGTAGAAAAGCATATCTTTTGGACCTATCTGTAACATGAAAGTAACTGGACTCTGAATGAGGCTCTTTATGATTCAGTATGTGAGCTTTTGTGCACAGGTCTGTGAAATCTTCTGGCATCCTTTGGAATTTTTTTGACCTGCCTTTGCCTATAATTTAATGTTTGATGAATCTGTAGCACAGTCTTATTAAATATTATCAAATATCTTTAAACATAATCTTACTTAAGATACATAAGTATACAAATACTGAAAACAAGGAAAATCCTATAACTATTGAATACATTTTCCAGAAGCAAACACTGAAACATCTTATTAAACACAGTGTCACCTTACTTTGAGGGGAGGTAAGCTGATTGCTTAACCTGAAGAACCCACCACTCTATCATAAGTGATGTGACCTATGCTATACTATATACAGAACGACTAAATCAAGCTCAAGTCTATAAAAGGAGCATCTACATAATACATATTCTTTAATACAACATACTTTGGTCTTGGTGGGTGAGGGGCAGCAGAGTGTCATGAGCACTAGATTAAGGGAAAGAGGCCTAACTTGCCTCAGCATATTGGCCCGTGGCCTCCGCCTTTCTTGTGAAATGAGAGCTGGTCTAAATCTCCTCTTCCGCTTTAGGACTTTAATGATTCTGTAAGTGTTCTCCAGTAAGCTGTTGGTAACGCAAAAGAATTACAGCAGTTTGCAAATGTATCCTACTTTCAGAAATGAATTAGTAAATACACCAAAGTCTCTCAAAATAATATGTATATATTTTTCATGCAGCAGCTCACAAAGTTGTCCACTGATTATTAGATTAGTCTCACAAATTTCACCTCAAAATCTATTTGAAAAAAATTTAGCTTTAGCTGCTTTGCCATAAATCCAGTGGCTTAACATAATGCAGAGTAAGTATAAGAAATAGAATAAAGCCTATATACTTAAACTCTTCATTTCAGTGGAAAAAAAACACTAAGATATTCTAAAAACTGTTTTAGATGCTGTATTTTAATATGAAAGCTAGTGAGAAAGGAAATTAACGAACTAGACATTGTAGCCTGGACTGACACATATGGCAAATTACTTCTTAAAATAGTTTAAAGATATTGCTGACTTAATGTTAAATCAAATTTAAGATTCCTTGAAGCGTGAAGATTTCATCAGTATGGTACACTAGGAGCTCACTATAACATTTGTTATAAAAATATGTTTTGATTTTTTAAAATACACCATTGGGTCTTTTACGAATCCATCTAATTGGGTTGATAACTAAAGAAATATAAAATGGACTTATTTAAAATATAATTCTCATGAACAGGAAAGATAATGACATATTTATGTTCCAAGGTTTGATGGTATCTCATCTTCCTGAGCTAACAATACCACTGAGAATAGAACATGTCTATTCAGCAAACAATGATCACCAGAATCAGTGATTGAATGATTCATTGATTGACTCATTCACACATTGATTTATTCAACCAAGAACTTTTACTGAAAGCCCATTATTATGTGCCTGACATTAAAATATATATGTATATATGGCTATCACCAGACAAACTTCTGGGACTGCTAAGACCTCACATCCTTGGGAAGCCAGGTATACTTATCACACTTTATACTACGCAGAGAAAATTGCATTCAATTGGCACTCAAATACTGGTTATGGAGGAAAAAAAGTACCACATTTTCTTTAAAAACTGGTAATATGAGTATGATTGGCATTTTAGTGCACATATTTAGTCTACCGGAGCATCTCACTACCTAATCACAGAAGAAAGATGGTAAGAATATAAGACTAGTTGATATTTTAATTTAGATATACTGAACTTAGAAATAATTTTTAAAAAACATGTTTAAAACCTGAGTCCTGGCCGAAATTTGGGTCCCAATACTTTGGACCATCACCTTTATTTTATTCTATTTTTTTTTTAAATTAGACTTTATTTTAAAAAAAATAGAACTTTATTTTTTTAGAGCAGCTTTAGGTTCACAGCAAAATTGAGGGGAGAGTACAGAGAGTTCCCACATAAACTCTTGCTTCCCCTCTTCCCACCTAGTCTACCCCATTATCAACATTCACCATCAGAGTGGTATACTTGTTACCACTAATGAAACTACACTGACCACAGAATCACCCAAATTCCAAGGTTTACATTACAATTCACTCTTTGTGCTGTACATTCTATAGGTTTGGATGACTGTATAATGACAGAAATCCATCATTATGGTGTCATACAGACTATTTTTACCACCCTAAAAATCTTCTGTGCTCTGCCTGTTTATCCTCCCCACCCCACCCCCCAATCCCTGACAACCACTGATCTTTTCACGGTCTCTGTATTTTTGCCTTTCCAGAATGTCCAAGAGTCATAATCATACTAATCTCTAACGTTTTTCACATTGGTTTCTTTCACTTAGTAACGTGCACTTAAGTTTCCTCCATGTCTTTTCACAAGCTTAAGAGTTCACTGCCGTTTAGCACTGAATAATATTCCACTATCTGGATGTACCACAGTTTATGTATCACTTTACCTACTGAATGACATCTTGGTTACTTCCAAGTTTTGGTATTTATAAATAAAGCTGCTAGAAACGTTATGGTGAAGGCTTCTGTATAGATATAAGTTTTTAACTTCTTCAGGTAAATACCAAAGAATATGACTGCTGGATCATATGGTCAGTGTATGTTTGCAGTGCTGTAAGAAACTGCCTAACTGTCCTCAGAATGTGGCTATACCATTTTGTACTCCCACCAGCAATGAATGAGAGTTCCTATTGCTCATATTCTCAAAGCACAAGATGTTGTCAGTGTTGTGGATTTTGGTCATTCTAATAGTGTGCAGTGGTATCTGGTTGTTTTAATTTATATTTCCCTCATGACATATGATGTAGACTAACTCTTCATATGCTTATTTGCCATTTGTATGTCTTTTTTTTTTTTCTTTTTTGAGAGGGAGAGCAAGGAGGAGAGATAAGGAGGGAGAGGGAGAGAGAGAATCTTAAGCAGTCTCCACACCCAATGCAGAGCCCGACACAGGGTTCGATCTTAAAACCATAAGGTCATGACCTGAGTCAAAATCAAGAGTCAGACACTTAACCCACTGAGTCACCCAAGAGTTCCCCATTTGTATATCGTCCTTGGTGAGGTTATCTTTTATGGTCTTTGGCTTAGTTTTTTAAATCAGGTCTTTTGTCTCTTTATTGTTGAGTTTTAAGAGTTCTTTGCAACTTTTGGATATTAATTCATTTTTAAAATCTTAAGGATCTCATTTCCTCATCTGGTCCTGATAGAATCTTCTTCAAGTATGATTCCGATCATGCATTAATACTAATACACCTTATTCCTTTTTATATAAAATAGACTCCTCTGCTGGTTTTCAAACCCATCCCCTTTCTCTCCTCCTTTCTCCTTCTCACCCTTAACTTCCGTTACTTTTATACATCAAATAAACTTGAGCTAGTTTTCTCATCTGGATATTTGGATAATAATTGCTACATTTTAGGTCCTTCTGAGGATTAGGGAAAATGAAAACTGTGGCATACGGTAGGTACTCACTCAATAAATCACAATGATTCATTATTGTTACTGTTGAGTCTCCGTGCTAGAATGAGTACGGTTGCTATGACCCAAGAAAACTTGAGTTCAAATCCTAAATGTTACTTGCCAGCTCTTTGTTTTCAGACAGGTTAATTCATCTCCTTCAGCTCTGGTTTCTTTATTTATAAAGTGGTGAGAATAGATGATGGACTGATAAAAGGATGACATTAGACTAAGCAATTGATGAGCGTCATCTTGTTAAAAGCACCAGGAGAGTTTGTTTCCTTTCTCTTTCATCCTATATGTGCCCTATACTCTAGCTTCAGGCTGATCACCATGTGTTTATTATATCTGTTCCTGTTCTGCCATCAGGCTAATCCTTCAGCTAGCACTCTCTAGTTCTATCAATCCTTTACCCATCATAGAAGGCTCAGCCCAAATATTTTTCCTAAGATCGTTGTTATCCTCTATATCGCTCTGCATCATACCAAATATTACACTTGCATATATTCTCCTTATTTATATATACCTCATCGTCCTCCACACTGTAAGCCGTAAGAGGCAGGGCTAGATAATGTTATTCCCTGTCATGCCTCTTAAATTAGCTACGCAGTGCCCTGCACATAAGAAAAATTCAATAAACTTTAGTTAAATTAACTTCATTATGATTTTTCTATACATTCTGGACTCTGTCATAAACCCCTTACTTCCCATCTAATTTCTGCATTTAGGACCATTTCACATCAAGCAAAACATATAACATATTTAACTTCCTACTGATTTATCCATACAACTCTTCAAATTTTCCCTGAAGATGTGGGATCCTGGGTAGTCACAGAGGACAGATGGAGATTAAAGTAAATGTAGCTCAGGGGAATTTTAAGAGTGGACTGACATACTCCACTTCTGGGATTAAACAAACAAACAAAACATATGAACAAACAAAAAATCACAGAAGTAAAAAGACATCACTTGGACACAGAGGTCAGAGTTGGCTCATAGGGCATGGGTTTCTTCATCCACCACTCTAACTTGTTAAAGCTGTCCCTAACCAGAGGTCTAAAGCAGGTCTATTCTCGAAACTTAGTTCCATTTCCCAGTATTGGCTGCAGTGATGAAACATAATGGTACTTACTATTCTCATTTGTATAGCATTTTCACTTTCCCATTTGCATTGCACCCAGTTCTGTGAGATAGTTGTCACCAAATCTGCCTTTCCTATGAGGACCCCGTGACTAACCAAATTGACTCAAAGTTACTAATACATCTACAGGATTGAAGATTCCAGACAAAATTCTTCTCCTAACACCAACTCCCACCCGCCTTCTAGTTTACCACACTCAAAAGATTATTTTTATCCTTGATCTTACAACTGACATCCCTGAAATATTGAGAGGCAAATGACAAAATAAAAAAATAAATAAAATAGCAGATATGCAATAACCTTAAAGTAGTGCCAAGAAAAAAATAAAAGGCGGGGGTGGGAGGAATAACAAGCAATTTTGGTGTGGTAAATTGCTAAAAGCCTTTATTTCTCAAGGGAAAAAAAGAACATGTTAGGTATAAACTGAGTAAGGACAGTTGTCCAGGTATGGGGAGAATTCTCAGTTCCTGGTGAGGGGTGATACACGCCAAACCAAGTAGCTTGCAGACAATTCAAAAGGTGGATTGAGTCCAAAGCTCCCCTTTGGAAATCTGTCAGGAAATCTGAATTTCCCCTTTGGAAACTCCTCTCACCACTTGGACCAAAGGATATTAGCGGGAGTGCAACTGTTCCTAGTATTTTAAACATACTGTCACCTTCATCCTGAAGTTTAAAGAACAGAAAGCAGAGTTGGGAATGCCTTGAGGTATTTCTGACTTTTCAGGTCTCTTGAGCCTGCAGAGATATTGACATTTGTTGTATTTTTCTTAAACCCTTTTCCAGTAAAGGAAAATATAGCTTCTCTTTATTTCTACATAGTCATTTTTTATTTTTGTCCATAAAAAACTTCCAAAGTTACATGGTTTACTATCTGAATACACATTTCTCTTCCCAGAATCCACAAAAGATCTTCTTCCCTAGCCATCAACACCACAGAATAGAATAAAAGTTGCCCACTGGCCTGAAAGATAGGATACCATAACATCTGCCTACAAATTGATTTGCTAAACAGCATCGGGAACTTGTCTCCCGTTATAAATGTAGCATTATGTAATCCACCCAGAATAATGGTAATAGCACAAAAGCAGCATTAATTAGGACCCTATTTCTTTCTACTTAGGCTTCCTACGTAACATTGTCTTCATGTAATTTTGGTTTCCGGTCTAAAATAATTGTTTCTATATAAAAATGATTGTAACAGTTTTGCAATTACATATGTTCACTCTAAAAGCCCACAGATCCTATACAAAGAACTAACAGAAGGACTAAACTATTAACCCAGGAAAAGATTCAGGCTGGCATTGCACAGATAAATGTTTATTACATCTGGAAAAAGCCAGGAGGAATAGGAGAAAGGTTATACCAACATCCTCTAGTACTTTCTATTTTCTAATAGGAAACTTAAACAGTAACTCTAATAATTTGTTCCTAGGGCTCAAAAAAGAAAATCAAACATAAAGTCAATACATTTTATGTTGGTAATTTAAACCAGATGAAAAAAGAAGAAATATTGACTATTTTTTTAAAATGTTGCTATAATATCTATTTACCCAGAAAATGTTTCAAAACAGTCTCATTTGGGGCAGGCAAGCAGAAGAAGGTTGAGACCCCAGAGTGAGGGCTATTTTAGAATTATCAGGGAAAAAGAGAAAGCAATTATTCTCAACAAGACACATAAAATAACTTAAAATCAGTTTTTAAACTGTTGGTGTAGCCCTTGTCAGTACTGGTTTCTAACTTACTTTCAGTCCTGATGCTTTTGAGAAAAGAAAGTAGACACAGGTGACATTAAAGCACATATCAAGCTGACTGCCACCTTCTTTTTTAAAAACCCTTTTTGCAAAGTGTACAGATGGGGTTTTGATAATAGTCTCCTGACTATGAAAAGCTGACCCGGGCTCACAGCTGGGGTGTGAGGGGAGGGGAGGTCCAAGAGTGGGGGAGCATTGCGATGGTGAATGCCTCTGTTCAGAGGCCAGCGAGATTAAATAAAGTCTATTTCACCTGTGTTCTGCATGTCTTCAAAGGCAAAGGGTTGGTCTTATAACTAGCTTCTGGGTGTTGCAAATTGACCCACATGGGCCTTGAACCTGTGATCACGATCTTGCTTGTTCCAAGGCCTAATACCCTTGCGGTGAGTATAACATTGCATAATTTCTGAAAGTGAAAAGTTCCTTTAGAACCCGCTAACCTCCCTCCAGGCCCTTCTGCACATACTCTGTGACCGTCTCTAACCAAATCTATTCTAGAAAAGCCTAACGTCTAATATGTTGAAGTCCCTTTGTAAGATACACTTCGATATCTTCTGAAATTTTGTTCCCATACCACCACTATTTGCAGGTAAGAAATCCAAGGCACAGAAATCAGAGGTAGGATTCAAACCCAGGTCTTCTGAGTTCATATCTGTTGCTAGTGTTTCTGAACTACACTATGGTTCTGTGCACTGGTTTCATTTAAAGCACCCCATGAATGCTCTTGGGCAGGTGTATCTGTCAATAAAAACAGAAGCCACCAAAAGAAATACTCCATAACCTCATACTTACACAGGCACAAAGACGGTGGGAAACTGAGAAAGTAGTTATGATGAAAATACATGTAAGTCAAATAAATATTGCTGTTCATCTTGTTATTTGAAAGCTGGAAATGGCTTCTGATGAGTAAAAGAAGTTTGGATGCAGGTTTACATAGGGAAATAGCCTAGCAGAGTCATTAAAAGCATTAAACTCTAGGGTTAGACACCTCAGTTCATCTTTTAGCTGAGTTATTTACTAGCTGTGTGGCCACAGGCAGGTTACTTCATCCCCCTGTGTCTCAGCTGCTTCCCAGAGATACATATAAGAGACTAAAAACCAACATTCATAATACAAATGTAAGTCCTGCCCCTTTATCTAACCATGTCATCGATAACACACCATGGATTAATTTTTTTTTTTTTGGATTTACCATACTGTGAAGATTTTGTGCATTAGATTTTATTGCACTGTTCTTGTGTTAAATTTTTTCCTATGCGACACATAAATGGTTACTCTGTTACACATTACTGTTACATAATTTGAAAATCATCACAATAATTTTTGTGAACTTCTTTAGTATTATTTAATTTTTTATATTCCAAGAGCCTGAAGGAAAAAAAAGAAAAGGAGATGCTTTGGCATCCCAGACCTTGGAAGGTCCTGACTTAAATTCACTGATGTTTAATTTCTTTAAATATAACATGGCTGGCTATTAATGCATACCATAGTATTTTTCGGTAAAGATTAAATAAAATAGCATATATAAAGGAGCAGCATGGTGCTTGACATATAGTGGGCCCTCAATCAATTACTGCTGTTGTCATTTTACAGAAAATAAAAATCATTCTTTTTTAAAGATTTACTACTGGTCCTCTAATTACTCAGCATATTCTCAAAGTTCAGGAAATTGATCGTAAGGAAAAATTTTATAAACTTCTGTAGACATCTCCCATGTCCAAAGCCTCTCTGGATAAGATGCAAGATTCGTTCTCATTAACCCTTCTTTCTCTTCCATAGTTAGGGATATTGGGCAGAGAAGCCATAAAAAACAGGAACAGGCATTTAAAGACACATGTATGAGACTGATAATATCACAGTAAGTGGTACATAACTATAAACCTAATTCGTAATACAACTGCAAACTTGGAAAGAAGCCAGGAAAAGCTGAGGCATGGCCACTACTCTTTTCTTTTCTTTTCTCTTCCTTTTTTAATTTAAATTCAATGAGCCAACTTATAGTACATCATTAGCTTCAAATGTAATGCTCAATAATTTATATGTTGCATATAACACCCAGTGCTCATCACATCATGTGCCCTCCTTTATGCCCATTACCCAATTACCCCCAAACCCCCACGCACCTCCCCTTCTGCAACCCTAAGTTTGTTTCTTATAGTTAAGAGTCTCTCCGGGCACCTGGGTGGCTCAGTCATTAAGCGTCTGTCTGCCTTTGGCTCAGGTCGTGGTCCCAGGGTCCTGGGATCGAGCCCCCACATCGGGCTCCCTGCTCGGCGGTGAGCCTGCTTCTCCCTCTCCCTCTCCCCCTGCTTCTGTTCCCTCTCTCATTATGTCTCTGTCAAATAAATAAATAAAATCTTAAAAAAAAAAAGAGCCTCTCATGGTTTGTCTCCCTCTCCGATTTCTTCCCTCCCTTCCCATATGATCCTCTTATATTCCACATATGAGTGAAACCATATGATAATTGTCTTTCTCCGATTGACTTATTTTGCACATATGAGTGAAACCATATGATAATTGTCTTTCTCCGATTCCACATATATTCCACATATGAGTGAAACCATATGACAATTGTCTTTCTCCGACTGACTTATTTTGCTCAGTGTAATCCCCTCCAGTTCCATACACGTCAATGTAAATGGTAAGTATTCATCCTTTCTGATGGCTGAGTAATATGCCACTGTATACATGAACCACATCGTCTTTATCCATTCATCTATCGATGGACATCTGGGCTCTTTCCATAGTTTGGCTATTGTGGACATTGCTGCTGTAAACACTGGGGTGCAAGTGCCCCTTCGGATCCCTACATTTGTATCTTTGGGGTAAATACCTAGTAGTGCACTTGCTGGGTCGTAGGGTAGCTCTACTCTTTTCATTGAAGACCCCCTGCCCCCATATTTTAAATAAACATATCCAGGTTCTTTATAGAAGCTAATCGACATGAACACCAAAAACCGAAGTCACGGATCTAAGAAAATTGCAGATGGAAAGTTAAAACGGAGTATCCGCATGACAAGTAGGCACATAACCAGATGACGCTGCATACAATGGACTTTCTGCTGTTTGCAATGGGCAAGAAGGTAAATCATAAAGGCATACCAACTGTTTTGCAAAACTTGCGTGGGTAACTCCAATCTATGCTGGAAGCAGAAGACCTTCATCATCCAGATCTTCTATTTCCCACTTGCAGTCACGGCAGCAGCCACCCGCATAGACCCTGGAAATCATCCTTCTTCCCCTAACAATACATGGAGTCCCTTTTGGTCTTTGTCATTTTGAATTATTGTGGATGGAGAAAGGAAAAATCAAATTTTAATATAGTAAAATGCAGTAAAAGATACATTTGTCAAAAATGTACATAGTAGGGGCACCTGGGTGGCTCAGTCGGTTAAGCATCTGCCTTCGGCCCCAGTCCTGGGATCGAGCCCCACATCAGGCTCCCCGCTCAGTGGGGAGTCTGTTTCTCTCTCTCCTTCTACCCCTCCCCTGACCCAAGCTCACACACACTCTCTCTCTCCCTCAAATAAATAAAAACCTTCAAAAAATAATAAAAAGAAAAATAAATAAATTTACATAGTAGAAGATTTATTAATATCAAATAGATTTGTTAATATCAAAACAATCACTAAGTCCTCTGTATTTTCTTTGGCACCATTTTGCTCCAAGCATTTCTCTGACTGTACATAAACTGCTGTGGCTCCCACCTATAGAAGAATATTATGTTCCTTTCAAATATTTTATTTCAAACATTCTCTCAAAATAAAAGATAACCTTTGAAAGGGAATGCATAAAAATAAAATTGGAATGTCTCAGCTTTGTTACTTTTTTAAGATGGGAGCATAATGCACTTACGGAGGTAACACTGCCTCTCTGTGATTTAGAGGAACAGCTTGATGATAAAATATACAGTACTTTGTTCATAATAACTTTTGCTTTTTTGTTTTTTTATGTCATCAATTGAGCTGGATCTTTACCTCATTAGAGCCTTTCCAAGTGCATCATTGCAACAGATCATCTCTCCACATAACTGTATCCATTATCTATAGAGCAAGTTCATCCAATTTCCCCAGCAGTTTATGAGAAAAAACAAATAAAAAAGGCCTACTTGCCCACATATCAGTGTGATTTATGCCGGTGTTAAAGCCCAACTATTTGTATTTTCTCTGGTTCTTCTATTTGCCTAACATATGAAGTAGCAGAGTTAATATTCCTCTGAAAAACTCTGCTCTGGTCTCTACTGATTTGAACATAAAGTTCAAAGGGAGATTGTATCTTATAAAGACTCTAAGCTTACTGCATTAAATTAACAATACTAATCTCTGTGTTTCACATGGTACTTACTCAGAGCAGTTTTACAGACATTAAGTGAAAATGCCAGAGCTGTCTTTTAGATAAAAGGCATTAGTGGAAACTCCTCTAGACATTCCTTCAGGTCTTTTTAAAGGATATACTTCAGCTAGTGGTAGTCAATAAGGAGTTGGGGGTGGGCCCAAAATAGATTTTTCTTCTCTCTTTACTTTTCCTCAACTCCAGACTTTTCTAAACCCACTGACCAGGGAGACATATTAAGAGAAGGGAGGAGCATGACAAGACGAAGAAGGAAAAATGGACAACCATCTATAAATGTAAAAAAAACAAACAACAACAACAACACAATGCAAACATTATCATCATCATGCCAAAAATTCTGGGCGGGAAACAGGACAATGACATCATTACAAGATCCAGTTATAGTCCCCCTGCTGTACCCAACCCCCCCAAGGAAACAACTTAAGAGGAAAGGGACAAAGCCAACCCCAAACCCAAACAATTCTGCACGAGGGATGAAGAGGTGGTAGGACAAGAAAGAGGAAAGCTGCAGAAAGCTTCCTTGGTGGCTCAGATGGTTAAGCGTCTGCCTTCGGCTCAGGTCATGGTACCAGGGTCCTGGGATTGAGTCCCGCATCGGGCTCCCTGGTGCTTGGGAGCCTGCTTCTCCCTCTTCCTCTCTCTCTCTCTCTCTGTCTCTCATGAATAAATGAATAAAATCTTAAAAAAAAAAAAAAAAAGAAAGAAAGCTTCCATGATTCTACAGCCCTGTCTTAGTCTGTTTGGGCTGTTGTAACAAAGTAACCATGGACAGCGAGCCTTATAAACACAAACATTTATTTCTCACAATTCTGTAAGTCCAGGACCATGGCGCCAGCACGTCGGGTGTGGCAGCTGGTGAGAGCTCACTTCCTGGCACCTCCTGTGAAGGGCCCTAGGGACCTCTCTAGGATCTCTTTTATAAAGAGCATTAATCCCATTCGTGAGGGCTCCACCATTGTGACCTAAACACACCCCAAAGGCCCCACCCCCTAATACCATCACACTGAGCATTAGGATTACAACAAGAATTTGGGCAGGGGGTAGATGGCTAGGGGAGGGGGGGACGTGGTCGCAAACATTCAGACCACAGCCAGATCTTAACAAAATTCCTGCTCATCGCACTTTAGCTTTTGAATTCTCCTTTACACACCTGTCTATGTCTTAGCATATATTCCTTTGCAGCCCCAACCACCTCTGTTCTTTATTTCACATGTTCTTTGTTTCAAAAACCTTCTATTGAAAAATCTACTATATTCTCAGCTAAGATTAAAGACATAGTACATAAACAATGTAACTACTAACCTCATTGGGCTCGCAGTCTTGGGGTTGGGACGTGTGAGGGAGGGCACTGGAGAAAGACTAAGGGGTAGAATATCACAGTAGTGCTATGATAAGAGTCTGCACAAGGTGCTCTGCAAATCTACTCAATAGCAATGCATCCAGATGTGATTCTGTGTTTTTATAATAAAATTGCAAATCGATGATGGCTGTCTATGTGCAATGGCACAGATGAGTCTTGTTCCACAAAAAAGATGAGACAGAAATTATTGTCTCCTTATTCCATAAGTTGGTGGTCTCCACTGTGGGTATGGAATAAGGTAGGGGAAGAAAATATTGATAAACTATTAGGAATAATGCTTTTATTTATTTTTTAGAGAGAATTAAGTTGCACTAACTCTTAATGAGCACATTGATTGTATGTCACTAAAGCAGAGAAGTACTCAATGGAAGGAGAGAAAGTTCTGTAGTGACACAGGCTATACAGTGAGTCACCAACACACACTAGTTCACACTCAACATAGTGCAACATCTAGTTTGTGTGTGCCTGGTTAAGGAGATTTACAGAACAAACTGTTTAGGGTTATTCCATTCCAACTCACTTGCACAAAAGAGATAACAGAAACAGATGATTCAGAAAAACTAAACTTGGATTACAAACAATACTCATAATGTTTGCCCAGGACAAGAAATATAGCAGAAATGACTCTTCTGATCTCCTTGGCAGACCTTGGTTTCAGTCAAATGATGCGCAAAGGAAATTATGATATAGTCAGATCAAATATGAATGAACTTCTAACAACGTGAAATTATCAAGATGCTATCAGATATCAGAGTTGCATTCTATATCTTAAAAGTGAACTTCACCTTATAGGTATTACGTGGACTTTTAACCACCGCTGTGTTAAGGCATGGATAGGAGGGAAAATGCATATTATGGTTCAATAAGCAGGAGGTACGATGTGCTTCTTTTATGTTGATATACATGTGTATGTAATAACTTTTTCAACCACTGGAAGTACAACCTCTTAATATGTAAAGTAAGTTTGGAACTGAAGTATTAAAGAAGAAATAAAAAGTAAAATCAAGATTTTCAAAAATAATTGAGAAGATATAATCATATTATTCTCACTAAAGTTATTATAAATATCCTGTTATAATATACAAGAATATATATATTATTCTAACACTTTAATAAGAAAAGATTTGAATTTTATTAATTAGTAAAAATGTTTAAATATTTATTTTTATCTTACTATTTTACATTTTAATGTTTATATGTGTTATAATTTGTACAAGATTTTAACAGTATGTGTATGATTTATAAATAAGCACCTATTAAGGAGTATGTGCTGTCTATACCTATTTCTGTATTTTTTTTTAACTTGTAAGGCAGACAATCACCAGTATGATAAGCATTGTTGCTGCTCACAGGGAACCACTTCAGGCGGAAGTCAAATCTGTGTTCTACTGTATGACGAAAGGGCCTGGGAAAATATAATCATAAATAACCTACTTGCAAGACGTTGGGTGGTGACACGGTCATTTTGTCAAAGAATATCTAAAATTAGTATATTTATTAATTCAATTAAAGTCATTAAATTATAAATTAAAGGACGATGCAACTAAAGAAGATATTACATTTCAAAATAAGTGGTGCTACTTCTAAATGATTAAGTAGAAGCATGGTCTAAATAACATTAACCTTTTGTGAGGGATCTGCCTCAGCCAACCAATCCCTAAGAGCTGAACAAAAACCCATTTCTCTGACTAATCCAGAGATCCTGAAGACGGAGGGTTATAAAGTCTGCCAATCTGGTTGGATTTGGGAGCTGATGTCAATTCTGGAACTAATAAACTCTTTTTTTTTTCATACACACAATCACGCACATGTCAATAAAGCACAGAAGTGTACATATATACTAAGTAGGTATACATCTCTGTCATCCATGTATCTCTCTCTATGGCTTGAGTACTTGCATTATGTCATATTGTTTCATGTCATCATCTCAACATGAAATCCTTAACAAACACCAGTATAGTACTTATTAAGAGGGGAATATGATTTGAAGCCTTTTCTATATTACCCATTTAATTCTCATAATAACACCACGAAATAAAGGTTATCTCTGTCTCCATCTTACAGATGAAGAAACTGAGGCATGGAGAGAATATACCCCAAAGCTACACATGGATTGGTTGCAAAACCAAGGTTTGAATTTAGGCAGTCTGGTCCAGGGTCCCTATTCTTGCCCACTACACTATTTACTGAGGGGGGAACCAAGGATCAGAAAGGTCAACTTTCCTATGCATTTATACCACTTTACTTTTTCCTCCATTATTACAGAGAAAGGATCTATTTGGGGAAAGATGGAGATTTTCAAAGTAAAATGCATGCGCTGTCATTGTGAAAATTATACCTATACCTTAAAAGATAGTAAACTTCTCATGACCACCTCGTTTTAAATAATTCTTAAATGTAAATCTTCTAATCTTTCATAATAACATTTGCCTGTGCCGAAATATGTTAGTTTTCTGTATAAAATATGCATAACTGACAAGACTCTATTTTATTGATTGGTAGAAAAATAATACCCTCACTTAGGATTCACGACCAATTTGAACAAGTCACACATCTGAAATGGGATGAGAATCAACACATCAAACACATTTCTGAATTTTCAATGGTAACATCTCCACGACATTTGGAGAAGAAAATCTATCATATTTAACTTACATTTTGTACCTCAACTCCATCTGATAAAATAGGTACACAGAATCTTATGAATGAAAAGTTTTTAAAATCTTTAGTAGCTTGTTATGTTTCCCCTGGTTTAGTCATTCTTTTTCTTTCAATAAAAATGAAGTAAAAATGGGTTACTCGGTGTCATTTTGTTTTTACTCCATTTCTCACAGGTCATATCCAGACTTGACTAAGCACCATAAATGTTCAACAGATTTTGATTTTATTTTTATCACATGCCTCACAAAACTAATTTAGAAACTTAAAAATGTGTCACTAAAATACTGAATTATGAACAGTCAGAGCTTATTGAATTCCCCAAATCTAACAAGAATGGTTAGCTATGAAAGCAAACAAATATTCTTCAAACATAGCCAGCCACATAAAGGAATTCTTACAGGGATCTAGAAGATCCTGAGCCACCATGATCGAGACCATGCCAATTTTTTTCAGAAGCCAATAGCCTGTTTTTGCAAGATTCTTCCTTCTGCATGGGTGTCTGACAACATTCCCAACACAAAGTGATTTGTATCTACTTTAGAATTATAACGGAGGCCAAAGAAATGTGGAGAAAATTTCTACCACAGGCACATGTAAAATTATTACCCATGTGGACATCCTTTCCACAGTATCTCTGCTTCACAGAATCTTCATCACATTTCAACTGTCAGCAGAAGCCAGTTCTTCTCTTAGCTCTAGCTCATCATTTTCTCTATTAATGTTTCCATATGATTTATAGACCCCTTTCTGCTAACATCACTCAGAAGCAGGGGTGTTATGATGCTTGGAGCTTCAAACCAGAGTACCAGCCTGAAACCTATGCTCCAAGGCACATGTTGGGGGGCAGAAACAAAAAACCCTCCTGGCTTGTAAGAGTTAAGTATTCATTTTAAAGGTCTAATGATTCCCAGGAAGAAAATTAGATACCTATAAAATTGAATTATACCCCGGCAATGCCCCTTTGACGCAAAGGTCATACTTCAAGCAAATACATCCCCCTGGAGCCAAGTCCTGCAACTTGAAGAAAACAAATCCTCCTGAATATGAAGCTTTGTGCAGTAAAGCTGTGTACTTCACAGACCTCTTAGAGCTTGACTGATGCTTCCTTAACACACAAGGCAGGGATAATACTAATCTCACTTAAGAAACGCTCTGTAACACATCTGCCCTGTGATCATTCCTTAACCTCTGTCAATGTTGGTTTCCACCTTTGAAAAGGGGAAAAGAAACCCATTCCCGGAGCTGCTGGGGAGGTAATAATCTTCTGGTCATAATTTACTTATCACTTGGGGGCAGGGGAAGGTCAGTGTATATTAAATACATGTTTGGTTTTTATCAGTCTAGTATATATTTACGGGTAGTTAAGTTTGTTTTCTTAATCTCTTCTGTCTAGCTCAGATGGAAATATCACAGGCCCTTCACAAGGGATAGAGGGAGGCGTAGGTGACTTTTGGGATAACAACACTGTCCTAGTTATCAATTGCTGTAAAACAAATTACCCTCAAATTTAATGGATTAAAATGGTAACTATTTATTTCGAAGTTTCTGGTGGGTCAGGACTTTGGAAGTGGTTTAGTTGGGTGGTTCTGATGCAGCATCTTTCATGAGATAGCACCCAAGACATAGGCCAAAGCAGTAGGCATCTGAAGATTTGACAGGGCTGGAGGATCTCCTTCCAAGAAGGTGCATTTACATGGCTATTGATGGAGCGCTCACTTCCTCACCACGTGGGCTTCTCCATAAACTAACCAGATGACATGGCCACTGGCTTCCCCAGAGTGATCCAACAGAGACAGAGTGACTACAGTGAAAACCACAGTATGTTTTATAATGTAATCTTGGATGTGACACGCCATCATGTCTGTCATATTCTAATGATCACAGAGATTAACCCTGGTACAACATGGGAGGAGAGTCTGTAAATGCCAGGTGGTGGGGATCGTCGGAAGCCAATAGCATTTACCTAGCAGCTTTCACGTTAAAAAGCACTTGTCACAAATAAACAACCCTATGAAGTAAGAAATCAAGAGAGTTTAAATTACTTGCCCATAGCCACAATTACTAAGAGGTTGTGCTCAGGATGACTCAGAAGTGCATGCTACTTTGGGCGCGTGAGTGGCTCAGTTGGTTAAGCGACTGCCTTTGGCTCAGGTCATGATCCCAAGGTCCTGGGATTGAGCCCCATGTCAGGTTCCCTGCTCATCAGGGGAGTCTGCTTCTCCCCCTCCCCCTGCTCATGCTCTCTCTCTCACTCACTCTCTCTCTTTCAAATAAATAAAATCTTTTAAAAAAGTGCATGTTACTTTACATCATTTTCTTTTTTTTAAAGATTTCATTTATTTATTTGAGAGAGAGAATGAGACCCCTCCCCCTGCTCATGCTCTCTCTCACTCACTCTCTTTCAAATAAAATCTTTTAAAAAAGTGCAAGTTACTTTACATTATTTTCTTTTTTTTTAAAGATTTTATTTATTTATTTGAGAGGGAGAATGAGAGCACGAGAGGGAAGAGGGCCAGAGGGAGAAGCAGACACCCTGCTGAGCAGGGAGCCCGATGCGGGACTCCAGGATCATGACCTGAGCCGAAGGCAGTCGCTCAACCAGCTGAGCCACCCAGGCGCCCGACATTATTTTCTTTACATCCTCTTGGTTCTCTTTGTTGATTGTACCAACTGCTACTCTGATACTAACTAGCCTAATCGTGGATGAATTACAATAGTCACAGGACTGACTTTAAATAACAAAAAAAATAAAATGCAATGCTTAATTACGAAGGCAGAAAGTTAATTCAAAAAGATAATAAGAATAAGAAGGGAAATTTTATTAAAAACGGAAGATCAAAAAAAAGAAGAAATCTCTCTTTAATATATTATTAGATCTTATTCCAAATCCTATATTCTAAAAATTTAACTTCTACCTCTGGCAAAATTTAAAAAAAATAAATAAATTTAAAACAAGAGGGAAAGAAGTGTTATTGAATTTACTATCCTGTAAAACTATCAATCTACTCTTGAGCCTGCAATTCTAATGCACTGTACCTACTGAACAAGTTAATGATAATGAATAATGAACTATTCTCCTATGTCCTTCTAAGTAAATAGCCAACTTTAAAGAGTTGTTTTTCCCTCTAAACAGCTGATTTCAGCATAAGTATTAAACATTATTGAATCATTACTTAGTCTATCATTTCTACTTGACTGAGTTGTAGTCAATGTTACTAAAGAACTAGCGAAAGTTTACTGGCAGTTAATTGGCAATTATTGTGCACATGCTTTTATACATGGTTTTAAACATCTCCACTCATCTTTACAAGTAAAGATACCAAAACATATCCTTGCACCTTGCAGGGACTATTCAATAACAGAAATGATGGGGCATCTGGGTGGTTCAGTTGTTAAGCCACTGATTCTTGGTTTTGGCTCAGGTCATGATGTCAGAGTCAGGAGATCAAGCCCCATGTCGGGCTGTGTGTGCAGTATGGAGTCTGCTGGAGATTCTTCCCTCCTCCTCCCCGCCCCCTTCCTCTGCTTGCTCGCTCTCTCTCAAATAAATAAATCTTAAAAAAAAAAAAAAACAACAGAAATGGAGATAAAATTGTAACCTATCAGCACATTCAATCTTTTAAACTTTAAAAATGCTAACAGATCGAATTTAGAATGGAGAATATTAATGACTTGTCAGCAGAGTTAAAGTAATACTTACAGCTTTTTGCTGCATTTATTGAATTAGATCCCTATCTGTATTTTTCTTAGAGTCATAACCAGAAACTTGGCTCTGCCAGATGTGGAAGTCCGAAGATCAAGCAGGAGTTAACAGTGCGCATGCATGTGTATGCATGCTCATGTACTTTTCTACCTCTTGGAAAGGATCATGGGTGTGGGCTTTCTCTACATGTAATTCAAACAAGCTTTTGGATCTGTATGCATCTGGGTAAAAGTAACTTTGAAGAGGAATAGTGTATGGTGATTATTTAGGCCGTTTAGCCCCTCCTGGTTATAATGAGTGGGTAATATTCCTTAATTGTTTTGAATATTACATCTTGGAGACTGCAATGTTATCATTTCTGCAAGTTATCTGAGAACACAGAGCTGCACTACACTCAGCTTTAATCTTTCTCATTGTAACTTTGAGAAACAAAGCTTGGATTAAGTATCCTTACCCAACAAATCAGGAACTAGAACTTGACTTCTTGCTCTGATTCCATGGGTTTTCACCCTATGCTGTGGCACTAGCATCTCCAAATATGACAGCCAAATATGATAGCATCTCCAAATATGACAGCCAAACTCTTGCCTGGAGAAGTCTCTCCAAAGCTCAGTCATCTGTGGTCCCCACCCATGGTTGTACAGTAACCGTGTTCCACCCAGTACTATTTAACCAGTTTTACCATATTTGTGTAACTTCTGGACTGATGTTTTCAAAATAAATCCATTTTCATTAAATGTATCATAACATGAAAATGTTCATTCTCATGGAAAGAACATTCTTTTGCCATAAATGGAATAAACCCATTAAAAAATACCTTCTAAACCAAATGTGGGTATGTTCTCAAAATCTTCTCAGAGTTAGGAAACTTCTGAGGAATAATAAGAACCCCCCTTTTAAGAAAGATAAACCAGAAAATAGGAAATGAATTTTATCATCTTCCTAACTCAATTACCTGTATATAAAACTTGAGTGACATTTCCAAAGTTAAATCATAACCTGGATAAGTCATCCTCAAATCTTGTCCAAAGATGACTCTCCCTTTGGAAATTCTAGAGAGGATACTCAGTCACCTCTCCGTTCTGGGTGAAGAATGATTATTTTTAGATGAACAAGAGATCCTGCTTTCCTCTCCTCATTGCAGCAGAGATATTTCACGCTTCTTTTAACTAGTCCAAATTCAGAATATAGCTATGTCTGAAAGATCCTGTCAACAGAAACATATTCATTCAAGGAACATTGTACTCCTTCATATATGAATAAATCGACTCTGGGTTTGAAGTCTATTTTATGCTATGTAACTCCTTCTTTCTTAAAGAAGACTTATAAGATTTTAGCCCACTCTATTCTTCCTATATTTGGACTGTTTTGTGTCTCAGCATTACTTATCATCACTGGCATTCGGAAAGATGGGACACCATAAAGTCAGAAAATATATGTTACAAATCAAATTTGGACAACTTTGGACATAATACATGAAACACTGAGCATTGCTTGAACTATATCAGCTAAGCTTACATTATTAATATCGCAATCACCTTCTATAATGATAAAGGGTTATTTTTAAGGAAGAAGCAAAGTTCTACGTGAAAAAATACGATTGAGATGATTTAAGGGACACATAAAATTGAATTAAGTGTCTTTTCACCCATCAATCTTCCAAATATGTATTGGAAAGAACATGACTCAGGTATCTTAGCAAAGATAATGGATATCTATAGAAGTATTTTAAAACTAAGGTTGAAGATCTAGATTATAAAAGTAGCTCATACAAGGAGAGAGAAATGCAAAGTTAAAGCTTTTTACTTTTAACAAATAAATGCTAATTAAATCAGTTGGAAATCCAGATTGGGAGTTCCTCAGATCACTCACTGGTTACTGATGTTTTTTTTTTTTTTTTTTCTTTTTTCTTTTTCTTTTTGCTGGTCTTCTTTTGAGTTCATATTTTCAATATTATACACCCAAAGGCCTAAATTGTAAAAGGCATCCGGCCTGATTCACTTGAAGCACCCTATTTTAGCTCAAAGGGTATATAATTAGAATACTAGTATTCTAGCACTTCAAGATATTTTTAAAGGTGTTGCAAAACTGCTATAATAGCACAGAAGTTTCCTCCCTGGCACAGAAAATGGAAAAGCAGCCTAATGTGTTCAGGGTACTCTTGAAGCTACCTTTTTATTGCCCTCACCTTTCCATTCCCAGGTCACCAATATACCTCTTGACTTTACCTTTGCCGTCAGCCCCTCCTTGTCATCTGTTGCCCGTCGGGCTTCCTAAAACATTGTGCAGTGATCACAGCACATCTCTGTTCAAAGGCTGGAGGGGTATCCCATTTAACTGCAATGCATTGAACCTCCAAACTCTCCCCAACCCACATTCCCCATCATTTCTCCCAAACACACTGCTTCATTAGCAGTGCTGTCCACCCCTCCACCATGGCCTCCATGGTTACAATCCCGACTGGAGCCACCACTCTCCCCACTGTTTCAATCCTTGACCCTCTCTATAGAGGTCAGAGAACTTACTCTGAAATCATCAGATGGAAAATAGTGTAGGCTTTACAGGCCTAGTAGGTCGCCTTACTACTACTCAACTCTACCATGATAACACAAAGGCATGCAAATGAATGAGTTAGTCTCACTAAAACTTTATTTCAGGGTGCTACATTTGAATTTCATATAATTATCCTTTGTCATGAAATATTATTCTTCTTTGGATGTTTTATCAGTCACTTATCAACGTAGAAACAATTCTTAGTTAATGGACCATACAAAAACAGGCCATAGGCTGGATTTGGACCATGGGCTGTAGTTTGCTGACTCCTACTCTACAGTACAGCTCAAAAGAGCAGCCAGTGATGAGCATGATTGAATTTAACTCCTTGCTCGGAGTCCTGCATAGGCTGTCAGTGCCACTCAGAGCAAATGCTCAGCTTCTCACCATGGCCTATAAGGTCTTGTATATTCTGGGCCCCTTTGTTTGTCTGCTTTTATCTCCAATTACTCTCTTTGGATTTTTTTCTCTGCTCTAGGTAACTGACCTACTTTCAGTTCTTTGAACACACTGAACACAAGCCTGTCTCAGGGTCTTTGCACTAGAAGGTCTCTGGCCTGGTATCTGTTTCCCCATATATCTCTATGGCTCTCTTGCTTGCTTCAATATTTTCACCTAATGTCATTCTCTCCAAAGAGTCTGCCCTGACCACTTGATTTAAATTGTAACCATCCTGTGACAAGCTCATTGTGCCCCCCTAAACTTCATATACTGAAGCCCTAACCCCCTACTACCTCAGAATGTAAGTGTATTTGTAGATAAGGTCTTTAAAGAGGTGATTCACTTAAGTAAGGCCATTAGAGTGGGCCCTAATCCAATCGGACCAGCACCCTTGTAAGGAGAGGAAATCTGACACATAGGAAGCTAGCAGAGATGTGTCATCATAGAGGAATGGCCATGTGAGGACACAGTGAGAAGGTGGCCAGGGGCAAGCCAAAGAGAAAGGCCTCAGAAGAAATCAAACCTGCCAACACCTTGAGCTTGGACTATGAGAAAATAAATTTTCTCTAGAACAGAGAAAATAAATTGTTGTTGTTTAAGTCACCAAATCTGCAGCATTTTGTTGTAGCAGCCCTAGCAAACTAATACACACCCCAACCTCCACAGCCCTCCTAAACCCATTTACTTGGTTCTATTTTTACCCAGAGTACCTATCACCCATGAACATACTAGCTAATCAACTTAATATGATTATTATCTACCTCCCTGCTACATGGTAGCAATGAGCCTTTGTTTACTGATGCATTCCAATTTCCCAGAAGAGCGTCTGTAGGAGACCAGACACGTAACAAATATCTGCTGGATGAATGAACCCTAGCAATGTATTTGTCTCTATATAACCCCTTCCTCTGTTCTCCTCTCTTCCTGGGAAGTCCAATCACCAACTCAGCATCTCCAAACCCATAGCCACTAAAACCATGTCAAATGTTATCACCACTAAAACATCTCTTGCCACAAAACAGAGTGAACCCTCTCTTTGGATTCTATTGATACAATGTCTGTACCTCTCTCCTGGCACTTAACTTATTCAAGTCACATTAAAGTTATTTTATATACGTTCTAATTCCTCTACTAAACATTAAGCTTCTTTATGATGCAGCTGGTGTCTCACGCAGGCTCCTATGACTCGCCATACCTTCTTAGAGTGCCACACATACTTGAGGCATGATAAACGTCCAAGAACTTATACACATTATTATTATAAAAACATGTTACTGAGCAATTACCTTGTGTCAGGCTCTGTCTTAATTCTGCACGTTATCTGCATGATTGGCAAAATCTTCGCGAAGGTGGCACTGTCATTAACCCCTTTTACAGATGAGTTCACTGAGCCTGAGAGAGGTAAAATAACTTGCCCAAGGTCACATGGCTAACGATTGGTGAAGCCAGATTTCAAGCACAGGTCTGTCCTTCTATAGAGGTCAGGATCCAGAGTATACAGTCTCATAAATAAAAAGGAAGAAAAGAGTGCTTACTTTGAAATAAAAATTTCAGTATCATGTTAAATGAAACAAAAACAAAGGAAGAGATATCATTCACCTACATTTTTAGAGGCTTGAATAGGCTGACTTCACATCTCCAATGACAGCTTTTCCTGTTCTGAACTGAGAGTACAGGCATTGTATATTCTTTAAATTTATATATGGACTCTGAGATTTTAAAAATTCATTATTTCATAATAAAATACTTCTCCAGATTAATCTTATTTTCTTGGTAATAATTGAAGTCTCAAAACATAAATGAATTATACTAAATAAATTTGGTTTTCCTAAATTCCTAGATCTATGTATACCTATCAGTTTTTCATAAAGAATTTAAGAAATCAGCAGATTCCTACTATTGACTTCTGAAATAGATAATTTCTACTTTTCACTGCTGTTTTCAATTCCATGACATCTTATATCCCAGGAAATAGGCAAGACAGATATAGTTATTAATTTTATCCATTGATGAAGGAAAAAAAAAGCTTTACTGACTACTAATTTTAAAAATGTAAGGACTTTACACTCATGAGTTTTTGGCAAAAACATTTATGTTATACATAGTGAAGCAATATATAAGTTATAGGCAATTTTTGGTTAGGACTAGATTTTTGGGGAAAGTCTTAAAGCATCACTGAGTACAACCATTTAAGTATACAGATTTTAAATTGTATCATTTTGGAAGGAGATCGTTAAATTAGGTATTCTATTTAGTTTTTGAAAATTTTAAATTGCTATCAACCGAACACACTTTGATCTTTTCTGAGGATTCCAAAACAGCTGAGTGATGTTAGCTGCTAAGCTTCACATGATTTATCAGCATCCAAACAGGGCTTAACACTACTTGAATGACTACTGATCCCCAACTACTGTCCTTAAAAATGCTGACTTCGAAAAGTCCCTGCAGCAGCTGGAACTGCATTTGCTTAATTTTTATGATGAGGAAACAGGTATCGTGGAATGGAATGAATGGAAACTTGCTTAAGATGGCCTACTAAGATGAGGCGGGGCTAAGACCAGTTCAAGACAATCTTGGCTGCTAAGCCCAGGCATTTCTCTCAGACCAAGTCACCACCACAGGCGCTTATCACAATGTAAAGTTGTGAGGACAATGTGTGTCTGTAATGGTAGTATAATGGACTAGTCACAAGACTAGTCTCAGGACCTTGGTAAAATCAATCCAGCCACTCAGGCCTCCATATTCTCTTCTGAAAAGAAAGAAGTCAGACCAGATGATTTTTATGGTCCATCGAAAGTCCACATGTCTATGATCCAATGATATATTCCAACACAACTATTCATATATGTAGCATGATATACATAACATTGTCTTTGTTAATGTCATTGTGTTGTGCACTTTCACTAATTGAGCTCCAACAAATTTCTTAACCTTCAGAGATCACAGACTATGCTTCTGCTTGGAGACAGGCTAGGAGGGCCTGATTGGAAGGCACAATTGCATGTATTTGGGTAAATGCCCAGCAGTTGGCTATAGAGTTTCCCTTGTGGGACTTTAGTAGACACAGCATAAAACTGATCTTTAAAGTTCTAAAAGCCTTTTATAGAACTGGCTTCATAGCTCTTTGATGCCTTTTGACTTTTGTTTGGCTCAGGGAATTATAAGACGGTAGGAAACTCTTCTATGTATACCCCATAATAAAACTGGCTCTATGTATCTTAGCAGCATATTATAGAAGAGGAACATGACTGATTTGGTAGGTTTTAAGGCTCTTATCCTAACCTGGCAACCTTGCCCAATGGAAATCTTCCCATTGTAGAGGTGATAATACTGAGCTAAGGGAACTTACAATTTCCTCAAAGTTAGCAACAAGCTGGAGAAGAAGACTGCAGACAGAAAACAGAAAACAGAAAACCGAAATCCTGATAATATAATTTTGTAATACTTCTAAAATTATAGTACATCCAAGGCAGCATATTTTCTTATCTCCAGCAGGTTTACCGCAGCTAAAGACCAAAGAACCCATAAA
Organism: Zalophus californianus; assembly: GCF_009762305.2. Lineage (NCBI taxonomy): Eukaryota > Metazoa > Chordata > Mammalia > Carnivora > Otariidae > Zalophus > Zalophus californianus. The sequence continues at coordinate 17,238,551 of NC_045596.1, forward strand.
TTTCTATTTTATTACCTTACAATTATTAAAATGTAATCATTATCCATATAATATGTTCACTGTAGGAAAATGAAAAAATACAAATGCATGGACATTTATACATAAATCACTCATAGGATATATGACTTTTGAAACATATGGACAAGTATATATCACCTACCCTTATTTTTAAATGTGTAGTTATACCTCCTCTATGTACAATTAGAGAGAATTCAGACTTTCTGTGCTCTGGATTATGTACAACAGTTACTATAATGGGAAGAAGTACTGGGCAGAGATAAGAAAAAGCAGAACCACAGGAGATATCAGAATGGGTAGCTGACATGACCGAGATCACAAGAAGTGATAGAGGCAAACAATACTCCTACCAACTTGGGGGAAGACAAGCAGAAAAACAGAAGCAGGAGATGTAGCATTGGCCCCTAAAAAGCATTTCAGTGTAATTCAGTCCTATATCAGATGACCAATTACTGAACATTTATTATGTGCCAGGCAAGGTCTAGGTGCTGGAGTACAATAATCAACCAAACATGGCCCTTAAAAAGGAGTTGTTTTATAGACACTTGTAAATAATCAAAATTATTTTAGATAGTGGTAATATCCATGGAGAAGGTGACCAAGGACCCCAGTTTGTCTGGGACAGTCTTGATTTGTGCCTGTGTTTGTGCTGATTCAAATTGCCTCCTTTTACTCTCAAAAGTGCCTCAGTTTTGGTCACCCTACCCATAACATAAATTTCAAAAGGAAGACATAAAGGAAAGGCATTAGGGGGCAGGGAGGCTGTTTTGGATTGGAAATGGTAACTAAGGTGATAGCTGACCTGAGAATTAGAGTCATCACACAGTGCTTCGGAATGAGTTGGAGTTTGCAGAAGGAGGACTGTGTAGTGAAACAAAGACATAGTTCAGATTCTGACAAATCCAGTTATATACCTTAGCCCCACCACATTCTAGATTTGGCACCTTGGGGTAGGTTCCCCATGGGCTGCTCAAGTGGGACAACTTAAGTCTGATAATGTGACTCAGAGAGGAACACATTAAATTATATGAAGAAATGGATTTTTATTTAGGAAATCCTCCCTCAAAACTGTGTTTTTGAGCAGATACTATACAGGACACAATGTTTTAGAGGAGATCTGGAGAATTAAATTTTTTAAATGTCTTTTAGAGGAGCGCCTGGGGGGTGCAGTTGGTTGAGCATCCGACGTGGTTCCGGCTCAGGTCATGATCTCAGAGTGGTGAGATCGAGCCCCAGGTCAGGCTCCACAGTGCGGAGTCTGCTTAAGTTTCTCTCTCCCTCTCTCTCTGCCTCTTCCCCTCCCCCTCACTAAAATAAATAAAATTTTAAATGTCTTTTAGAAGACTCAGATCTACTTGAGATATGACTCTAACACCTGAATCTGTTAATAATACAGGATTGATGGGTAATTAAATGCTAAACAATATGGGACAGACAACCTGTATACAAAAGTTCCAAAAAGTAAGACGGTCAGTACATACCACACAGTGAAGACAGACACAAGGGGCAGGTAAGAACTGTAACATTCAGCACCTGATCGTTCTTAGCCACAGAAGCATTTCTCTGGACGAGGAATGGAACCTTCTGGGGGGCTTTGCTGGTAGTTTCTGCAGTAATATGGTAGTGGAGGCATTCTTTCTTCTGCAAATAATCCCACTGATCCTGTCTACCCCAGCTGCTTCCTCACCGGCCTTCCTTGGCTCCCCCCTTATCAGCCTCGCTCTCTAATTCCTTCAGAGGAACATATCATAAAGGCTTACTGCCTCCCCTCAGTTGACCGTTGTACTTGCCTCTTCTTCGCTAAAACCACATGAGACAGCTCCCCTCTGCTTTTCGAAATCTTAGCAAATGTTGGTTTGCCAAGTTAACTGTCCTGCATTTATTGGCTCTACGGCAGGGTAACGTAGGGCAGGAAGGAATCACAAAGAAACAGTTTATAAAGCCACAAGGCTCAGTCCTTACTAACCACTTAATAAATGTTAGTTGAATGAATAAATGGCAATTATAGTTATTGAAAACTAATAAAATCAAAGGCAAAAAGGTTTAAAAATTGCACTCATTTATCCAGGTTACTTTCTATTTATTCCTAATTACTAGGCAGTACAACAATGATGAGGTATCCAATTACTTTTGGGGAAAATGCAATTTGAAAGAAACAAAAAAACAAAAACAAAAACAGAACATCTTATAGATATAGATATCAGATCAGTAATAATGACAAAAGTTACCATTTGTTGAATGCTTCACAATAACAGAAATATATGGAGGAATATCCCCATTTCATAGATGGATGGATGCAACTCAGAACAGCTGGGTGACTTTCACAACTGTAGGATCGGGGCTAAGGCTGAGATGCCAACAGGAGGCTCCCACCTCTTCCTCTGGGCATGCCTTTGCCCTCCAGAAGCACAGCTGGGCTCTGGGAAGAGAGAACGGCTCTCCTGGAACACATTCTCAGAATTCTTTTTTTTTTCATTTTTAATGTGATATATTTATGTTATGATCATTAAGACCATGACGGAAAGACCTTAGAGGAAGCACAACAGAGCCAGAGGGTGAGCCAGACCCAAGACACATAAAGGAGGGTGTCAAATGATGGAATGCTTTATAGGCGTTTACTCCCCCAACTCTCTCCCCACAAGGAGAATTTGGTGTAGTCTCCACCCTGACCACCCATTCAGTTCTCTCAAACTCACTCCCCACCTAAAAAATCATGATTATCGCCCCTCCTCAGCCAGTCGGAAATGTGGATCTCCTTCACAGTCCCAAGCATTCACCTTTAAAAAATTAAACATAGGTCCCAAATAGAAAACATTTTGAGATATTCTGATGTTATTGCGGTATCTCTATCAGACAGGAGAAATGGACAGTGTTAGGCATAGAGCCATCCATTGCAGAGGCTTGATAAAAACTAGTTTGTTTATCAAATTATTTAGCATATACTGCAAAAAATATATCAGTGCTGATTTCTATCGTGGCCAGCTGGACTTTGCTTTATTCCACAAGTAAGGGCAGTTCCTCAGCTCTTGGCCTCTCCCCACCAAGCCACAACTGTATCCCCAAGCTGGAAAATGGAGCTTAGAGAGAAAATATACTTTATCAAAGAAAATTCACCATCATACCTAGCATGCACCATCCATAGCCACATTATCCTGGTTATAATCCTGTTTTACCATATAACAAATACTGCATTGTTTTATTGTGCCTTAATCTGACTGATTACAGTGACATCCGCTCCAAAAATGTCAATTTGTTTGAAGGTGTAGGTTTGTTTTCCTTATAAGGTTTAAGAAACACACAGAGAAATTTTGGACAGAAGCTATGTGGACAAAATAAAAGATAACCAAGGATGGTGAAAGATGTGGTAGAATGACAGAAATTTTACAAGTCACCCAGGGACATGATTAACATCCTCATGCGACTTCCAGTATCTTCTGAGGGGAAGCGACCTGACCAATGTTAATAATTTTAAACAAAGGCAGCTTTGTCAGTGGTCATACCTATGGTGGGTTAAAATAAAATAATAAATATGGCCATGAGCATATTTCCTCTACTTGGGGTGGTTTTCCCTCTAGCTTCTGGAACGGGGTCAGCCAGTAGAAGCACTAGCAATAAATCTGAAGGTTAGGAGGAAGGAAAGACCAGCAAATTTACCCCCCGGAGTTCCCTACCGCTCAGGTCTCCATGGGTTGGCTGTGTCCCTGGACTGAAGGCCCCATCTCCTGTCAAGCTGCTCCACAGATGGTTTCCCTCTCTAGGCTTCAGAGAGGAGTCGCCTCGCTTGGCCCCTCAGTTGTCTGCTGTTACTAGCTTTAGAGTACACATTACCCCGCTGATTCCCCTAGAGCCTGCCTACATACACAGTGCCTTTATTAAATACTTTTCTGGAGCGTGAGATCTCTTTCCTGTCAGGAACATAACTATTACATATCACAATCAACGTATAATGTCCTCAACAGTCTTGGTCCCGTGATGTGAAACTTCAATATTTCTTTAAGGACTTAAATGAAGTGTTGATGACTAATTGCTGAAGTCTCTGGTAAGAAAGCTCTTATTACCTCAACCAACAGGGGCAAATGCAGCCCCTTCTATGGATATTAGCTCTTCCCTTTAGACTGTATGCAACATATGGATTAATTTTGTCCATCAGTCAACAAAAGAGTTTTAAGAGTTTAGCGTATCTAAAACTGAGATGTGACCGCTGACTAGTTTGAAGTTCTCACAATGATAAAACAGTCTTCTTTTATAGTCTTTAAGCCCTACGAGTTTGCCTCATACACTAATTACGTGGTAAGGAACGTCAAATACAAGGTCATTAAACATTAGTATAAGATTTTCTTCTGAAATGAAAGGGACAACCGGTATATATCTGCAAATATAGGTGTTTTCTCCGTTGAATTCAGGGATCCTCTACCTAGATTTGGCAAGATGCAGAATCCCTCAAAATATCCCTTCAGTCCTGAATGAAAAGTTCAACTCATTAATAGAAGCCAAAATAATTCTTCTGATAAAGTTTCAAATACATACTCTGCTGGTAAAAGCAATACCATGGCATATATTCTTCGCAGTCAAGTGTAAACATCTTTCTTTGCTTTCTTCTTACCTGAGGGCAGGTGTCAATAGAAGAAGCACAAGAAAACTGTGTATATCATGGCGGCACTTTTTGTGCATTTCAATCACGCAAATTTGACATAGTGCTATAAGGAATATAATCTCACTTTATAGCAAAATTTGAAGGAATTAAAAAATAAAAATTTAATCAAGAACAACATAATTTCAGAGCTGGCCGATCAAGCGAATAGAAACTGCTTATTCAATTGTTGCATGGCAGGACCACGAGAACTGGGAAATAGAAACACCTGTTAATCTTTTGCTAGGATTAAACTTGTGTGAATTTTTAAGTATGTGAGGTCTTCGGGAACACATCCTTTGCAGGAGATGTGTCTGCCCAGTGTTCAAATGGGGACAGAAGAGAAGGTCAGAGGGCACTGAAGACTTGATCTTATGATTTGTAATTGGGAGGAAGAAAGAAAGGAAAAGCAAAAAAGAAGTAGATATAGCTAGAAACAAGCTTTCTTAATTCTCCGATTTTGTTACAGCTTGCCCTTTATTTTCTCCTCACACTTTAAAAATGTAACATAAAATTATCTCAATCTTTATGTCGTTAGCCTTGTGGATGGCTTGATTCACAGTAACCTCAACAATGAATGTAAGGCTGGAAACAACTCAAAGCAGACTTGCAAAATAAATGTGCTGGCTTGTGCGCACTCTCTCAATCTAAAGTTTTCTACTTGATAAAGTGATGAATGCTTACTTCATGCTTTTAATACTATGATTTTGTTAAATTTGAAATACGTTAGCCCACAAGTTAAATAGTGATTCAATGCCTAATAGGATATTTTGATTTAAATTGCTTTTGTTTCCCTTAGGTGGAGAGTTGAACTTGGCCACACCTGTAACTTGCTGTCTTGAAGCCAGAAAAAGAGCCCCAGGAAATATCCACCTGAGACATATGTTTGGGGCATACTTGCTAATAAGAAAATGACCTCAGATCTTGATTTTTCAAGGAAACTATATACAGAGACTCGATAAATGTCCAAACACTCTCCAAATAAGTACAATAAAACCTTCCAATACCAAATTTCACACATAAAGAAGAAACAGGTCCAAATCTAGTATCGGTAATATCATTCAACCTTTCTTAATGGGTCAGCATTTGTAGGACAGGGTATTCTATGGGCCCCGAGGATACACAAATTGCCCACTCAAATTATCAGCATCATATTACAATCCTCACAAACTGTTTCCATTTATTTAGATGTATAAGGGTATATCGGTTATCATGAGCCACATCTAGAATTGGGCATAATACGGTACATGAAGATGTAAGTCTCAAATCGAAAAGGAATTCGGATAGTTAATCCTGTATTGTCCCTCACTACACTGAACATGCCATTGACATGTAATATTCGCTTGTGGATTTCTGACAAGTATTATATATAACAAAGGATCTTTAAAAATGCTCCTATTTCCATGATAAGTAAAGCCAAATATATGCGTTCGTAAAATCTACTCTTAAAGAGCGATTTGCCATGATAAAAATATGTAGAATGTTTCTGGTAAAATAAAATTATTTCATCTGGACAAATCTTTACCACTGAATTTATATTCTCTATCACAAAGATTATTTTAGATGAATTCCTAATCAAATTATTTATTTATAAGCAGTCATAGGCATTGTCAAAACTTATGTGAAAAGCTCTCAGAAGAGGAAGCTGCTTTCCTCTAACTTGTGATAACACCAATAAAACACATCGGAGGAGAGTTTGTGTCCATGAAAATTTCTTCGTACTTAAAATTTTCTGTGTTTGTGTAAAGGCGTGGGCATTTTGGGTATCAAATGAAAGGCAACTGCCAACAATACAGAGTACACATTTTGGAATTAACCTGTTTTCAAGTGTAAAACAAAATCACTATTTCCTTAGATCACATCTTTAATTGAAAAAGAATAAAGAGCTTGTTGGTAAAATGAAAAAAAAAAAAAAGAAATCATCCAAGGCATACTAGTATTGTTTTAAATTTTTGATGACTACGAAGACATATGCTGACTGTTCAGGATACAATTAGCAACTCTTGCATATCCAACCTTAAAGCAAATTTTTTAAACTAATTCAACTCTGCATCCTACTTCTTCATTAATTACCAGCCAAGGGACTTGAAAGTGTCCTAATGAATTTTACATTAGATTCTGCCATATGAAGTGTATATTATCACAGCATCTAGGAAATGCATAAATTGGCTTTTCCAAGTTGCATTTTCAGGGGTTGTAAAGATTCCGGCCAGATCTTACAAGGTTTAGTATTAGAGCCTGAGCCGAAAAGATTTTTACAAGAAACAAGTTGCTGTAATCACATTTCTCGGGCCATAAATCTATCTTACTATTGTATAATAATCTGTCCTATTTCTCAAAGTTCTTATATTTTTCCCCCCTCTGGGTGCTAAGAGGAGAAGGCGTCCCACCTATATTGATTTCTAAATATGCATTAAATAGGTCTTGAAAAATTGCTGCTATGCCAGTTTTCCATAAATTTCATATTATAAATTACCATCCAGTCATTGGACACCCATTGTATTTTGGATTCAGTATTTATGGTTTACGACTTCACAACCATTTACCATCTTCATAAAATTCTTTGAAAATGAAAGTTTAAGAAAACCAGACACAGACTGAGCAAAAAAAGGCAGAACACTGCCCCTAAATCCAGTAAGAAACAGGTAGAACCTTAAAATTGCCTTATCAAAGAGGAAAATACAGACTAGCAGGGAAACCTCATAGAAAGCTTTCTTTTATAAAATATTTCTCTAATTTGAAAGCAAGATAAAAGATCACATATGGAGCACTGTCCCATGAGACAGACTATCACAAACGGCACACCATCCTTAATGGGAAGTTTAAAGCAAATGTCATATTGGGATCATTGATCGCATTGACACGATAAAGCAGTCATATGGATGGGACTGTGCACTGGTAACAGAAATATAAAAAAAAAAAAAACTGGGTGGAAAATCAAAGTTAAGAAAAGTCAGGTACAGACTCTCAGTGGTTATGCTTAAAAGCGTCAGAAAGTCACCACAATGTGCCCTGCTTAAAGATTAGCATCTGATAACAATGCCAATTAATGTTCCTGGAAACTTATTGATTTTCACAGTTACTCTCTCAAAAGTGTTTTTCCTGATCAGGTTGTCGACAGAATCATATATGTAATTCTGCTATTAACCATAAAGAGTTTATTTCCTAGAGCAAGCGTTGCTCACATTCATCTCTCAACCTCTGCATCATAATGTATAGGTTTCCTTGCTAGTCCTTCTTTCAAACTATTTAAAGAAAACAAATTTGCACTGAAAAAATAAAACTAACAATAGTTCTTCATTGGCCAGAATCAAACTGTAGCATGGTGTCATGCAAGCTTTGCCTGTCAGAAGTTTGAGGGTCCATTAACAATTCCTATTGTCTGAGTCAAAGTAGTTTTGGTCCTACCTGTCACTATCTTAATGACGGCACTGCCTAGCAGTTTCGTGGTCAGCAAAACCACCGGTTTGGGCACATAATTCTGGAACATCTTAAAAATATTTTCTTGCTATCAACACTTAGATTTAAATAGAGTTTCTATTTCAATCATGCAAATTTTTAAACATCGAAATAACTGCGATGAAACAAATATCAAAACTCTCATGGACATTTTACTCCTTAGCTGTTTTCACATTTTGCTCACATTTTGCCAGAAACTGAGAAATTCAAAAGAAATGGCCTTAACTCTTTCATGGCCCCAGCTCTGTGATCAACTACTAGAAATCCTCTATGCATTATAATAATCAAAGAGTTCTAGAGAATTTCTAAATACCTGCAAGAAGACAACAGATAAGTGATTTTCCAACAAACTGTAGCAAAAGCAGGAGAGAGGAGGAAACCCCTCACATAAGCATGCATTTAAAAAAAAAAAGAAAATCTTTCTACTCTGCAGACACAGCTTCCTGAGATTGAGGTACATTTAACAGCAACACTGCCAAAAAGACATAAAAGATACATCCACAGAATCCAGTTCTAGCCCCAAATTAGAGCTGCACTGCACACATTTTTAGAAACGTTAATCTCAGCAAACACAATTGTATTTTATTGACAACATTAAAAATAAACACAACACAGAAAGAGTGAGCCTTCCCTATTCCGTTTCAACTTCATTACCATGCTCTACCAGCCTCTATTACTTAAAAAAAAAAAAAAAGTCATTACCTGTATGAAGAGAACCTGTTAATAGTCTGAGAAGGTACTGGGCAAATTTCAGTATTTCACGTTTACACCGCTTTCTACAGCCACTCATCTTAAGCAACAAGGTATTCCTCTGGTGAGAGCCAGAAGTCTTTGCCAAAAAAAAAAAAAAAAAAAAAAGACAGTCTCTGAGGGGAAACTTCTGTCTCAGTTTATGTCACAGGCTGCCTTACAACTCCTGTGGAATTAGCTGTGAGTGCCTGAATCAGAAATTCCTCTAAAAAAGCTAGAGAAGCCGGATCCAGATAGAACAGTAACAGGGTGGGGGAAAGGGGGTTGCTTCTCAGGATGGTCACCAAGTTCTTCTGTGGCAACAGATAGGCTGCCGGTTGCCACTTGTAGTAACCCACTGTGGTTCAGCCCAGCAACCCCTCTCCAGGAGCAACTGCAACCTCCCGGACCATTCACAGGAGGCGGGGACTGGGATGCCAGCTCATCAATGAATCAGCATGTTAAGCAGGTGAGGGGGACAGATGACAGGTCACTGGGGCTGAAACCCTTTGGGTACCAATAAAAAAAAGAGCCTGCTAATGCAATCAAGCCTGCGGAGGGGGGGGAGAATCTCAGGGTCTAAAGCTGTACAAAATGATTCCCCCCACCCCAAAAAAGGGAAGTAGAATAAGCATGCTGTTCAAGGTCAGACATCAGACAATTCCCTGATACAGTGTTAATCAGATTCAGAAAGCCTCGGCGGTAAAAAAGGCACACCGGAGAAGCTGACCCTGATTCTAAACAAACGGAGTTGAAGATTTACCACCAAATGGAGGCAAGGCTGTTTTGTCACAGATAAATATATTCCACTTTATGGGCACAGAGGTGGAAAAGAAGCTGTTCCCTAAATTTGGCTGTGTTTTCGGCACTGTCCAGGCTCAAGTATTTGGAAATTAAAAAAAAAAAAAAAATCAGTCTCGTTCAAAATACAGTAGCCTGGAAACCATAACTCTTAAGCCCCTGTACTTTGCCTCCAGGCAACCGAGCTCCAAAACTAATTTCCTGCATTAACCTAAGAGAAAGAACTGACTCAGTTTCTCCATTTTTCTAAAAGGCATAATGCAACTTGCTAGCTCCTTACTAACTGACTTATTTTGAATTAATGGTGAGAACAAGTGTGAGAGTTTGCAGTTTTCACAAAGTACTCTTATTGAAGACAGGGTTGTAGAGGTAGAAAGTGAAATGAAAGCCAGAAAACGATAGGTTCACCGTCTTTGAAAGTACAGGTGTTTTGTTGTTTTTATTATTGAGTGCTTTGGGCAGTTTCTAGGATTTGTCTACTCTCTAATTTACATTCCCAGGATGTTTATTTGTTTCTGCTTGTTTTGTATACATATAAATATTATCTCCATGAGATTTAGTATACATAGAGTGTGTATCCTCCATATTTAAATACCTACACAAATCTTCCCCCCGCCCCGCCGACAGACGTAACAGTCGTAGTTGGAACTAATATTTTCCAACAATATTATGCATGAAATGATATTCTTTTACAATAAAGAAAGAAGTACTCCTAGAATCGTAAACTTAAACAGATTGAGGAGTAACTCACTCTTTCTAGAATGCTCTCACATTCCCAGACACAGCAGTGTAACCATTTGAATGAGATAATGAAACATGCTTTCCAGGAATTTTCAGAACATCAACTGAAAGTGAGATAAAAACAATTTCATACACAAAGTTTAGCAACATAAGTTCTGAAGTCCTTGCTCACACATATTCCCATGAGTAATGGCACCAAGTTTGAAATAGGCAGAAGAAATATATTATTGTGGTTCCATAGTTGGGCTAATTACTCTAAAGCCTCATTCTCTTATCTATAAAATGGGGGTCTAGATACTGTATTTGTTCGTTGAAGAGTAAAATAAGATTTGGTAGAGATGACATTAAGTCCAACACTTTCATTCATTTATGTAGAAATTATGTACTGAACCCCTGTTACATTCCATGTGTGGTTCAACTGCTGGAGATAGAGCAGTAATGGAGAAAGACAAAACTCTGGCACCAGAACCACATATGGAACATAACAAGTGCTCAGGACATAATTTCTACATAAACTATATAGCAGTCATGGCACTGACACTTAAGTATAAAAGCAAATTAGCAAAAAAAAATATATATATACATATACATATATATATATATGTATATATATATATCTCACATGTGGGTAAGAGCTAGGGAGACCATGAAACTAGGTTGGTAAAATAGAACGTGAGTGGTCAGAGGAGGCATCTCTAAGAAAAGACAGTTAAACTGGGATATTCATTACAAGAAGGAGCCAATGATCAACCATGAAATGCTTAGGGGAAGGAACACATCAAGTAGAGTGAAGAGTTTGTACAAAGACCCCAAGCTGGGAAAGATTTCAGCATCCTAAAGGAATAGAAAGAAGAGTTGGCCACTGAAGCATATTGAGCCAGGAGAGACTTAGAGGAGATGATTTCATGAAGACAGACGGCGCTACTAGACAGAGCCTACAAGTGTGTAGGGCCACAGAGCCAGAGTAAGGAGTTTGGATCTAGCCTATATGTGCTAGAAGGTCAATCCCAGGAATAGGGAAATTGTATGATGCCATCTGCTACATAAAGGATGAACTGTAGGGCAGTAAGAGTGGATGAAGGAACACCTGTGAGGAGCATCACAATGGTGGCATGGCTTGGGGGAGAAAGGAGAGAAAATCCTAAGGAAACTAGAACTACAACAACAACAACAACAACAACACAACTCCTAGAATTAATCAGTGAGGTTAACAAGGTCATAGGACACTAGCTAAACAGTGAATCGTACTACTGAGAAATCAATTGTACTAGCAATAAACCTATGGACACTGAACTTGAAAACACAATATCACTTACAATTGCTCAAAAAATGAATATTGACGTGTAAATCTAACAAAACATGTGCAAAACTTGTATTCTGAAAACTATAAAAACTCAGATGCAAAAATAAAATAATATTTAAATAAATGGAGAGACAAAGTATGTTCATGTACTGGAAGACTCAACATAGTAAAAATGTCAATTCTCCCCAAAGTGATATACAGGTTTAATGTAATTCCAAAAATTCCAATCTCAAAATCACAGTGAGATTTTTTAAAAATATAGACAAGATTATTTTAAATATATATTGAAAGGGACAAAGGAACTCGAATAGCTGAAATGATTTTGAAAAGTAGAGTAAGTCTTGAAATTCTACCTGATTTCACGAGGTATATAGCTAAGTAATCAAGACTGTGTGCTAATGGTAGGGAGATGGACACATAGTTCAATGGAACAGAATAGAAAGCCTAGAAATAGATCCACACAATTATGCAGAAGTGATTTCTGACAAAAATGCCAATGAAGGAAACAGCCCTTCAACAAGTAGAGGCAGACAAACATCTTTAGGCAAAAAGAGAACTTTAACCAAGAGCTCATATCTTATACAAATATTAGCTCACACTGAATCACACACTTAAATGTAAAACTATACAAGTTTAAGGGAAAAATAAATCAGAGAAAATTTTGAAGATCTTGGGCTAGGCAAAGATTTCTAAGACTTCACAACAAAGAATTACTTATAAAGCAGAAAATGAGGGGCGCCTGGGTGGCTCAGATGGTTAAGCGTCTGCCTTCAGTTCAGGTCATGATCCCAGGATCTGGGATTGAGCCCCATGTCTGGCTCTCTGTTCAGCAGGGAGCCTGCTTCTCCCTCTCCCTCTGCCTGCCACTCCCCCCTGCTTGTGCTCTCTCTCTCTGTCAAATAAGTAAATAAAATATAAAATATTTTTTTAAAAAGAAAATGATAAGTCAAATGTCATCAAATTTAAAAACTCGCTCATCAAAGACCCTGTTGAGAGAATGAAAAGATAAGCTACAGAATGGGTACAAATATTTGCAAACCACACATCTGACAAAGGACTAATATCTAGAATATACAAAGAACTTTCAGAACTCAACAGTAAAAAGTACACAATCCAACCATAACACGAACAAAAGACAAGCAGAGACATTTCACAGAAAAAGGATATACAGATGGTCCCTGAATTACAATTCTTTGACTTTACAATGGTGCAAAGTGAAACGCATCCAGCAAAAACTCTACTTCAAATTTTGACTTTTGATCCAGGCTAGTGACATGCAGTACAACAGTCTCTTGTGACACTTGGCAGCCACAGCTCCCAGTCAGTCACACAATCACTGGGGTAAGCAACCAATACACTTACAGCCATTCCATATCCATATAACCATCCATTTTTTCATGTCCAATAGAGTATGTAATAAGTTACATGATATATTAAAAATTTTATTCTAAAACAGTCTTTATGTTATATGATTTTGCCCAACTATAAGCTAATATAAGTATTCTGAGCAAGTTTAAGTTAGGCTAGGCTAAGCTAGAATGTTCAGTAGGTTAGGTATATTAAATGCATTTCTGACTTGCCTTATTTCCAACTGATGATGGGATGGAACCCGTCATAAGCTGAGGAAGATCTGTACAGAGGGCAAACAAGCACATGCAAAGATTTTCAATCTCATTAGTCACTACTGACATGCACAATAAAACTACAATGAGGCATCACTGCACATCTACCACAATGGGTAAAATGAAAAAATAGTGTTAAGACCAAAGGCTGGCAAAGATGCAGAGAAACTGGAACTTTCACACATTGCTGGCAGAAATGAGAAATGAACTGAAAGAATGGCACAGCCATTCTGAAGAACGGTCTGATAGTTCTTTAAAATTCTAAAAATACATCAACCATATAACCCAGCAATTGCATTCCTGAGCGTTTATCCCAAGGAAATGAAAAAATACATTCAGACAAAAACTTTGACTTAAATTCTTACAGCGTTTCTGCTTGTAATACCCCAAACTGGAAACAACCTAGATGCCCTTCAAGAGATAAACAGCTAAACAAACCATGATGCTTCCATTCTATGGAATACTACATAGCAGTACAATGAACTACTCATCTCCACAACTTGGATGAATCTCAAGGGAATTATGCTAGCGAAAAAAGCCTACCTTAAAAGGTTACATACTGCATTATTCTACTTAAGTAACATTCTTGAAATGACAAAATTATAGAAAGAGCCCAGATTAGTGGACACCAATGATTAAGAAAGTAGTAGAGGAAACAGAGAAGCAGAAATAGCTATGAAAGTGCAGTATGATGGACACGTTCCCTATTCTGACTGTATCAACGTCAATATCCTATAGTTGTGATATTCTACTACGCTTTCCCCAAGATGTTACCACTGGGAGAAACTGGATGCTCTACCTTGGGATCTCTGTGTAATTTCTTACAATTGCATGTGAAAGTTTGCTTCAAAATTAAATAAAAAATTTTAAAAATACCTTTCTAGCATCTACTAGGCATTACTATTTTAGGTTCTGAATATACACAAGTAAACCAAACGGACAAAACCAGTGATTCATGGGACGTATAATGTGGAGAAAGAGACAGTAAAATGTGGCAAGAACGGGATATGCTGAATGGAGGGAGGGGGGAGCAGTGGAGGTAAATTGGGGTGATTGGAAAACCCTTCACTGAGGTGACATTTAAGCAAAGATTTGAAGAAGGTGCGAGCATGAGCCACGTGGATAGCGAAAGTACATGCATGGGTATCATCTTTCAGTAGCTTCTGGACAGTCTGTCAGTATTCTGCCATTCATTCTGTTGGGAAACTTTCTTGAAATCGGCCCTCTGTAAAGGCTCAGTTTTGATGTGGAAGTCCAGAGCCCCAGCCTGATCACTCTTTTCTCTAGGGAACGCAATCACAAATCACTGATTATTGTTGGGGAAACCATTGCCTGTATCTGTTTATTGTTGGGAGGTGTGTAGGAGAAATGTTGTTGTTTAATGCTACCCTTAGGAAAACAAAACAAAATTAAGACAATAAATAGAAAATGTTACAGAGTATTAGAAAATAAAAAAGAAAAATGTCCTTAATTATCAGCTAATTTGACTAGTATCACCGTTACCTCCAATAATATCAATAATCAAAGTTACAGGTTCAAAATTAACAGATGTCCTTAATGTTTCAGAAATGCTTGTCCAATGCCACTGTCATTCAGAGAAATGTGAGTGAACTTTAGAGCAGCTCACAAAGGCTCAAAGGTTTACAGATGAACAAACTACTTAGCACTTTAGCACATGGTGCAGAGGCTACTAACATTTCTTGCAGAAAAGTTACAGCACAGCTAAATCAAATGTAAAGACAAACTGGCATACCATGTGGTATGAACCAAAAGTCCTATGAGGGATGATTCCACAAGCAACCAGTAGTCTTCTTAAGTAAGTTACTGAGGAACATAAAGTGCAGGCTCCTTTTGAGATGTATTTCTCCTCATTGCATTGGATGAAGTATTTTTTTTTTTTTTACCACATCTTTCTGAGAAGTCCAAGCAAAGCAACTCTTAAATACACTTGGATCAC
This sequence comes from Zalophus californianus, assembly GCF_009762305.2. NCBI lineage: Eukaryota > Metazoa > Chordata > Mammalia > Carnivora > Otariidae > Zalophus > Zalophus californianus. The sequence continues at coordinate 17,253,811 of NC_045596.1, forward strand.
CTTTTCCTCCTTAGAATGGAAGAATAAGCAGGATTGATTGATTAAGGCAAGAGGGTTGGCTTTCCTTCAAGGAAGAGAGAACCCAATGATTGCCGAGAAGACTTGCCACAATAGAGTTTTCCCCCAAATTCGGTTCCTCTCAATAGATCTTGGTGTATTGTGTGTGTCTCAGTGGGAATACACATTGTTATGCTTTTCAAATTGTCACAAGTTGCAAAATTAAACATGTGCAGCTTAAAAATAGCTCACCATGGGGCTGCCGAGAGAAGCAGAGCAGAGCCTTGCGGCAAAGTCACAGGTTTTGAAAGTGGGTCTTGATAAAATATCAGACTAGCTAGCGTCCATTAGAGAGGAATGTTCCAATGCCAGGTCCATTATTATTCCAGAAACATCACTATTCACCTACTTTAATAAATAAGAAGCATGCCAACACGCTCTTTTGCATCAAGTTTGGAAACAGCTTTGTGAACACAAAGCAAGTCAAAATCCAACTTACTGGCATGAGAAGTCCCTCTCTAGTGTGCCTGGGTCTAAAGCAACCAAAACACATCTAATTAGCATTCTAGATAATATCTATATAATGCAATTTTTCAGGTGTTCTACCATAACTTAATGGTCTCGTACAATGAGACCAAAACTATTGATCAAGAATTATGTATCATCCATACAAATATTTACATGCAATAGATCCATTAATACAAATTATGAGAGTCTTTGAAAAACTGGAGAGCTGAAGAAGTGAAATGTTTTCCAGAAAATGACATTCTAGCTATTTTGTTTTGCTTTGTTTCGTTTTTGAGAGAGAGAATCACAGTTTTTCCAAAATGGTCCATTGGAAATATGTGCTAGCTAGAGCTGAGGGCTCCTTCAGTGGAGTTCCACCCACCTGGATCCCTATGTAAAAGCCTTATTATTACTGTTATGGGAGCTGGGAACAGATGCGTTTTGCTGATGGAGAGCCCCGAGAGTCAGAATCAGATGAATGCATACTACTTAAAAGAAAATAAAAATATATTGAAGAGTCCTACAAGCAGAGATATGGCTGAGATTGTGGGCGTAGAAACGAGCTCAGTGTCAGCATGTGGCACTTTGAAGGACAGCAGACCAAGGCCACTAGGAGGAAAGTCACCCCCTTCTGAGGCACAGATTTATGCCCGGATTATAAAAAAAGAGGATCTGGCCTGTCCCAAGACCCATTCTTCCACAAAATGAGGCCGAAAACTGTATCCTGAAAGAATTTATATTAGCTTATTTTCTTTGGGATTTATTATTATTATTTGCCACTTTTTGACAAGGCCTATAGAGTAAGGAACTGGTGTTCTAATTTAGCACTGGAATTAAATATCAAGTTATTTACTCAGACTCATTTTACTAGGCAATGAAGTAGACTTGCAGTCTCCTGTGGTTATTGGGGAGTATTAAAACAAGATCCTACAAAATATAGCAATTGTACAGTGTTCGTGTATATATATATATATTTTTTCTTTATTGATATCCCTAGAACTTATCTATATCAATTTTATCCACACTCCTACCTTGTTTTCTTCAAAGTAGGGGTTGAGGCCTATTTACATCAGAACCACCTAGAATGCTTATTTAAAAATACAGATTTCGTGGTCCCCACCTTCCAAATACAGACACAGAATCCAGGAGTATGTGGCAGAGAGTCTCAGAAATTTACTATCTCTTGCTTTCTCAAAAACACAGAATTTTGATAATCTATGCAACCTAAGCCAATTACCTTCGTGGAATGCAAAGTCATAGAAAAGGTAAATTGAAATTTAAAGATGATGAAATTATGGTTCTATAAAGGATCCAATAATCCATCAGACAGTTCAGCCTAAATCCACCTGCAGTTACTCTGAGGTTGGGATGTGGTCTTGTTAACGCATCCCCAGACTTCCATTTCAAAACAAAGCACAAATGTCAAGGAAGCTTCATTTTCAATTACATCAAAGGCAATCGATAGACAGGTTTATAACAATCAGGTTGCTCACTTGGCTTCAGAAAAGCCATCAGCCACAAGCAGTCCTGTGGTGTCTATTTGAATCTAATGGATACACGTAGGCTTGATGACACAGCCTTTTCATACCATTTTACCAGAATGGCCAATGTATTTAAAAACAGGCCACATCCATGATTCAAACTTTAGTATTCAGCATGTTACTTTTCTTTCTTCCTCCATCACATTTTTTGAAAATTACCCTTTCTTTTTCAATTAGCATATTAAAGATTTGGTTAATATAATTATTAGTAAGCTGAACTCCAGGCAATGATGTTGGTTTGGTTTGGTTTGTAAGGGGCAGGGCACAGTCCTCTCTGCCTCATTCTCTTGCGAAGTGAGATGTCAGAAAAGACAATTTGGGGTCTGGGGTAACTAAGTGAAAGGCAGTATATAATTTAAAAAAAATTGAAAGAAGCAATAAATATGTGAGCCTTCCCCTAATCCCCAGCTAACATAAACCAATGCTGGACTGATTTAGGAAATTCTTAATTGAGTTTCTATCACTTACCAGGCAGATGTCAGGAACTAAGTTTCAGATGATATAGGGTACATACTGGGCATTTAGAAATGCTGATGTAGCATCCAGAACAAAGGTCAAGGTTGAAGGTCACTTTTAGAAGCCATCTGTGTAGAAGTGACAGTTAAAGCTGAATATGGATGCAACCCTTGGAGATGGGATGGAGATTGGATCTCCATCTCTGAGATGGAGACAGAGGTGACCTACAAGGCTCATGTCACACGGTCTCAGTTATAAATGGCTTTGCCCTACTTTTCATTCAAGACTGAACTGCCTTACACTATTTGTCATAAAACAGGTAGGCTTTTCAAAAGATACAAATCTTAAAAAAACAAAGAACAGCTTAAAATCAAAAACAAGGAAACAAAGACCTAGTCTAAAGACTGTAAGAAATAATGGTGATTTCTGAAATATTCTTGATTTGTTCAACAAAAAATAGGATTTCTTCACTTATGTAAACAGCTGGAAATACTAGCTGCAATGGCATTCAATGATCACAGAAACATATTTACTCAGTACTAGCTTACACCAAGTTATGATTCTCTTTAGTGTGAATAATCACTTTCTCAAAGTTCCTGCTAAAGTTTCCATGGACGCTTTTATAACCAAACGAAGGCCATGGCCAAATGCCTAAAAAGCAACGCATATCCTAGTCCTGCAGATAATAATCACCTATATCATACCATGACAACCACCGGAGCTGCAGGGACAGGCAAATTTCAGATTCAATGAGTACGCCATCATGGAAAACAAAGCAATGTAACAGCAATGAAACACAACTGCCACTGTTCTCCCCAAATTATACGTTCTTGCCTTGACTTAGCATCCAGCAAAATAGGAGATCACGCTGAAAATGCTTCTTTCAGACTTGGTGTCACAAACCTAGATTCAATTTTGACTAGCTGGAGGAAAAGAATGTCTTAGAATCCTCTGTAGCTTCTGCATGTCCTTGAGTGTGCCCTAAGGATTCATTTCCAAACAGCAGTCTGAGGACGAGCACATGGCACGCGCTCCCCTGGAACCCGCCGCCATACGCCTGTCTCATCAGAGCAATGTGATTAAATATTCAGGATCCTGCCATGGTGGTGCAGAGCAAAGTAATGCAGGGCTCTGACCTTCTCTAGGAAAATCAGTCAGGGAACAAATGCATGACAACGGGTGACACTATGTGCTGTAACTGAAAACCACCTAATGCAGTTTTCATGTTACACACTCGTCAGTACGCTAAATGCACTATTAAACTCCCACTGCCGAAGTCATACTAAAAGCCTCCCTAATGCACGCTGCAAAGGCATATTCAGACCCCTCCACAGCTGACCCTCCACCCCACGTGAATTTCGTAGCCAACATGCCAGGAGTGGGAGGGCATGGGATGAGCAGCGGCCTGTCAGGCCCGCATTCTGGATCTTTCAAGGACCAACGTTGGGCAAGTTGCTATAGGTGTCCGTTTCCCGTCTATAAAATGAGGGCATTGGATTCAGTAATTCCCGCCTTCTTTTTCAACCCCCAAAAAGTATAAATATCTACAAAGGGCGCTCTGTCTATATATATTTTAAATAGCCACATACTGCTCCATAATATGGACATGCTTTAGTCCATTCCCCATACTGCCACCAACAAATATTTGGGATGATTTCAGTTATCCAGGTATCACAAACAATACTGCATAAATACCCCTATGCACACACCCTTAGGATGTGGAGCTTTTATTTCTATAGGTTTGTGTCATTTACTTAGAGGCATGTCCACTACACACTAGTAATTGAGAAAACAAGTTACAAAAACATGTATGTAATCCTAATTTTGTGAAATAAAACTACATTCTCTACATGTGCATATTTCCTTTGCAAAGAATGACAACCCAGTTTGTTGGGGAGAGAGAGCAAATGATACAAGAAAAAGGAAATCGCAGCAAAATGTAAGTTCTCATGATATAATGCTAATGTCTAATATATAAGACTATGAAATTATGAAAATTCTCTATGAGAAATATGCATAGATTAATGAAAAACATTAATCTCATTAAGTGATGAGTAATTTAGGCCATTTTTTAACTTGAATTCCTTGTGGTGTTTTTATAATACTTTTGCAAAAAAGTAACACGTAGACAAAAGGAAAAATAATGAACCTATGATGTGAACTTCCCTTAGAGGTTCTATGCCCACAAAATACCAGTGATATCTATTTATTGAATATGCTTTATGGGCAGGGTGCCGTTGTGAAAAATTTTGTTATCTAATCTTTGGAAGAGACATTTTAGGTAGTCCTTGTCCCTGAAAAAGGATGGAGAAACTGAAGCTGAGAAAGATTAACTCTCCTACATTCATTGTGGTATGAAATATCCCATCCTAAATGTATTCCACTTTGCCTGACCCTACAGCATATGCTCCAAAGCATCGTGGAATATGATAACCCACCTCTCTGCTTCCTGTGAAGGCTGAAAGATCCACGAGAGTCAGTCATTTGGGTTAGAACCCTGAATCCCCCTCTTGTCTATTTATGGGAGTCATTAAATCTGTAACAGATAAGCCCTAGGTTTTAAAAGTATTCGAAGCAAAAGTTAATATAATTGCTTAGAAAAATAATAACAAATATTATTGAATAATACCATCTTTACTATGCTGAAACATTTTTAATGGATAAAGTAATTTTATATAGGGGCCTACATACATCATTTAAGGAATTTTACAAGACAGGCCTTAACAAACTGAGCGGGATTTATTTATTTTATTGGGTTAAGTCTACTGTTGGTGCTGTACATTAACTCCTTGTGTGTCAGTGAAACTGAAAAAAGTTCTTCCCCCAATCATTCATCAGTCTGAGAAGTACATTTTCCATGTTTTTTTTTTACCATTTTGCCTTTAGCAAAGCACTAATTATTTCATGAACATTGGGGCACATTTTGAAGATTCACCCGCAGTCTATGAGCCCAGGTGGATTTTTCTTCCACTATAGTTCCTGAGACCTCTTTCGTGTAGCCTACTCCCTAGATAAACTCTCCCCATACCTTTCTCCTGACATAAGCCTAGAATCTCCATTTTATTTTGCTGCTGAAACAGATTCATTTCCATAAATGTTTGCTCTGGTACTCACAGCACAGACGAATAGCCATGGACAGCTGCTGTATGTGTGGGATTTAAGGGCATTTCTTTCTTTCTTTCTTTCTCTTTTCCTTTCTTTCTTTTTCTTTCTTTCTTCCTTCCTTCCTTCTTTCCTTCCTTCCTTCCTTCCTTCCTTCCTCCCTCCCTCCCTCCCTCCCTTCCTTCCTTCCTTTCTTCCTCTCTCATTTCTTTTTTCTTTTTTAGAAACCTAAAAATCTCTGGCCATAACAGCAGTTAGCCCACTTAGTCTTCATTCTCCTTATTTCTTAGCATTCTTGATTCAGGAGATAAGGTTGCATGGGCCTTCTCTCAATCACTGGACACCTTAGAAAGAGCAAAGATTGAAGCCATGGGCCATCTGAGATTCCTATGCTAGCTCTTTCACTTAGTGTCTGTGATTTTGGCCAGATCACTTCAAAGTGTCTAAGCCTCAATTTAATCATGTGTGAAAGGACATAATGGTGCCCACTGAATAGACCTACCCAGTAAAATTCTTATGAGAATGAAATAAGGTCATATATATAAAACACATTGGAAAATATCTGGTATATAGGAGATATTTCATCAATGGAAAATGTTGCTGCTACTGTTAATTACTAGATCCAAAAGTGAGAAGGAAATCTCTCTAGAGCACCTAACAGAATCAGAAAAAGTTCTAATTTAGAAAAAGTTCTAAAGTCCCACTAAGTGCCTAGGGGAATCTTCTTGAATACTGTTGGGGTTGTTATTTGGATAATAGTAGTACCATTTTAATTCATTAATGTTTTATAGGCAATTTAAGATGACATGTGCATTCTTTCTTTTAACATGTAAACACTGGCTATATAGTCAATGGGAAAAAAATTACTAGAACAAATGTACTTCTCAGTACAAAAACATGGACAGAACCATGGGTAGGCTTCAAAAGATTATAAAACTGAATGAAAGTGGTATGAGTATGTACGCATTTTCTGACAAAAGAGTTCAGAGCTTTCATTCGAATCTGAACAGCTTTTAATAGGAAATACTATGTTATTCTATTCTAGATATGTTGGGGTAAATAATTTATGTCATCACTTTTTTGTTTTACCTAGAAACCTGAGGAATATATCAAATTTATGTCCTAAAAATATGGTCTAGAGCCCTGTCTTGTCATCCTTTTGAGGGGCTGTCCCCTTTGATAATTGTGTAAGAATTCCTGAAAAAACTCTAAGTGGCAGTCTCCCACTGTCTAACAACCTCCCTTGTTCTTTGTGAGAAGGTCATAACATTGAGCCCTTCCTTACTACTGGCAATCTAGGACATGGATGAAGAAGGAAAGAGAGAGCAAGGAAAAGAAGGAAGGAAGAAGAAACAGATTACAGAGTCATGCACAGGGATGGAGAACAGAGAAGAGAAGGAGGGCCTTACGGGGGAAGGAGGAAGAAGGGAAGGGAGAAGGGGGATGAGATGGAAGGAAAGAGAGAAAGGGAAGAGAGATTATAACTTGGTAGCTTCCAGCATGTTCATGTGTAGGTATCTGAGAGACATCTCTCCCAAACCTCTCTCTCAACTTCCTTATTCAGCACATTTTCTTAAAAAAACAAAAAGATTTTTTTTTTAATTTATTTATGTGAAAGAGAGAGAGAGCTCAAGTGCAAAGGAGACCACTAGCGGGGGATGGGGGGGGCAGAGGGAGAGGCAGAGTCTGTGCTGAGCAGGGAGCCCACCACCGGGCTCCAACCCAGGACCCCGGGATCGTGACCTGAGCTGAAGGCAGATGCTTAACCGACTGAGCCACCCAGGCACCCTCAGCACTCTGAGAAACAGTGAGAGCATTCCGATCCACAGCTTTTAAAATTACTTATGAATGATTTTTATAATTGATATAGCATCTTTTAATAATCTGTCTTTTTAAAGTGTTAGATTTTGTAGTACCAAATTACTATACACTGCTGTGTGCAGCTTCTTTTTTGCCAAACTATTTTTTTGGAGAACGGATGAGACAACATTCTCCTTGGTGAACTGAAACAACATCCCTTCTATTCGATTTTTGCTCTCTTGTCTTGACACAACGTTAGATGGTGTCTCTTTGCCATTTCTGCTACAAGATAAATTATTTTCAATTCATTTTAACAAATGTGGATTGGGTGTCTTGTCTTATGACTGTCCTATATCAAGCCCAAGAAGTAGAAGAATTATATCTGCTCTAAAACTGTATAGGTCTACAAATGTCAGGGGTGAGACACATCAGTCAAAAAAGTACTCACAGGGAAAAGTTATTTTATAAAATTAATTTGCTTTCCTCTTGAAAAGATCTGCAGTTTTCATAATGGGGTTTTCATTTTTTTTCTTTGTGCTTCTGGTAGCATAATTGCAAAATATTTAACTTGACTCTTACATTATTCATTCACTCATTCAAACTTTTATTAAGGAACTGTAAAATCAGGTTACTTTGATACAACTTCTCTGGTTTCTTTAAGATCAGCATGAAAGGGGAGACACATGGGATCTATCTAACTGGAGAGAATTAGTGTTCAAAATTTATTAATATAGCCATGTGAAAAGCCTTTTCAATAATGATCTCAATTTTATAGGGAGCAGCTAAGGCTAAGAAAGAGCCAAATGATTCTTGGTCAACTCAGATGATCATATAGTTGGCTAGGAGGTGCAACTCTATTAGCCAAAATGGCTCAGTCCCATATAAGAGCAACATAAATCAATTTTGAGTTTCTGATAATGGGCAGAAACTTCTGATTTTCTGAAATCCTGTAATGAGTCATTATTAGATATAGTTAGGGAGCTTGATTATAAGATGGTCTGATGGACATATTTACACCAATAAGTGAGTCAGTTGGGATCATATCATCTGCCTCCCAGTCTGATTAACCCATTCAAATGTTTTCACCTCCAACGCTGGTCCTGATTCATTCCTGACATCCTAATGTGGCTTTGTTGATAGCAAAGGGTACTCGGCACCCCTCCTTCTGGGGTGATTTTGTTGATAGGAGCAAAGATGACTGGCATCCATCCTTCTTGTGTGACTGACAGTTAAGATCTCAAAGTAAGTAAATTTAGAAATATCTTGTAGGAAGCTACTTCTCTCCAAACCCAGGTAAACAGGGTAAAGCAAGTTCTTATGCCTACTGTCCTTCCAGAGGTAAAACCACACTGGAGTTACTTGGTTTATATCCCCCTGTACTTCCAAATCGTTGTCTTACAGGCTTCCTTCAAAGAATGCTTGTGGATCCACTTTCCTTTCTTATTATATTCACAGTTTTCCTAAGCCACTGTTTTTCAACCTAGACACCATTCTAGGCCAGATAGATTCTTTGTTGTTGGAGGCTGCCCTGTGCACTGTAGGATGTGGAGCAACATCTCTGACTTCCACCTACTAAATGTCAGAAGTACTCCCCAAGTTGTGACAACCAAAGATGTCTCCAGTTATTTTCTAATGTCTCCGAGGGGAAACACCGCCTTTCCCCTGCCCTCCCAATTGAGAACCACTATTTTAAGACCATGAACTTCAATGAGATCTCTGTGGATTCTTGCTTGCTTAGAGCCCTACTGACTCAGATTTCACATGTGATTTTGACAATACTCATTACATACTTTACCATATATTAATTATATAGCTCCCTAGAATCCAATGAATTATGAGCAGTAAATCAAATGCACTGAGTATTCTAGTACCCTCTAGAAAAGCTGAGCCTTTGTCTCTGCAAGAATCAGGCTCTGCAAGAACCAATGAGACTCTCTTTTCCCGATGGAACAGCCACCTTGCAAGCTTTGGGCCACCTACACTGAATCAGAAGCCTAAGATTGGGACAAAGAGGCAACAGCCAAGAGTCTCAAATTTCACTCTTGCTAGCTAGTTTATTTTTCTTAACTGGGTTGAACTGATTATAATTTGCACACATTAACTCATTAACCTGGTTCTTTACTTCCTTTGATTTCTGACTTCAAGACCCTTAATCACTGTTCAGTTACACTGACCCCCTATTCCTGTTTACAGGTCGTTCTTTAATACAGGTCCCACTCCAAGTTCTGTTTTATATTCTGCATCTGTGATTATCAATTTGTTTCTTTGTCTTGTAATATATCACCAGCATTTCTTGGGCTCAATTCACCAGTCTCCTAGTCCTGGCATCTTCTTTTGTCCTGAATATATTCAGTTCATATTGTGGCATGATAAGGACACTCAGAACATAAAGAAGAGATAGCAGATTACCAGGGGGACAAACAAAACAAAACAAGACCTATAAGAAAAAAACCACACATCTTCAGAAATACCCCTGCAGACTTTATAACTTTGGAGAATATCACATAACCGTACTCGAATACTTGTAGTAATGACTCTGAGCCTTTGATAAAGGAAAATGTATACTCTACTTGAGAAGAGAGGAAAATAGGTACAATTGCTTAGAAAGAATTCCATCTCATCTGGTTCATAGAGAACTTATAAAACTTGAAGGGATAAGCTTCGGTTACCTGAAAAATATACTTATTTAAAATATCACCTTACCTAAATATTTATTAACCTATTTGTATTTATTTATACTTATTAGGTTGGATCATATGAAACTGCTATTGTTTACAGGCAAACACTGACAATTACGTATTCAACCCAAGCAACACTAAGAAGTTCCTAAACACAAGAAAACACTTATTACAAACTAGCGGGGTCTCCTTCAAAAGCAGGCATATTTAAAATATCATAAAAAGAGTTCATTTCTACTTTGCCAATATTTGACGAATCCCTTCTTCTTACATGGATATCCTTATGCCACAGGAATCCAAGAACATTAACTTTAAATGGTACACTGGAACAGTATGAGGAATCACTCTACAAGACAAGACCATATCACCAAGATGGGATAAGTAGGAGAACTGATTATTTTAATAAGCAAACCTACTTGCAAAGGATCCCTCCTGGCTCCTCAGATTTCTGTTTTCTCAAGGTTAGTGCACTGTTAATTTTAGACGTCCATATCTGCACTTGTCAGATTCTAATCTCTTGCTGCATAATAAATCACATGCATCGCATTTGTCATCTTCAAGATGACAGCCATCAGCAACAAACAAACAACAAACAAAACAATCCAAAGACACATATTAAGCTTCATAACACTACTGCTACCCTGATAAGTGATCAAGAGAGAAGTCATCTTTTCTGCAGTGAAACCCCCATGGTTGCTAATCATTGATGGTACCTAGTGTTGGAAATGAGTAAGAGATATGCATCTTCAACGCACAGATGTTAACATAAGACAGAAAGTCAAAGAGGAGAAGGAAGAGAGACAGAGAGAAACCTACTTATATTAGATACCCAGGAATTCTGGAATGAACTCCATTCATCTCAGAGGAACATAAAGAAATATAAGAGAGTCGATTTAAATTTATTATCTGCCTGCCGCTGCTTCAGATGCTGCTAACAGACACCCCATAGAGAACCGATGGGGAGAAAAGCGTTCTTGTACGTTCTCCTCATGTGAGCCCCAGGTGATGCTATTGAGAATAAGCATAAATGTGAAAACATGGTGCTTCCTCAGGGCCAAGTTTTATGTTACCAGCTCAATGGAGCTAGGCAGAGCAAAAGTTCAATGAACATTTGTTGAATTTATTTATGAGACTACTCCTGAACCATGCAGAAATCCATGGTACAATAGAACATGACCTCTCATCAGCAGTGGAGAAAAGAACCTTTTGTGTCAGGTAAAGGAAGAAACAGTAGTGGGAGGGCCAGTACTCGATACCTTTCCTACATCTGTTAACACCAGTTTATCCACCAACTGGTGAAGAGAATTCTCTTTCAACCTTCAGGGCTCCATTTAGACAAGGACTCCATTTCTCGTTTATGCTCAAGAAATGTGCATCAGATCGGCTGCATTTAATATCACAAAACTATTTTCCATGGTTAAGTGCAGTACATATTTGTTCCAATTTTTCCATAGAGAAAATAAGTAGAGAAAAAGGATTAAGAGAAAAGAAGATAATATTCAAACATCCAAAGCCAAATGAAGCCTTATGGCTGACGGATGTCAAGAAATTTAAGCTAGACTCTACTGTCCATTTTCATATCCAAATTCTGGAAAGTTTTCATTTCTTTGTTTGTTTAGTTTGGAGAATCTATCCATGATTACCAAAGCTGTTCTTACAGACTTTAATGACCATGCTTCACAGTAAAAGGAAATGACTCAAAGCTGTTATATAACTTTGGAGCCTTAATTCAAAGTTTCGTTAAACCATTCAGTGAGCTAACTCCAATGTTTATGTACAAACTAATTTTTCAGTGAAGGCCATCTAGTGTCATGATTTAAAGCATGGATGCCTGAATTTGCATCCTAGCTCCGCCTTTATTAGCTGGGGGATGTTAGCCAAGTCACTTAACTTCTTTCATCAAAAGATTACGTACAAATATTTCTGCACTTGGGTGATCCATAGTAATTTATATTTCCCTTCTTTGTGTTTTCATTTCTCAGTTTTCTAAGATTCTAACAATCAACAAACTTTTGAAAAGAAAGAAACTCTAAGTGGTGATAAGTCATCCACTAAAAAGGAAGCACCTGTGGTGTTACACTTTACAAAGTTCAATGTCAGTTATGATCAATAGAGTTTCCATCCTTTAATCGGTTAATAGAAAGCCTACCCCAGCTACTCAGGTTTTGCAAATAAGTAATTTCTGGGGGGCAAGTACATATCTGAGCTGAAGTTTGCAATCAACTGACTAAAAATATCACATAAAAATTTGGCCACCCTCTCATTATCAAAAACTTCTTGGTTTTCATCACTACAATGTTAAGCCCTAGCCTACAGATAATACTATAACTCATCCAGTATCACTTTTTGCTGCCACACCAATAAAGCATGGCTGTAAACTCAGCACTTACTATTCACATGGCCTACACAATTCTTTCCTTCTTCCATAATAACAAACCAACATTAAAGCACCCTCATGACCATATTAAAATTAATTTCTTCCAAATTGCATGTCATATTTATAAGACATGACTCTGCATTTAGACAGTGTTTATCTCCTAAGGTGCTCTAAGTGCTGCTTATGTGTTTTATTTATGTGAATACATTACTGGTGTAAAAAGAGACAGATCATTTTATTTCAAAGGTATCCATTTTCTGATTTGCACTAAAAACTTGGAGTCCTCAGTATCATAAATGTCATACTCAGTCAAATTACTATTCCATAGAGCTCATTATTCAGTCTTTCACCAATAAAAACAAGAGATATTTTATGAAAAACCGTTCACTTACTCGATCTCCTGCTAGGTGCTGAAGAAAGCTGAAAAAAATGAATCTAAGCCAGCCCTGAAGTTTTGGCTTCCATAGCCAAGTTAGGAAGGGAGATAGGAAAACAATCCCAGTATATCACAGGGCTGTTATAGCCAAGCTTTGGGCATGTGAGCGGAGATGGAGGGGAAAAGAGAAAAATGTGTTCAGGGCAGGCACTACTAAAAGGAGTTTGCCATGCGTTTTAGGAAATGAGTAGGTCTTCTGGCAAGTGGCTAGGAGAGAAAACAAGGAAGTCTCACATTTTAAGGAAAGAAAAAGCAGTACCTGAAGATCACTCAATCAGGAATGGGCTTGGAGAGGGAAGGAAACTATGACAAGTGCTCCCCCCAGGCCCCAAGTGTTCTTATTTTTAGTTAGTATATGCAGATCTCATTCCACACACCATTTGGGCAACCACCAGAATTTTCACTGGAGAAGAGAGAAATCACAAGTCAATTCAAATTATAAAAGCAAATTTGGCAAGACCACATGGTTGCTGCCATGCTGCTTCCCTGACTAGAGAGAACGGATGGCCTTCTGGCTCCCTTGCCGCTTGCGCCTCATGCAGCCTGTTATATTTGAGAAATCTTGCTAATGTGTTAGTGTTGCCAATTTACCACGCACATTACATTTTATATTTCCGCATACCATGGTAATATTTTTGTGCCACTCTATGATTTAACATAATTTTAAGTAGTGTGACTAGATATATGTTGGCAGGCAAAATGTCTAGTGTTCAAGAGAGTTAGCTGTCAAAGGATTCCCAGTGTTAGCAACAGGGTGAGGAAAGTGGCATCTTCAGATGGAAACAAAACAAAACAAAACAAAACAGGCAGACAAGACTGTTTTTTTTTTAAGATTTTATTTATTTTATTTGAGAGCGAGAGAGAGCATGAGAGGGGGGAGGGTCAAAGGGAGAAGCAGACTCCCTGCTGAGCAGGGAGCCTGATACGGGACTCGATTCCAGGACTCCGGGATCATGACCTAAGCCGAAGGCAGTCTCTTAACCAACTGAGCCACCCAGGCGCCTGGCAGATAAGATTGTTACCATCTATATAGCTACATAGCTACCTATCCATCTATCTACCTATCTATTTACCTACATATTTGTTTTTTCATATATTTCATACAATAAAGGCAAACAACCTAGAAAAACCTAATGGGTCACTTGCTGCCTTAGCCCCCAATCCCATTTATTCTTCATGGGACATGATTTCACACTGATGGTGCATGTTGACTCAAGCCCACTTACTAAAAAAGAAACAAGTTTTTTTTTTTTTTTTGAATCTGTGATGCTAAAATTCATGTGTTTCACAAATCGGAAGACCCGCCTCTGAGTTGACAGGATCCACAATAGGGAACAAGGGACACTAGAAAAAGTTGTGCTAATGATCACTGCTGCTTCTTTTCTGTGTAGCAAAAGAGACCACTTCTCTCAAGTTTTTAGATCCATGGCTAGTTAAATCAGATGTCAGGATTTTATCTGATATGTTTCTGCATTCTCTCTTTCCAATAATGTATAACCTACCCAAAATGCTATAGAGAGGAAATGTTGAGGTTAACACAGCTAGTGGAGAAGTAGTGTGATGGAAAACGGAGAAAACAAGGCTAACAACAACAACAACAACTATAAGAACAAAGAGCCTATAACACATCACTCAGCAAGGAAAGTTTGGTATCCTATGGGAACCCAGTCATACACAATTAGAGACTGCATACATGTAATGGTTGGCAAAATCCACAATCTATCCTCTAAAACTAACTGTAAGCCTTCCCTCCTAACACTTATACCACCAACTTTGATATAATAGATTCCTCAGGGAAATTATTTGGTTGTGGTTCTTTTGACATAAATGACTCTGGACTATGAAAACTACAATTTTCCTTGAATTTCCTTTGTTTAGGGCCTTTTCTCTATGAAAGTGTTAAGGTCTCAGTGGGCCATGATCCTACGATGATCATGAAGAAAAGAGCCAAGAACATCCCTGGACCAATTTTATATACATGCACATATTACAACAAAAGACCTGAAACAATGGTGCAATTTGCATATGATCCAGGGCAGATTTTCAGGATAGGTGAATGCCCCATGGGTTAGAGAAGGCTAAAAGGAAGTCCTGAATTAGGATAGAACTCACAAGCATGCTGGTAAACAGTCAGGGATGGAGAACTGGGGATCTCTATCTCTTTGATCAGATATAACTGAATGGACATCACAGAGCCCTGGTAATAACAGACATCCAGTATGTGGTTCCTGAGAGCCAATGAGATACAGAAGTATGTGAATGGGTTATGGAGTCACGTCAGTCAGAGTTTGAATTCCACCTTCCCAATTTACTGATTATTCACCCGCAGAACATTTCCCTGGCCTTTCTCAGGCTCCAGATCATCCACATAACCCTAGAGTGTTGTGAAAAGAGTTATATAAATAATGTATGTGAGATATTCAGTACATTCTTGACTTTCAACATGCATGATCATTCCATAAACAGCGCTGAAGAACTGAGGTGAATTTTATCTACAAAATGAAGTGCTGCTTTTGTGAGTTGTTCCACAAAATTGTGGAACAACTCAGCACTTCGAAGTGCTGCATAATTTCTGTGAGGGTCTTTTTATGTCTGTCGTTGTCTTCAAACCTTTAGAATTTTAGGGAAACTAGAGTGTATTTTCTTCTGTTGGCCTAAAAACTATCAAATTCTTGGATTTAGCACATGAGTTCCTGTTCATTTCGTAAATCTATGCACTTTACACATAACGTTTCATAGTATTTTCACTCCAGAGGAAAGAGGGGATGGAGACTTTCAGGCGTCCATGAAATATCCACTGCTCAATGAAGAATAAATAACATGGCAAAGAGCCTTGTCTAAGAGACCCAAGGAGTGCTCATGACACAGCCTGCTTCACACGAGACCTCAGCACGCAGACTGAATGTCTACCACGTCACAACCAGGTCTTTAAATTTCTGGCCTGATGTTCTTTTCTCCACATTATCTTTTTGTTTTGTTTTTGTTTTATGCACAGATCATTTCTTTTATTTTTTTTAATTTTTTATTATGTTCAGTTAGCCAGCATATAGTACATCATAAGTTTTTGTTGTAGTGTTCAATGATTCATTAGTTGCCTATCACACCCAGTGCACACCCCAACAGGTGCCCTCCTTAATACCCATCACCCGGTCACCCCACCCCCCCACCACCCTCCCTTCTGTAACCCTCAGTTTGTTTCCCAGAGTCCAGAGTCTCTCATAGTTTGTCTCCCTCTCTGATTTCTTCGCATTCAGTTTTCCCTCCCTTCCCCTGTGGTCCTCTGCTCTATTCCTTATGTCCCATATATGAGTGACACCATACGGTAATTGTCTTTCTCTGCTTGTTTTATTTCACTTAGCATAACCCCCTCCAGTTCCATCCATGTCGATGCAAATGGTGGGCATTCATCCTTTCTGATGGCTGAGTAATATTCCATTGTATATGTGAACCACATCTTCTTTATCCATTCATCTGTTGAAGGGTATCTCGGCTCCTTCCACGGTTTGGTTATTGTGGACATTGCTGCTATGAACGTTGGGGTGCGTGTGCCCCTTATTTTTACTACATCTGTATTTGTGGAGTAAATACCTAACAGTGCAATCACTGGATCCCAGGGTAGCTCTACAACGTCCTGAGGAAACTCCATACTGTTTTCCAGAGTGGCTGCACAAGCTTGCATTCCCACCAACAGTGTAAGAGGGTTCCCCTTTCTCCACAACCTCACCAACACTTGTTGTTTCCTGTCTTGTTAATTTTGGCCATTCTAGCTGGTGTAATGTGGTATATCGCTGTGGTTTTGATTTGTATTTCCCTGATGGCTAGTGATGTTGAATATTTTCTCATGTATCTGTTAGCCATTTATATGTCTTCCACATCATCTTTTAAGCTTCCTCTCTTCAGTACTCACTCCTCCCTTTCTGGAGTTGCTTTATAAATAAACATTTTAGCTTCGTAAAAGTTCCTGTGAGGTGTCAAAATATTCCAGCCCTGTCCTTCCTCAGCCTGACTCGGCCTCTAAACCTGCAAAGTGTTGGATGCCATTTGTTTGACACCTCTGCCTTCAGGCTCCTCCGACTCCCCATGTTATTGTTAAGGAACTACAGGTTCCTTTTAAGTCAATGATCCTCATCAAAACACAAATTCAGAAAATCAGACTTCTTAGTAAATATTTCAAAAATACAGCTAGCATAAAGCCCCAGTTCTCTTTTGCTCTTAGATTCCCTGTCACAATATTCACACCGCGTATGAGTAATGATCTGGAGTTGGTATTTGGGAGTATGGCTGAAAAACTGGATCCCTCAGATTCATACTTAGAAGTCATCCATAAAATAATGTAAAAAGGCAAGGAAAAAAATACCCATCAGCTACAAAGCCACAAAAATAAAATCAGGCCACTACCAGAGGACCACTTAGCAGAAGGGAGACAAAGATACAGTTGTTATCTTGACATGCCTCCTTCTGGCAGAGTGATACACACAGCCTTCAACTTCCTGAGAGATGTGGACGATTACCACTTTGGAACAAGGCCCAGTAATCATTGCATGATCAGTACTGAGTAGATTCCATGTGTACCTGAAATAAACAACCTTATCCTTTGGATTCATCTCGCCATCTCTAACTGAATGTAGAGAACATCAAGACAGCTTTCTTTTGCAATGTTTTTCTTCTTCATAAGGATCTAAAACTGCTCAACATTCATCATCAAATTCTGACAAAGATTGTGAAGTTCCTAACTTGCTGATTTCCCGTTACCAGGAAAGCACCTGGCATGTAGCAGGTACATAATAAATTATCTGAAATTAATTTACTAATGAAGTTGACACCTTCCATACTAAAAGGGAGATTGTATTTAAAAGGGAGGAAAATAAATTCTAGCCTGAACATTTCTGGAAGGAAAACAAAATGAAAGGAAACCTGTCACTTACCTGTACTGCTTTGGCAATGTGTGTTTTCTTAATTTGGAGCAAAAATACAATAAAATAAAATAAAAAATAAAAATGCTGTATAGGTTAAAAGTATACATATTAAAATTGCTTGATTCTTATCAAGTACATTTGCATAAAATATGCCAACTATGCAATAGAAAGTCTATGGATGACAAACTTATGTCTCATAACTTCATTAATTTTGATGCTTAGTTCCCAAGCAGCTAGCACATCAGTAAACCATTAGCCTGAAGATATTGACTTCTCCTTGTAGACTCCTCGTGGATAAATAACAGAACAGCACTGCTGGAATGACTTGCTTCTGGGGCAAGCAATAAAATAGTTGTCCCCTCAAAAGCCAGACTCAACAGCCTTTGCATTCTCTCAAAGAAGCAGAAAACTATATTTTAAGGAACTAAAAAAAGCAGCACATGAAACACCAACCATAAAGGTGTCTAGGCATAAGGCTGAGTCTCACATAGCAGAAGAGGTTGCATAATATTTTCACAAAACTATGGAACAGCCTAAACGCGTAAGTTAGGAAAACAGATGATCATGAGATAGGAATTCAGAAACCAGGAATGGGTGTGTCCAAGTGGTCCTAAGGAATATGGACCTTTAATGCCAGTATTGGAGTGCGTAGACCTGAAGATGAGATTCCATGTTCCTGATATGAGCACCCTCAATTCCCTGTGCTTTCCCAAATGAGATACTTATTAGGCTACACTGTGATTGCTTGTTCAAATGGTCTTTTTCCCTCCCTGAATGTTTGCTAAGAAATTATCCTGTTCATGGTCCATAGCATATGGTGGCTAGCACAGTGCCTGACACAAAGCAAATCGTCAATATATAGTTATTCAATCAATGAGAAACTCAGTCCTGATTTGTGTCAATCATCCATGAGAACACTGCTCTTAAATTCTAAATTCTCTTCTATAAGGTTGGGGAAAATCCGTTCTTTCATTATCAAGAAGTAGAATCTAATTCCCTCAAGCCACAGTCTGAATCTGTCTAGGGAAGGTGGAATATATATGTTATATTACATATATATGTATACATATGTATATGTATGTATGTATCTGTGTATATATACACATATTACATATATATGAAATATATATATAACATATATATTACATTTGGTGCTATACAAGTGCAACAAATATGGTAAGCTGACAACTTATTTCTCGAATTTGTTGTGAGTCAATACCTTGTACTATTGAAGCACATAAAATCAGTCACGGGCTATATTAAAAATGGTCATTTGCCTTTGTTCAGCATGCTTTGCAGAATGGCAAACTACAGAAAGCAACATGGCGCATAACCAGCGAAGAGGCCGGGCAGTACCCTCACCCTGCTCTGCTTGGCCTCTGTGATACTACACTCTTCTCATTTTGCTCCTACCCAGTGGCCATGCCCTCTCAGTGTTCAGCTTCTTGTCTTTCAAGTCTCAGACTAAACCTCCACTTATCTCTCCTGCACTCACGCTCCAGGTAATCTTATCCCAGTCATGTCAACAACTGACTCCAACCTGAGTCTCTTCCCTGCACTTTAGGCTCAAACATCAAAACAGCCAATTGGATATAATTGGTATCTTAAAAGTAACTAAAACCAAACTCCAAGTCTCCCCTTGCCTCAAAGTTTTTCCACAGAGTCTTTCCTGTCTCTGTAAATGGCAACATATTTCTAGGGCTCAGGTTAAAACAAAACCAAACCAAACCTTGTCCCTCCCACCCCACATCCAATCCTTCAGTAAATCATGTTGGCTCAATGTTCAAAATCAAAGAGCTTCCTACTACTCTCCCCCACATATCCTTGGTCCAAGCTGACATGATTTATTGCCTATTTATCACAATAACTTCTTAACTGGCATCTCTGCATCTATGCCCTTGATGCCCACAGCGTATTCTTAACCCAACTGCCTAAGTGATCATTTTAAAATCCAGATCATGTCACACCTTTGTTCAAGTCTCTCCAATGACTACCCATTCCATCAGAGTAAAATCCTGAAACTACACATATCATGTCTCCCTGATTCCTCTCTGACCTCATTCTCCTACTGACCCCTGCTCACACTGGTTCACACGGATCTGATGCTCCTTGAAAAGAACTGACATATTTGCTGCAAAGATTTTGCCCTTTATGTTCCCTCTGCCTGGAATCCCTTCTTAAGGACATGTCTAGGTCTCATTGTTTTACCTCCCTCAGGTCTCTTCTCAAGAGTTAACTCTTCAACGATCTTTTCCCAGACCATCCTACTAAAAATGAATTCCTCACACTGCATACTCCCTATCCCTTCTGCCACTTTATTTTACTCTATGGCTTATTGCAGCATGACACCAAACACACACACACACACACACACACACACACACACAAGCACACAAGCACACAAGCATGTACACGCACACGTGCGTGCACTTCTTTCTTGTATTTGTTTGCTGTTTGTCTCTCCCCTCTAGAATCTCTGTTCCGTGAGTACACACACTTGGACCTTTATGCTGAGAGCTATGTGCTGAGCACTTTGCACAGTGCCAAGGCCTCAAAAAATACTTTTAAAATAAATAAATAATTGTAGAGTTACGTCTGGATGGGAATCATTTGCAATCCTGGCTGCCTTTTGCCTGGTCACATACTTTCAATTAATGGCATCCTAATAGACACGCAATCTTTCTTTTTTTTTTTTAATTTCATTATTAGAGACACTTTCGCATTTAATTGGCCAGGCTTGACCTAAATTAAAAAGTAACAAGGAATATGCCAGGGACTACTTAGAAGAGGTGCTGCCATAAGTCTTTTGATCCCCATGCTAATCTAGGGAATATAATTTGTTGGAAGTATATTATTCCACCAGCAATTCTTAGAGGCAAAAAAATAAGACTTTCTTGACAAGAATTTCACCATGCCCCCTTCACATTAATGAAAAGATTTTTGTTATGTTCTGTGAAGCCACAAGCTTTACAGAAGTAAATTAATTTATTTTAACAAATGAATTAAATAAATATTAATACTGCTGTGAATGAAGATAAGTAATGAAACAAATTTTAAAAAGCCAAGGTATAGCTATCTATGGCTCATTCCACTGAAAATTGCCCGGAAGTACACAGGCAAATCAGAAGGCTTAGCAAACTGTGATCTTAACCAAGAAACTATTTTAAATGGCAGGGGTTGTATTAATAAATGAAATCTCTATTTCACACACTAATACTTGTCTACTTGCATTTGAATCTTCTACAAAATGCTGTTAATACATAAATGTATATGCATACTATGTGGCACATTATAAAAGCATTGCTTGAGAAGTATTTAATATATAAAGTTTAATAAATCATAAATGAAATACAATGTAAAGCTCATTAATATCATTGTTTTGGAAAACTGCCTGAAGCAGTGCTAGTTATACCCTCTCTCACAGGATCACCGCCCTTCACTGCCTGATGCCCAATGTTTTGAAAGCAGTTATTTTATGTGTTTTCTCATGTTTCATTTGTTTCAGGTAAGAGGTAAATCTAGGCCCTGTTACTCCTTTTTTCCTGGAAGCAGATGTCAAAATTATTCAATTTTATAATATGAGCATAAGATTATTTAGAAACAGATACAGTAAATGCCTTGCTGAGAATCACCTAACTACTAAATTGAGGAAGCAGGATTCAACCTAAGTCCCAGGCTGGGTGGCTCAGTCGGTTAAGCGTCCAACTCTTGATTTCGGCTCAGGTCCTGGTCTCAGGGTTGTCAGATCAAGCCCCAAGTGGGGCTGTACTTTTAGCAGGGCATCTGCTTGAGATTCTCTCTCTCCCTTTCCCTCTTCCTCTCCCCTCCTCAAATAAATAAATAAATCTAAAAAAAAAAAAACAAAAAACTCTGAACATTGTGACACTCTGCTTAGTCTTAACTCTTCATCAACATTTGCCATTTAGTATTACAACTTGTCAACTTAAAATCTTTTCTGGACTGTGATCTCCTTGAAGGAAAGAATTTCATGTTAGGTTTAACTTCATGGCCACGCAGCACAGAGTTGGCACCGAGCTGACATTCCATGTATACCTAGGAAGGAAGGAATATAAGTGAGTAAGTAGCTTATGAAACTCATTAGAGTAAAGCACTGAGCCACACGGGCGACAGCAAGACAGGATATTTATCAGAGCTTGGGGTCTTTTCAAGGAAGGTTATGAGGCTTAAAAATAGTAACATACCTCAAGAAAAATAAGTAAAAAAAGACATAAAATAAAAAAATTTAAAAAATTAAAAATATATAGTAAATAAAACATGGGGATGACCCCCTGGGCAAAGATGGCATAAGAGAGTCAGAATTGCCAAGAACTTTGTCTAGTTACCTGCTCAGCTGAAATTTTATTTTGATTCTGATGTGATCTGAAATGAGCATCTGTTCAAAATCACAAATTCAGCTTAAATTCATAAGGTAGAAGGACTGACAGAAGTCACGTGGGTCCTGCTCCTACGCAGTTTAGGAATCTATCCTGATAATGGACATCAAACTCAGGACTGAGTCCTCCCAACAACAGAAGCCCATTATTTGTGAGAGAGGCTGTCCCCCTGTGAGACAACATTGTTACAATCCTCTTTCTAGTGCAAGCCAGCATCTTCGCATGAAGAGAAAACACGAACACGTGCACGTGTGCACATGCGCGCGCACACACACACACACACAGAGCTATCTAGGTTCACACTGGTTCACACAGATCTAATCTGTGTGATTAATCTAATAAATTACATCAATATACTAATCTAATAAATTACATTAGATTATGCTTGAAGACCTTTCCAGCACCACATTCTAGGATGAAATGATATATAATTGGTAAATTTTTTAAAAAAATTATCAAAACAAAAGCCCCAGACCTGAAAGTATATTTCAAAGCATATGATGTGATCGGTCTGTCTCTCCTTACCATGAAACTCCATTCCAGAGAAGTGAGAAAGAGAAGAAGTAATACTGACTTGTCACCTGTTGTGTTCTTTCTGGCTAATGTGAAGGTCTGTATTTTTTAATTTATCAGTCACAATAACTCTAAAATCTCTAACCTTGCCCAAAGCAACCTAGCTATGTAATAGCAGGCAGGAGTCTATCCCCGTGCTGCACTGAAAACAGACTCAGCAGCGTCCTACCGTCCCTGGAGCCTCCCAGGGCTCAAGCTTCCAGAAATGCTCCTGCCTCCACTCTGCTCCTCTCCCACCAGCACTGATCTGGGCCCTTGAGTTCCTACCTCAATAATTATTCCTTCAACATACTTGCCTGTTAAGGTAGAGTTGGAGGGGGCGGTGGGCACCAGTGTTGAAAGTGCTAGCCTGTCCACTGGTCTGTGCTCAGACTCAGGCTCCAAACCATATGACACCCCATGAGAGAAAAGATATGGGAACAAAAAAGGTTTCAACCTACTCCTATCTCAAAATACTGCTTTTCTATTTCTATTCTATTCCTATACAATTCCACTTACCCCAAAATGGTAAAAAGTAGACTGATATTAAAGATAACATGTTTGGGTGCCTGGGTGGCTCAGTGGGTTAAATGTCTGCCTTCAGCTCAGATCATAATCCCAAGGTTCTGGGATAGAGCCCCACATCAGGCTCCCTGCTCAGTGGGGAGTCTGCTTCTCCCTCTGCCCCTCCCCCCCAACTCATGCACCCTCCCTCCGTCCCTCTCAAAAATGAAGTCTTTAAATTTTTTTAAATTTTTTTTAAAAAAGATAACGTGTTTATGGGGCACCTGGGTGACTCAGTGAGTTAAGCCTCTGCTTTTGGCCCAGGTCATGGCCTCAGGATCCTAGGATACAGCCCTGCATCAGGCTCCCTGCTGAGTGGGGAATCTGTTTCTCCCTCTACCCCCACTTGTGCGCCCTCTCTCTCAAATAAATAAAATCTCTAAAAAAATAAAGATAACACGTTTTAATCAGAAATGGTTAACTTTCAACAGCTGTCCGCTCTCCAATGAGGGTTGAATCTCAGTGTCGGGAGGGAGGATGGGGCATTCCTTGGGCACTCTCATCCCTGGGACAATGGCAGCTTCTTATATCTGCAATGTCTGTATTCTCAGTAGTTCTCTATTTTTTCACAAGCCAATCCAATTTTTACTTCAGTCTTGTTATAATAACTATTTTCTTTCCGTTTTTTTTGTTTCTGTTTTTGTTTCTTTTTTAAGTAGGTTCCATGCCCAGCATCGAGCCCAACATGAGGCTTGACCTCACAACCCTGAGATCAAGAGCTGAGCTGAGATTAAGAGTCAGACGCTTAACCGACTGAGCCACCCAACTGCCCCAATAAATAATTCTTTACACTAAAATTCCCTCGTTCTAATTACTGTGTGGTTTCTCTCTCCTGAGTGTACCCTGATATGCACAGTGAACTTAATTTGGGAAACAATGGACTGAGTAAACACACACACACACACACACACACACACACACACAAACACACACACTTTTTACTGGAGAATTTCTTAGAGGCTCTAAAGTATATTAATATGTGAAATTTGAAAGAAAAATAAATTATATGCATAATTTCATAAGCTTGTGTTCTTAGAGACACCCCTCCCCACCACACACACATACCATGACACAAAACCAGTGTTCTGTGGGGCACTGATGGAGATACAGATGTTTTAATCTCCAGTATGGCTGAATTCTACCTGGTAGGAATCTGAAACCCATATATGTTCATGGGGAATGACTAGTACAAACTGCAAGTCGATGATTTTTACTTTTGTTCTTTTGATAAAAGAAGCAATGGAATAATGTCTTTGGCATTCCCTTGTCCTTGAGTACCTAAGACAACACCTGCTCATGAATAAGCATGGATTTCAATAGCAAGGAGAGCAGAAATTCTCAGTCGAGAGAGGGGAAGAAAGACAAGTCTCGTGGGGGGGCGGTAACAATACCTTGAGAGGAGCACAAAGGTGCAAAAAGTCCCCTCCACACTTCTAGAGATTTTATTTCATATTCTCCCTGTGATAATTCCTGATTCGGGATGTTTGGGCTTTCCCATAAATGTGTATGACATCCACGGAAAGTTGCAGACATAATCAGATTTTCGAGTACAGCTTGAGACAGTATCATTTGGGAAAAGACCTTGCAGAGGCCTCTGCTTTTAGAAATATATGACTTAAGTAATAAGTGTCAGACACTATCAGAATTTGGAGTTGTGACATGTTGCAGGACAGAGCGCTGGTGGAAGCTATTATTACCTTTTATGTACATTCACCAAAATGTTGTTAAGGAAATGTAATTACCAATGGGGAGGCTCATTTATCCAAATTATTCTGGGTTACCAAAGAAACCTGACATGTAAACAATTTAGATAAGGATTCTAATAAGCTAGCTATACCAAGTACCTGCAATTTGTCACACGGTACATGCTTATTCGTACGTGGACCAGTCCGTTGTCCTTGAAGTGCTATTTCAGCTGAATGCACGTTAGGAAGACAACTTCAAGATAGAGTTTTAATTAAGCTAAAAAAAAAAAACAACCCACAACACAATGAAATTTTCACCTAATTTCAAAGTAGAATGCAGTGACATTCCAAGAACAAAGACCCAGCTAATTCATTAAAATGGAAAATTAAAAAAAATTCATGGGAAGCTTTGGAAAATAACCTTGGATTTATTATATCTGGTGTTTGGGGGATAATTAAAACAGTGAAATCTTAAATGCTTTGAGTCACTGTGATATGGCCAGTAGTGTGTGAGGTAAAGGGTATATGAATAAAGTATAAGACACCACTGTTGTCTTTAATAACTTGTCTCATTTGGGAGACAAAAAAATTTTAGAATGGTTATATTTAGAATATTCACCAAAGAAAATCTAATAATAAAACTCCAAATGAACAACAGTATTTTCTAATGCTACAGGTCTAGGTCTTGAATACACACTTCTGTTGAGATGTTTTCTAGGGAAATGGGCATTGACCCAAGGAACAAAGCCAGGCTCTACAAAAAAAATTTTTTTTTTTTTTTAAACAGCTGAGTATTTGCAGGTAGGGAGAGTTTAACATAAGAGCAATTGTGTGGAGTGGCTCTTTCATAATGAAATGGGATGAGTTGGGCCCCTGCAAATAAGGATCAGAGGGAAGAAAAACTACTTATTTGCTTATTTCATGAAAAAATACATTTTCATTAATTCATCATCTCAACTGACATTTGCTGAGCTGCTTCTGTGCTCCTTGCACCATGTTAAGCACTGAAGAATTCAACAGTGAGACAATGCCCTTTTCCTTGAGGAGCTCACTGTCCAGTGGAGAAGACAGAAGGGTAAATGAATAATTAAAATAAAGTCTGGTAAGAGCTGTAAGAGGAACAATCACAGAATGCTGTGGGAGTGCAGAGGTGGTGGTACTGGGGTGGTGCCGGACTCAGCCTGTAGAGCCAACTACTAAACAGAGGAATTTTGTAAGCCAGTCGTTGAATATAGCCATTATTAAAAATTAAGTTAGACGAAGTTTCAATTAAGTAAATTAGATTTAATACTAAGGTTATAAATATTTGAAGCTCTATCACTTCCTAATTATTTTATTACATTTCACTATTATCTGTGCCCTCAAGGTCATTCGGTTCTATTGTACATGTAGAGTGGAAATGCCATATGATAGTGTGCTACTATGCATCTATTACCAACTTCATTCGGTGGCATCACATGGTAACTTGAAAGGTGCCATGATGAGAATATTTACACAAGGGAATTCAACAAATACTACCAAACAGAGTTCTTTGTTTTTTGTTTTTTTTTCCATAGACAACCAATTGTTAAGCATGTATCAGCATACTACTGAGAACATCTAACCTAGGTCCCCACCTAGTCATGGTCAGGGAGAGCTTCCTGGAAGAGAATTAATTAAGATACAATCTTAATTAAAATCAGAATCGAAGTCCTCCAAGTTCATTCATGTTGTCACATAATACATAATTTGCTGCTTTTTTTTTACAAAGCTGCATAATATCTCATTGTATGTATATGCCACATTTTATTTATCCGTTTATCCATCAATGGACATTTAGGTTGTTTCCACATCTTGGTTATTGTGAATAGAAGTTATGTAGAAATGTAATTACCAATGGGGAGGCTCGTTTATTCAATTACGCATTCTCTTAGTATTTTAGAGACTTAATAAAATTAATAAATAAAAATACTTAAGGTATTTGTCAAAGAAAACACCACTAGTGAGTGGAAGATCAAGGATTTGAACCCATGGTAGTCTGAATCAAAAATTGTATTTTACACACACACATATACACACACACACACAAGGAAATATTACTCAGCTGCAAAAAAAGATAACATCGTGCCATTTGTGACAACATGGATGGACCTAGAGGATATGATGCTAAGTGAAATAAGTCAGAAAGAGAAAGACAAACACCATATAATTTCACTTATATGTGGAATCTAAAAAAACAAATAAATAAACAAACACAAAGCAGAATCAGACCTATGGTTGCTAAAGGGGAAGATGTGGGGGAGATGGGAAAAATGGGTGAAGTAGGAGATACAGGCTTCCATTTATGGAATGAGGAATTCCAGAGATAAAAGGTAGTATAGGGAATGAAGTCTATGGTACTGTAATATGCCGCATGGTGACAGATGGTAACCACACTTGTGGTGAGCATAGCATAATGTATAGAGTTGTTGAATCACTATGCTGTACACCTGAAACTAAGGTAAGAGTGTGTGTCAACCATACTGAATTTTTTTTAAATATTGTGTCCTAAGGCACGTGGGTGGCTCAGTCATTTAAGCATCCAGCTCTTGATTTCGGCTCTGGTCATGGATCTCAGGGTCGTGAGATTGAGCCCCATGTTAGGTTCTGCACTGGGCTTGGAGCCTGCTTAAGAATCTCTCTCTCTCTTTTCCCTCTCCCCTCTTCCACTCTAGCTTTATCTCAAAAAAAAAAAAAAATGTATTCTTAATCAATATACTACTTCTCTCTCAGGTTTGCAATATATTTTTTCACTTTCTCTTGATTCCACAAAATTTTAGATGCTCTAAAATTCATTTTAACTATATATTATAATAAGAAAATGTGTGTAATTGCCTTTAAAGTAAAATATAAACTCTAAAAGCTGTCTTCAAGGTTTGAAACTTAAATCAATGTTTTAAAAAGGATAATTATCAAGCTTATACCTCTTATTTGCTTCATCTCTATTTTTCTCAAAATAATTTAGGCAGAATTATTTACAGAATAGCTGCAAAATGACTACTTTCAAAGAAGTATTAGGAAAATTTATAGGGAAAAATCTGCTTTGCCAAAGACAGCTTATAATTGTTTCAAATGAATTTCTATGTCATAAAAGAACAATTGTTTTCATGAAATAAACAAATTACATCTGCGTAGAAAACTCCCAATGCTATTCACATTGTTATGGTATGGAGAAAAGTTATACTTGTTAAAATATAGTGTGTCCAAAACTATTTCCCTGGTTGTCTTGAATAGCTCCTTTGAAGTAGATCCTTTATGTCAAAGCCAATTTTCTGTTTCTCTCATTAAAATCTAACTAGCATTATGACAAAGAAGAAAAAATGAATAAACAAAATGCTCAAACAAAAGTATCCAATGGTTGATTCATAGCAAAACCAAAAAATGGTATCTACAAGGAAGCAGGGATTTCTGACTTAATTTGCTTTCATATTCATTCAGTCATTAAAGCAAATGGTTCTAATCTCTGCATAAGGACCTAGCTCAAAAGTATTTTATTTTATTTTTTTTAAGATTTTATTTATTTATTTGACAGAGAGAGAGACAGCCAGAGCAGGAACACAAGCAGGGGGAGTGGGAGAGGGAGAAGCAGGCTTCCCACTGAGCAGGGAGTCCAGTGCAGGGCTCATTCCCAGGACCCTGGGATCATGACCTGAGCCGAAGGCAGACGCTTAATGACTGAGCCACCCAGGCACCCGTTCAAAAGTATTTCAAAAATGTGGATGACATTGCATACACTCAAGCAACCACCATCAAACATAGAGTTCTATGTACATAAAGCTACTTATACATAAAACTGTACATACGTAGCCTTAAGTATTTGAAAGTTTGCTTGACAGTGGTTATTCAAGTGTATGCAAAGTCATACATATTTTCATGTCATCCAATTATATATAGATATATATACACATACACACATATGTACACACGTACATTTATACATATATACACTCATATACACAAATATACATACAATGATGCTTTTCAGTAAATACTTACAAAGATACTCCAAGCAAGGATGTAAATTCATTACATTCTATAGAACAGATGCTTGAGCTACCTGAAGCAAAGCAGTATTTTCAAAGAAGTATCTTCCTTACCATCTCCCCTCACTCTATTTTCCATTAATTTCTTCTTTCTTTCCACAAATAATTATTAATCGTATCATATGTGCTAGAAAGTGGCTAGTATGGAAGGTCCAATGGTAAAATACTAAAGAAGGACCCGACCTTCGTGGAACTTTAATTGCACTGAGTATAAATTTGTTGAAAGATGAAATTCAAAAGATTTTAAATCAGATAGACCCTCGTTCAAATCGTGATGATATCACTTATACACCTTTGGGAAATTACTTACCTTTGCTAAGCTTCCATTTTCTCAAAAGGAAAATGGCAACAATTTTAATCACGTCATATATCTTGTGGATTAAATTATGAATGAAGAAAGATGAGTGGAGAATCTGACATAAAGTAGATGCTTAATAAGTGCTACACATCTACTCTCCCCACATACATTTAAACAGCAATTTGCTGTTAAACCTAAGTTTCCCTGTTCCAGGGTTATAGATAGTCATTAAAAGAAAAATAAGCCCAGGGTTTTCATAGTTCTAAAATAAAGAAGAGGTGCTTAGTTGGAAAATATGTTGGCTGCTGCCAAAGAGAACGAGAAAATTTGAGAGGCAGTGACACAGAGAGACAGAATGGAAAAATAAATAAGCCCATGGTAGATATCAATACAGTGGTTTAAAAGATAAATGGCACATCCTTTCTTGTTTGCACGGTAGCATCATTTTGTAATACTGACTTACATTTCCCACCCCAAATCTATTTCTCTGCTTTTACATAGATGCTTTAACTCACTGACAGGGCAGCTCAGGTAAGTGGGACTCCAGGCATGCTGGTCAATATTCTATGCTGCCATGAAATAAGTAGCTACATGAAAGAACGGATGAGCTAGAGAAAGAAGTAGGACTACTGGACACTCAAATAGAGTGGGGGAAACAACTAACAAAATGGATGTTCTCACCAGGAAATTACTAACATCTGGGAACACATTGAGCATTTCAGAAATTCCAGGCATGTCCTGCTTCTGTCCTACTGCAGAATCCTTCATCCCTAAGATGGATGGGATGATTCTAAATGAGACCTGAAAACACTGGGCTCCAGTGGAATCCAGCATTCTTTGGACCTTGAGCCTCATCACTGCTTTCTACACAATTCCAGAAACTTTGACTGAACCCAAACTGTCATCCAGTAGTCTTAGGTTTAAATACAGTTTCATGAAAACAAAACAAAGATAGGTACAGATTAATGTTTAGAAGAAAAAGCACTTTCGAACTCTAAAAGTGAAAATGTAAAATCAACTAATCTAAAGGCATCTTAGAGAAACTCTTCTCTATAAG
Source organism: Zalophus californianus (assembly GCF_009762305.2). Taxonomy (NCBI): domain Eukaryota; kingdom Metazoa; phylum Chordata; class Mammalia; order Carnivora; family Otariidae; genus Zalophus; species Zalophus californianus. The sequence goes on from NC_045596.1 coordinate 17,284,232, forward strand.
AAATACAAGTGCAATACTAAAATGGCATTATAGTACCTAATGAAAAAAAAATTGAACAATAGGAAGAGTTCTTTGCAGGGTTGTGCAACATCGAAAGCTCAAGCATGTTTCTGTTGTCCAACCAAGCACTTCACAGAAGAGGGTGCCAATATTAAGGACCCTTGTAGGAAACTGGGAGCATCCTCTGTTACAGATGGATGTTCCAACTACTCAGGTCAGCCCCTGAGCATTAAAAACTAGCAATTAATTCCATTTAGACTGATTCCATGTTTTCCAAGCAACTTTCTTGATTATTGGTTGGTTTCCTAGGTGGCTTTTCTACTGATAGAAACCTGTGATCCTTCTGACAACTGAATTTCTCATTGTAAAGTAGGAAGTAAGTATTCTACTTCATCTTCCTCATTCTCTTGTGGGTTTTCTAAATATGAATCAGCATCTCCAAGTCTAATTACCTACAACACTGAAGAGACAGAATTACTGAGGCATGTAGGAGTTAGGGACAAAACTACATAGTAACACATTTGCCTCGTTAACAGTATGTATGTATAAATCAGTCCTCAAGGCATTGAGGGGGACACAAAGAAGGACAAACAAATTTAGTCCCTCCCCTCAAAATTTTTTCAAAACCAGATGAAGAGGGAAGCTATAGACATATAGGGAGATGGAAAAAACCTGAAGGTAGTCTGAAGTCCAAGGAAAAGCAAGATTTGTAAGTTTAAATAAATATACTAAGAGCATAAAGACACACTTACAGTAGAAAGATTAAGATATCTCTGGATAGGGGGCTATATATATATATATCTATATATATATCTTTATACTATACATATTTTCTGTAATAAACATGTATTTGCTTTTATTTTTCCAGGGAATACAACCAGAGACATACTGTCATTTCTGTCTATACTACTCAACCCAAGACAAATAGGAGAAATAGTACACCTAGAAAAGAAAGAGTAGCCCCAGGGAAATAATTAGAATCAGAAAAAACCAGCAAGAAAAGTCACAAGTGGTTCTTCAAATAGCCCAGTCTTCCTACTATCTTTCATTTAGCAATCTTTTATAAAACAGACACACACACACACAGAAGAACCTTCTCTCTTCTCAAACTCTCAAAATACCCCTGCATTTACTTTAAAAAAATTCCCTCAACTTCTATATCTTTAGCCAACTTATGGTTAGATTTCTTCTTATATTTTAACATTCATTAATTCCCTAGCCCAGTACTAGCAGATTGAGCCTGCTCATTCTCCCTCAATACTGTATAGCACTTACCTTACTATTTGGAACCTCCCAGGTTCCAAATATATATATGCTTGATCAAAAAATATAGGTAGGTTCCATTTTTTTTTATTTCTGCCCCACCCTCAGCCTTTAGGAACCACCAATCTATTCTTTGTATCTGTGATTTTGGTTTGTGTTTCTCTGGCTCATTTCATGTAACATAATACCCTCAAGTTCATCCATGTTGTCACAAATTGCAAGATTTCCTTTTTTATAATATCCCATTGTTTATATGGGTATATATATGTATGTAGGTGTGTGTGTGTGTGCATAATTTCTTTATCCATTCATCCATCGACAGATCGTTAGGTTTTTATTTCTTGGTTATTGTAAATAATGCCGCAATGAACAAGGGGGTGCATACATCTTTTCAAGTTAGTGTTTTGTTTTCTTTAAACACCTAGAAGTAGAATTGTTGGATCATATGGTAATTCTATTTTCAATTTTTTGAGGAACCTCCATCCTGTATTCCACAGTGGCTACACCAGTTTACATTCCCAACAGTGGACAATTATTCCTTTTCTCCACATCCTCATCAACACTTGTTTCTTGCGTTTTTGAATGTAGCCATTCTGACTGGTGTGGTTTTGATTTGCATTTCCCTGATGAGTAGTGGATTTGAGCACCTTTTCATGTACCTGTTGGCCATTGATTGGTATGTCTTCTTTGGAAATATGTCTACTTAGATCTTCTGCCCATTTTTGAATCAGATTTTTTTTTTTTGTAATTGAGTTGTATGAGTTCTTTATACATTTTGGATATTAACCCCTCATTAGACATATGATGTGCAATTATTTTCTCCCATTCAGTAGGTTGCCTTTTCATGTTGGCATGGTTTCCTTTGCTGTACAGAAGCTTTGTAATGTGTTTTCTTGTAGGAGTTTTATGGTTTTAGGTCTTATATTCAAGCCTTTAATATGTTTTGAGTTTATCTTTGTGCATGGCGTAAGATGGTTTTAGAGTTTCATTCTTTCACATGTGGCTGTCCAGTTTTCCCAACATCATTTATTGGAGACTGTCTTTTCCCCAATGTATATTCTTGGCTCCTTTGTCATAAATTAATTGACCATACATGTGTGGATTTATTTCTAGGCTCCCTATTCTGTTCCATTGATCACTGTGTCTGTTTTTAGGCCAATACCATACCTTTCTAATTACTATAGCTTTGTAATAGAGTTTGAGATAAGGGTGCATGATGCCTCCAGCTCTGTTATTCTTTCTCAAGATTACTTTTGTTATTCAGGGTTTTTCTGTGGTTCCATACAAATTTTAGGGCCTTTTTTTTTAATTTCCTTGAAAGATACCATTGGAATTTTGATAGGAATTGTACAGTCCAGAGCTTGCTTTGGGCAGTATTTAGAAACCCACAAGGTCACCTCCCCCATAAAGTCTTTTCTCACTGTGATCCAACCTTCTATGATTCTTCCAATCTACAAGAAGGGAATTGAATTCCATTTGTGTCTCATCAATTTATTTCATTAATGTCTTATAGTTTTCAAAATACAGGTCTTTAATCTTAAATTTATTCTTAGGTAATTTTTTATGCAATTTTAAATGAATTATTTTCTCTGACAGTTATTATTATATAGACAGATTTTTGTGTATTGATTTTGTATCCTGCAACTTTACTGAATTTATTATTTCTAATTTTGATGGAGTCATTTGGGTTTTCTGTATATAATATCATGTCATCTGCAAATAGTGACAGTTTTACTTCTTCCATTCCAATTTAGATGCCTTTCATTTATTTTTCTTGCCTAATTGCTCTGCCTAGGGCTTCCAACATTATGTTGAATAAAAATGGTGAGATTAGGCATTCTTTTTTTGTTCCTAATTTTAGAGGAAAACTTTCAGCTTTTCACCATTGAATATGATGTTAGCTGTGAGTTTCTCATATATGGTCTCTACAATGTTGAAGTATGCGCCCTCTAAAGTCACACTATTGAGCATTTTTATCATAAATGGATGTTGGATTTTGTCAAACGATTTTTTTTTGCATTTTTTGAGATGATCATATGATTTTTATACATCATTTTGTTACTGTGGTATATAACTTTGACTGATTTGCAAATGTTGAACCATCCTTGTACCCGTGGAATAAATCCCAATTGATCATGGTGTATGATGCCTTTAATGTATCATTGAAATTGGTTTGCTAATATTTTGTTAAGGATTTTTGCCTCTATATTCATCAGGGATGTTGGCCTGTAATTTTCCTTTGGTCGCCTTGCCTGGTTTCAGTATCAAGGTAGTACCAGCCTTATAAAATGAGTTTGGAAGAGGTCCCCTCTCTTCTATTTTGTGGACGTGTTTGAGAAGGACTTGTATTAATTCTTTGAATGTTTGGTAGACATTACCACTAAAGCTGTCTGTTTTGTTTGTAGGGGGGAGGTGTTTGATTACTGATTAAACTCCTTGCTTAATAATTGGTCTGTTCAGATTTTCTATGTCATCATGACTCAGTCTTGGTAAGTTATATGTTTCTAGGAATCCATTTATTTTGTCTAGGGTATCTAATTTCTTGGCATATAATTGTTCATATTAGTCTCTTATGATCCTTTGCATTTCTGTAGTATTAGCTGGAACATCTCTTTCATGTTTGATTTTATTTGAGTCCTCTCCCTCTTTCTCTTGGTGAGTATACTTACAGGTTTGCCGATTTTATCTTTTCAGCGAAACAGCTTCTAGTTTCATTGATCTTATCTATTGTCTTTCTAGTCTCTATTTCATTTTATTTCTATTCTGATCTTTGTTATTTCCTTCCTTTTATTAGCTTTAGGCTTTGTTTTGTTTTGTTTTTCTTTTTCTTAGTTCCTTCAAGTGGTAAAGTTAGGTTGTTTGAGACTTTTCTTGTTTCTTAAAATTTATTTTATAATAAAAACATTTAATGTGTTTTCTGTAGAGTATAAATGATTACCATGGGCTGCAGTTGGGGGTAAAATCTATATTAGGACTTACTTTGTGCCTATAGAGACATAATCAGTAGTTGCCAATTAACATGAAAAGTAGTTAGTTTCCTATTGATACTGTAAAATATTACCACAGATTTGGTGGCTTAAAGCAACCCAATTTATTATATCACAGCTCGGAGGTCAGAAGTCCACAAAGGGTCTCATTGGGATAAAATATGTGTTTGAGGGGTGCCTCGCTGGCTCAGTTAGTAGAGCATGTGACTCTTGATCTCGGGGTTGTGAGCTTGAGCCTCACATTGTGAGTTTGAGACTCACGTTTGAGCCTCATGTTTTTAAAACTTAAAAAAAAAAAGTGAGGGCTCTTGGAAAGAATTTATTTCTTTGTCTCTTTCAGCTTTTAGAGGTCCCCTTAATTCCTTGGTTCATGGTCCTTTTTTTATCTTCAGAATCAACAATGTTTGGTAGAATCTTTCTCATACTACATTACTTTGACATTGATACTTCTGTGTCCCTCTTTCACTTAAAGGAATCTTGTTATTACATTACAGATAATCTCAGAAAATATTTCTAAATCAGGATTTTTAACTTAATCACATTTTCAAAATTCTTTTTGTCATGTAAGGTAACATATTTATAGGTTCTGGGTATCAGGGTGTGAACACCTTTGTTGGGGGCAATTATTTTGTCTACCATGGTAATATTAAGAATAATATTTTTTTTTAAAGATTTTATTTATTTTTGACAGAGAGAGACACAGCGAGGAGGGAATACAAGCAGGGGGAGAGGGACAAGCAGGGATAAGCCCCACACAGGGCTCGATCCCAGGACCCTGGGATCATGACCTGAGCCAAAGGCAGATGCTTAACAACTGAGCCACCCAGGCGCCCCAAGAATAACCATATTTCTTGACATAACTCTATTTTGGGGGGGATGAAGACTTTCAATTTCCCCCCATCTCCCTTCTTTGAAAAAACAATCCAACTGAGTGTTCTAAGAAATTCAGCAATGTCATATTTGTACTTTATCATCAAAATGACAAGAGAGCAGAGACAGAGGTTATTCTGTGCAAAAAAATGCAACCTTCTTCTTGGCTATGGCAACACCCTTGATGAAAAATTATACCCTTCATTCATAGTTAATGGAATGCTGAAAATGTGAGGGGACACAGCCACGGGAATTGATGTTACAAGCTTCTGCCTGCTTATGCTTATGCTTTGCTTGATTACCCTAGGAGTTAGATTTGACTGAAGCTATAAGAGAAATAAATCCTGGGGAGCAGAAAACCTAGATGACAACATTCTTGAAAACCAAATATTGGAGAAGACTTCTTTTAGTCAACAATTAACCTCAACTGCTGTTAATGAGCTACTACTGTAACCTCGAACAATGTGAGCTTAGTGGCTGGCTTTTACAATAAACATTTTGCAGACCTGCCCACATTAAAGTTGATGATAAATCTTATGATGACTACAGTCTACAAAATTAAGACTTAGTCTTTGCTCTTGATTCACCCTCTGACTACAACCCCTTGACAAATAACTGTTTATCTTCCAAAACTTAGCAAGGTCACCTCCCCCATAAAGTCTTTTCTCACTGTGATCCAACCTTCATTCTCAAATAGCAGTGACTCTTGCTTTCTTTGGGATTCTGCTAGAAGTACTTCTGTTATGACATCCTTCTATACCTGTTTGGCTTCCCACACTTACCCTTAGCCGTTAATACTCAGAGGTGAGGATCTGTTTGATTCCTTTTCATTAATCTTAAGGGTAACAATGATAGTCATCAAAGGGGAGGTGGGTGGGTGGATGGGCTAAATAGGTAATGGGAATTAAGGAGTGCACTTTTGGAGTGCACCCTGGGTGTTGTACGAAAGTACTGAATCACTGAAACTAGTATTATACTGTATGTCAACTAACTGGAATTAAAACAAAAACTAAAAAAAAAAAAAAAAAAAGGTAACAATGAAACCAGGGATAGGTTTACAGTCTGATACAGCTATACTACTTGCTAAAATATTGAAACACTTCAATGAACAGCTGCTTCCCTTGAGCCTTCCCCTGGGACTCTCAATCCAGCAACTAAAGCTCCAGCCAGGAGCCTCTGGGACTCTGCTACAGAACAACAGCCAGCACCTTTGCTGATTGGTCATGATCCATGCTCTACAAATTTTTTTTTTTTTTTTAAGATTTATTTATTTATTTATTTGAGAGAGACAGAGTACGAATGGGAGGGGAGGAGGAAAAGACAGAGAAACCACAGCAGACTCTGAGCTGAGCACGGAGCTGGACATGGGGCTCAATCTCACGACCCCCAGATCATGACCTGAGCTGAAACCAAGAGCCAGATGCTTAACAAACTGCACCACCCAGGCGCCCCATGCTCTACAAATCCTGACAGCAATTCCCAAACTTCAGGATAGCGCCTGGCACGTAGTGGGTGCTCAGTAAATATCTGTTGAATGAATAAGTCTTATCAATATACCTGTACATCAGTACACTTTGCTAAAAAAATTTTGGAAAGGAAAGGAAAGGTAAGTGTTGGGAAGGATGTGGAGAAGATTTTACAGATGATACCTTCTACTATTTAGTACTGATACAAGATGGTTCAGCTCAGAATTTCCACAATGGTCAGATAATTTTATCTCACAAGTGAAGACAGCTTTATATTTTGTGATGAACATCAACAACAAAGAAATGAAAAAGGATGTCTTTTAGAGATGGTCTTTTGATGGACCTGAGTGCAGAAATAAATGAAATAAACACAGAGCTATAAAAGATAATTCTAAAACAATCTTCAAATAGAAAAAAGTAAAAACTCTGGATAAAATGATCCATACAAAAAGACTTGAAAATTTTTCTTAGCACTAGAATCACAAGCGAAAACAAGGAAAAATAGAGGGGAATGTTTCTTTCATCTTGCAAGACAACACGTCCTTCAACTGAAATAAGATTCCAGTAGAATTTCAAAGACATTTAACAAGTTTCAGAAAGCTCAAGCTACCCTCTACCTTGAGATTCTTGGTCTTTATAACTGTTATATTAATAAAATCAAAGACTTAAAAAATGAGATTATGGTTTCATTTTAAAAATGCAGGTTTTCAAAATGAAGTAATAGCCACTGAAAATAACTTATTTTAAATGAGTCACTGCAAATAAATATGATTTGGTATTGGTCAGGGCACAAAAACCTTTAAGAAAACTTTGCTCTGTAAATTTGAAATTCACCTACTTTCATGAGTCCTCATTCTCAAACCATGGAGAATAGTTATATTGTACAGGTCAACATCAAACCACAGAAGAACTAACAAAAAATAAAACTGACAGTGTGTCCAATCTCTTAAGGGAGAAGGATTTTCTAGGCTTTGAAGCACTGGGGGGAAAAGTGCAAAGGAAAAGATGAATAATATTAGAAAAATAATAAATAGACACGTGTTTCTAGCTAGGAAAATAAATATGAAAAAAAGCAAATAATCATTTTGCAACACAGGCAAAAAGGAAGTAAGTGTTCAACTTTAATTTAAAAAAAAGGGTTTTACAAGTTATTAAGAAAAGCTCTAAGACCTAATAAATAAATTGGCAAGGAACATGGTTATTATTTTGCTAGAGCTACCATAACAAATTGTAGACTGAGTGGTTTAAGCAAGAGAAATGTATTTTCTCACAGGGAAGGTAGAAAGTGCTGGGAAGTTTGGTTCCTCTCTCCTCTGTTTGTAGATGGCCACTCTCTCACTATGTCCTCATATGGTTGTCTCTTGGTCTTTGTGTTGTTGGTGTTCTAATCTCCCCTTAGGGACATCAGTCATATTGGATTAGATCCATCCGTATGACCTCATTTTACCTTAATATCTCTTGAAGGACCCTGTCTTCAAATACAGTCACATCCTGAGATACTGGTGGTTAGGACACCAACATGGGAACTTTGGGGGGACACAATCCAGCTCATAGCAGAGATAAGCAATTCAAAAAAGAACACTGTCTAAAAAGATACATTAAAAGAGAAGAAATAGAAAAGGACACACAAACACACAGAAAGAAGCCAAGACAGAAGTGAGTTAGAATTATGCTACCACAAATCAAAGAATACTGGAAACTACTAGAAGCTGGAAGAGGTGAGAAAGAATTCTCCCCTCGAGTCTTCAGAGGGACCATGAGCCTACTGACGCTTTAATTTTGAACTTCCAGCCTGCAGACCTAGGGAAAGAGAATAAGTTTCTGTTGTTTTAAGTCACCTAGTTTGTAGTAATTTGTTATGGAAGCCCTAAGAAATGAATGAAAATCAAACAGTGGTTTACAGAGAGAATTATTGTCACATTTCACAAAAACTGTCCCTTTATTTTTTTAATTTGAATTCAATTAATTAACATATAGTATATGATTAGTTTCAGAGGTAGAGTTGAGTGATTCATCAGTCTTATATAAAACCCTGTGCTCATTACATCACATGGTCTCCTAAATGTCCATCACCCACCTACCCCATCCCCTCCCCTCCAGCAACCCTCAATTTGTTTCCTATGATGAAGAGTCTCTTATGGTTTTTTTCCCCCTCTCTGATTTTGTCCTGTTTTATTTTTCCCTCCCTTCCTCTATGATGCTCTGTTTTGTTTCTTAAATTCCACATATGAGTGAGGTCATATGATAATTGTCTTTCTCTGATTGCTGTCTTTCTCTGATAATACCCTACAATTCCATCCACGTCATTGCAAATGGCAAGATTTCATTTTTTTGATAGCTAATATTCCATTGTGTGTGTGTATATATATATATATATATATATATCACATCTTCTTTATCCATTCGTCTGTTGATGGATATCTGGGCTCTTTCAATAATTTGGCTATTTTTGATAATGCTGCTATAAACATTGGGGTGCAGGTGCCCCTTTGGATCACTATGTTTGTATCTTTGGGGTAGATACCTAGTAGTGCAATTGCGAGGTGGTAGGGTAGCTCTATTTCCAACTTTTTGAGGAATCTCCATACTGTTTTCCAGAGTGGCTGCACCAGCTTGCACTCTCACCAACAGTGTAAGAGGGTTCCCCTTTCTCCACATCCGCGCCAACATCTGTTGTTTCCTGACTTGTTAATTTTAGCCATTCTGACTGCTGTGAGGTGGTATCTCATTGTGGTTTTGATTTTTATTTCCCTGATGCCAAATGATGTTGAGCATTTTTTCAGGTGTCGGGCATTTATACGTCTTCTTTGGAGAAATGTCTGTTCATGTCTTCTGCCCATTTCTTGATTGGATTATTTATTTTTTAGTTGTTGAGTTTGATAAGTGCTTTATAGATTTTGGATACTAGCCCTTTATCTGATAAGGCTTTTGCAAAGATATTCTCTGTCATTTGTCTTTTGATTTTGTTGACTGTTTCCTTTGCTGTGCAAAAGCTTTTTATCTCGATGAAGTCCCAATAGTTCACTTTTGCCTTTGTTTTCCTTGCCTTTAGAGATGTGTCTAGCAAAAAGTTGCTGTGGCTGAGGTCACAGAGATTGCTGCCTGTGTTCTCCTCAAGGATTCTGATGGATTCCTCTCTTGCATTTAAGTCTTTCATCCATTTTGAGTATATTTTTGTGCATGAAAACCATCCCTTTAAATATTGGAAGCAGAATGCTGTGGTAGAAAGAGCTGGAGACAAAGGATGCTGGCTCCATTCTGCAGCTCTTCCTTGGGCAAGCCAGTTAGCCTCTCCAAATACCCATTAACCATCTCTAGAAGACGTACATGATTAGAATATCAATTGCACAGGATTGTTGACAGGATTAAATGAGATGATATATGTAATAAGCACTGAAAAGTTGCAAAGTGGACAGAAATGATTTTTTATTGTTGTCAGTGGTTCAGAGTAAATGTCAATTGTGCACTAGATGTCTATTTATGTGATATGAAAACTGAAAATGTGAAAGAAATTTATACAAATTACATGTTTTGTTTGCCTCTCAGTTCTTTCTCTATTACAGAATATTTTGGCCTAAAGGGTGGGTTTTTATCCTGAAGACTGATTTTGAATCCTGATATGAATCATTTATCACATAATCAAGTGAATTATCAGGGATGTTGCAGAAGTGGAGTGACCCAGGGCTCAGTTATTTTTAGCATTGTTGTGCTGTCATTAATAATCATTTGTTCTGTTTTTAGTCATGCAAGCTGGGATAAGAAGTAGATGGTGAGACAGTTTTAGTGTGTGGAACTAGTGAATGAAAAAATAAAAAGTCAGAGACAAAGAATCCAGCTCTTAATGTCCAGATGCTGGGTTTTTATGGCATTCTTCATATCTGAGGAAAGCAGCAGATAGAAGGTATCAAAGACAAGAAAACCAATTGTTATTTCAGTGATAAACACAGTTCAATAATGCTCTTAGAAAACTCAAGGGACACCTGGGTGGCGCAGTCCGTTGAGCATCTGACTCTTGGTTTTGGCTCGGGTCATGATCTCGGGGTTGTGAGATCAAGCCCCACATGAGGCTCCGTGCTTAGCGTGAAGTCTGCTTCAGATTCTCTTTCCCTCTCCCCTGCTGTTCATGCTCTCTCTCTCTAAAATAAATAAATAAATTTAAAAAAATTAAAAAGAATTCAAGACTGTCATAACTACTACAATTACTCAATTCTTAAAGTAACAGTTTAGGTGTAGCATTCAAAAACCTGAATTCATGACTCAACTGTGAATCTTTTTATGCAGTAAAAACATTATCTCTATTTGATAATGATTTCAAACTCTGTCTCACGAAATTAATGCCATCCAAACATGTTTTCAAAATTAAATGCAAGGTATGGTCACAGCTCCTGGCATTCTTATTTTCTACCTCATTCCCAAAGGGCAACTGATAATGAACATAACTGATGATGGTGTTCCTATCAAAACAATCAGACAGCAAACTGCTTCCCCACTGCCCAACTCCTCAAAGAGCATTTTATCAAGATTGGGTCATCAGCTCTGTGATCACGGCTGACCTTCAGTGGAATCATAGTATCTTGATGGCTGTCACTGTCTCCCCCACCTCTTTGATATTCAAACAGAGAATCAATGTGGCCAGTGACATTTCCTCCTGACTATGACCTTACTGCCCTCTCCCACTCAATACCACCCACCCAACATGCAAGTGGAAAGTAATTAAGATGGAAAACAACTTGAACCCCTCCAGAATTTCTCTCCATCCTCCCCCATTATTTCAGACCATCACCCACTCTTGGGTAGTCACTGCTATATTCACCTGATGAGGGCCTTCCTTCATCACCTGACTTCTGTTCACATCTGTATCTACATCTCCCACATGGCCCTCCACACATGCTATGCTGCTATCACAATGAGGGCCCAAGGCCCTCTCCTGCTCTGGGACTTGTGAGTAGAAAAAATAGCAGGGTATGCCTGCATGGAGCATACATAGTTAAGATTCTTCCTGAACACCTCTCCCTGCTGAATCTCCTGCTCTTTTCTATGTACCGTTAGATTATACTTCTTATCACTTCATATTTCCTACTTAGAGTCTAAGTTTCCTAAGACTTGGACACAATATTCCACCAATACCCCTATTTAAGCATAAAATCAGCACAAAGAAAGTATCTGAAATAGCTTTATTTATTTTTAAAAAATTTTATTTTAGAGAGCAAGCTTGCACTTGAGGTGAGCAAGGGGCAAAGGAAGAGAGAGAGACAAGCAGACTCTCCACAGAGCAGGGAGCCCAACACGGGGCTCAGTCCCAGGACCCTGAGATCATGATCTGAGCCGAAATCAAGAGTCAGATGTTTAACCAACTGAGCCACACAGGCACCCTATTTTTTTCTTTTTTTTAAGAGAGAGCTTATGTGTGCGCAAGCGGGGTGGGGGGTGGAGGGGAGGAGAGGCAGAGGAAGACAGCGAATCTAAGCAGGCTCCATGCTCGGTGTGGAGCCCAATGCAGGGCCCAATCTCACAACCCTGAGATCCTGACCTGCTGAAATTAAGGGTTGGATGCTTGACCCATTGAGCCAGGTGCCCCTTAAACAGCTCTACATATAAGCTAAGGGAATTAAAGCCTGAACTAATTCTTAGTCCATAACATAACACAAGTTGTTTAAATTCTCCATGCTTCATTTTGTACTGGGTACAAAATTGTTTAGAACAGAATTAAGGATCAAATGATATGGACTATATGAATATGTTTCATATACTCTAAAGTATCTTATAAATGAAATGACTATGATCATTTTCATTTTAAAAAATTCTATTGACTCACCAAAGTACACCCAATTTATTGATGCTTGATGGGAGTAGACACAGAGATCACCTTACATGGTGTGTTCCATAGAATTTTAAGGCCTTGGGGTGCCTAGGTGGCTCAGTCGTTAAGCGTCTGCCTTCGGCTCAGGTCATGATCCCAGCGTCCTGGGATCGAGCCCCACGTCGGACTCCCTGTTCCACGGGAAGCCTGCTTCTCCCTCTCCCACTCCCCCTTTTTGTGCTCCCTCTCTCGCTGTCTCTCTCTCTGTCAAATAAATAAATAGAATCTTAAAAAAAAAAAAGAATTTTAAGGCCTCATACATTTTTCAGGGTTGCATGACCCAATCTGACCAAGGAAATGAGGAGGGAAAGAAGCCAAAATAAAGAGGTATGATGCTCACGTGAAGGAAAATGTCCAGAATGACTTCAGAGCTCAAAGATTTCCATCAACAAACTCAGAGTTGCTACCAGCTCTGTGGTTCCCTCAGATGTCCCTCCTTACCTCTAGGTCTGAGACTGTGTTGGGAATCAGTATGCAGTGGTTGAGCCCGATAATCGTTTTACTATCCATTAAGTAAGGCACTGGCATCCTTTGAGAAAAGTGGCTAATTATAAATGTATTTTCAAAATAAATGTTACCATTTACTCAGCATTCACTAAGGACCAAGTATGAAGTATGCTACAACGTTTCATATACATTGTTCTTGTCTAATCTTGTGTGCCTGGGAGGTACAAGACTGAGTCAGAAACATGTGGTTGCCCTGAGAAGGATAGTAATCTAAAACAAACTATGTTTTCCAAATGCCCAATACTGATTTGTAGTTGACACTGTGGGCAGGAGAATGAAGAACGCAGGCTGCTGATGTTAGCACCTCAAGTTAACAATCTCATTTGGCCAATGGACTTGGTTAGGTGGGGTCCCCACACCTCCTAGTTACACAAGACTTTAGGCTTCTATTGTTACTTAAGGCCACCCCTTTGTAGGACCCTCTACCCCAAAGTAAATCACAGAGAGCACTCTCCTGAATGGCAGTTCTGGGGAATACACTGGATTTCATTTTCTTCACACTCTATTGCTGTCTGGTTGATTACTCAAGCCTTGCAGAGTGAACAGAACCTGATCGAACTGAGCCTCTACAGAGGCCAGACAGAGGGGATGTGATCGCAGACACCGTAAGAAAGCCCTCAGCCAAATCCAGGGTACAAGACACCAGACAGAACAAACATCCTGTTTCTCAAAAAAATCAATGGCCTGAATAAAAAAGAAAAAGGAGCAAGCATGATACATTAAGAGACTGGGAAAATGGCAGCCAAATGCAATAAAAGGACTTTGTTTGGATTCTGATGTAAACAAACACACTATTAAAAGAATTCTTGAGATGACTTGAAGAAATATAAATAGGAAACTACAGATTAATAAACTTTTTAAAGGAATTATTATTAATTGTGATAAGTGTGATCATAGCATGAGCTTTATGTATAAACCTGTTCTTATCAACTGGAGATGCATATGTAGGAATTTGTAGGAGATAAGCCTTATGTCTAGCATTTATTTTAAAATACAATGAGCTCCCGCCCCAATAAATTAATAGATGAAACAAGTTTGGCAAATTGTCGATAACTGTCACAGCTAGGTAAAAGATACATGAGGTTTATTATACTATTCACTTGATTCTGTTTGTTTGAAATTTTCATAATAAAAAGATTTAAGAAAAGTAAATGAAACGATTATTTTTAGCTCAAAAAGGGACATTTGCACCTGCCAGGTAATGTGTCCAAGTTTTATAAATCTCCAGACCCATTTATAAATCATAATTGGGGTGAACACAGGGATAGAAAAAAACAAGAGGAGCCATGAGGAAAAGGAGCCTGAGGGAGGGAGGTATTAACAGAACATCAGACGGAACAATCAATAATTATGTACATAGCCACAATATGGAAGATGTTAATGAGCTCCAAGTAAGAGAAGTTCAAGGAAAAGGTGACAAAACTGCTAATAGAAAATAACACTCTGGTGGCATAATCCCCTTCTTCCTTCAAGATCCATCTCTAAAGTTATAGATCTGGGTAGCTTTTTTTGCTAACTCCCCAAGGCTGGAAGCTGCTTCCTGTCTGAGATTTCACAAAGCTTTATTCATACTTTTCTATTTTTTTCCCACTTTACAAAGGAAGAGATATTGACTAGCTCAAGCTTGGAATGTGGTATATGGATTTGCTGAAGAAATATTAGCATATATGTGTGTGTGTGTTCCTTATGATTTTCTACAAACAAGATCATGCTGTTTGCAAATAAACTTTTATTTCTGTTCTTCCAAAAAAAAAAAAAAAGGCACTATCAGTGGAAGGAATAGATGGACGGATGATGGATGGATGGGCACTGGAGAAGGAGGAAGAAAGGGAGGGAGGGGAAAAAAGAAAGAAGTGCTATTCCCTCCTAAGGAGAAAAACCACTGGTGTCAGAGTGTGGGGACTCACGTTTAAGAAAAGACTTCATTTAAATAATCCCAAACCAATCAGAATCAGATGCATGGCTTTCCTTAGTAGCCTACTACCAGGAATTTGTTTGCTCTGTTTTGTTTTAGCTAGACCAAGTCCACACATTCTCTTTGTGCAAGCAATTCATCAAATATGCCAGGCTAGAAACAGCTGAGATTTTTTTTCTCTCTCTCTCTCTGAGAAAAGAAACTTTACATTGAGCTATCACATGCATAGTTATTTTTATTTGACTCTCAGTTGAAATACCCCTGCTGCACAGCATATTGAATACTTTACTGACCATAAAATGTGCTGTGGCAATTAGAGGTTTTTATTTTTTCTAAGCATTTTGCCTTTCTGGAGGCACTTTGAGCTCATTCCCATTCATCAGTTTTTCTAGGATGTTTGCAATTTAGCAACACTGAGTTGGAAATTTAGCTAAATATCTAGCATCTCTGAGGGAGTGTTTCCAAGGTCTGCAATTAAACAGTGCAGGGTAAAGTATGGTGAAGTTCCTAATACTTACAAAATCGACAAAGGTCTTTCACATTAGCTAAGACACTAAGATCTTACAAAATGTACATTATGTAAATCAGAAGCAAATCAACTTAAGAGACTGTCTTATAAATCATTCAGCTATGTTGAGCAGTCCCTGGGTGCACAAGATGCTAGTTAATCCTCAAGTTATTTTCGAAGTGAGCATTTCTTTTTGGCATCACCAGGGAAAATAGCATAGACCTCACGGCAGAAACCAGGTTTAAACAGCACAAACTTTCAGATCTCATATCTTAAACACAGAGTTTAGAACTAAGGACTAAGGACACACAAAAAAACGGTATTCTGCAAGTCGAAGGGCTGGACCCATGCACTCACCAATAAATATTCACTGAATGCATGAAAGGAAGGAGAATCCTTTATGGTCTCCAGGGAATATGGCCAGACTGTTCTCAGCAAGCTAATGGCAAATGGAATGCCTGAGCTAAGACAGAACTGAAACCTATGACCTTTATACCCACCTTTGTACATTTCCCTCCCTGTGTCCCGAACCAGGTTAGTAGGGGAGACCAGAACTCGTCTTCAGCAATCTGGATCTACCCATGTTGTTTTCTGTAGATTACACATCTGCTTTACAGGAAACTTCTTACTGAAGCATTTTGTCTTTTCTGAAATCAGAGTCAAGCTCATGCCTTGAGCCTTTGGGTCTATACCTCTGATGACATTCTGATGAGGTGGGACAGGTGCAGTGGGGACCACCCCAAGCAGGGCTTCCTAATCCACTCTCAGTCTATTCCCTATATCTTCTGAACCTCTCATTCTGCCATGGTTATCAGGAAAATAGAGACTCCATGAGCTACTGCTTAGTTGCACTGAAAACCTACCCAGCCTTGTGCGTGCTGGTGGCGCTGCAGGGAACAAAACACAAATGTCCCCTCTTCTGAAGGAGCTCCTATTCTGGTGACTTAAAATGAGCATCAATGGCTATACAATTTCAATTATACAAGATTAATAAGTCATAGATATCTGCTATATGACATTTAACTGTAGTTAATGATACTGTAGCGTACACTCAAAACATGTTAAAAGCAGATCTCATGTTAAGTACTTAACACAATAAAATACATGCACGCCTACACATGCCTACACCCACACCCACACACACACAATAAATGGATGTGCAGTGAGGTTTGCATCTGCCCACAACAGTCATCTTGCAAAGTACTCTAGGTGCAGTGTTTTTTTCCTGAATTCTCTCAAAACTATTTCTTTCCAGTTTCTGCTCAAGAGATCTACTAAAGGAAGCTTCCCCTAGTCACCTTTAAAAAATTGTCTCTCCTTGCTTCATCATTCTTCCACTTCTGCACCGTCTTTGTGACTCTAACCCTGCTTTATTTTTCAACTGAGCCTTTCCCTCGGCCTGACACAAGTTTACTTATTTATTAGTTTATTATCTGTCTCCCCTTGCTAGAACATAAACTCTCAGGGTGGGAAACTTGGTCAATTCACTACTGAGTCTGTGGCACATCATAAGGCTCAATAAACATTTGTTTGAAAGAATGAATGCATGTATAAATAACCATGAGCATGGGTATAACCTTTATTCCAGTTTACTGCTCCAAATCATCCTGTTTCACAGAACCATTACCTCCACATGCCTAATCCATGAAGCTTCCCTAAGCCTCAGTTTCCCCAGATGAGATGAAGACACTAAAGAGAAGAAAGGCCACTAAACAATTTATAGGATAAGGCAACAACAAAAGTGCAAATGTCATCTGGAGAAACTTCTGAATAAGACAGAAGACAGATCGGGCGCCTGGGTGGCTCAGTTGGTTAAGCGACTGCCTTCGGCTCAGGTCATGATCCTGGAGTCCTGGGATCGAGTCCCGCATCGGGCTCCCTGCTCAGCAGGGAGTCTGCTTCTCCCTCTGACCCTCTTCCTTCTCGTGCTTTCTATCTCTCATTCTCTCTCTCTCTCAAATAAATAAAATCTAAAAAAAAAAAAAGACAGAAGACAGATCATCTTGTACAGAGTTAACATAAAAATAAGTACTGTCAAGGAAAAGTGGAAAGAACGAGAACTTTCTAAGAGTCAAGAATGGGTGTTAATCTGCTCACTCTCTCAACCTCAGTTTTCATATCTATAAAGTGAGAATAATGTCTACCTTTCCCCAACCCAAGGCTGTTGGCAGAAGGAAGTGAGATAATGAATGTAAAATTTCTAGCACAAATTGAAGCAGAATAAGGAGCTCATTTAGTCACATTACTTAAATAAGTCCTCAGTAAATAGACTGAAATATATAATTCAGTCTTTGTTATTCATTAATGACTCACAAAAAAAAAAAAAAACAAAAACAGCAGAGAAAACAGTGCTGAGCACCTCAAAGGAACACACAGCCTTTCTCCAGAGCCCCTGCATCTGGAGGACAAGGGACGTGTAGCAATCACAAGCACTGGTTTCTAACCCCACAGAAGATGCTCCCAATTTATTTGCTGAAATCAATTGATCATACTGGTATAGTAGCATACAAATATTTATCTGAATATAACTAATAAAGTTCCCAAACACTCTTCAGGAAATCACCTAATCACTTACTAGTCAAATATCTGGTTAAAATATTTGGAGTTAATGAAAGATCTTTTTAAAAAAAAAAAGATTTTATTTATTTATTTGAAGAGAGAGACACAGTGAGAGCAGAAACACAAGCAGGGGGAGTGGGAGAGGGAGAAGCAGGCTTCCCACCGAGCAGGAAGCCCGATGCAGGGCTCCATCCCAGGACCCTGGGATCATGACCTGAGCTGAAGGCAGACGCTTAACCATCTGAGCCACCCAGGTGCCCCAGTAAAAGATCTTTAATAAAAGTACTAGTAGGGGTGCCTGGTGGCTCAGTGGGTTAAGCGTCTGTGATTTCAGTTCAGGTCATGATCTCAGGGTCGGGAGATTGAGCACTGAGTTGGGCTTCGTGGTTAGCTCAGAATCTGTCTAAGGCTCTCTCTGCCCCTCAAATAAGTAAGTAAGTAGATGTATGTATGTCTGTATGTATATACTGGTAACATTCAGTACATATTCACCAGACACTCTGCATTTTAATTTGCATTAATACAATTCTCAGAAAAAAAATTGCTAATGCTCTAGCTCTAATGTGGTCTTAGAAATTTATTTTCTCAGTTTCTATAGTTGTTGATAGCAGAGTAATGATCTTATGTTATGGTTGAACTGATACAATAAATTATATTTTTTTCCTAGATCGTATTAGAAGCTATAAATGGCTCTATCACCTCTAAAACAGCCTTAGGAATGCAACACATTTTTAATTTTATGGGCCTTTCTTTTTAGAATCAGATTATTTGCTTGACAACCTAAAAATTCAGTCTACCTTAAAGAGATATCCACTGACATATTGCAGCTTAAAAACATGTACTTTTTCTCTATTTTTTTCTCAATTCCTAGAGAAATGAAGAAATATTTCTCCTATTTGGTCAGTTTGGAATCTCTGGATTGTTGGTTTTAGTTTCTGTTTTATGTTATTTTTTAATGCCTCCAAGTGGATAGCATTTAAAATAGCTGAGCTAAGTATTATAAGGAGTATCTTTCAATTTTGTATTCTCTCTCTCGTTTGGAGGAAGCCCAAAAGCATGTTTATTAGTTTTGTAACTATCTGACCACTTTAGGAGGGGCACAAATCTGCTTTGGTATTTCTGAATTACTCCTGAAATTATTCTTTACCCTTAAAAGCAAATCAATAAGAGCTCCAGAAATCTTTCAACTGTTATTTAGGGATATTGAAACACAAAGTAAACTCACCTTGCAAAGAAGCAAATTACAAGAAAATCATCCAGGACACCTCTTTGTGTAGGTTAGATCACTGCCGAAAAAGAATATCAGCTCACGCATCAATGTGAAGCTTATTAATAACTATCAAGAACCTATATTCAAATATTATCTTCCCTAAGAGAGCACTTTACAATGGAATCACAGTATTTACCATGACATAAATCTCCCTCTCAACATACTGTTAGAAATACAATGGTTAGGAGATATATGGCAAGTGATGTCATTTCCCTCTAGTCGGAGAGAGTCAGCTACTTTATAACAGAACAGGCAGAAGACTTGGAAGCAGCAATCATGGGTTTGTATTCTGGCTTCATCACTTGCCAGCAATACCCATATCTCTTACCTGAATTTCCCTCTTTGCCTTGTAAAGTGAGACTAATGATCTTTGTCACATAATCTATCGCTGTGTTCAATAAATGTTAGTTGAATTTAAGTCTAGTCTACAAGTACAACCACATAATGGCTTCTTAGGAGAA
Organism: Zalophus californianus; assembly: GCF_009762305.2. NCBI lineage: Eukaryota > Metazoa > Chordata > Mammalia > Carnivora > Otariidae > Zalophus > Zalophus californianus. Next base: position 17,303,898 of record NC_045596.1, read on the forward strand.
CCAACCAAGGAGCAGATCAAACTTCAACAGTTTGGGACTGTTTGGGGACTATTTGTAGTCACAGGTGAGGTCAGTATTGGGATGGTCTCTATATGTTGGCTTGAGACTCTTAACTACTAAGTGTATGTCCTTACGCAAGTTATTTAACATCAGTGTGCTATATTTTCCTCCTCTGCGAAATTAGGCTAATGGAATCAACTCCCTAATTTTACCATTAGAAATAAATTCAAAAAAATGTGTACTTCACACAAAGCCAGGCATCTAGGAAACTGGTTAATAAAAATTTGCTGTTATTGATATTTTAAATAAGAAGAATAAGCACAATTCATTCAATGAAAATTTTAGGAGGCACTTTGGGCCCCATAGACCATCCTAGGAACAGGGGATACAGTGTGGTCAATAAAACCAGCAAGTTCTCAGCTCTCACGAAACCATTTCCTAGTAATGAATGATAGGACAGCATCACTGGGGACAATGTCAATAGTGCTCTGAAGACTATACAACAAACCAATAAGAAGAGAAACTAACTGCAAAGATGTGCGCATGGTCATATTGGAGAGTGTAAGTTGGGGAGGTAGTTTAAAAATAGGGTGATTACAGAATGCCTAAGACAAGTAATGTCTGAGCTCTGACCTATAGATAAGTAGCCAGCTGTTAACCCTGCTGACGTCTGTAAGACTCTAGCATGTGATTATTCAAGATGCATTTTCGGACCTTCTACAATCTCAATTCTGTAAATCCCAGTACAAAATAGGATCTGGATTTCAACATGTATATTTTATTCACTTTGCTTTGCCAGAAGGAATATCCACAGCTACATAACCATCTACAAAGGGAGGGCTTTCACATGGCGAACCCATCATGTTCTTGGGAATTGAAGGTTCCCAGCTACTAGACTGATTGGCTGGGTGACAGTGGACTCGTTCCTGGAGCAACCTAAACCTGTTACTTTGTCTACAGAAGAGTCCTGAAACAAAATCAGTTATGGAATGGTTCTGGCAAAATGCCTGGTGCAGAAGAGACCCTCAAAATGGTAATTATCATTTTCTAGTGAGGAACTACGGCCTACTAGCAATGTGATCTTGGGGAAGTTGTGTAATTTCTCTGCATCTCAGTTTCCTAATCTGTTAGATGAGGCTGATATTAACAATAATCCCCACTTATTAGGCTTGTGAAATGAACAGAGTTGTGTACAGCACTGTGAGTGGGTCCCAGCACAGGGTAAAACTCAGTCAGGGCTCTTTAGCATTGCCACCCGTGGCTTTGATGTCTAGCATAATAGATTATAATCACTGGCTCACAGATCACTGTGAAAGAAAAATTGCTGCTGTTGACTTAAAAAATATGATGGACTAAGTTGTCTGTGTGTAAATGTTACCAAATACTAAGAACAATCACTTGCATCATTCTTGCATCTTCTAGAGATTTTAAAATATTAATTAAATTTCTCAGCACGATGATGTGGTAAGAATCCTTGCTTTGGATAATTCTTCCCTTTTTGGTGGATTTACACATTGTCCTAAGACTGAGTCCGATTATCCCCAAATAGCTTGTCAGTCAACACTGGCTGTATTTTATGTGCTATTCACAAATCACCCACGTGATTTTAAACATTAGCGATTTTTTTTTAAATGAAAGCATTCAACTGAATCTTCTTAGTTTTACATTACATTACACACAAATCTTCTTCAAAGATTTACAGAATATTTAATTTAGAAGATCGACTGACATGGTTTTGCCCAAGGAGAGGTATCATGCTACTTTTCACGGATATCAGTAATAGATCAGGATACTTTATCCCTGAGCCAACCCAGAGTGTGGCTTCCACACTGAGTTCCACGATGTCATTCCCAAGCAAACATACTGTAGAAGACGAGACCTACTGACCAGCCCTAATCTGGACTCAGCCTCTCATGTTAGAGTTGACTTCTGAGAAGTCTGAAGTCCTCAGAGTTGAACCTACTTTCCTGAGTTCACACAGCAGAGACCCGGAACAACAACCCAAGTTTCTTGCCACCACTCCTTGTAACCTGCTACTAAATACCTGCCTAGACAGGGCTGTGGACCCAGGAGCAATGGAATTACAACACAGGTTCACCCAGGCGCCCCTAAGCTTTCAACAATATAACTTCTACATGGAAGCAGGGCATTTACCAGGATGTGATCCATACATAGCCTTTCTTTGTGTACTTTTCTTAAATTCCCAACTGAGGCTTGTTCAGTGAACAAATGAAAATAATCTAAATTTTGGAGAAAAAAATACGCATTATTTGTAATTGTTGAGAATTGGATTCAACCTGTAAAGCCAAGGAAAATGATATATTCACTCAGAACATTGTACAGCCATTACAATGATCTCTTTCTCTTTTTTGCAGTAAGCTTATAAGAAAATGGAAAACATAAAATTCTTATGGTCAAATAAAAAAGAATGAAAATTATATATATATATACACACACACATATATATATAAAATAAACTTGTATAACCAAAACAAAAAACCACACATACACACGGAGAAATACATTACAACATTAAAATTGAATGTGTCCTATAATGAGACTATATAATTTTTAACTATTTCTTCCAGATTTATCTTTTCCAAATTTACTCCTATGGAGGAAATGGGGAAGAATATAGTATTAGTCAAAAACAAATTCATTTTTTAAAAAAATACCTTACTTTCTAAATTGGAAGTCACCCAAATGGCTAAACGGGAGACAGGCTATTGTGGTTAAACATACAAGTGGCTATTCATATGATGGATAATTACAAAGCTATTTAGAAATCATGGTTTGAGAAAAATGTTTAATGATATAATTTTAAATGTAAAAATATATTATAAATCTTTATATACAATAATTCTCAAAATGACTGGTGAAAATACACTGTAGCCACACAAATATAGTATGTACCACATAGATCATTTTAATTCTTCCACTAGCCACACTCTTAAAGTAAAAAGAAACATTTACTATTTCTCTTCTCCTGCTGGATTTAGGTTTTATTTGCTATTCTTTTTCCAGCTCCTTTAGGTTAGCTTGTGTATTTGAGACTTTTCTTGTTTCTTGAGAAAGGCCTACGGCCCAGCAATTGCACTACTAGGTATTTACCCAAAGGATACAAACATTGTGATCTGAAGGGGCACCTGCACCCCAATGTTTATAGCAGCAACGTCCACAATAGCCAAACTATGGAAAGAGCTCAGATGTCCATCGACAGATGAATGGATAAAGAAGATGTGGGGTGTGTGTGTGTGTGTGTGTGTGTGTGTGTGTGTGTGTGTATGGGAATATGACTCAGCCATCACAAAGGATGAAATCTTACCATTTGTAATGATATGGATGGAAATGGAGGGTATTACGCTAAGCGAAATAGGTCAATCAGAGAAAGACAATTATCATATGGTTTCACTCATATGTGGAATTTAAAAAACAAAACAGGATCATAGGGGAAGGGAGAGAAAAGTAAAATGGGATGAAATCAGAGGGAAACAAACCGTAAGAGACTCTTAACTACAGGAAACAAACTGAGGGTTGTTGGAGGAGAGAGGCGTCGGGGGTAGGGTAACTGGGTAACAGGCATTAAGGAGGGCATGTGATGTAATGAGCACTGGGTGTTATATGCAATTGATGTATAACTGAACTCTACATCTGAAACTAACGATACACTGTAGGTTAATTAATTGAATTTAAATAAGATAAAAATTAAAAAGAAACAAGTGACATTAATAATTTAAAGGCTTTATTTTTTTATTTGTCAGAGAGAGAGAGAGAGAGACAGCTCAGAAGCCGGGGGAGTGGCAGGCAGAGGGAGAAGCAGGCTCCCGGCTGAGCAAGGAGCCCAATGCAGGACTCGATCCCAGGATCCTGGGATCATGATCTGAGCCAAAGGCAGACGCTTAACAGACTGAGCCACCCAAGGTGTCCCAGGAACAGGTGACATTAATTTTAATAACATTTTATTTAGCCCAGTATACTCAGAATATTATTTCAACATGTAATTGGTAAGAAAAAATTATTAGTGAGATAGATCACATTTTTTCTACAGTCTTTGAAACCAGCGTGTATATTTTATATTCATAGCACATCTCAATTCAGACCAACTATATTTCAAGTGCTCATTAGCCACGTTACCCTACTACACAGCATCACGGTAGAGTGAAGCAGAGAAGGTTAGAAATTGTTGGCTTTTCTTATTAAGTTTAATCTATGGGCATGTGCTTTGTGTGTCCTCAAACCCTTATCCATGTACTCAGTAAGCAGTATTTAATCTATCTACCTATCTATATACACAAAATAATGAAATATTTATTTTATATTATTTATATTTATATATAGATATATGTATATTACCATACAACCTTTACAATTTGTTGCCCACGTTTAATGAACTGTTTTCCTTGTCTTATGCCCCTAGAGGCTAGCACAGTACTAGACTCAGTAAATCCCGGCTGGAATCAACTTAGAGAATACTAATGAAAAATAATTTTGAACAGAACCGGCTGTGCTTCATGAGAAGAGTTTAGGGGCAGAACCAAGCATATGGTTCTTCAACCACAAACAGAAAACTAACAAGCAAGGACACCAACCATTTTATTTTATTCTAAAGTTGTAAAGCCTACCGTAATAAACAGTTTCCTATAAATAAAGATGGCATCCATTGGCCAACACTTAAGCATGTGATTAGAGTTATTAGTGGGATGGGCAGTGAGATTCTTCCACCAGTAATCAAAACTTCTTCCCAGTCCTGATTTTTCTGTCTTAGAGTGAATGCTCACAAAGTCTTTACAAGAGTGACACGGGAAGGGGAACTTCAGAAGGTTGAGGAGGGGTATAGAGAGAGATGGAACTGGAAGGGGGGGGGGGATTCATATGGTGATTTGAGATGTGCTCTGATGGTCAAAGTCTACTATCTCCAGATGATCGACTGGAGAGAAATCTTCCTGTTTAGGACCGTGCTTGGTACACAGTGAACACCTAATAATTGCTTCTAGATTAATGGATGGATGGATGCATCATTGATCTAATCCCCTTACTTGTCCGGGCACTCAGGAATCCATCTCTAACAAAAAAACTTAGGTCTACCCCTGGTAACAATTCCTGAATTATGGTTGAGCTCACCCAAGTAAAGAACACTGCCCAAATTATCTATTGCCATTATCATTGTAACTACTGCTGTTGACTGTGTGTCATGATAAACAAGGTCCATGGTTATGAGGTTCTCTAAACACAACAGCACATGCCCTCCAGTAATTATCATATGCACAAGGTGCTGGTGACTACGGTCCAACATAGAGCCAAAATGGACTGCTCGGTCAGCCTCGTAACTAAAGAATAAACTGGGTTTTGCTCTCTTACTCAATAAAGGTTTATAATCTTTTTCTTTCACTGAATAAAAAGAGCTGGCTTAAATTTTGAATGCCAGCCCCTGAACGTACTCTATTGGCCACGAAAAGCCACAGTGTGTTCAGGAGTACAGAGCAAAATCCCGAGGTAGTCTCAAAATTTAAACTCACCATTTTTAAAAATGTCTCCGAGCCAGCGTATTAGTTGGAAGTGGTAGGTACAGAAAGGCTTGGGTCTGTCCCCTGAGCTGATTAACCTCCACCAGTTATCTCTCTGCTCTGAATCTCAATTTTCTCAGCAAAAGGGACTAATGGCAACTAAACGTGCACCCTTGGTTACTCTGAGGAGTAAATAACATAAGCCGAGTGCTTTTCCTCCAGGAGATGCTAAATTTTTCATTGCAGCTTTGATGTGTGCACCCTTCTTTTTGTTGAAAAACGAAGGCGGCAAAAAGGAAGAAAAACAATCTGATTTATCTCGAATTGTAAAAATCCCCAAGTTTGCTTTTTATGGTTTGAAAAAGGAACCCTGAGCCAACACACAGAATTTGGAAGCAGCCTGTGAGTTATAATAGGTTTGCTAGGAAATGGCTCGAGTGCCAGGAACTCTGGATCAGAGGAAAATTTACGCAATTAGATCATTTGGTCTAAATGAGATTATACATTTTAGTCATGAACAGTATAATTCTTTAGGTAAAGCCGGGGGGGTGGGGGAACAGTAAGAAGAAATTCGATTTATTATAGAAACTTCACAGCCCTGCAGAAATGGAAATCCTATATGTATGATAAGCAGGCATTTTCCATAATGGCTGCAGATAACAAATAAATTATTTCAGACAATTGTGTGGAGTACAGAGGGGGTGCAGGTTGGCAATTTTAGGAACATGGCCATCATACCAGCCTGGAAGACAAAACTTGAAGTTCAGGAGAAGAGAAAAGGCAAAGATGCTAAAGGTGGCAATACTGAGTGAGGGCCAATTAATGGGCTAAGTTTGCAACTCAGAAGAGGAATAAGAAAAATCCAATGAGAAAGTTGGTAAGCGAGCTAGTCTGGATTTGGAGAGAAAGTAGAAGAGCCTCGGGCTATATCATGACACTAAGGCTTCTGTTTTCAGTGATTTATTTATATAAAAATGAAATAAAGTGTGTCATATTTGTACCCCTCGTTGGTGATGATTAATTATATCTGGCCAGGATCAGAACCGTGAATACAGCAACCACTGCCAACTCCCAGAAGACACTAGAAGATGGTTGAATTTGCTCTTTAAAACTAGGAAAGGCTTGGGCGCCTGGGTGGCTCAGATGGTTAAGCGTCTGCCTTCGGCTCAGGTCATGATCCCAGGGTCCTGGGATCGAGTCCCGCATCGGGCTCCCTGCTCCTTGGGAGCCTGCTTCTCCCTCTGCCTCTCTCTCTCTCTCTCTCTGTCTCTCATGAATAAATAAATAAAATCTTAAAAAAAAAAAAAAACAAAAACTAGTAAAGGCTTTCACTTCACACCCCTTAGTTGACCGGGCCAAAGAAAACACAGCTGCCCTTTCCACCCGAAGCTCAGATGACCAGGAGACTGAACGACCTATTGGACCTTGTGCTTCTTGGGACTGGGCACAGCCCAGGCCTCCTCTAGCCAGCCAGCCTCCCTGGAAGGGGACAAGTTTTAAATACGGCCACTGCAGAGGCATTTGCGAAAGTCTGGGAAGAAAAGTCCGCTCTGGCCGTCCAATTCATAACCCTTTGCTGCTGTCATTAGAAGTTCTGCACTGAAACAGTGACGCTGGGAGACCCATTTCACAGTTGTGCCTCCTTGTGACACAGCCTAGTTCTTCTCCCCCAAGTTAATTTGAGCTACTAAGAGGAAATACAGGCTGTGATTAGGACAGCCAACACAATAACAGTATGAACAGGATTTTTAAGATGGGGCATGCTGTTGTTTCTGTCGTTTTACCATCAAGGGAATCTAATCTCTTTTGTCTTATGAATTCACTTGCGTGGCCTTGTTAATTATGCAAACGAGTGCCCACTGCTTTGGGAAAAGGCAATAATACGTGACTGTGAGTGTCTATGTAAGACACGGGGCGGGGGGGGGGGGGGTGTGACTGTGTGTGAGCTCCCAGGAGCATGCTTGTGTTACTCAACAAAAGCTATTTCATTCAGTCGTCATGCGATTGATCCCTGGTGAGAAGGTGGGCCATTCCAGAGTCGGGGGCTGCTTACCAGGGGCCCCAGAGGGGTGGCATCAGGATGGTTCACACAAGGCCTCAGGGAAGGGCTCACTCAGCAGCAGAGCAGCTCGTTAACTCAGAGACCCTTTGCACAGTGTGTGTGAGGACAGAAGGCTGGTTCCCCAGAGCCCAAGCACTCTGGTGCTGCTTCAAGGAGCAAGCTGGCCGGGGGAAAAAGCACGAAGTAAAGCGGCTGTTGGTCCTCCCGGGAGGTGTGTGCACCAGCGACACCATGTGGCAACCATGTGTAAACACAGCAGTGGACTAGGATTGTCTCCAGCTGGTTTTGCGTGGGGTCTAACCCTTTGTGGGGGACGGTTCCTGGACTATATAGGAAGGAGAGGAGGAAAGGGGAGGACACGGAACAGGTGTCTTTCTGTTAATGGGGCAGGTGGTGGTCCGAGCAATGCATAGTGTAAAAACTGAGCGAATGTGATCATGGGGTGCTGTCGGGTTTGTGAGAGGCCATCATCCTTTTTGTTTAACTTATTTTTTGTATTATGCTCAGTTAGCCAACATACAGTACATCATTAGTTTTTGGTGTAGTGTTCAACGATTCATTAGTCGCATATAACAGTCAGTGCTCATCGCCACACGTGCTCTCCTTCTTGCAATAAAAATAAAGCACTGTGCTGGGCAGGCATGGATCCCACTGAATAGCCCCATAATGACCCTCGGAGCAGTTTCAGTTACACTATTTTACACGAGCAAAACGTGCCCAGAAAGTTTGAAGAAACTACCCCAGGTCACCCAGGGTTACAACAGGCCAGGAGGGACTCACATGCAAGGTCATTTGTCTTCAAAATCCTGGGCCCCCAATGCCTGTTCTTGCTGCCCTGCCCACAGTCTGAAAGCAAATGTCCCAGAGTTCCCTCTACTGCCCGTGCCGCTAGTCTAACGTAAACGTTCCCAACCGGCGAATCAAAATTGCAAATGACAAATACGACTTTGCTTAACTTCTCACAGTTCAGTAAGATTTTATGAAAAATATAGTTTTTCCTTTTTGATCCTCCGGCAGCTTAGTAAGTTGGAGAAAGTTAAGACTATTCTGATCTCATTTTAAGTGAGGAACAGAGACAAAGAGTAAGTTTTCCCTGACTGGCCCAAAGAGCTTGCAAGTCCCATATCCTTTAGAGAAAATCTTGTTTCACCCCATGGTGAACCAACATGGGGGGTAGTGGCCTGCAGTCAGAGAGTGCAGGTTTCACCAATTCTTTCATTTCACTTTTGTAAATAAAAGTCACAGAGTGCCTACCATCTAGTGGGCATTATTCTGGGTGCTGAGATACAGCAGTGATTCAAACAAAGAGCCTGCCCTCTTGGGACCTGCATTCTAGTGAAAAAGGCAGAAAACAGGCAATGACACAAACTTGGGGATCAAGTGTCAGGTGGTGATCATTGTGATAAAGAAAAACAAAGCCAAGTAAATGGACAAAGAGCACGCAGTGGAGGGGAGAGGGGGAAAGGAAATCTCCGTCCTCAGAGAAACACCTGAAAAAGGCAGGAGGTAGATCAGGGAGAAGACACCAAGTGCCAAAGTCCTAACAGGAGTGTGCTTTGTGACAGAGGGAGGAGGCCAGTTGGCCACAGCTGAGTGAGCAAACTGAGAGATGACCTGGGGATGGAGCCAGATCACACCGGGCTTGACATGCGCTGGGGAGAAGGCTGGATTTGTATTCCAAGAATGGTAGGAAGCCAGGAGGGTTTGGAGCAGGGTGTGGCAGAGCCCACATACCCTTTAAAGGATAGCCCTTTGGCTGCAGGGGGATTAGAGAGAGCTGTGGGGTGGGAAGCCATAGCAGGGAGAAATCAGGAAGAGGGTATTAGGAAGCAGCCAGCCACTCAGGTGAGAGAGGTGGATGTCTCAGAACAGGGTGGTAACTATAGCTGGGTAAATTCTGTGACCCTGAGTTTAATGAACCCCTAAGTCTCAGCTTTTTTTTTTTTTTTTTTTAATAGAGTTTTGGGCGCCTGGGTGGCTCAGTTGGTTAAGCGACTGCCTTCGGCTCAGGTCATGATCCTGGAGTCCCGGGATCGAGTCCTGCATTGGGCTCCCTGCTCGGCAGGGAGTCTGCTTCTCCCTCTGACCCTCTTCCCTCTCGTGCTCTCTCTCATTCTTTCTCTCTCAAATAAATAAATAAAATCTTTAAAAATAAAATAAAATAGAGTTTTTAAAGACCTCATAAATCTGGACCAAGAGCAAACTTGCAAAATAAAATGATATACCCCCAAATATATAACACATTCATCATCGTTTTCACCTGCCATCGAAAAAAAATGTATACAGAGGAAGCTAAATAGACACAGAATTTGATTCAGAAATTGATCTGAAATACACTCACGATTTAATAAAAGCGAACACCAACTTACTGTAAGCACCAAAGCAAGCAAATTTATCATGGACTTACCTGTTTTATGTTGTATAGAGCTCTTGGTTCAGGTCAAGGAAATTAAAAGTGATCACTGAAAAAGACAAAACTTCCAAGAATTTGCTCTTGCTATATATACACAAGGTACCCTACAGGGAAATTGAAAGACATGGCATCATACAAGAAATCAATCCTAGTTACACAATTCACTGCCTACACACCTCCAAGCAAGAAACCTTTGGGTGCCCTCATCATAAGCACATAATCATTGACTGAATTAGAAATGGAATATAAAATAATAGTAATTCTACACTGATGTGTTTATTTTTTAGATTCTCTAAAAGCCTCAGGTTTAAGAAAAATTGTTATGAGCTTCTAGATTTTATGATTTGAGATTAAAAAAGAACACTTCAGTAAAATAATTTGACTTTAAGGCATATTTAGACAGCCTCTAAGACCTGGGATTTTTAATTTGTTTTCATTTTTTTTACAAAAATAATTTATTCTATGTTGACAAGTAATCATAATACAATAAGCATGTAAAATATAGATTCTGCTCTCCCTCTAAATAGTACTAGAAAATTCCTTCACAGATATCTTAACTCTTTAGATCCCTAGTACATTTTTTTTAAAGATTTTATTTATTTATTTGACAGAGAGAGACACAGCGAGAGAGGGAACACAAGCAGGGGCAGTGGGAGAGGGAGAAGCAGACTCCCCCCTCTGCGCAGGGAGCCCGATGCGGGGCTCAATCCCAGGACCCTGAGATCATGACCTGAGCCGAAGGCAGACGCATGACTGAGCCACCCAGCGCCCCTAAGTAAATTTATTTTTAATTATTAATTCTAATTTAAGTATAGGAGTGCTTAGAAAACAGAGTATCACTCTGGTTTTATTATCACAATCCCACATATCTAGGAAAAATGAGAAACACTTTAATCCCAAATCTTGCCCTCATTTATAACACATTTCTTGTTTGCTACTGCCACCTGCTGGTGGAGCCCTAAAATGTATAAGTGAGCAGTCCACCCATCCATTAGGTTTTAGGAAAATTGATTGCTTATTTGAAATTATTAAGTAACACAGTTCTCATTATAAAATGTACACATATTCATTAAAATATAGAAGAATACAAAAAAAGGAAATAATTCCTGCATTTCCACCTCCCAGAGATAATGTCTGGTATATAGCTTTCAAAAACATACAATCTTGCAACCTTATGTTTTTCACCAAAATTTATGTCATTTGGAGAGCCTGGCTGGTTCGGTCAGTAGAGCATGCAACTCTTGGTCTTGGGTTGTGAGTTCAAGCCCCATGTTGGGTGTAAAGATTACTTAAAAATAAAAAATTAAAAAAACCTTAAAAATGTATGTTGTTTAATATTCTTATGGTGACCATGTTACATTTAATCATATAATATATAATTTTATTTTTGAACATTTGGTTTCTTAAATTTTGTTTATATACATATGTATGTGTGTGTGTGTGTGTGTGTGTGTGTGTGTGTGTACACACTGATATATAGACATATGGGTATCCAGGTATGGATATATAGGTATCTCTAGATGTATAAATATATTTTTAGTAGAGCAATATGTTGGACTCAGCTCCATTTTTTATAAAAAAGATTGCTGGAAATATAGTTCTTTAGTCAAAGAATATCAAAATATGAAGATTTTCAATATATATGGCCAAGCTCATCTCCAGAAGTCGATACCAATTCACACTCCTAAGAAAACTCTACTCTCTCCATTTTTTCATCAACACTTCCTTTTATATACTTTTTAAAAAGCTACTCCACTAGTATCAAGAAGGAAACTGGGATGCTGCTACTATTTGTATTTATTCAATCAGCGGACATTTTCTTTTCACATGTCTACTGGGCATTTCCATCTTCTCATTTCTAAAATGCCTTAGGCTTCCATGCCAGGTCTTCTGTTTTAGTGTTTGTATCGTAATAGAAGAAAACTAACGAAACTAACACAGCTTTGTGTATGTTCCAAATATTTTCCCTTGTCATATATCACTTGATATCATTCATGGTAATTTTTAATATGTAGTGATTTTAAATTTTGATTTAGTCAAATGTATCAGTCTTCTCCTTCATGTTTCATCCCTGTGGTTTTACACTCAGAAATCCCTTCTCTGCTCTTGAAATCTGTCATTATTTTACTTCAAAGGTAATTGTTCACATCTCCTTCTCTGTGTTATCTAGATGATTTCCCCATAAATGTTCATAAAGTTGCCTGATATGAGAAGGAAGGGGGACCTATAAATCATTATCATGTCATTGCCCCTGTCTTTTCCACCCCGGCATGAATTAGGACACTGATGTGCAAAATATTTTGAAGACATTATAAGGAACCTCTTATTGTTAATGGGCTAGTTCTGTTCCATAGGTGTCCATATTCATGTCCATAAGCTATGTTCAATTATCAACATAAAATAAAAATCCTATTTTATGTCAAATAAAACCCACCCTAAAATTCACCCACAAATGCAGGGTTCTATTATTGTGAGGCTAATGAAATGAGAAGGGGCACTAGGCAGAGAATAGACTGGCCAGTTGCCAGTCACTTCATACTTCAAGAATTTGCTTTAACAAGCATCTTGCATGAGGGCATGTCCCCACTTTGATCACATGGTGAAGTAGAAAGGGTAGTGAACAACAACAACAACAAAAAATATCATAAACTGGGCGCCTGGGTGGCTCAGTTGGTTGAGTGACTGCCTTCAGCTCAGGTCATGATCCTGGAGTCCTGGGATCGAGTCCCGCATTGGGCTCCCTGCTCAGTGGGGAGTCCGCTTCTCCCTCTGACCCTCTTCCCTCTCGTGCTCTCTGTCTCTCACTCTCTGTCTCTCAGATAAATAAATAAAATCTTTAAAAAAAAAAAAAATATCATAAACTGAGGCTCTAGCAACACCGTGACCTGCAAAAACAATCTTCTAATTTATCCCTCCCTGAGTCTCCTTTCCTTCTGATTTAAAACGAAGTAATTCACATTAATGATTTCAAATTTGTCTTCACTCTTTAACTCACCATGGATTTATATTGCTCAGACACACTTGGATAATATCTCATCCAGCTAAATAACAGCAATCAATAATCAATTATCACTATAATAATACACAACACTTAGGTGCCCTTATACTCCCCAAGGCATGCCATTTTGAAGAAACAATTAAAACGGAAATATTTATATACATGTAATATGACTATACTGTACTTCACCACAGTAGCATACAATGTTGGGTAACTGACATCACCAAACACACTAATGAATAGGACTAAAACACCTGTTACTTCTGATCCCATTCACATGCAGACAAATACAATCTTACATATGTCCAGATTCATATTATGAACTCTGCCACTAGCAAATGACTGATAACGTATAGGCAAGGAAATATATGCTGTCACTCAGGTATTTTAATGAGTCCATTACAAACTCAGAACTTTCCTGGCTTATTTTTTTTTTTTTAACCTTTTGGTTCTTTTCGTCTTGAATAACCTTAACACAAATAAACACTTTTTATGATTTTCCTCTTTCATTCAGTGCTATAGACTGTCAGTGCTCCCTCCCCCAAAGTCATATGTTACATCCTACCCCCCAGTGTGATGGTGGTAGGAGGCAGGGCTTTGGGGAGGTGATCAAGTTGTGAGGATGGAGTCTCATGAATGGGGTTAGTGTCCCCATAAGTAGAGACCCCGGAGAGGTTCATTCCCCACTCTACCATGTGGCCCCACTCTACCATGTGGGAACGCAGTAAGAAGATGAACCAGGAAGCAAATTCTCACCAGATACCAAATTTGGCAGTGCCCTTGATCTTGGACTTCCCAACCCCCAGAATTGGAAGAAATAAATTTCTGTTGTTTATAAGTCACCCAGCCTATGGTATGTTGTTATAGCAATTTGAATGGACTAAGATGTGTATCCATTAATAAAAGTTGAAGTTTTTCTTTAAATGTCCAAACCAGGGGGTAGATTTGCCTATAAAATTTGTAATTTTAGACTGTAATCATGGTTAGACTAAAACCCTCATTTGGGAAAAATAAATGGTAGTTTGATTATGATGGTTATGTTTAACCCTTCAGCTGTCCTGGCCTTACCAGGCTGAGTTCTCTTTCTCCCCCCGAGACCGGCTGCAGGGCAGAAAAGAAATGTACAATTTTTATAACTCTTAGGATCAAGAAAGAGGCCACACGGCAACTCCTCCAAGTGAAGTATGTTTATATGGTTTTATCTGTTTGTCTTTCTTGAAACTAAAGTCTCAAAGTTATTCTCATGTGTTGTTTTACAGAAGAGATTCTGCATATAGATTCTGTAACAGAAACTATTACAAACAGCATTTTTTAGAGCAAATATAGAAGCACAGTGCACATAACTCCTAAAGTACCCTTTTGCTAAAAATTAAGGCAGGGGCACACGGGTGGCTCAGCTGGTTAAGGAACTGACTCTTGCTTTTGGCTCAGGTCATGATCTCAGGGTCATAAGATTGAGCCCCACATTGGGCTCCGTGCTGGGACCCTACTTAAGATTCTCTCCCTCTCCCTCTGTCCCTCTCCCACCTGCTTGTGTGCATGCATGCGCTCTGTCTCGCTCTCTAAAAAAAAATAAGGCATAATATAAAAATAAGATTTTTTGAGGAGCTAAGCTAATATGATCCAAATGTACTCAAATGTAGTACTAGTACTACTACTACTACTACTACTACTAGTAGTAGTAGTAGTAGTACTAGTAGTAGTACTAGTAGTAGTAGTAGTAGTAGTAGTAGTAGTAGTAGTAGTAGTAGTAATATCAACTAACCTGACTGACTTCTCACACTGCACCAGCTGCCCCATAGTCAGGCTGCCCATGTGCAAATCCCAGCTCCATCGCTTACTGGCTCTACGACCTGGGGCCGATTCTTTAGCCGTCTTTGACTTGGTTTTCTCATCTGTAAAACTGGGAAGGTGCGACCAGCACCTACCTCAGAGGATAGTTGTGAGGCTTATGTTTCGTTTGTTCATCTTGTGTATATCTGTGTCAGAAACTAGAACCTGCTGTTATTTTACAATTGACGCTTGCCCCTTCCACATTTTCTGTCCCATTAATTTCTTGACAATAAGGTTTCTACCATGATGAAAAACAAAAGGCGGCATTCCCCCAGAAAGATACTTAGATGTTGATAAGCATTCTGCTTTCCTCTTTATATTTATGGTCATTTTAAGGCTATTATAAACCTGCAGTGGTAATGCTGAAATGTAATAGATCTCTAGGGTCACAAAACACAGCAAACAAGGATAGTAACTCTATTAGCATTTCACAAGTATAGAAAGATTTTGAGCCCAGGTTCTCCTGCCATAGTAACTACAAAGCCTGTGGGATATAAATATAAAAATATGGGAGATATTATTGAAAAGTGAAGTCTGCCAGAAAGTGCATGTCACCACTGCTGAAAGACACAGTGATTTCAGCAGAAACGCAAACTTAGTAAATATTATGAAAACAAATCTGAGGTTCTCGTTAATGACACTGGGCCAAATACAGGCATTCCCTCCACAAATAGCCATGAAAATGAAAACACAGTTTTTAAATAGGATGGATAGAGAGTGACATAGAACAGAGAATAAAATTTTTCAAGCTGGAAATGTGAGGATGTATGGAATCTGATTTTTGTCACATGAGGAAATGAAATCTTTACCAAGTAGTACCACATGATTTGCCTGCCCGGCTCCCAAAGGGTTAATTCCTCTCCCTACCTAGAAATGGCAGTAAAAAGGGACTTTAAAAAAAAAAAATCAGTGAGACCTCCCCCCAGACTCTCCTCATACTCTTGACAGCTGGGCAATCCACCATCTCTACCACCCTCATCTGCCGAAGACTGGCCATTGACTTTTTTGGGTAGGGTGAAACTGAGGGCTTTGGCACTAGATGAAACTGCATGCTATTGAGATGAGGGTCCCATATTAAACATAGGAGAGATTCAGAGGCAGAGTTTATATTTCAGATTGAGATTCCCCACCCTCCCCACCACCAACCTGCAGGAGCTGGTAGTCAACCTGATAATGTGTGGTCATAAGACAGGAAGATGCTTCACTCAGACACATACCACCCAGTACCAGTTTCCTAGGACCACTGTAACACCTCACCACACACTGGTGGGATAAAATAACAGAAATTTATTCTCTCACAGTTCTGGAGACCAGAAGTCCAAAGAAGTGGGCAGGGTTGGTTCCCTCAGAAGACTGTGAGGGAGAATCCATCCCCAGCTTTTAGTCACTCACAGTCCTTGGTGTTCCTTAGCTAGTGGTTGCTCTCCAACTTTTGCCTCCATCTTCACATGCTCATTTCTTCTGTATACGTCTCTATGTCTTCTCCTTTTCTTTGTCTTAAAAAGACAATCTCATTGAATTAGGACCCACCCTAATCCACAAGGACCTCATCTCTACCCTTATCTTAAATACATCTGCAAAGACCCTTATCTCAAATAAGGTCAGTATTCAGAGTTCCAGGTATACTGAAGTTTGAGGAGATATTATCCAACCTATGGCATACCCCCAAGAGAAAAGGCCAAAAATGGGGTTCTTATCGGGATTAGCCAATTAAATAGCACAGCCATATATCCCTCTACAGTGAAACTCAGAGTCTTTTTTTTTAAAGATTTTATTTATTAATTAATTATTTTTTTTGACAGAGAGAGAGAGACAGCGAGAGAGGGAACACAAGCAGGGGGAGTGGGAGAGGGAGAAGCAGGCTCCCAGCTGAGCAGGGAGCCCAGTGCGGGGCTTGTCCCAGGACCCTGGGATCATGACCTGAGCCGAAGGCAGACGCTTAACGACTGAGCCACCCAGGCGCCCGGAAACTCCGGAGTCTTTAATCTCCTTTCCTCCTTCCTCACAGGCCCAGAGCTTCTGATCTGTTATTCAGTGGCCAACTCTTAAATAGAAATTATGCAGAGATGAAATCTACAAAAATATTCATGAAATAAGAGAAATTTTTGAAACAAGAACAACGATACTATAAAAAGGGACAATTGTAAGATAAAATTCGATTAAAATTATTCCTATGAAAATAGAAGAAAAACTCAGTGGAAGTTTTAGAAGACAGAACTGAAGAAATCTCTTAGGAAGTGAACAGAGCACAAAGAGATGATGAGTAGGGTACAAAGAAAGATAAGAAAATTAAAGGATGAGACCAAGAGATGTGACATTTGCATAGGAGTTCCAGAGACTATAAGGAAGAAGAGGAAAATAAATAAGTAAAGAAATAATTCAATAGGACTTCCCAAGATACTGAGGATATGAAGTCCTAGATTGAAAGCACAGCAAAATACAACACAATGATGAAATGGGACCTCCATTGAGAAACATGATCATGAAATGTCAAAACACAGGAAACAAAAGAAAATCCTCACGGGCGGGAAAATAGTGTTGAACACAAAGGACCAAACAGCAGAATGCAAATGGATTTCACTAAAGCTAGAAAATAGAGAATTTGAAATCTCTTCACATTTCTAAGGAACAGGATTTTTATGCAAAGCCAAAGAAAATGAAGGTTTTATGAGGCTTTGAAGCTTACGTAATTTGGGAAGGTTCTTTCTAAGAAAAATAATTCAAAATTATAAATACAAAATTAGACATAAGGGTCTTGAAAGTGGTCCATGCAAATGAAAGTTCCTAAAGCATATCTTAATTTTTCAGTGTTATCTGCTTTCAAATCCAGAATCCTATAAACACTCAGAAGATCAAAAAGTGAGAAGGTAGAAAATCTAAAAATAAACAATACTAAATCCCATGCACCCTTTCACAGGAACTCCTTCACTAAATGTCCTCAAAAGAAGACTCGCACTCCCAGAAAGATGAATTAGATACCCATTTCCCTCTTCTTCCTGCTCAGCACAACGAAGAACTCTGGACACCATGCATATAACAAACACAAGGAGATTCCGAAATGTGGAAAGGAAAAGACTGACTAGGAACTTAAGGACCCAAAAAACAACATGGTGGGGAATTCCTTGGGTTTTCTTTTTGCCTCAAATATCCCAGACTGAGTGATGGGGAAGAAAAAAACCCAGAAATGATGAAAGGCACAAACACAACAAGTCCCAAGAAAATCTTGCTCTCTCTAGCCAAACAAGCAGAGAAAGGGAAGGCAAACAGGGCAAGACCTTTTAGACACTCCTGCTGGACACCTCAGAGAAAAAACAGAAATGCCCCTCTTCATCCAGAGGAATAGTGTCCAAAAGATCTGCTGAGATACAACATTTAAGGAAGATCCAGGGTCTCATAACATCATGCCCCAAATATCCAGATTTCAATCCATATGTCATCTTGAATGAAAAAAAGAGAGTCAACAGATTTCAACACTGAGATGTCGGATATGTGAGAATCGCTGATGAACAATTACATAGTGCTGAAAACAAATGAAAGAAAATCTCAGCAAAGGGACACCTGGGTGGCTCAGTTTGTTAAGCATCTGCCTTCAGCTCAGGTCATAATCCCAGGGTCCTAGGATCAAGTCCCACATAGGAAACCTTGCTCGGCGGGGAGCCTGCTTCTCCTTCTGCCTGCAGCTTCCCCTGCTTGTGCTCTCTAGCTCGTGCTGTCTCTCTAACAAGCAAACACACAAACAAAAATCTCAGCAAGGAAATTGAACATATCAGCAAAGAAACAAGACATAAGAAAACTTTAGAACTAAAAAATACATACTGTAATTTAAAAATAAACGAATGGTCTCAACAGCAGAAGTAATATGACAAAGAAAATCATCGGTGAACTTGAAGGTAGAACAGAATTACACAATCCAAACAAAATGAAAATAAGCTAACAAATGAACAGGGCCTCAAAGCCTTCTATGGAGTATAACAGAAGATCTAATATTTATGTGATTGCAATCACAGCAGGAGAGGAGAAAGACAACAGGACTAAAACAGTATTTGAAGAAATAATGGCAGAACTTCCCAAATTTGGCAAAAGACATAAACCCTATAGATTCAAGAAGCCGAGTGAGCGCCACATAGGAGAAACCCAAAGAAATACCTATGAAAATACGCCACAATTCAACTTCTGAAAAATAACCTCACCTTCCAATCTTGAAACAGGAGAAAAGACATCTCCCCCTACTTTCTCTGTCACTCTGGATATGGAGGCTGCTTAAGATTCTCTCCCTCCCTCTCCTTCTCCCCCTCCCCCATCACATGCTCACTCTCTCCCTTTTCCCTCTCCCTCAAAAAAAAAAGAAAGAAAGAAAGAAAGAAAGAAAGAAAGAAAGAAAGAAAGAAAGAAATTAAGCATATACTTATCAAATGACCCAGCAATCACACTCCCAGGCATTTATACCAAATATTTATTTTTTGAATTTTATTATTTATTTAATTGAGAGAGAGAGCAAGCATAAATGGGGGAGGGGCAGAGGGAGAGGAGAAGCAGACTCCCTGCTGAGCAGAAAACCTGACATAGGACTGGATCTCAGGACCCCAGGATCATAACCCCAGCCAAAGGCAGACACCTAACCAACTGAGCTACCCAGGCACCTACATTTACACCAAATAAATGAAAAGTCATGTTTACATTAAAATCTGTATGCAGATGTTCATAGCAGCTTCATTTGTAACAGTCAAAAACTTAGAGAAAAAGAAAACATCCCACAATAAGTGAGTAAACTGTGGCACATCCCTACTCATGAAACACAGTTATTAAAAAGAACAAACTACTGATACAAACAGCAACTTGTATGGATCTCAAGGGCATTTTGCAGATTGAAAAAAGCCAATCTTACATATGGTATGGTTCCATTTATATCACATTTTCAAAATGGCAAAATTACCTAACTGGACAACAGATCAGTGGTTGCCAAGAACGAGGGATGGTGGAAGAGAGGGAGATGGATTAGAGTATAGAAATGAGCATTTTTGTTGGGATGGAATCATTAGATATCTTCACTGTGGCGGTGGTTACATGAATCTACACGTGTAATAAAATGACGCAGAACTACAAGAACACATTATAACAATGTCAGTTTCCTGGTTTTTATATTTCCCTGAAGTTATAGAAGATGTAACAACTGGGGAAAACAGTGAAGGGTACACGGCGTCCTCTCGGCTCTATCTTTGCAGCTTCCTGTTAAATTATAATTGATTCAAATTAAAAGAGTAAAACAAATACAAAAAAGATCTTTAAAAAGAGGAAGAAAGAGATCCAGGAAAGAGGGAATCCAACACAAGAGTAAGGCAAAGGGAAATCCAGGATCAATCTTTACAACAGGACTGAATATGAATAAATGTGGATTAAAAGTTCTTTGGGAAGTATCTCCAAAAAGGTGAAATAGATAAAATTGATCAAGTGTTTGATCACATTGAAAGGGTGGTTAGAAAACTGGCAGAGAGTGTAAAGATAAATTAATAATAAATGTATATAAGACTGAAACAAACCAAAAAAGGACACATCATCTCCAGACAAAGGGAAAGGATATAAAAGGCAGGAAACATAAGCATAATTATACAGGCCTTCAGACATCAGGGTTTACAGCCATAACAACATAAACACTGCAGATTTATTTAACCAAAATGATAGAATAATAGTAAAAAGATGAAAGTATGCATACGAACTGTGCATATTGGAGGAGTAGGTAAAGAGCTAACTCCCCATCTTCCACCGGGGTATACCAAAGATAACACTAAAGACCAAGAAGTAACAGCGTTAACTATATCATGTGACCAAAGAAACAGCATGTTGAAAGCACTGGGAGAAGAGGCTGCTGCTTTTCATAACAAACTTTGTAGAGAAATTTATTTAGCCAAAGCTCTATATGCATATAAAAAACAGGGGTGCCTGGATAGCTCAGGTGGTTAAGTGCTTGACTTCAGCTCAGGTCATGATCTTAGGGTCCTGGGATCGAGCACCATGTCGGGCTCCCTGCTCAGTGGGGAGTCTGCTTCTCCCTCTGCCTCTCGCCCTGCTCCTGCTCTCTCTCTCTCTCTCTCTCAAATAAAATCTTAAAAAAAAAAAATTAACATACCATGACTCCAACTAATTCTGTGCCCTACCATTATATGTGTAACAGCAACTTCAAAACCTTTCAAATGACCAAAGCCTTTCATGCCCACAGAAAGTATTCCTAAACTTAAAGAAAGTGTGCTGATTTTGAAAAATAAATGTTTATATTTTAAATAAAAACTAAGGGTTATTTTTTAAAATGTTGTGAAAGTCAGTGGTGTCTCTGACTTACCCACGTTCTAAGAGGTCAACCTGCCGAACACAGAAACATCTGCACAGGATGTCTTCTTGAAACCACACAGAATGATGTATTTTGAATGTGAAACTCAAATTATAAGTAGATGTCAAAAACCTCAAGAATGTAACCATTAAGCCAAACACTTTATCCCCAAAGATACATTTTCATTTGGAACAATCCGATGGAGTTCCAACTATGTCAAATAGAAATGGAGAATTTATCATCAACAAGTACAACGGCTGGCTGCTTCCCACAGCAGCATTTTCATTAATCTTATTGTGATCCTGTCCTAAATTTAGTGTCTTTTTTACTCTTTACCAGAGTAAATTTGGCCAACTATCTTGGAATCAATGTTGAATCGACATTAATTTAATATTTCCAAACCCTTCCTGACCAAGTGTCGTTTCTTGCATCCAAATGGTCTTTTAAGCTAAATCAGCTGAATGGGAAGCAGGAATAAAATTGTTCTGGAACTACAAAGATCTATTTGTGACTGCTCCCACTCCCGCTGCACCCCTCCCAAACAACAGGTCATTTAAACCGTAGTATGTACAATGGAGATGGATTAATTTGGTCCATCTAAACTCAACAGTGTTCAATTCTTACCGTGTACCAGAATCCGTTGGAGAGCTTTTAAAAAAACCACAGATACTCAGAATACTTATCCAAAGACCGTTGTTGTTGTTGCTAACAGCTTTATTGGTTTATTGGAATACATTTCCTATGTCATGCAATTCAACCATTTTAAAGTGTCCAATTCATTAGATTTTAGTATATTCACAGGGCTGTGCAACCCTCACCACAATCAGTTTTAGAATATTTTTATCACTCAAAAAAATCCCCCATAACAATGAGCTATTATCCCCAATCCTCCCTTCTCCAAGACCTAAGTAGGCACTAAACTACTATCTCTACGGATTTGCTTATTTTGGACACCTCAGACACATGGAATCAAACAATATGTAGCCTTTGGTGTCCAGATTCATTTATTTAGCACAAGGCTCATCCATGTTGTAGAATATATCATAACTTCTTTCCTTTTTTATTGCCAAAGAGTATTCAATTATATGGATATACCACATTTTATTTATCCATTCATCAGTTGATGGACATTGGATTATTTCCACTTTGGGGCTATGATGAATAATACTGCCATTACTATTCATGCATGAGTTTTTGTGTGAATATATGTTTACATTTCTCTTGACTACATTCCTAGGATTGAAATCTCTGGGTGACATGGTAACCCACATTTAACCTTTCTAGGAACAGCAAGACTATTTTCCACAGTGACTATACCCCTTTATAATCCCACCAGCAGTGCAGGGGAGAGGTTCCAATTTCTCCTCAACTTCACCAACACTTAGCACCTGATCTATTAATCTGGTATAGCCATACTAGTGGGTTCCTTCCAACAAAGAGTTTCATTCAATTGCTACAGCTGGTGTGTCCAGGAATTGTGTTATTTTTTTTTCATCTCTAGCTTGAGATATTTATTTTTTTATTTTACTGTGTTTTATTTATTTGAGAGAGAGAGAAATAGAAAGAGAGATGGGGGGGAGCACAAGTGGGGGGGAGGGAAGAGGGAGAAGCAGACACCCTGGTAGGCAGGGAGCTGGACATGGGGCTCGATCCCAGGACCCTGGGATCACGACCTGAGCAGAAGGCAGCCTCCTAGCCGACTGAGCACCCTGGGGCCCCTCCAGCTTGAGATAGTTAAAACCAGGATTGAGAGTCACTATTCTAGCCTCTAACAAAGAGTATCACATGTGGACAACAATGGCTATATAAGAATAGGGGTTATGTCTCTAGCCTCAGAATTTAGAAAGCCACATTTGTCAAGTGGAGGTCAATGAAACAAATTAGTGACCACATGATATATATACAATAGAGAGAGAGAGAGAGATGACTTCTACATCCCTTTGCTCGCTACAGAAGAATCCAGCTTCATCCTTCACCACTCCCAACTCACCTCCAAATGTCAAACCTTACCAAATGACTAATCCCCCCCAATCAGGAAATGCTTATTGATGCTACTACATATATTCACATGTATACATATGTATACATATACATACAGACACACACAAATTAGTTCTTCTTCCTGAACCATACTCTCCTCTACCATTTCACTCTAGTTTGTCAAACAAACTCCAGCTAAAACCTCTTCACTTGTAGGAAGCCTGGCCTCACTATTTAGAGTTAGATGCTTTCTCATTTATGCCCCCATGGGAAAACTAAGTATTTTCCATGCACTGTATTAAGAGCTCTATGTTTTCTTTGTCATTTATTTCTTACAACTCTATGAAGAAGGTGTTATTAACCCAATTTTACAGAGGAGAAGTTGAGAATCTAAATGGTTAACTTGTGCGTGGTCCTTGCACAAGATCTGTTCCCCAAACTATCAGACTCCCAAATTGCTGATCTTCTCATTAATCTTCTTGCCTTCCCAATATAACACTTCATACAGAGCTGAAACTATACTGGAGAGGTATCATACTTTAAAATCTGAAAGAAAATTTGCATTTTTCTACCCACCACTAATTATTCATTTTTTTATTTATTCATTCAATATTGAATGTTGATTCTGCACCAAGCACCATGCTAAGCATTGGGCATATAATTGCAGACCTGTCTTCCTAGAGCTGATATTCTGGTAGAGGAAGCAGATATTAATGCAGTAATCTCAAATATAAATTCATCTATACAAACTCTAGTAAAAAAAAGTCTGGTGCCAATTAGAGTATCCAGGGTTTCTGTTTTTGATAGACATTTACCTGTATACCATCATCTCCACTGGGAACTGTCCCTCCGTACCCAGTGATGTGCTGGGAAGGGCAGGCCAATCACAGTATCCCAAATCTGGCCAAAACATTGGTATCCTGACTCAGCTTGGTTACTCATCATATAACACATACCTGGCCACAGTCAATATATAAAGGACAGGCATAAGACCTGAGCTGCATAGGCCAGTATCTTTCTCTAGTTTCTGCTCATTGTAATCCCTTAGGAACCCTGATGGCAGAGGTTCCAGTTGGCATATGCTTCCCTGATCCCAAAGTAAAAAAAAAAAAAAAAAAAAAGAGCATCATGAACCATACACAAGAGAAAACACCTCACTTCTTTGGTCAAAGCAAGTCATTTGACATGGCTGAGTACAAAAGGAAGCTATGTAAATTCTGCTTGTGGGGAAAGACACAAAATTTTTCTGGGATTCCCATTTTCTTTTCAGCTTCTTAAACTGAGATGACCTAAGCCTATAACTGCCTAGAGTGAAGTTCTTCCATTACCACATGAAGGAACCCATCTGCACAGTGAGGCCAAAGCAAACAAGCAAAGCTTGAGAGACTGATCTCAGGAGAGCATGGGAGCCAGAGGCCAGCTCTAACCCTAGACTTTTTTTTTTTTTTTTTTTATCATATGAGACAATAGCATCAGTATCTCTTTTTCTTAAGACAGATAGAAATGGGTTTCTAGGGGCGCCTGGGTGGCTCAGTGGGTTAAGCGTCTGCCTTTGGCTCAGGTCATGGTCCCAGGTTTCCGGGATTGAGCCCCACATCGGGCTCCCTGCTCAGCGGGGAGTCTGGTTCTCCCTCTGCCCCTCCCCCTGCTCATTGCATGCTCTCTCTCTCTCTCTCTCTCACACACACACACACACACATCCTCTCCCTCAAATAAATAAATACAAATTTATAAAAAAAAAAAAGTGGGTTTCTATTACTTGTAACCAACAGTGCTCAGATTAAGCTTGTCTGGATGGTCAGGACATGACATACTGTGAACTGAGACATCAAAGATGCTATAGGATAATCAAGTGACTCTATGAGTGTCAAACTTAATCACTTGAATTCCACATCTGCACAAAAGGATTATGACATCTACCTTACAAGTTCTTATAAGGATAAAAAGAGTTCGTGCATTAAGCAATCCCAGTCACCATCTGCCACCTAGCAGGTGTTCCTTAAAATCTAAGTTCTGTTCCTTCCTTCTTTGCCTTATTCCTTCCGCCTGCCTTCCTCAGCCTAAAAACCACAAAATATTTCATCTTCATGTTGCTGTCACCCAATGGTGTTGACTAGGTTTAAGAAACACCTATGAAATGAAGGGAGGTGACTAGGACAGAGGGGGCTGAGGGCAGAAATACCGTAAGCATAAGGAAAATCCAAAAAAACCGCAGGCTGGGCTTTGACCCCTGTGTTCAAGGCTGCAAGCAGTGAGGGTACATCACACACAAGATCCTTTCGCTAAACTGGGGATGAGGCATTGCTGCTCTGTGCATTAGCTGCACACCTCACTAGACCATAATAGTAAACACTGGAAAATTCTCTGGATCTCTGCAAATACTTCTCTGGTTTGTCCAGGATAATTACATCACTCAGGCCAAAGGCAGAACAGAGCAAGGGAATGGGGAATGTAGCACCAAGGTCAATGCATCATTGTCTTTCACTCTCTTTTTGTTTTTAACTTTGCAATAAATTAACTGCCACATATATTATGCAATTCAGAACAGAAGATGCACAGCCAGTATCAAATCCATCTTTAGGTGCCCTAAGACGACTCCATTCCAGCAAGAAGTGACAAAGAACAACAAAACATTTCGTCAGCATTAAGATTAAAAATAAAAAGCACTAAAAACATGATTATTTCCTCTACAAAAACAGACTGTAGCTCTGACAGTTTTATAAGCATGTATATGAACCTTTACCATCATTTTGAAGCTTCTCATCTATTACTAAAATTATTCTCCATACATTTTAAGAAAGCCATATTCATTGTATACTTTCTTGCCCACCTTAAAGCTTAAAACAAAGGAGGAGACTATTTTATACATTTATTTGTGTGTTTTTGACTTATTTATTTAGTGAGGTATCATAGAAAAAATAATAGGTTTGTTCTGTAAACGTGTATTTATGTATTTTTATGTATTTTATTACATCAATTTGTACACAGCAAAGGACTAAGAATAATAGTAATAAATGGTTATATTTCATCATGCTTTATAAATTTAGAAAACAGTGGAACAAACGTGTCTTCTTTCTTACAGACAGCTTCTAAAGAGGGTAGAACAAATAAGATCATTAATTTACAAACGAGGAAACCAAGCCTGGCTTTATCAAGTGGGTTGGCCAACAACTGCCTAGTAAGTGCCCTTGCTAAGACTGGAACCCGGGTCTCTGATGTGGTCATCACCACTGTGGAGACTACAGAGCCAGATCCTGGTGCCGCTTCTCACTAGCCATGTGACCTGGGCTTAGCCATTTCACCCCCTGTGCTTGGGTTGCCCCATCTGTATAATGAGGATAATAATGACTTCCTGTGAGCATTAAACGAGCATCTGACATGGTAAGCTCAGAGTACTCTCTTGTTCTACCCATTCAGAACCCTTCTCCCTACATCATAGTGCCTGGTGACCCAGGTGATTTATTTTCAAATATTTTATAGGTTTGAGATATAAATAAGCCTGGATTTGAGTTTTGTCTTTGATACTTATCATCATGTGACTTTGGGCAATTTAGGTAAGCTCCCCGAACCCACTGCCTAGTCAATAAATAATCATCTCAGGGCACCTGGGTGGCTCAGTCGTTAAGCATCCGCCTTCGGCTCAGGTCATGATCCCAGGGTCCTGGGATGGAGCCCCGCATCGGGCTCTCTGCTCCACGGGAAGCCTGCTTCTCCCTCTCCCACTCCCCCTGCTTGTGTTTCCTCTCACGCTGTGTCTCTCTCTGTCAAAAAATAAATAAAATCTTAAAAAATAAATAAATAATCATCTCTTCATATAAGTGTTATCTCTATTAAACAAAGTAATGTTCTAAATCATTTAGCATCTGCTCAGCATGGTGTAAGCACATTATTAATGGGCGTTATCATCAGCTAACACATATTAACTAACACCTAATACCATTTCTATAGCTGGAACTCTCACCTGTAGTGACAGGGCCTCTAACCTCATGAAGTTAGCCCTCTAGGAGGATTCCTTGAAAATCCCAAGGGGTGTTGAATATGGCAAGTTGTCTCATCAACCCCATGGCCTCTGCCTCAGCCTTTCTTCCTCTCCAGTGGCAGCCATCTTGGGCAATAAAGGAATTCAGTGAAAGACTCTTCAGGAAGGGCGGGGGGACAAGAAGTCATCCTACTGGACATTCATTGTGGGTCAAACCAATCATGTCCATAAAACTAAAGGAGGGAAGGAAAGCTCTGAGGATCCCTAATAATATGGCTATCAATGCAAATAGGAATTACCACTACCAACTGGATGACACTAGGCCATTTACTGAATGCCCACTAATGCCAAGTTTTGCTCTCAGGGAACAGTGGCTTTAGAATGTAGGTACTTCGATCATGTCCATGAGATGAGACGGGGTGGGAGGGTGCAGGGGGAGTTGGCGGAGGTTAAGCAGCTGTCCACGCTGAGGAGTAGCGGTGTTGGAATTTAAACCTGGAAAGCCTGATCCCAGGAATGAAGGTTAATGATTAACATTACGTTCTGTGCTACCACTAACTCTTAGCTTCCCCATTTCTTTAACAGAGCCACAATCTCTGTACAACTCCGAAGCCTCAGCAAATCTGTTTCTAAGACCGTGCTTTGGTGAGGCGATTTATTCATAGGTGTCAAACATGTAAGGCACTTGTATCCTGCGTATTCACAGCCTGGTAGGCCAAAGCATTTCCAAAAGAAATCCAAGTCCAAAATATTAAAGGCCGGACACTGAGTTTATAGTACCCATTTCCCACAGAATCGGTAAATAACCAGAGGTAAACCTGACAAGCCCTAGGCAACTCTGAGAGGTACGTCTTTTAAGGTAACAGAGAAGAAATGAGTAATGACGAGGTGTCCCTGTGGATCAGCATCACAGCTGTTCAGAACATGCAGACTGTCAGGAGGTAGGGTTTGCACTGCTGACAATCCCCTGAGCTGGGCAACAAACTTCTACATAATTCCCTCACCTCCTCATTTTTTATATTGGATTTTAGAATTCCACCTTCAAAGACAGGGAGGGAGTCCCTCATCGACTGTCCCATGCGAACTAACTTCAATGCCTGTCTCGTCCTCCAGGTGGGACAGCAAATGAACAAAGGAGAAAACAAATCTATGGGTTTGAAGGCAGGCCATCTATAGATTCCCCAAAAGACATTTCGAGTCAAGCCCCAGAACTCAACCGCAGGTCTTGTCCGTCTAATTTCTACCTGGAGACATTCATCCTTTTGCAAGTAAACCACATTGGACATCTCAAAATTGGGGAACTCAAACAGACAAAAAACAAAACAAACAAAAAACCAACAACAACCCATATTAGTTTTCACAGGTGAATTTCAAATCTATTTAAGAATAATGCTGTTAGTGATGATTAAACAATTGACTATATAAACAAGGAGATGAAATTTTATTTGAAATGGAGAATGAAAAAAAACAAAAACAAAAACCCAGAGTGCCATTGAACGCAGGCTGAAGTGGGACTTGTTTAATTAGCTGAATGACAATGTGGATGGCACACAAATCTTGCCCTGTCAATCAAAGACACACCATTCATGTGCTAATTAACTACTCAGAGCTCTGTGCTTAGGATTGCGAGGAATACAAAGCAGTCTCAGCCCCAGCCCCTAACCTCTGGAAACCGCATCCTACTTTGCAAGATGGAACCAGATGCATTCATTCTACAAGCATCTACCCTGTGCCAGGCATGTTACTGATCACCTAGGATACAAAGACGACTAAGGCAGATTCTTCCCTCAAGGAATTCATAACTGATTTGAGGGAAAATCCCTACAAATACTGATGTCTTAGTTCTTTAATGAGAGTTAATGCAAAAGTCACTGCAAAAAGTTACCATTCATGGAACCCCTCCTAACCTCACACAGGCCCTTGCCATTTTCACAACAACCTATTACAGTGGATAAGGTCATGTCTTCATCATTGTAACAAACAAAGTAGCTGAAGTTCAGAGAGGTCATGTGCCTTGCCTGTGGTCACTGAAGTTCAGAGAAGTCATGTGCCTTGCCTGTAGTCACACAGCTAAGAGCAGGCATTACAACCCAGATGCGGGGGGTCCAAAGCTCAGGGTAATCTCCCTGCCATGTTACCCCCAGAGGAATCACATACGATGACAGCCAAGAAAGAGAAATGGTACTAACTGTGCTGGAAGAAATCAGGAAGGTCTCACAGAGGAAGGGACTCAAGGAGATAACAAATAATAAAATGTAGTACTATTAGAGAGAAATTTTATTAAATCCATCTTGGCTTATATAAATTCTCATGTACTTTTGGAAAGAATGTACCTTTTACACTTTAATTTAAAAAAAGAGAAAGAAATTACATTTGCAATATTTCATCTGAGCTAACAATTCATCTTCATCTTAGGAAATAATAATGCAAGAGAGCTACTCCTAACCAGATAATGGAAACTTTCTGTTTGGCTCGTCTCCCTTGTCTCCATACAAGACCACTAGATGGAGACAGCCGCACACCCATTCAGAGGCTAGTCGGAGACATGGTCACCCTTTAGGCAGCCTGCTTCACAAAAAGTCCTTCTTTTAAAAATCTAAATTTCCATATTATTATTAGGCACAGCAAGTGGGTCACAGAGGGATGGATATTTAAGACTATGTAACGTTTCTTCTATATCTGTGCTAAGAACTGGATGTGCCTTTCAGAGATAGCTCACGTCTTCCCAACTTAAAAAGTTTTGTAGATAGTTTCCTAAAAAAACGCATAAATCAAAAGCTTTAATGCTGTCTCTGTATAGATCGCTGCTTTTATGTGCAAGAGGAGGTATTATATTTGTGCTTACTTTCTCTTTTAAATTCTGGGGTGGGGGCGAATCACATTATGGGAGCCTGATGCTGTTACTCCTTCTATTTAAATAAATACAATTTCTAAGGCAATCTGCCCAAATTTTGCTTTTCAACAATTACTTGTGAAAATGAACATCAGATTCAGTGTGTGTTTGGTTTAAAGTAAATTGATTTGAATGCAAGCCCAGAACTGAAATTTGATTTCTTCACATTTTCAGTCTCGATATCCTTTTGACACTGGGAAGAGCATGGAAATGTTATTTCGGTGATGAAACCACCATGAAAAGAAGCTCAGCACGTCGTTTCATAGAAAGGACTCTAGGCAAAGCCATTATATGGAGGGGCAAATGAAAGGAGCCCAGAAAGAAGCCTCGTACAGCCTGTGTGGGTATTAGGTTTAAGTGACAGGAAGAGAGGATAAGAAGCTTCACTGAAAGATGAAGATGATCCAAAGTAAGCACCATGTTCCTTTTCTCAGGAAGCCACCTTAATGAACAACCATTTCCTGATAAACGAGCACAATCCTTAAGACAGTTTCAAAATTACTTAGGGATGAAAAACATATTTCATCAATGCTGGAAATATTTGTAAGCAACCACTTTAATAGTAAGACCCTCTACATACACTCACCTTGTCCTGTTTTTAGAGCATGTTACACATTACACTAATGTCTCAGAGAAGAATTTAGGAGATTTTAGGAGAGACGTACACCTTACCAAAGCACTGTGATAATTTATGTTTCAGCCCAACTTGAAATTTTTAAAACTCTGATTTCCAGGACAAGTTTTTTTGTATTACATTTTCATTTGACTAGAACACAGGAAAGGAAGGAAGGAAGGAAGGGAGGAAGGGAGGAAGGGAGGAAGGGAGGAAGGGAGGAAGGGAGGGAGGGAGGGAGGGAGGAAGGGAGGGAGGGAGGGAGGGAGGGAGGGAGGGAGGGAGGAAAAAAGTACTTCTAATTGCCAGAAGAGGGCTCTGTCCTCAAACTTAAAAATATTTCACACTGTGGCTAAAATACCTTTGCTATCCTGAATGATGCTTTTGCATAACTTGGTTCAATTGTTGCATTAGAATCTTGAACCTAACTGTATCTTTAAAGGGTAGAATTACTGCCTTGCAGGATGTCATCATTTACAACGAAAACAGTAGCCATTATTTACCTAAGTTAATGACAAAAAGCTAAAAGGATGCAATTCTGTAGCATCACAAACTTCATAATTCATAACTTCAGTGCCTAGCTCTTGCATTCATCCAACTGAAATATGTGATTCCTTTATTTGCTTGCACATTCCACAAAAATCTCCCTTTGGGAATGCATTATTTTATGAGGACCACTATTTTTCTTGCTTAGCTGGAAAATAAGACAAACACATGAGAGATTGAAGAAGAAAAAAAGGCAAAAGAATGCAAAGTTTTCCAAATATTTCTTTTAGTAATTTTGGTTTATTCCAGAAAATGAGACAAGAGCAAGAATTTATTTGGGCCAAGACAATGAGAGCAATATGTGATTCTCTCTGGTGAATGGGATGACCATGTCCACACGCCAGCTAGTTGGAGGAGGCCTGGCTCCGTTGTTTGCTACATGTATGACTGTAAGTAGGCTACTTAACATGCTTAATCTGTACTTTCCTCAACTGCAGAAAGCAAATAATAATAGCACCTCTGGCATACTCACTCTATCCCCATATTCTCTTTATTTTTTTAAGGCACTTACTATTTTCTGATTGTGCGGGGGGGGGGGGGTCAGTGATTCATCTATTTCGTTTCTCTCCCTCAACAGTCCATAAGCTCCAAAGCACACAGAGCTTATCTTGGCTTTCACATTATTCCTAGTATCTGCAACATGGTAGGCTCCCAACAAATGTTAACTGAAGGAATCAGTGAGGAGCTGTTATAAACCTATATAAGATACTAAGCTAGATCTCAGTACATAGTAAGCCCTAAGAATCTCTGTAACCCTTCCTCTCCCTTATATTAATTTTTGTATTTACTTTCCATGGATGGTTCAATAGTATAGATTTTTAAATGTGTGCTAGTGATATAAACTTGCTTTCATAAGTAAACATATTAAGTCAAAACAACGATTTAAAGACAACTATTAAGTAAATACTAGTATCGGTGGTGGGCACAAATGGCAATCATTGTAGACATGGTCACAGATAACCGAAGTTTGGCAGACCACTACACAGGGAGTAACTATGACAGGAGGTCTAGGTCAAGAGTGAGGATGAAGACGTGGAGCATTCAGGAAGGTCTTCATTTTATAGCTGGGCTGAGGCCAGCAGAGGGAAGAGTAAAGAATCTCTTCTTGGGGGAGCCCATGACTTAACATGGCTACAGACACACAGTTGTATCCAAAGGCACAAAACTACAGCTCTGGGTTCATGGGGGCGAATCCCTGGGTGTGGAGGCCCGTGACTTATACAATCATCCACTCTATGTCATCCTGTGAAAAGAGAAGCATCCATGGTTCCTGATTTCTTTATAAACACCAAACCTAGAAAACTGGACATGATGCTTAAAGGCGTCATTCTAATGCTAGAAGTATGGGAAAGGAATCTGGAAAGAATCCTTTGGTTCAGAGTCAACATGTGAGAAAAGAAAAGCTACTATCTTACGCGTCTGGGAGCAGAAACTTTCATTTCCTGAGAAGCAAAGTGAAGTGAGGATGTCCGAAGGGGGTGGGGTGAGATCCCAGCGTTGCTGGGGCTTTAAAGGTAACGAAGCATAAAATGGGTTCCTGTAAAACAAATCCACACCAAATATAAATGGAAATCTATCCATATCCATATAACAGTATCCATTCTTCCGCAGAGAGTATTATGGCAATTATCCAACAATGTTCCAGTTTTTCAAAAAAGACCAACAGTTATTTAATCATGGAAAATAATAAAATTACAACTTATAATTCAAGAGGTTGGAGGATAATAAAATCAACAGAACTTGAATCCTTCCTTTATGTGGAAATATTTATTTCCACTTAGTCATATAAAATCTCCCTCTACAAATTGTCTTCCAGGCCTGAGCACAATCTCTGCTTGAGGAAAAAAACATAAAAAGGTACCAGAAAAGAAGACAGCGTTCTTGGATCACCTTAGATGTTACTTAATTCTATCCCATGTCAAGAGCTACATAAATTGTTTGACAGAATGGTTCACTTTTCAATCGTTTGTTGTTGTTTTTTTTTTTTTCATGAAAATATATACCCAGTAAACAACGAGCATTAGTAACTCCTTAACAGCATCTGAGTAGAACTACAATGGCCACGGCGGTGGGGATGCCGGGAACACAGAGTGCTGTCATCTGAGGAGACTTTTAACTTTAAACTCTGGGGGAAGGTTCAGAGAGTATGAGACCCTGGCTTCAAATAATTATGGACACCTGAAGTTCCCTTTGTTTCTCCAACCAAATTCACAATTACTCTCAAATACTCTAAGTAAATGTGCCTTTGGCTCTTGTTGTGAACTGAATTGTGTCCCCCAAATTCACATGTTGAAGCCCTAATCCACAGTGTCTCAGAAAGTGACTCTATTTGGAGACAGAACCTTTCAAGAGGTGATTAAGTCTGAGGCCTGAGGATTTAGGTGGGCCCTAAAACCGATCTGACTGGTGTCCTTACATGTAATTAGGACACAGGGATAAGACATCGAGGATGGGCACAGAGGAAAGACCATGTGAGGACACAGCAAGAAGGTGGCCTCTGTAAGCCAAGCAGAGAGCCCTCAGAAGATATCAAACCTGCTGGCATTTTGATCTTGGACTTCGAGCCTTTAGAACAGTGAGACAATAAATTTCTGTTCCTTAAGCCACATCGTCTGTGATATTGCTGTGGTGGGCTCAGCAGACTAATTCAGTTCTCAGGAAAAAAATCCCTTTTATCTACTCTGTGCAATACTCCTGAAGTAAAACGATGTTTACTATCCATCAGTTTTCAGGATGCAACAATTTTAAAACAAATAGGTTACTTAAAATTTGATCAAAGTAGGTGAAAATTCCAAATAAACTTTATTCTCCCCATTTGAATTGTTTGAAGTTGTTGTGGGTGCCATTCATAAGTGTATATTTCATATAATATATTTTATGTTGTTGTTTCCCTTAAAAATAGATTAATAAAAGAGATGCAGGTATATATTATACAATCTCTGGTAAAATTCTGCAACACATTCGTCTTTTAAAATATATTTACACCCCAGTAAACATGGGGATCTCTGTGGTTTACTTCTTATGTAATATAACATTAAAATATTTTAAAGCAAGTTTTATTCGTTTCTCAGAGGATGTTAAAGGATTTGATTCATATCACCAGTAACACGTTCCATACCCATTTTTCTCTTTCTCCATGATCTGTGGTGCAGGTTCTCCGGAGCCGTTCATTCTCCATGAAACAGGCAAATTATATATCTGAGAAACGTACTCTTATAGATAAGATCTTTTAAAAGGTCTTTTAAAAAGCTTTTCCTCCCCATTTTTGAAAGGAAGTAACCATCTCTAAGCAATTGACTATATGCGTGTGCTCCTCTTATTTTTTTAAATAATACACCCATATATTAAAGACGATGGTGGTTTTAAAATAATGCATCTCTATGTTATTTAATAACAATGTGGGCTGGCAATTTTATTTTTCTATGTCTGAATAATAAACATTCAGAGTGTGACTATGGGAAGGATGTATCTAGCATTGATTTAATTCTGTGGTTTGCAAGTGGCAAGAATATATATTCTAGAAAGGCCCAAATTGTGTGGACACAGTTCCCTTTAGATGACTGGTGTTCTACTGTAAAATGATAGGCATCAATAGTTTATGCCTATCATCTCCCTTTAGACTGAGCTCTTTTGACATTGGCAAAGCTTCCACATACTCTGAGCAAAGGGCTCTATTTTTCTTTTGCATCAATGTGTTGTAGGGTTTCCTACAATCACTGGTCACAGAGACCATTTAGCTTTCCCATCTTCTCAACAGCCCTCTTCAATCCCCATGACCCAGAATTATAGTACTGTCCTATCTTGGCCTGCCTGACTTCACTCATTTTTTCAGAATGATTTGTCCGTTTTCCTTTAGTTTGTGTTTCTTATCCAATGGTTTTATCAATGTAGTCTTAGTGCTTGCTAGAGATTTCCACATTTGAACATTTACCTTTTCTCTTCTTTGTGGCCCCATCAGGGTTTCATTATTGTATTTGGTTTCATTATTGTATTTCATTATTCACTTTATTCTTTATTGAGTTATCTTCTTCATACTGTGATTATTTATCCCAGGCACAATGAATTTTACCTGGTCCTCTTATGTTAAACTAAGAAAAGCATGTAATATTAAAATATATATTGACTTCTGACCTTAGAGGGTGAAGTGAGCCTCCAAAAAAAAAAAAAAACGAGTTAACACTAAATAGTTCAGTAAAACAGTTATTAGCTTTATATGATACTCTGGTAAGTTTCCTACATGCATTCCTAATACATCAGCATGTGTGCGAGACCAATGGAGATGAAGAAGTCATATAAAAGGCAGTGCCAATATATAAAGCAGATTTTTATGATATAAAAATGTAAAGCTTTTCATAGGACAGATAATAGAGTCTCCTCCACTCCTAGCCCACCAAAACTATCTCGTGGTTACAATTCTCCTTTTCTTATTTCTCTCCTTTTAAGATGTTGCACTTGAGTTTATAAAATATGAAAATATATATACACATTATACATACATCTTAACATCTAATTCTAGATTAGTGACAGATTTATACAGATAAATGCCAGATCGATCGCTCTATCCATCCATCCATCCATCCATCCGCACACATACACACAAGCATATGATTTGGGAATATGTATAGTGTACAATGAAGATTAGAAATGAAAATCCAAAGAGCCAACCTGTTAAGATATTATCCAGGGAAAGGGGAAAAAAATATGTTTAGGTTCTTTGGAGGCCATGTAGTTCGAAAGTAATGAAAAGTCCACTTTGAATCGTCACTGAACTTCATAGCTTACACAAAATTTCATTTTTATGTTTGTACATTCCTCAAAAACTAATTGAATGCCCTGTATTACTGAATGCTTAGAATGCACATAAAATGAACAAATCAGGATGGACAAAAACTACCCCGCTTAAAAATAATCAGTTCTTTAGATAGGTTAAGGATGACTAATATATTTGACTTAGTTATTTGGCCCATCAATATTTTCACCCGCAAATAAAATTCTATTCCATTCTTTGACAACATGATCAGAAATTTTTAATTAGTTGACTATAAGCTGATATTTCCCTGGAAGATTGATTTTATATAACAATCTACCCAGAAAAAAAAAAAACTATAATTTCGAATTGTTATGTTCTTGGAAGCATGCACATACCAAAGATAGTCCAGTTAGTACTTTAATGATAAACCATTGGTAATGATAATAGGTGACATTTACTGAGCTCTTCCTACACACCAACCACTGTGCTGAGCACTTTCCAAGAATGACTTTTTTTTAGTATTCACAACAATCCATTGATAGAACACCTTACTGACCCTCTTCTACAGATGGAGTAACTGAACTTTTAGGGAGATAAAGTAACTTAGTCAAGGTCTTATTTCTATTAAGTGGCAGAGCCAGGCATTGAACAGGTATGGATAACGCCAAACTCCACACCCTTAAAAGTTTTTCTAGTTTACCAACATTGAAAAAAGACTTCTGCAAATACTAATCAGTACTTTATTTGTTTTGATACTCTTTGACATTAACACTGTTTAAAAGCATTGTTCCTAGAATTACAAGGTATATGATACCTGATTGTAGGAGGAAGTCAGAGGCAGTAGCTAGCATAAGAGTACCCACTTAAATATGAACTCTCAAATTGCCCAGCCATCTCCTAGTAAAGGGGTGGACCTTGACTTAAACATGCTAAAAATAGGAAAGTAAATATGTGCTGGATGATACAGACCTAATGCAAGAAAGGTAGAGGACTGTAAAGGACATAAGGCACAATTCAATGTCCAGGCCTTCAGAACACCATTGAAGAAAAACTTCTGAACTCTGGAACTGTGACTATGACTTGTCTGTCATGCATCAACCATGTCGCACAAGTGAGTGAGTTCCCTCCCTTCCCTGTTTCTATAACAGAAATTAGCAAATACAATTTATGGGCAAAATTTGACATGCTCTTTTTGTAAATAAATGTTATTGGAACATAGCCACACCTACTCATTTATAAATTGTCTATGGTTGCTTTCGTCCTCCCAAGACAGCTGTGACAGAGGCTATATGGCCACAAATTTGAAAATATTTACTGTCTAGCCCACGACAAAAAAAATCTGCTGACCCCTAAGCTGTATTACATTGACAAAGAAATGTCTACTGAGGTGAATGAACATGAGTCCAAAGCCATATACACAGGGGAAAAAAACATAATCCTATTATCTCCCTGGTTGCTTTTTCCCTAACCTTCCCTTTCCTAAATATTGTAAGAGTAATACCTATTAACACCAACACACACACACACACACACACACACACACACACACACACACACATACACACACACCCCCCAAACAAGACCTCAGAATATAAAGATGAGTAAGAGAGTACGTATCATCAAGAAACTTCCTGTGAGGGGTGCCTGGGTGGCTCAGTCATTCGGGTCACGATCCCAGGGTCCTGTGATCAAGCCCCGCATCAGGCTCCCTGCTAGGCAGGAAGCCTGCTTCTCCCTCTCCCTCTCCCACTCCCCTTACTTGTGTTCCCTCTCTTGCTGTGTCTCTCTCTAATAAATAAAATCTTAAAAAAAAAAAGAAAAGAAACTTCCTGTGAGGAAAGACAAACATTTCAGCAAATAATGAAAATGCAATTCTAAGAGCTATAAGAGATGTCAGAACAAATTTCTAAGGGAACTTGTACAAGGGTTGGAAAGCCCTGTCTCAAAGTCTGAGGAGTCATTTACCTTGTCACATCCTTCCTCTATCAGTGAAGAAAATTCTACTTGATATGCTGTAACTTTGAAAATCCGGTACCAAAAGGCTTAGATCATGTCATTGCCAAGATACTGACAATGTACGGTTACAAGGAGAAGAAACTTCAGAATGGGATATTCTTTAAGGTCCTTCTATCCTGTTTTAAGTCATGGAAAATGTTGCATGTTTGCTACTTTGCAATATTTATGTTAGTAACACACACACACATACACACAATATATAAGTTACACACAGGCATGCGCGCACGCGCACATTTCTTCTTAGTACCCAAATGAGAAAAAGTTGTGATTGGAGGTCAATTTGTCAATCATGTAGGTATAGAACAGATGAAGGAAACAGGTCTCTTCTCATCTCAGGAAAGCAATACTTGTAGTGTCCATGGACTTTAACCATACACCAACTTCTCTCTAACTTTGCCTCCTAAGATAGGGGTCAGCAAATTATATAATGCACGCCCAATTCAGGCCATGGATTGTTTTTGTATAGACCATCAGCTAAGAATGGGTTTGACTTTTTTAACTTTATTAACTGATAAAAACAATTGCATTTATTTAATGCGTACAATATGATGATTTGGTATACATATATATTGTAGGAGGAGTTTTAAGAGAAAACAAAGAGCAAGTGATAGAGATTATATGCCTATGCCTAAAATATTTACAGAAAATGTTGCAAACCTCTATCAAAAATAGGGAGATCTGAACCAATTTGACTTTTGAAATAATTACAGAAAAGAAATAGAGTCAAAAAATAACTAAGAAATTAATGGAGGTGATAATAATATTATTGCCAAGTAAAAAAAACTAGTGTGTTGAAAATTCCTTTGACTTATGTCTATCTCTTACAATTCAGAATCTATTTACTTTTCATAAAAATAACCAATAATTTAGTGTAGAACTTAATAAGGAAAGGAAACCCTCCCCTTCTTTTCAAATGTAGACACTCCCTGTTTAATCAGACATGTTTAGACTCTCTTATTCTATCCTTCCCTCTCTTATCTTTCATTCATATTTTCCATTCTGTTGTCTTTCTGTACTGGTCTAGACAATTTTCTCAGTTTTTACCGTCCCGATTGTTACTACTCTGTTTAATTATATCTAATATGACGTATAAATTCACCTTTACACTTTTATTTTCAATTACATATTTTATTTCTAGAAATTCTACTTTCTACTCATTTAAAAAAATAGTTATTGAAAACCTCCTATGTACCAGGTACTATTCTAAACACCAGTGATAAAGCACTGAAGGAAAGGCTAAATGCATAGATTTCAGTAGAAATATATAAGCAGAATGTATATCAGATGGTATTAAGTGCTGTTGAGAAAAATAAAACAGAGAGAAGGAGAGAGTGCTGTAGGGGAAGAACATCTCTACTCATGTAGCCTATATTGGATGAGGAACGACCTGGGACACCTGAGTTGCTATGGGCCTGGCTTACACAGAATAAAGGCCACAATTGAATTTTACCATTCATGCCTGTGAAAACAAGGGGACTGGGGAGAGGCAGTCTTATCTCATACACTGAGACTGTCTCCTGGGCTCCCTCTAGGGTTTCTGATGATGGTTGGGTTTCTGTAAGTATCTCGGGACATCTTTAAAGTAAATATTAGGCTTGAGAATTTTTTGGGGACCCACAGTTAGTATAGATTTGAGCTGTTAAACCATCAAAGGGCTGAAATATGATTACAAATTCCAAAGGGAAATGTTACTTTTTCCCTTTATCCATTGCCAAGTTTTAAGACAAATAACCTTTCTTGCAGCCTGTTTTCTGCACACCTAGAAGGTCCCACAGCTTTATGTGTCTGTGCGTGGGGGGAATATTGTCATATTCCCCACCTGGCAGAGGTTCTAAGTTTTGTTCCCTTTCCTCCATGCCCCTATTGCCATCAAAACAGAGATTCACAGATATCCATGATCAGAAGATATCATGAGACAGACAGCAGCTTTAGTACTACATTCTTTTATCTCTGGATTTCAGCTTCCTTTTCACTTTTGGCCTCTAACGATCTCCCCTGTATTCCTGCCAGCCTAAGCAATGCATTTCAAAAACTGCTTTACCTAGGTCATCCAGTGTTTTTAACTGTTTTGTGGTAAAAAAATAAAAATTATGTCTGGAATATAGTCTGTCTTGCTCTTTTCTCGACTTAATTTGGACAAAAATTCTTCTTTAAAATAGTCTCCACATAAAGCACAAAATTTCGATAGCTGAGTTTAGAGAAAGCTCCTGAACTTCCTCCAGGCTCATGACTAGAAATGAGTTCCTTCCCCTAAAAGTGTTCATTCTACCAGCTCCTTAAAAAATTAAGTCAGCAAAGATGAGATTAATTGAATCAGGATGGTTACTATACTAATTTAAGACCAGTTGAAAATTTGGCTAAGCTGTAAGATTCTAATTAGCGGTTTTCGTTGTTGTTTTTACTGTTTTCAGCTACAATCATGAAAGAGTTGCTGCGTCTCATTTCTTATATATAATCTTCACTTTACTAGGGTTAGATTTGTTTTAACAATGTTCACCAAGTGGGCTTTACCACCATTTCTTTCCCTCTTTGGTCATAGAAGGAATTATAAGACAAATCAGATCAGCTCAATTAACACTGTGTAGCTATCATTTCTAAAGAAACACACACAGGGGCGCCTGGGTGGCTCAGTCGTTAAGCGTCTGCCTTCGGCTCAGGTCATGGTCCCAAGGTCCTGGGATCGAGCCCCACATGGGGCTCTCTGCTCAGCGGGAAGCCTGCTTCTCCCTCTCCCACTCCCCCTGCTTGTGTTCCCTCTCTCTGTGTCTCTGTCAAATAAATAAAATCTTTAAAAAAAAAAAAAGAAACACACACACCCACACGCGATAAAACAGCGACTCCCAAGGCAACACACTTTCAAATAGAATACAAGTTTGCAATCAAAAGAAAGAAATTAATTATTTGCCTTGAGACAACAGCCCACACCCCAAACATCTGCATTCTGTTCTCGATACATGGTTTTTACTCTCATCATTGTTCACATGATGATGGGGGGGGGGGGAAGCCAATAATAAAACAGGGCCTAGAGGAATTGAAGAAAAAATTCAATATTGCTTACTTTAATACAGAACTCCTCATCCAAACTCTTTCCCAAAATAAATTGGATATAGCAGAATGCAATATACTGCCAAACATAACATGCAATAGTGTGATGCAGAACATAAACCCTCCCTGATGCCTCAGGTAATCAAGGATACTACAGCTTCTAAAAGGAATTTTAGTGATAACATTTGCCAACATTTCTCAGGAGAGAGCTCTCCTGCTTCCTTTAGTCAACCTGGGGCAAGCACTTTCCTTGCATTTATTCTCTAAATCAGGAATGTTGCAAGGCATGATACAAGATTCTTTCAAGGACCTCCTTTCATTATTTCTCAGGAAAATTCAGTGAAGTATTATGTCCATTTTTCAGGAAGCTGAGGCCAGAGAATTTTACATATTTTCCTCATATGATTTAAGTACTAAGTAGAAGAAGCTATATTCTAAAAGAGATTGTCACAGCTTCCTGTCCAATGCACTTTTACCATTATACTGGTAACAGAAGGTATTTTTTAATTTATTTGAGAGGGAGAAAGAAGGAACCGTGGGGAGGGACAGAAGGAGAGAGAGAAGAAGAAGCAAGAAGCAGACTCCCCGCTGAGCAGGGAGCCCGATGCGGGGCTCCATCCCAGGACCCGGAGATCATGACCTGAGCTGAAGGCAGACGCTTAACCAACTGAGCCACCCAGGTGCCCCTGATAGAAGGTATTTTGACATGTGGAATTTTTTTTTAATTTATGAAAAAAATGAATATATGTAGTTAAGGGAAACCTCTAAAATAGGTAGATAAATGTGCAACAGTAGGTAAGTACTAGATAAGTAATAGGTCAGTAGTAAGTAAGACCAGTGGTTTTTCAAGCTGACTTAAAAATGAGAAGAGTGACTACCTATTATTCCCCAAGAGTTTGCTTTTTACTTTGTATTTGGAGTGAGAGAGAAAAGGGGCAGGACATTAAAATGGTGCTTCTAGAAATTCCACTGCGGAATGGGTTAGGCCACTATGAAGACATTTGTGACCAAAGCAATACCAGTTTGAGACCCAAGTGATAAAGTGCCTAGAATAAGCACTGGTTGGAAATTACCACATGAAGTTTTGGGTTTGTTGTTGTTGTTTGTCTTGTTTTTATTAGCTGCATGAAACCAGGATATAGATCTTGGACCAGGAAGAAGCCATCTCAGAGATAGCAATGATGAGACACCACTTTAAAAAGCTATACAGGCAGAAATCATTTTTTAAAAAAAGTAGAAAAAGGATAGAGAACATAAATAGAATTTAAGTCATTAAAAATTTTATTTTAGATGGGACAGGTAAGGTTCAGAAGAGGTTGAGGTCCTGAAGTTTTTCCTGGGAAAGAGAATGTTTAATCAAAGTGGGCATTCCTATTACTCTAATTTTTATTAATCCCCTGCTACTAAGACTTAGAGACACATGTCTCACAAATCAAGATTACATATTTGTCCACTGTGCCAAAGATGCTAAAATGTATAACTCTGGGGGCCTCTGGGTGGCTCAGTTAGTTAAGTGACTCTTGATTTCGGCTCAGGTTGTGATCTCTGGGTCATGAGATGGAGCCCTGGGTGGGGCTTGTGCTGAGTGTGGGGCTCCCTGCTGAGCATGGAACCAGGTTAAGATTCTCTCTCTGTCCCTCTCCCTCTGCCCCTCCCCTACCCATGAGTGCATTTTCTCTTAAAAAAAATTATGACTTTCTTTAATAATAAATATTTGAGTTTTTTTTAGTGTTTTAATATTTAGTATCAGTTTAATATTTAGTATTATTTGGAATGTTTAGTATTTAGTAGAGTGCCAGATGCCTTATCTCATTTATCCTGAAACCTTAGGTAAGCAGTAATATTTTCCCCATTTTATAAGAAATCAAAGCTCATAGTATATTACTTAATTCCTAATAGTACCCACCAGTTTGGGGGTCATCTTTTTGGTTTTGTTGTTTTCCCAAATAAAGGTTGGTACTTATGAAATAATCAGGATATTTTTTTATTCCCACATTGCCAATAAGATGAAGAATAAATTATTTAAAGAAATTTAAAGTTTCTACATAGAAGCAGAAACAGAGCTAGGACCAAAACTAGGTTTCTTGACCCCGGGACCATATTCTACGTTACACAACAATTACGCACTGCTGTTTATCTTCCACTTCTAGCGGAGGACACGGAAATTAATCACTCTCTGAAAATGTTTTTGAATGGAGATAATAGTTGAGCGATGGATGGAAGGATGACCCATTAATAATAATAAAAAGAGAGACTCAATTCTAATGAAATCTAAGAT
Source organism: Zalophus californianus (assembly GCF_009762305.2). Lineage (NCBI taxonomy): Eukaryota > Metazoa > Chordata > Mammalia > Carnivora > Otariidae > Zalophus > Zalophus californianus. The sequence goes on from NC_045596.1 coordinate 17,347,130, forward strand.
AAAGATGGTTTTCATACATATAATCACATTCCCTCAACCTCATTCTCTCCCCGACCTCCTACTGCCAACTCCAGTCCCAGAAAACCACCTTTCTGTTCAGGAAAATGTGAATCAGCCTTAAATGATTGATCTTGGAATTTAAAAAGAGCTTCAAAATTGATTATTACCACATGATGCTATATTTCAAGAGAGGAGTGGGTCTCCGCTTGCTGCACTCTCATCCCTGAACTCATTCTTCTGAAATTCTTCTATCTCCATGTTTTCCCTTGTAATTCACTTTATAATACAAACAAGGGCTGAATGTAAAAGAAAGGCCTGCTCCAGAAAGTAGAAGATGTGAGTGTTAGCTCCAACATTTAGTAGTTTTGTGACTTCACTGAAGTCAGGAAATGTAGCACATTCACCCAACCAAGGCAAGCCACTACCATCTCTTGAGTTACCCAAGCCATATCCCCCCTCCTATTACTATGCCCCTAATCCACTACCCAATCCAATTAGTTTTACAATAAAATGTATCCCAAATGAGTCTACATCTCTCCACCTCTATTTCCTCTGCTGTAATCCATGCTTTCCTCATTTCTTACCTGAATAAGCCTCCCACACAATTTCCCCACATCCACTGTGAATCCTCACCAATACCTTCTTCACGAAACATCCAGAAATCCTTGCACAGTGTACTGTGATATGGTAATATCATTATCCTCCTTAGACCTTCAGTGGTTCTCTTCTGCTCTCTGGAAAAAATAGATGAAAATACCCAACATCCAGGTCCTCTAACAAGCTATGTCAACCCCCACGATTCCTCCTGATCTTCTCTCAGATTCTCCAGAGCACTGCATTTTCTCCAGTCTCAGGTCCTTCTCCTTGGCCCTTCACACCATTCCCTTATTTATTCTTCTCACCTTTCAGCTCAAGAGACATTTCCTCAGGGAAGCTTCCAGACTCCTGTTGCACATACTCACAGCTTAACTCCTTTCCACAAAGCATTGATTTCACAGGTAGTTATGCACTAACTAGTAAATTATGTCATTAATGTCTGTCTCTCTGACAAGAAGGAAAGCTCAATCTGGGCTGAAACAACATCTGTTTTAGCTCCAGCATTACTGTAGATGCCCTCCAGCCAAAGACCATCAGGGACAGATCAGTAGTCAAGGAAGGTAGAGCTTATTAGCTCACTGCAACAAGGGGGACAGCAACCAGGTGAAGATGTAGGGGTGGGCATCCCACAGATGGTGTTAAGGGGGGCTTATTATAGGATCTGGGCTTGTGTTAGGTGCTTTTGTGGAAGGGTCCAGAAAACATGATTTTACTCTGGATTAGGCACTGTTAGAAAGCAAGGGCAATTCTATGACTGGATATGTTAATGTTTTTACTTAAGAGGCAAGAATGGCAACACGAAGCTAAAACTATCATTGGTGAAGAAGCCCTGTCACTCATGTTAGCTGGGAAAGAAGCAAGCTTGATCATTCTTTGGGCTTGGGCTCTGCTTTGTTTCATCTGTGCTTGGATGTGATTATGGACTGGTCATGCTTTTATCTTGCTCTATCACAATCACAGAGGGACCTGGTGCCATGTACACATTCTGGTGAGACTGCATATATTAAATAGGTGAACACCATGAGTTTGCAATTAGAGCCAGGGCAGCTCAGCTGTGGGGACTGTTTTATGTTTTTGTTTCCTTTTTTTTTTTTTTTAAGATTTTATTTATTTGAGAGAGAGAAAGTAAGTGAGAGAGAGAGCACAAGTGGGGATGAAGCAGAGAGAGGAGCAGAGAGAGAAGCAGACTCCCCGCTGAGCAGGGAACCTGATGCAGGGCTCCATCCCAGGATCCTGGGATCATGACCTGAGCGGAAGGCAGATGCTTAACCAACTCAGCCACCCAGGCGCCCCACTGGTTTTGTTTCCCAATTCTAACAACTGACCCTGTGACTTGGATGTAGAATTCACTTAACAAACGATTGATGAAAAAGTAAATCAATTTAACCTTTCTGAACTTCAACAGAAATATTACTGAAGAATAGTATTTCAGAGTCCAAAAACAGATGACAAGATTACTTTAGTCCCCTGCCACTTTAAAAATGATTTTAAAGACTTTTAAAGCACATTTTCATACCCTATAACATATATAAAATCACCCAGGTTTTATATAAGAAAGGAAACTAAATTATAGAATTTTATGATGATAAGGACTATTTTTCTCTCACCACACTAGCACTTACTTTCCTAAACATAGAACCATTTTTGCCCACTCTAACTCTACTCCATGCAGAAATCAATAATATACTAAAAGCTGAAATGTAGGAAGCTAAGAGCAGATTTAGAATTTGTACTTGAAAACAGGAGTGAATGAAATTTAATGGAGAAGGTAAAAAGGAGAACTTAAAAATATTCTTTCACTGGCTTATGTGGTAAGATGAAAACCTCACTTTGAGGATCTCCCCTACCCCAGCCTAGTGGACTGAAGGAGAGGATACAGCCTTTTGAACTTCTACTTATGCTAATGGTTGTATTACTCTATAAATCTATTAGGAATCATTTCAGTAATGCACTTACGATAGGTGACTTTCATAGTATGTAAATTATACCTCAGTAAAGCTGCTAAAAAACAGAAGTTGATGGAACCATATCTAAATTTGTGGTTCACCCTGCTAGGGTCCAAGATTTTTTACCCTACATCCTGTCATCTTACTAGTTAAAAAGTTTCATCTATGACATCTCTACCCTATCTGCCACCACAAAGCTTCCCCCTTTAGGGAGGATTTTTTGAGGTCTATGGGAAGCAGAAAAATTCCTCCTTCCAGCCACACTGTTCCTTAGCCTTGATCATTTAGGAAGCACATCAACACTGTGCACTTTGTCTGTGGGACATGGGCTTGATTCCAACTCTAGCATTTACAAGCTGAGCTAATGACTCACCTCTAACATTCACCTATAAAATAATGGTGATATCTCCATCTCCTGGGACATTTTGAGCTTATGCTAAATACATAGAAAAGGTATGCTACAAAGTGTGGCAAGTATTCTATAACTAGTGGTAGTACTGTTAAGGATTAAGCATAAATTAATGAATGTCTTGAGAATGTAGGTTATGAATTGGAGTTGCTTTCCTTCTAGGAGATTCTCCTTTTTTGAGAAATACACCAAGCTATACCTTTGCTGTCTTCTGATAATATAGAATGAGAGACAAACGACAAGAGTTGGCCAAAAAAAGAACATTACAGAAGGGTGCCTGGGTGGCTCAGTTGGTTGAGTGACTGCCTTCGGCTCAGGTCATGATCCTGGAATCCCAGGATCGAGTCCCACATCGGGCTCCCTGCTCGGCGGGCAGTCTGCTTCTCCCTCTGACCATTCTGTCTCTCATTCTCTCTCTCTCAAATAAATAAAAAATCTTCAAAAAAAAAAAAAAAGGAAGAGATCCCCCCCACCACCCCCACCCCCCGCTTTTCTTATGTTTAAATGTTACCAAAACATTATACTCTGGGCCTCTTCCAAATGAAATTGCAACAGGTGAATACTTTCTAGGCAGGGCTCCACAACATCTGGGGTGGCAAAACAAAATATGTGTGTTGCATTGTGAAACATCATAGAGTATCAAGTGGAGCTTTTTCAACTTTATTCAGTATAATACAGTACTTCACAGAGCACTTCATTTACTACTCCACTGGAAAAAAAATTCTGTGCCCTTCTGGTCCGCCAGTTACAATTTTGAATTAACTGAAGCTTTCAATAGTAATATGCAGTTATTCTATTAATGCTACTTACGCGCTCAGAAATACAGAAAAGTGAGACAACAGTAGGTAAAAATTGTCCCCAGGGTCAGCTGCAACTACTCTTAGGTAGAAGGATCTTCTATAACACATGTAAATGATGAAGATGACTAGTTCTATTTATTTTAGTCATATTCATGCAGTAAATATGCACTGACTACCTGTCATATTTCAGGCACTCTACTTAGCATTGGGACACACCTATAAATAAATACACAATGGTAACTTTCTCATGAAGTTTATGAGCTAATAGTTTGGATAAGACACTTAACAAATAACTATTTTTTTAAAAAAATCAGAATGGGGGGGGCACCTGGCTGGCTCACTCAGTAGAGCATGCAGGATTCTTGATCTCAAGGTCATGAGTTCAAGCCCCACATTGGCCATGGAACCTACTCAAAAAAAAAAAAAAAAAGAAAAAGAAAAATAGGGGTGCCTGGGTGGCACAGTCAGTTAAGTTCCGACTCTTGGTTTCCACTCAGGTTTTGGTCTCAGGATTGTGGGATCGAGTCCCACGATGGGCGCTATGCTCGGCAGGGAGTCTGCTTGAGATTTCCTCTTCCTCTCCCTCTGCCCCTCCCACTTGTGCTCTCTCTCTCTTGCTCTCTCAAATAAACAAATCCTTAAAAAAATAAAATTAATAAAATTAAAAAAACAAAATAAGAAATAAAAATCAGAATTGGACTCTGAAAGAAAAAAACATGAAAAATATCAAATATACAGGCAAAAGCATTTTTCTACAAAGAGGAATAGTAATCCATAGACATTTAAAAACTGCTTATCCTGAAACCGATAACCTACACATCTCCATGAAAGTTAAGACTTACTTTATAGCTGTGTTGGCATGTGGCTATCTGATACATGAGTCCATGAGAAGGATAACGGTCATTAATTCTAAGGCAGCTTGCCATGCATATCGATAAATCACATTAAGATCACCTATATAATTAATACAAGTTGGTTACAAATCAATTCAACAACAATTTATTCTTTCAAATTCTAAAAATATATGGGAGGTTTCCAGAAAATGATAATAAACCATGGCTCCAGGTTGGTAAGAAGATTAAACAATGTGTCATGTCATTACTATATTTGCACCAAGGTTCCTCCACTGGCCAACTGGGGTTAAAATTCCCTGTTATTCAGTGGTCCTCTTAATGGGACAAAACTGCTGGCCTTTCTAATCCTCATTACACATACAACTAATTACATCTATGAGCTGCTCATTGAAATGAAAATTGTCTCCTGGGGCACCCTCAATCAAGGGCAAATATAGCAAATTGGAGCCTTGCCTCAATGTTACTTCTATAAGTTATTGGCATGTAGAACTTTACATAAAATTTAGGAATGAACCTGGCAGGATAAACTACTACATTGCTCTGAAAGCTAGGTTTAGACTGAATATGATTGTCCAAAATGTTTTTGTAAGATAGAAATAAAATGAAAATTGTAGTAAAGTTCACATATAGGCATATATTCAGTAACAATGAAAATAATCCACTTACAATGTATATTTTGGCATGTACACACACACACACACACACACACACACATACATACATCTCATGGAGTAGACGGAATGATATTCAATGGTTTCAGGGCGTGAGGTACAATTTCGGTGTTGTCACACCCAACATGGAACAGGACTTGCCTTCATTGCTCATCTTCCCTAGGTCAAAGATAGTTAATATGTGAAATGGATAACTAGTCTTAAATCATGTGAAAGGTCCATTTTAAGGAAAATATTGAAATTCTAGAATTCCCTCTAGATTCTATTCTCTTTCATAAACATGATTCCATTAGCTCCAAATCTGTCATTTTGGGGATAGCTCCCTGGACTGACCTTCACTCTATCCTAGAAGAACAGAGCCATCGCCAAAGCTCTGCTTGGAGCTTCTCAAGGGAAAAGCTGGCCTGAAAAGAAACTCTAAGAGAATTCCTGACATACCAACCTGGTCTTCACAGCTCAAAGATTTTAAGAAATACATTTCCTCGATGGAGCAATAAGGTCCAGGATGAATCCCTCTGGATAAGAAAGCATGGGTTCACCTAACACATTTTGAATTTAAGGCTCCGACCTTCCTGAGATTCCTGGGCATTCATTTGGCGTATCAGAGGATACAAGAAACTCATGGTGTGATGTTGTATCTCCATAAGAGCTTTACGGTGTCTCCACTATTTCAATCACAGGACATTTCCAATCCTTTCACTTGACAGACTAAGGATCACTGCATGCTACCTTAATGATCTGCACCTTCTGTCGTGAGTGTCATGAGTTTAATTGGTGGAGCCCCTCTGATGGGTTAGACATTGTGTTAGGCTTTTGCAGTCTGAAAGGGAAATGATTAATGAGACCCAGGCCCTGCCTATTTAGAGCTGGCATCCCAGAGAGAAGTGAGGCATTAGTCAAAGAATCCTATGGACCACGTAACTGCCTACTATGCTTAGAACTTGTGCCCTTTGGTCAAGGTAATGTAAATGGTAGCAACATTTTATAATTCAACGGAGCACTCCGGAGCCTCCAATTAGACAGCTCACTGGGGGACCGGGACTAGATGACCCAGCAGACAGAGACACCTGAAGGGTACCCTGAGGGGATCAGCACCAATGGAGACTATGGAGCATGGATGGGCAAAGACTTCTGGGAAAGGAGGATGAAGATGAGAGGAAAAAAAAAATAATAAAACTACCACTGACTTAACACCAAATGTATACCACGTATCTCATGTACATGATCTCCTGTCTCCTATAAAGTACATAAAACACAGACCTCTCAGTTTCATAAATGAGGAAGTGATGCACGGAAAGACAACACTGCACAAGTTCACAAAACTGCTAAGTCTCACAGCAGGTAGAAGAACTCCCAGGGGCACGTGTTCTCTAAATCTTTATGCATTCCCTCCCCCAAACCCCTCCACTGGTTCTTCCCCCAGACCTTACAACAATCAGAGAATTCTCACTGGCACTTGCAGAATTCAGAAAGCTGGGATCACAGCATTGGTCATCGTCCAATACCAACCTTTGGGTTGAACATGAAAATAGGCTTTTGGGGCACCAGGTGGCTCAGTCGCTTAAGCATCTGCCTTTGGCTCAGGTCATGATCCCGGGGTCCCGGGATTGAGCCCTAAATCGGGCTCCCTGCTCAGTGCGGAGCCTGCTTCTGCCTCTCCTGCTCCACCGGCCTGTGTGCTCCCTCTCTCTGTCAAATAAATAAATAACATTTTTAAAAACAAATAAATAAAAATAAAATAAAATAGGCTTTTGTCCTCCCAGTATATTCCATTCCCACTTTGCTCTTAGGGGACAGAACAGGGTAGGGGAATAGGGAGGACGAAGTATTAGCACCATCTGTATGAAGCAGAGAAAGATATTTATGACACACTTAACCTGAGCCCCGTGGCTCACAAACATGGAGACAGGAATAACAGCGAATGCGAAAACTGGAAATTCCTTAGTGAATAGCAACACATTCCGCATTTATAAGAGTTTCAACACCGAGGCTCTGACATGGCCATTTCATCCTACCTCGATGGAGATAAGGCGCATGAGTTTCCAAAGTTAGAGAAAGACTTCGAAGTGTAAAACCCAGCATCTGATGATTGCGCAAATCCTCCCCTCTACGGTTCACCATGGGCGTCCGTGGCACTTTAAGGAGAAGGATGTGAGTGAAATAGTGAAGGAATATTTTAGACTAATTAAACCACCATTCACATCTTAAAGAGAGCTTCTAAGCAAATTAATGAAACAGATAATAAAATGCCATCCAGGTGTTTTCAACAAAGCCTTTCCTCTTATGATCCTGCTTTACAACCGGGGTGAGAATACCCACAGCAAAAGTCAGGGGAAGGGGGCAGGAGTCACTGGGCCTTTCACGCACGTGAGGCTAGGAGCTCCCAGCACTCGCCTGCTGGATGCCAAATAGAAAAGCTGCAGAAAGAAGAGATTAAAATAGCTTTGGGGACAGGTCGGAGTGGTATTTTTTTTTTTCCTTTTTTCCTCCTCTAAGACTGAATAAATGTAGTATGCATGATTTGACCCAGAAAAGGAGTGTGTGTCACGGGCCAGATAAGGATACAACAAGCATGAAGCTTGGAGGAATTTTAAATAGGCACATTCGAGGGTGTTTCTGAGAAAGCTGCAAAATGTGTCTCGGGCACATTTTGGGTTGAACATGAAAATAGGCCTCGGGGGGAGCCCTTGTTGGAGTTGCTAATGAGACAAAATGGGAATTATTCATGGAGACCTTCCAGAAAGTTCTCATATCCACAAATACTGTTAATGTTTGAGAGGAGTTATACCCATTTTTCCATTAAGCATTCATCAGGAAATAAAGGAGGCCAAACATACTTGCGAGCAACGATGTGCCAGATAAATGCACATTGTTTGGCTCAATAAAATAAATACCCTGAGGAATCCCATACACCAGACAAATTGGTATATTCCTAATACCATAATCCAGGCCTTCTTGGTAGCTGTGCTTAGCAGAGATGTTCTGCAGCTGTACATATTTAAAATCATTCTTATCCCTTATTTTTCTCAGAAAAAAATGCATTCATTTCTAGAAAAAGAGTCTGCTTTACTTTAGATTATCCTCATGCTTTTTTTTTCTTATTTTTTTTTCCCCCCTCAGGATCAGGATGGTGAACTGATCACAGCCTTCTGAGATGCCAGGAAAATAAGCATGATATCAATGATAAATACTGCTTCTTTATAATACTCTCCAGAACAAGTATCATGCTAAGAATTAAGCACAGGTTATCTAAAGGGATATCCCATATGCTGTAGAAGATGCAAAGAAATAAACACAGGCCCTCGGTACTTAAGGGACCCGCATCCTAGCTCAGAAAATAAGACAAACAATGAAAAATAATACTGTAGGACAGCACCCTGAGCTATATCAGCTGTCAAAGTGTTGGGCTTGTTATTAAGTATCAGGATCCAGAGGAGCTGTTGAAGTAAACACTGTACTTGGCCACACCAGAAATTGTAGTGAAATTAATCTCGGTCCATAAATCCAAACTACACAGAAAATGTCAATTTCTTTATTTTCCTAAATCAATACAAATCCAACTCTGTGCTAAAATCATAACATAGGATAGAAAATAAACCACCAGATCATACAAAAATCACACAAAGATCTCAGGCTATTACATAACACTGAAGGACTGAGTAGCCCCGTCTTCACTAAGGCCATTAGTGCAAATCACTGGTTCACTCACTGGTTCAGACAACATAAGCCCCTTCTCAGCCATAAGCTCTGATGCTTCTGTGTAATGCTTGGGATATAGGATTCTAGGTCTGGGCATTTGCAACAAACTGAAAATCTGCACAGTGTTGTGCCTGGGTCCAGCCTCCCTCAGCGCCCCAAGAGGCTACCTCCTCTGATGTTTTATCACGTCTCCAGACGATACCATTATCTGAAAAGTTTCCCAACATTTGTAGAACCCTAAAACATCTGAATTCTTCTAAATCTGCAAGGCAAGAAATTCCTCTCGCTTCTCTTTCTTCCCCTTTTAGAGTAACTCACATGACCTCCACAACAAATGCATTTACAGAAGGAAGCAAGAGTTTCCAGCTTCAAGCAGATTTATTTTCTGCCTTGCAAAATCCCCAAAGTGAGAACATAACTACCTGGTTAAAACACGAAAGGATACACTCACTGTAAGAAGAACAAACAGTGTTAAAATCACAAATTAAAATTTACCACAGATTTCCTACTCAAAACAAATATTAACAGAGAAATGTTATTTAATAATTTTTACAAGACCTAGATAAATACTAGGCTAAGATAAATCACTCCTCTCTCAATAAGAAATTGTTATCATCTGTTTTAGATCAGGCTATTGTAACAAAATATCATAGACTGGGTGGCTTAAATAAGTAATATTTGTTTCTCACATTCTGGAACTTGGGATGTCCAACGTCAAAACGCTGGCAGATCTATTGCCTGGTGAGAACCCTCTTTCTGGTAGGCAGATGACCCCATTCTCCTTGTGACCTCCCATGGCAAAGAGCAGAAAGAGGAAGCAAACTCTCTTAAGACTTCTCTTTTAAGAATGCTAATCTCATCATGAAGGTTCCATGGCCATGACCTAATCACCTCACAAAGAGCCCATCTCCAAATACCATCACCTTGAGGGCTAAGGTTTCAACATATGAATTTTGAAGGGACACAAACATTCAGTCTATCGTAGCATCATCCTAAAGAAAACTTTCAAGAAACCTGCCCAATGGTCACAAACCTTGAAACTTCATACAAGTATAGCAATTCAAGGACACATATCCCGTTATGTGGTACAAACTGGTACAAACCATAAACAAACATAAGTAGAGTACAGAGGAGAGAAACAGGCAGACTAATGCAAATATATTATTTTTCTTGCATGTGAAAACCCTTTAAAATAAGAGCTACATTTTGAAAATGTCAAAAATATCATTATAGCATATACTTTCCCCATCAAGTGCGGTAAAGTATAATTGAAGGAAGGAAGTGCCCCCTTCAGACCCTTGTCATTTATCCTTCACTTGATGAGCAATTGGAGACAGAAATACTCCCTGAAACAATTCCATAAATCACTTTTGCTGGTTTCTGTATAAAGATAGAATCGTTCATGTCCTAGATCTGAGCCACCATTGAATTATATATAATATGAAAAAATAATTCTCAAAATGTATTCAGTGTCTCTCATGTGCCAGACATAGCGCTATGTGCTTTATATACACCATTTCAAGTAATAGCCAAAGAAACTCTGGTATATCAGTATTTCTATTATATTTTTACAGGTGAGCACAGTGAGGCTGCTTAAGGCGGTACTTAAGGCTGCACTAGGAATCATGGGTGTATAACTCACATCTTTCTAATCTAATCATTTCCAATCTAAGACTCTAGGAAATACCATGGAGTCTTAATCAAAGGATGACTAAACTTAAAAGTTTAGTAAAATCAGATACATTCTACAGTTATCAAAGTAGGTGAATGAGCCCCCAAAAGCAAAAGACTAAAGAGCGGCCTTTTCAGGCTCACACAGCTCTAAGGAGAAAAGGAAACTCAAGCCCCATTTACCCAAACTTCAAAAGCCCTTATCACTACCTTCAAGCTAAGGACTCATGCAATGTCTCTCCAGGCATAGGGGGTCCTTAATGACTATCTCAGTGTTCTGTCCCACAGGATATAATGTCCTGCTCCAACAGAGACAATTAGAATAGACATGAAACTTGTTTCCATAAGACGAGGAGGGAGTCCCAGCTCTAACAAAAGTTACTTGGTGTCAACTTTGGCCAAGTCATGTGCTCTTTCTTGAATCCATTTTTCACCAACTTGATAGAGTTTTGGGGATCAAAAATATAAGCAAAAGTACTAGGTGAACTATAAAATGTTATACAAATTATACCTGTTTTTAAGTCATTTAATCATTCATAAGAAATTCTATGATCATAGTGCACACTGGGTTAAGAATACGGACTCTAGAACCATCTGCTGGTTGAACCCTGTTTCAGTCACTGACCGGCTATATGATCTTGGGCAGGTTGTACAAAATCTCCTTATCTGTAACTTTTCTAAGGATTAAACATGCTCCTGTAAAATGAGGATAATAATGTAAAATGGGGAAAGCAGTAAGGACTGCTGTGAGGAATAAATATGCTAATACACGTAAAAGCTTTTATAATGGTGTAAAATAAGCTAGCTATCATGGCCAATGAAACCACCAGCACCTCCGCCACCAGAAACATCATCAGAACCATGATCACTAAAGCTCTAGTAGTTCTTTCAGTGATGGGGAATTCTCAGAGATTTCAAATAAGTTAAAAGGGGGGGAAAAAAGGTATCCTGCACACTCTTCAGATGATACCAAGTGTGCAAAAAACCCTTTTGCCCCAGCAGGTCTCAATAACAACAACTGGGTACATTTATTTCCTCTCTCAGAGTACAACACAGAAGAGTCAGGAGGGGTGTTCAAAGCCAGGTGAAGACATGAATATTAAGAAAAAAAAAAAGGAAAAATACCTTGACCACTAGCCCACTAGCTTTAACACATATAGCATAATTATTTTCTGCAGATATGTAGACAGATTTCTGCAAGCATGCATTGAGACATAAAAAAAATTGCCATGTTTTATCACTTGATAAAAGTTGAATACAATACCTCTCATAAAAGTACTGCCTGTGAAAATATTAAAACACTTTTTAAATGAAAAATAGAGTTCATGAAGTCTCTTATTCAGATCTCTCCAAGCCAACACATTATCTTCCCCCCCATTAAAGAGCTGTGGGCCATCTGTCCCATCTAGGCTACCAGCTGGTATGATCTCCAGAAATATCTCCTCAATTGTAGGTACTGATTAGGTTTTTCCATATGAACACATTGTAGGTTAACTATTTACAAATGCAAATTTTTAAATCCAGTTTCATCCTTGCGGTAAGTGGTAAGTGACTAGATTTTGATATTCACTTTTTTGAAGGTGAGATTCATCTGCGGGAGGAAGGGAGATTCATCTGTTAATGTTACCGCTGGTGGGAACAATGGCATGTTTCTGCTCTCACCCAAAATCAAACTTAGAATTATGGTCTCATTTTTTAAAAAAAAGCAATTGTACCAGAAACCAACTGTGGGTTCCAAAGGAGTTACAAAGAAATCACCAGATAAATGGGCACTACCAAATGAACCCCAACATAGTGTGTATGATGATGCCATACAAAACAACCATTGGGCAATTAACTGTTTCCAGGCAGTATTGAACACAACTGTAAATATCCACGGACACTTGATCAAGGCTTAAGAATTCCACAGCTAAGTTATAACACAACTCATCTTGGTAAGGGAAATAGTCAAAAAGAAGAGGAAGAAATCAGGAAACTGAAAAGCTGAAAGAACCACCCTTCTCTCATCAAATGTCTTTAGAAAAAAAATTAAAAAGGCTTGGAATGAAGAGAACATTCAAAAACCAAGTCAAAGAGCTTTAGACTTTCTGTAAGTCTTTAGATTCACTAATCACATCTCCTCCATGACACCCTCCCCTACCGTATTTCCCAAAACACAGTCCCTCTCTTTTTCTCCCCTTAACCTTTAACATGAAAGTCTCTTACAATTTTCTCATCCACCGACTATCCTCTCAATAGGATTTCTGGAGAGGACCTACATCTACCCATCTGCTTTCTACACCTTATCCCTTTAACTCTTACTTGATCTCCAAACTTCTACTAGGGACAACTCTGTGCCTGACTCTCAGATTTCCTTAGTTCAGATCTTGGTTTTGTCACTACCAGCTTGACCTTGGGAAATTCGCTTGACCTCGTCACCCTCAGTTTCCTTATCTGTAAATTGAGGATGATGACATGGCATTTAACCTTAGAAAGCTGTTGTGAGAATGAATTAATTAATGCATGCAAAGCTCTTAGAAAAATGTCTCATAGTAAGTACTTGATAGATGTTAGCTCTTATTATTACTACTATTATGATCATAACCATGTCTCTAATGACGAGTCTTTGTTCTCCTCTCTTGTTGGTTACTTTGCTCTATGAAAGAGCCTTTCATTCCAATTCCACATGTTAACAGCGTGGCCCATCCTTCAAGGCTCAGGACCACTGCTGCTTCTTCCACCATCTGCCCCTCTGTTTCTTAAATACCATTCTCTGGAAACCTCTAGTGGTTTACCCAAAACTCTGCCATGTGCTTCTCACTTTCTACCTTAAATTCCTGAGATTCACATGTACGTCTTATCATATTCATATACCTGTGCATTCCTGGAGAGCAGGTTCTATGTATTTCCCACTGGCCTGCCCTCACTGAGGACCCATGGTAAGTACGTAACAGAGCTGAGGTCAGGACAGTAGCCACTAGTCACATGCAGCTTTTAAGTTTTAAATTCATTAAAATAAAGTAAAATTAATAATTTAGTTCTTCAGTCACATTAGCCAAATTCTAAATATTCAATAGCCACATGTAAGAACTGGATCTCATATTGGACAGCAAAGATACAGAACACTCCCATCATTACAGAAATTTCTCCTGGACACTGTGGCACTAGATAGTTTTGAATAAATACCCGTTTTATGATTTTTGGAGTCCCTCTGGATTTTCTAATTCTTTTTCCCCTAAGTTTCTATTTAAATTCCAGCCAGCCAACACACAGTGCAACACCAGGTCCAAGTGACCCAACAACCCCCACACAATACCGAGCACCCACCACAACAAGTGCACCCCCAAGCCCCATTGCCCATCCAAACCATCCCCTCACCCACCTCCCTTCCAGCAAGTACCAGTCTGCTCTCCACAGTCAAGAGTCCATCTCTTGGTCTGCCTCCTTTCCCTATGCTCGTTTATTTTGCCCCCCAAGCCCTACATGAATGAAAGCACATGGCATTTGTCCCTGACTTATTTCACTTAGCATAATACTCTCTAGTTCCATCCACATCGTTGCAAATGGCAAGATTTCAAAGTAAAAAGCTTCTGCACAGCAAAGGAAGCAATCAACAAAACTAAAAGGCAACCTACCAAGTGGGAGAAGATATTTGTAAATAACATATCAGATAAAGGGTTAGTATCCAAAATATATAAAGAACTTATAAAACTCTACCCCCAAAAAGTGAATAATCCAATTAAAAAATGGGCATAAGACATGAATAGATATTTTTCCAAAGAAGACCTACAGATGGCCAGCAGACATGAAAAGATGCTGAACATCACTTACCATCAGGGAAATACAAATCAAAACTACAATGAGATAATATTTTTAAAATTCAGAGGGGCAAGGTTTCATTCTTTTTTATGGCTGAGTAATATCCTGTTGTGTATGTATGTATGTGTGTGTGTATACACACACACACATACATACATACATATATACACCACCTCTTCTTTATCCATTCATCAGTTGATGAACACTTGAGCTGTTTCCATAGTTTGGCTACTGTAGATAATGCTGCTATAAACATAAAGGTGCATGTATCCCTTCGAATTAGTATTTTTGTATTCTTTGTGTGAATAGTGAGTAGTGCCATTGCTGGATTGTAGGGTAGCTCTATCTTTAACTTTTTGAGGAGCCTCCATACTGTCTTCCAGAGTGGCTGCCCCAGTTAGCACTCCCAGCAACAGTACAGGAGGGTTCCCCTTTCTCCACATCCTCCCAATACTGGTTGTTTCTTGTGTTGTTGATTTTAGCCATTCTGATAGGGGTGAGGTGATATCTCATTGTAGTCTTGATCTCCATTTCCCTGATGATCAGCGATGTTGAGCAAAAATATTATTCTTTCAGAAACTCTATCTTACCATAAGCTTTTATGAAACAAATGTTCAAAGTGAAAATAAGATTCACATCATCAAGAAATTTATTCTGTAAAACTAGTGAAAAATGCATTTCTGTGTAAGTAGTAATGAGGACGGAACCAGTTAGCCAAAACAGCATTCCAACATAAAGAGGAAAGACATTGCCCTCTTCCTCTTCCAAAATGATGGGCAGCCTACCTTCTTGGTGGTTCTAGTGTGACCAGTGTTTTAAACCACAGCTAATCCCTACAAAATTCATGCCCAGATTTCTAAATTTCTTCATAAAGTTTCAAATAGAGATTTTTGGGGAAATAAAAAGAAACTGTATGATTTTCTTTGCACTATATTAGGCAGGGCTATAAAATCCAAGCTTCTCTGAATGTTCTGCAAGTACCTGTCTGCTTAAACTTCCTCCGTCTGCACATTCTCCTTTGACTGCTGGCCTCCAACCACACTGGCCTTCCTTCAGTTCATGGAAACAGTCAGAATTCCACCTTCCTCACCAACACACAGCTCACAACACACTGCAGCCCCACACGCTACGAGATTCATTTCTTGACTCCTCATTTTGATTTTCACTTCCTCAAAGCTGTCTTACATGACCAGTCAATACAAAATAGTTCCTTCTCATTTTTCCTTACAGTACTTCATTATTTCCTTTCATTTATAATTGGTATTTGTTTCTTAACTTGACTAGTGTCTCCTGCAACAGACATTAGATTTGGTGAATGCCAGGACTATAATGCTTCATTTCCCATTATCCAACCAGCATCCTATGATGTGGTAGCTACATACTTAAGAAATATTTATTAAATGAAGATAAAAATTTCAGATGCCTACCTAATTGTGTTGGAGAAAACAAATCACTTTTAAAGAAATCAGTTTTAAACTAAACTATTTTTGTGATGCCTTTGTGTGTCTGTGTGTGTGTGTGAGACAGACAGACAGACACACGGAGAGGAAAGTAGAGAGAAAAGTTTAATTTTCAAAATATCACATAAAATTGTAAAAATCTATCTTTTATTCAAACTTCTAAGGTCTGAGAGATGTTAACAACCTTTTCAAGAGAAAATTATGAGGTTGTCATTTTTGATAGGCAATATGAGATTTGGTCACTTTTAGAGACACTGTGAACTAGGATTTAATGCTCAATGCCCATTATATTTAGTGGCTTAAAATACTGGAGTGATGCCCAGATAAAAAGTGGCAAGATATTTAAGATTGATTTAGCTAACGCATTGCCCTTTGAATAATAAAAAAAAAAAAAAGAAGCTTTCCATTAAAAGTAATGAATTGTTTCACTCTATTAGTTTGGATAGATGAGAAAGTTAAAAAATTAAAATAAAGTAGGCAGATAATACTAAGAAAATATCAGGTGATCACAAAAAATTAGCTATCCCTTTGGACCTTCATTTTTCTCTTGTATAGCTCACATCAAATGCCTACAGAATAAACAATATGCAGTACAAGAAACTATTTTAAATTACACTAAATTTTATGCCTACACAGACACACACAGAGCACTGTAACCTAGATTTCCTGTATTTCTTGAGCCACATGAAGAAGTTGCTTTATCTATAGCCAGAGGACACTTTTTGGAAATGAGCCCACTGGATGCATCACATTTGGAGAAGCATTTAGGCCATGTAAGTCCATCAGAGGGGCACCTGGTGGCTCAGCTGTTTAAGCGTGAGACTCCTGGTCTTGGCTTAGGTCATGATCTCATGATGGTGGGATGGAGCCCTGAGTTGGGCTCTGGGCTCATCAAGAAGTCTGCTTCAGATTCTCTCTCCCTCTCTCTTCCTCTCTCTCTCTCTCTCTCAAATAAATAAATAAAATTTTTTTAAAAAATTAAAAAAAAAAACAGAATTATGGGCACTGAATTCAGCTGATCAAGAGAAACAAATTACCACCAGAGCAGCAACTAATTCTGCTTTCTCTTTCATTTTAATTCATAAAGTCGTTATGATCTTAATCTAATGCAATTTTAGAACTGGAATGGGCTTCAGAACGGTTCAGATGCTCTGTTTATTTTGCTGTGCTGATAATTTCACATTTGCATCATAATTGGATTTCTCAAAGTTCACTGACATTTCAGTGGGTTTCAATGATCATTAAAGGTTTTTCTTCTTTAATCTAAATTTGGGTCATGCTCATAGAGCTGCTCCTACGCAAACAAACCCATCAGTAAACAGCTTATCTCCACATAATGGGGCCATTCTACTTCTACACCCTCAGGCTGCAAAATCATTGTCACTAGTAAGTAATGTCATGCAACTGATAACTGACCATCAGGTATATTCATTGTAAGAAAGGACATTGAAATATATTTTCAGCTGCATTATGTAATTCATTCTCATTCTAAAGACCATGTTACTACTTGAGGAAAAGACAGTCTTAATTTGCAACCACTAATCACAAATGTAGGTGTCAAAGTTAGCCATTGTTAGTTTGGGAAAAATTTCTATTCTTTCATTTCTATGTAGCAGGCGCTCAGATACGCAGGTGGATAGCCCGGCCTTTTGGCAGTTGTCTTGTGTGTCTTGAACCACCTGTGAAGCGTGAGTTTAAAGTCAATACTGTTGAAGACCCCAATCTGTTCTAATCTCTGACTCTATGTAAGACATAAACATCATCCTGAAGGTGTCACTGTGTACTGAATAATTCCCGCGAACTATACTTTTAAAGTCACTGAATTTCCCACTAGGTAATATTAAAAATGACACCTTTTCTTAGAGAAAAGGAAGTCAGAGCCATTCTATTTAAAAAGAAATCAAACTTACTTTAAAATTTTACCTACAGTTGAAATTGTGCAGGAAGATTTTTAAATATTTTACTTTGGATTTTGAAATTTTTCAGAAAAATTTTAAAAACATGAGAATAAGCATTACAAAAATGTTTTAACTGTCTGAATAAACCCTTCAATGTAGAGTGGAATATGTGGTTATATAAATGGAAATGTCTTCAGGGACTTCTGGGTGTCTCAGGCATTAAGCCTCTGCCTTCAGCTCAGGTCATGATCCCAGGGTCCTGGGATTGAGCTCCACATCGGGCTTCCTGCTCGGCAGGAAGCCTGCTTCTCCCTCTCCCACTCCCCCTGCTTGTGTTCCCTCTCTCACTGCCTCTCTCTCTGTCAAATAAATAAAATCTTTAAAAAAATGGAAATGTCTTCATTTCAGAATTCCTTGTGAATAATCATAGCCTCACTATTAACTGGGACATAACAGGTGTTCAATAATGATGAGGTATATAAATGAATGAGTGCATGGATACTTGAAGTATCAGCAGTTGCACACAATGCTTCATATTATAAGTAAACTTCTTATTTAAAATATTTAAGTTAAAATTTTTCAACCTTATTTATTAAACCTCTTATTTTAGAATGTCACTATGGGAGAATTTTACTTAAGTAAGGCAGACTGATCTTCCTCACTTGGACTGTGTGTTTCTTCTTAGCTAACAAATAAGAAAAGCACTTAACAAACATTTTTCTCAATCCACATCTTTACAGTAACTTTCCTGAAAGGAAGTACATTGCACCTATGCATCTGAAAATAAAAAGTAGCTCAAGATGCAGCTCTGAAGCTAATGATTACAAAATGAAACATAAGGGGAAAGAAGATGTCCCCAACTTATTCTGGAAGCAAAATGTACAATCAGTGAGATAAAGTGGACATTGACTTTGCATCAGGATTATAAATGAATTCTTCAGGATCTCTACCTGCCAGCTAAGCATATAATTTATCCAGAGACATACAGGATATTATCCTCACAGGACGTAAGACAGAATAATATTTTCAATTTTCAACACGTTTTCAGAAAATGAAATGGCAAATAGCATACTGAGACCCTTTCATAAGATAAAAATGAAACTGTTTAATTAGTCAGTCTCCCGAGGCAGAACCGTTCTCCAGAAGTCTTCTTCTGATTTCCTTGAAGTGGTTGTAAGGAAGAGGGTTTCATTCCTCTGGGATTTTATTAAAGACAAATCCAGAGTCCCGACCCAATCATCAAACAAGCAAATAGAGCTGCAGGGTACTCAACTCAATGTGTCACCCAGGACTCTTTTGATAATATTATTCAAAAACAAATGTTTTTACACATAAATGTGTGTCTTGCTATTTTCTAACTGTGCACACATCTTATGTTTTGCCTCATGGTAAATTGTTAATTTTTGTGGTGTTCCAATGAGTGGATTATAAAGTGAGAGATTATTTCCCTAGCAGATGGTTTATCTATATTTAAGTGATAGAAATCAAATGTACAAGGTAAAATATAAGGTTATTACTAGTGCAAAATACTTTATTAAAATATTTTCCAATCGTTTTCATATAAATAAGATATTTGGTCAAAGAGTTAGAGCTTAAATGTAAGTTTCTGGATACGTTATTATTTTTTGTCTTTTTATTTAAATTCAATGATTTATTATTTAGAAATAGCACATATATCCCCTGGGGAAAAAATCTGTAATTTGCTTTTTCCCTTTTGCAGCTGCTCTATTTTTCTTAAATCCATAACATTCAAAATCAGTGAGAAAGATTTCTTTAGACAAATATTTCATACAAAGCTGACTTTGTGGAAGGTATATTATCAATTATATCAACTTTTTACATTTCTTTAATATACACATTATTTATTTCATATTATTTGTCTATTTAAGTGAAAGAGAATTCATCACATGAATAAACAGGAATTAAACTTACCAGAGTTTAACTTGAGCTTTGCTAGATGTTAATGAAAACTATGTAGTATATGATTTAATTATTTCAGATAAAAATATGAATTTCAAAGAAATGAAAGCTTTCAGCAGATTGCCTCATACTTCTCATCCAGACATAAGAATGCATACCATTTCTATTCTGTCTTCAGAAGATACAGTCCTTCTAGATCTCCTATATCACAATACAGTGCTAACTTAAAAAAAAAAAAAGATTCTTGGACCCCACCCCAAATACACTGGATCGGAACAGAGTTGGGGAAGGATGTTAGAATCTGTAGATCAGTGGGCATATAAGATATTCCCTACACATATCAAAATGTGAGAATTACCACTTGCCTGGCCATTAAGGTTAAAAAGTTAGAAAAGCACTCAGTCAGTGATTCAATTTTAAAATTTCTTCTCTCTGTAAAGGGAGCCTGGGTAGCTCAGGTGGTTAAGTATCCGACTCTCGAGATCGGCTCAGGTCTTGAGCTCAGGGCTGTGAGTTCAGGCTGCGTGTTGGACTCCACACTGGGTGTGGAGCCTACTTAATTAATAAATTAAAATGAAATGAAATGAAATAAAATAAAATGTCTTCTCTCTGCAAGATTTTGATTTTAAAAGATGACTTTTAGGAACTCCTACCAGTAAATCACAAAAAAATGACCCCCAATTCTTCCCATTCCAATATATATACCTCTCTACAATGTGACTTTGCAGCTCTTCCCATTAAGAGGTGGAACATGTAACTAACTCAACCTCTTGCTAGCTGGTCTTGGCCATGTGACCTACTTTAACCTATAGGACATTAGCAAATGTGACAGAAGCAGAGATTTGGTAAGTGCTTGGGTAATGGGGCTTGCCCTGTCTTGCGGCTACCGCGTGAAGACATGTGGGTAGCCTGCTAGATGCCAGAGACACATGGCACGGTTGTCCCTTTCTTTTTTTTTTTTTTTTAAAGATTTTATTTATTTATTTGAGAGAGAGAATGAGAGATAGAGAGCACGAGAGGGAAGAGGGTCAGAGGGAGAAGCAGACTCCCTGCTGAGCAGGGAGCCCGACGTGGGACTCGATCCCGGGACTCCAGGATCATGACCTGAGCCGAAGGCAGTCGCTTAACCAACTGAGCCACCCAGGCGCCCACGGTTGTCCCTTTCATGGCAGACAACCACCAGACACGGGAGGCAAGCCATCCATACCAGCCTGGCCCTAACCACCTGCCAGCTGAAGCGAGTGTGAAAGGGAGACCAGGAGACACCTGCAAAAGAACTGCCCAGCTGCACTCAGCCTGAATTGCCAAACCTTGGCATTTTAAGCAAATAAATGATCATTGTTTTAAGCCACAAATATTGTGGGGGGTTTCCTAGGCAGCAAAAGCTAACTGATACACCCCTCCTCACAAAAAGGAAAACTAATAGAAGATGAAGTTTTTGGAGTCAGTTTCGGTAGTGCTCACACTTTACCACACTCTTGCATTATTTCACATTTTTCATTTCAGGTCTTGACATAAATGGTAAATATATTCATATAAGGTTAATTGAATTCCAGAAGTTTCTTTCTACCTAATCAAGCACCACTCAGAGATGTCACCCATTCAGGAAGAACAAGCATTAAGTGAACAAAATATTTTCGAGAAATAAACATTAAACCCATGCAACTGGAAAAAACCAGCTGTGACACTCAGTTTTGACTTTTATAAAGCTTTTATTAAAAATCTAAGTTTATCGTGGTCACTGCTTCCTTCCTCATATATCGCTTTTGTTCCCAAAAAAGGTATTTGTAGAAGATGAAGTGAATTATACTGAACATGGTATTTCTCATCACAATGTTTAAGATATCTTGAAAATCCTATCACTGGGCTGTTTTTACATACAACTTTCATTATTACACTTCCGATAATTAGTATGATTCTCATGAGATTGCAGATAATGATCAAAGGATGTTAATATGCTTTCAACACTGTCAGGGAGCATAAAATACTACATATTATTATAAGAACAGTATTATATTTAGGAGTACCTACTGTGTGCCAGACACATGGCTAAATATCAGGGATACTATATTTTAGCAGAGAGAACAAGACAATTTTCAGTGTTAATAAGTTCTGTGAAGAAAACAAAAGAGGAAAATGTGAAAGATCATGGCAGACAAAATAAAATGGACAATCAGGGACTTCTCGGAAAGGTGACATTTAAGATGAGACCTAAATGGAAAAAAGGAGCCAGTCATGCAAATTTTAAAAAGGGAAGATAGCAAGTTCAAAGACCTAAAGTGGGAATGAAATTGGCTTTTTTGAATTCAAAAAGATGGCTGGTGTGGCCGAAACCTGGTGAGCTAGAAGGAAAGTGCTAAGAGATAATATCAAAATCATGTACAGTGGGTGGGGCAGGTAGAGGCTTATTAGCCATCAGAAGTCATCCAGATCTTATCTTAAATGTCTAAGTATAGCTGAAATGTACGTAAGTCATTTTTGACAGAGGAATATGGGGATTTTGTTTGCCAACAGAACTATTTCAATTTCAAAACCCACCCAAAGTACACAAGAAGCATGGATGGTTAACTGAAGTAACACAGCAATTACATAACTGACTACTACATGATTAAGAATCCAGAAGTATTTGGAAAGGCAGAATATTTCTATAAAAGATTGACCATCCTGGTTAAAATATCCTTTAAGTATTTCCTCAACTTTTCCCACCCAGGTATCTTGGTCTTAGTATATTAAAATATTAATAGAACAGCAACAACAACAAAAAGTACATAAACTACATAACCAGTCTGTCAAATGTTTGTTTCGGTTAAGAACTTATGCAGGGGCGCCTGGGTGGCTCAGTCAGTTCATCATCTGACTCTTGATCTTGGCTCAGGTTCTGACCTTGGGGTCATGGGATCAAGCCCCAAGTCTGGCTCTGCGCTTAGTGAGGAGTCTGCTTCTCTCCCTCTTGTGCTGCCCCTCCCCCCACTCATGTGTGTGCTCTCTTGCTCACTCTCTCTCTAAAATCAATAAATAAATCTTAAAAAAAAAAACAACTTATTCAAACCAGTCCAGGAGAAAAGTTATAGGATTTAATTAAAATTAAAATAATGGTCACTGAAACAGGACTGTTTAAGTAAATTAGTGTTCAAGCATATTAAAGAGATCATGATATGTGGAAAAAAACAAAGACAAATAAAAATTAGCAAGTCATCTAAAATTCAATGACTCTACAAAACATGTAATCATAAATCAGAGAAAACTTTTTGCCATAAATATAATTTATTTCTCCTAAATTAGCTATACAAATTATATCATTTACGTATGAGAACTGAGTGAATAAGTAGCATGGCTATGTTTTAGTTCAAAAGAGTTTGAGGGGCACCTGGGTGGCTCAGATGGTTAAGCATCTGCCTGCAGCTGGGGTCATGATCTCCAGGTCCTGGGATCAAGCCTCACGTAGGGCTCCTGGCTCAGCAGGGAGTCTGCTTCTCCCTCTCCCTCTCCCTCTGCCTCGCCCCCTGCTCATGCTCTCTCTCTGCATCTCTGTCTCAAATGAAAAAATAAAATCTTAAAAAAAAAAAAAAAGTTTGAGACTTAAATATTGAAAACCTAGAAATGATGGCGGATGGAGACTTAAAAGAATTTTTCAAGTCCACACAATAGAAATGTTTAAAATATACAGAACTGAATAATACAGGAAATAAATTACAATGGAAATGAATGTGAATAAACTGATTTGTAATGTTATTGTTCCTTTACATGCAATATTTCGATAATGTAATGGATTCCCTCACAAAGTAAACTTAAGACTATATCATAAAATAATAACCCAATTGGTCAATAACATGAATGTGTATAAGCAATAAAATTTAAAGACACAAAATAAGTTCCATTTGCGTTTAATATTTTACACTAAATAGGTGCTCAATAAAATCTACATTATCCTGTAAAGAGAAATGGCCCGTTTTGTTCATCTCAAATTCCTTCTCAGTAAAAATTCATAAAACTGAATTTAGCTCCTATTATCAACTAGTAGGAAAAAAATAAAGAAGCAACAAAGGAGACTCAGGAACAATGCAAAGGAAATAGAACTAAAAGCATACTTCTTGTGGCACCTGGGTGGTTCAGTCAGTTAAGCATCTACCTTCGGTTTAGGTCATGATCCCAGCATGCTGGGATCAAGCCCAGGGTTGGGCTCCCTGCTTATCAGGGAATCTGCTTCTCCCTTTCCCTTTGTACCACTCCCACTCGTGTTCTCTCTCTGAAATAATTTTTTTTTTTTAAAGCCATAATTCCTGGAGAACTTAAATGTCTAAGGGTGTAGAAGAAACAGTCACAATGCTTAATAAACTATTTTTAAAATTTCTCACACACTAATAATTTGAAACAAAGAAAGAATTTTAGAGAGGCCCAAAACAAAGTTCAAGTAGAAATTAATGGATAATCAAGCATCAAACTTTGCTTTTATCCTAAAGGTTTCTATTTTTTTTAAGATTTATTTATTTATTTATTTGAAAGAGAGCGAGCAAGCAGAGGGAGGGGCAGAGGGAGAGAGAGAATCCTGAAGCAGACTCCCCATTGAATGAAGAGCCCGATGCGGGGCTGATCCCAGGACCCTGAGAGACCATGACCAGAGCAAAAATCAAGAGCTGGCAGCCACCTAGGTGCCCCTATTCCTGAAGGTTTCTAACAAATTCCAGAAAGCCTGCTTTAAGATTCTTCTTTGAAAGATATCCAGAGTACAGAGGACAGGAAAATTCCGCATAAATATAGAACCACAAAGTTGAAGAAAAAAATAATCTTGTCACACAAAAAAGGACAGCAAGGAAACATGTCTGTTTTGAATTTGTCACTGGGTTGAGGGAAAATAAATAAACTCTCTTGAGAATTCATAACCACAAACTGGACCTCATATGGATTCACAGCCTAAATTTACTCTACTGTGCCATAAAAACAAAGCAGCAAGCCAAGGATTTAATTTAAAGTGTTCCCATTGTGGTGATGCTCCCTGATGTCTGAAATAACA
The DNA here is from genome assembly GCF_009762305.2 of Zalophus californianus. Lineage (NCBI taxonomy): Eukaryota > Metazoa > Chordata > Mammalia > Carnivora > Otariidae > Zalophus > Zalophus californianus. The sequence goes on from NC_045596.1 coordinate 17,371,864, forward strand.
AATAAAAGCTTTCTCTAGAAGAAAACTCCTCAACCCAGGCCTTAAAGAATTCCCACATATAAAATGTTAAGTTAAATGAGCATCTCTAATTTAAGAACAAGGAAAAAGTTATAACTAATAAGAGTCAGGGGAAAGACAAGACAGTAGATTCAGACCCACAAGTATTTCACTTATTGGAACTATCTCTACACGATGCTAAATATATATATATATATACTGTCGGGGTGGCTGGATAGCTCAGTCATTAAGCATCTGTCTTCTCAGGTCATGATCCCGGGGTCCTGGGATCAAGGCCTGCATTGGGCTCCCTGCTCAGCGAAAAGCCTGCTTCTCCCTCTCCCACTCCCCCTGCTTGTGTTCCCTCTCTCGCTGTGTCTCTATCTGTCAAATAAATAAATATTTTAAATACACACACACACACACACACACAGTCAAAAAGGAAAATATAATTGTAAATATAGCACAGGAGAAAGAGACTCATTTTTACAAATAACTGGATATATTTAAAACTCTAAGATTTTCTATAAAAAATATATAATAGTTGAAATTAATACTCATAAAAAGGACTAAACAGATTAGAAGAGAATATTAGAATTGTAAACTGGGCAACCGTTTCAAAGAATTCACCCTATATTAAAGAGGGCACGTTCTGCATGGAGCACTGGGTGTTATACGCAAACAATGAATCATGGAACACTACATCAAAAACTAATGATGTAATGTATGGTGATTAACATAACATAATAATAAAAAAAGAATTTACCCTAAATAAAGTAAAAGGGAAAAAGAAAGATATGGGAAATAAAACATTTAAGAAACACCAAGGTAGCCTAAGAAGATCAAACACACATAAATTTCCAGAAGATAATAAAGAGAATGGAGAAGCAAAAATATTCAAAAGAGATAACAGAAATTTCTAAAGCTGTTGAAAGACATGAATCCTAAATTCTAGAGAAACTGTAAACTGAAAACAATAGAAATAAAAAGAAACTCATTCCCAGATACATATAGTGAACCTTTGGAATATCGAAGACAATGACAAGGTCTTAAAGCAGACAAAAGAAAGAAAAAAGAAAATTCCGATCACTTAGGGCTGGATAGCAATTAGAATGAGGACTGACTTCTAAATAATAATAAAGGCAGAATGAAAAAACATCTTCCAAATGCTGAGAAGAAAATAAAATTATATACTCATTCCATTGTCCAAAACTAAAACTGAATCACTGAAATATCAGACAAATGCTGAGAAGAAAATAAAATTATATACTCAATTCCATTGTCCAAAACTAAAAGTGAATCAGTGAAATATCAGACAAAGGCCAAAATAGAGGGTTTACCACAAATGCCGACTAAGATAATCACAGATATAGTTAAGACTGAAGGAAAATGATACCAGATGGGAGTTTTGAAATGCAATAAGAAATGATGAGAAATGTGTTGGTTAATATTTTGGTAACTCTGCAAAAATACATATGGGAGAAAAGCAAGATGAAATGAAAATAGAGGAAAAAAATAGCACTGAAATTGCAAGACAGTGATGGCCAGTAACGTGTCCTTAAATCCTCGTGTAACTCAAAAGGATGGGCACACATATTTATTAATCTTCAATTTTATTAATTAGGAATGATAAAATTTAAAAGTAACTACTGGGAGAATGAAAATTTCCAAATAGAGGTAAGAAATTTAATTCAAAACAAGAAGAAAAATCTAAAAAGAAAGCAATGAAAAGGAAAAAAAATGAAAGAAAAGGAATAGGAAAAAGGACTAAGAAAAATCATAAATAATACAGAAACAAATCCAAAGATGTCAGCAATCAAAATGAATAAAAATAGAGAAAAAAATACCATCTACATGCTGCTTATTATATAAGATACACCTAAAACATAACATCAAATGGTTGAAAGTAAATATTTGGAAAAAAATATTAATTATATTAATTATATAATTATATATTAATTATATAATTAATTATATTAATTATATAATTAATTATATTAATTAGTATATTGTGGCACTGGCCAGGGATGGACAGAATGGCATGTGAGCCCAGAGACAGACCCAGCACTATATAATCACTGGGTGGGACCTTGGATTGGGGAAGAAAGAATAGTCCTGGGGCAACTAATTATCAACGCAGGGAAAACAAATTTGAAACCCCCTTCAACCCAAAGCAATTTCTAGATTAATCAAGTTCATAAATATGAAAGGGACATTTTTTTTAAACTTTTAGAAAAAATGCAGAAAAATCACCTTGATCTTAAAGATTTTTTTAAAACAAAATACAAAAGTTTAAGCTATAAAAGTCAATGACAAATTCTACTACATAAAAGTTTTAAAAGAATGAAAAGACAAATCAGAGACTACAAAAGGCTCCTTACACTAATATTTGACAAACTCAATAAATAATAAATGAAAAACAACCCACAAAAAAAGAATATATGATCCAAATAGGCCTATATCTATTAAAGAAATTGAATCAATAATTAACAACCTGCCAAAACAGAAAGTACAGGGCTCAGATGGGTTCACTGGAATTCTACCAAACATTTAAGGAAGAAATTATACCAAATCTCTTTCCTTTTCAGAGGATAGAAGCAGAGAGAAAACTTCCTAACTCGTTCCACGAAGCCAGCATTACCCTAATAACAAAACCAGAGAAAGACATTAAAGAAAACTACAGACCAGTATCTCTCATGAACAGAGATGCAAAAATCCTCAACAAAATTGAATCTTAAAAAGTATAAAAAGAAGTCTACATCACAATGCTTGGTTTCAGTTCAGTTCATTTCAGGTCATGATCTCAGGGTTGTGGGATCCAGCCCCACATCAGGATCTGTGCTCAGCGTGGAGTCTGCTTGAGATTCTGTCTCCCTGTGACCCTCCTGCTCATGCTTTCTCTGTCTCTCAAAAAATAAATAAGTCTTTAATTTTTTTAAAAAACAAATACATACAAGATCTATATAAGGAAAACTACAAAAGTGTGATGAATGAAATCAAAGAAGAATCACATAAATGGAAAGATATTCCACATTCATGGATAAGGAGACTCAATATTCTCAAGATGTCAGTTCTTCCCAATCTGATCTATAGAGTCAATGAAATTCCAACCAAAATCCCAGAAAGTCATTTTATGGATATTGACAAAATGACTCTAAAGTTTATATGGAGAGGCAAAATAATAATCAACACAACACTGAAGGAAAAGAAAGTTAATGTCCCAAAGCTATCCAACTTTAAGACTTACCATACTTGTAGACAGTGTATTGGCAAAAGAAAAGACAAAGAGATCAATGGAACCTAATAGTAAACCCAGAAATAGACCCTCATAAATACAGTCAACTGATCTTTGACAACGGAGCAAAAGCAATACAAAAGAGCAAAGATCATCTCTTCAATTAATCATGCTGGGACAAGCAAGCATTCACATGCAAAAAAAAAAAAAAAAATCCAGGTGCAGACTTTATACATTTCATAAAACAGTCAAAATGGATCACTGAACTGAAAACAGATCCCAGACCTACATGTTAAAAACAAAACTATAAAAGGTCAAAGAAGATAACATCAGAGAAAACCTAGACGACCTTGGGTTTATAGTGATGGCTTTTTAAAATACAACACCCAAGACGTGATCCATGAAAGAAATAATTGATATGCTGGATTTTTTTTAAAGATTTTTTTTATTTATTCATCTGAGACACACACACACACACACAGAGAGAGAGAGCATGAGCAGGGAGAGAGGCAGAGGAGAGGGAGAAGCAGGCTCCCCATCGAGCCAGGAGCCCGATGCAGGGCTCGATCCCAGCACCCTGGGATCATGACCCAAGCCGAAGGCAGATGCTCAGCCATCTGAGCCACCCAGGAGCCCCTGGACTTTTTTAAAATTAAAAACTTCTGTCTCACAAAAGACTATGTGAAGAGATTCACAGGCAAATCACAGACTGGAGAAAAATGTCTATAAAAGACACATCTGATAAAGGACTATTATCAAAAGTATAGAAAGAACTCTTAGTAAGAAAACAAGTTGATTAAAAAATGGGCCAAAGATGTCAAGAGATTTCACCAAAGAAGACACAGAGACAGCAAATAAGCATATGAAATATGTTCCACATCACACACCCATAGGGAAATGCAAATTAAGCTGATACCGGGGCCCCTAGGTAGCTCAGTCTGTTAAGTGTCTGACTCTTGATTTTGGCTCAGGTCATGACCTCAGGATCTTGAGACTGAGCCCCCAGTTGGGCTCCACACTTGGTGGGCAGTCTGCTTGAGGATTCTTTCTCTCACTCTCCCTCTGCCCCTCCCCCATGCACTTCTCTCTCAAATAAATAAGTCTTAAAAAAAAAAAAAAGATGAGATACTAATACTTGGAGATACTAATAGGACAGCCAAAACCTGGAACAGAGATAACACTAAATGCTGCCAAGGATGTGGAGCAACAGGAATCTCATACACTGCTTGTGGGAATGTAAAATGGTATAGCCACTTCATTAGACATTTTGGTGGTAACTTACAAAATGGAACATACTCTTACCATACAATTTAGAAGTCACACTCCTTGGTATTTACTCAAAGGAGCTGAAAATGTAGATCCACACAAAAACCTACATAGGGAAATTTATAGCAGCTTTATTCATAATTGCCAAAACTTGGAAGGAACCAAGAGGCCTTTCAGTGAGTGAAAGGATAAATCAACTGGTACATCCCGACAGTGGAGTATTATTCAATACTAAAGAGAAATGAGCTATCAAGCCATGAAAAGACATAGAGAAAACTTAAATGCATATTACTCAGTGAAAGAAACCAATCTGAGAGGGCTATATATTGTATGATTCCAACTATAGGACATTCTGGAAAAAGCCAAACTATGGGGACAATAAAAAGGTCAGTGGTTGCTGGGGGTGAGGCAGGTGAGAGGAGACTAGGCAGAGCACAGAGGATTCTTAGGGCAGTGAAAATACTCTGTATGAAATGTAATGAGGGATATATGTCAGTATATATTTGTCCAAACCCATAAAATGTGCAACAGCAAGAGTGAACCCTAAGATAAACTATGGAATCTAGATGATTATGCATCAGTGCAGGTTCATCTTTAATTTTAAAAAAGTGGAGCGGGAATGCCTGGGTGGCTCAGTCAGTTAAACATCCAACTCTTGGTTTTGGCTCAGATCATGATCTCAGGGTCATGAGATGGAGCCCCACGATGGGCTCTGCACTCAGCTTGGAGTTTGCTTGAGATTCTCCCCCTCCTCCTCTGCCCCAACTTCTGCTCATGCACTTGCTCTCTCTCATAAATTAATTAACCAATTAATTAATTAAGTCTTAAAAAAAGAAAAAAAGCACCATTCTGTTGAGTGATGTTGATAAGGGGGGAGGCTCAGCATGCATGGGCATAGGGGGCATATGGGAAATCTCTGTACCTCCTTCTCAATTCCAGTAAACCTAAAGCTGCTTTAAAAAATAGAAAAAAAAATCAATAGATTTTAAACGGCCTATCAAAAATAAAAAAGATGGTCATTACCTCATTAGTGATTTGATAAATGTAATTTAACTATGAAAAACCACTGTACAGCTATTAACCTCCTCAAAAATGTGAAATTGTCTAATACTATGCACAGATGACCATGTTAATCAACCCAAGTTTTCAACAGTTCTTGATGAGGGGACAGTAAAATGGTAAAACAACTTTGGAAAACACTTCAGCATTATAAAGTTTAACATTTTCATACCCTATAATCCAGTAACTCTTCTCTAAAAAAACATTTGCACATATGCATCAGAAGGCATGCATGAGAATGATCTCTGCTGTCTGTAATGTAAAAGCCAGAAGCAAACCAAATTTCAGTGAAAAATAGAATGGATAAATGGAATGAGGTATATTCATCTCATTCAATACTCAAAATGAATGAACCATGGGTAACAGCTTCAATATGAACTGACCTCAAAAACATATTTAGCAAGCGAAACAGTCACAAAAGAATATATATAGTATACCTCAACTTTATAAAGTTCAACTATACACAGAACTAAAAATATATTGCTTATAGGCAAAGGTGGTAAAACCATAAGGAAAAACAAGGCAGAATTCAGGGTGGTAGTTACTTTTGGGATTACTGGTTGTGAAATCACTGAGGTACAGACAGAGGACCCCTAAATTACCTGCTATGTTTTACTTTTGAGTTGGAAAGTGGGCACATGCATTTTCATTTGGTAATCTTTAATTTACACATTTATATATGACACCAAAAAAACTAAGTTTTTTTTTAATTACACAGAAAAATGAATATGAAAGACTCAGCTGTATTTCTTGATGACATGCCCTTTCTTCTTTAGACACCCTAGGAAACTCAATTAGTGTACATCAACAGCTTTTGCCTGAGAGTAGAAAGAGTAGAAAGGAGATAATTGCCTCACCTTTATCTGTGATTCGTAAGCTATAGCCCACTGGGAAAACCTGGGGGGCAAGTGATTCCAAGAGCTGTCCTAATTTCCCAAGTTTTAACCCAAGAGAATGGTGCTACACTTCATTTTATTCTACATCAGGTATACATTTTCAGAAAAAAAATATTTTGAAAAAAATCACAAAACATTTCTGTTGGTAAATTTGCAATTGACGAGATCTCTCATATCCTATTTTATTTAACATGACATCTATTTCACACTGTAAAAGGAACTGTTCCCTAAAGGAAAGCCAAGTGTTGTTATAGGAAGGAGGAATGAGAAGTCTGTTGTCACTATCTCATAAAAAGCAAAGGAGCTTCTTCTAGAAGCCCCCAGCACATGTTTTCTGGGTTCAACCAGTTCCACGTTCCAGAAAACAGCTCTGGAATATATTAATGGCCTTAATCTAGGAGCTGGATGGATTTATCATTTCCCAAAGTATAAGGGTTTTGTGGGGAAGGTTTCACAAACATAAGCGGTGATAAATACCAAGATGCATGGGCAGAGATACCAAACAGACCACAAATTCAACAACCAGTCACTCTGAGACCTCCATAGGTTTTCCATTCCCCGCCTCCCCAACAGCTCACAGGCATAATTAAATAATTTGATACATCCATAGAAGTTGTTCATTTAAATTCATTTAATTGAGACAGCATACAAAGAAAATTGTATAAATTGGATTTCTGGACCCTGGATTATCCAAAGTTGATTACTTGCCACTACTAGTGAATAGGCTTTTCTTAGAAATTCCATCAATATTTCTAGCAAAAGAATATCTTAAATTCTTTTGGGCAGCCCTAGGCCAATTATCTCCAGGCATATTTTTCTCCCTATGCCTGTCATTTTGTGGAATTACATTAAATTTTGTTAAAAGCACTCCATAAATAATGAATTAGGACAAAAATAATTCATTACTCACTTATATGCCATAAAATATTAAATACAAAATTTAAGGATGAAAAAGCAATTTCTAATTCACATACTTTATACAAGATAATAAGGCCTGCATCTTCTGCTAAGTGTGGAAAAGGAAATATTGCACTTGATTATTTCCTTTCAGACTCCAGTGGGCAGAAAGAGGAGGAAAAATCCTTTTTATTCTCAAAGCCTGGGAGCAGCAGTAACTAAGAGGAATCCATAAAGGTGGCATGAAGAAAAGTCAGGAGACCAGGATGCCGGGTCTTCTGCCACCAACCTAATTATCTCTGCAGTCTTGAAAAAAAAGAAAATCACCCAAACTCCTGTACGATAGAGTGGAGGGTATTGCAGCAGATGATCACTAAGGCCCCATCCTGGACTAGCAATGCATGCGGCTACTCGACTTTTCCACTGGGACAATGACCCGAGGGCACGGTCTCATGGAGAACCTTCTCATTTCAGCTAACTAAAAGTGAAATTCCTTCCCTAATTGATTTCTTCTACGTATTCCGGTTCTCTGCAGGCCTGTCATCATTTTACATCTACCAGTATGTAAAATATGGTCACATACCCCTTTTATGAATTCATACTAGACCCTATTTAAGTGTTAATATCACTTAAAACAGTTTAACCATCAGTATCAAGTTCTGGGCTGAACCTCCCACTACTTTCCTTTGGCCAGTGTAAAAAGGTACACATTTATACTTATGGGGAGGTAAATGCAGTCTGGGGCTCTGGGTCCTTTCAGTTAAAAAAAAAAATAACACTTCTGTACTTTCTCAATGAACTACAAAATTTTCTGCCCATAACACATTCAAAGTAATGAAACAAAATTACTCTTGAATATTTTATATTCCCATTATTTATGATAGCTATATGATATTTACTGCTGTAGATGATTTTCTATGAATTCCACTCAAATAGTTCAATTACTTAAAATATAGTAAGCAAGAGAAAAAGTTTTTAAGAACACAATTGGACTTCTTGAATTACATTAAAATTATCCTTTAGAAGGCAATATGCCTTTAACATTTTGGGTGAAGATAAAACGCTCAGTTTCTTTGAAATTTATATTCTTTCAACATTGAGTTTCATTAAACTTAAAAGATATATAAATGGATAATGTAGCATTTATGTTCATATGGAAAATGTAATTGCGTGAATACATCAAAATTAAAGTCTTAATAAATAACAATATAATGTTAGAATTCACAAGTTTTTACTTAAATTAGACAATAATTTCTTTGGATTAAAGTTCATGTGATACAACCAGAGTATAATAAAAACCTGAAGTTAGAGATCTCTAAGTCTTCTAGAGGATTTTTTTTTTAAAGTGCCAAACAGAACTACATAAAGTGAGGTGATTCACTTCCTCCATCTTTTCTACAAACGGGAGAATACCCACACTCTTGCACAAGTACATCCTTTTTTGAAAAATGTGAAGCAATAGTGATCAGAGAACTGAATCTGCCATGGGACAAGAATAGCGGTAGGATAGAGAGGTGTCGTGTGGGTTATCGGGCAAAGGACGATGTCATAAATCTCCATCTCAAATTATGGGGAAACACCCTCTCCCTACCCTGCATCCTGCCACTCTCAGGAATTTCAAGACAGCTTAGTTTCCTGGCTAAGAGCCTGCAACCCAAAATCCCTGTGTGGATTTTTTTAGAGGCCTCTTCTGTTATTACCATACTTTATTCCACATCATCCTTCATCATTCCAAAGAATCATGAACATAGGTTCATGCACAACAGACTTGTAAGGCAGGTTTAGGGTAATACAGAAGGGTTAGGGTATGGTAAGTACAGACAATGACTGAAAATATATTATCAGATATGACTGGGCTAAAACTCCATCAACCATCCCCACCATGAGGAATGCCATGTTGGCTGTTGCCCTCCACAGAGCCTAGACATTCCACATTAGTCGGGCTCCTCTGTTTCTTCTTTTCACTGGAGACAACTCTCCACAAGCCACTCTCTAGATTTCCAAAGGCCTTTCATTTTCTATGCACAACAATTCGCCCCTCCATATTGTGCCCTGTTCTTCTAGAACATACATTTTAAGGAGGGTGGGCGCTGTTGAAGGAGGCTGAGAGGAGCTCAGAATTCCTGTCTCAAACCGAAGTGGCTCACTAGGGTGCATATCTGTGTTTTCTTCTGTCTAGCTTACATTCCTCCTCATAATAATGGCACCTCACGTCGGCTTTGGGAAGCGATCTCCTCCACCCCCTCCCCTGAATAATATGTTGGTGGGGTTCTTAATGAAGAAGTTTCTCTTTCTTCCCACCCCTGCAGGGCTAAGAAGTAAGCATATGACCCAAACTAGGCTTTGAAATTATATTCTCTTAATACCTTTTCACTAGAATTTGTGTCTTGAGCAGAGTGACAGAAAGACCTAAAATGGCCAGGCTTCATCCCTCTGATGGCATCCTAGAAATATTACACATGAATTCCTGATGCCCGGACCTTCACAGAGGCTTTGGTTCATGTTGTTTCCAAAGCCAATGACTCAGAATTTTCTTTAATTCTGTAAGCTACCCTGTCTTACCAATAAATCCCTCCATTACTTATATCATGTGTCAGCAGTTTCTACTACTTAGAACCAACTCACACTAAATGATATTACTGAGATACTATCCTAATAGCGATCCATCTGCTCTGAAATCATTACTATCTAGTATGTGAAAGAATTATTTTTTTTAAGATTTATTTATTTGAGAGCGAGCAAGAGAGAGAGAGAGAGAGCATGAGCATGGTGGGGAGGGGCAGAGGGGGAGAGAAACTCTAAGTAGACTCTGCCCTGAGTGTGAAGCTTGATCTCACAACCCTGAGATTATGACTTAAGCCAAAACCAAGAGTTGGAGGCTCAACCGATTATACCACCCAGCCGCCCTGGGAAAGATAATTTTAGACTGCCTTTTATTTTTCTTCCAAATACTTACTTAAAAATTTTTTAAAAAATAACTACAAAAATTATTTTTTTCTGCTGAAGCTATCCTTGAAAACTTTTAGGAAGAGCTCTAAAGTAGTTCTTTCTTTAATTCTTATAATGCTCATGAACTAAAGCAGTGGTCCTCAGCATTTTCATAGTTGGGCCATTCTATCACTTTACTTTCTTAGGCAATTGCTTTTAAAAAGGTCCATACAGACCATTTAATCCAAACTCAGCAACTCAAAAATTCTTTTCACACCGTTCCTAATAGATGGCAAATTGGTCTCTTTTGAAACACTCATTAATTTCTTTGATCAACCCATTCCATTTTAATGGGACCTTATGTTGAGACATAATTTGATTCGCCATTTTCTCCCCCTCCCCATACCTCTTTTCCACTTCATACTCACCCAGAAATTTCTGCCTATAGATTCTATTTCTACATGAGCAATGACTTCCATCTGCGCATTTTCAATGATTTCAAATGGCTATCCAATTTTATGGAATATATCCTTGTGTTCCCAAAAGTATTCCATGCATATGACTGAACCATATGAAATCTACAGGTAAAATGGTTGTTTTAAAAGTTTCTGAAGAGTCCTTAAAATAAATGGCTATTCACACTGTCAAAAGTTTAGGACTAAGATTTTTTAAAATAAGCTCTGAGATAAACAAGGATTAATTGTACATAAAATGTTACAGTGACTCCTTTTTTAAAGGGTTTATTTCTAGTGTGTCAAATTATCTATAAACAAAGTATTGTTATAACTTCTGGCTGTCAAAAAAAGCTATTTCTTTTACTCAGCAGTAAATTAAAGACGGCTTCTTTCAGCAGCAAAATCCGTATTGTTAGAGACCACAGAACTTTCCTCCTCAGGAATTCCTCTCTCAAAAGTTGATAGCAATTACAAGAAACCACATACCTCGGAAGAAGCTGTGTATACCAAAAAAATAAATAAATAAATAAAAAGCTCTGAAACTTGCTGGAATAAATTATTCATCAATATATTGAGTTATCTGATAATTCAAACCCTCTAAATAATTCTCCATGCCTTGATGACTTCCAAAAGTAACTGAGAATTTCTAAAATGTCTACCATGTATGTCCTCTGACAAGAGGTTTCTCATATATTATCTCATTACAAATTTGACCTACATTTTAAAAGTACAAATACTTCTATACTACATTTTTGGAGCCCCACAGAGATGCTTTTACTTTTTCTGAACATTCTATGTTGCAAATTCCATCTGGTATGTACTTTCATCTAATACAAATTTCTGACGAATAATATTTGCCCTTGAATAGGACTCATTACTCCAAGTATAACTCTCCCTAATATTAAGGTAGCATCATACAGTGGTTACAAGTCCAGGGTTAAAAGTCAAAAGCTTAGGTTTCCAACCAGGCTCTGCCATTTCTACTCCTCTCTATACCCCAATTTTCTCATCTATAAGTAAAGATAGTCATTGTTATTGAGACAGAAACAGGAAAATGTTTATCCTTAGCCTAGAAGGCTGACCTAAACCCTGCATCGTTTCAGTAAGGATGGAATATGTTCTGGTTGCTACATTTTTTGAGTCTCATGACTGTACGTATGTATATATATATATATATATATATATACACACACACACATAAAATATATGCTTTGCATATATATATATATATATATATATATATATATATATATATCACTGATAGTTAATATTGAACTGAATAAAATGCACTAGAGGAATTTTGCAAAAGTAGTTTTACAAGTAGAAATTTGGAGAAACTTTGTAATCTGATACTCCCAGCATGCCCCCTTCCCTTTGACCAGCCTCGCACAGCAAAAAGTACAGCTTTTTCTGCCCATGGGTCTTGTCCCCGTGCTATGCTACTTAAATAAACTTACTAAATTGTACTATGAAGAACTCAAGAATTTTTTCTTGACCATTGTACTGGATGACCCCACATCAACTGTACCGTATTTATAGGGTTGTTGTGAAGATGCAGCGTTAGTTGCAAAGTACTCATGATGGTCCCTGGTACATAAAGAGTGCAATATAAAAATTAGTGTTTCATAGCCTTGACCCAGTAGTAAGAGACTTTTTTACCCAAAAAGATGGGTTTTTTTCTTTTTATATTATCAAAGTGGATATTACTAAAATTCTCATAAAAGTAAGCTAAAAGTTCCCAAATCCTGCAAAATGTTATTAGTATTTCTTCTCATAAGCTATACAATCAGACCAATTAATTTCATAAAATACCATTCACCTTGTCATTTAGCATCTTTGGAAAATGAAATGAACACTTAATAATAGCTATTGCTATTTATTGTAAGAATGTAAAGAATATAACCCAACTCCTAATAAAAATTACCATTTCAGAATATCTCCCGTCTTCCAGGTACCTCATCAAGGGGTTTCTACTGTATTTCACTTAATGTTCCCATGAACATTTATGAGACTGATATTTCTATTTCCACTTTACACATAAAGACAACACAGCTACTCAACAACAGAGCCAGGATTTGAACCTGATCTGGTACAAATTTCATCTTCCTCACTAAAAGGTATAAATCCAAAATCTTATAATCGTCTAACCTTCATGAGAGAGGCACCAACATGTGTTGATGACATTAATCTACTGGGAAACTGTCTTCAAGATTATCTTCCAATTAATACTCTCTCCATATCAAGTAAATAATTATGTTCACAACATGGAAATTCATACTGATTATTTAGCTTAACTATTTACATATTATTTGCATTTGAGTTGACTAGCTACCCAACAGATTTTATTTATATAATAGATATATGTCTGGTAATACCTAAGATCCTAATACCCAGATCCTTGAGTATCACTTTCTCTGTACTTTTCACAACATACAAATGCTACTGAATTCTAAATTCAAAATTATTTATGTTCCAGTGAAAATTTCAAGGAGTCATTTCACAGAGTAGGTAAAAGTGGTTTATGATTAAGGCATTTGATCAAAAATATTTATTGTACCAGGATAGGGCACTTATAATGGAACCAAGTTTCAAGTTTTCTCTACTCGCTCATTATTCTGGCCGTGGAAAACAAAAATACTCCTGAGTAACAACATGGTATTATTTATGAGGCAGGCAGATTCTAGCCCCTTTTCCTGTTTAGAACAGCTAGAAAGTAGAACTTAAAAAAAAAAAAAAAAAACAGCCTCTAAAAGGAAGCGTGACAGAAGTAGCTGAGGTAAGTAGAAGTGAGCAGATTAAACATTCTTGGTTTGTTTAAAGTTAGCTGCCAATCCTGGGAGAAAGAATGTTCTCACCAGCTGATCAAGCCAAATTCAGTTGTGTGGAAGTGTCGTAGGAAAACAAGGAAAAGGTTTAAAAGGAAGGAGATGGACTGGCGAGTGGGAAAGAGAAAAAACCAGCCTAGAGCTGAAAGCACCGAATGACACGAGCAGTAGGGACACTTCCAAACACGTAATGAGAACAGCAAAAAGAAGACCAACTTGACAGGACTGATAGGAACAGCTGGAGGGAAAGGAATAGGGCCATTTTAGTATGTGCAATGGGAGGTTTTCAACAAATGGACAAGGTAGCCTTGAACATTTCCATAAACCTCATAGGATACTGCTATACTACATTTAGCACATTGGTGAATATGTCCAAAAAACTCCTAATACAGCACAGTGTCAGTACACAGACATGCACAAGTATACCTGAATTAAAAATAATAATAATAACAGGACTTCTACTCAATTCAATTCCAACATTTGCTAATTGCCCAGTCTATGGCCCTAAGCTTAGGAACTATAAGAAACAGATTATGAAAGATTTCTCTCCATAGAGAGCTTACAGTACCTGCTCTCATCCATTCCACACTCATTTAAGTACTTATGTTGTTAAAGGGAATGTCCTGGGTATTACTGGGGGAGACAAAGAGAGTGAAAGATGATGCCTTGAAGAAACCCCTCTGGAAAACAGTATGGAGGTTCCTCAAACAGTTAAAAATAGAGCTACCATACGATCCAGCAATTGCACTACTGGGTATTTACCACAAAGATACAAATGTAGGGATCCGAAGGGGTACGTGCACCCCAATGTTTACAGCAGCAATTTCCACAATAGCCAAACTGTGGAAAGAGCCAAGATGTCCATCGAAAGATGAATGGATAAAGAAGATGTGGTATATATACACAATGGAGTATTATGCAGCCATCAAAAGGAATGGGATCTTGCCATTTGCAATGACGTGGATGCAACTGGAGGGTGTTATGCTGAGTGAAATAAGTCAATCAGAGAAAGACATGTATCATATGACCTCACTGATATGAGGAATTCTTAATCTCAGGAAACAAACTGAGGGTTGCTGGAGTGGTGGGGGTGGGAGGGATGGGGTGGCTGGGTGATAGACATTGGGGAGGGTATGTGCTATGGTGAGCGCTGTGAATTGTGCAAGACTGTGGAATCACAGATCTGTACTTCTGAAACAAATAATGCAACATATGTTAAGAAAAAAGAAAAAGAAGAAGATAGCAGGAGGGGAAGAATGAAGGGGAGTAAGTCAGAGGGGGAGACGAACCATGAGAGACGATGGACTCTGAAAAACAAACTGAGGGTTCTAGAGGAGAGGGGGGTGGGAAGATGTGTTAGCCTGGTGATGGGTATTAAGGAGGGCACATACCAAATGGAGCACTGGGTGTTATGCACAAACAATGAATCATGGAACATTACATCAAAAACTAATGATGTAATGTATGGTGATTAACATAACAATAAAAAAATAAAAAAATAAAGAAACTCATAGCATTTCAGGGGAATATATAGTATATACATTCCCAAGCAATTATAACAGAAGATAGAAAAAGTATACCCTAAGAACACAGGAAAAAGTGACAGAAGTAATAGGTGGGGACACAAATTTCATATCATTCTTCAACCGGCACAATTAGATATATATTTTGTATGTGTTGTATGCTTCAAATGTTTTTAAAGGAAAAATGAAATGAAATGTTAAAAAACAGAACAGATGCATAGAATTTGTGAATGCAGAGCTAAGGAAAATGAGTTGGTTGGTAAATAATGACAGACAAAAAGCACAGGCATCATTCTGGAGGTCAACTCTGAGTGTGGTGTTACTTTGCTTTTTACTGAATATTCTTTTCTTTACCTATCATATGTCCACATGATTCTAACTGCAATTTCTGTATTGCAGGACAGTGGGGCACAGGAATCCTTATCTTTCTGCTAGTTAGCATGAATTTTTTTTTACCCCATTTGCCTTACCCAATCCACTGATGGGGTGAAAGAAATCCAAGAATTGGGGCGCCTGGGTGGCTCAGTCGGTTAAGCGGCTGCCTTCGGCTCAGGTCATGATCCCAGGGTCCTGGGATCGAGCCCCATGTCCAGCTCCCTGCTCAGCAGAGAGCCTGCTTCTCCCTCTCCCTCTGCCTGCCACTCTGCCTACTTGTGCTATCTCTCTGTCAAATAAATAAATAAAATCTTTAAAAAAAAAAAAAAAAAGAAATCCAAGAATTGCTCATTTCATGAATTAACTTGGCCTAAATGTTTTCCTTCTTTATCTTCTTTTCCTTCATTAACAGGACACAATTTTCATAAAGTCTTTTTTATTAAAAATTTATTTATACATTTTTATATTTTATTTAAAATATAGGTGTTTTATGTTATAATGAATTGATAGCCCACTATATCACTTGTTGGAGGATTGTACATAGTGTTATAAAAACACTTCTAAAATAACACTGTATATTTTGATTCAACCATGGTTCATGATTTTAATCTAGGAAGTAATACACAAGAGGCAGGATGGTTAAATCACTCACACACACACACACACACACACACACACATCTATTTATCTGTTTGTTTCTAGGTGCTAACTCTGCTTCCTTAGGGTGAGCAATGCTTCCCAGTACCCCAGCTTTATTATCCTAGCACAGGGTCAGCCAACTGTTTCAACTGTTTCGGCCAAATAGTGAGTATTTTCGGCTTTGCAGGTCACATAGCCCCTGTCACAATTAGCCAACTGTGCTGACATAGCACCAAAGAGCCATAGACAATATGTAAATTAATGACTGTTGCTGTATTCTAATTAACTTTATTTATGAACACTGAAATTTAAATTTCCTATAATTTTACAAGTCATTGAATTTTCATTTTATTTTTTTTTCAACCATTTAAAATAGTGAAAATATTCTTAGTATACCAGCCCCACAAGAACAGGTGGAGGGCTGTGCTTGTCTCATTTGCCTACCCCTTTCCTAAGACGCAATCATGATTTGAAGGTAAGTCTTCTCTAAAGGCGTGAGAACATGCAGCACCTGGGTGGCTCAGTCAGTTGAGCATCCAATTCTTGGTTTCAGCTCAGGTCATGATCTCAGGGTCATGAGATGGAGCCCTGCCTTGGGCTCCATGCTCAGCACAGAGTCTGCTTGAGATTCTTTCTCTCTCACTCTGCCCTTCCCCGCCCCCCAACCATTTGCATGTACTCTAAAATAAATAAATGAAATCTTAAAAAAAATAAAGGTATAAGAACAGATTTTTCACAAGTGTTTACCTATATTTTTGCATTTGTTTGCATGACACAATAGGGAGCTATAGGACCTTGACACTTTTTAAAATAACAAAATTTATTTTGGATGCAGCTGATTCTAAATTCTGGAGGCTCAGTGAGTGGGGCCAAGGGCTCTGGGTGTTCCGAATTTTCTGTCAGGGCTCCCTCCATGAGTGGATAAGATGGCAGCTAGCAGCCCCAGACCCACATCCCCCTGGATCAACACCTGTGGAAAGCAATAGTCTTTTCCACCTACTCTGGCAGAAAGTAACCAAGGAAGACACTGACTGGTCCAGTGAGGGGCATATGTCAATCTCTGTTGTCTGAGGTAGAGGTGGGGTGATGGTCAGTCCCACCTAATATATTCACAACCAAGAAGATGAAAAAGGAAAGAGATTCTGAGTAAATAGGAACGGATGACCACCATAGCTCATATCCCCTTCGTATATGCGCAGGTGAGTGAATCTGGCATTGAACTAGATCAGACCGGAACACACATTTTGTTTTAGCTGCACCACTTACTCAAGAAAGTAGACCAGTCCTTTCACCTCTCACACACTGGATTTCTACATTTCTACAACAGAGACTGAAGCATCCACTTAACCTACTACACAGAATTGTTGTGAAGATAAAATGAAATATTAAATGTGAACGTGATTAGTAAGTATAATAAAAAGAATCGGGGGGGGGGTGCCTGGGGGGCTCAGTTGGTTAAGCATCTGACTCTTGATTCTGGTTTGGGTCATGATCTCAGGCTCCTCAGATCCAACCCCGCATCGGGCTCCCTGCTCAGCAGCGAGTCTGCTTCTCCTTCTCCCTCTGCCCCTCCCCCCGCTTGTGCTTTCTCTCTCACCCTCTCTCTCAAATAAATTAATTAAATCTTAAAAAAAGAATCAGCAATAGTATCTCTCATAATTAAAGTGTTCTTGGTGCCTTGATCTTCTTAAACACAGAAATTATTTCTTCCCTTAGTCTCCGGTTTCTTAGAATAGCTATCACTTGACACCCTTGTGTCATTCCTTCTATAAAGTACCTCACCTTCTCTTTTCTGAAACAGCCATCCACTCACACTCTGTGCTATCCATCACCCTCATCTCCATTTTTCCCTCTAAGATTTTCCTCTTCCCGTTGTCTCTCTTTGCTCAGTTTTGTTTGTTTATTGTTTTTTCAGTCAGTCATGGCCCTTCCCTGGTGATAAAAGCCCACCACCTCTTCTTAACCTCAGTCGAGCCATTGCAGCATGCTGGTCGGAAGACTCAGATCCTGACTTCATCTTGCTATTCAACTTGATTCTTTCTATTCCTCATCACTGCCTGCATCCCTCAGGGCCTGATTTCTCCAACGGAGTTTCTTTCTGTATCTCACTTCTGAGTTTGGCACCATTCTGAATGTTTAACATTGTGGGAAGTCTCACTCCACATAATTTGAAAAGTTGAATTGTCCCAGTAGCTCAGGTTTTGGGGAACTTCTCAGATTCCACTTACGGGATTCATTCTCTTGTGCTTCTTGAACAAGGAAACACCGGTCGTACACAAAAAGCCCATGGCGCCATCTGCCTTCAGTGCGGGGATTCAACAAGCGTGGGTGTTGGAGAAGACCTGGTTGGACTGACACTGGTACAGGAGATCACAGACAACAGCAGGCACAAAGCCCGGAGAACCCACTGGCAATCAGACAGTGCTGAGTTCACCTTCTGGATCCATCTCTTACCAGCTGTGTGACCTCGGCAAGTTATTTAAGTGCTGTGAGGGTCAGATTACTCTTTCATAAAATGGACATATGAACACCAAATGGACACACCTCTTTCACAGGAATTTGTGAGGACAGAAAATACTTGGAAAGTAGACTCCACATCGTCTTATCATTTTTATTGTTAAAAACTCTTAAATGTGCTCTGAAGTATCCAGAATATCCATATCAGGGCCTGATTCCTCCAACAGAGGTTCCTGATCATTGCTGAAGGTAAATGCCATGTGTTGGATTTTCTTCTTTTTTAAAGATTTATTCATTTATTTGAGAGAGAGAGAGAATGCACCCATGAGAGGCGTGGGGAAGCAGAGGGAGAGACAGAATCCTCAAGCAGACTCCTCACTGAGCTTGGAGCCCAATGTGGGGCTCGATCCCACAACCCCGAGATCATGATCTGAGCTGAAACCAAGAGTCAGACACTTAGCTGACTGAGCCACCCAGGCGCCCCTGCGTATTGGATTTTAGATGGCACCCGCCACATGAGTACCCTACTGCACTCAGTCCTGAGATGCTTTCTGGTTAATATCAGCATTCTCCAGAGCACAGAATCAGGTTGGGGCTGGGAAAACATTTTCACTCTGGCAGCAAATATCTCAGAGTGATAAGAACATGTATGGGTCCTAAGAATGAGAGGAACCTAAAAAGATAACGCCCCAAGAGAAAAAGGGTTATTTTGTGAAGCATATATGTTTCTTTACAAAAAAATATGGTGATCTAAATAACTCATTGGCACATGCCAAACCTTTGCTGAGTTTTTACCATCTGCTGGAATCATGCCTTCTGGTAGAAACAAAGAACGAGCTCAGACTGTTCTAATCTGCCCTATTCTCTTAGCTGTGCAAAAAGAATGGGAGCGTCTGATGGTAATATCAATTATGCACATCCTAAGAAGGGGTACTGTAAAGAGAGAACATTAAGGTGAACTGCATTGTTAGCACATAGTTCCTTCTGTAAGTGTTTTTTTTCCTCTAATCTAACCATGTCACTTTCTGTTATAAGAGAGCATCTTCAAAAATCTGCCCACAAATCAATGTGGACATCAGAGAAGGAACTCACATCAAAACAAAGGAATTATTGAAATTGTGCTTCATACAGTCTGATCAGCAGTAAAAACCAGCTGGATCAGTATACACTCACACCATCCCAGCAGAAAGAATCAATCAGAAGTATTGATCACCAAGTTTTACTCTTTTGTCGGAGACAAATTAATCAGTATTCCACATGACAGGACCTATGTAAAATGACAGCAATGCTAACCTAAATTTATATTCAATTTAGATCATTCATATAATTATTTCAAGCATATAGGGAAAGAAATATTCGATGTGAAACATTCCAAGAAGGTAGATGCTTATGCACAGCAAGCATATTCAATATTCCCAAAGTACTTAATCATATTATCACCTTGGTGATAAAGAGTATGTGTGCTTGTGTGGTTTTGAAGAAGGGGAGAAGTGACTATAAGAAATGTTTCTGTGTTCACTACACAAAAAAAACTGAGGCTCAGATGGGGCACCTGGCTGGCTCAGTCAGAAGAACATGTAACTCTTGATCTCGAGGCTATAAGTTTGAGCCCCACGTTGGGTGTAGAGATTACTTAAAAAAATATCTTAAATACAAACTTAGGCTCAGAGGGGTTAAACACTTTAACTGCAAAGACAAAAGCCACTGGTGGCAGAAGTGGGTCTAGAGCTTACGCATTCTGAACCCTAATCCAGTATACCTACACCACGTTTAAAATGGCAAAAATGGGAAATTCAAGACAGAACAACCAAAATAGTCATTTTGTGAAATAAACAGCAAAACCTACAAACCGCAAGTATTTTTAAAACCTGAAATCCTGGGCGCCTGGGTGGCTCAGTTGGTTAAGCGACTGCCTTCGGCTCAGGTCATGATCCTGGAGTCCCGGGATCGAGTCCCGCATCGGGCTCCCTGCTCAGCAGGGAGTCTGCTTCTCCCTCTGATCCTCTTCCCTCTCGTGCTATCTCTCATTCTCTCTCAAATAAATAAATAAAATCTTAAAAAAAAAAAACCCTGAAATCTTTGTATCTGGCCACTATACAACACAGCTCTGTAAGGGCTTACAAAATAAGTGCTCCTCAACAAATAATAATGAACCCCAAATTTCCAATGCAAGGTCCTTTTTACCCAGCAACTCAGAGAACACTATTGAAAAGTTTTTTTAATCTAATTTTTAATCTAATCTGGATGATACTGTGACCTAGTTAGAGGGCTCATTTAATTTCAATTCTATGGCCTTTCCATTTTTTTATTTTGAAATGATATAAAATAAGATTGTTTCATTTCAGTTTAATCCAGATAAGATGATCTTGAAACAGAGGTAACCACCCCGCCTTAGAATTCAGCTCATAGATTCCAAAGTCAGGCATGCTCTGGATTTTTTTTCATGATTTTTCACCCAAACACTACATATCCCTTCATCAATTGTGCACTCAATACTTGTGCACAATTCAAAACTGATATGCATGCACAAATAAAGCAGATAAAATGTCCCCAATCATCGTGAAGCTTATAGTCTCACAGGGCAGACCAACAACTAGCATAGAATTACACACACACACACCCCCCAAGTGCTGTGTAAGTAAACAACATGGTAACCAGCTTCCAGGAAGCGAGGCAAGTTGTTATCTACTTTAGAGAAATTAAAGGAAGAAGGCAGAAATAAGTGTGAACTACACTGATCTTTTTAACTTTGGATTCTGCCAGAAGAGGGAGGGAGAAGGAGTCATGACAGTGAACCAGAGATGTGGTCAAGTTGCAACTAAACACACAAGAAGCTCAGAAAGGCTTCCGGAAGGTCACACTTAGAATTCAAACTCAGGCTCCTGAGATTCCGGAGCACATTCCTTTACCCTGAAGTGAGTGGGCCCTTTTTAACAGCCCCCTACACACTGAAGGGTGCTACTTCTGGGAAACTAGCCACCTAGACTATCTCTGACCACTGTCAAACAGCCCCCCCACATAGACTGGTAGTAAAAAATGGTCAATTTCAACCTCCAAAGCTGTTTTTTAATTGTCAGATGGATGCATGAGTGAAGGGAGAGGAAAACACTGACCAGGGTATCAAGATAGCAGAATCTCATCTCAGTTCTGCCTTAATAAATAATCTTCCTGATTTTGAGTCAATCATTTCATGTCTTATGCAACATACAGTGCTTAGTATAAAGAAGCTAGACATTAAAAAATCTCTATAATTAAATGAATATCCTAGATGTAATGGGGTGTGTGTCTGTATGTGAGAGAGTGTGTGTGTGTGCATGCTTTAAATAGACTTCTATATAGTAAAAACCCTTTGGAAAATTCAGTGAAAACATGGCCCTGAGTTTCTATTGAATCACAACAGACCCACATGAACATTTGGGTTATTTTATCTCCCATGACATCACTTATTGTTACAGCCTTTGAGATGACCTTACTTCTCCTTTCAAAAGAGTCCTATTTAAGAAAAATTTTGTTTCAGACTCGCAACTATAGAGAACTGATGGTTACCAGAAGGGAGGGGTGTGGGGGATGGCGGAAGTAGATGAAGGAGATCAAGAGTGCACTTACCATGATGAGCACTGAGTCATGTAGAGAACTGCTGAATCACTACACTGTGCACCTGAAACTAATATAACACTGTACGTTTAGTACACTGGCATTAAAATAAGAAAACTTAATTTAAAAAGAAATATTTCGTTTCAGAGATGCAAAAGTGTTTTAATGTAATCAACTAGTGCTTTTTTTTCCCAAGGTCAGGGTGGAGAGTACAATTAGGAAAATAATTGAATCTAGCTAAATATTTCTTCTTTCAATTTATCAAATATGTACTCAACACCTATAATGTGCTGGGCATTATCTTTGCTCTTAAAGCCCTTAAAAGCTGAGGGAGATGAGGAAGAAGTTCAGCAACAACTAAGGTATAATAAGTGTTCAAGATACCATGAAACATGGAAGGGGGCCCTCTCTCTGCCAGGGATGCTTCCTAAACACTAACATCAAACAATGTTGATGGCAGCGATATTAATCCCAGCTAAGAGCTGCTGAGCTATTGCTATGGGCTAAAGATGTCTTAAATGCTTTACGTGCATTATTTACTTAAACGTCACGGAGAAAAGGTAGAAGAGTGGTTAAATATGTTACTGGGAGTAATCCTGTCTGTATTCAAATCCATCACCATTAAAATCTTTAAAAGGCAAGTAGAGTCACGTATAAAAGGTAAGCAAGCACAAATTGCTGACATGTTTCTCTCCCACCTCCTCTAGACACAAAGATTTTAGACCAACCAACCAGCTTTGTGTGTTTATTTTTCAGGCTAAATTGCCCACATGAGGAGGGCCCTACGATTCTAGCGATTGTATTTGGAGATGGCCACAGTGGCACAGGAGTCTTGAACTGGTAGGAGCTGAGGTGATTTCTGCTGGTGAGATGGAAACTCAGGTAGGCAAGCAGATTTGTGTGGAGGACCACTGATAATACTTTCATATAAAATTTGTATCTGAAAATATTTTCATTTTCCTAATATCAGTATACAAAGCAATACATTTATATACTAATAATCACAATGTCTCGCCTTTCCCGAAGTGTAGCTAAAAGATGAGTAGTCTTGGACGTAAAGACCAAGAGCTTTATACAAGGTTCTAACTCCCATAGACTGTGTTGGATCCTTTCCCTACCCCAGGTCTCTCTTCCTCTCCTGCCAATCCTGAACCCATTCCCAATGTGGGAAAAACTTTATCAAGTCTGAGGTTTCCCCAGTGCAGACTGCAGGGTTATTAGACCCCAATTCTTTGGCCATTTCCCTCTCAACCCTTTGGTATTTTGTATCTCTAATGTATCATGAAGAATTTCTCAGTCTATGGTTCATTCCCTCCCCATGAAAACATTTTAGTGATTTTTTTTCATGTTCCTCAAAAACTTTTAAGTTTCTAAATTAAGACTTCCTTCTTTAAGATAATATGTGGTTTACAAAGTATTTCATGTTTCTTAAAAAAAAATGACTACCTAAACCTCAGGTTCCTCCCCGTTACATGAGAACGATAATAATCTCTATGCCACAAAGTTGCCAACATGAGGAAAGTGTCCACGATGATGTTTTGGGAATAGTAAGTGCTCAATAAATGGTAACTATTATTATTATAATAACCCAGGAGGCAGACATTTGAGATTTTAAAAAATGAGGAAAATGAGTCTTGGTGAGGTTTAAGTAACTTGCCCAAGGCCATAAAATGGACTGACTTCAGAGTTTTAACACTGAACTGATTGAGCTGAGTCGTGATGGTGTTTCTGTAATTTTAATTTTTATAATATGTTGAGGAAAAATGAGGCTCAGGGTAACAAAATACCATCTATTTTTATATTCAGCATTATTTGCTAGTCTATTATAATCTATTAATATTATTTCTATGTTATATATGATTTTATATTATCTTATATTTTACTTATAGCATCACAGTTTATTATTTATAACTATTTATATTACATTGTTGTATTTATGATATACTCAGTATGCAATAATGGCATTTTATGCTCAATTAATAGCTTCATGCTCTTTTTATAAACGACCAGATTTCACCCTCATGAGTTAGGGGGAGAAAAGGGACCAAAAACTCATTCTTTAATTCTTTTATTCAATAAATATGCATTAATCATTCCTAGGCAATGATATGGAGGCAATGGAGACTCAAAATTGACAAAAACATTAATATAAAAGATCCCTGGCGTCTGGGAGATGATCTTCTTGTGGGAAAGAAACATAGAAACAGTTCATTATAACCCAGTAAGATTGCTGCCAAGGTAAATATGCAGGGCTCTGCAAAGAAGCCCCCCATCTAGCTAAGGAAGCAGAGGGAACTGGCCCAGGGAAGGCTTCTAGACTGTAACTCAGTGGTTTATTCAGCCTGGGGTTACAGAGTTCTCATTAGAAGCCTCATCCTAGTTAAGGTCCTGGAGATAAATACTGTGAACAAGGCATAGTCCCTGCCTTCAGTTAGGCAACTCATAATCCCAGCGAACCCCCAGAAAAGAGCTCTTCAGCCACTATTTAGTAAAGATTCTGGAAGAACTGAAAATGTGTGCCTTGTCTCACTCTCTTCTCTCATTCACATTTAATTTAATAAAAAATAGTCTCCATTGAACTTCAGTAGAGCAAAGCAGCAAAACAACCTGGGAAACTTTGTTAATTGGGTTGATTTAGGCCATGTTTTCTACCACAGTAAACATAAGCCAAAATGCTCCCTATAATTAGGAAGAGTGTGAAGCCCACAGAGAATACCAAGTTCTCCTCCAAGTCCTGGGGGGACCCAGCCTTCTGGATGCTGCTCAGAGTTCATCACATCAGCAATTCAACATCACACATGATGAAGCATTCAAGCTCACTCAATGTGCAGCCAATTGTAGATGTTATTTTTCTCCATTTTTCTGTTTATATCTTTAATTAAAATTCCAAAAGTTTTATCACATACCTCGGCTATAGCCCACTCTGTACATGATTCCAAAATTCTTCACCTTTCTAGCTATTAAATTAAAAAAGAATCATGATTTTCTTACCATAAAAATTCCCCACAAGAGGAAAAGTAAACCAGGATATTGTTACTTGGGTGATAAGTAACTTGCAGAAAGCTTGTAACACAAAATCCCAAGTCTTCCCTTAAAGAACATCTTTGCTAACACAGATCTGCTTGCTGAGTTAGAAAAAAAAAAAAAAAAAAAAGAAACAAACAAACAACAACAACGCTTTTGTTTCAAGAGCAATATTAAGATCGAACAGGTTTCTTCATGTTCTCCATATTTGAGAAAATTGAACCACTTTGGTCCCAAGTGTCTTACAGGCTGAGTTTGGGTTGCCTAATTTGTAAAACAATTCAGCTGCCTTGCCAACTTCATAGGTTGTATGGAGGGTCCTGGAAACTAAGACAGCATTTGGAAAACTACAATAAAAAAAATATAAATCATAATGATGTTACTTTACATTTTAGGTCACTAATATTCTGCTGCCTGTCACTTTCAAAGCAGTGAAGCATAGAAAGAGGAATATTGGTTGGGTACTATAAGAGGGAAGAGAACTGAGTTTTAGTTTGGGTTTATCACAAACTAGCGACTGACCTTAGCGCAAGTCCTATAATGCTTTCTGAGTTTCGTTCTCCCTATTTATGAGAGGACCTATCTTATTTCCAAGCCCCTTTTCATTGGTAATACTTTTTCAACAATCACTTGTTAATTCAATTGACATCTGCTGAGTATTTAATGGGCCTAACACAGTATTAGTCACTGTGGATCAGGAGAGGAAAAGGTAAAAACGTATGATATCAAAATCTGACCGAAGAGGCAGTATAACATTGTTAATCATCCTGGATGTCTTCCCATGGTGACATCTGAGAAAAGATTTCAGGCTGGGCTGTCAAAATGAAACCAAGATCAGTCAGGAAGCGAACAGACTTGCAAAGTAGAATTAGCTGTGCAGCCTTATGCAAGTCACCTTACCTCTCTGGACTTCAGTTCCCTCACCTATAAAATGAAGAGGTTAGGGTGACATAATAATCTCCATGGTCCTTTTTACAACATCGAAGGCAGTCATTCAATGCTATTCTTTAAATTTGTTGAATGCCTCGCAATGAATGCTTTCATTAAGGCAACGAAAGAATCAAGTGCCCCAGTTAAGAAAAGAAGTCTGACGACCACACAGCCTGGGTTGCTCAGGACAGTGCCCATGGAGGCCTGCTGTCCCTCAGTAATTAGTTATTAACAGCACAAATTGCACATTCCCTCTCCCAGTGTCTGTCTCCAAAGTGTTCCAGCTTGAATGACCACTTACAATCATCATCCTGGTAATCAGGCACATACACACAAGCTGATAAAGCAAGATCATAAAACAGCAAGAGTCAAGGAAAGGAAAGACACAAACATTCTAGGACTCCCGAAGTCAAAGAATTAACAATCAGTCCGCTTGATTAGCTAAGGCTTCATGGATGAGTTGGGACAGGATTGTAACCTAGAAGTCTAGAGAGCAGAGGAGAGAGGACTTAATACAACCTGTATGATGACATTGAACATCAAACTGCTTCCCAGGTCATCCCTCACTTTAATTATAGAGCAGTGGTTGGACCTCTTTGGCCCTCAGTGTCATATTTAACTTCACCACCTCCAAATCTATATTGGTCTTCTCTTCTTTCAAGTGTCTATGACCCTAATTACTTAAATGCTCTCAATGTACAGGTCAAGAATGACAAAGAATGACAAAGGTATTGCCTATCTCCTGCAGATCAAGTAAATCCCTGCCTACCACATTTCCAAGAATCTTGCTCTAGGGTCCACCCTTAGCACACGATTCTTTTTGCTTCACATTTTCTCTTCGGGAAACGTCAGTCATTTCCAACCTTTGCCAGAATTGACTCCCAAACTATATTTCAAGCAATTGTGTGGAGCCATGACCTCTCTTGGACATCAGGCCCTTCTTTCCAAAAACTGGACATTGCCACTTGGATACCTATCCCTTGGACACGAAAGCTCAATTTCTCTAAAACGCCTATTACAATATTTGTTCTATCCTACTTATTACTCATTTAAATGTTGATCTGCCTTGAGAGCTTGGCCTGTGTCTTAATGGATATTGGCTCATCAAGGCCTTGTTTCAATCTGACAGCGCCCAATAAATACTGTTGAATTGACGTGCTTGTTGCTTTTCTTATTTTTGTCTCTGAATACAGATGATAGATACCTCCAGGATTTCCAAGGTAATTTAAACTTGTCTTTATGCAATAGACAGACACTCACTCTACAGGGAGCTCGACAGAGAGCCATCGGTTGTTCAGTTTTCAGTATAAAGCTAATTCAGAATGAGGAGATTCACAGCTATATCCCCCTTTCCTGTTTTTCTAGCACCAGAGTCCACCGAAGAGATTTTAGTTCCCAACTTTGCCTTTCTCTTTCTTCTCTCCTGGCTAGTAACTGCAGACTGACCTCTGTTTGCTTTTCTCCCATCTGTTTTACAGAATCACTCTGCTTCTATTTTCATCTTTGCTTTCCCGCATCTCAACCTCTGAAACCGTGACCTTTCAAGCAAATGTCGCTATGGTATCAGTGCATCCTCTGATTGAAAAATCAAAACCGAGCCCATACATGGTATAATTATTCTGTGTGCGCAGGACTGGTGTCTGCACTTGCGGAAGACAGATAATTGGATTTCAGATTACTGATAAAAATATGCACATTCCACCTGAGCCCCAGCATTTTTTCTTTTTTTGGCTTTTTGTTTATTTGTTTGTATTTTTCCCCTGGGATCCCAGAGAAACTTGAAACTTCAATTCTTCTGCTGGGCTCTCCTCCCTACACACTTGGCTTCTAGGCCCAGCCTGTTCTATCTCCTGAAGGTCTTCAGCACACCTCTTCCTTCTCTCTCCAACACTTTGCACTGGTCCAGTACTGACCACCATTAGCATTCATCTGGTCACTCGGTCCTTAACTCCCTCCCACCTCCCATCCCTTCCCTCCATCTTCCACGGAGTCACTGAGCTACCACATCACTAGTTGAAGTCTCCCTTCAAACACTGTCAGTGAGGCTCCCTAGCCACAATCATTTCTCTTAAAATTTACATTAGTTACCCACATTGGAAAACCAGAGAATTTTCTATAAAAATGTGATTTCTTAGTTCACGGATTGGGCAATACTAGGCCCCAGTTTCCACATGGGCACAATTCACTGGAGCCGAGGAGCAGCTCCCCATTAGGAAGGGACAGCCACTGTCCTATTTGCCAGAGTCTTCCCCACTCACCATTGCTCTGATGTCACCTGAGCAGGGGGGCATTTATCACATGCTGATATACCACCAGAGAAGCTTCACTCATTCACACAGCCCACCTGGTTCCTGGGAGAGGTGGTCATGGAGACTCACACACTAGGATCCTTGCCAGGTACAGGGATGGCCAAATACTAATGAGGAAACCCTTTGAGCTACATTTGAGAGGTAATCCCCTTACATTTACTTGGGGGTTCCTACAGAGGACATAAAGTTATGGGTGGCTGTCTTTATAGACATTTTAGTGAACATCTTACATTTTATCATAGTATCACATCTATAATTGGATATGTGGAGTGTAAAGAGAGAAGAAGAAAAAATGGTGGGGGGAAAAAGTTTAATTTCTTGATAACTCTAAGAAGCGCTTTTCTTGTCATTTTCTGGATGGATTACTAGCACAAGGGGGAAAAAAATGAAAGTATCTCAGATCTCTCTGAAATGGAATTTAACTTAAAACTCTAATGGCCCAGTTCTGCTTCATTTTATTCCCTAAGTCTCCATAGAATTTAAGTAGAAATTACAGTTATGCAATGAAGGACTCAATGTATAATATTATAATGAAAATTAATTTGAGAAGCATATTGGCATTTTTAATATACAGTCTAGTTTATAATAAAATGACATTATTCAAGTTAAGAGAAAGGTTAACTTGCTGTCACTACGAATTACATGTATTTTTTCTATTACCACTCTTTTTAAACAAACTTTTAACACTGCTTCCAATTTTTCCTCATAAATCAGAATCAAATAATTTTTTTCTTCCTCTGATACTATCTGTAATATCCTACTGGTGATAGTTTTAAGACAACATTATCTGCCTAAAGTTACTATAGCTGACAACTGAAGCCAGAACACTGTAACCCATACTCTTATGAGGTATTTGTAGTTACTAGGACTTTGATTAGAAAATACTGGGAATTTAGAAAAACAAGCATTATTTTATAATAAAAGTGTAGAAGAGTTGAGGAACAGAGATAGGATAACACAGGATTATCCAGCGTCTTGGACACAACCTGCAAAACAACATCAGACACAAGAAAGGTTCTGGAAATCATTGTTCTTGGAAAAGGGAAACTTGTCCGACATAGAAGACCCCAAAGAGTATGTGTGAGTAACAAGCTCTTGGCAAACATAAGTAACCTGACAAATAACTACCGAAATACCATCTCCATACACATCTGGCGAAGGACAGGAAATTTCATGATTTTTTGTGCAGAACAGTCAAGAGAGAGACATTTGGCTCTCCTTTACCCGTGGCCCGTGGTCCCTCTGAGGACGATTTTCCCTCATTTAACTGCCCTTTAATGTGCTGTTCACCTACCTACTTAGAATAGTGTTTCATTTACCTAAAGAATCATATCAAGAGCTTTACTTTCACAACTAGAGAATTCAGCTGTCAATTTGTATCTCCAGGGAATATAAGAAATTGATTCAAAAGTGTGTTGCATCAAATATAATAAAAAATATTCATGTATTTAAGTTCAAAGATAACTTTATGGAGAATTTAGAAGGGTTTAAAATGTTTCAAATTGAAGATAACTGTATCTTTAAATAAGTTATGGGATATTTTCCTACTCTTTACTAAAAGACCACAATTACTTTTTCACCTAAATATGCTTTAAGAGGAGTATGGAACTTGAACAGTGCAATTTGAATTCTATGAGGACCTCTCAGGCACATTTAAGACAACTGGCTACCTACCATACACACTCTTGGATTTCCACTGATGATCAAAAAATAATCACATAAAATCGTTTGTTCTTAAAGGAAGTTTGGACTCCAGATCTCAAGGTGGATGGCCACATACACATTTGAAGTCACACACATTCCCTATATAGATAGATGAATATAGATATAGACCTGGTTCTGGGACTCTGGTGTCACGGTCCATAATCATTCCTTGATTTCTCTATATTTGGAACAGATTCATTTCTTGTCCATACGGAGAATTCAGATAGTCTATCTTCTTAAACCCTAAGCTGCCTGTTTCTCCCATCCAGTTAACTACCACCTCATTCTATAGTTCTTGCTGTTACAAATGACAACAATATTTTCCAGCCCCAAACAAACCATTCAAGAATATCAAAATTAGGGCAGATGTTAGCTGCACTTAGTTATTCAAGGTTGAGTATTTTGTCATTATTTAATTATTCAAGTTTTACGTCCTAGAATTTATCTTTTCACCTCAACAGTTAGACATGCTCATTTTTGCTATGCTTTTCATATTCCAAACATTACAATGTAGAATTTATTTCCTCAAAGATTTTTTTTTCAGGTATAACTATATAATGGACTTTGACCTAACAAAATTCATTGGTTTTAAGGATTCTCAGACTTTGATAAATTTATACAATCATTCAAATTAATAGGTCAAAATGAACCTTAAAGTCATCTTTAACCCCTCTTTTTATTTCACATCTAATCCATTAGCAAATTTATTTGACTCAACCTTTAAGTATGTCCAGAATCTACTTGTGCCACCTGCACTGTTACTACCTAGTCCAAAACCCCTGTCTTCCACCAGCACTCACCCAATGGCCTCCAGGTGGTCTTCCTTCTTCCACTCTTGCCTGATGAACAATAGCCTAAGTGATCTTTAATAAATCAAGTAAAGTCATGCCACCTTCCTGCTCAAAAACCCCCATCCCACTATCACTTCTTTTTTTTTTTAAAGATTTTATTTATTCATTTGAGATACAGAGATACAGAGAGAGAGAGAGAGAGAGAGAGAGCTTGAGCAGGGATAGAGGCAGAGGGAGAGGGAGAAGCAGGCTCCTTGCTGAGCCAGGAGCCCGATATGGGGCTCGATCCCAGGCCCTGGGATCATGACCTGAGCTGAAGGCAGACTCTTAACCATCTGAGCCACCCAGAGCCCCCCCCCCCCCCCACTATCACTTCTATCCTATCACTTCTCATCCTACTCATAATAAAATCCCATCTTAACCATGGTATGCTTGACCTGGCCCCCAATCTACCTCTTCTGCTTCCCCTCTCTCTTCCTACTCACACTAGCCTTCACTGAGCATCTTGGTGTTCCTTGACCAGACCATACACAATCCCTCAGAGCTCATTTCATCTCTTTGCTCTGCTGTGAAGTCTCCTTGCCCAGATACTGGCCTGGATTGCACCCTTGTGTCATTTGGGTCCAGAGGTCACCTCATCTGTAAGGCCTTTCTAACTACCTAATCCAAATGAGCATCTCCATTGTCACCTTCTGTTAATTCAGGCTGTTTTATTTTGTTTCTTAGAAAGAGTTTAGCATGTACAACATTTAGCATGCCTAGTGTCCACCTATAGGGACAGAGACAGAATAGAGACTGTAGCCAAGAACTCATGAATTCATTCAACAAAATGTTACTGTTCCTTTGAGCCAGACATAGTCCTAGATGCTGATGAAACTGATGAAAAAATAAATAAAAATAGCTGGCCTAAGGGACCTTAAATTCTAATCCAGAGAAAGAGATAATAAACAAGTAAAATATAATTGGATGATGGCAACTGCTAGGGAGACAAAAAAGCATGGAAGGGGAACAGGGCATACGGTTGGAATAAGACAGAACAGAGGGCTTCTGGCTCTGTGCAGAGCAGGCAGGAAAGGCTTGGGTGAGAAGGTGACATGTGAGTAAGGGCTGGATTTGTCTGGATCACTTGTGATACCCACTCTGATGGCAGCCGTTCAATAAACATTTGTTGAATTAATGAATAAAGAGGCAGAATTCCCAAGCACACATCCTAAGTGGCTTTCTTCCTCTTCGGTACTGTCAGTGCCAATACTACCACACTACGAGCATCAACAACAATCAGAGCAAAAAAAAACAAAGTGTCTGGATTTCTGTTTTTGACAGAATCACCAAAAAATGTCACTTGATGAAGAAAAGTTACCATGCTTTAGCAAAAGCAACCCAGAGTCGATTTCACGTAATTCCTAGGCAGCTCTTTAGTTAGCGTGCTATCCATTCTGAATGCATGTGAACCTCACAGACTAAATCCTTTTAGTTTCACAAATGGTTTATCCCAGAACCTAATGGAAAAACTATTTTAAGTATTCCTGGATGGAGTAGATAGGAACAGCCTTCCACCTTCTGCCTGTGGGAGTAGGCATGTGACATATACCTGAACAAGCAAACATCCCCTCTCCATGTGGCCACAAGAGGTGTGCCTATTACCCAGGGAAGAATAATCAGTGTCCCACCATTATTTTTGATAAATAGATGGAGAGTGCCACTTTTCCTTCCTCAACAAGGAAGAAAGCAATGATAAAGGCTGAGAGGGCTAAAATCCATCTCACCCAGCATGTAGACAGAACAAGGCTAGCCCCTAAGCAAACCAGCAGCATGCAAGGATGAGAGTAAGGAAAAGGAAGGGAGAGAAGCATCAGGCCAAGAGGAAAAGAGAAAGAACCTTCATGGCTGAGCTCTGAGATCAACCACACCTGAAGCTATACCCATATTTCCACTTGCTCTTTTCAGCTACGTAAGGTGAAATGGGTCCCTGAGATTTGTGCCTAATGGGGGCCTATGCACACATTTACAAAAGTACTTAATTATCATAGGTGTCTCAGTTTTGCTTGGCAAATGCAAATATTTTAAAAAAGACTACAATTCTCTTGTGATTTAAATGCAAAGGCAATCAGTCTTTGATTTTGCTGTAGTATATGTGACGTAGTATATAATTTTTCCTACAGTTAGAAATGCAGCAATTCTATGAAACCAATGGTGACTTTGTTACATAATTCGCATCAGATGAATATTCACATCCTGCCTTGGACTTCCACTATGAGTATATAATAATCCGGAGATGGGTGATAGGCTTCAACATACCTCCTCACTATGAGATATGACTAAGCTGTTTGAATTCCATTTATGAGGTTTCTTAACTTCCATACATAATACTGTAATCTACCCCACACCAAACCAAAACATTCTCATCTATTCGTAAGCAAGACACACACAATATGTAATAAAGAATTATTTTATTTATTATCAAGAATATTCAACACAATCACTCCATTTTATTTTGGGCACCTAGTGATGCAAACACGCTTTATTTTTTTTTATTACGGAATAACCATGTTTTCTAGAGCAATCTTATTTTTGCATGTGTGCTTTAAGAGAGACTCCCATGGACATGATAATGCCCCCATATGAACACACAATGAGAAAATATCCATTTACGTGTCTCTTGTCAACAATGACAGACTGGAAATCCCAGGATTTCTCCAGTTACTAGACATCTGTCACACATGCTCATGGGTGGGTTGCCAGAAAACCAGAAGTATTAGAAACAGAGATATGTTTCTCAACAGACAAGGCAGGAGGAATGTTTATTTCCCACTCTCATATATCAACTTTTATCCACATATCTGATGTTGGCAAAAGGATGTCATGGCTAGACTTCAGATGTGTCAAAAAAGAAGGAGCTCCTAAAATCCTTCAGGCTGAGCAACAAATCCTTAGAGCAAAGATCCAAAGCCACAAGAAGTTCACAAAAGCAATTTTAATTACTTTCCAGTGAGAGAGAACCCCGAGAAAGGGCTAGTAGACATAAATTCAGAAGGTCACCTCTCTGCTAGATGCACACTGGGGCCCTGAGCAGCTCAGTTTAACACATCCTACTGGCCAGTCATTTAGACTTTCACAAGGTGTGAAAGAAAGAAACAAACTGAATGACTGAAATAAAGTTGTTTTTTTTTTTAAATCAGCGTTTAGTGATGGAACCACATGTCTTATCCCAAGAAGCTATAAGTAGAAATTGATTCTGTGTGTGTGTGTGTGTCTGTGTGTGTGTGTGTGTGTGTTTTCCCCTGCGGTCTCCTATTTCAACAATTTAAGTCATACAGAAAAGAAGCACTCATTCATGAGAAGGGAGAAAAAAATCCTAAATAACTAATGAATTTCTTTTCAGATGATGATTCATCTGTGTGACTTCTGAAAGATCCTCACAAGAAACAGTGGGTGATTCAATCATTTCTTAACCTATTGATGCTCCATCACTCACTATTCTTGATTACTTCCAACATCAACAAAAACAAGGGAGGGAGGGAGGGAGGAGGAAAGGGAAAAGAAAAGGCCCAAGGGATGGGGCACCTGGGTGGCTCAGTTGGTTGGGTGACTGCCTTCGGCTCAGGTCATGATCCCAGGTTCCTGAGTTCGAGTCCTGCCTCAGGCTCCTTGCAAAGCAGGGAGCCTGCTTCTCCCTCTGCCTTCTGATCCCCTTGCTTGTGCTCTCTCTCTGACAAATAAAATCTTAAAAAAAAAAAAAAAAGGCCCAAGGGAAAAGAGATCAACTTCAAACTCATAACTCAATGTATTAATTTCCAAATTTCATATCGACATATGCCAAATAACATTATTTTTAAACTACTAGAAAGAAATGGGGCGCCTGGTGGCTCAGATGGTTAAGCATCTGCTTTCAGCTCAGGTCATGATCCCAGGCTCCTGGGATCGAGCCCCGCATTGGGCTCCCTGCTTGGCGGGGAGCCTGCTTCTCCCTCTCCCTCTACTGTTCCCCCTGCTTCTGCGCTCTCGTTCTCTCTGTCAAATAAATTAATAAAATTTTTTAAAAAATATTAAAAAAATAAAACTGCTAGAAAGGTTTTAATCACACACTCACCGAAAAAATAAGAGCATCTATCCAGAAAGCCACTTTGACAAACTTAATAAAAATAAATCTCAACACCAAAACACATGCCATGAAGCTGGAAGAATGGTTTCTGAAATGATTGCCGCAGCTGTGTTGTGGTTTTTAAATAAAGCTTGCAGGGTTACATTCCTGAGGCTTGGTAATTGAAATAATTTGCTTTTCTACATGTATAAATACATAGTGTTAATCAGCAGCTTAAATTGAAATTGGTACAAATATCATGAACGGAGACTGTTTGCAAATCATTTCTGGATTCAGGCAATTCACAGCAAGTCTTCTCCATTAGCATCACTAACTGAAATTTGTTATGTAAAATTGCTTTCTCTCTCATGCCCTGGGGGGGGACTAGGGTCAAAGCAGATGCTGTGTGTTTGTTCAGGGGAAGAAGCAGGAAGCCCTTCCACTCCCACAGGTAAGACTGTGGTCCTTTGCCACAATGTCAGTGAGGAAATGCTGCTCCCATCTGAAGCAGGGAGGTCCCCAGATGGAGGAACTCTGGCCATGGGAAGCCAAAGGTGCTAATGTCATCTAATTTAGGAGTTCACAACTGAAGAGTAAGAATGCCTAATACATACAGGATACCTAAACGGAGGGCCCAGAGAAATAGAAAAAGAAGGGACAGAATGAGCTACTTCTACCGATGGGCAAGAGTCACAAAAAATGTGCATTGTCCAGAAATACAGGTCAAACTGTATTCCTGTTTCAGAAAGAGCAAAACCTTCCAGTCAAATTCTCCCTCTATCCATAGCTCAGCCTGGAATCCTTTATTACATGGCTTTCAGCTTTATTATAGTACTAACTTGTGAAAGAATTACGTAAATATGTGCCCTTCTTTCTTTCTCTCTTGATTATACTAGAAGCTGTAAATCACAGTCTGCGATGATATATTGCAAACAACAGAGATGTAATAAATGGTTGAATTAAACGTAGTGAATTTAGTGCCACAAATTGGGGAAAGGGATCATTTAAATAATCCATCCAATAGGGAAGTAGGAATGGGTCTCATCTTTCACAAAAAATGTTCCACCAACAGTGAGGGGTTGGAGAGAGCAGGCACACTACTTTCGACCTCAAATTCTTGATATAAATCACTAGAATCAGAGTTAATTTGCAAATTCCCCACCACTACGTTCTTTGTCTCTAGAATCCAAAATGTGCACATTGGTGTGGAGGCAGCTTCTACATCAGACTGACATTATTCCAGTTGTTCTCATCAGACCATGCCAAGGGCATGTTCAAAGCTGGTCACTCCCGGGCAATGATGCTGATGCAGCTGCATTTGCTCAAGACAGAAAAGCAGAGGTGCCGGAGAGATCCTTAGCACAAGCCACAACCAGGCCCCAAACTCCCACATTGAAAAACAGCTCTCATCAAGTCAACTCGAAGTAAAGATTCCCTCAACAGCAGAAAGCATAGTTCTAGGAATCACTCCAGTTTGATGATGCTGTCATTCTAAAATGAATCTTCTTCCCCGGATCAATGTTCTTAACTGCATAGAGCCATGTTTTCTTCCCAGTGAGGGAAGAAAAGAAAGGCATTTGTACCCTTTTATAGTGATGGTACACATTTTCAAGTGTTCCGATGATTTCGAAGAAACCTGTCAGGTCATTCTAATATGTACATCTGCTTATATGTTTGCCTTACCTTAGTGTTTTATTGTGGTTGTTTTTTTTTTTTTTAAGATTTTTTTTATTTATTTGCGAGAGAACAAGAGAGGCAGGGAGAGGCAGGGAGGGGCAGAGGAATAGGGAGAGAGAAACTTTAGCAAACTCTGTGCTCAGCACAGAGCCCGACACGGGGCTCAATCTCACAAACCGGAGATCATGACCTGAGTGGAAAGCAAGAGTCAGAAGCTTAACTGACTGAGCCACCCAGGAACCCTGCCTTGTCTTAGTTTTTAAATCATCTTTCATTCTTCATAAAAGCATGAGAATCCTGTATCTTGCCAGAAAATGTTTTCCTACCTTGAAGACTCAGATTGTTCCAGGGATAATCAGAGGGGAAGGGAGAATGAGCCTTTCTGGCCTCTGAACTCCTGTGGATAATACTGCCATGTGCATCCCCCAACTTAAGTTCCCAAAGGCTGACATTTGAGCACATTCGTTCCTAACTGCCATCTAACAAAGCAGGAAAGGTCAGTACACAATGAAGTGAGACTCTCAAAACTGTACCATTTCCATTAACCCAAATTCATCTTATCAAGAGGCTCGAGAGGCTTGGAGTAAAACCTGATTGCCTGAGTTGAAGCCCTAACTCCACTACTGGCCACTTCCATGACATCTCAGTCAAAAGAACTCACCTGGACACCCCTTGGTCTCTTGAGCAGCAAAATAGAAATAAGAACTGTAGCATCCTCACAGAGTTATTTTAGAGATTTGATGGTTAACCTGAAGGCACTTGGAACAGTATCTGGTTGACAGCCATCCAGTAAGTACTAATCATTATTACTGAATTTAGTTCTATTTTCTCAAGAAAACACAAATGTGCTGAAATCTTTAAAAGAACAGGTAATTAGCTGCTGACTGGGGGATTAGGAGACTCCATCTTGAAACACATTCCACAGAGGTGAGTTTGGAAAAAATCTGCAAAAGCAGAGCAGTATAGAGCATGAGGTGCCCTCATGTCCCGCCCCTGGAGCACAGCGCCGTAAAGAAAAATGATCAAAGCCAGTGGGGACCGATCTCTTTGCCCATATATTTATACAACAGGTTGACAGCAAAAGGTGTTTATAAAACATGTTGACAGCAAAAGGAATATTTGTTAAAATGTTCCAACGGGGAGAACAAGCAGGAGTTCCAAAAAGTATCTGAGGAGAAGCAACTCTTTGCTTCCTAAAGCCCTGAAAACCCTGGAAAAAAAATGTCCTCATATATTCTAATCTCTGGGATCATGGTTTTCTTTAATATCCCAGCAACAGGACTCCAGTCTCTGTTTGCTTGGGGAAGTCCAGCGTTGCTGCTCTTATTTCTGAGCATTGCTGCAGGAGGTAGCCTACATTTTCTTGTTACTTCTAACCCCATTTCGTCTCCCAGCTAAATCCTCAGCGACCCTGACCTCCGTCCTCCCTTCCTGGGGATGCACAGCCCAGCCAGGATGGAGCACGCCCCTCTGTTCTCTACACTGCGCCAGACACCAGCAGTCCCCAGGAGCTGGAGAGGACCCTCGCGGGGGGAAGGTGGAGGGGCGAATCTAAACTAGACCAAAAAAAAAAAAAAATCTAAATTGTGTTCTCTGACATGTTCATGTCTCCCTGAGGTTTTTTTTCTCTTTCACTGTCCATTTCCCTCAGTAAACCTCAGCCTGCTGCTGCCTGGGCCATTATCCTTCTAATGACCCTCCTACTACTCCCATATTTCCTTCCAAATTCCAAAGGCCCAGACTTTTGTCAAAACTGCCGGAGGTCAGTCTAAATTAACTGCCACTTTATTATGCAAAATAATTCAGCTCTTGCCCTCTTATCCTCTCCCTTTTGGGAGCCTACCTTTTGGGGTTTACCTTTGTATAATCCAGGGTCCTTAAGGTTTTCCACAAATAAAAGAACAGTTCTTTCCATGAACAAATTATGTTTTTCTTGTAGGGCAAGAAACATTAACTCAATGCCTACAGGACTATTTCAATCTCTCTACAGATATATAGACAGACAGACATAAACACATATAACACACACACACACACACACACACACACACACACACACACGATACCTAGTTTAAGGCAACAGGACTATTGCAGAGAGAACAAGCCATTCTAAAGTTGTTAAAAGATAAATTGAAGCATATTAAACATTCTAAGAGTTTGAGCAGAACTGGATTAGAATCAGGCAGTGCCAAACTGTCAGTGGTTAGGAGCACCCATTGATAGGGGCTGGGGAGAGACTTTTATTGAGAAAAGGCAAAAGAAAAGCAAGGAAATTATTAACTGGCTAGAGTTTAAAACCTAGTTGGCTGTTAATGATTGGCTATCCTTAGGTTTTGATTTTTGTAACCTTGAGGCATTTGTAGGCTTAGATTTGGGTTTGCGTACATTAGATCCAGCTCAGTCTAATGGCCTTTTTAATTAATTTAATAAGGTATTTAAATTAAAAAGATAAAATGCTCTGGATACACTGTCATAAATATGTGGACTTTTTAGTCTGCCAGATCTTGGTACACATCCTAGGCCTACCAAGTACCTGCTCTATGTCCTCAGACAAGTCAAGATCTTAGAAACTTTTCTGGAACTCATTCCTGTTCTGTAAGAGAGGTAACCACATTTGAAATTCATTGGCAGGATTAAACAAGATGATGAATGTAAAGTAATTAGTATGCTGTATGGATCAGAGTAAGCTTTAGTAAACAAAAAAACAGCTAATCAAATTTAAAAAGAAATAAAAGAGTAAGGGGGGTGACAAACAACAAAACATATGGGGAAGGAGAAAAAGCAATGAGAAACGGGTATGCCTTGCTTCTTAGCTGCAACCCTCTCTCCTGGGAATCCCTCCAGCCCCCAGAGAAGGGGGCAGCCAGCAGGGATCAGCAGATACTGAGTGAGGAAGGGTTGATACTTGGTTAATATCCAGAGTTGTACCAGAGACTAAAGTATT
This sequence comes from Zalophus californianus, assembly GCF_009762305.2. Taxonomy (NCBI): domain Eukaryota; kingdom Metazoa; phylum Chordata; class Mammalia; order Carnivora; family Otariidae; genus Zalophus; species Zalophus californianus. Next base: position 17,411,470 of record NC_045596.1, read on the forward strand.
TCTGAACTGCTTTGTAGCCACTGTCCTAGACACCAAGAATAAAATTCTGTCTAACCCACCTACTTCATTCTTTCCCCTGGGACCTTCCAATATTTCAGTAACTAAAGGTGAATGGCTGGCATTCCTGCTGAGCCCCGACTCCAGTGTCCTGGGCCAGCATCTATTCTACCTGATTGCTGCCTGTACATGTTGTTAAATATCTTTATTACCCCCACTTAAAGCAGAAGTGACGCAGAGGTTAGAGAGAACCAGCAGGAGGGGTGCCTGGGTGGCTTAGTTGGTTAAGGGTCTGACTCTTGATTTCGACTCAGGTCATGATCTCAGAGGTCATGAGATTGGAGCCCTGCACTCAGTGGGGAGTCAGCTTAAAGATTCTCTCCCTCTGCCCCTCCCCCACTCACAGGCTCACTTTCACTTTTTAAAATAAATTTTAAAAAAAAGAGAGAGTGAGAATCAGCAGGTATTTCCACCATTGTAGGTATGACTATTTTCTTCATTCTAGGGTAGGTATAGAAGATCTATCTTTTAAGAATTGTTAAAAATTGTTCTGAAGTTGTAAAGTTTCATTACTTCTGAGGGAGGAATGTATCAACTTTTTCTATGAAGCGCATAGAGAACACATCCATGTAACTGTCACAGACAGTAAATGTAACCTATTTCTTCACGTTACAATTGTTTCTCAGATTCCACTTGGAAGTAGTCTACAGCTTACAACTCAGTCATTTGTGATTCCAAATATGCTCCATTAGCTTCCACCTGCATACACAGATTCACAGATATCATTAGTGAAAGTCTCCAGAAATGTGAGGCATAGACAGGTCTCTGCCATCTTACATGTGAATTTTCACCGTCACTGTTCAAAATATGATAAAAGTAGGAAGAAGAGAGAATCACATCTCATCCTCAAAAAGGCTAATTCCTTTGAGCATTTAAACCCTTGAATAACTTATTCAACAAGGATTCGGAGAGCCTTCTGGATGGGGGGGAATGCAACTTGAAGTGAACTTGTCTGTGACTACAAAGGTTTCCTCTCAATGAAAAGGAATGGTATTAAACCTGGAAGACGTAATGGCCAACCAGGTGAGCCACAAGTGACACCACCTCCTGTCCGTGTGTCACAGCGCTCATCAATTCCATCACTCTTCTCTGAACCTAAGTGAGGCCGGAGAATCTCAAGAGAATGCTGCGAAGACAGTATGATCAGCCCGTTAGAATTAAAAGCAGCTATGTCTTCGAGCTAGCTAAGGCACCTTTAATAACCAACATGGTACCTGACACAAAACGGTCCCTCAGAAAATGTTTGGTGAATGAAGGACTTACGGAATGCCTGCTGAAAGTCTGAATTACTCTATCGCACAAAATGGTTAGAGCAGGCATTTGGGACCATCTCTCTGAACACACCAACTTTACCAACCACAACAAAATTATAAATAAGACCCAAAGGAAACCCTTGTTGAAAGCATCCCTGTCACAAAAAAAGAAGTCCTGAAGTGAATTCTGTAAACAGATCAATAGCAAGTTTCAAATGAATAGGTCTTGTAGGAATAATCAATGGCGGCTGAGTGAGAGATGGAGCAGGCTCCAGAAGAACAGAGAGTTTATCTTTGAGCAGATTACCAGGCCATTTAAGGCAAGGGAGGAAAAACAAGGCTGAGAACTATTGGCAAGATAGTTGCAATGTCTCCCTCCCCATGCATTGGTTCTGTCTGTTGACACAAGGTAATTTGCTTGCTAAGCTCTCTCTACATCTGTAAGGCAAAAATCCTGGGCTTTTGTGAAGCTATACCACATTCACCATGACTAAGGAGTTCAGCCACAAGAAGAAACAGCACCATTATTTCGGGGTTGGGGGGGGGGCTTCCAACCATATCATTTGGTAGAATTGTTATAGCTGAATGGTTATGTCGCACTTAATTCAAATGTGCCCACATGTGTGTCTAAAGCAGGAATTATTTATAGGAGCCAGCTTTCACTGTAAAAGAGCAGCTTGTTGTGACTACTCTAATCCTTAACAGTGCTTCCTTCTCTTATTTCCTAAATGCTTCTTACAGGATTTTGCTGACTCATCTCTGTTGGAGTGTTCCGATCCAATCCTTACTGTTCTCCATCCTGTTCCACTAGGCTGACCGTAGAGACTGCTTTACCTGGGTTCCCGGGCTTTCTGACTTCTGGTGGTTTTTGGTTGGGTGGAGACAGAGGTTAGGATCTATGTTTCCTGGGCTTCCTCCCACAGAGCAATGAGAGTAGTGCTCCTCTGGACAAAGCTATCACTCCTCTCAGGAAGCACTTTACCAGTGACAGTCATAGCTCTCTCTCTCTCACTCTTGCTGTCTCTCACTCTCTCTGCAGGTTCCGGAAACGGCTTCCTATCCTCTGTTTAATAAGGCAGTCATGGCTCTCCATGTGTGCCCCCCTTTCAGTGAGGCACCATTCTGTGTCAACCTTATACACATATTTGCAAATGGTCCTTTCATTTAACTCTCTTCTGTTTTGCGCCAGGATTCTAACTGATATACATAAATACCCACAACATTTAGCATTTGCTTTTACTGCCTTTTGGTATATTCCATTTGATATATATATATATATATAGAGAGAGAGAGAGAGAGAGAGAGAGAGCGAGCCTGTATCTATATAGAGAGAGAGAAATTATGTACATATAATTTTTTTTCTAAGATTTTATTTATTTGACACAGACAAAGAGACAGCTAGAGAGAGAACACAAGCAGCGGGAGCAGGAGAGGGAGACGCAGGCTCCCGGCTGAGCAGGAAGCCGGATGCAGAGAAGCTCAGTCCCAAGACCGTGGGATCACAATGTGCGCCAAAGGCAGACACCCAACAACTGAACCACCCAGGCGCCGCTGTACATACAATTTCTAAGTTAATTGTATTTCCCCAAGACAAGAACTATGTCATATCCTCCAGACATCGTAAGAGTTAAATTGAGTTCAGGATTTGCCATGATTCTTGAATTCTTATTGCTAGGAAGGGAGCATATCTGAGCAGAGTTTTAACAACAAATAACAACAATTAAAATTTGTTAAGCACTCATTATGTGACAGGCAATTTCCACATAACCCTTAATTCCCATAACTGCCTTGCAAATCATATTATATTATTCTTATTTTCAGGAAATGCAATCTAGACTAAGATGCATCTTTAAAAAGGTGACAGAATTAGGAAGCAATAAAGCCGGAATGCAGACCCGGGGCCATCGAACACCTGAGTTCAGGCCCTTTACCAGGATTTGACACCAAGCCTCACAAATGAAGTGGGAGACTCCTCCTCTGATAAAACACTCACTGTGAATGGAGCCGCCTTCTCATTAGGTACAGAGTCCCCAGGAGCCAACAGTGATGCAGGATTTAATTCTGGAATTCAACTCAAGAAAAACAAGCAAAAATAAGTGTTCCTGTGCATTATTTGTTTTTCTTCATCTATCTTCTCACATAGTGCTTTTCAACCCTAAAATCATCTATGGTGATTTGGGCATATTGCCTTTAGTACTCTTGATTTGTATGTTGTATTAAACATTCTATACCCTGGTAACAGTGAATATTATTTGCACAGTGTCTAGTGTATTGTAAGCACTTAATAAATATTTTAATCCATTAAGTTGTTATAGAGCCTTTTTGTCATAGAAAATCAAAGCCTGTATTCAGCATTTGGAGAAAGAACATCTTATCATTCACAGCCAAATAAGAGTTTTGATGATTTGATGCTGAAAAGGGAAACATGGCAAATTTTCAGATGAGTGTAATTGCATGCTGGTAATTACACAGGTCTGATTTCATTATAGTAAATGCTAATTTAATGTCTGATTCACTTTTCTAACTGGCACTAAAAATGCTTTTACTTCACATGCAATATTAGATCATAGGATTCTGAAAGAAAATACAAGTCTGTTGACTTAGGAGCATTTCAGGATAAGCAAAGGACATGCAAACTATGGTTTACATAGAAAAATGGAGATTTTAGAAAAACAAATTTAAGTTCTTCAGTTTTTGAACCATGGACCCCTTTTGCATTTTTATGAAGCATATGGACCCCCTTCTCAGAACAGTGGTTTTAAAGGGAGCTAATTATATCGAGGAAAACTATCAAAACATTACAAGAATAATTTTGTGATACAGAAATATACTTCACTGTAAAAATATTAACTGTCAGTATGTAGAAACATGTCCAGTAACTATGGGAATTGTTAATCAAATCTGCAAAAATGACCATGTGATATTAAGATGATGATTGATCGATGATTCCATCAGTCATGGAGTTGCACACAATTTCTGTGGTCCATTGCTTTTACCCATAATAGAAGGACTTGCTAACTTGCAGTTGGCTGGACATTAGTAAAATAAAGGTGTCATTTTTACTCCTGTGTAGGTTTACCGAACCCCTGATTTCTGTTGGTGGATTCAGGTGAAGAAATCCTGCCTTGGCAGAGCTTTAAAAGAGGAAATAGAGTAACCAGAAATAGAGGAAGGAGGAAAAGACTTCCTTTCTCCAAAACCAAGCGGAGAGAAAGTAAGAACCGTTCAAGCGGAATTACTTTTAGAGCCAAATATACCCTTGCTCCGCAGAATAAAATAAAATGCTATTTTTAAAAACTAAGTTAAAATAGATTTCAAACAGACTGCCTCATAAAAGTCTTTGAAAAAGAAACATACCAGATTTTTAAGTGATTGACAGCATGGAGCCACTTTTAATTTTTCTCATGTATATTCATCATAAAAAGTGAGTGAAAGTTCAAAGGAAAAAAATGGTAGGACTACTCATTTATCTGATATTCATGATAAAAGCAAATATGTTCCATCTACTGGGAGCCTGAATCCAGATTATTAGCATTAGTGCACTCCCAAATTTGTAGTGATGTCACAGGCCATGTGCAGACGAGCCCATCTGTTACTGGCCAGTCAACCTGGGACAGACACCATTCCATTGCAGGATGTGCACCACAAGGATTACAGGTCAGCAGAAACACATTGGGTGGGATCAAAATCAGCACACGGAAAAGTAACTCCATTCAGACAAACACTAAGTTACCTCTAATTAAAGTGTAACAAGGTGCTAAGGTCTGTCCCATGGGGTCCTGCTAGAATGGATCAGAAGGATCCATAACAGAGGGAATGCAGAAGTTACTTCCTAACAGGAGCTGATGATTATTGTTTAAAAAAAATTAATTGAGCTTGTACATTTACCACCATTGATTAGCATCTTTTCATCTACCATGGTACCTCTTTTAGGAAGTGTAGACCTTTCCCCTAGATTCAGGTCCTGGTCTCTCCTAGCTAATCTTAGCTAATACCCAAGATGACAATGAGCAATGTTTTCAACACTTTGATTTAACAAAATCACTATCTTAAACCTTAGGTTTTCCTGAAGCAATTTCTATACTTAAATCAATTATTTGGCTTACTTTTCATTCTGGATAACATGAACACAAACACGAGGGCTCGCGGATAGTACCGTAAAATCTGGTCAGACAGGCCTAATGTTTCTCCTAACCCACCTGTACCTCAGTGCCCTCATTTCTACAAAAGGGAGAGGGATCACTGTGAAAATGTGGTGAGGAGATTATAGGGAAGTTAGCCTGAAACTAGTTACAGTTCCTTAAGTGAGAATTCCTGGGCCCATGTTGGTCCACAGTGATGCTTTCATGTAGCAGTGATAAAACTGAAAGAAAAATGTAAGGAGGTTTTCATAAGGCAAAATTTATCCAATTAGAATACTGTCTCTTATTGTCAGATTACCCTACATTTTAGGGTAGAGCTCTTTCTTTTACAAAATCATCATGATTATAGATGATAGGGTTTTTTTTTTTTTTTTTTGAGTCCCAATGTACTTTGTATTGCAAAATGAGAATAGGAGCCTATGCCATGCTATGACTCACTTTCCACTTTTTAAAAAATTGTACATCTCAGGAGCGCCTGGCTGGCTCGGCTGGAAGAACCTCAAGTGACTCTTGATCTTGGGGTCATGAGTTCGAGCCCCACGTTCGGTGCAGAGATGACTAAAAAATAAACTTTTAAAAAATTGCATATCTTGGGGCGCCTGGGTGGCTCAGTCGTTAAGCGTCTGCCTTAGGCTCAGGTCATGGTCCCAGGGTCCTGGGATCGAGCCCCACATCGGGCTCCCTGCTCAGTGGGGAGCCTGCTTCTCCCTCTCCCGCTCCCCCTGCTTGTGTTCCCTCTCTGTCTCTCTGTCAAATAAATAAAATCTTTAAAAAAAAAAATTGCCTATCTCCCAGGAGTAGAGAAGTCTGAAAAGCCCACATCTTAGCTTTGAGGTAGAACAGTAACTGAGCATAGCTGAACCCTTGAGTTTGCCTTGCAGCCCAGAGGAATCATGGTGAAACTAAGCAAACACTATACATTAGAAATGATGCTCAGCCCTACTCCTCCCTGTCCCTCAGCAACCTCTCCCTGTCATAGGGCATCAGCTTGTGAGCTGCTCCTCCAGCACCAGGAGCTGATGTGACTAGCGTGTCCTCTGCCTTCGGATGAGCTTAGCTGTAGAATGAAGAGTTCTCCTGAACTCACGCTTCCTGCCTGGCTTTCTTCAACTCAATGGATCGACATCATTTGTTCCTTAATTGTTTTTCCTGGACACTTAATTATTCCATGCACATTTTAAAAGATTTGGAAAACACAGAAGAGTATAAATGGAGAAAACAGAAATTAACTCTAACATTCAGAGACAATCAGTGCTGCCATTTGAGGTTTTTTTTTTTCCTACCTTTGGTAATTCATATATTCTTTTTGGGAGGCATAACTTAGTTCATACTCCATGCATAGCTGACTATCTTGATTTTTTTTAAAAGGAATATGGCCTCAAGAGACTTCTTCGTGTTATTAAGCATTCTCCGAAATCATTGTGCTTAATGACCACAAAATGTTTCCGTGTATAATATTTTTCTATTATTTAAAGACAGCCTAATGGAAATCTTTGTTTATAAATCTTTGGGAGAAAATACAAGTATCTCTGTAAGCAAATTAGTAGAATAACTAAGCCAAAAGGTATGGAATTTTAAGATGTTCCGTGTAGCCTCCTTACTTCGGACTTCCAAATTTGCATCTTACTATCAATGTAAGAATGCCGGTATCTCCAATATTGGTTCTTCGTCTTAACTGCAGTTAACTTGAGAACTGGGAAGTCAGCATCTGGTTATTTTTATGTCTTCATCTTAAAAACCTACTGGAGTTGTACCTTTCTGGTGTTTATGAGTCATGCCTGTAGTTTGCCCACTGTTCTAAAGTTGACTTAAGTTTTCTCAACAAAATGTTTTTCTGTGCCTTCCTAAGGGCGGACAAAGAGGAAGAGAAACTGCTATTAGGAACACACTATACGGTATGCATCTCAGTTTACGCCAGTAGTGTAGCAGCTCTGGGAATGATAGGATTAGGCAACCACCAAGGCTCCTCAGTAAACAGGCATGCTGGAATCCAGTGTGTTGGTCTCCAAAATCTTAAGCTTTGCGATATGGTCCAGTTCAAGGAGGCGGTCACCATGGGCAACTTACAATGACTCTGTAGTTTTAACCTTTTACTGCTGAAATGGATTTACCAAAGATCAAAGGAAGCCAGAAATGGTTAAAAAAAAAAAAAAAAAAAAAGGATAAAACCCATACTCACTAGCTTCCCACGTCTTCCTTTTCCAAGGATACCTGCTTCTTTGTGTGGGAAGTTCTGTGATGTCAAATTGTTAAACTGTATTTTTTTAGGAGAGTGGTTAATTTTTCAACCACTATTGTTTATTATGGTATTTTAAAAAGTCTCTAAATTCTTAATTCCCTAGCTTTCTCCTGAAAGAAATCCCTTTACTTCACTTTAGAGAAACCCTGTTGCCCTCTTTTGACTAATATTAGTCTTGCAAATATATTGCCATTTGTTTTTCACCAGACATTATTCAAAGAGAAATTAACTTATATCAAAATAATGAAGAATACAAGTACTCTCATAATTGGGCCAAGATAAAGCAGCCAACTCTTTTTTTCTTCTAGCATAAACATATTCAATTGTAGGTAAGGTTCAGGAGATGAATAGGAGGGCAATGAAAGGGAGATGGTACTTCAAGCAAAAACAATGAATATTATTTTCAATTAATAAAGTAATAATGAAGATTTAAACCTAGTCTCAACACTGTTCAAGAAAATATCCAATTATAACTAGGTCACCATCTTTAGTCTGCAAGGGCTTCTGACCTGATCTAGTCATTATGGTGCTAGAAATAGTATTAAATCATCTGACTAATGTCTAATATGTAGACTTAAGAAGCAGCATAATATTTGGGTTTGTGCAAGCTGCCTGAACAGAATTAAAAACTTAAGCTCATGTATAGATCTTACATTTTCTAAACATTGTTTTTAGGTGAGTTTTAGATGGCCCGTGATTGTGACAGTTTCCAGAAAATATCACCATTCAGCTTTAAAACCTTTGACTGGACTAAATTGTCTGGACCCAAACATGGCTCTGGATTTTTCTACTGCTTCACGTAAAACAAACAGTACTCATATCGATCTCAGAAACCACTTCTTCATTTGCCACAAACCCATGTCCCATGAACATGCAAAGGCATATATGAAACACGAACAAGGCCCTCCCCAAGGGTTTACACAGTCACAGAGAAAGACAGATGCTAATTCCCACTGACACAGATTTGAATCTACTAACCGACTAACATTTATTAAACAGAAATTGCATCTCCCACTTTTACAGTTAAGTGTCCTTGTTTGTATATAAACTACTAAATGCTATTAAGTATAGTACATACGTGAGGTGTTAACTTCTCTTTTCAGAATTATTGTATAGTTTATAGACATCAAGGCGGGGAAACATTGTGCTAAGTATGTAAACGACCCTGGCTTATTTAATGCTCAACTGCCCCATTAAGTGAGTATTACTGCCTCGCCTTTGTGAGGAAATGAAGGCTCAGAGAGAGTAATTTGCTTAATATCACACAGCACTCAGATCCAGAAGGTATGGCTTGAGTGGCCGCTCAGAAAGATACAGAAGAGCAGTAGACAGTGCGAGGAGTGGTTTCACAAAAACACAAAAAGTTTCACAGGTTTTATGTTTTGAGACTTATCTGGGCTTTAATGTTTTAGGGGAAGGTTTAAAGAAGTGAAGGAATGTGTGCATTTCAAGGAGAAGAGGAGGAGAGGAGCTTGTGGAACCAGGATGTAGAGACAGAAGTAGACGGGCAGAGGAAAAGCCGGCAAAGGAAGAAAGGGAAGCGTGTAGGAGAGTAGGCAGAATTAAAATAGCAACCGAGAAATTGCGCCAAAAGGCAGCCTGGAGCAGTCCCTTTCAAATCGCTGAGTCCCTGACTTCTGTAGGAAGAGAGCACAGAGAGTTTGAACTAGCACGGACTTTGGGAAGCTTGCACATTTGTTTCAGGGCCTGGGGAGCTCATGGGCAAAACTGGCACAGGAAGCCCATGGTGGGAGGTCCTCCTGAATAAGGGTCTAAAGGACTTCCCACCAGGGATGAGCAGCTATTGCACATGGGAGTTTCCGACATACCACACCTCATTGATACAGGCGAGAATTAAAAAGCTCAACAAAACTTTTTAGTCCTTGATGTTTTCCCTGAAAATCGTTTAATGGAGTTGCTTCAAATCTTGAAATAGAACAAAGACAGACCTTCCCTTCTAAGTTATGTAGCTCAAGGAGTAACATTGAAGACCACAAAGGGAAGCAAATAAGCTCTACAAAAGTAAGAACTTTTAAATAGCCCAAACTAGAAAACATCTGTACAGGTGAGGGGTGGTAGACCAGATGGCCAGAGATTTTTATATATTTTCTAAAATCCTAAATACACAAGCCATGTGTGGGGGACCACTGTTCCTATATTCCATTTGATCTACAGCATTATAGCAGCTATCATTCCACAATGACACTGACTATCTACCTTTTATATCCTTGTTTGGATTATAAATGTAATGAAAATAGGGCGCAGATCTTTCCATGATGTCTTTGTCTTTGGAGCTCTGGCCAACAAACTTAATGTAGTAAGTGCTCCATACCTCATTAAATGACTATCCAATGGACTGATCAAGGAATGAAGGGAATGGAGGATAGATAGGTAGCCAAATTAATGGCTATAAAGAAACTCCTTTGTGTGGAATAAGCTACAAAGGAAGTAAATATTTTGCTTGTCAGAGATCTTCCAGGGTGGGTCACATCACCATTTGCTGGGAGCATAGCGGAAGAGACTCCAATACGGGTGAATGATAAACTAAGCTTGCTTTGTAGACTTCTGCCGAGCTGAGAGCCCCTTATTCCACTTGCTATTTGTGGCATGAAAGGATATAGCCTACCTGTGGGAGATGTAGGGAGATATATTTTAGGATGACAATAAGACCCGTAACAATAACAGGCCATTTTTTCCCACAAGTAAAGCATCCATGCTTTCATTTGCGGACAGCATGCTGGCCAGTTCTTGAGGACAAGCTACTGTGCAACATAATACTCCATTTCAAAAGAAGGTGTTGGTGAATAGCAGTCTCAGAAAGGTTGTACTCAGAGAGCTGCTTAGTTCTAAATGCTACAGTGCCCCTTAGCCTTGGGAGCAGCACAGGCAGAACCCGAAAGTACAGCTGTAGGTGCCCTGAACCGCATCTTCCTGCCCCACCATTGGGGGCAAGGTCAGCTCCCCAAGTCTGGCCCATTACCTACAGAAAACCCAAAAGGGAACAAACGCAACTGATTTTTTTAATAATTTCCCCTCAGGATGACCAGTTGGGGCTCTAAATTTTGATATTTGGAACAGGCAAATACATGGAAAGAAAGAGAAAGAGACAGAGAGGAGGGAGGGAGGGAGGAAAGATAATTCTTTAATCTTCCGTCACATACAACAGGATCAAGAGCAAGTTCTACCATTTCCACATGCAATCTAAAAGATCTGACGTTCTATGAAACCTATATCTTGACATATTTACCTCCCATCCCAGATATTAATCACCTTTATAATACTTTCTGCACATATCCAAGTGGAATTTAAGAGCAAACAGCACACACACCACACTAACCAACATCAAACGTATGAATGGTTTCTATTTTCACTCTAGAGGCAAAGATGGATTTTGAAGCTTTGGACAAAAGTATATGGGGAGATAGTTCTGCATTCTATCCTTCTAGATGAAAACACACACACACACACACACACACACACACACGCACGCACGCACACACGCACACACACACACACACACACACACACACGCACGCACACGAAACCGTTCCCAGCAAAGCAGCATATCGTCCAGCTATCCACTGGCTAGAGTTTGCGACCAGATTGCCAGTGCTTGAATCCTGTGCCCTGCCCTCAGGAGCTCCAGGACCCGCCAGTTACTTTCCCTTTCTAAGACTGCACTGCCTCCTTTGTAAATGGAGATAAAGATTATATCCGCTCTGTAGGATTGTGAGCATTAAGGAAAGTCATTCATGGAAAAGTACCCAGCTAATCCAGCCATATAATATATGCTCAATAAATCATATCATTGTCATTTTTTAGCAAGTCTTGAATTTCTGAGGCTTTCTGTGTTGTCTATTCTCATGATGAACAGAATATAAGAAATTACCCGTAGGAATAACCCTGAGTCAGAGTTGAGTCAAGGGCTACACTGGACTCATCCAAGGGCCTGTGTACTCCTGGCCCTTGACTTTTGCCAGACTCTTCTCACTTTGAGATGCCGTTCAATATCACTTTGAGAGAGATCCTCCATAGCTCCTTTCCACATTTCCTTCACATCTTGGCTTAAGGGTCACCTCTTCAGGGAGACCCCACTCGACCCCTCCCCACCAATCCTCTATCATGGAAGGATATCTCTACCTGTTTCAAATCTCTGCATGGAACTTTCCATTGACTCACACTTTTCTTTTTTATCAACTGCCTTTTCCACCTTTCCCCTGACCCAGGCCTTGTCAGTCTTTTGGACTGCTGTTTCCCTAGTGCCCAAAACAGTATCTGGTCTTGGTTAAGTCCTAGAAAAAAATCCCTGTTGACTGAATGAGTAAGTGCTTACACAAGTGCATGATGAATGTGGGCAATGGGTTGGCATGGTAGCAAGGGTGGGCAGCAATATCAGGATGGCCTACCCAGCAGGGGAAATAAAGCAGGTAACCCAGGACAAGGGCTGAAACCAGTGTCTCCAGATTTGTTTCCAGGGACAACCAAAAGAAAAGAAAGGCTACTGTCCGATTTCTCATTCCTTTCTAGCCACACCACCTCTCCTCCAGATACTGAAAACTAATGTCCCCACCACAGCCACTGATCATCCTTCTTCCTGGGAACTCTCTCCTATCAAACCCTCAATGACTGCTGGCTCCAGCTCATCACTCAGCTATCCAACTCAGAGATGCTCTGCTCGCCCCAGAACCATATCCTCCCAACCACTATTGTTACTTTTCAGCCTGGCTCCTTCATTGGGTCTTTCATGACACTTGTCACAACCCCGTCATTATTCAACCTGTTTACTTTCTTCTATTCTATTTTTCCCATCAGAATATACCCTCCATGAGAGCAAGCCCCATTTTGTGCTGTTCAGTATGGCAGCCCCAACACCTTACATAATTCCTGGTACATAATTTGAGTTTCATAAATAAATATAAAAGGAAGAAAGAAGAAAGGGAGCCAGGATCAGGAAGAAGAAATACCTGGAGCGATCTATCTTGTTTTATGAAAGTCTTCTCTGAGTCCACTCGATATTCATTTACTGAGCAGCTACTATTGCTGGCAGGAAGAGAAGCCACTGTATTCTGTGGAACCGAGCACCATTCTCTCCATGAAGGAAAATACAGATACAATATTTAATACATGCTTAGCATTGTGCTTCATTGTTCTAGTAAAATCCTAAAAACAACAGCCACAGCCTCATTTCTTGACCACTGATCTACAGCTCTTTGTCCTTCAGCCCAGGAACGACAGGAAATGGCAATGAATCACCTTCCCACCAACTTCTGTTTCTCATTTTCTTGCCACTGGCTCTATTCACCCACTTCAAGAGTCTTAAGTCAATCAAACTTTTATAACCAAATCTCCTTAACAAATGCAAAACTCACTTCCCACCAAACAACCCTAATTTAGCACAAACTTGAAATTTCAAAGGAAATTTGAACGTACTTTGCTTTAAATGTCAGGACTAGATATTCAGATGGAATAATTAAGGGGGAGGAAACATTTCCTTCCAATAAAAAAAGATTGCTAGTTTGTGCAAAGTACGAAGAATATTACGTTTTAAATATGTCTGCCTCCATCCACATACTACTAATGGGCATCCTGACGATTCACATAAAGCATGCGTCTCTGTCCTGATTGCCATGAAGACCGGAACCCTGGCAGTTTGAAGTTCAAACAGACATCACCCCTTAAAAGGCAGATCTATCAGCCTGCACCTCCTGACATGCTTGCAATTTTCCATTTTCATTATTCATTTTCACAACCATTTAGAATCTCTTCCCTGTGTACCTGATGCCAACAGATTCAGACTCTTCTTACTATGATAAAAGTAAACAGTTCTTAAGTACACATAATTCTGTGTTATTTAGAAATGACTAAGATTCGGGCAGTTTGATAAACAGCATTTTTATAAGCAGTTTGGAAATTCTACTAAACCTGATTATGATTTTCCAGGCTTGATGTCGAGAACCTGATAATCGTATCTGTGAAAAGTTATGTTATATATATTGATGTACACAGTATAATCTTCCAATTCACTGGACTGAAGTTCTAAAGATGCCAGAAAACAAACAAAAAGCAGATCTTCAGAAATTATTTTGTTCAGAACACACTTTTCACACAACGTCCCATTTTCTCAACAAGACTGCTTCACAAAGGTTCTTCAATTTCTCTCATTTCAGGGAAGACTTCTCAGTTACTCAAATGTACTTAAAGGGCCTATTCACCACTTAATCCTAACATAGGCTTACAAAGAAATAAGTCATGGGTTTGCTGCCAGAGTCAGAGAGGCATAACCAAATCCTATGGGAGGTGGGAGATGGGGTCTAACTAAAGCTTAGATTAAAATTGTGAATCCTGAATCCATGAATCCAAAGGTTTTCCAGAATGAACATTTTTATCATGGTTTTTGTGTCCTATCAGGAGATGTGATATTTACTAACTTCAAAAGCCTCTAAAGACCTACTGAGACATCTGTGATAGACCAAGTGAAGTAAATGCACCCCACACCTGTGCCAATCAATCAGGGCATGGAAAGAAATATATTTGGCTATTTCCTCTTATTCTTTTTATTTTTAATTTCCTCATGTTTATAATATTCATTATGTTTGGAAAGTAAGATAAAGATAATAGCAAGTGTTTTTTTCTTTATAGAGTGTGAGTGCTCAAAAGATCATGGTGTGGAGAGGCATAATCAAAACAGTTGAAGACATTGGGAAGACTAAAGTCACACAATAAGGAAAATAGCCTAAAAGCCCTGATCTTTTTTTTTTTTTTTTTTTTTAGGGGTAGGGGGCAAGGGGGAGAAGGAGAGAATCTCAAGCAGGCTCCTTGCCCAGCAAGGAGCTTGAGGCAGGGCTTGATCTCAGGACCCTGAGATCATGACCTAAGCTGAAATCAAGAGTCAAACACCTAACCAACTGAGCCACCCGGGTGCCCGTGAAAGCCTTAATCAGAGATGTCCCAAGTAGCAAGCTCCTGACATAACTGTCAGATTCAGGATAAAGCCAAAGTAAAACATTTTTTTTTTTAAAGAGAAAACTCCTTTCTTGTGTAAAAATATAGATTCTAGAGATAAGATATATAGTAAATGCTATGTCAAGGGTAGATGATAACGGCTAGGGACAGAGAATTTTACTTTACAAAGATGCCACAGAGAGATTTTAAATGGGGGGTTGCCCCTCCCCCCCTTTACTTTACTAAATTGTTTCACAGACTTATGAAAAAAATGAATATTCTCTTTTTAGTGATTACCATGCTTAAGGAAATTATGCTAAATTCATTTGCATGTAGATGATTCAGCCCTTTGAATAATGATTTCCTTAACTAACATGGTTATTATTATAGATGACGTTATATAATAGAAAAGCCTAAGAATGGCTGTATCCACCTTTGATATATTCTAACCCACAAAGAAAATGTTGCTGATCAAAACCAGTTGATTTTGCAGAATATTTGCTGAGTCTTTGCAATTACTTTTTGACTTTCAAATGTAAACTTTGGATAAGTACAAAAACTGTTAAAAATTCCCCCTCTAGTGTTTTGTTATTAGTTGTTCACTCGTGATCACTCATATTTCAACAGCACTTAATCATTCCTAGTACTGTTCCAACTGTTGATTATTTAATTTTATTGCTAACAACTCTATGGCCTATGTACTATCAGGTATGGTTACTATCACCACTTTGGAGAATGGTAATAATTGAAATAAGGCAGACAGACAGAAGTTAAGTGACTTACCCAGGGTCTCAAAGATAGCAGACCTGGAGTTGGGAATCAAAACCAAATCATCTGGCTCCAGGATCTTTACTCCTAGTTCCATTACACCCATCTGACTGTGAATAAGGATAAATCAAAGACAAGTTTAATGCTCTGACTCATACACAGAATAAGTTAAAGAAAAGAGGGAAGAAACTGGGCCAGAATAATTACTTAGGAATATTCTCTGTGAAACTTTATGCAAAGTGTTTTGGATAATTTTTATCTTTTAGCAAAACAACAACAAAAATAGAACTGTTGACTAAATCCTCACTCCCCTTGCCTAGACTCATAGGAATTAGTTGCAATAAAGATGGGTAAAAACTTCAAGTCCATAGTTCTGTAATAACTTTGTACCCAAAGCCTGTGAGCTCAAGGAGGAACAGAAGATAAAAGGAAATAAGAAAGATACACGAGATCTGAAAGGGCCAGGACACATAATGGTGATTAAGAGCACTCTCACCAATGACTGTTTTCACCCTCGGTTTCAATCATGCCAGAAGTAGTTAATTATATACCCTCCCCTTTGCTACTTTCATATTTTGTATGCTCTGCTGTATTGCACTAACCATGCTATTATAACTATCCAGCTTCTTCTAAAGGGCTTCTGTTCCAGTCTCAGAACTGGTCTAGAGCTTCATTCTTTGTGGTTCATATAACCGCTCCAGGCTTCGCCTCCTAATCTCCGACCTGAAACTCCAACTCTCTCTCTCTCCTGTGGGTCCTTCTAGTCTCCTGGGCTTTAGTTTTATATCCAGTCTAGTTCTTCATTTACAGTCAAATGGATCACCTGTGCAATCTTCCTCTTATACGAATAATAGCAGCTACCTACAGGCCTCATGCTAGGCCCTCAAGACTCGTTTACTTCAAATACTGATCAATCCTGAAAAGTAAGAACTATTATCCCTATTGTCCTAATGTAGAGAGAAGGCTAGACAAGTTCTCTCTTGGGAAGTGACATTTAAACTAAGAACTTAAGCATAAGAAGTGTTTCAACTTTGGGGCACATGGGTGGCTAAGTTGGTTAAGCGTCTGACCCTTGGTTTGGGCTCAGGTCATGAACTCGCAACTGAAGGATCAAGCCCCAAGCCCCAGGCTGGGCTCCACACTCAGCACAGAGTCTGCTTCAGATTCTTTCTCCCCCTCCCTCTCCCTCTCCCTCTGCCCCTCCCTGCTCACACTCATGGGCTCGCTCTTGCTCTCTCTCTCAAATAAATAAATAAATAAATACATAAAATCTTTAAAAAAAAGAAGAAGAAGAAGAAGCGTTTCAACTTGAGGCTGAGAGACAAAACTACTCCAGGCAGGGGGGTCGGCATATGCAAACATCTTTAAGTAGAAACAAACCCTGGTACTTAGAACAAGCTAGTGTGGCTGGGAAAAAAAAAAAAAAAAAAAAAATGTGTGAGGGGCAGCGTACGCATCTCAAGATAAAGGACATGTGGGGCCGTGGAGGCCTGGCAGGATTGAAGAATACCAACTTCAAGATATATTTTCTTCCACTATAAACTACGTACTCAGCCAACTCATGAACCATGTTTTGTGTGGACCCGAGAGCCTAGCAGATGTGTTGACCCTTAGTGTCAGCTTGAATACTTGTTTTGGAATTGCTGGTGGTATCAGTGATGAAACTGCTAGTGATACTGGAATGGGTGGTGGTGTTTGTGGTGCAAACTGTGGTGGTATTCATGGCAGAATTATTGGTATTTTTGGTGGTGGATCTGCTGGTAATGCATATATTCATCATAGTAGAAGCACAGTCTACTGATGGTCACTTCTGAAATGAAGACCTACATCCGCTTCCCATACAGTTCCTATCATTCAGAAGAAAATGCATACCTAACCCTGAAGCCTAGACTCAGGGGTGAAAAGTAATCAAAATAGTCCAGCTGGGGGCGCCTGGGTGGCTCAGTTGGTTAAGCGACTGCCTTCGGCTCAGGTCATGATCCTGGAGTCCCGGGATCGAGTCCCACATCGGGCTCCCTGCTCAGCGGGGAGTCTGCTTCTCCCTCCGACCCTCTTCCCTCTCATGCTGTCTCTCATTCTCTCTCTCTCAAATAAATAAATAAAATCTTAAAAAAAAAATAAAATAAAATAGTCCAGCTGGTTTGATTAACGTGCTTGACTGGAGGTAGATCTCAGGATTTGGACACAGCTGCATTTCAATAATTTCTGCTCTTTAATGATTACATCCTCAACATAATTTTTCTGTACTTCTAAAAATACACCTCAACTCTCAGGCAAATAAGGCCTAACGTGACCTGAGTCCCCTAGCCATGATGTGGTTACCTGGGAATGTTCTTCCTATGGGGGAACACATTTGGAGAGCTTAAAGACTGATTTGATAGTTTTGTTAGTAATTCAGTATTTATCCAGAAAGCAAAGAGGACAGGGTAAACAAGCAGCTTCCTATTTCATGAGAATGTTATCCACCAGCCAGCCGGACTTAGGTAAATCACAAGTCCCCTTAAAAATTTACCAGTGCCACTAATATAACACTGTATATTAACTAACTAGAATTAAAATAAAAACTTTTTAAAAAATGTACCAGTGTCCCCCAACCAGACACTACTATAGGGATAAATAAGACATAGTCCTCAACCTGTAGCAGCTACTAATGATACCATTTATTCAGTACCGGAAACTTGTATTAGGCTCATACTTGTTTTTGGTTCAGAATATCTATTATATTATCAAATCTAATGGAAATGTTATTATTCCAACTTTATACTTGAGAAAACTGAGGCCTAGAGAAGTAACTAACTTCCCTATTGGAAAACCCATTCAGAAGCCATTAATTAATCACACTCCCCACCCCCACCCCCCAGCTCCTTAAAGACACAGGAAATTATTCAATATGACTTAATGATATCAATGAACTTTAAAGCTAAGGATCTAGGGTCCATGCAGGAGAATCCGGGAGGAAAGGTCCACAGCATCCTTAGGATCCACTGGAAAGGATTCAGGGGCAATCAAACAGCTGAAGGGTGGCTATTGAAGCTATAACTGAAGTTATATGAACACGCCGTCTGAGCAGGCTGACATACTCTAACTAGTGCTACTTGGTAGAATGGGGCTGGGACACTGAGAAGTTAGTACGCCTATCTAAGTATACAGGGTCCAACAATGGTCACTCAATCAGTAGCCAATTAATTAATCATTTTGGTGTCTCTTCATAATATTGTGTTCCAAGGAACTCAAAACAAATCTCTATGACAGATAGAGAAAACCATTTGCTTAGCTCTGCCTAGAATTCTCTTATGCCCTGAAATTCCACAATCAGAAAGTTGTCCCTTTAAATCAAGGTACTAACCCTTGGAATAAATGAGGCATTACTAGAAAAGGTGTATCATAAATTTATTCACCTTTTGCTTTTTCAAGGAGTTTTTTTTTTTTAAATTCAAGATCTTACTTATTTGAGAGACAGAAAGAAAGAGAGCACAAGCAGGGGGAGCTACAGGCAGAGGGAGAGGGAGAAGCAGGCTCCCCATTGAGCAGGGAGTCCAACGTGGGGTTCGATCCCAGGACCCTGGGATCAGGACCTGAGCCGAAGGCAGACGCTTAACCTAATGAGCCACCCAGGTGCCTTCAAAGAGGTTTCGATTAATAAAGTTGGGAGTGGTGGTAAGAATTATAACAAAGAAGAGAAAGGTGTGGAAGGGAAAAGCTAGAGGTGATTTCTGCCAAGTTACAACTTCAAAATTATAATTTGACAGGCTCAAGGTTTTTTGAGAGATATACTCAATAGACATACGTACGTGTTCACCAAAGATGTGCACTAGAATGTTGAGAGAGTGCTGTTGGCAGTAAGTAAGAACTGGAACTATGGAAATTTCCATCAGCACTAGAATGGATAATAATTGTTGTATATTCATGAGAGGAAACACGATAAGCAATGGGGGCGAATTAATCATTGCTGCACAAAACAACATAGATGAATTTCACAGATGCAATGATCATTGAAGGAAGCCATACACATAAGAGTTCATACTGGGTGATTCTATTTATCTAAATATAAAATAAACAGGTGAATCTAAGCAATGCAGGTATAAGTCCAGATAATGAATACTCTCACGAGGGCAAGGCAGTCAGTGATTGGATAGGAACCACAGGAGGACATTTGTGGGGCTGATGACATGGGTGTGTTCAGTTTGTGAAAATTCACTGGGCTGTACACAATGACAGAGCCATTTTTTTCCTATATGTATGTTATGGCCAGGAAAGGGGGAAAAAAACTGGTCAAAAGAAACAAACAAACAAAAAGAAAAGCCAGGTCTCTGCATCAGAAGTCTAGATTTAAAGTCAGGTCCCTAACGGTAAAAAAAAAAAAAAAAAATTCTAGGTAATCACTTAACCTCTCTCAATCTTGAGTCCTTTGTCTATAAAATAGGAATGGTGCCTATCACACCAGATTAAAGGAGATTAAAAACTGTGACCTGCTTTATAAGTTATAAAGTTGTGTACAACTGTTAATTACTTAGACCAGTGGTTTGCAACCCTAGCTGTGAGTGAGATTCACCTAAGGAGATTAACAACAACCAAATAGATGCCCAGGTCCCCCCCATGCTGGACTCCCCAGGTCTGGGGAAGGACCAGCTCATCTCTAGTTTCAGAAGCTCAACAAGTGACACAACCGCAGTCTTGGACCACTGATTTAGAAAACACCTCCTTATTTCAAAAGTCAATATGCCATTTCAGGCTCATTTCTGGGATCTGTACCATGCATCCACATTTTGCCAATCACAAGTTACACAGACATGAAGAATTTTCAGAAAGTCTAATGCAGTTGAAAGAACAAACACCTGAAGAGTGGACAAGGGGACTTTGGAGCAAAAAGGTATCTCATATTAAACCAGGTACCCTGATGCAAAATCTTTTTTTTTTTTTTTTAATTTGTGAAAAAGTCACAAATGAATCCTAAGAGGAGAACATCTTCATAGTAATACCCAAAGTCTAAATATATGCCGTTGCATATCTATGCCAGGAATCATGATCCAATTTATGCTTTGGTTTTGTTTTTCCTCCATTTATGAAACGAACACCAGATGTCAGAACAGTTTTTGATAACATTGCTTTTGACATGCTTTTTTGTTGTTGTTGTTTTTAATAGTATGTTGTTTCAACATCGAGGCTCTTTAGACTTATAAAATTGCTAAACTTCAAGAAGTACATCAATTCCCACCAATAAAGTCAAACGCATAAAATCAGAACGGTTTGAAGTTTTTCTTTGAATTCTTATGACATTCAAATTGCTTCTTTTCTCCTCCCCTCATTTCTAATTTTCTCCTTAGATAAATTCATTACACACAAGAAAGGGCTCATAGCAAGGCAAGCCAACATTTGCGTGTTGCGGGAGTGTATGTTGTTCCAACAGTAGGTACTGAATAAATAATTGTTGAATTTAACAGATTAGTCATTTTGAGAGTAGATCATATTCTAGAGCCAAAGATAAGACCATAGATTTTATGTGGTCTAGCTGCTGAAATGCAGTTAAAACTAACAACTCCTCCTTGAATCTATAAAGCTATATTTGCATGAGACTTTTATTGGCAAACATATAGTGCTGTAGTGGGTTACATCTGAATTGAATTTTTAATGCTGCTGTGTGCCTGTTAAGGGTTGCCTTTATTTCCTGTTTTAGGATCCTGGTTAGCATTATTCATAGCCTGAAAAGAATCTATTCTAGTAACATCCTACACTTTTATCGTATACACGTCTGCAGGAATTGTCAACCAGCTGACAATTTGAAAAAAAAAATAAAAACAATGAAAAGCCATTTATTAATGAAATGTCTTAGAACTTAAATTTTCTTAAAAATTTGCTTAAATTAGGTATAGTTCATCAATTCCCAGCTATCTTAAATACAGCACCACAAAAATAACAGGTACATCACTGGTGACTATCTGAAGAAAAACAGAATTACAAGGAAGTAACTGAATGATAATATGGAATTTTCCATTTTCAGCAGATCATGTCATCAAAACCATAATGCAGAGAATTATAGACTATTCAACAGCAAACATTAAAAATTCATATTCTGATTAGTATTATTTTATCACTTATAAATAATTTAAATAAAAGTTTAGTACTGCCCTGTTATTTGACATTGTTAAGGTGTGAGCGCTTCCAACCTAGGTTGTGGTGTTTTGTTTTGTCTTGTTTTTTAATTTTCAAAGAAAACCTGAACTTTCTCCTCTCACACAGTGTGAGAGGGTTGAACTCCTTCGATGGTTTAGTACAGAGAACTTGCGGAGTTAAATGTCTTGATCCTTCATATTCAACCACTTCCCCATTGCTCCTTGAAGCCATCCGAAAGTCCTCTAGCCTGCCCTCCTCCATCACTGCAGCTGTTTCTCACTGTCCCTGTCCCTTGAAGCCATGTCTTCTCAGGTCTTCTCCCTTCTTGCTCTGACATTCTCATATTGTTTCCCATGTGAGTAGAGGATCTTGTCCATCCACTGTAGGACCACTAATTTTTGTCCCCAATTCTAAACCAGTAAACAAGTGAGTTGAAGAACTTAGTGGAAGGTCTTTGATAGGATTGTCTTGCTAAACTGAAGAGCACCCCCCCCTTCTTTTTTCCTTTGTTTTGGTGAACAATTAATCTTGACTGAGCAAAGATCCAGGAAGATGAGGTCACTTTCGGCCAAAGAGGGACAACTGATTTCACCATTTCTTTTTCTCTTGATAGTTGATAAGGAGAGAGGATGAAACTCTCCAATGGCAGTTGGAATCCAGATTTTGCAGGGTTATAAGCAACAGGTTGCCTTTAGAACAATTTCATCAGCATGACGCAGTGGTGAAAGCATGAGCCACTAAGAGTTACACTTTCTAAATTCAAACCCCAGCTCTACCATTTATTAGCTGTGTAACCAGGGCAACCACTCCAATGCCTTGGTATTAGGAATGGTAATAATCCTATTTCATAGTATCACTCTGAGAATAAGTTCATACATTTAAGACACTTAGAATAGGGCCTAGCCTTACAAAAGTGCTCAAATGTTAATTATTATTAATAGCTTTTGGATTTCATTAGGCCAGTGAGAGTCAGAGAGTGAGAATCACAGTCAGAGGAATGTGACCACACTTAACTATACTTTTTTTTTTTTAACCATTTTATTTATTTATTTGAGAGAGAGAGAATGAGAGATAGAGAGCATGAGAGGGAAGAGGGTCAGAGGGAGAAGCAGACTCCCTGCCGAGCAGGGAGCCCGATGTGGGACTCGATCCCGGGACTCCAGGATCATGACCTGAGCCGAAGGCAGTCGCTTAACCAACTGAGCCACCCAGGCGCCCTGAACTATACTTTTCATAAACAAAAAGGAGCTGCTTAGGGAGTAGCCTGTAACATCTGCCTTCAGAGCAGAATGGGAATAGACCTGTGCCCTGTAGTCCTCCATTTGGTGGTCATCCAATAACATTCGATAAAGCTCAGGCTAACTGATCACTGTCACCCATCTTTGCATCAAAGTGCCTTAACTTTGCTTCCTAATAAATTCTACGGTGTTCTCCCTGGCGTCCCTAGAGAAGTGTGCACATTTCGCTCATTAATTGCCAACCCCACCAACAGTCCGGGGCTTCAGTGTCTTAAAACAAGTCCATCTGCTCTCACCTATACTGAGCCCTTTCCACCATTTGTCTCACTTCCTCATGACTTCCCCATGCAACAGAGCCTACAACTTTCCCCATTTGACATACGAGCATTTACTATTTGCCTGGCATTTGAAACTGAAGATGAAAAACATGATCCAGACATAATCACTACCCTCCTAGATTTTACATTCTCAGGGAGACATTTAACAAAACGATTTACTTACAATTGTGATACATACTTGAAGGAACAGTGCCAGGTGCTAGAAGTTCATATTTCAGGGGATCTGGTGCTAGGGAACCAGACAAGAACAAGTGTATACACGCATACAGGGGCTGGGCAGGGGTGGGGTGAGAGGCTCTAGGAAAAGGATTGTTTTTGCAGTGAACCTGGGGTAGGAGGTAACATAGCCTATTCTAGAATATGAAAGAAGATCTCATTGGCTGGAGGTCAGAGGGAGAAGAGAGGAGAGTTGCAGAGGTTAAAGTGAGTAAGGTCAGTTGAGGCTGAGTAATATGGGGTCTCGTGACCATGTTAAATATTTTGGGCTTGATTCATAAAATAATGGAGAGTCACTGAAATTTTTTTAATCATGGAAATGACATGCCAGTACTTATTTATATAACCTGCCTAGAGTATACAGATTGGATTTTGCCTCCCTCCCTCTCAATCTCTCTCTCTTACATTTAATCCTTCAGCCTATCTTGTGTGATAGCTCGTGTAAAGCTCTACATAAAAGATTGTTTAAATACAGGCTTTACTTTCCAGGATGCCTGGGTGGCTCAGTCATTAAGCGTCTGCCTTCGGCTCAGGTCATGATCCCAGGGTCCTGGAATTGAGCCCCGCATCAGGCTCCCCGCTCGGTGGGAAGCCTGCTTCTCCCTCTCCCACTCCCCCTTGTTTGTGTTCCTTCTCTTGCTGTGTTTCTCCCTGTCAAATAAATAAATAAAATCTTTAAAATAAATACATAAATAAATGTATGCCTTACTTTCCAAATAATGAAACAATCTGCCTTTCAGCCACACTTCATTTTTTTAAAACTATAATAACAATCTTCAAGAAAAGACAGTAAAGGCATTGGCTATAGAAATAGGGATTTGGGGAATAAGAAGAGATTTTTTTTTTCCCTTTTGCCAACATTCTAGTATTTCAGGAATTTTGAGAAGACAGCAAAAGAATAGCGTACCTTTAAAAGCAAGGTTTTAATTTACATACCAACTTAATTGGCCATGAGATCTTCAACTTCCCTTTCTTCTAGCCCAAGTGTCAAAGTCTCTTTCCCTGCTGTAAAAATCCTCAAAGAGTAAAAAGATTTATATAACACAAAGAAGCTCTTCAAACTTTATCCTAGTCATAATTCAGTGTTAACTCATTTATAAATAAGTTCCAGGCAACACGCAGCAGTGTGAAATATGAAAGTGAAAAGACACATTTCCTGTCTTTTAGAGTTTGGAGGGCAAGAAAATTAAAAAAAAAAAAAAAAAGCACAAGGGAGAAACCGTTGAAACCTCCTTAGAATGGAAAATCTGTAGGACTTCTAGTAATCAAGCTAAAAGACTCAGAAGTCTTTTGAGACCAGGAACATATATTTCATCATTGTTTTGCCCCATAAACTGCAACATAGGCATTAAATCAATATTTAATCATGAAAATTAACACCAAGGAGATCTGCTGATGGATCATAAAGACACATCATGAATGAAAAATAATTGGAAAAATCTGAGGAATCTTAAAAAAATAAATAAATAAAGCAAAGCACTAGTGTCAGCAGGAAACCACAGTGTCCCAGCTAAAGGCTGATGTAAACCTACTAACAGTGGTTGAGCTTCTTGGTTAGGTGATTCACTTACTGAATTAGTAACCATCACCTTTGTCTTCATGGTAGCCACGTAAGAGGCCTTCTTGCCTGGTAAGGGAGAAAGCAGTACCAATCCACAGAGTTGGAGTAGAGTTGGCTCCTTGCACTGAAACTGCCCTAGTTTTTTTGTGCAGAATTACAAAGGCCATCAAGAGACTGAGAACCAGAATTTTGTACATTTCACTCGTTAATTGCATCTTATTATTTATAAGTCATTCTTAAAACTTCTCCATAACCATCCTTTCTATATACTATACTTAAAATGACATGTTCAGTTTTTATTTCTGGTGCTGTGTTTAGTTCCCAGAAATACTGAAAAACCTGTTAGTCTAGCAAAAATCTGTACCTTCCTAATATTCCATTATTACTCTTATCAGTGAAACTATACATTTTTTTCTTGCCATGTTTCTGTTTTAGGGTGTTCTCCACTGCACATACTTGATACTTCATACTTAGATCCACTTCAGTAAAAATACTGAGTTTTCTGTACATCATTTAAAAATCCAACCTACATAAATGTCATTTTAATGTCTGCATTAAGAGTCCATCTTATGAGTACTAAGTCCATACCACCACCATGATTAAGTAGCTTAATCCAGTGTTCAACAATTAAGATATGTCTACATTTTCGCTATCCATAATGCTGGCATAAACACCACTCCCATAAATTTTCCTCTGCATTTCATGCTACTTTTAAGGCAGAATCCCAAAAGAGAGATTGAAAGATCAGGAATACTTTCAATGTTATTTAGCTATGTCATCAAACGCTTTCACCAGAAGTTATAAAAGGAGTTAGTAGGAAACTGCTTATGACAAAGTATTACTTAAAATGCTTGGGACGAAGTTTAACATACTGTGTGCTCTTTATCTTTGGGGCACCAGATGGGGATGTGGAAGTGAGTCTGGCTAGGAAAGGACTATTTTATCATCACTGCCACCATTTAGAATTGCCCAAGCATCATGATAACAAAATGCAGAACCACTTTTAGTTGGTTTTATTATTATTAATAATTATTATTGAACTCTCTGCAGACGCCGCACCACCTCTTTATGTCTATGCCTTAGGCAGAAATGTATCAAATTGTTGACATGGGCAATGTACAGGTTCTTTATTCAACATTTATTACATACTTGTCATGTGCCCACATCACACTAAATGTCAGAGAATGCTGAGGTTTGTGCTCTCAGTAGGTAAAGTGGGGGCCGATGTGCTGGGTGATATTTTTATTCTCTTCTACATACTTATAGTGCCCACATTTGGAAAATGAACAAATTACCTTTATCATCAAAATGATGATAAATGTGTTTATTACTACAAATTGCTATTGGTAAAATGAAATCTAGTGGTACTCATGCTTTAATCTTGCAAACTTGATCTAATGCTCCTTCAACAAACTTGTGTTCATAAAAGGAGCCATTTGAAGGCCTCAAAGAGAGAGCATACAAAGAACACAAATTAAAGAATGTGGGTTGACAAATCCTGGGAAGTTGCTATGTCCAAAATAAGTCCTCCTTTTCCCTCTTCTCTTCCCAGAGCCCACTGAAATGCATAAGGACACACATCAAAAAGTCTCATGGAATGCCCTAGATACAACTAACTACAGATACTTTACAAATTTGATAGAACCACAATTACAGGAGGCTTTTGGGTGACATTCCAATTTGTAGTGGGTCACTGTTAAGTCCCCAGACACATTATCTGAAGCTCTTAAACTGCTTGAAAAGTATGTGCTTTCACAGGAGTCTGCATAATGGAGTGGGATAAGGATCCTCTGAAAAATGTAAGCAAAGAAGGAAAGAATTAGGAGAAATGATAGCTGCTCAGGTGGTGTCATTTAAGTTCTGGGGCCGAGCCTTCATGAATACAGGGGACTTTTCCCCATCGTACAGAGGATACCATCAGCCATTTATTTATTTCACAAATACTTTTCAATGTTGGGTATATAGAAGTGAGTTAAGTAGACCAAGTGTTGCCCTCCTGGCCCTTCCTTAGAGTTTAATAAAGTCCAATTAACAGAAGGAGACAAAGTAAAAATTACATATTTCCAAATTTGTTGAAATGTAAAAGAACAGCGTGGTCTGAGAGAGGATAAGGAACCCGTGTTAGACGGGGTATGCCCAGAAAGCCTCTCTAGAAAGCTGACATTCCAGCTGAGTCCCAGACATCACAGAGCCAGATACAGAGTGAAAGGAAGAGACTTCAGATTAGGAAATGGCAAGGAAGAGGCCGGCAAGCAAGAC
This sequence comes from Zalophus californianus, assembly GCF_009762305.2. NCBI lineage: Eukaryota > Metazoa > Chordata > Mammalia > Carnivora > Otariidae > Zalophus > Zalophus californianus. The sequence goes on from NC_045596.1 coordinate 17,438,594, forward strand.
TGGTAGCAAGGGAAGCCCTGAGGGACCAGATGGCTGGAATGAAGTAAACAAACAGGAGGATGGTGTAAGGCGAAGTTGGAAAGGTGGGCAGGGACAAAGTTATCAAATAGAGAGCTATCTGGAGACCAGGAGACAGAATAATATGGTTGAGGCTCAGAAGGATTTGGGGAAGGTTAGAATGGAAGAGACTTAAGAGAAGTAGGACTGCTGTGAATTCTGCCACATAGGGGAAGCCACTAGACGTTCTCTTGCATGGGAAGGACACAAAGAGGGGATTTCACATGCAACCCATAACATCACTGCTGCAGTGCATCCTTGGTATGTCACAGGTACCAGGAATTGCGGGGGAAGAATGACCAACTGGACTCCCACGTATCACGTCTAATGGCTAAGCAAAATGGCGGTACATAGTTACCATGTAAACCAGAGTGACAATTTTTCATTCAGGGTCTACGTGACCACATAGCTACTGGTGCTAACAATCGGTGCTAATACCCTTTAGGGAGGAAAGAAATAAAATTAAATTTAGCATCTCTAATCTCTGATTATATCTGTAACACACACAGTCTGTTTAAATCTGATAAAACCATGGATGAAATGATGGTTCAGTTCTTTATTCCTTCCAAAGTCATCTACCTCTCAAGAGAGGATTGTTTTGATACAGGTAATGCAGGTCATTGAAGCAACACACACCTCCTGTAAATATACTAGGTCCGGGAATAAAATAATAAACAAGTGAAATTCAAGATCATCTCAAGGAATATAATATCACTAATTACATGGAAAAACTGCTTTCATTACATGAATTCTGTTTGTTTCAGTACAGAAAGGATTGAATGTTGCCACTTCAATATTAATTGGTCTTTCAAATCTCAAACAGAAATGGTTATTTAGCATCAGTTTAGGAAGACTGCAGGCACTGATTTTTTTTTTTTTTATATAGTGCCATGAAAAGAGAAAAATAAGTGCTGAGAGGCTTGAGGACATTATTAAACTCATTTATTATTCTTTTTTTTAATATAGAGTAAATTACAGAAATCTTACCAAATCAACAGAAAGATAGTAGGCCATAATGAAATATGCAATTTATTTTTTAAATGGGAAGAAAACTACTGAATCATAAATGGCAGGCCCATTTGGAAGTTATGCAAATGCTTCCCTTTCGAGTAATATGAATTCCATATCACCCTAATGTCTATGGCCCAATAGTTTTACTCATTATCATAAATTTCAGAAGTCTCATTCTTTCACAATATATTTCAAACAAAGACATTTTCTTTTCATTTTAACAATTAAACAATTTTATTGTCTCATATCTTCAAAATACATTCTGCAGTTTGTTCCAATAAATGTGACTTGCTTAAAGTCACTCGCTTAAAACAGAGAATGAGTTTTCTCCAAACCTTGCTTTGCTGTCATTGCTATCTTGTGCATTAAGGAATTGGAATGTGTGGGGCTGGAAACAGAGGAGTCCAAAAATGGTCCATAATTTCAGACATCTTGTATACTTCTTAAAACAATCCTGTCATAAGGATTTTGCATTAAGAATGAACAGGAAAAAAAAAATTATTCAATCCCCTCTCTAGCTTTGACTCTCAACGAGAGAACAGATTCGTGCCCTGAATAGTGACTGGGTTCTAGAATCAGACACACCCAGGTTCAGATTCTTGCTCCCTTTACAACTATGCACTTGAATAATTTACTAAACAATTTCTGGACCTCATTTTTCTAGTCTGGAAAATGGACATGGTGATACTGCAATGGAGCCACTTACGATGTGTATAACAGGATCCAGATCCATGCTTAACACAAATTAGAGGTCCCATTAACATTTATTTTGCTTTCCTTAGAAGTCAGTTGGCATACATTTTCAAAATCTGGCTCACTGAACCTCTGTCTCACCAAGTATCTTTTAAGTCGAGCAAGGTCTTTGTTCAGGAGGCTATAATAAAATATCACAGACCGAGTGGCTTATAAACAACAGAAATTCACACTTCCGAAGGCTAAAAGTCCAAGATCAGGGTGCCATGTGATCAGGTGAAAGCCCTCTTCCTGGTTCTTAGAAGGAGCCTTTTCACTGTGTCCTCGCATGGTAGGAGGTACTAGGTAGCCCCGTGGAATCTTTTTACAAGAGCACTAATCCCATTCACGAGGCTCCATTCTCATGACCTAATCATTTCCCAAAGGCCTTTCCTTCTAACACCATCACATCAGGGATTAGGATTCCAACATGTGCAGTTTCGTGGGGGGATGGGGGCGGGGACACACAATTATCTGAATATCCAAAAACTAAGACTCAAAATAGGAATCAGACTGAATTTTCTTGAAAAGGCAAAGTAAACTTTCTAAACCTGTGTCCTCATCAATGATACAGGGACACGGCTTATTTCACTGGGTTAGAGTAGAGTTGCTCAGGTTTAGCACTACACACATTTGGTTCAGATCAGTCTTTGTTGTAGGGGGCTGTCCTGTGTGTTCTAGGTTGTTTAGCAGGATGATTGGCGACCACCCAGCAGTTACCATGAGTAGCCTCCCAGCCCTTAAACTGGAATAACCAAAAAAATGTCTCTAGACATTGCCAAAGGTCCTCTGGGGAATAAATTTGCACCCCCCCCCCAAATGAAAACCACTACAGTAAGCACAATTAAGTAACTTGCAAGCTATTTAACACGGGACAAGGAACACAGTCATGCTCAATAAATGTAAGCTATTAATTTTTACCTAGAAATGCTACTGATCACTATTTTATGTCTTCAGTATTATGCATAAGCATTTGTTACAATGAAGGGACAACTTAAGGAGAAGCCACCTATTTCCATAGCTGCCAGAAATGAAATGATTCGATAGAATTCTTTCCATGCCAATATTCATTTGGACCTTGGATTTAGAGCTATGCTGGCATCTAATTCAGCCTGAACTCCTCCTGGGGGTCATCCTATCTTCCCTAGTTGGTCCCATGCTGTATCCCTTAAAGCAAGGTGACATCGTGCTGCCCAGGAAGCAGGAGCCCAGAAACAGGGATAACTCTCAGTCCTGCGTTGAGTGTTGCCAGCCTTTGGCTCCATGTGGGTCTGATGAAGGCTTATACACTTAGGAACCCAAACCTGACATAGGCAGGCTTTTGAAGTAGTTGCTAATTTCATGTGGATGAAGTGAGCATTTTCTCTCTACTGCAAAACTCTCCCTAGGCAATAACAACGTTTTTCCATGTAACTCCCTAACCTCAAACTCAAAATAGAAATAAGGGAGAGCGTCTGCCATGATAGAAACAGTGAAATCGAAAATAAGGAAAAAGAAAAGGAAACCTTCTGAAATATAAACCTGCTTGAAATGGTATCCAGTGTATGTTTGCAGAACTGGGAAAACACTGGGTTAACTGAGTGTGACGTTAGGTATCATTTCAACTCTAGTGCAAAAGTTTTCTTGCCCATTAAACAGGCGGCTAAATTACACTCTCTGCAGTTCTTCCTTGCTCCAAAAGTCTCTCATCGTATTAAGAGATAAAAAAGAATCCCAAGCAAGGCTGGCAATTCTATTACTTTAATGCCTCTTTTCTGCAGAACGTGTGAAAGCCTGCAGAAAACAGTCATGTGTCCCTGGGGTGATTTTCCACCACATCCACCTACAGCATCTCTATCAAGTATGAGCTGGTCCAGCCGTCCCGCCTTCCCCCAGCCCCACCTGCTCCCTTTCATTCCCTCTTGCCACAGGAATCCCCACATCCTGACCCCTCTGCCTGGAACACTCTTCCCTCCTCTTTAAGGAGTCATGCCCCAAGCTCCCCAGCAAGATCATGGCTTCCTGGTCAACAGGCCTATCCTTTCAGTGGTCAAATCTCCATCATTATATAACAAATAAGGTTCAACACTCAATCCTATAAAATGTGGGGTCATGTTAGTATGAAGTCAGTTAAAAAAAATAATATTTTTCAGGTTCTCTCTACAGTGACAGAATGCAAAAAAATAAGCAGTGAAAGGCACCAACTATACAATGGTCTGAACTGAGGGTCCCCAATGGTCATATTGTGGTCACATCCTAATGAGCTTCCCTCTAAGAAATGAAGAGCCAAGCATGGAGACTGAGCAAAGCACAGCAGTCAGTTGTGTTACACCAGATTCTGAGACATTGCTGAATTCATGTATTGTGGAATGTGTTTTCTTGGCTTTTAGTCCACCTAAACTCTAATTTACCTGCTATTAGATTGCCATCCATCTCCCACCTGGAGTGTTAACTTCATGGGGAAAGAATTATGTGTAATACAGGGTAAATGCTCAGGAGTTATTTGTTGAAAGGAACTGAAAAGAAAAAATTACCACTAAAGTACTTTATGATTGGGAAAGAAAAAGAATAAGAAACTATAGAAATGGTTTCTCATTAAATTTAGAATAAGCTCCAAAGTCCTTGCTCAGCCCTCTGAGGCACTGATTGATACTGAACCCCTCTCCAACCCTGTATTACCCTGCCCCTCACTCACCATGTTCCAGATAAATTTCTCTGCATTCCTAAGTCACACCAATCTATTTTTGCCTAGAAGTTTTTTCCCCAGGTCTTTACCTGACTGGCTCCTTCCCATCTTTCTGGCCCTGAATGAACATCACCTACTGAGAGAAATTCCATCTGAATGACCAATCAAAAGCCAATCCCATCCCCCTCCAATCCAGCTACTTTCTGTCCAGTCCTCATTCTAGGCTGGAAACGTGTTGTTTCTTAACTCACTTTGTGTTTACTCTTGCCCTGATCTTTGTCTCTATAATAGCTGCATAAAGGCTTACCTCTCTGTATCCCCCCAGCCCCTACTACAGTGTCTGGCCCTGAGCACATGCTCATCCAATATTTGGGGAGTGAAGAAGTAAAGATGACTCTACTCTGAAAGCATAGGACCGAGAGCAAGTGGAAGGCACAAAACCTAGAGGAGAACTCAAAGACACCACAGTGTTTCGCTCCAATACAGCACTTAGACAATAACCCACCCTACCCAGGAGACAAAGGTGAGACATGGGGTCTAGCCTCCCCTTTTGACAAGTAGAGCAGGCAGCTCTAGTCCTCAACATCAATGCAAATACACTGTGTGTAAGGTCTAAATGACATCAACTTATTATCAAATTAAAACTCAAAAAATAACTTTTTTTTTTTAAGTGGGCTCACTAGAGCCCAATGTGGGGCATGAACGCACAAACCGGCAATCAAGACCTGAGCTGAGATCAAGAGTTGGATGCCTAACCAACTGAGCCGCCCAGGTGCCCCTCAAAAAATAACTTTTAAAGAAAAAACACACAAGCAGCATACACAAAAGTGTTTTATCTCAAGTGGCGTAAATGATTTCTCATGAAAATCTGGATCTCTTTAAGATCATCCAAAAATAAAGGCAAGGCAGACTAGATGCTTCTACAAATCAAGTCTCCTGGTTTCATCATAGAATTAAATGTGTCTTATTTAGGAGCAGTTTGTAAAGCCCCAGAGATTCCCCAAAATTCATTCTGAAATTACAGATTTTATTTCCAAAAACAACCATGATTAAGCATGACATTTACAGATGCCTGCTCTTCAGTAAAGCTGCAATTTGGGGAAAATCAAAGCCATAAGGAACTAAATTACTTAAGGGAGGCTTTTCATTACGCTCAATCTAGCTCGCTCTGGATTAAGAGCAAATGAAACTTGATTATTCGGCCAGTTATTTCACAGCTTCTGTGTTTAATTTACTTTTCCTCAGAAGATTAAAAAAGTCATATGAACTATTATTACATGTAGATTTGAACTTTTTGTTTCTAAAGCTCATAAGTGATTCATCTTTTTAAAGAGCAAAAACCCTTCATCTGCTATGGTTTACCCTAGCTTGGCCAATAAAATGCCTTAATTAAAGCCTGGCTGAAATCTGCTATCCATTTTTTTCAAAAGCTATTCAAAATAAGAGTGAAAAGAAACCTTATTATTTATTGACTGTTTAGAGTTTTCTTAGCGAATGCAATGAGCTGACAGTCTAAACAAAGAAATGATTCTTAAAAAACCAATTTTGGTAACTTCACATTGAAAAAGCTTCTATTAAAAAGTAGCTCAAAATGTAGTTTCTGCTAAGATGTTGTTGCCTTTTGAATTAAGATTTAAAATAAGGCAGGCTTATAAAAAGACAGCCAACCCCTAACATCTTCTGCAGATGCTCCTGTATTTGTCAATGAGACAAGATGCTGGTTTTCTGTGAAGGGTGGCATCTATTTATATGATCTGCAGGAAGTTTTAACGACTTAAAGGAGAAAAAGATAGTTGGTTATCAGATTCTCTCATTTTAACTGACCTGTACTTTCTAACATCTTGACCCATGCAATGGGACCACCTGAGCTCTAACGTAAAGACAGAATGGATATTTTTTATAGCTTCAATCCTGAGATGCATGTGGTTGACTTTTTGCGATGAACTTTCTAAAAGTTTTCCTAAGCCCTGATAGCCACTGAGCGTGTGTATTCAAACACACATACATATACAGACACATACCCTGAGTCTGGGATTTGTAGTACACTCGGACCTGCCAGGCCCCTGCCTAATACCATAAGCAACTCCACTGGGGTCCCTAGGAATGCAATGCTGGATTCCATCTTTTAGTTCAACCGTTAGCATTTTCTGGCTCCCAATTCCATCAAAGCCTGCCGGTCCCCCTCAGTCACTGCCTGTTTGACACAAATGCTCTCTCTCTTACTTCTTGCTCTCCTACATAAAATTTCTCTCTCCCTCTGCAGGTGCATACTTTCACGAATTCCACAACCTCTGCCAAGCACCCATTCACCCACAAGGACCTCCTTATGGACTACATAAAAACAAGGTGGTGACATGTCTGTATGCTGCCTCTATCAAGCCCCCGATCTGCACTCTAAGTACAATTGCAACATTCTGTCATTGCTCATCACACACATGCCTAGCTTTTCAACATGTCATGTTGTATGATCACGCTGAATATTCATCAAGTCCCTACTAGGTGCTAAATATCGTTATGGACACCGGGGACACAAAAATGGTTATGGTATTGTCCCTGCAGTCTACGTGTCTATGATGTCATTGGGGGTAAAGAAGAATTGTATTATTATTTATAATAGTGTGTGAGGAATTCCATTCATTCATGTCTTCAATAATATTTGAGCACTGCCTATGCACCCATCATTGCGACAAGTATTAGCTAAACGTGGTGAAGAAATCAGTTCTGGTTTTTTTCCACATGCTCCTGGAGTGTACAATCTGGTTGTAGGAGGCAGACAATAAGCATGTAAGTAAACACAAGTTTAAAGTCAAATAGGAGAGCTGTGAAATAAAGAACATGAAGGAATAGAATATACTGGAAGGAACAGGGCTGCACAGAAAGGGGATCTGAGAAAGCGGGGTAGAAGCTGCCCCTGGGAGCCCAGAAGGAGCTGGCCATGTTGTGATCAGCCATGTGCAGGCCAAAGGAGCTACATGTGCAAAGGTCCTGAGGCTGAAAGGAGCCTGGCACAGCCAAGTCACAATGGCAGTGTGATGAGAGCTTAGCAGGGAAAGCGGAGAGTGCAAGACGATGAAGTGGAGAGGTATTCAGACAGACCATGCAAAGATGATTTTAGAGGGAAATGTGCACATTATACTATGTTGTGTGTATTATATCTTATTACATTATGACATAACATGTATACCCTCCACTTCAGTAAGAAACTCTGACTTCTTTTAGGCTGTGGAATATCTTATATATCCTATATCCATACTTTAAATTCTACTCTGAGTATCATGTAGGAAGTAGACTGGAGAAGACACAAGTGAGGGTATACAGTAATCCAGTAATAATAGAAGTAATCAGAGAAACATAATGTGTCACGTGGCAATAAGGGTTACAGAGGAAATCAAGGCGGGTGAGGGATTAGAGTGGTCATCAATGAGGGTGGTTGACACGCTCAGGGTGTCATGGGGCCTCAGAGAATGAACTACATCAGTGAGATAAGCCTTCTCGGAAGAGAAAACACTTGAGCTAAAACTGAAGCATGAGTAGGAATCGGCCAAATAATATTAGGAGGGGAAGAGAGAATGCGGGGTGGGTGGAATGAAGGAAAGAGGATGCAGGGAAAGGTTTAAGGAACTAGAACCTGAGGGCTTGAGTGAAGGAAAAGACCAGAGCCAGCAGAGGTCAGAGCATGAAGCAGGTGTCTGTGCAAAGCTAACCATTTGGAACTACATCCGAAGGTGGTGGGAAGGATTTTCAGAAGGGGAATGAATTACAACTATCAAGCACTCAGCCCTGCGGAGGATGGTTGGGAAGGAGGGTAGCCAGGGTGGTCCATTAGCAAACACTGAGCATGATCTAGGAGTAAGGCGGTGAAGGCTGTGAGGATGGTGGGGAAGCGGGTGGGTCTGGCAAGTATCAGGGATGCAGAAAGGACAGAACTTGATCACTGCATGAATGAGTGCACAGGGTTAGGGGGGAGAAGAGTTCAGTATGCCCTATCACGATATGCAAAATTCTTTGAAACATGCCCCTTTGATCTCTGACCTCATCTTTCCCAGTAGCCAAACACTGGTATGGCTGGCTTTCTTTCAGCCTTTGAAGGTGCCAACTCTTCCCAGCTCTGGGTCTCTGTGTGCTGCCCCCCTCCCCCACCCCTCCCCCACCCCTCCCTGCTCCCTGTGCCTGGAATGCTCTTGCCCTTGGTCTTGGCTGGGCTGTCCCTTCTACTCATTCAGGTCTCTGTTCCCATGTTACCTAGAGAGGACTCCCCAGATCCTCCCCCCAGACCAGTTTAATTCCATATACTCATCACACCCTAGTCTCTAAAATCTTTTTCTTTCAAATATTTATGTGTTAATTTTCTCAGAGGTTTGTTAATCCACACTCCTGTGGACATGTTGTTTACATAAATGGGCGGGGTCCCTGCTGAGCTCCAGAAGGGCAGTATCTTCAACTTTCCTTCTTCCACTCTGGACCCAGCCCCTTGAGGGCACTCAATACCTATGGATGGATGGATGGATGGATGGATGGATGGATGGATGGATGGAAGGAAGGAAGGAAGGAAGGAAGGAAGGAAGGAAGGAAGGAAGGAAGGAAGGAAGGAGTAACAAATTGCACATAGCTTAAAGCTTAGTAGTAAAGCTGCCATTAATAAAAGGTTCTTGTTTTGGGAGATAACAAATAGAAAACAGATTGCAAGGTACACATTTGAAAATAATACACAGAAGAAAAGAAAGAAAATAAGCCCTGTTTAATCTTGACCTCTCCTAAAAGGTTGGCTTTAAACCGGGGATCAGCACACTTTTCCTGTAAAGGTCCAGAGAGTAACTATTTTAGACTTCGCAGGTTGTAAGGACTCTATTACAACCGCTCGCCTCTGTCCTTGTAACAGGAGAACAGCCATAGGCAATATATAAGCATGCATTTATGTATTCTGTAAATACAGAACATAAAATTGTATTTACAAAAGCAGTCTGGAATTGGCCATAGAGGTTGCTGACTCCTGTTTTAGACTAATCCAGGAAAAGCATAAGGCACACACGATTGAAACATAGAAGGAAAAGGAACTACCTTTTACTGAGAATCAGACTGTACAAGACGCCTTGCATACATATCTCATCCAATCTTTTTAACAATTCTGGTAGGTAACCATTCTGACACCTATTTGGCAAAACTGAACAGTTCAAAGAGGACACACAACCTGCTCAGATTATACAGTTGAGCCAGAATTTAAATCCACGCAGTCTTTCTGACTCTCAGCTTTCTTGTTTATCATCTATCCTTTCATCAATTTTCCCCTCGTAGCCACAAACCACCTCCCCACCCCATTTTTGGAAAGAGGTATAAACATCTGTGCACATCATGTAAACACACTGATTCCACATCCACAAACATTTACTGAGTGCATACTATGCGCCAGGCATCGTGATCGGGGCTGGGGATGCAACACTTAAAGACCATCTTTCTCTCTGATCTGTCTAAACTGCCACTTGTCGGTATCAGATACTGAATTTCAAAGGCTACCATCCTGCATTACGTCCTTTATTTCCCTTGACTTGCTAATGGTGTTTTCCACCATATTAATGATATCTTTCCTGTGGTCCTGTCGGCCTTCTGTAAACAGACCACAGGTGTGGATTTTGTGTTGCCGGTGCGCAAGGACTGCTACTGTCTGTCCCCTTGCAGAGAAGTTTCCCCATTAGACTGCTGCCTACAGCACCAGCTGCTCTATACAGCTGACTCCCGGCTACACAGCTTCCCATTACCAGCCGATTCAGACAGCGTGATTCACTGGGTCCTTGAAGCATTGCTTCCATATATTTGGCTTAAATACCCTTCTACCCTCCCAGGGCCCACATAATAACCATAGTGTTATTTCTGTTGATTATGGGATGCATTTAAGAGTAGAGATATGAATATATATATATACACACACACACACACACACACACACACACACACACCACTTGTGTCTGATTCTGAAACTATCTGCTTCTCCCCATGCATTCTCCTGTGGGACTTCCAATTTAACCAATAAAAAAATCTCCTCTATCTCTTATCTGGTGATGAAAATTGTATCTTAGAAAAATGCTACAGTCCAGTTGTTGTTTTTCAATTACCTTCTATGTAAGAGCATCAGTACTGGAGAAAAGTGTTTGAAGAAAAGGAAAAAGTCTTACTGTTTTCAGCAATCTCAGACTACTTCTCCCTGGAACCATTCCCTTTATTTACATTGCAGCCTATACCTACCCAATTTAAGACATGGGCTCATTTAGCAGAGATTCTTGATGAATACATGTTTTCCTAACTCATTACATTTTTTTAAAACGGAATCAATATTTCACATCATCTGTGTACTGGCCATCAATACCCTATTCTACCTATAAGAGGAAAAATTCATTTATGAACTAGTTAGTCTGTCATTTTCAAAGAACCACCACCTTTAAGCATTTAGCATTGATCACGGTGTCAGAAATCAAAGGAAATGCTATTCCAGGGAAAAGCTGGGCTTTGAGACTCTGCAAATAACAACCCAGATGACCTACTTATGCCCCAGCTTGTCTTGGCCAGAGTTCAGTCTTGAGCAAAATTGGCACCAATCAGGAAACAGGATTTTCTTTCTTGTGTATCAATATCAAAGCTCGTCCCTCTGTTTCATCTTCTGAGTCAAAACAGTCAACTGAATACTGTAGATTCTCTTTCCTGCAGCCTAAATTGCTCTTGTGTCACCTCCTCTGTCTCTTTCTGCCATCAGCCAGGCCTTTGATAATTCTCAACTGAGTGGATGCAACAGAATCTTCATATGGCTTCTTCCATTCAGGCTTTCTCCCCTGACGTCCTTCTCTATGTGCGGACTAAAGTGATCAGGCCTGGCCATTCATAATAGTAATAACTACTATTTATTGGTACTTTTTATGCATTACTCATTTAAGCACAGACACATACACACATGCCCTAGACGCGTATCACTCCCATTTTTCACATGAGAAAGCCAAGCTTTAATGAAGCTAAAAAAATGACCAAACTCAAAGCGCTACATACAGAGCTATGCTCTATATCTAGGCTTCTCTAACACATATGTGACCTTGATGTGTCATTTTATTGCAAATTCCTTTTCCATAGATGCAACATCTATTGGAATAATTTAGGTCAGATGCCACCTTTTTCCAGGGAAGGTGAAGCATCTTGAGGGACAGTTTTATTAACACTATATCCAAGAAGAGAGAGGTAGATCCCCAAATTGCAATTAGAAGGAGAATGACAAAACTGGCAAATGGAGAATTGGCAAGAACAAGATAGCCTCTCTTTATTGTCACTGAGAAAACTCACTGAGCAATGACCTCAAATTCTGTGATCAGACAGATAGAGCAGATGCTATTCCTTACAGGTGAAAATATCACTAACTGATAAAGAATGCAGTTCTTAGAGACACTAAAATGTGGATTAGCTGAATGAAATTAGTTGGTTTAAGAACAGGGGAGAGCCAAGTGGTCCAGGCTCAGACATTCAACACCCTTAACAGGGTGCCAAACTGTCACCTACTTGACCTTGGCTTACAGACTTTAAGCCCCCTGAGGTGGTAGCTTTAGGAAAAAATAAGTATGTTGCCCACGTCTTGCAGCCTTCAGAGATCTCCTATAAGAAAAATGAACCTACACTGCAGTAGGAAAACAAAAATCAAGGAAACGTATCTATGACAAAAGAAGAACTTTGGGTGCTATGAGTCCCATAATTTAGAGTGTTGCTGCATGGGAAAAGTATCCTCTTGTAACTCATGTTCAAGTGAGAGATTAAGGGAAACTGGAGCTTAGCAGGAGATAGGACTGGTAAGATTTGGGAAACAGTCCTTTCTCATTAACTTCATGTTGATGCTCCACCAACAAAGACAGAAATAATCGTGGCATGTCTCATTTAAAACAAGTTTCATTTTCTGAGGGTAGAAGCCATTAGGCTAAACAATAAGGAACCTTTGACTTTAAGACTATGTCCAAGGAAGATAACTGTGTAATTAGAGCATACAATTTTCAGGAAAAACAAAATAGACTGGAAGCCTACTAAATATCTGAGGGAAAGGTATTGCCAAGGAAACCCAAACACTAGCCACCCACCTCTAAGTCTTGCAACTCCACTACCTGGGACCTGCGCCATTACATCTATGCAGTTGCGTGAAGGGCATCCTTACCTATCATTTACTCAGCTGTTGACTGTGAAGAAATACAAACAACAGCTTATAAACCAGGACGAGGAGCTAAGGGGACTTATGGACATAAAAGATCCTCCCAAAGAGCAGATCACTGAGACTGGCCAACGGCTGGCTAAAGAACTTAGTCTACTATCACAGTAGAGAGTTTTGTCTTAACAGTTCCATCCTTGTCCAGCAAGACGTATGTTCTGTAGACTTCAGACTACTGTGTTCTTCCCACTCTCTCCTTTTCTAAGTGGGAGTCCAATTGCAGTTCACAACTGTATTGAGGCCTGTTAACTTTTTTTTTAATGATTTTTTTATTGTTATGTTAATCACCATACATTACATCATTAGTTTTTGATGTAGTGTTCCATGATTCATTGTTTGTGCATAACACCCAGTGCTCCACACAGAATGTGCCCTCTTTAATACCCATCACCAGGGTAACACATCCCCCCACCCCCCCCAGAACCCTCAGTTTTTCAGAGTCCATCATCTCTAATGGTTCGTCTCCCCCTCCGACTTACTCCCCTTCATTCTTCCCGTCCTGCTATCTTCTTTTTTTTTCTTAAAATATATTGCATTATTTGTTTCAGAAGTACAGATCTGTAATTCATCAGTTTTGCACAATTCATAGCGCTCACCATAGCACATACCCTCCCCAATGTCTATCACCCAGCCACCCAATCCCTCCCACCCCCCACCACTCCAGCAACCCTCAGTTTGTTAACTGAGATTAAGAATTCTTCATCAGTGAGGTCATATGATACATGTCTTTATCTGATTGACTTATTTCACTCAGCATAACACCCTCCAGTTCCATCCACGTCGTTGCAAATGGCAAGATCTCATTCCTTTTGATGGCTGCATAATATTCCAGTGTGTATATATACCACCTCTTCTTTATCCATTCATCTGTCGATGGACATCTTGGCTCTTTCCACAGTTTGGCTATTGTGGACATTGCTGCTGTAAACATTGGGGTGCACGTACCCCTTTGGATCCCTATATTTGTATCTTTGGGGTAAATACCCAGTAGTGCAATTGCTGGATCATATGGTAGTTCTATTTTCAACTTGTTTGAGGAACCTCTATACTGTTTTCCAGAGTGGTTGCACCAGCTTGCATTCCCACCAACAGTGTAGGAGGGTTCCCCTTTCTCCGCATCCCCGCCAACATTTGTCGTTTCCTGACTTGTTAATTTTAGCCATTCTGACTGGTGTGAGGTGGTATCTCACGGAGGTTTTGATTTGGATTTCCCTGATGCCGAGCAATGTTGAGCACTTTTTCATGTGTCTGTTGGCCATTTGGATGTCTTCTGCCCATTTCTTGATTGGATTATTTGTTCTTTGGGTGTTGAGTTGGATAAGTTCTTTATAGATTTTGGATACTAGCCCTTTATCTGATATGTCATTTGCAAATATTTTCTCCCATTCTGTCGGTTGTCTTTTGGTTTTGTGGACTGTTTCTTTTGCTGTGCAAAAGCTTTTTATCTTGATGAAATCCCAATAGTTCATTTTTGCCCTTGCTTCCCTTGCCTTTGGCGATGTTTCTAGGAAGAAGTTGCTGCGGCTGAGATTGAAGAGGTTGCTGCCTGTGTTCTCCTTTAGGATTTTGGTGGACTCCTGTCTCACGTTTAGGTCTTTCAACCATTTGGAGTCTATTTTTGTGTGTGGTGCAAGGAAATGGTCCAGGTTCTTTCTTCTGCATGTGGCTGTCCAATTTTCCCAACACCATTTGTTGAAGAGACTGTCTTTTTGCCATTGGACATTCTTTCCTGCTTTGTCAAAGATTAGTTGACCAGAGAGTTGAGGGTCCATTTCTGGGCTCTAGATTCTGTTCCATTGATCTATGTGTCTGTTTTTGTGCCAGTACCATACTGTCAGGATGATGACAGTTTTGTAATAGAGTTGGAAGTCTGGAATTGTGATGCCGCCAGCTTTGCTTTTCTTTTTCAATATTCTTCTGGCTATTTGGGGTCTCTTCTGGTTCCATACAAATTTTAGGATTCTTTGTTCCATTTCTTTGAAAAAAAGTGGATAGTATTTTGATGGGGATTGCACTGAATGTGTAGATTGCTCTAGGTAGCACTGACATCATCACAATGTTTGTTCTTCCAATCCATGAGCATGGAACGTTTTTCCATTTCTTTGTGTCTTCTTCAATTTCTTTCAAGAGTATTTTATAGTTTTCTGAGTACAGATCCTTTGCCTCTTTGGTTAAATTTACTCCTAGGTATCTTATGGTTTTGGGTGCAATTGTAAATGGGATCGACTCCTTGATTTGTCTCTCTTCTGTCTTGTTGTTGGTGTATAGGAATGCCACTGATTTCTGTGCATTGATTTTATATCCTGCTACTTTACTGAATTCCTGTATGAGTTCTAGCAGTCTTGGGGTGGAGTCTTTTGGGTTTTCCACATACAGTATCATTTCACCTGCAAAGATTAAGAGTTTGACTTCCTCTTTGCCAATGTGGATGCCTTTGATTTCTTTTTGTTGTCTGATTGCTGTGGCTAGGACTTCTAATACTATGTTGAATAGCAGTGGTGAGAGTGGACATCCCTGCGACGTTCCGGACCTTAGGGGAAAAGCTCTCAGCTTTTCCCCATTGAGAATGATATTTGCTGTAGGTTTTTCAGAGATGGCTTTTATGATATTGAGGTATGTACCCTCTATCCCTATACTCTGAAGAGTTTTGATCAAGAAAGGATGCTGTACTTTGTCAAATTCTTTTTCTGCATCTATTGAGAGGATCCTATGATTCTTGTTCTTTCTTTTGTTAATGTATTGTTTCACGTTGATTGATTTGCAGAAGTTGGACCAACCTTGCAGCCCAGGGATAAATCCCACTTGGTCGTGGTGAATAATCCTTTTAATGTACTGCTGGATCCTACTGGCTAGTATTTTGGTGAGAATTTTTGCATCCATGTTCATCAAGGATATTGGTCTGTAATTCTCCTTTTTGATGGGGTCTTTGGTTTTGGGATCAAGGTAATGATGGCCTCATTAAATGAGTTTGGAAGTTTTCCTTCCATTTCTATTTTTTGGAACAGTTTTGGGAGAATAGATATTAATTTCTCTTTAAATGTCTGATAGAATTCCCCTGGGAAGCCATCTGGCCCTGGGCTTTTGTTTGTTTGGGAGATTTTTGATGACCGCTTCAATTTCCTTAGTGGTTATAGGCCTGTTCAGGTTTTCTATTTCTTCCTGGTTCAATTTTGGTAGTTGATACATCTCTAGGAATGCACCCATTTCTTCCAGGTTATCTAATTTGCTGGGATAGAGCTGCTCATAATATGTTCTTATAATTGTTTGTATTGCTTTGGTGTTGGTTGTGATCTCTCCTGTTTCATTCATGATTTTGTTGATTTGGGTCCTTTCTCTTTTCTTTTTGATAAGTCTGGCCAGGGGTTTATCAATCTTGTTAATTCTTTCAAAGAACCAGCTCCTAGTTTCGTTGATCTGTTCGACTGTTCTTTTGGTTTCTAGTTCACTGATTTCTGCTCTGATCTTTATTATTTCTCTTCTCCTGCTGGGTTTAGGCTTTATTTGCTGTTCTTTCTCCAGCTCCTTTAGGTGTAGGGTGAGGTTGTGTATTTGAGACCTTTCTTGTTTCTTGAGAAAGGCTTGTATTGCTATATACTTTCCTCTCAGGACTGCCTTTGCTGTATCCCCACGATTTTGAACAGTTGTGTTTTCATTTTCATTGGTTTCCATGAATTTTTTTAATTCTTCTTTAATTTCCTGGTTGACCCATTCATTCTTTAGTAGGATGCTCTTTATCCTCCATGTATTTGAGTTCTTTCCAACTTTCCTCTTGTGATTGAGTTCTAGTTTCAAAGCATTGTGGTCTGAAAATATGCACAGAATAATCCCAATCTTTTGGTACCAGTTGAGACCTGATTTGTGACCTAGGATGTGATCAATTCTGGAGAATGTTCCATGGGCACTAGAGAAGAATGTGTATTCCGTTGCTTTGGAATGGAATGTTCTGAATATGTCTGTGAAGTCCATTTGGTCCAGTGTTTCATTTAAAGTCTTTATTTCCTTGTTGATCTTTTGCTTAGATGATCTGTCCATTTCAGTTAGGGGGGTGTTAAAATCCCCCACTATTATTGTATTATTGTCAATGTGTTTCTTTGCTTTTGTCATTAATTGCCTTATATAATTGGCTGCTCCCATGTTAGGGGCATAGATATTTACAATTGTTAGATCTTCTTGTTGGATAGACCCTTCAAGTAGGATATAGTGTCCTTCTTCATCTCTTATTACAGTCTTTGTTTTAAAATCTAATTTGTCTGATATAAGGATTGCCAGCCCAGCTTTCTTTTGGTGTCCATTAGCATGGTAAATGGTTTTCCACCCCCTCACTTTCAATGTGGGGGTGTCTTTGGGTCTACAATGAGTCTCCTGCAGACAGCATATTGATGGGTCTTGTTTTAAATCCAATCTGATAGCCTGTGTCTTTTGATTGGGGCATTTAGCCCATTTACATTCAGGGTAACTATTGAAAGGTATGAATTTAGTGCCATTGTATTGCCTGTAAGGTGACGGTGACTGTGACTGTCTATTGTCCTTGTTCCTTTCTGATCTATGCTGCTTTTAGACTCTCTTTTTGCTTAGAGGACCCCTTTCAATATTTCTTGTGGGGCTGGTTTCGTGTTTGCAAATTCCTTTACTTTTTGTTTGTCCTGGAAGCTTTTTATCTCTCCTTCTATTTTCAATGACAGCCTAGCTGGATATAGTATTCTTGGCTGCATATTTCTCTCGTTTAGTGCTCTGAAGATATCATGCCAGTCCTTTCTGGCCTGCCAGGTCTCTGTGGATAGGTCTGTTGCCAATCTAATGTTTCTACCATTGTAGGTTACATATCTCTTCTCCCGAGCTGCTTTCAGGATTTTCTCTTTGTCTCTGAGACTCTTAAGTTTTACTATTAGATGTCGGGATGTTGACCTATTTTTATTGATTTTCAGAGGGGTTCTCTGTGCCTCTTGGATTTTGATGCCTGTTTCCTTCCCCACATTAGGAAAGTTCTCTGCTATTCTTTGCTCCAATATACCTTCTGCCCCTCTCTCTCTTTCTTCTTCTGGGATCCCAATTATTCTAATGTTGTTTCGTCTAATTGTATCACTTATCTCTTGAATTCTGCCCTTGTGATCCTGTAGTTGTTTATCTCTCTTTTTCTCAGCCTCTTTATTTTCCATCATTTGGTCTATATCGCTGATCCTCTCTTCTGCCTCATTTATCCTAGCAGTTAGTGCCCCCATTTTTTATTGCACCTCATTAATAGCCTTTTTGATTTCGACTTGGTTAGATTTTAGTTCTTTTATTTCTCCAGAAAGGGTTTCTCTAACAACTTCCACACTTTTTTCAAACCCAGCTAGTATCTTTAAAGTCATGATTCTGAACTCTAGGTCCAACATCGTACTAATGTCAGTATTGAGTAGGTCCCTGGCAGACGGTACTACCTCTTGTTTTTTTTGCTGAGGTGATTTTTTTCATCTTGTCATTTTGTCCAGAGGAGAATAGATGAATGAGAGAACAGAATGCTAACAGGCTAACAACGTCTCCAGCAAATATACTCTATACAAATCAGAAAAGACCTGAAACCAGGGGACAAGAAAGGGAAAGAAAGAAGAGAAAAAAAAAGGAAAAAGAAAAAGATAAAAACAAAAACAGAACAAAACAAAACAGAAAAACAGAATATGATCAAATATGATCAGGCTAGTGCATAGATCAGTGCCACACACTAGATTTTGGGCTTATTTTGGTCTGTTAGAAGAAAGTGCCTGCTAAAATTTTAAAGGAAGAAAGACATATATGTATAAAATAAGGGTTGATACAATGAAGGGATGGAAGATGACTGTAAAGATGAAAATTATAAAAGATTTTATAAAAGGAATTGATAAGAAGTTGTTTTTAAAAAGAAAGAAGTAGATTTAAAAAATAAAAAGAGAAAAGAAAAAAAAGAAAGAAAAAAGGGAGAGAATGTGATCAGGCAGGAGACCAGAACAAAGCCATACACTAGTGATTTAGGGTATATTTTGATCTGTTAGAAGAAACTGTATCTCAAAATTTTAAAGAGAGAACTTATATATATATATATGCCAAAAATAAGGGTAACTACTATGAAAGGATAAAAATATGACTCTAAAAATGAAAAATAAAAAATGTTTTTTTAAAAAAGGGATTGATAAGATGTTGGTTGAAAAAGGGAAGAAGAAAAATTTTAAAAAAAGTTAAAAAAATTAACTTTGAAAAACTAATGAATTATGATAAAAAAGCCATGAATTGTATGTGCAGTATTCCCCTAGCACTGGAGTTCTCCCGTTCTCCTTGATCGGTAAACTTGGTCTTGGCTTGCTGTTCTTGCTGATCTTCCTGGGGAGGGGCCTGTTGCCGTGGTTCCGAAATGTCTTTGCCGGAGGCGGAATTGCCCCGCCCTTGTGAGTCCGGGCTAAGCAAGCTGCTTGGGTTTGCTCTCAGGAGCTTTTGTTCCCTGCAAGCTCTCGGTACAGCTTTGGAGGACAAGGGTGAAAATGGTGGCCTCCCAATCTCCGCCCGGAGGAGCTGAGAACTCGGGGCCCCGCTCCTCAGTGCGCCCCCAGAGAAAAGCAGTCACTCCCGTGTCCCCGGTCTCCGGCCGCACTCCGTGCTCACCCGGCCTGTGACCGAGCGTTTCTATCTCTGGCACCCGACCCCGTGTGGAGTCTCCAAACCCAGCAGATCCCTGCGGTGCGCTCCCGCGCCGCTCCTCCCGGGGGAGAAAGGGGAGTCTCCCTGGCTCTGCAGCTTATTGGGTCCCTGCTGGAGGCACAGTGGCCCAACTGGGCCGCGGATCACAGTTTATGGCAACCCCGAGTTGAGAGCCCGCGCCTCAGCTCCGTCTCTGCAGCCGGCCTTCCCGCTCCGATCCCTGGGAGCTCTGCCGCACTCAGGCACCCCCGGTCTTCCTGTGACCCCGCGGGTTCTGAGACCACACTGTCCCGCGAGGGTTCCACCCCCCGCTTAGCCACTGGAGCGACGTCCCTCAGCGGAGCCGACTTCTAAAAGGTCCGATTTTGTGCTCCGCGGCTCTATCACTTGCCAGAAGTGGCCGACGGAGGCCCCCTCCCCCACCATCTATCCTCCCAAATACCACCTCGGATTCACTTCTCCGCACGTCCTACCTTCCAGTAAGTGGTCGCTTCTCTGTTCAGAGAGTTGTTGCTACTCTCTTCTTCGATCTCCTGTTGAGTTCGTAGGTGTTCAGAATGGTTTGATCCCTATTCAGCTGAATTCCTGAGACCAGACGAAATCCAGGTCTCCTACTCCTCCGCCATCTTGCTCCGCCCCCAGGCCTGTTAACTTTTAATTAGGTTGCTCAAATGTGGAAATCCATATCCAGGTATGATTGAGGTGGCCATCAATCACCCAGGGATCTTAGATAGCAGATGGATGAAAAACTCATGACACCTGGGATGGTAACTGCCAAGGAGAGGGTAAGAACATTCCATGTAGGTTGAGCAATGTTAAATATATGCTTGGAAAGAACTGTTGATACGAGTGTGGAATAGCCAAATGGGTGAAGCATGGAAGTCAGTATTAGAAGACTACCCAACAGCCATTCCCCTCTCTTTTCTTCCTTGCTAACAGAAATATAATTACGTTTAAAATGGCAATGTTCCTCGCTCCTAGAATGAATCATGATTGGTTTTTCTAGATAAATCATGACATTCCTGTCTATAGCCCTTAGGCAAATACTCACTTTCCCAATCATCCTTGCAATTTAATTAGCCAAATGAGACCTAAAGAATGAGTTCACTAGGGACAGAGGGAGTTTTATACTTTGACAAGAGGAAATATTTTCCTTTTCTTTTTGGAAAAATGTGGAAGTCGTTTTGTGACAATGAACCAATGAATGCGAGGATAAAATTCTCATAGGCTGGGGATTGAAGAAGAGGATGGGAAAGCTGGGGACCATATTTCTTGTTATGAAAACAAGCCAACTTTATAATTGATGCTATCATTGAGATTTCTGTTACAGTTAAAAACATGTCCAATTCACAAATTGATCATATACTGTGTGTAGGATATGGGAGAAGGACTCTTGTGAAGAATAGAAGGAAGCAATGAAGATAAATTATCATTGAATCATAACTTCTTTTAAGATTATCTATCCTTCTTGAAATGGTTATTTTAACAAAGTATTATTTTTTGAATTGACTCTCAATTTATATAGTATGTAGAATTGTTAATGAATATACAAATGGCCAAAATCCTACCAAAATAGACAAAACACAATAAATGGTGCTACATACAACTGAGTATTTGCTGAACAATTATTAGTGGATGGTAAATATACTGAGATGCCAATAGAAATTTACAGTTGAAAATATGCCAAGCAGTTTACTTAACTTTTGTTCACTTAAATGCAGCTTCCTAGAGCTAATTCTACCCCATGTTAATCTTTTCATATCCCATAGTTTTATAAACTTTGAGTTTATATCCTGATAAGTGTCGTCTCCTCAGTGGACTTCTAATTTTTTTCTCGTTTTATTTTTTTATTATTATGTTCATTTAGCCAGCATATAGTAGTACATCATTAGTTTTTGATGTAGCGTTCAATGATTCATTAGGTGCATCTAACACCCATTGTTCATCACCACACGTGCCCTCCTCAATACCCATCACCCGGTTACCCCACCCCCCTACCCCCCTCCCTTCTGTAACCCTCACTTTGGACTTCTAATTTTAAGGCGAGCTTTAGAAGACATTTTAGAACTACTTGTTCGGCCTCTTTGTTACTTCATTTCCTCTCAATATTATACTTGTTTTTATTTATTCATTATTTCATTCAACAGAGTATTTGTTATTTCTCTAATTCAAATTCTCAGCAGCGCTGACAAACCTGATCACTTCCCCCTTCTTGGTATCTGTGATGGCACACTCCGCCGATTTGTCTCCTTGATCTCTGACCTATCACCTTTGGCATTATTTTCTGTGTCCTTCCTTGCCCTGCCTCTAAACATTAAGGAGTCCCAGGATATAATCCTCATCTCCTTCTCTTTCCTACCCATGATCTTGCGATGAATGATTTCATTCAGTTCCAATTTTAAATAAAATGTATAAGACTCAAACATTTAATATCTTCAGCCCTAACATCTACTGTAAAATCTATTATATCCAACTGCCCACTTGAAATGTCCAATAAGATGTTTAGGAGATTATGGAAACCTAAGGGTTATATCCGAAGCTGAATTCCTGGTTTTTCAATCCCTTTCAATTTCTTCTCTCTCAGTTTTCCCCATGTCAGTAAATGATACCACCACACATGCTGGAGCTAAAGCCAAATGCCTAGAGATCACCCCTACTTTCTCTTTACTTCCCACATCCAACTCATTAGCACATCTGGTCAACCCCACCTACATGGTAGATCGATTTGAATCCATCTACTTCTCTCTTGACTTCCCAAACCCTATACATCTCCTGCCTGGGATACCACAATAACCTCCCAACTCATATGCCTACTTCCATTCTTTCCACATCATCATGCATTTCCCATAAATTGGCTAGAGTGCTCTTTTTAAATGTAAATTATATTCTGTCACTTCTCTGCATTAAGCCCTCATAATAGTTTCCGATCACATTTAGAGCCAAATCCAAATATCATCTTCTAGCCTCCTAGGTTCTCAGCATGATCTAGCTCCCACCTACCGCTCTGACTCATCTCAAATCTTTCACCTTACTCCCTACACTCCCATCTCCTTGTCCTTGTTTCTGATCTTTGTATGGTCCCAGCTTATTCTGTTTTGGGGTCTTTGCCAAAGCTGTATCACCTGTCTGGAAAGCTCTTCCTCCAGATAGTCACAGAAATGACCATTTCTTATCATCCAGGACTCTACTCCTAGCTCACCTCCTCAGACAAGTCTTCTCTGGCCAATGAGTCTCAAGCAGCCACCCTATTATTCTCAGTTCATCATACTGCTTTCCTTCTTTCACAGCAAGTATTGCTAGCTGATATTTTCTTATCTATTTATCACCTGTCCTCCTCCAAAAAATCTATACTCTTTGAGATCATAGACCTTGCCTGACTCTCATTGCTGTGTCCCTATTTCCTAGACACTCCACAGATGATCAATAAATATTTGAATTGGTGAAGTTTTTTGAGTTTCTAGGCACTAGAGAAACTCTTTCCAAAGTTCCATTCAGCTTCTTAGCCTTTAAAAAGGGGTTTTCTGTTATATTCTTTGTGTTTTTAAGATTAATCAGGAAATACATTTTAGAGTCAATTCTCTTTTCATTCAATCAAGAAATATTTACTGTGCCAAGAGTTTTGCTATACAAAGAAAAATGAGACATCAGATTCATTATCTAGTGGTAGAGAATGACGTGGAAATGAATAAGTATAATATAAATTGAGTTCAATCAAACTACTAAGAGATCTACCAATGTTGCCTGGTGCAAAAGGGGTCAGGAGTAGAGACAAAATCAGTGACAAGTACAGAGGGATTGATGACATTTGCTACATACCGATGTCAGGAGTTGAGTTCTGTAAACGAAAAGAGGAAAACACTGCACTGGTTTCATTTCTCAATGCCATATAATGATGCTCCCAAACATGACAATGATGAAAGGATGGATTGGTGTTTTTCTATGTCATGATGTTATTACAACCTGAAAGCCGAATTTTACTAAATTCAAGGACACTACTTCCAAATGCCTTATGTGATTCAATCACATGCAATTCTATTTTAGCATCATGCAAGGTGAAGATCAAGTAGAACTATAATGAAATAGATGCTCTCTCGAGTTCCCCTCCCTCTCACAGCTGCCACACACACTCTGCCTGTTGCCACCTCACTGTCTCCAGCACTATCCACTGCCTGTGGCCCGTGACTTCACCTTACTCTGTGATCTCTCATACAAAAGAAATTCTGCTAATCTTCGACCAGTGGAATGGCCTGCTTGCCGGCCTTCAAATATGCCTTGCTCCATCCCACTTTCTCAACCCACCTACCCATTTGAAATACCTTTCCCTCTTGCTTCTGTTATCCAAATGCTGCCAATTCTCCAACTCAGGACAGACCCATCTCTTCCACGAAATCTTCTTCTTCAGCCACCAGCCACTATGAGCTCCAGCTGTGGATACTAATAATGTAGGTGGTTTCACTATTCAAAAAACTGATAGGAATTCAACACTTTAGAACATCTTCATTCTCACTATGGATCATTTGTTAAACAGCCAATGTGTGCCAGGCACCAGGATAAGAACTTTACAATTACCAGTCCTAAACTTCTTAATAACCCTCCCCTTAACAACAAAAGTGAGACTTGGGAAGGCTAAATCAAATAGCCTGTGTTCCTAGAACTTTAGTTTCAAGGCCAGGGTTGAGCACACCTCTATTTAACCATGGCTGTGCCCATTAGCCTACTAAAGTCTATTAACTGCATCTAAGAACCTATGCTGAGAAGCATTAGAAAAATATATATCCTCAGCAACACTCTTTCTCTAACGATGTTGCTTATAGTATTATAGAATATTAGTGAAATAATAAGATAACGACATGAACATTTTTTTTTTCATTCTCTACTGCTGCTATAACAGATTGTCACACACTTGTGGCTTAAAACAACACAGAGCTATTATCTGCTAGGTCCGAAGTAGGACATTGGACAAAGGTGTTGGCAGAGCTAGATTCCTTTCTGGAGGCTCTGTGGAGGAACCTATTTGCCTTTTGTGGCTTCTGGAGGCCACCCGTATACGTCGGCCCATGGCCCCCTTCTTCCATCTTCAAAGCAACAACTCGGCATGTCTCAGACCATCCTTCCTTAGTGACATCTTACTGTGATGAGAGCCAGGAAAGGATCTCCACCTTTAAGGACTCCCAGCGATTGTGTTGGGCCCATCTGGTAATGCAGGAAAATCCTCCCAGATCAAGGTCCTTAACTTGATATCAGCAAAATCCCCTTTACCATGTAAGGTATCCAGCCACAGACTCCAGGGATTGAAACATATGTCTTCGGGAGCCTGTTACTCTCCCTATCACACAAAAGCGTCTCCTAGGGGCACACTCCACCTCTCCACCTAAAACTCTCTGGGAAGAGAGGCAATACTCAGGAACTCTGAAAAAAGCAGGGACCGAACAGAAGCACTAGAACAGAGGAGAAGAGGCCAAGGTATTAGGAGGAAAGCAAAAGTAGAAAGCAAGTTCCAACGTCTGGAACGCCATACCCACTCTAGAGCTAGCGCATCCCACCAATCGTTTTTAAGAGAGTGTCTTTGCAGTTCTATAGCTAGACAATGAGTTACAAATCATCAACTTCCTTTTTTATTTTCAGGTTTAATATTCAACTCACATGATCTTGTTTGTAATTAATGTAGCAGACCCATCAGTCATTTAGGAGACATCTGGGAGACAGATGTGAAGAGTAGAAAGAACAAAGGCTGTGGAGCTGGATGGGCATGGCCTGTGAAATTGGTCATACACATGCTCTGATACTTGCTGTGTGACCTGGAGCGTTGCTGAACATTTCACAGCCTCAATCCCTGAATCTGTAGAATGGGGATGATTCTACCTACTCACAGGATCGTGGAGTGGATATGGGGCTCTAACCTAGTTGCACAGGTACACTCTAAAACAGAGCCCTGACACCTACTGGGGCAAAATCATCCAACCAGTCTGCCCATGTAGGTTGCAAGTATAACGAACAGAGCAAGAACATGATCTTCATTTTTGGATTCTTTTTCACTCACCCACTCAGCACCTGGAAGAATGCCTAGTCCAGAGTAGACATCCAATATATATTAGTTGAACCATATTAAAGTTTGCTTTTCCTTTTGAATCTTGAGAATAAACCTCTGGTTTGGATCAGTGATAAATTATATAGTCAGGTTGGCCGAGAAAGACCTAATTCTCTGAAACATGTTCTGGAGCTCTTAGACACTCGTGGATGGCTTCACAATATTCAGACACAGACTGTGAAACGTAAAAATGGTCTTGCATATAAGCCATGGTGGATTATTAACATACAGAATAGATTAAACTACACAAAACAGCCCAATTCATCACATCCAGCTATAAAAACTATCTTTAATAAAGAGTCCAAGTGACAGCTGGATGAATGTTTTCCAGAAACCTTAAGACTGATTTAAATCACAAAATACTCTGTAGTCAAAGAACAAGCCATTTCCACCCAACGCTAAAGGAACATATAAATTAGGAAAAGAAGGATTTGGGCAAAAAAAAAAAAAAAAAATCGGTATTTCAGAAGCTAGGTGGTGTTTTCTAGTTCTGGTCGTTCACAAACCCAGAATTGATGAGAGTTTGAAGTGTACGACTCTTATAGAAATAGTAACTGTTTGGGATAATCTCCCCAATTAAGTTAAAAGTTATAAATCTATACCATTCTGCTCAAATCTTTATCCCCATCCTCTTCTGAAAAAATGACATTGGTTCACAGAACACAATCATGGTGAGCATGACATCTCCCCTAAAACCTAACCTGTTCTCTGCCGCCTCATAAAAGATGCTCACGACTTCTTCCCAATCCCACCCGTATACCTGCCTGCTTATTCGTTTAGTCAATAAATATTTGGGCACTGAGAATACAGATATAAACAACACACCACCCCTGGACCAGGACAACTCTATCTCTTAGGGAAAACCCACATAGCAGTAAAATACTGCACACAAAATATTCAGGACTTCAGAAGAGTGAACTGTATCACTGCAGCCAGACCTCCCAAACAATATTAAGTGAAAAAAATTCTTAAGAGACACCATTTGTATAAATTTTAAAACACACACATTGTTATGGTCTGAAGTCTGTATCCCCCAAAATTCACATATTGAAATCCTAACCCCCAAAGGTGACGGTACTAGAAAGTGGGGCCTTGGAGAGGTGGTGAGGTCATGGTATGAACGCTCTTATAGGAGAGACCCCAGAGAGCTCTCTAGCCCCTTCCACCAAGGGAGCATACAACAAGAGCCCATGAGCCAGGTTAGGGGCCCTCACCTAACCATGCCCTCATTCTGATCTTGGACTTCCAGCCTCCAGGAGTGTGAGCAATAAATCCCTGTTGTCTACAGGTGACCCAGCCTGAATGGACTACGGGCATGCATAAAGCCTATCACATACCAGTCACGTGTACCTACATGTACAGACCAAAGGATGTTAAAATGAATTGAAAGGATACACGCCAAATTTGTGGTTCATGGCAGGGGAGAGGAGATAAGAAAGGGAACATGGAAGGTGGCAAAAGTGAGGACAACTGTATTGTTAACATTTTATCGCTTTTATGGAAAGAAGGCTGGAAGCAAATAGTCTGTAAAATGCTTAACTATCACCTTTGGGTTGGAAATCCTCAGGGGATTATTATTTATAGTCTTCCGTAGTTTCAGAAGTGGGTGAAATTTAAATAGACAATTGCATTGCAGTACAGTAAGCGTCTTATATGGAATAAACCAGGTACAACAGTGATATAACAGAGAAAGTCTTCTCTCTATTGTGTTTTCAGACCATAGCTCTCCGCTGCCCTATCAAGGTCTGTGCCTACAAACGTGCACAAATGTCTCCTGTTGGACAAAATGAACCTGCCGGTACTTACTCCCTCCGGCAGCTGCCCTATCCCCCACCCCCTTTTCCTTCACAACTCAACTTCTTACTAGAGCTGCTTACACCTGCTTCTCTTCATTCCCGCACTC
Source organism: Zalophus californianus (assembly GCF_009762305.2). NCBI lineage: Eukaryota > Metazoa > Chordata > Mammalia > Carnivora > Otariidae > Zalophus > Zalophus californianus. Next base: position 17,465,919 of record NC_045596.1, read on the forward strand.
ACACCTCAACCCTTTGCCATCTGGCTTCAGCCCTGCTAAATTGCTCCCACCTCCTAACTGCCAAATCATTTCAGTTCCCATCTTACTTAACCATGCAAAGCACTTAAGATAATTGACCCACTACTGGAAGAGTCTCCTTCCCTTGGCATCCGCAGTACTACTCTTGGCTGTCATTCCCTCTGCCTTCCCATATGGTCCATCTCTGACCCCTTCGCTGGCGTCTTCCCCCTGGAGCAGCCAACTTAGCATTAGCATGCCCACTAGGATTCCATTCTGGGCTCTGTTCTCTCCCCTGTTCTCAAGGTTTTACCTGCAATGCCCTGGCTTCTAAATCTGTGTTCTAGCCCCTCCTGAGGTCTAGCTACACGCCCCCGTGGCCAGCTAGTTTTTCCCACCTTCTTCACCAGCACCTCACCTTCAGTAAGTCCCAAAGCAGGCATATCCTCAAGAATTCTCACTGGAGGGTAGAGCTAGATGCATGGACATTTTCTTAACCTCTACTTTCCCTGCCTTCATTGCAATGCTTAGTGACTTGTTGATTGTAACTGCTCCATATCGCTTCAGCCTCACACCTCCTCTATACCTACCACACGGCTTTAATTCAGATCTCCCATTCCACATAGGCTACACAGCTTTTCCAACTAGTCCCCTCGCCTTCTAAGGAACTACCTCCATCATTTCTTTCTAAAACACAAATAATGGCCATTCCCTTGCTCCACATCCTTCAATAACTCCCCATTGCCTGCAGGTTTGAATTTAAACTCTTCAATCATAAATGCCAGCATCTCAAACAATCTACCACCATCTGCCCTCCCAGCCTCGCTTGTGGCTACATCTCCCACACTGCCAATATTCAGGCCACATGGATTTTCTCACTATTCCCTGAAGGCAGCTTGAATTTTCACATAAATCTGAGCCTTGGCACACGCTCTTCCTACGACCTCAGAATCCTTTTCTCTCTCTGTCACTGGATTAAACTCCAACACACTTCAAGACCTCACTGAGATGCCATTTTCCTTAAGGGTTCCTTAATTTCTCTAGACAGGTAGTTATTCCTGTGCCTTTGCTCCCACTGAACTTTGTGCATGGCTCTCCTTTAGCACTGAAGTCACACTGGTCTGAGAATGACATACCCCTCTTCCCCAGTGGACAGCAAGGAGGAGGTAGATCTTTGTGATAGTTTCTTCATTCAACACATATTTGAGAGCCTTATGACTGGAAGGCTCTGCTCAAGGTATGGGGAATACACAGTGAACAAAACAGACAACATCTATATTCCTGGAATCTAAATTCCAGAGCACTCAACTGCGATCCATCAATTTAAGGTGAGATTCAGAGATGTTTGTTTAAATCATCAGTAAGGCCATCATGAATTCAGAACGTTAACACCTATTACCACGGTGGCTTTTGTGTGTCATCCTAGCTCATCCCCTCAAATAGATCTCATCGTTCACTTCGTTGCAATTCCGCAAGCACCAGGCAGACAAAAATGCACATACTATAGGATCTTTAAATACTTACGGCTCAGTCTTTTTCGATAAAACTATCCCTTCTCATGAAGGCCTGCAGGGACCTCTCCACAAGAAGGTAGGCAATTACACATGACAGTCAGGTAGACAATGTCAACCCTAGTTCTCTGCAAACCAGCAGACGTCAGACCCACACTGCACGGATTCATGAAACAGAACAACAGATGAGCTCTCTGTGGTTGAGGAAGAAAATGCCCATATGTTAGGGCTGGTAACCTGTATTGCATACCTTTCTAAATTTATCAGGTGCTAGTGCATGTGGGTCTCATGTAAGTATTTGAGTATTTGTACACAGAGATGGAGGCTTCTCTGGACCTGGTACCTTTATGATGAATGAAACAGAAACTCCGAATGCAGAACGAGGGTGCCAGGGACCAATCAAGACAGAGACTGAACAATGTAAAAAAGTTCTCAATGGGGATGGGGACAGAGGCCACTGGCCTAGAGCACTGAGAAAGATGTATAGCTAAGAACAGCATGGCAAGGTAGCAGCACTTAACGCTTGATATTTCTATAACTGAACACACAAATATGTGGAAGTTAACTTTTTAAAGATTTTATTTATTTGTCAGAGAGAATGAGAGAGAGAGAGAGAGACAAGCAGGGGGAGCAGTAGAGTCAGTGTGAGAAGTAGGCTCCTCACTGAGCAGGGAGCCCGATGCAGGACTTGATCCCAGGACCCTGGGATCATGACCTGAGCCGAAGGCAGATGCTAAACCGACTGAGCCACCCAGGTGTCCCGGAAGTTAGCTATTGATAAAACTGCACAGTGTGCATTGCACATCGCTGATAGTTCCTCATCACTCTTTGCTTAACTGTTTTGTCCTAGGCTCTAAAATCTAGTATATTAAACTTTTCTCTTTATACTAGTCGAGGATAAACAGAAGTACCCTGCACAAGAGGTCACTGGGATCAAACCTTTTGAGTTTCATATTACTTTCTAGCATGTTTATTATCTAAGAAAAGAAAGGAGTTAAGCTTTACTAATAATTAGTACACATACTTCTAAACTACAGGTGTATAGCTTATGATTAGATCTATAAAAATGAAGGTACATGCTCAACATTTTTCTTTACAGATGGGGGCACAAGGCACAAACACTTTGGACACTGCCAAGTTCTAGATGCCAAAAGGTTAGCAAGGAAGTCTAAGTAACAGACCAAAGTCAGGTTTTGGAGGTTAGGCAATGCAGAGAAGAAAGGTAAATGGGGAAAAAAAAAGTAGAGGAGAAAATAATTCCAGATTCCACAGAAGTTGGCAGTACAAAGCCATGATCAATGGTTTGCTGGTCATTGGGATAATAGCCCTATGCTTTTTGCTGAGTGGAAGGACCAAGGCCAGATGTGATGTGGCTATTTGGTTAACTTGTTCCCCTGCTTAAAACTTCCAATTAGTTCGAATTGCCATAGGACCAAGTTCAAATCCTTAATAAAAACCTAAACTCTCAACCACCTGGCCCGGTCTCCCTCTTCAGCATTATCTTCTGTCCTTCTCTTTTTTATTTTCAGATTTTCTTCAGGTCTTCAGGTCTGTTCTCGACTCCTGCTTCTGTCTCTGAGTGTCATTCAGATGTCAGCTTAATTTCTACTCTTTTAAGGAGCTATTTTCTGACTCCTAAGACATATTCCACTTCCTTCCCCTATGCTCCTGTAGCATCCTTTACTCATTGTTCTAATATTCTCAGCATGCTGCTAATGCACTGTTGAAGGTCTTTCTTCCTTGCTAGCCATCTGTGAGGACAGAGAAGGTATCTGTATCCCCCAAGCACCCAGAACAATGTTTGATTTCTAAAGACATGCTAAATAACTGTGTTGATTGGAGTGAAGTTGAGTGAAATATGCCCTGAGATCCAGAGAGAAAGAATTTCTTTGAATTCCGCAAGTGCTTGCTTATTGCATTCCATGATGGCAGAGTTAGGAAGCTTACCTAATAGTTATAACAACATTTGACCGTTTTATTTGTAAATTTAAAGGCATTCCGTTATCCATTGGTCAACAAATATTCAAGTGTCCCTATAGGTCCCGAAACTGTGCACAGACTCCTTACTCTGGGTTGGCAGACACCAAGCAATTAATTAAAACTGCATTCATGAAGGAACAGTATGAAATGACTTATTCTGGCAGGATGGAGGATGGCTGGAGCTCACCGCTTGCAGTACTGCGATATATTCTCAGTTGGTTACTCTTAGCAAGATCGCCTGTGCCCTGCAGGGTGGGTTGGAGATATGGATGTAGGATCAAGCAGTGGAGGAAGGGTGGGGGTTGGCGGGAAGGCAGCTACGCAAGTAGAACGTTCTGAATCAAAATCATGTCTTTGGAGGCAATCATATACGTGCTCCAACAAAGGCTCCCTGTGCACCACACTTTCAAAGCCCTGTCTTCCCCAGACCCTCACCTGGAGCTGACTGGCGCACCTGAGTCACTTCCACCCAGCCCTTCCCTCAGGCTCAGGGAGGCCCTGCAGGTTACTTTCATTGACATTCAAACTCCTCAAGCACCAATGGTTCTTTTTCCCCAACCCACAAGGCGGGTTATCAAGGCTCCCTCTTCCCATCTACCATCACTTGGACTGGACACTGGCTTTGGATCTTTACCTTGGATGTGATCTAGAAATCCACAGGGAGATTTTTCAGGTCATCTGCCCTTTACCCTATTTACCACCCAACTGGATACGAGGCACACTCTCTGCTGAGCTGAGCCCAGCCCTCCCGGAACCACATCAGGTCAGCCCAGAGTGCCCTGCCCAGGCAAGAGAGAGAAAAGAGTACAGGCTGTGTATTAATTAATACCGCCATGGTTAATATCTCCACTATCCTAATCACTAGCTGTAGGACTTTGGACAAGTTGCTTAACCCCTTTGAGTCTGAATTTACTTATCAACAAAAAGGGTATTTAAAACTACCCAGTATCTCTCTTACCAAGATACCCCTCCAGTATCCCCCAAATAAGTGGAACTTTTGAACCTACACACATACACAGACACACAATTTCCTTCTTCTGTCTTCTGGATAATAACTTCCCAGCAGCATAAGAAAAGGCCTTTCTTCAGTTGCCAAAGTTTGAGTGTAGAGCCTGATTAAGAGCTGCTTTTCCTTGGTCTCCCACCTAACTTCATGCCCACATCCAATCGGTTACAAAAACATAATGCCGCAAGAATCTGCCAAATTCATTTTCTCCACCACCACCATGCCCCCCTACAAAATTGGCCAACCCTGCTACAGTCTGGACAAATGCAATGTCTCCTCAACTGACCTTTCCACCTGAACACTCCCCCTTCCTTAATCTTTCCTGTAGAACAGGGTAAGACAAATCTTCTGAAGATGTCACTTTTATCACGCCACCATCTTTCTGTAAAATCTTGAATTCTTGCCCACTGAATCAAATCCACATTTCTGAGACTCTCCCCAGTCTCGTTTCTCAGCCTCGACACTTCTCCGGACAACCATCTCCGCTGGGCAAACTGCGGCCCTCACAGATCCCTTCCTGCCACCTACTAAACGGTCCCTTACAAGCTCTTTAAGCCCCACTGGTCACTCAGTGCCCACGTCACAGCCCAGCCCCTCCAGAGCGTCCTCCCCAGCACGCCACCCTAGCGTAGCCTCCCTCCCTCCTGCATCAGAGAACGAGATTATGCCTTCCAGAGAGTTAAGTGCCCCTTCTTCAGAACTCCCTCCCTCCGGGACCACCCATGTCCTCCCAATCTCACCAGTCTCCTGACTTCCCATCCTTAGGATTAAAAGAGCTTTTCCTCAAGTCAAAATAATTATGTAAATGACCCCAACCCATAGGCTCTATTTGTCAGGCACTGCACTGAGCCCTTTACAGACCTTAGTTCAGTTACTTCTCAGTACAATCTGTCAAAATGAGTCCTCTTCATTGATTTGCCATTCAACACACATTTCAGTGACTTCTAACAGGGAAGATACTAAAAACTAAACACACACAAAATATAAGTATATAAGTATCATAGTACATATAAATGATATTCTAGTACAGTAGTACATAATTTTTTCTTTGAAGGATTATATAAAAGCTATGAATGAAAGTAAAATAAGGCAAGGGAATAGGGAGACACATGTGAGTTGTTACAGCAGATGAAGTCATCAGAGAAGTATTATTTTAATGGTGATGTGAACAAGTGAGGAAGCTAGCCAGTGGAGTATATGGGGCAAGAATATTCCAGGTGCACATAAAGAAACTAAGTTACAAAGAGGCCATGTGGCTTCCTAAGGTTACACAGGAAAAGACATAGTGCCTGAACCTTAGTTCTGATCCAGAGTCTTGTTCTGAGACCCCATTCTTCATGCCCCATTAGTGCTCTGCAGCAGTTCACGCCATTCACCCACTGTGGCTTTTTGAAATTCTTATATTCCACACGAGTCGGCAAGTATGTGCCATCTATGCACCAGGAAACGACCTCCATGACATCTTCCTCTCCAATTTCTTCTCCAACTAGGACATGTTTCCTTGGTTTTATATCCATCGCTCACCTTTCTTCTTCATGGTACTAATCCTAGACTCTACCCCTTATTCAGTGTCATGTGTTTAATTACCTTTGCTCTCTGTAGCTGGCTCCCGCATTTCAGTCCCCAGCTTAGTTTGCTGGCCAGCTTCTTGGGAGTAGGGCCATGCCTCTTTCATCTCTCTATTCCTGATACCCGTCACAACACTAGATGCTCAATAAATGCGTGCGTCCCTGAAATCAATTAAACTTGAACTCCACGATTCCAACTGCCTTTGGGACAGTCGACCTGGATTCTTTCCCAGTCGAAATCAATATTTCTAAAAATGAGTGTGTTATCATCCCTCTGAAACCTGAAAACCTGTCTTCCTCCTGTGTTCCCTGCTTCTCATCATGGTACCACGAGGTCCCCATCACCAATCTCCCCATCTTCCTCCTTTTCCATTCCTCCCGCCCTTCCCATTCCTACTGCCTTTACTCTTGTGCAAACGTTGTCTCTTGCCTAGACTAATGCAACCACCTCCTAGTGACATCCTTATCGACGACGCATCCTACACAGCTATGTAAAATTAATGTTCCTCATTCTGTCACTCCTCACTAAATTCAGCTGGCTCCCCACTGCCTGCAGAACCCAGTCGGACTCTCACGTTCCAGGCCCAGATAGCCCGGTAACTACGCCGTCTCCATTTTGAAGGAGGAAGGTCTCCTTAAAGAAAGCCTTAAATTTCAGAGTCCCATAATGGATCTCACTTCCTTCAACTAAACTTCCCCTATATTTCCCATCTTAGTAAATATATGCTGCCCATCAGTGACCCAAGCCAGAAATCTAGATTTCCCAGGCTTCTCCTTCTCCCCCAACCCCAATTTCCACCTGGCATCAATCCCTGCTGGTCTTGTCCTCTATCTCACATGCACCCTCTACTCTCCACCATATCACTGATTTTTACTGTGCTCCTCAATATGCCTCACCTGCAACCCCACCTCAGCTGTGGTACCCGTGCCTGCTATTTCACGCCCCTCTGGCCATCTGCCAATCACTGCAGTTATCTTCCCAACAGGCAAATGTGATCACACTGTGCTCTTGACTCGAATTTATCAGTGGTACCCACTGCCTTCTTGTCCTGACGCTGCGTCCTTCTCCAGCCCCTATTTCACCGCTCCCTTCTACTCCCCGGCTCCACCGCAACACACAGAACTTCTCACTGTTCCTTGACTGTACCATATGTTCTCTTAGGACCAGCCATAGACTCACAGCTCGCCCCACCTCAAACATCCATCATCCCACCTGCAGCCTGGCCCGGGAAAACTTCCCATCCTCCAGTCCCATCCAGTGTAGGGAGCATCATTTGACCCTACTCGGCCTGCATGAGTGATTCATGTCTGTGTTGCCAAAGCACTCGGACTTTCTACGTGCTAATCACCATCTTCCATGTCAAGCTCTTTAACTAGACTCAGGACTCTCCATGGGATATTTTCATCTCTGTATTCTAGTACTTTGAACAACACTTGACAAATAATAGATGTTAACATATGTTTCTAGAACTTAGAACAATGCTAGACAAATAATAGATATCTAGTGTATGTTTTACAGAAGAATAAGTTGGCTCACATTTGAAGAATGCCCTACTGATATGGGGAGTAGTAATATTATCTAGTCTATAGGTTAATGCTGTTTTTCTGTGGAATGTTTGTTTTGTATTTTATGTGACTCTGTGAAACCAATTTCACTTAATAACAAATCATGTGGTTATGTAACATCCACTCTGTGCTCCTTCGGCTTATTATTTCATAGTAGACCAGGACCTGCCAATATCCTCCCTCTAGGATATACACTGGGGTCCTGTGAAGGTATTTAGCAAGGGTGTTTGAAAATAAGGTAAGCTAACATCCTCTACCTAATCAATACCACAATTCAGATCAAGTAGAATTCTGGGATGGAGAAGGAAGACCGGATTTAAAAGCCCTTAATTCCTAGACCTTAAACAGCTTATATTACCTTCTTCTATTTAGAAATACTTGCCAGCAGTGTCCCTCCTACAATAGGTAACTGATAAACATGTTTTAAGTGGATGACTGTTGAACAACATCCTCAAAACTATTTACAAAACCATCAAAACAAATTGCATTAAGACCAAAGTTATAACTGTCACTGCTTGAGATCTGAAATTCTATTCTAATGATATTTATGAAAATCTCATGTTCAGGGATCCAAAGATAAATGTAACTGTTTTAAATTGCCATGTTTCTAACAAATTATGTCTATGGTTCAACCTTCCCAGTTCAGTGTTTGTAGATTTTGCACTGTCAGTATGTATCCTGCAAGCTGAACAATTTTGAAAGTTATTTTAATGACTAATTTTCATTTGAAATCTACATCCCCCACTCTCACTAGGAAGGCTTATAGGGTTCAGCTGCAAATCCGGTACTTAAATCACATCAGAAGTGCTGGTGTTTAATGGTTCCTAGCCTTGCAGTTTAGACGTTTTGCCTTTTTAAAAACTACCTTACAATGCCTCCATCAAAAATGGAGTTTATTCTATAAACACACAGCAGGATAAGTCCCTCACTCCCTTACCTGCGTATGGCTGTATTCTATAGTCTTCAGCTTTCTTTTTCCATGTTTCTCAGTGCCTGGTTCTGAATGCTCATTGTTTTATACTTGTCCCCCCCAAGGTTTCCCTCCCCACCACCGTCAAATTAATATAATGCACCTGTCTTTCAGAGCCTGCACCAACCCTCTGATCATAGCTTCAGCAGGAAACGTGGATGAAACCGGACCTTGAAAGGAGAGGGAAGAGAGAACAGATTGTGATAATACTGTGCATCTCAGTAGGAAGAGACTTGGCTTCCAATGAAAGGGAGTTTGGGGAAATAGAAAGCACAGAAAGCGTGATTTAAGAATTCTTGGGGAAAATGCGAGAGAAAGGTTTGGCAGAATCAGATTTTCACAAATGCTCACAATATTAACTCAGGTATAATATTCTTATGGTCAATGGTTGATTGAACAAAATTAAATTTAAAAATTAGAGTGATAGTCTACTTAATTTTCAAAATTCTACACTAATTTAAAATGCCTGTGCCTTGACCAAACCATTATTTAAACCGGCAGTAAGAGAACAGGGAATGTTCAATTACTTCATGATTATCTTTAAACAGAAGTTATTACTCATTTCGTACTCTCCAAGCTTCAAAATCGTATTTGTTTTATGATAAAAAAAAGTGCACTTTTTCAGACTCCCAGCATAATAGCTCTTAGAAATCTTTAAAAGGGCTTAGATAACATCAGGTCTTTAAGTGGCCAACAGATAAACCCATATTACAGATGGAAAGATAGAAGACGGGAAGAAACTGGGCAAGAGAACAAATAAAGTATCGTGAGCACAGTTCTTTTAATAGCTTTATTCTGTAAGACCCCAGAGAAAGAAAGGTCAACTTCAATATCACCATTTACTTTCACTGCATTCACTTGGAAGGGAATGTCACCTATGCCAACTAGACATAATCTCATTTTTCAGCATCCATCTCATTTCATCCTTACCTCTGTTATGGCGATGAATATTTTAAAATACACATGTTTAGTAACCTTTCTCCCCTGGTACATACTCAGTAAATCTCTCTTGAATAAACAGTAACCTTTCTGAAGGCCAACTCCACATGATCCCAGCACCAAGGAGTTTCTTTGCAAATATTTGCTGAATTAAACTCATGTCATCATTACATCATTACAGAATCCATTCCTATAATCTAGGAGTGGCTATGATTACCACCATTTTATGAATGGAGAAAGAGGAACAGTGATCTTCTACTCACTGGCTATTTCAGATATTCTTACCTTTCTAAGCTAAATTAAAATTTCTCTCAAACCCTTCTCCAAATTAAACTTGCCCTCAGGACTGGATTTGCAGGGTCATTTCTGAAATGCCTATTCATTCTGTATTATCGTTTCATTTTTGTTTCAAATCCCCTGCAGAAACAAGAAGATTGGAGAATCCCCTCCCACAGGGTAGAGATGGGCTAGAGTACAAGAGTTTATTTCCACCTTTACGTATGACCATCATAGAGGATACTTCAATTCCTGCAACATTTCTCTGGAGCACGTACCATATACAAAGCATGGATACACGGTTTAGGCAAGACCATTTTTTTTTTTTTTGTAAGTAGTTTCTCACGCTAGTCTAACGGAAATTCATTAAATTACAAAAAGGTACAACCCAAAATAAAGCTGCTAGCAAAACAGCCATCCTGAGATGTAGATCTGTTTAATAGTTACATGTGCTCTTTTCACCCAATTTTATTATGAAACTCATGAAGGCATTTGGAAGTCATGTGTCCTCTTATTAAAAATTAATAATCATCATATTGGGGGACAGCCCTGGGGACACCTCAGTATCTGTAACACAATGCGCAGACTGTATTACAACGAAGATGTGAAAGAGAGTGTATCATCATATAGACTGTGGTAGTTACTGTATCAAAGCTGATTCTGATTCCCATTTGGGTTGCAGATACTGTCATTTCGTAAATAAGCTGCTTCACTCAAAAAGAGTCTTCAAAATATTAAGGAGTGTTGACATCTAGAGATGAAAGTCTGTTTTTCCTCCAAAACCTTTTTAAAAACCGATAAAAACAAATGCCAGTTCTAATTCCCTAAAGACTTTTTATTCACTGCTCATGAGCAGATTCTGCCTAAGTTACATGAAGGGACCTTTCCCTAAGCCAATCCAAACTCCAGCTAACCAAAAAGTTACAGACTGTTGTCGTAAAACGAGTTGACTGCTTGTTTTTACCTAAATAAGTAATCAGGGTGGAATACATAGGGGAGAGAAGTTTCTAAAAGGTCAATTATATATCCAAAGGGTATTTAAATATACCCAAAAGGGCATTTCCAACGGGAGAGCCATTGGAAATTCAACCACACCGGCTGTGTTTGTTCAGATGGAAAAAAATCAGCCCATAATACGGGCATCAAGGCCAAGTGCTCAATAGGGCAAATTCTATATTTGTATCTCTGTTCAAATTATTCCTTAGATTGTCCGAGTGTGTGGAGAACTTTTGTGTTTCAACACTGCGATCCTCTCCTTTTTCGGAGTTCCTAATCCATGTGCACATGCACACATCTAGAGCCGCCTATGACACACTCACTGAGCAGTGAGAGGGATACAGCCACAGAGGTGAGAGGAAAAGAGCTGAACCCCATCTTCTTCTTAGCACAAGCTGTCACAAGATCCAGCCACCTCCCACCTCCCTCCCAATGCAGCCTGATGCTCTCTGTGAATTCTGATATGAAAGAAATGGATATGTACACAATGAGTGATGTTTCCGGTTTCTTTTTTCCATTCCTTTCCACAGTCACAGCTATAATTATAGAAAAGACTTACCATCTGATAAGGATAATGACGAAGAGGTTAATAATGATGGTAGATGGTGGTATAGCCATTCGGGCTCTGGCCGGGAAGTATTAGGAAGGGCCACTCTCCGTAACACGAAATTCAGACTATAGACAATCACAATCCTGATTCAGAGGGAATACTTAACTAATCTTTCCACTCTTATCTGTAGGGGAACCAAAAGAGGTCATAATCACTCACTGGGGGCCCCTCAGACTACAGATCCTAGAGGTGGTAGGTCTGGAAGGTATTAAGGATGAAGGAGAGTCATAGCAACAGCATCCAAAGACAACCCTGACTATTGCTCTACATTCCAGAAAACACCAGGTACTTACTAAGCCCTTCTTCAGAAACAATATAAACACTCGTAGCAATGCATTATGGATGCAAGAGCACATAGAGAGCGGAGGCGCACTATTTTGATGTTGTATTACCATCCATATAGACCTGGCCCACTGAATGGAAAACACAGGGAACCAAAAAGGAACGTCACTTCCAGTAGATGGTTTAACAAGCAGTCAAATGTGAATTATAATTTGGGGTCTTTAATGGATCTATCACTGGGCAACACAGCTTAAATTCAATTAACTATGCCTTCAGCAGGTTTTTTTTTTGTGAATCATTGTGCCAATACTTACCAGGGGCACGAAAATGGGTAATTCGTGTATGATCCTCACCATCGAGGAGTTACCACTTAACAGCTGCAAACAAGACAAACATGCATAGCTATTCTGTCTTGTCATTCAGAGATAGGTCAAAATAAAAGAAAAATGACCTAAGAAAATTCAAAGCAGAATTCTTTGGGGAAGACGCAGGGAGAAATCAGTAAGTCTGCACAAGAAAGACACTGCATTTGCAATGAATCTTGAAGGAGGCGTTCAATGTGAAACCATTAACAATGTTCAGTGGACAATGTGGGTGCAGAAAGTTCATTCTAAGCAGTAGATACATATTGAGATGTGTTTGAGATAGGAACACCTAGAGAACAGTCCGATTTAGCAGGTCCAAGTGCAGACCTATAAGTCATGGAAGACAATGTTGGGATGGAAGACTGTCAACATACTATCAAGCTAAGGAAACAGCATTTTTAGTTCTATAAGTAATGGGAAGGCATTAAAAGATTTTGCACAGGTGAACGATCGGACTCAAATCAGTTTTTAGTGAATTTGATTGGTTTTGAGTGGGGAGGCACTTGGCACAGACAGGAGGCAACCATCCTGGTCTGGGAAATGATAAGAACATGACCTTGGGTGTATGATGAGAACATAAAGCCAGCATAGAATCAATAAGGTTTGGGGACTGATTCCACAGGGAAGGAGAGGCAATGACTAAGGTGGGAAGTATCGCAGATGAGTAAACACTTTTGTGGGGTTTTTTTAACTGTAGTTCTCAAAAAACAATGCTACCATTGGCAAAATTTGGAAAATAAATAGTTCTTTGAAGAGAGGACAGGTCTTTTCTAACATACTGACTTCAAAGTGCTAGTAAAAATTGCTGAGAGGTCTGCTCAGCAGCATGTGGAAATGGACTGGAAAGGGATCAGGCCAGAGCTATAGAGTTAGGAGACTTCTGGATCAAAGATGCACGAAGACCACAGTCTGATTCAAGAGAGAATGTAGACGGAGAAGACAATTAAGACAGAAGTGTGTGAAAAGTTGCACAAAAAGGACAAAGAAAGAAATAAGGCTCAGAAAAAAAAGAGATTTGAGAGAATTAGAAGTAAAATAACGCAGTCACAGAATCCGAGGGAGACTTCATTCAACAAATTAGCTGTTGTTGAGCAAATGTACCAGGTGAGGGTTTGTGCGAGATGCTGGGGATACAGGGTGGGCAGAACACAATGGCTCTGCTCTCATGAGTTCATAATTTTCTAGGGAGTGTTGATAAACAGCATGAAGCATCACAGTGAGCTTGGGATGATGTAAATTAAGAAAAGACCATTAGGACCTATAACCAAGTGAAGAGTTTTAAAAAATAAAGAGGTGATTCAATGCCCAAGGATGAATAAATTTATAATGACAGGTGTACTTACAGAAACTTAAACCACTTGGAAGAATGGCAAGGGCCCATGGAAGAAAATATACACTCACCCTCCCATCCTTCTTCCCTCCCCATCCCCGTTCTCTCTCACACACATACACACACTTTCATCTGCTTGAAATAAGAAGGGAGGCTATTAAGTAAACAAGCACACTCTGCTATGAAATATTGAAAAGCAATATTATCCACATGTCCTAGAAAACCCATGAGGACGAGGAAAACAAAAGGACAAAAAAAAAAAAAAATAAGAAGGACCATATACTTTATCTTCAAAAGATTCAACCACTGTTTGGTCTACAATTCTGCAGAAATCTTGCACATACATTTTATATTACATGGCTCATTAATTTCCAAACCATCCACAGCTTTATTTTAAGAAACTCTGCATAAGCATTGGCCAGAAAAAAAAGTGCAGCAAAAGGAGGGGAGGGGTTGTTGAATTTTAACACTTGGTCATATCATTTTCTTAGTACCTTCTTACATTTAACAATATGAAGAAAACAGAATAATGCCTATGTGATAAAAAGCTTTTCCTGGGTTACTCAGAATACACAATCTTTTCACTATAACCCGTATGGAATCACTAATTTGGGTTTGGCTTATCCTTAATAACACAAAACTTCAGCCGGAGCCATCATACGTCTATCAACAATACAAAATCGCAGAGATTTTTCGCTCCAGTATTGCTGGTTTGCAAACTCTGGACCTTCCCTGGGTGAAATGTGAAACTGACCTCCATACCCAGAGGACAAGGAGACCAGTGAAGGAGGCAGACCACTGCAGACTGGTAAGTGGCAGATGCAATAAGCAAGGCAACTTATATTTGTCCTCCCAGCTGGAGTCAAGTAGATTTCCACCCCCTCCCGCCAGAAACTTACATCCATATAGCGGCCTTATTTGAGGGCTCAGTCACATACACCATCCAGATAGCCTCAGCAACACCTTTTTCTCTCAAGGCTATGTCCTTGAAAACAGTTCCTGCTATGGTGGGCAGAACATACATTCCAAGGGCAAGGGAGGGGGTGAGGAGCCTCCAATTGCCCTGGTCCAGCTGCTTGGATCCGACAGTAGTCACGTCCTCTGGATGACCTCTTCTAACAGTGATTGAAACATCCATGCATTTCCCTCCCCACTTTTAGCTGTAGACTACATCACATAACATATGCCATCCCTAAGTTAGATGGCACAAATTGAGGACACTGATGAATAATCTTACAGGGTTTTTTTTTTTTTTTAACTCCGACCTTATTTCTGATTCTCTTTCAAATATACTGCTGAATTATCATCTCCCTCTGTCTCTCCACTGGTAGCAGGATTATGTTTGATTTCATAGCCAGGGAACAAAATAATAAGAATAGACAATTTCATGAAAAATATATTCTGGGCAGGCTTTTGATTTAATGTGGACGCCATGACAGGGAGGCTAAAAGTGAGGTCCACAATTTGTAAGAAACCTTTTCTATTTGTACTTATTTACAAAGTGTCCATTTTCTGCACTATAGCATTAACAGTGTTTCAACTACAGTGACTTAGAAGTGATTTCATCAGTTAGCATACTAAATACATTACCAGCTGAAAGAGAGCAGGGAGTAAACTTTTTTAGTTATATTATAAAGTTTCAGTAACCCAATTCAACCCTGCTCCCATCTTTCCTACATTTCCCTCCTATTTTTCCTTTTGTGTGGTTTTCTCCTTCGTCTCTCAGCAAACCACTTTTCATAGCATTCTGGCTCTAAAGTCAGGTCATAAAATGTACATGCAAGTGCACACACACACATACTTTTCTCTAATTCCTGATTTCCCTCTCATCTTCATTCCTTCTCAGTTCGATCCTCCAGTTAAATTTTGTTTCAAAAAAAAAATTCTGATTAAATCATTTTATAAACCTCCATTCAAGAGGCATATATACTCAAGGGAAAACCATCATGGTCATGTTGGAAGTTAGGTAAATGTCTCACTTGTTTGAAAGAAAACATGAAATCAGGAGCTATTGTTTTAAAAACAAGAACTGAAGGTAGAGTTCAAACCTTTAAAAATGACAAACAATCCTTCCTTATCCCAAGATTAATGAAGACCATCCTATATCTGAGCACAAATAACCAAAGTACTTAAGCATATATTTGGTGGAAATAATATAGACTACGTATTCAGGGGATCGTTCTCAAATAATATTAACCTTGAAACAGTAACAAAAACAAAAAGATGCTTCAAGCTCTTTTTTCTTTATTCTTCTCATAGGACAATTAACTCTAAAAACATGCAAACACAATTCAAGAAACAGGTGCCAAATCAATTCAAGCCAGAAAACTCTTCACTTTTGGTCTCACCTTAACCAAGATATAAAATCGACATCTTTCTATGCTCCAAAAGAACAATGAACACATGCTGATTTTAAAAATGGCACTAAAATTTTTTTTAATGTATCATATTCCCCAGATGTGATTTCATCTGTTTCCATTTTATCTAATAGAGATTGTGGCCACCTGTGGCACTGTGAATAGGCTGAACAGGCTGATTCAATCCCCATCTGGCCAATTAAAGACGAGGCCCAGCCAAAAAGCTGTTATCAGTGAGTAGCCGAACAATGCAAGCCACCCCTTCCCCCAGACTTTCTCTTACTGATCTTCAAGTTCCCACCGATGTCTTGTGCATGAGTGCAGTTCCTAAAAGGACAGCTAGCTCTCTACCCTATTCTTAGCCAAAGGAACAGCAAAGACAGAGACCCTACAAACTTAACAAGATTTACTTAGCCCTCTACACTTAAAATGCCATTCTGGAAAAAATCCAATTTCTTAACGATTTTCAGTATTCCTCATAAAATATATCCTAGACATACTTGGTTCATAATGAGCGAACTATTGCCGTAAGTGAAACCAGAACTAAACATCAGTACAGGTCAAAATTGGGACTTTAGAGATAATGGTCATATATATTTTTTTTTTCCAGCCTGTAAAAGGCCGAGACCTTTCTGTTTAAAATGTCACGGTCAAATAAGACTAGTGTCCTCCCAGGTACAATGACCTTAACTACTAGAGGGAAGACAAGAAAGGAAAAATGTCCATATCTCAATGTCAAAATTAGAGTGACAGATTCAAGTTGTCCTAAGTGACTCCATTTCCCTGGATATAAACAGGTAGAATATGGAAATACCTCTTTCCCTGCAACTCAAGTCCAAGTGTATTATCCTATAAATCCAGCTAGAGCCATATTTACGACCCCTCATCTTATATAACCAGGGAAATATCCAGCTCTTGATTAGCCTCATGTGTCTTGCAACCCCCTTCATTCTGTTCATGGCTCCTCTAAAGATCTTACACATGGGAGCCACCTAAAAACAAACCTATTCAACCAAAGGTGCTGGGGGGGAGGGGGGAGGGGGGAGGAGGAGGTGGGGCGTGATGTCTCATCCCGTTTCACTATGGATCCCACTAAACTCATCAGAACATGTCCTTCCCTTGCTTTTGCAGAATACAGGATACTCTGAAAGCCAAACACCTTGTACAGGAGGGCCAGGTACCTTTCCAAGGTTGTACTGTATATAAATTATTTCCAAGTGTCACTGAAAACCATTTTCTCTGAACACACTAAACTGAAGCTGGCAATAAAACAAGACGCACGCTCCTGCTGAAAAATCTGACCCGAGAAACATTCCCGCCTGTATGTTACCAGGGAACCAAAATAGAGTTTTAATGAAGAAATGTTTGGGAGCCTAAAGAAAAAGTGGAGGGAGAGGTTCAATACTATTTCAGCTCTTTTATCCCCAGGTGTTAGGGGAAGGAAGTGTGTGGTCTGCAGTCATCTGGCAGATGCATAAACAACATGGGAAATTTTCAGAGAAGGCAAAAGTAGGCACAGGATCGGATCGCGGGGGACCCCGCCACCAGCGAGTTTCACACACACTTCAAACAGCTCTTCTTCCCGACCTGGACCTTGCGTGCACCCGCCCCCCGACACCCCCATTCCTGCCGCTCCCACCTCCCCTTCCCAGTCCCTCCTCGGTGGCCGTTTCTCATGCAGCAAAGGCAACAAGCGTCCCCAGCCGAGGAAGGGGTCCCCGTCTCAGCTCGCGAAGGAAGGAGGGGAAGAAGGGCGCCCGCTCGCATGCTTAATGCATCCTACCGCCTGTGGAGCTCGCCTCCTCCAGCTGAGCCGAGATGCTTTCCACCCTCCTCACATTCATCTTCGAGGACGCAGGGTACAGGAGCGGGACTCGAGAGTCGGCGGCTCAGAGGCGTGTGTTGACGGGTCTGGCACCGGAGCGCACTCGCCGCTCGGCCCGGGGCGTCCGCGGCGCTGGGAGCGCGAGGCGGCGGCGGCGGCGGTGGAGGCGGCGGCGGCGGCGGCGGGCAGGGCGCGCGGAGCCGGCTGCAGGTGCGGCGGAGGCCGGCGGGGGGCGCCGGGGGCGTGGGGCTGCGGGGGCGCGCGGGCGGCCTGGAAGCGGGCGCCGTGCACTGCACGCCCGAGAGCGCCGCGCCCCCTCCTCTCGCGCGTTCCGGCGCCGCCCCTGCCACCTGCTGCCAAGTCACCACCGCCAAGGGGGCTGGCGCGGTGGCTCCTGCGACAGAGCGGCCAGACCTGAAAGCGACAAGAGGGGACGACGGGTTATGAGCGGCTCCTCGGGGACCCCTTCTTGCTGTGCGGCGCCTGGCTGGGAAAGCACAAGTGGATTCCGAAGCGTCTCAACTCGGACAGCTAGACTGGAGATGGTGCACAAAGTTGGGCCGAGTCTGAAGGACACCCGCAGGGAAGCGCAAGGAGATGCCCTTCTCCAGAACCGGGCAGAGAGCCAGGAACTTCTAGAACTCTGAGACAGGAAACTTTCCCAGTTGAAGCTAGAACCAGTCATGCGACTTGGCTACGTGTTGAGGAACGCTGGCTCTGCATACCAAGGTGTGCAGGGACAAGGCCTAGATGAAGAACGCAACCTTGGATGGGGGGTTGGGGGTGCAGGAGACTGGGAGGCGTTTCGGACAAGCATCCATGGGAAGGTTTCATTGGAAGACTCCCTGGCAGCAGTACTGGAGGTATCCCTCACCACCCCCATGGTCATCTGCCCTCTTAAGCAAAGCAAGGCTGGGAATGTTTGGGAAGATAAAGACAAACCAATAAACCACTTGTGGCCATGGTTACTACTTGAAAAAAAAAAAATGCTCATTACTGTGTTGCCAAGAGTCAAGTGCATGAAGTCTCTTTTGAGAAGAAAGGTCATGTCGACCCGTTCTCTGAGCAAAACGAATTCAAATTTCCTTTGGGTTGAAGCCATTTCTAAATGTTTGCAAAAGCATCCACTTTCTCTGTAGACACACCCCGCCCCCCACAAACACACACTGTCTCCAGCTGAAATCCTGCCCTTTACTCCAAGGTCTTTAGTGACATTTTCTTGCCCTACCCCTTCCCCCAATCCCAGGAGTGACTCGCTTGGGGTCTTGTGAGGCCTCTCACTTCTCTTTTGGTTCATAGTTAAAGGGACTGATGCTAACACCACCAAGGCTTGGGGTCAAATCCTAGTTCTACTCATTTTGTGACTTGGTGCAAATTATTTACATCAGCTGTAACAATAAGATAATGATGGTACCTATTTCACTGGTTTGTTGTGAAGAGTCACAGTAACTGATAGATGTAAAGGGCTTAGGGCTGTGCCTGGCATGCAAGAATCTCTAATTCTATGGCAACTCTTTCCATAAAACACTCTCACCACTTGTACCGTTACATGATCACTAACACCTACCCAGCTCTACATTCCATCATTTTCCATCATATGACATCTAACGCAACCTTTGTGTATTGATTAGAGTCCAGAAGCCTGGGTGAGAATCCCAGTCCCAACTGTTACTAGCTGTGTGTCCAAGAGCTAATAACCTCCTTTCTCATCTCTACAATATCAAAAATAATGTCTACTTCAGTTAACTGTTGGAATTGACTAAATGAAGCAACATATGTAAAGCGCTTAGAATGGCTCCTGGCACATAAGAAAAACTCAGTAAGAGCTACCATCGTTATTATCAACATCACGAGAGTTAGCAGCCATTGTTATATTTAGTTAGGATGACTCAAAGAAGAAAAGGCATCACTGCACTTTCTTTGACAGGTCTACCAAACCTTCCTTCACAGTGTGGGAAGCAATATACAACCCTTCCATCTACAAAATACACAGAACACTTTGTGGGTCCAACTCTCTTCTCAAGTCTTGTCAATTGAGCATCTGTCTGTTTTGATCCTACAAAGTGTCTGTCCCTGGATTAGTTGTAAAGAAGGCAACAAAATCAGGTAAAGTGGGCACTGTGCTCAATAAGTTTACAATATATTGTTTCCAAAATATTCCTGTGGGAACCTGGCTACCATGAAATTTATTTCCAGAACCTCTTCACACAAATCCTCCGTCATGGCCCGATATCACAGGGAAAGCCATCTTTTTGTTGCCACTCTTCTCTGATATTTGAGACTAAAAGGCCAGGGTGACTGGCTGGCTTGTATTATTTCCTTACCGGCACTGCGGATGTCTCACACGGTGATACAGAGGGGGTTCCTAGGCCATACCATGTCCTGCCATACCATTGCTCCTCCTTAGAAGTTATGACAATCCTGGCGCCTACCCCAGCCCAGCCCCCCAAGATGTATGCGCAAACATTCCCACATTTTCTATAACTAACTTCAGGCTACTCTTCATGTAACATGGATCCATACTCAAGGAACAATGGTTTAAAAAAATGCAGAGAATAGTAAACTCATTATTTGCCAGCCATTCATCTCAGATTTTATAAATATCGTTTCACTTAATCTTTGCAAAACCTGACAAAGTAAGCACTGTGATTATCCCCATTTAACTAGTGAAGAAATTATGACTCAGAGAGGTGAGCTGGTTTGCCAATTTAACACCAGTAGCAATCATGATCTCTGGGATTTGAACCCACCAGTCCGACTCAAGAGCCCTCAAACTTAATTACTACACTGTACCACCACCAAAAAACTAGGATTTGAATGCTCTGGGCTCTGACATTTCCCAGCTCTGTGTCCTTCAGAAAATCACTGATCATTTCTAAGCTTCAGTTCCTCATCTGTTAAAAGGGGAATTTCTGCTTCACAAGGTCATGGTCAGGATCAAGTCAGGTAATGAAAGTGAAAGCTATATATAAAACTTGAAATGTTGTGGAAGCATCTAGGATTACTTTTATTATTGTCCTGATCTTTTATTGCCTATGTCATTACCTGGTCTTTTCTGAAAGCCCCTTCTTTCACCATGATTCCTTCTTGTGTACCAGGACTCAAACAATAACAATAATAGCAAAACTTCTCGTAGCTAATATTTATTGAAGTGCTTACGATGCATGTTCTGTGTTAAAAATTCGACATCATTATACCACTTAATACTCGGAAGAATTACTGCATGGAGCTATTTTCGCCCTGATTTTAAAAATAAGACTCAGAGAGGTAAGTAGCCCAAGATCAGCCAGCTATGAAGAGGTGCTGCTGAGATGTGAAGCCATATCCATCGGATAAGACTGGAGCTTTCAGTTTCTACCTGATGGTTCTCAAACTTTATATACATAAGAATCACCTAAAGGGTTGGTTTGGAAGCATCTGTGCTCCAGCCTCCACAATGGATTCACTGAGTTTGGGAAAGAATTCTTGAAATCTAATTTTTGTTTAATTAATAGACTGTAGTTTACAGCAGTTTTAGGTTTACAGAGGTCCCCTATACCCCTTTTCTACTCCCTCTCCCCACCCAGCTTCCCCTATTTTAATATCTTACTTTATCTTTAATATCTTTGTATTACTTTATAAAATATTTACATATATTACTACATAATATCTTTACCTTACTTTAAAGATATTATCTTTAATATCTAATCAAAGGTGGTACATTTGTTACAATTGATGGACCAATGTCATATTATTATCAACTAAAGTCCATAATTTAGATAGGACTGGTGACCTTATAAGAAGACAGATTACTCAGAGGAAAGGCCATGTGAGGACAAAGCAACCATTCACAAGTCAGTAAGAGAGAGCCCTCATCAGAAATCAAATCCTGCTGGAAACTTGATCTTGAACCTGCCAGTCTCCAGAACTGTGAGAATATAAATTTCCATTTTTTAAGCCACACAGTCTGTGTTATTTAGTTATGGCAGCCTGAGACGACTAACACACATCTGAAGGCCATACTCTGAGAAATCACCACCCTACACCAGAAGTGTGTGGTCTGCCATCCAGCAACATCTGTATCATCTGGGACAACATCAGAAATTTAGAAATTCAGCCCTGCCCCAGACCTCCTGAAGCAGTATCCTCATTTTAAAACATCCTCAAGTGGTTCCAGGTATGCAGATTAAAATGTGAGATGCTCTCCTCAGTAAGACACTGTTGTAGTTTACTTGGGCTCCTTGAAGGCAATCAGCGCTCATTGGGCATGAGAGGAGGCTAATGTTATAGTCACTACCAATTCAATTCACTGCATCCCCCACCCCCACCAGTGAAACAACCCTGTTTCACTTTTTGCCAGTCCCTACTCAAATGGATAGAATTGTTTATTGCCTAGTACGGTTTCAGGAGCAAATATCTTCAACCTTGATCATCTCACTACACCTGCAAATTTCTTTGCAATTCTTGATCTCTCCGTATTATAATAATCAAGGAAAATAACCTCCTTTGAGATCTTCACATTCGAAGGAATATTAAAGTGCCATGAGAAGACGAAAACGATGTAAACATATAGAATTTCTATATTTACTAGCTGATTTGGTCTTTTACCACTCTGAAAAGTAGGCAAGTCAGATTTCATTATCCCCATTTTGCAGATGAAAAAACTAAAGCCGATGGCAAGTAAGAGACTTACTTGAATTTTTACCAGGAGCATGGGATGCAGCCAGGACACAAACTTGCATCATCTGACATTTTTAGCCTTGGTGCTCTAAGCCCTGCCAAGTTTATATAAGCTGGATCACTGCCAAACGAACTGCAGATTTGCCTTGCAACTTCGTCATGCAAGGTAAGTTCATATCATAAATGTAAAGTTACTATATCGTTTAGCCGCATTTCCCCACACTTGTGGACTTCAGGAAATCCACTGGCTCCATTCTCTCTGTGGCAGGAGTCAGGATTAGGGAATTTGCTTCAGAACAGATTTAGCTTAACCAGAGGGCTCTGCAGCAACTTACAGTATCATTTATGAAATCAAGGCTGAAAAGGTCTTACCTACATTCCATATCTCTAGGTTCCATATTTGAACGGTATGTTCTAATGGGTGAGAGGTTTGTTAAATTTATACTTTGTATCCTTGTAATTTCTTTAATTGCTCACCATACTGCATTTAGACTAAAAATAGATCCTTGGGTAGTAAGAATCTGCCAGTGTATCTATTGGAGCAAGTTGAATGAAACTGTCCAATAATGACTTTATTGTAACTAAATAAATGTGTTTCTAGAGAGTTCTTTTTAATCAAAAGTTGGGCAGAGCCGAAAACTAAATTTCATTCTAAATCATGTTTCTTCAAATATTTGATTCAAATAGATGAAGTTCATTTTAAGAAACAGGATAAATTTGCATTTCTTTGTTTATATGTGCATATACAAAATACTGTGTTACATTGCTGATAAGGAAGTTATTTAACTTAGTATATTTAAGATTTTTTGATAAATTAACATTTGGGGGAAATATGTTCAATTTGTTTTGTTTTAAAATGTGTTCACAAAATTAAAGTTCTTTATATAAATTAGAAAGGTTGTAGGGAAAACAAGAAGCATTGTTTTTTCAGATTAAGATTAAAAAAGTATTGCCACAGTTCTGAACCTGGATAATTCAAAACTAGGTTGACAATCTGTCAGAACTGAATGGTGAAACTGCCACATGCACACTTGTCAAAGAGATGAAGCATTTGATGTTCAAGTTCAGGTGTTAGTTAACCTGTCAACAAATGAACCAAAGAGAGGAAAAAAGACAAACCTTCAAAGTCTCAGCTTTTGGGTCTTCCAAAGTCCAGACTCTTTCAGATGGGCAACGATAACAAGTGGTAACAAAGAATGAAATTCCAACTATGTTGGAATGGTGAGTGCCTATAGAACAGGCATTTGCAGATTTGGAGAGAGTTTGGGGAAATCCAACGAAGGGTACATCCTTAGACATGGAAGTAGACTCAGTTACTGATGAAAATTCAGGGCATGGGTGGCCGATATGCGGATAAAGACAGAAGATCATGCGGTGGCTAGACTATTGGATAACAAAGTTATCTGACATGACAAGTCATTTTTATTTCCCTTATTGATTTTTGGCAAGTATGTAAATTTTATCCACAGTGATTAGAACACCTATCAAAATATTCTCTTCCATTCATTCATGTGTAACTAAAGTCTGATGAAACAGATTCATTAATTATTCAAATAATTCATTAATTATTTGAAAGATTTTTTTTTTCCCCTCTTAGGAAAGGAATACATGGATAAGTTAGACAGCACGACAGATCCAGTAGCAACAGAATTATACTGGGAAAATGTTGGTAGTACATTAACTTTGATATTATCAAATCCAAAGCTCTTTGTAGATAAAAGTTTGGCATAATAAAATAATATAGAGTGTTCAGACTGATGGAGATGCACAAGTGATTGGGTGCATTTCATTATCTCTGAACCTTGATTTCTTGATGTATAAGCAGGACCCGTGCTTATCAATCAAATCTCAAGAATGTATATTTGTCATTCAGCATGTATGAAGCCAGGCACTGTGTGAGATACAGAGGATATAATGAAGGAAAGCCAGAATTCCTGCCTTCAAGGAGCTGGCAGTCTAGGGGTGGATACTTACAAGCTAGTGAGTGACTGTGGCCAGAAGGATGGATGCTTATATATCACTGACTCTGCACTTTGTACATTAGTAGTAACTTATCCAATCATCATAGCCCCATAAGAGCACCTATGTTAGTTTTGCCATAAAAAATCCTACCCCCAAACTTAGCAGCTCACCATAACAATCATTTGGTTAGCCACAGTTCTGTGGTCTGCTAACTTAAGGAGTGTTCAGCTGAGCATACCCATGCATCTGTGGTCAGCGGGCAGTGATATAATTAATGCATGTGTCATGCAGTTGGAGTAGAGGAGACAACTCATTATTCCCACCTGTACTGGGGCTCCCTCATCATCCAGCAGACAGGCCCGAACTTCTTCATTTGGTGATAGTTGCAGAGTTGTTAAGAGCAGCCACAGAAAGCAGGTGACACCATTCAACACTCCTCAAGCCTCTGCTTGGTACCCATTTGCTACTCTTATCTTGTTGACTAGAGCAAGTCACAAGGCCCACCCAGATTCAAGGGTGGGGGGGGCAGGGGGAGAAAGTTTGTCTTTGATGGAGGAAATTATAAAGTCATATTACAAAAGGCTCTGCACAGGGAGAGGGAGAATTTGTGACCAATTTCTCAACCTACTCTAGGGAGGTACTATGAATATCTCTGTGAGGCATAAAGAGATTAAGGGATCCAGGTTCATCAAGCTAGAGAAAGGGCGGGGATTCCAACCAGGCAGTCTGGCTCCATAGCCAGTAATTGTGTCTGTGAGACTATAGTGCAAGTGCCACACAGGGCTGATTTGTGTGCTGATGGAGATTTAGGAAGAGCCCCTAACTTAATTCTGGGTATTAGAGAAGCTTTCACAGAAGAACCGACATCAAAAGCAAAATCCTAATAGACAAGAATGAATTAATCATCTGAAAAGGAAGAAAGGACGGGAACACTCCCTATCAAAAAGACCACATGTGCAAAGTACTAGAGATGAGACAGTTAGTGGTACATCCAGAGAGCTGCCAGTAGTTCCCTGGGTTGGGGCATTGGGAGCCAAGTTCTGTGGCAGGAGAGGTGAACTGGGGCCATACTGTAAATGTCTTAAAACCAAGGGTTGAGGCTTTAATCAAAGACATTAGCAGCCCCTTGGAAGGTTCAGTCCAGGGATTAATAGGTTCATGTTCTCCTTTAGAGTCTTCACTATGGCACCTATGAAGAGTAAGGATCAGAATCAGGTAACACTGCAAGCAGGGAAATCATTTGCAAGGGTCTTGCAGTGCTCAAACAGTTAATGATGGCCTAAACTAAGAGAGAGGCAGTGAGGATGGAAAAAAAAAAAAAAAAAGACATATTGGAAAGATATTTAAAAGACTGGAGATGATGACTAGCAAACATGGTGATGAAGGGGTCTTGATGACACCCAGGTTTTGGCTTAATAGCTTCTTGGGAATGACAGTACCATGACCTGAACTGGGGAAGTCACAAAGTGAAGGCATTTCAGGGAAAGAAATGATGTCTTTTGATTTGCATGTGTTGAATTTGAGATGTCTATAGGACTATGTCCAAATGAATACATTCAACTATAAGGTGGGAATGAGCCTGGAATTCCAGAGGGGCTAGGTTGGAGGAACAGATATAAAGATCATCTGAATATGGAAAAGATTGTCCAAGGAGACTATGTGGAATAATATTAATAACACATAGCATTTGTTAGGCATTTGTTCTGTACTGGGAACGGTTTTAAAACACTTTACGTTATTTAACAAATTTAATTCCCACAACAATCCTAGGAGGTAATACCATAATTGCACCCATTTTACAGATGAGGAAATTAAGGCACACTTAAGTGGTTAGAGCCAACTTGACCAATCTGAGCAATCTGGTTCCAGAGCCCATGCCTCTAATCTTGAAGTTACACTGCTCCTGTATGCAAGGTGAGCGAAGATTCCAGTGCAGAATCCTGCACAATACTAATACCGTTAAACCCTGGCTTAACATGGTAAATGAGATACAAAAATCCAACCCTGAAATCTAGAGGTTCATCATAAATGTAGGGTCATGGCATTAGGAGGTAGACGGAAAAAATATGTCTCAATTGTTATGCACAATCACACACACACAAACGTACATTACTAGAGAGAGTGAAAATGATATCAGCTGATCATACACAAAACTGAAGAAGTCCCTGCCCAAATCCCAAGGTGCAGGCTAAGAGTGGGAGCATCTTCTAATTCCATCTCACCCTACCCCATCACTCCCCTTGTAGAAGATAATCACATTAGTCTGCCCCATTGAAGAACCGGAACTCAGCACAGGATCGGAGCCAATTTTCAAATGCATTTTATCAGAATTCTGGCCAGCCTTGTACCATGGAAACCAAGAAAAGAGAATTTTCCACAGAGACAGTGGCTACAGTAACAAGAGGTAAGGAGATGTCAAGTACACAGAGGCCTAAAATAACGTAGCCGTTGTATTTAGGAGCAAAGAGACCATGAGTAACCTTCTTATAGTGATTAACAAGCAACTCTTTGTTCAAATATTTAAGATTGCTCTTTGAATAGTAACATCATTTATTTGGCAGACTATAGTTATAATACTTCGTATTTCCAGATAATAATAAGAGATATCATTTCTGAGTGCCTCTCATATGCCAAATTCTGTAATTGACATTTTTTATTATGTCTAACAACTACATACAAGGTAGCAGATATTCTTTTGACAAGTGAGGATACCCATAGAGGAGCGACCTGAGATCACAAGTCTGATCATTGGCAAAGCCAACATGCAGAGTCGGAAATCACCAAATTCACAGACCTTGTTGTTTTGTTTTGTTTTGTTTTTCTCTACTCCATACATAGAGTCTCCACTGAGTTCCAATGACAAAAGAGGTCATAAATGGTATCTGCTAATTCAAGCATCCCCTCTTAGTCAATTGTTCCAACTTAACCTTTACCATTTTGGCTGGCATTTCTAAACCATAGCAATCCAAGCATTCTCTGGCTTTACTTGTAGAGATATTTTAGTAAGTAATAAAAGGGTCAGAAGTTGAAGACAAGTCGAGGGGAAAGAAAAGATGTTGATGTCTTATCCGTTTTTTCTGGGGAAGGGGGGGTTGGGTGGTAGTAGGCAGTGAGTGCCCCTTGCCTATCATTTCTAAGCCAGAGCAGTGACTGAAACCAGCATTTGATGATGGGGCCAGTTCAACACTCCCAATCCAATCTGTGTGAACTACTCAGAGTGGGGGGAGGTCACTATAAAGGTAAACCAATGGCTGAGGCAAACCTCCAAAGAGGAGTTTTGACATGGACTTTGGCAAGTGGACTCTGGAGTTTTTTTGGATGTCAAGATCCCATGACTTGGCTTCTTTTTATCCAGTTCATATGCTTTTAGGATTGGGCATTTTGATGGCATTTAAAGGATGAGAGGTCTGTAGTGACTAAGGGATAACCCATAACAGGGAGCGTTCCTTCTTGAATATCAGCAGTTTTTATACTTTTTAAGACATTGCAAGGCCATGTTTGGAAAAAAATTAGTGAGTTTCTTCCTAATATTGAGAAATAAAGATTAAAAACCAGCTTCTGCTGAACACTTATGCAGCAGGCGCTTCTGAAAACATCATACATGTATATGTGTGTGTGTGTACGTATACATATGTATCATGTGTAATATGCATGAGGCATATGTAATCTGCATTATAATTACCTCATTTAATACTTACATGAGGAAGGTGCTACCAAATGCCCATTTTACAGAAGAAAACAATGAGGTAAAGAGAAATGAAGTATCTTACCAATGCAACTGGATTCATTGAGCAACTGATAATCTGGAATGACCAGCTAAGCTGATAAACAGACATGAGTCTAAAAAGAAAAGTCTAAAAATTATTAATAAGATCTATCAAGTCAAGAGCAATCAAAGTGTGAAAGGTCACTTGTCTTGAAAACAAACCTGCCTGGGAAGCAGAGAAAGTGGGCCAAAAGGGAAACTCTCACCAACCCTGGGGTTGGGCAAGCTGGATTTTGACATTGGTTAGTGGTATTTGTCTAAATTTCAGTTCTTTGTTGACCATTAATTTTCTCATCTGTAAGATGGGAGTAGCAAGCCTTCTCAGCAATGAAATGAGGTTTAAATGTGATGGTGTATGAAACAGACCTTTGTAATTTGCATATCTTTATCTGTTAAATCCTAGAACAATTTAGAATGATCCATCTGTCCAATGAATTAAAGGCCCATGGGGCCTTACAGTAAGTATCATCAAAAGAATAATGCTAATGAGACAATTTGTGATGATAGGTGAGCAGGAGAACATTATTTCTTTAATTAATAGAGATTTAGCTAATGGCACATCATCAAGGATCAATAACTTAGCAGATGGTAAAAGTAAAACATAATCATTGTTTTTGGTAACCACCCCAAATGCAATGGTTTTAGATTGTTTGAAGTGAGTACAAACCATGCTTGAGATTAAAGGTCATTTTCAAATAATGAACAGCAGTGCGTAAAATTACAATAGAGCCAAAAAGTGCAATGTGAGGATTCTAACAGGAAAAGGTGCTTTGTGAGTGCAAAGTTCCTGCCTGCCCAGTGGAAAGTTGGACAGCTATACCCTCCCTTTTGCCCCAATTCCCCTTTCTCTCAAAGCATTTTGTTCATTTCCTACTCACAATTTATCACAAATTATAAAGAAGTATTTTTGTGCATTTAATTTTTAATGACCATCTCCCAACACACACACACACACACGCACACACACACACACCTGGAGTCTCCAAGAGGACTAGAATCACATTTGGTTTTTGGACAAGTGGATATCCAATGCCAACCTCAGTGCCTAGGGAAAAATAAGCACTCAATAAAAAAAAATCTGTTGACTAAAAGGACGAATGATTCTCTTGTTTCTGGGTTATCCTTTCTTCTACTCCTCAAGGCACAAAACACAGAAGAGGACACTTCACTATTTTCACACAGTTAAAGTATTACATTTTGTAAGCTGTACCTGGAGCATGACTGAGTCTGATCCGCATACCACCTGTGTGTGTAGCAAGGGGGAGGTTTGTGGAGAGCTGATTTGGAGCTATTCAAGGAAGAGACAGAAGTCTTATTAGAGGTGTCCAAATCTCACTGCTCGTGTTGACGCATGCCCAGCTAAACCTCTAAGTGCAAATGACTCTCCCCAACACCCCACTAGGTTTCGGGGTTCCCCTTGCTCTTATTGCAGGCTGTCTTCTCTGAGTATCCACTGATGATGGTTCCTCTCTTCCTCTCTCCCTCTCTTCTCTCTCTTCCCTGAAAGGCTGCCCAGTTGGTTTAGATGCAGACAGTAAGTAGAAGGTCCCATGCACAAGCCCAGATGGGTGAAGTTCTGAAGCTGATTCTGGCCTTGAACTCATGAGCAATGCCCATGACAAATCCTCCCGATCCACCTGATACACACTGGTATGTAGCACTACCTTCAGATCACATTCTAGAACCTGATTACTCAAATTCTCCTTCTACTACTGTCCCTTCCTCCTGGGCGCCCAACCCAGGATGTACCTTACATCCCTGTCCTTATTACTCTGTTGTCTCTAACATTGAAATCTGAAGGATGATCAGGAAGGTTCTCATCACACCTGGCCCAGATTATGAACAGTAGGAATATCAGATTCCGGTTCCTCAGGGAAAGAAAAGATTTTTTTTCTTCCAAAGCACAACTGTGTTCTCTGTAATTGGATGATAATGAAAAAAAAAAAAAAGTTTGCATTATCTCCTGGGGAAGGTCAATGCCCCACCCTCATCCCAACAGGCCACATGACTCCATGAGGCACCAGAGAAAAAGCTAGTTACAAATTCTCACATGCTTCCCACATTTCCATCTACCTCTCAAATGATGAAATAACCAATAGAACTCTCCCCAGAATGTATAAAAAGATCAAATTCTCCTCAGGGTCAAATGCAACTCTATTTCTTGGGAACCAGTCTCATCTCAGGAATACTTGGAAAAAGAGAAACAATGAACAATTCACACCCAGACTATGATTTACCAAATCCTACTATTTGCCTGGCGTTGTATATCAATCCATTCTAAAGATTCTTACTGGCATGCCAAGTGCTCACTCAAGGCCCAGCTTCCCAGTGGCCCATGAGCTGAGATCATGCAGATTTTCTGACAACTTTCTTGGGGACCTGAGCTGAAGCTCTGTGTGCTGAGGTGCAAGCCTGCTTCTTCCTGGCTTTTCTCCCTTCTTCCCTGGTCCTGCACTTATTGTGGGTAAGTTCATCTGAATGGTGACAACTAGTTTTAAAACCTAGGCAAATATCAAAAAACAAATAAGATTAACAGTTATCAATCAAGGTGATAAAATTTCGAGAGGCCAAAAATCTAGTAGGAACTTTAAAAATTGCAAGGTAAAGCTTTTGTCATTTTTTTAGTCCCGGCTCTTACTAAAAATAAGTCAACCTCGGGGCACCTGGGAGGCTCTGTCAGTTAAGCATCTGACTCTTGATTTCGACTCAGGTCGTGATCTCAGAGTCGTGAGGTTGAGCCCCGCATTGGGCTCCGTACTGGGCGTGGAGCCTGCTTAAGATTTTCTCACTCTCCTTCTGCCTCTCTCTCTCTAAAAAAAAAAAAAAAATCAACCTTATTGTTTTATATACACACACACATGCGTGCACACACACATTATACATAGTCTATACATATAGTATTAAAGGAATTACCTTCATTAACATTCATTTGCTCTGACACATCTAGTATATTTACTTTAATTTCACTCACAATACTGTTTTCCTCCCCGGAAGCATATTTACTTGTAATTAAGAAATTATAAAAAGAAAGTTTACAGTTCAGCCAATAAAATTGTAAAGAAAAGCAAATGGGAACAAGAGTTTAGACATTAGCCCCAGAGGGCTGTACCTCTCCTTCTGTAATCTCTTACCCACTTAACAAGAGCTTTCTTTGGCTTGGTGATAAGAACACGAGTGAGGACTGCCACAGCAGTGCTATTCTTAATTTCCCCCTCTGTGGCAATCATTTAACAATGAACAGCAAGAACAAAGGTTCCGTTTAAAATGTGGCTTCAAGAAAAAGTTAGCCAACAGAGGCGGCCGAACACATTCCCTCCTGCCACATGACTGCGATGAAAATGGGGCAAGACAAATTGGAATGTCAAAGATTAACTTTAGATCCTGACATTCCTGTCTGAATAATCTTGAGCTAAATTCTCCCTCTTTATGTCAAGGAACACACACTCTCTAGGCATTTCGGTTAGCAGTCTCTCCACCCACCATCCAGATTCTCTTTTTCTGGGATGCGTTTAGGTGTTGGAGAGAATCACATGGTTTTTTCCAGAAATCATCCTCAGCTATATCTAGTTATTTTAAATCATCTACCCATAGCAGACACTGCAGGCGACTTACAGAGTGTGTTCAGTCTACACTGACCGGTTCCTCCCAGCTCTTCACCTTTCCGGCTCTGAAGAAAAGATTCAGGGAGGGAAGCTGAACACCGAGGGGCCAAGAAGGTGCAGGAAAACCCACCCCATTTTTTCCCAAGTGTGACATAACCAAGATGATCATAACTAGCCTGTGGACAGGAGGCTTAAGAAGTCAAAAGCAGCATCTTGAGGTCTTGGGGTAGGTATGAGATATTCAGAAGCTGCACTGAGTTTCTCAGTGATCCCTTAAAAGTGGCCTGTGGGTGGTGGTATTTGGGGATTCTTCCTACCAACCAGCCTACGGAGCCACAAGAGACAACAGAAGTAACAGCCTCGCCCAGAGACCAGATGCTGATGCATTTCACTGCTCATGCTCCTCCTGGCATGCTGCATAAATTAAGTCCTCAATAAATATTTACAAAAAACCAAGGCTTTTTCAATAATTGAAACAGACATTGCCTTTATCGTTTTACTCTTTAAGTGACAATGGAATGGATATGTCATTCTTTTGTTTTTGATTTGGGATACTAGAGAATATCAAGTTTCATCTCTTCCTTTTACAAAATACTGGAAGTCCAGGAATCTTGAGCAACTTGACCACAGTTGCCCATTTAGTTCCAGTTTTAGTCAAGACTATAGGAGCCTGTGGGCACTTGATGGTCTTGGCCTTCTCAGGGTCTGCCCCCGGCCTCCGACTTATTCAAGCTCAAGGGTTCAAGGGCCTTCTTTCCCAACTCAGGACCTTCCACACAATATTCCCTCTGTTGGGAAAGTTTGATTCCCTATTTCTGAGTTGTACCTTCCCATCCTCAGGTTTCATTGCAAATATCACTTCCTCAGAAAGTTCCTGAGTGCCCAAGCTAAAGGACACATCCCCATCTTCCTGTTCCGCTCTCTCTCACTCTCTCAAGTTCCTCTGTTCCTTTCTTTCCCAGCATTTACCACAAACCCTAAATATATATTCTTTGCAAGTATTCACTTATTTAATATCCATTTCCCAAGACACACACACACACACACACACACACACACACACACACACACACACAGTCTCCCAGAGGACTACAATCACAGTTGGTTTTATTCACCAGTAGATATCCAGTGCCAGGCTCAGTGCCTAGCACAAAATAGCAACCTCAATAAAAATCTACTGAATGAAAGGATGAATAATTCTTTTGTTTCTGAGGTCTTCCTTTTTTCTATAACACAATACACACTTACCTTCCTTCAGTGAAAGGATAACTGATGGTATAGGCATCATAAGATGATTTTTCTGGGTTATGTTGGTATTATACAGGGGATGGTTAGCTTGAAGATTCTGCTTCTAGGTATGACAGCCGATCAGCAAAGGGGGCAATTAAAGACAAAATCAAAATGCCACTGCATTATACCTGGATCTGTATTAGTATGATGCTTTCTCCAAGGTGGGTCAACAAGGGAGCATGAGTATCAAAATAGTGCAAATGATCATTTGAATACCTACTCCAGAAAACAGCAGAAAACAAAACGGGGAATTAGAAAACAGGATGAGTTTATTATTCAGATCACATCCTCAAAAAGAAATAACAATCTATTTTTGGTACATTAAATGAAGCAATTTAATTTTTTTCACTCTCAATAGCATCTCCTCATTGGTGGATTGTCATCTCTTTCATCATGAAAGCCCTTCAAGGATCCCTTGATGGCTTCAGGATAAAGCCTACCTTCCTCTGAAGGATGCGTTTTTCGCTCTATAATCTCTTCCCCGCCCTTGCTTTTGGATCACATCCTAACATTCACCTACTTGCCCCTGTGCTCTGAGCATACAGAAACGCCACGGTCCCCACCAGCCACAGGCTCTCACAACCCCATGCCCTTCTGTGTGTCATGCCTACTCAGGAGAACCAGTTCTTTAGTTTCATTCTGTATTAACTCTCCACTGCTGCTGAAGCAAATCGCCATAAACCAGTGGCTTAACCAAACACAAATATATTACCCTGCAGTTCCAGGGTCCTGAGTCTGAAATGAGTTTCATGGGGCTAAAATCAACGTTTTGGCAGGGTGAATCCCTTTCTGAAGGCTCTAGGGAAGAATTCATTTTCTTGCCTTTTCAGGCTTCTAAGAGGCCCCCTGTTTTCCTTGGCTTGTGGCTGACCTCCTTCCATTCGATGCCAGCAATGTCCGGTTGAATCATTCTTAGGTTGCATCACTTTGACCCTGACTCTTCTGCTACCTTGTACATTTAAGGATTCTTGTGATTCCATTGGGCTCTCCCAGATAATCCTGCATAATCACCCTATTTTAATGTCAGCTGTTTAACAACCTTAATTCTGTCTGCAATCTTAATTCCCTTTTCCCATATAAAGTAACATAGTTACAGAATATTGGGATCAAGACATGGGTGGCCATTATTCTGCCTACCACAAATTCCAGGTACGCCTGATGTTGCAAATCCCATTTGGTGCCATTTCCCCTTTGAGTGACAGAGTTAGGTGTGCCTCATCTCATCTTTCATCTCCAATTTATTCTGATACAATATACAATCAGGCTTATTATTTCGTGTTAAAATCACTTATACATGTGTACATCTTCTTCATGTGACTAAATCAAGATTGCATCCTGTATACAAATGAACCTGCCCATGAGTCAGGGACTGTGCTGGATATTTTATATCATTTGATTTGTACAATAGTACTATGAGATAGAATTTACACCCATTAAATAGACTGAAAAACTAAGTGTCATGGTGGTTAAATTCATCACCCAGTCTTGCCTCTTGCAAGCCAGGGCTGAGATCTGAACTCATGTCTGTCTGGTTCCTGTGTAGTCATTTTACTGCTAACCTACACTCTCTTATCTTGAGGCCCCCTATGACTCACACTGAGCTTCCAACAGCCAATAGCTTTTCATTAAAGATTTGTTGAATTTTGAGTTTATTTATTGAATTCTCAGTTTATTTTGAGCTGAGTTTGTTAAATAATCTCTTTCCCTATTACTATCTCACTCTCCATCTTGATGATGAAATTAATCTCTTCATTACATCACAGATCTTTATCCTGCTCCTCATCTCAAAGACAGATTTTTTCCAACCTTGAACAAACCTGAACATCTTTTTACCAATTCTTTTTAACCAATTTGAACATCTTTTCTCAATTGACAGAATGACTGCACATTGTTTTAATTCTTTAATGGGTAGATTATTGTTATCCAAAGATAATGAAAACTGCTTAAGAATCAAACTATATCTTTTCTTGAAATGTCAGTGCCCCCAAGCTTATCACCTACTCCTCTGGAGAAAAAGCTTTAGATAAGTGGCTCCCAGCTCCAAGACTTCAGAAGAGTTAGAGTGGAGCTGGAACATCTCTACATGTTAAAATCTTCCCAATTAAGTCTGGTCATCAACTGGGTTTTGGGATCAGCATTTTAAAAGACTTTGAATAATATTCTTTAGTCTGCATCACCTTATCATGTGGGTCCTCATAAAAAAATTTCTCTGCACATTGTGGAAATTCGGGAAAGCTTGATAATACATGAATCAAGCCTTATAACTTAGTTGATAGCATTACATATTGTAGGTAAACATGTATAGGAAGGACTTAACCCTAGTGAAGAAAATTCTTGCAGTTTGGCATGAGAATTTGTCCAGTTTATTCTAAGGTACACCTTTTCTTTAATGGAATGCCCCATTATACACAAATCCTTTTTCCTTTATAACAATAACACAGGAAAGCAAATAAATCAATATTCCTTTGGTTACAAATGTGTGCACTTTCCTTTTTTGGTTCATATAGAACCTTCATTAAAGGCTGTTTGGGCTCAAAAAAATAAATCTATTTACCAATACATAGGCTGACCCACATGTCTACTCAGCTGAAAAAAATGAAGTCTATTATATTTTAAAAATATTGAGAGGTAGAAAACTTTTTTTCTCTTTTTTTCTGGTTGTTTGGGGTGACATCTATGACTATAATTGAGATTTTGTACCAAGCATCTCTGATATGCAGTACACTAAGGATTGGAGCTGCCCCTGTACAGGCATTAACACAAAATAAGCATGGTTACCTTTCACATGTGCTGTGGACCCAGCAAAACATATACTCTTACACCCACAGAGAAGGAGAAAAGCAGGCATGGCAAAGCATGCACTGTCTTAATACTTCTTTCCAGAATTTACATATGTCCCTTCTGCTCATATTTCATTGGCCAAAGCAAGTCATATAACAACAGAGGTCGGTAGAGTGGACAAACACAAAGGGAAGGACTCCAGGCAGAAAGAAGAGCACCAGCAGAGTCTCAGAAGCCAGAGAGAAAATGGTCTGTTGAAGTTAGTGGAATTGGTTGGTTAGGATTTAAGCATTGAGTGGTAGGTACTGACAAAGATGACAGTAATGGCGGTAACCTGAGGACATGTAAAACTCCTGTAAAGCAGTTCAAAGAGTTTGGATCTTACCTTGAAAGCAATAAAAAGTCAGTTAATGGGTTTAAACAGGACAGTGACATGATCCAAATTGTGTTATAGTGTGATAACTCTGACTATTGCATACTTTATTTTTGTACATCTTGAGTTACCAGGTTAATATCCAAGTCGAGATGTCAGGAAACAGTTGTCTACACAGGACTGGAAGGAATCATTAGCATGTAGACTTTAGAAATTTCAAACATGTAGTGTTGGATGAGATGTGACCCTTAGACCTGATTTGTTTGCCTCCAGGTGCATGAATGGAATTTAACTTGAAGGTCTTCTGATAGGGCATGTGCTTTTCAGTTGGACTAATCCCCACCATTATTTTTTTTATACTTTTTATTGACTAACTGGCTCCTAAAGGCATTTGAGTTTGTGACTTCTGATATAGTTAGGACTGCCAGATAAAATATATGACATCCAATTAAATTTGGATTTCAGATAAACAATGAATATTTTTTTATTATGTCTTATATTTTTATTTGCTAGATCTGGTAATACTAGGCACAGTTGATAATTTAAGTGATGGAAATGGATGGCATCAGTAGGGACAGTGTCCAGAGTAAGAAGTGAAGCAGATGCTAGACAGTGCCTGGCATACAGAAAAGAGTTTAGTATTTACCATTACTAAAAGCCAAGGGCACAGACAGACAAACATCAACATTTAGAGAGCATTTAAGAGAAAGGAGACAGAGAACAGAAGAGAAGTAGAAGGAAATCCAAGAGTGCACAGTAAGGAAAACCAAGGCCAAAAATGCTTCAGGAGAGGTCAACAATGTCACATGCTGCAGGGAAATCAAGCAAGATAATAACTGAAATTTTTCCACTGGATCTGTGACAAGGTCATCATTGGTGTCCTTGCAAAAAATATTTTAATAGAGTGGCTGGGGCAAAATCAGTTACCCTCGACTGAGGAGAAGAAGAGAAAGAAGAGACAGAACGTATAACTCTTCAAAGACTCTTGGCTATGTTGGCAGTGAATAAAAGAATTATAGCTAAAATAGATATGGAGTCCAAAAAACATTGCCTTTTTTGTGGCATAAGAAGAAATTGAGTGGTAAGAATTTTGAATGTTGTTAAGAAGACACCACTATAGAAGAATAAATTAAAGATAGTTAAAGATAAGGAAGAC
Organism: Zalophus californianus; assembly: GCF_009762305.2. Classification (NCBI taxonomy): domain Eukaryota; kingdom Metazoa; phylum Chordata; class Mammalia; order Carnivora; family Otariidae; genus Zalophus; species Zalophus californianus. The sequence continues at coordinate 17,503,086 of NC_045596.1, forward strand.
AAAGGAATAATCACTGTAGAAATTTTCTTAAGGAAGCAGACCTAGCACTGTTACAGATATTTCTCTTAAGAAAAAGGGCACAATTGTAGCAGAAAGGATGAGAAGCATGGGTGTTCTTTCAGTGAATTTTGGTAGCAAGAATTTCAGAGGATTTCTGTATGAGAGCCTCTACTTTTTTTCCTGGGATAAGCTCTTTGACTGACTGGGTATGCCAGGAGCTGGGGAACGTATAGTGGTAGGAAGAAGTTTCCAATAATCTGAAGAAGGTTTAAATAGCCAGGTAAATCTTAGGAAAGAGCACTCAATTAGGAAATGTCTGAGAGTAGTGAGTAGAGTTGAATACTCTGTTAGACTGAAAACTATGTTCAACTCCAGAGTGTCTGCCAGGGTCCTGACAATCTGCTGAGCTCTGGGCCTCCCTCTTCATGGGGACTCAAGCCTTCTCTAAGGGTCTTATTTTAATATGAAGGGAATCTGGATCCAAATGTTATGGCCCTGTATTAACTATAGAATATGAAGTAACCAAGTGGTGCTGTGAAATAATAGAAATTAGCAGCCCAAGAAGGAAAGAAGGGAATGAAATCAGGGATGGCTGTGACTCTTGAGCCTTTCCTGTCTATGCTCATCTCCTTACATAATTTAGAGATGATACATTTGTGTTCAATTAGTTTTTAAAATATTTTCTAGCTTTGAACTTTTTCTAGAATATTTATTTATTTTAGTCATTGGTAATTTGAAGAGAAAGTTACTGCTTAATAGCATAACCTAAAATTTAACATATTTCATATTTTTATGAAAATTCTCATATTTTTGGATGATACTATAGTCATTTATTCATTTCAACAAATAGTTGTGATTGCCTTCATATGCCAAGTGCTCATATTGGTAGGATAAACAGAATACCTGATCTCAGAAAGTAAAAACTAGTACATAAAATGTGACTTAAAAATCTAATGCAAATGCCAAAAACTAAATAAATACAAAAACTAAATAAATTAGCTAATGGCTAGTTCCCTTATAAATGGATTTACCATAGATTCCTTTAAACAACAAGCTCTCCTGGAACATTTGAAATATAATTTAATTTAAAGACTCTCAGCATTTCAGAAGTTCTTTATAGATCTTGGATATCAGCCCTTTGTCTGTAGTGTCATTTGCAAATATCTTCTCCCATTCTGATGGTTGCCTCTTTGTTTTGTTGACTGTTTCCTTCGCTGTGCAGAAGCTTTTTATCTTGATGAAGTCCCAAAAGTTCATTTTTGCTTTTGTTTCACTAGCCTTTGGAGATGTATCTTGAAAGAAGCTGCTGTGGCCGATGTCAAAGAGGTTACTGCCTATGTTCTCTTCTAGGATTTTGATGGATTCCTGTCTCACATTAGAGGTCTTTCATCCATTTTGAGTTTATCTTTGTGTGTGGTGTTGGAGAATGGTCGGGTTTCATTCTTCTGCATATGGCTATCCAATTTTCCCAGCACCATTTATTGAAGAGACTGTCTTTTTTCCATTGCATATTTTTTCCTGCTTTGTCAAAGATTATTTGACCGTAGAGTTGAGGGTCCATATGTGGGCTCTCTATTCTGTTCCATTGGTCTATATGTCTGTTTCTGTGGCAGTACCATGCTGTCTTGATGATCACTGCTTTGTAATATAACTTGAAATTGGGCAACGTGATGCCCCCAGCTTTGTTTTTCTTTTTCAACATTTCCTCAGTGATTCGGGGCCTTTTCTGATTCCATACAAATTTTAGGATTATTTGTTCCAGCACTTTGAAAACTGTCATTGGAATTTTGATCAGGATGGCATTAAAGGTATAGATTGCTCTGGATAGCATAGACATTCTCCAAAGAAGACATACAAATGGTTAACAGACACATGAAAAAATGTTCATCATCATTAGCCATCAGGGAAATTCAAATCAAAACCACATTGAGATACCAACTTACACCAGTTGGAAGGGGAAAAATTGACAAGGCAAGAAACAACAAATGTTGGAGAGGTTGTGGACAAAGGGGAACCCTCTTACACTGTTGGTGGGAATGCAAGTTGGTACAGCCACTTTGGAAAACAGTGTGGAGGTGCCTCAAAAAATTAAAAATAGAGCTACCCTATGACCCAGCAATTGCATTCCTGGGTATTTACCCCAAAGACAGAGATGTAGTGAAAAGAAGGGCCATATGCACCCCAATGTTCATAGCAACGATGTCTGCAATAGCCAAACTGGGGAAGGAGCCACGATGCCCTTCAACAGGTGAATGGATAAAGAAGATGTGGTCCATATATACAATGGAATATTACCCAGCCATCAGAAAGGATGAATACCCAACTTTTACATCCACATGGATGGGACTGGAGGAGATTATGCTAAGTGAAATAAGTCAAGCAGAGAAAGTCAATTATCATATGGTTTCACTTATTTGTGGAACATAAGGAATGGCATGGAGGACATTAGGAGAAGGAAGGGAAAAATGAAGGGGGGGAATTGGAGGGAGAGATGAACCATGAGAGACTATGGACTCTGAGAAACAAACTGAGGGTTTTAGAGGGGAGGTGGGTGGGGGGATTGGTTAGCCCGGCGATGGGTATTAAGGAGGGCACGTACTGCATGGAGCACTGGGTGTTATACGAAAACAATGAATTGTGGATCACTACATCAAAAACTAATGATGTACTGTATGTGACTAATATAACATAATAAAATTAAATTAAAAAAAAATAAAGACCCTTAGTGTACCTACAAAGACACCTACTACATTGAATGAGATGTGTCTGTACCTGGCAGGTCACCTCTGTGATTCATTCATATATTTTTGTGCACTCATTATAATCTACTTCCATTGCCCTCCCTTCAAGAGCCTTGGTGAATAAAAGGGAAAACTGCATGGGTACTTAAGTGGAGAACATCTCAACGTTGGTGAACTTGCTCTCCTGTTCAATTTTCCCTTGTTCTTCTCCAATTTATTCTACCAAAAGCTGCCTTGGGAAAAAAATAAGCTGCCTTAGGGACATGTTTTATCTGGCGCTTATACTGTACCCTGGGAATGATATTAGCCAATGAAGAATTATGGGCAAGATCATAAATGCCACGAGTGAGAAACTATATCTCTCTTGCTCAACATTTTGTCTTATTTATATTTTACAAACAGTGCTTATTATTTTGTAGACACTGTTCAGAAATATTTACAAATACGACTTCATTCTACCCCCACAGCAACCCTATGAAGTAGGTGCAACCACAATTTTACAATAGAGGAAATTGAAGATGAGGCCACAGAGCTAACGAACGAAAATGTTTAGATTTGAACTTAAGCTGGCTCCCAATCTTGTGCCTGTAACAATGCTTAGCTGTTGCCTCACACCATGATGTCATCATTGAATTTTCAGCACCAACGGTATATGTATTTTGTAGATGCTCAGTAAATATATAACCAAATGATAGAAGAAAGGTAACAGGTTACACTTCCATAGTCCTTCCACTAAACCACCAGTTCTCGAAGAGCAACATTTCACCCATCTTAGCCCTGTTCCCTATCCCCCAAAATAAAGGATCAGAACCTACCTAGTGTTTCCTATCATTGAACAAATAATTATTAAGTTTTGTAAAGAAACAGAAATCAACTTTAGTAAATGTTAAAGGTCTTATTGGCTTTATTCAACAATTCATCAGGCAACATCCATCTAGCAGATAGGAAGGAGGTCCAAGGAGCTGTACAAAATTAAAGAATTGTATAGGCACAAGGGAAAGGGAACAAGGAAGTGAATCAGGCAAAAATTAGATTGATTATGGCAAGGTCACTTTCCATTGCTGAGAGAGGCCAAAACTAATTGTTTCAGTTTGGTGACATGGGGCTTAGCATAAGGGACTCTTACTTTGGGCCCGTTGTCTTGTTTAACAGCGCCTATCCTGAGAAATGCACTGGTGATATACAGGTGACACTTGAACATGGGGGTTGGGGCACTGACCCCTGTGCAGTCAAAAATCTGCACGCAACTTTTGATTCCCCAAAAATGTAACTACTAATATCCTACTGTTGATAGGAAGCCTTACCAATAATATAAACAGTCCATTAATACAGATTCTGTGTGTTATATGTATTATATACTGTATTCTTACAACAAAATAAACTAGACAAAAGAAAATGTTATTAAGAAAATCATAAGGAAGAGAAAATACATTGTACTATAGAAAATCCACATACAAGCAGACCTATGCAGTTCAAACTGGTGTTGTCCAAGGGTCAACTTGTGTTTATTAATTGACCTGACAAATAGTAAGGGTGAAATCTCATTGAGGTGAGTGGGATAGGGTTCTGGCCTAGGTGTGTCAGCTGCTGAGACCAGCCATCATTTTTACCTCAGGGAGCATAATAGCCTATCACCAAGCAACTACTAGAATATTCTGAGATTGGGTTAAACTAAAAGCAGCCAACCTAACAATGCCTCAGCTACACATTTGCACCTTTTCAATGATTACTGTGAACTACTAAAAGCTTGGAACATCATCTGAATATTATGACTGCTTCTCATGAATGAAGAGGCATTTTCATCTAGAGATCAAGTACCTGGAAACTGCTACAAAACAATCTGAATTGGAAGGTACTGGGGAAATAGAGAAACACAAAGAAAGGAGGACAAAGGTAGCAGTAGTAATTGCCTTCTCTGCAAAGAGAGACAAATCAAAAAATCTTCTGTTTTAAGAATTTTTATGGAGGGGAGTATTTCCATGACAACTGAGTACTTAGTTATTCTAATTGCAAGAGAAACAAAGCATCTAAAAAGTCGGGAAATATGGTCCAGGCACACAGAATAAATCCCAACTAAACAAGAAACATTGATGTTTCATTAAAAGCAGTGAAAATTCACCACCAGATTTTTTATTTTAATGAGAAACAAAAAATAGACAATATTTCTTGAAATTCTCCAGAGTGATTCAGACAAAATATAAGGTCTTAAAATTGGCTTTCGGTACATGTAACCCTGCACATTGATAAACCTTTGAAATTTGACCTTAATTAATGAAGATCAAATTGATTAAGGAAAGTAGAATATATTACCAAGCTGAACCTTATATGACAAAGCCATGAAGTTTAATTTAAATTGATGTTAATGGTCTGATTTATCAGAATAGTTGTCTTCCTCTTAGACGCACAAATGATACTGCAAACAAAATTTGATTTCAATTTATTCTAAGATTTGTTTGAGAAATATACTGGCTAATGTAATGGAAAGTGCAGCAAGCTGACCTAAATCAATAAAGCTGGTCTAAATTTACAAGATACACTAGAGAAAAAAATGAGTCTTTTTAGTGCAAGATCACTCTAATCCAAATGGACCATTATCCCTTTGAGGAATTCTATTGTGTTTCAGATCATTGCCTCAAAAGGCAATGGACTTCCTTTCTCATTCTCTTTAAATATATTTCTCCTGACCCTTTCAGGAATTCTCCACTGGGAGTTAAGAGGTGTGTGCTGTTGGCAATCAATGCATACAATTGAAGTGGTAATGAATGCATGGTCTTTAGAGTTGGAAGAAGGGTTCGATCCCTGCTTTAGTCACTTCCTAGCTATTGATAAAGGGGAAATCATTTGATCTCTCTGAGCTTCAGTTTTCTCATTTGTTTAAAAGGAATAAAAATATATATTAATCTAAAATGTTCACTTGACAAGTTTTATTGTGTACCAGGCAGGAGATTAGGCAGTGGAGATAAAAATAAGTCATTATCACTGTTTTTGAAAAATATCTAGTAAAGAAGATATTTTTAAATAATATATATTCAGAATACTACATGATCAACTATATTATCAAGATATAAACAGGGCGTCTGGGTGGCTCAGTTGGTTAAGCGACTGCCTTCGGCTCAGGTCATGATCCTGGAGTCCCGAGATCGAGTCCCACATCAGGCTCCCTGCTCAGCGGGGAGTCTGCTTCTCCCTCTGACCCTCTTCCCTCTCATGCTCCCTATCTCTCATTCTCTCTCTCTCAAATAAATAAATAAAATCTTTTAAAAAAAGATATAAACAGAACACTCATTGAGCTTAAAGGATGAGGAGATACCTTTTCTTGAGGAAGATGAAAACAGTTACTCAGAGGCAATGATATCTGAGCTATCTTACAAAAAGAATAGGCTGGATGGAGGGAAATGGAGGGAGACAGGGAAGGAAGAAGACTGGATAAAAGAATAATGTATGTCAGGTCTCCAGACTTGAAGGAGAATGACTTAAAGTTCAGCAGGGTTAGAGTATGGTAGGGATTGGGGTGGAAAAAAGGACAGAGAAGTTTGGGCCAGATTATGAGGCACTTGACAGCCATGTTGAGAAACTGGGAATTTTTCCACAGAAAAATGAGAAGATGATATAAGTTAGGGCAACTAGGAGTAACACAACTGTACTTTTGTCCCTTAAAGGAAACAAAGGTTCTTGTCACCCAACTTAAATGAGGACGGATTCAACTAGTCCTAGAGTATGAGTTTACTCAAATCCTTCATGATTAATTCAGAAGGTGGTTGAAAGTAAGATGACCAAGGTACCTTGGTTAAGCATCTGCTTTTGGTTCAGATCATGATCCTGGGATCCTGGGATCAAGCCCCAACTTGGGCTCCCTGCTCAGCACAGAGTCTGCTTCTCCCTCTCCCTCTCCCTCCCCCCCCCACCCAATTCATGCTCTTTCTCACTCTCTCAAATAAATAAATAAAATCTTAAAAAAAAAAAGGAAGAAAGTAAGATGACCAATTTATACTCCAGGACCTTCTCAGCTTTACAATGAAAACTTCCACCTCCTCCTGGGAAATTTCTCAGTCTTCATCAAACTGTGATTTAATAATTTAACAATGACAAATCCATCTTGGGACCCATTCAAAAGTAATTTTATACCAAAACACCAAAAGAACTTCAATTCAAGATGGTTTCCCCATAAAGATGGTCCAGCTGCATGAACAACCAAAACAGCATTTCAAACGGACCCCGATGTGTTCACAATGTTCAAGGAACATGGGAAGTATAGAATATGAAGTCCATTTGTTTGGGGGCACTTATGTAATATCTTTCCTCCAAGGAAAGAGTAAGAATACTTTCATACCATCAGCAAAGTGTTGCTGCCAAGTTTGGTTTTTAATTTACCTCCTTGATTAAATAAATAAATAAACACAGTAATGACCTAAAAACTAATATTTAAATTTCTAAAGCACTTATTTTTTTACTGTTTCCCAGGGAATTTGTTTTATTTTAGAGGCATGCAGCTGTCTGTAGGTTAAACTGAGAGGCAGAAGAATATGACAGAAGTTTGTTTGTTTTTTTCCTAAAACTTTGTTGGTGTATTTTGTTTTATTAAGGGTAGTATTTCCCCTTAAAATTTTAGTGACTTAAGTGTTATATTAAATCATAATGAGAGTATGTATGTGTGTGTAAAAGTTTTAAATTATTCACATAAAAAGTCTATATTAAGGAATTAGATAATTATATTTTAAAAGCACAAACAGAAAGAACTGTTAAATATTATTATATCACAAAGGTAATAAGCAGTAAAAAGTATAATATACTGCCATAATATTATTATAGTTGGTGTTAAAATTTTGCCAAGAATTAACAGTACTAAGCAAATTGGAAAATAATAAAAAACTTTATATAATATGTAGTGAACTATTATGTCTAGAAAATATTAAATATGTGAATTTAGTACTTACAAAATACATCCTAACTGGCCACTAAAAATAATCCTAACCCCGGGTCATATAGACAGGGAATTCTTGTAAAACAGATTTTTCTGGGGCACGAACAAATTAGGATAGTGATATCGTGTAGCAGTTCTAACTCTAGTTTTTTTCAAAGTAATTTATACACCAGATGAGGGGCTCAAACTCACAACCCCAAGATCAAGAGTTGTGTGCTCTACCAACTGAGTCAGGTAGGTGCTCCTGACTTTAGTTTTAAAGTATCCTTTGTCTCATGGTATGATGGTAAGATCAGAAAATCTGAGGAACATGGAATATCATAATATCTTTTTCTTTCCCCGAAGAATATCTACTAATATCTTGAAAGTCACTTGTGTTGCATTGTTCAAGGAGGTCATCAAGAGGACATAACTACTGGTTGATCTGTCAGCTGGACCTGGGCAATCAGAGGCTCCTCACGCTCTCCTCTGTCTTTGGAACATGTGTTCTGCTTACTGTTCCCACACTAGGAGCTGTTTCAAAAATGTAGCCTTGAGAGAATTAGGTGTTATTGAGACCATCTGGGCAGTCCATGTGACTGAACCTAGTTAAGGCCTTTGTATAGACTTTTAAGATTCTGGCAGGTGAGTGTGGAGATCTATTTATCTTGTGGCTGCCCAAGACAAGCCTCATATGTGAGTCCCTTTACTAAACTTGCCGCCTACCAACCTAGAGTGGTCTGCCTCTTTCTTCAGTCTCTCCTTGCCCCTCGTGTACCTGGGCCAATTTGCAAACCAAGCATAGAATGCAATTTGCCAAGTGCTGGTTAAATTGTGACAAAAATCCCCATAAAATGTATCTTAAAAATGAAATTTAGAACACAAGGCCAATTTGGCAGATGCCTTTGCCCCACTAAATCAGTATATCACCTAATCGATTTTAATACCTGCTTATATGTTTGAATGATGCATAAATTAATATTTCATTTATGTGGAAAAGGACTTATATGTGAATATTCACACGATGTTTCAATTTGGATTCATCATGAGTACCTGCCCTAGCACCCATGGAAGATGTTAGAAAATCCAAGGATGTGTTCAGGTAATGAAGCTGACCTGTGCATGACTTTTGGCAAAGGCCACTCTGTCCAAATCTGTACCTTCATAAACCAGGAGCCCTACACCTTCTTCTCGTAGGTTCTGAATGAATTCAAGCCTTTGATGGGACTGAGGGCCAATTCAGCCTCTATTTTCCAGTGAAATAAATGCTGTAAAATAATTTGGAATATTTAGCTTGAAGAAGGCAGGGACATATTACAACGTTCAAGTTGTTAAAGCAGTGTCAAATGGAAGAAAGGCTAGACAGATTCTATTTTTCCAGAATCAGATAAAGGGCAGGAGATCAATTGAGGGGTGGCAACGTTCACTCAGCATAGGTGAGAATCCCAGCGATGAGAAAAATAAGAAGGTGTTCTTGATGTTGAAGTCATCTCCTTATCACCAAAGTTCTCATGAAGAGGGCAAATAGCAAGGTCTGAAATCTCCATGTCCCCATCCATCACCCAATTAAAACAAATTGACATATTTTGATCCCTTCAAGGAGTACTGAAGTGACACACCACATAGGTTTATGTGCTTAGTTGTCATGTGTCGCTGATATCAATTACAGGAGGAAAAAGAATCACTACCAACAAAGCCTGATACTGCGTAATCTGAAGACTTATGCCCCACTACCATTTTGCCAGTAATAATTTTCAAGCCACCTTTTCTAACAAGTAGATTACCAATCCAAATGAATTGCCTTTGGATCACTATGATTTGCGTACCTGGATCTATTAATTTTTGTGGATTTTATGTTAACACTCTGTCCAAAAATCATTATTTCGATATGCTGTTTCTCAGCAACTACTCTATCATTCCCCAGATGAGGTGTTGTTACATTTCTCGATGAAGAGCAGTGGTCCCTGTTTTATATTTAAGCATAATTTTGTCTTTGACAACTACCTGGGCCAAATAGGGTCACATTATGTGGAAGGACACCTGCAGGCTGCCAGTGAGCTATTTGCCTGCCTAAGGAGTCCCTAATAGTTTTGGATAGATTCTGTGGAATGTGATCCCTGAGTACCTTACACTGTCAATTAAAGCTGAATCAAAACAGGGCTCAGATCAAATTTCTACTCGGTGACAGGGAAAAGCATGTTTCCCATGTCTGGGGTGAACAAGAATGGTGAGAATGAAGAAAACTTGCTCTCTTGCCCCACATGTGGATTATGGCACACCTATAATAATAATAAGAAGAAAAATATAGCTAATATTGACTGTGTAGTTACTATGTGGCATATACTATGCCAAGCACTTTTTTCCATTCAGATGTTCATTCAACAGTATTTCCTGATTGCCTTCCTTTGCCTGACAGTGTTCTCAGCACTGTAAAGTCAGTGGTGAATAGGACACAAATAATTCTTGCCGTCATGGAGCAGATGGACTCTGGGGGAAACAGAAAATAGATTAGAAACCAAAGAAATAACGTAAGCCTGGGAAAAGTGCTTTGAGTAAGGTCAAGTGGATGCTATGTGATAGAAAAAACGAAGAGGAAAATGGATGGTCAGGAGAAGCCATCAAGGTGGTGACATGTAGGATGAAGAGTCAGGTGTGTCAAGAACCTTTCAGACATGGGAGAGAGCAGACACCAAGGTCCTGAGCACCAAAGAAGACCTTGAAGCTCTGCATGCATCATTTTGCCATTTACTCCCCAAGCCATCTTACAACGTGGGCATCATTCGCCCCATTGAATGGATGACAAAACCGATGTAACTTGCCCAAGTTCATACAGCTAAGAAGTAGTACAGTCGGTATTTCAACTCCTGTCTATAATGATTCCGTTTTAATGGAAGCATATTACCCACATTTCCCTAATACTTTTTCTTTTTGCACTTGACAATATATCCTAAAGATCTTTACAAATGCAAGTAGTTAAACTTCACCTTTTTCTCCCCTAATGTCTTTATGAACGGATACACCCATTTATTAGTTTCCAAAGGTTGCTGTAAAACTATGTCTCACACTGAGTGGCCCAAATAACAGAAATGTTTTGTCTCGTGGCTCTGGAGGGCAGAAGTCTGAAAGCAGAGGATTGGCAGTGCTAATTGCTTCTGGGGGCTCTGAGGGAAGGACCTGTTGCAGGCCTCTCTCATAGCTTCTGTTAACTTCAGGCAGTCCATGACTTGTAGATGGCTGTCTTTTCCCTGTGTCTTCTCAGATTGTCTTTTCTGCTTTTTAAAAAAAAAAAAAAAAAATTTATTTATTTATTTATTTATTTATTTATTTATTTGAGAGAGAGAGAGAGAGAGTGTGGGCACATGAGCGAGGGGAGGGGCAGAGAGGGAGGGATTGGGAGAGAGAGAATCTCTCAAGCAGACTCCATGCTGAGCATGGAGCCCAATGTGGGGCTCAATCTCATGACCCTGAGATCAGGACCTGAGTAGAAACCAAGAGTTAGACCCTCAACTGACCGAGACACACAGGCTCCCTCAAATTTTCTGCTCTTTATAATACCAGTCATAGTGGATTAGAGCCCACCCTAATGATGTCACTTTAACTTGATTTCCTCTTACTTTTACTTGATAGGTAAAGACCCTATCCCTAAATAAGTTCACATTCCGAGGTACAGGGAATTAGGACTCCAACATATCATTTTTGGAGGACACAATCCAGTCCAGTCCAGAACAACCCATATATATTATTTTACATTAGTGGGGCTATTTCACCTGCTGGGGTGCTTTTGTTTATTTGTATCTAATGTTCTCTTATTTATTGTTTTATTTCCTCTTCCAACTACATTCTGTATCACGACCAACACACCATCATGCTAGGCTAACTCATGTTAGCCCCTGGTTTATAATTTTCTTACTTATCTACACACATACATGGATACATACACACAAATATGTGTATAAGGAGATGTTTCTGTGCTTTATAAAATATGAATTACATTATAAACACTAAGTTTCATCTTACCTTTCTAAAAATACCAGCCATAGAGGCTTATTCAAGTCCATTTGTATAACTTAATTATTTCTTTAACGGCAGTAAAATGTTCTATAATGTATATGGACCATAATTCATTCTACCATTTTCATTGTTTAGGCTTTTTCAAGGACTCTGCAGTATTATTTCTCTCAGTCTGAGCTTTGTATGGTTTATAGCTCCCAAAGGGATAAGCAGCTTGGATGTGTAACTGGGTGACAGCCTGTATAACCTATCATCAGGAATTGGCCATCCCTGTCCTCAATCAAGCTCAACACAACATTATACCTTTAAATGTAGCCATTCACTCTATAGTCAACTAATCGTCCACAAAGCAGGAAAGAATATCCACTGGAAAAAAGACAGTCTGTCAAACCGGACAGCAACATACAGAAGAATGAAACTGGCCCACTTTCTTACACCATACACAAAAATAAATTCAAAATGGATGAATGATCTAAATGTGAGACAGGAAACCAACAAAATCCTAGAGGAGAACCCAGACAGCAACCTCTTTGACATAGGCTGCAGCAACTTCTTACTAGACACATCTCCGGAGGTAAGGGAAACAAAAGCAAAAATGAATGATCGGAACTTTATCAAGATAAATGTAGCCATTCAATGAGGGCTTTGGGAATCAGTCTTTCTCCTCATCTAACTGGTTCATGAAATCTTTCAGAATAGAGATGTAAAGACTATCTTCGTGATCCTCAGTCTCCTCATCTTTAAATACAGGTAATACTGCCTCCTAGGTTTGTTAGAAGAACTGATTTCAGGAAACTTTTTCCACAGTCAGCATGATGAATCAATAGTAAGCATTCAATAACTATGATCCCTTTTATCATTATGCATACTTTCCCTTTCTTATTTTGACCAGCTTTATAATCCCATCAACTGACTTTTTATAATTATTTAGTGGTATTGTGTAAGAGCACATCGTAATACTTTCCTCATCCCAGTGGTGCCAATAGAATGTCTTTGCTGCTGAATTTCATCACTGAGAAGTTTGCTGTGAAAAAAGGCAGAAAAGTTGAGAAAGATGGCTGAGTAGGCAACAACTGAAGGTTCTCCAGTACCAACTGCCATTAACCTGGGGACAAAAACTGTGGTTGCAAAACACTGGAAAAGGAATCAAAGTATTTAATGATGCCCCAAATCAAAAATTTTTAGATCATTATATTGCTTTTTGTGTTATATTATTATGAAAATACCTCGACTCAGAAGCATCAAAGAATAAAGCAAGGACCTCTAGAGTTAAAAAATAAATAAATAAAGGTATTTGCCAAGTAAGAGAAGATTATTGAAGAAATTCGCTGTGCAGTCTGTCAAGAGGGAAAAAACTAGGGTTTTAAGAATTAGAAAGGGGATTTCACTGTGGTTATGCTTCACTTGATCTTAGCCAAAAGGCCGAGAAGCGATTTATTGTGGTTATGCTTATCAGGCATCGAAAACACTTGCATGGCACAGAATAAGTCTAGAAGTCTATCATGTTTGACTAAATAATTTCCACTCTTCATTGGTTACAAAAGGATCTGTTTGGTCTAGTAAGTGTCTGGTATAGGGGACCATTTAAAATGCATGGTAGTTTATTAGTTCAGGTGATTAGGGTCATGGTGATAAAATACAATATCCCATTTTGATATCATCTTAGCAAGTGTTCCTGTACCTTGAAGATACTCATTTTTCAAACAAAGAGTCCAATTTCTAAATATTCATTGTGTCTATTAATATGCCATCCCTACTTTTAGATCAATGATAAAAATGCTAACCCATTTAGAATAAGGTTTGAAAAATTACCTATGGATTCAAGCCTATATCTGGGATTTTTAAAATCTCTAAATTATTTTGAGTAGAATGGGTAGCTATTGATTTATATTTTAATATTCTAAACCATGACAGGTATTGGGAAATGCAATGCAAAACATTACTTTCAGTGTTTCTGACACTCTTGAAAAGATATGCCATATAGTAACTCAAAAAGAAGTCAAAGTTATAAAGCTATGTAATTAGTATCTCTGACAGGCAGTAGATTAGGGTAACTTCCTGTGACACGCTTAGTCAAAAGGAAACGGGTATAAAATGTGGATGTCGGAGAGTAGGAAAATGAGTGCAAGAGGGAAAAAAACTCAAGTTTTACAAGCTAAAAGGCTTGCAAAACCCTGCACAGCAATACATCTGTGAGAAATAATTTCTGTGAGATGAAACGGTGAAATATTCATAGCAGAAGCAACTTCTGTATATTTAAAAATATTATCGGCAACAATAACTCCCTTAAACCCACATTACTGTATTTTTCATTCAATTATGTATCTTACCGGTCTTTGTGTCTCACTAATCAAGTATAGCCTTTCATGGGGCATAATCTTTCCTTAGCCAACTTAGGGTGCTCAATGCCAAATGAGAACCTAACTGAAGTTGTCATTTCATGCAGGCCTTAGGATAGTAATGCTATTTTGGTCTTCAGAAAAATCAGCTAAAGATAGTCTCAAATTTTAGAGACAACATCATGAGCTTATGTTTTCCCAGTCTTCATTTAGAAATAGAACATTCTAATATTTCATTCTCCTTTGCGTTATTATATATGCCAAGATCTATGAATATAAAATGAACAGCATATCCAAAATAACAATGACCAAATACAAATACACTTGGTTTGTCTTTCAATTTTTGCTATTTCCTAGAGAACACAGTCAACGGAAGCATCCCTGTTCCTTGTAAAGCTTCTTCTCAGTGAATGAGAGTGGTGGGTGCCAATTCAGCTCAAGGGGCCTCCTGTGATAGGGAAAGCTACAGCAAGAGAGGAATTCTATTAACAACTCCTTAAGATTTCATTCACAAAGAGAAATTACTTTTTTGGCTGTTATTCCCATATTTAAGCGTATTTTACCACTGAGCAGGAGAGGGGATAGATTTTTTTTTTTTTTTTTTTTAATGAGGCATCTATAGAGACTGAAGAATTGGCTATGAGTTTGTTTCTGTCAGGCTATTTCTGAGAACATCTCTAGGTCTCTGCTGAGGCATGGATAGAGTCTTTCCCCTCTCCAACATGTATTAGGTTAAAGGGATTCTTCAACAACATTTCAAAAGCACAGTCTCTGAGGCAAGAGGCTATTACTCTGATTTTTTTTAGAAATTAAGGAATTTTGCAAAGGAGTTAATGGTGGTAGGGAAGAAGAAGATACACACAATGTCTTAAACTAAAGTGTCAATATCTAGACAATATCAGCAAGGGAATTCCCTCAATCAGCTGGAGGAGGATCACAGAAAATGGGCAAAGGAAACAGACACACAGTGTACAGAAGAAGAAACCCAACATGCTCATAAGAATTTCTAAAGGCATTCAAAATTATTGGCGATCAGAAAAAGGTAAAAAAGATATCAATGAGGTATCACATTAAACCTTTAAGTTGGCAATCGTTAGAAAGTTAGATATTGCCCAGCACTCGTAGGGATATGGAGACCCTCACCTTATGCACTGCTGACGAGAGTGATGACAACTGGTGCAGGAATTCTGGAAAGAAATCCAGCACTATCTGACTATATTCACATGTAGAATATATAAATATAATAGTAATTTACAGATGTATATAAATATGTTTATATATTTATGTATTTGCATATTAAATTTTTATATATCACAGTATACCAGTCCAGGATGCATATCCCAGGAATATTCTGACACTCCAAAAGGATTGGTTCAAAGCATTGCTTGGGTTGGTAAAGGTTTGGAGGTAACGGTGAGTGTCCATCATGGGGAGAGAGGACAGGCAAAAACGGTGTTGCACATCGCAGAAAATTATTCAGTAATTAGAAGGTACACATTTTTTATAACGTTGGCAATATAGTTTATCTTAAAAACTTAGTGTCTATTGGAAAAAAGTAAGATACAGTATGAAACCTACAATATAGCATTTATATGAATTTAATAGACATGCACATAACACTTGACAAAAATATATGTATATTAAAGGATATCCTTTAAACTCATTAAAATAGCTGTTTAAGGGAGAATGGGATTTTTTAAAATACAAACTTTATAGTGAAATGAGATGTATGAATAACCAAAAGATAGATGTCAGGCCCAGAAGACTATATATAACACTCTGAAATCTTTTACACTCCTCCCTAAAATCTACCTCTTTTCCCTATTTCTCCAACCACAGTAGTTTTATAAAAAAAAAAAAAAAGTCCTTGTGGATTGGGGGTGGGGTGGGGGTGAGCAGGGAATGTGTGTCTGCAGAGCAGATGTACATGGAGATAGATTAGGGAGAAAACCAAGGAGCCTGGTGCCTGGCTCCAGGGACTCACAGCTAAGCAGCCATGCCACGTCCAGAGATTTCACCTCATGGCTGAAGAGACCCCGGTGGTCCCGGCTCAGCCAGTCCTGGGTTATGACCACAAGCTTGGGAGCAGAAGGGGCCACAGAGGGATCCGGACTGGTCACAGGAGGATCCTGACGGGTCAGTGATTTTAAATCATCATAAAAATCCAGGTCCCTTCCTAGAACAATCCCAACAGTTATAAAGACATTTGGATTGGTTGGTTATTTTCCTTTAAATAATATTTATCATAATTATCACTAGTCATATTAGATAGTGCATATTCTCTACTTGTGATTTGAGTAATCAACAAAGCAGGATTTTTTTTTAAAAAATTAGGACTTCCGGTAAACTTCTGTTTCTCACTTATTTACGTGCTTCATATTCCTTAATTTAGACCTTTTCCCCCCTTTCAAGTCTAGTTCTAGTCTCACAACACGGTCACCATCTCTGCTGAAATGGATCCCCTCAGATCAATCATTTTTGGGATGCGTATGTGAGTGTGTGATTGTATGAGAAAGTAGTTTCACACATACACACACATTCACTACATATCCCTGTACCCGTCAAATAATACTATCTATGCTGAATCTTTATCATCGTTTAAATAGGGCTAATAGATTGGCACCCTGGAAATACAATCCAGCAGCGAACTATTTTTCTCCTCCAACCCCAACTGTTTGGGAGGAAACATGTTTATGCATGAGTGAGAAACGGTGTATGCGATATTCATGCGTGCATGTGTGTGTGTGCATATACCTGTGTGCACAGAGTGGATGTGGATGGAGACACGTGTGTATGTGGAAACCAAGTAACATCAGAGTTTTTGAAATGTATTTGCAGGGGAACCTGGGTGGCTCAGTCCGTTAAGTGTCTGCCATCGGCTCAGGTCATGATCCTAGGGTCGTGGGATCAAGTCCCGCATCAGGCTCCCTGTTCAGCAAGGAGTCTGCTTCTCCCTCTCCCTCTGCCCCTCTCCCTACCCCCTCATGCTCGCTCACTCTCTCTCTCTCTCTCACTCTTTCTCTCAAGTAAATAAATAAAATCTTTTTTAAATAAATGTATTTGCATAGTTTCAGGGAAGCATACACTCTGCTCTTGAAACAGCTCCTGTCCCTCCCTTTAGCTCATTTATAAAGCATCAGCCTGTGACACCCAGCCTGGACCCAAAAGGTGTTAGTTAGACCTCATACCCCAGCTCCACTGTCCTGCTCTGCACTGGTCTCTCAGACACTTTGAGCACATGTAAAAATCTGAGGGGAGACCACTGAGCAGGCAGAAGCATTGGACAAACTGACAGCCATCCGTCTATGTTCCCATCAGACTAAAGAGAAAGACACAAGCTTCTTGAGGGAGCTCCAATTCTGCACATTACAAGTTGCAGAAACAAGCATATGGGACATGGCTTTCATCATATTTTGCTTGGAGAGCACGGCAAAAAAAACAGAAGAGCGAAAGGACAGAACCTAAGATCCTTTTTTTTTTTTTCGCTTCACTTTGAGCCATTTACAAAATGACACATCACAAGAAGATAGGAGCCAATTTTCAAATTTGGATCCCTCGCCAGCTCTCCATACACAGTCCGTAGAAAGCCTTCTTGCCAACTTTAAGGGATTTATTCTGCGGATGAAACCTTTCCAAATGGACAGATGTATGAACGCTGTTTCATGGGCCAATACTAAAATCAAAGCTCTGCCTTCAGAGTCAAAAGCAACGAAATTGTGTTGCAAATGCTGATTAGGGTGGGAGGCAGCGCGCGCGGCCATGGAGGGTTAGTGCAAATAGCACCATTGGATGGGTTTCTCTGCAAATGCAGAGCCCAGCTTTGTCAGCAGAGACCCTGCGGGTCTGCGCAATGGCAGGTTGTACACTCTCTTACTTCTGTTTAGGGATAAGTTTACACCTCTGCAGTGTAGATAAGGTGTTAGGCAAATTCACGTGAGAAGAATCACATCCGGTATTATCGTATCCCTACTAGTGTCCAGTTTGCAATTCGCCATCCAGAGGAATAGGAGAAAGGAGGAAAGGATTCATGATAAAATAACCAAATTCTAAGAATTATAATTAGAAGAGAGCTTTCAAAGTTATATATTTAAGTAGATAAATGCTAATATGTGAACACATCGTTGTCTTTAAAACGACCCATTTGTTAAACTCTATATGTCTACTCATTCGATTAACCTCTATTAAGTGTCTATTGTGTGGCAGTCATTGTATTAAGTCTCACATGTGAGTGTGTGTGTGTGTGTGTGTGTGTGTGAGAGAGAGAGAGAGAGGTCACATTTAATGTTACACCAATCTATAAGGGGTTTTTGACACGCCTTATGGGAAAACATTAAATTTGGGAATATGTTGCTCCATCTCATTATTCTTTAAACCATCAGTCAGAGTTTATCCAGAAGTAACTACACCTAGGTATATAGGCATATACCCATAGAAAAGAATCATATGTCCCCACATAACGTGCAGGTGTTGCATAGCAACATTGCAAATAATAGGCCCAATTGATAACATTAGAATGGATAAATAAATTATAATTTATTTAAAAACGAAATACACTACAACAATGAAAATGAGCAGACTCCAGGTACATGCAATACTATGGATGAACTTTATAGAAACAACAACTGAGTGAAAGGATATGTGCTATGTGACTCCAGTTACACAAAGTTCAAATACAAGCTAAATTCATCAGAGGAGGTAGAAGCCAGAATAGTGGTTACTGGGGATGTGCCTGGCGCCTGGATGGGACCCCAGGTGGAATGTGGGGTGCTGCTAATTTTATGCTTCTTGATCTGGGTGGAGGTTATATGGACACCTCCTTTGTGAAAATCTGAGCTGTACCTTCTCTTTTCTTTTTTTTTTTTTTTAAGATTTTATTTATTTGACACAGAGAGACACAGTGAGAGAGGGAACACAAGCAGGGGGAGTAGAAGAGGGAGAAGCAGTCTTCCCGCTGAGCAGAGAACCCGATGTGGGGCTTGATCCCAGGACCCCGGGATCATGACCTGAGCCGAAGGCAGATGCTTAACAACTGAGCCACCGAGGCGCCCTGAGCTGTACCTTTCCTCTGTGCATTTTATACTTCAACTAACTGTGTACATAAAAGAACCACCTCTATAATATTAATGGTGAGAAATATTTGCTGTGTAATATTCAGTTTAAAAAATGTTACAATCTTACTGTGTGAATACAAGTTGGTAACTATATCACCGTGTCCTGGCAGAGAACACAGAAAGTGATAAGAAGATGTTAAGGTGTTGAAATTAAGATCAGTAGTCCTTAGAAGACAAAATTGTTCCATAAAGCAGTTGTCATTTATATCTGTACAGTACACATTTATCACCAATGTTGTTTCTGATCACATAAAATATCAGCAATCCTCCCTGATCAGTTATTCACATGACAGTGGGTGTCTCAGGCCCAAGAATGGGGGTCGATGACTCCTTTTCCGGCACTAGGTATGAAAAAAGAATGAAAACATGCATACATGCACTAGAACAGTTTACATTACTCATGGAATAAGGTGGGACTTTCACAGGAGAAGTGAAATCTATAATCTGTACAGAAGTTTTTGTCCTCTAACATTTCTAAAAAGAGACAAATCATGCTATTTCAAACTCTAAACTGAAAATGAAAAGTTGTGTCCTTTTAAGTTCCAGATACGAGCACAAAGCAGTAATCTGAACACCAGGTGGCAATTTGGTACCATCACAGTAGTGCATAGGAAGAGTGGATAAATTCTCCAGTTACCGCTAAAAGTGACTCCTCATGTTCGTACAAGGGCATGCCAGAGAGAAGATCTTGTTTTCCATCCCCTTTTGTTTTCTATGCCTTCTTCTAATTTATGTTCAGAGAAAGCAGAGTTCAAGCAGACTGTGAAATTGAGCAGGACATCATCATAAATATGGGGGCCTACCAATGCTACATGACATTCTTTTCCTTTTTCTTTCCCCAATTCTAAGTGTACTAAGTCCTAAATTTTACGCATAAAGATGTCCCCAGTAAATTTATCCCTGTCTATTTTACTCTAATCATGCTTTTCCCTTGGCTTCTTTCCCATTAAGGTAGAAAGTAAAAGAAACCTATTAAACTGGTTTAAGCAAAACTGCGGAATTTATTGGTGAGCTCTAGAGATGTCCCATGGAAGAAGAGCAGGAAGTCCATCTGGACTTGAAGGAAAAGTGGAGACAGTCACATGAGAGTCTGGGCCCTTGGCCCAAACTCTCCTCTGTTATCCTTCGTATCTGCTTTGCTCTACCCACTTCATTCTTCCTCTTTCCTCTTTCCTTTCTCTTCCTCCTCTGTTTCTCCTCCATCTCCTCCCCCTCCTCCCCCACCTTCCCCACCTCCCCCACCTCCTTCCTCCTCCTCCCTCCTCCTCTGTCTCCTTCTTCTTCTTTCTCTCTCTCTCTTTCTCTCTCCTGTTCTCTGAAATGGCATACATATGAACCACGTAAGGCTGCCACTAAGACTTCAGCTTCATATTTGCAACTAGTTGGCTATAAGCCCTGAATCCCGATTCCAAGGTAATGTTAAAGGTAATCTGATTGGTCCTATTTGGTTCTAGTGACTTGGAGTTGTGGAAGGTGCCTTTTTGGGAAAGAATACATTGAACTCTAAGACCGTGAACTTTCAATGTTTTTAAAGAGTAGACTGGGGACACCATGCTAAAACACCTTTCCAATTCTCAAGGAAAAAGAAAGAGAAAACCCAGATGGAACCCTGTGAAATTCTCTTAGGCATGTCCAGGACAGTGTGACCACCACGGGCATGACTGGAATCCTGAATACAATGGCAGAAGAATCAGTACTGAGAACACACATCGTATTGCAATTTCATCCGGTTGTATCCTGTCTGAACCTTCTCATTGCCCTCAGAATGAATTCCACATGGCTGCCAAGTCCTGAAGTCTTGATGCTGTATGGAGTCTTGCCTGCCTGTCTAACTCTTCTTGTGTCTCTCTGCTTGTTTGCTGTGACTCACTGCCCTTTATGTACCTCAAACATGCCGAGATCCTTTCTATCTTAAAGACTCTGCCTCTGCTGTTCCTTATGCCTCAGAATGGCCCCCAGCACATTTTCTTCACATACCTGACTTTCTCTCATCCTTTGAGTCTCCTTTCCACAGTCACTTCAGACAGGCATTCACTGGCCACCCTATCCATCATAGTTTCTTACAAAGATACTCTCTATTGCATCACTTTATGGTATGACACTAATCTCCATTTAAATGGTCTTGCCTTCTCAAAATTTTATTTTCTGTCTCCTATATTGAACTGTAAGTTTCACAATGATAGAATTTGTTGTTTGTTCACTGATTTTTCCCCTTCATTGCTGTAGAATGTGTCCCATGGTTGGCAGACAATAAGTATAACAAATGAATGTAAAATATCAACTAAAAAGTTATAATCCCAAATGCAAAATTAAAGCAACCTTAGTTTCTAATAGCAACATCAAAATGCCCACCGGTTCAAAAATGGCAGATTCAAAATCGGTCATTTTTCCCCAACTTTCTTTGTGAACTATGTCTGAGACATGAGGAGGAAAGATATCAAGAGGGAGCCTTTGAGGACCGTGGCTTTAGCATGCTCCTTCAGGATCCTCACTGACAAGAGTCAGCAGAGTAGAGGGGAGGCCCTTATGCCACCTTCATAGGAATAAACATGAGGGAATTCAGAAAAAGAAAATGGTGCAACTTCTGTGGAAAACAGTTTGGCAGTTCCTTAAAAAGCTAAACATAGAATTATCATGACTCAGCAATTCCATTCCCAATTATATAACCAAAAGAATTAAAAAGAGGGACTCAAACAGAAACTTACATATTCATTGCAGCATGGTTCTGAAGAGCCAAAAGGTGGAAGTAACCTCAGTGTCCATCCAGAGACAGAAAATAAAATGATTTGCCATGAAAAGGAATGTTTCAACATTGGTAAACCTTGAGAACGTTGTAGGAGGTGAAATAAATCAGCCACAAAGGGGCACGTATTATATGATTCTGTTTATATGAAACACCTAGAATAAGAAAATTGATAGAAACAGAAAGTAGATTGGAGGTTACCAGGGGCTAGGGAGTTTGGGTTAATAATTACAGACTCTCTATTTGTGGATAAAGAAGACACTACATGTCCTAAGCTGCAGACTAGGAGAAACATTTGCAAAATATATTTGTGATAGAAATCTGGTATCCAAATATACAAAGAACTCTTAAGATTTCAGAGTAAGAAAATAAACTCCATTAAAAAGTGAGCAAAAGATCTAAACACAGACAACTCAACAAAGAAGACATACAGATGGCAAATAAGCACAGGAAAAGAGGTTCAACATCATATATCATCAGACAGCTGCAAATTATAACAGCTACACACCTATTAGAATAGCAAAAATCCAAAACACTGACAAAATCAAATGCTGGCAAAGAGGTGGAGCTACAGGAATTCTCATTCATTGTTGGTGGGAACGCAAAATAGTATAACCATTTTGGGAGGCAGTTTTACCAGTTTCTTACAAAACTAAACATACCCTTTCTATATGATCCAACAATTGTACTCCTTGGCATTTATCCAAATGAGTTGAAAACATGTCCAGAGAAAAACCTGTACGTGGATGTTTATAGCAGCTTTATTTACAATTGCCAACACTTGGAAGCAATCACAAAGTCCTTTAGTAGGTGAATGGATAAATGAACTGCAGTACTTTCATACAATGAAATATTAGTCAGTGCTAAAAAAGTATGAACTATAAGCCACAAAAAGACCTGGAAGAACCTTAAATACATATTACTAAGTGAAAAAAAGCCAGTCTGAAAAGGTTACACACTATGTGACAAATTATATAATATTCTGGAAAAGGCAAATCTATGGAAACAGTAAATGTACCAGTGGTTGCTAGGAGTGTGCAGAGGAGGGACAAATAGATGGAAGACAAGAGGGTGTTTAGGACATGATCTTATAAATGGGGGATACATATTATTACACATTCTTCAGAATTCATAGACCATATACCAAGAGTGAAACCTAACTTAAGCTAAGGACTTTGGATGATACTGATGTGTCAATGTTGTTTTACAGATTGGAACAAATGTACCTCTCTGGTATAGGATTTTGATGCTAGAGGAGGCTATGCATGTGTTAGGGGAGAAAATACATGGGAACTTTCTGTACTTCCTATTCAATTGTGTTATGAATCTAAAACTGCTCTAAGAAATGGTTATTAAAATTAATTAATTAGTTAATTAATTAATTGGTTTTAAAAACCCAAAGGTTTGGAAGTAGTGGTGATGGTGGCACAACACTGTGAATGTAATTAACGCTGCTGAATTATATACTTCATAATACTTAAGATGACCAATTCAGTACCATTGGGAGGGTTTAAGGTATGCAGAGCTCTGGGATTCAGCATCTTAGATAGGGGGTGTGTTTCTCCTTGGAGGGCCAGAACACTAGAACATGAAAAATCTGTTCCTGGACACATGAGAATATTGTGGATGTCCAGAAATAACTGGAGAAGACATGGGGGCTAGTGCATCGGTTCTGGTTATGTCTATTAATATGACCTAATTTATTGCCATATGCAGAGGACACCTGCAGAAAGCTGAGTTACAGAATCATACCAGAAGACATAGACAATAGATTATCTTTCTTTCTAAATCCAAACACTACTTGTCTTGACTCCCTTATTTTTGTTAATGGCCCTACCATGTTCACTGTCCCTCAAGTTCAGAACCTTAGAAAAAACCCAGGTTCCCCCTTTCCTTCACCCCTCAACTCTCATATCCTATCAATTCCTGAGTTCTGCAGATTCTTTTTCAATGTCTCTCACATTCAACTCTATTTTTCCTTAACGTCTTCTTGCAGGCCTTTGGTACACCTTCCTTGTTCATAGCAAAATTTTTAACTGGCTCTATTCTGGTTCCCTCTCCTTTAATCTCTTATACACACTCTTGCTGAATTTGTTTTCCTAGGATACATCTCCAAGCATTTCACTTGACTTCAAGATAGACTCGAGTCGTTCCTGATTGTCTGTAGAACCAAGTAGGATTATCTGCCTCACTCTGGAATTTGAGATCCTCCACAACACAGGTTATCAATTCATGAGACATTTACTAGGGATCAACACCTGCATAGGGAAGGAGGGAGCAGGGGAAGAAATCAAATGGACGCAGGCCTGACAAAGCTTTGGCCAACTCAGCGGGGAACTCGCAAGAGAATATTGCCAATCAGACTGTCCCTCATCAAACTTAAAGGATCTTGCCTTCATATCCCCACAGGGTATGGGTGTAACTTTGGGCAAGGCCATTCTCTGCAATGAGGCAGCCTTCAAAGACACTGTCAGGTGAGGGCTGTCTCTTGGCCAAAATCTTCCCAATGGGGCATGTGAATAGGATGTGGGTAGGGAATCTCCTTGTCTACCATTCCATTCTTCTCCAAACTTCTTTCTCACCTTCAGCATACAAGAATTACTCTCCTAAAATCATGCCCTCTTGTGCTTTCTACCTTTTTTTCTTAGACAATTTCCTTTGGTCATTATGAATCCCACTAGCTCCTTCCTTTCAATGACTTGCCATCAGTCAATGTCCATATCAAATGTGGCGCTTACAGCACACTTTTCCTTAGCTTATCAATTACATATGATCTCACACCACCTGCCCCACAGATTTCTTTGCTCATGCTGCCAATAGCAACACTTCTTAGCATTGTTCTCTCTTATTCTCTTCCCTGAACATAAGTGTTTTGCATATATTATGTTCAAATTCACCTTTGTAATTTTTGAAGATTCTGGAATAGTACCTTAGGATGATAGGACCTCAATAAACGATTTATGAATTGAACATATGCACCCACATGAGTATTGTCCCCTCGGATTAGAGAAGGCCACGATGCAGGACACTGAGAAGGGAGATTAAAAACAAAGTTGAAGTTTGGTTCCTCAGTTTACCATTAAAATGCCATTTAAAACTTCTGAAGTGCTAGGTTCAGCATTCAAGGTGGGGCTTTATGTCTAAATTCAATCATTCATATCATCTCCACTCCAGAGGGCTACAAACTAAGTGGAGACCCAAACATCAGCTTTATCAAGGTATATTTTACATGGGTCCAAATGGGTTTCCTTGCTCTTTCCTGATTAGATGCTACATGAGTCCAAATGGGGTTCCTTGCTCTTTCCTCATTAGATGCTACATGAATCCAAATGGGGTTCCTTGCTCTTTCCTGATTAAATTAAAGACTTATCCAGCTAGGTTCAAGCTAAGATGCTGGAACTGGGAGTGAGTCAAGAATCTAAGCTGGCCTAGCAGAAGAGTGAGAGAGGGAATGAGCAGAAATTTCAGAAATCTGTATTTCAGTAGCACTTCCTCCTTCTTAGAAATATGAGAAGTGGGAGGAAAAGTTGGGACAATGTGACTTTTTTTTAAAGATCTTATTTATTTGAGAGAGAGAGAGAGAGCACAAGCAGGGGGAGCGGCAGGGAGAGGGAGAAGCGGGCTCCCCACTGAGCAGGGAGCCTGACGCTGGACTCGATCCCAGGACCCCGAGATCATGACCTGAGCTGAAATCAGACACTTAACCAATTGAGCCACCCAGGCTGCCCTTAAAATGTGATATCTTTATTTGAAAAATAGTTTCTTTAGAGCAGTGTTTAGCAAAGTGTGGTCTCTGGACCAACAACATCAGGATCACTTGGGAGATTGCTAAAAGCATGAAATATCTATCAGGCCTAGCCCTATACCTACTAAATTAGAAATTGAATATTTAAACAAAGCTTCTAGGTGATTCTGATGCATGCTAAGCTTGGAAACCACTGCTTTAGAGCCACATATTTTTTCTGCAGGATATTCCTGGACTGTATAATTATCTCATCTATATCTAACATGTTTCAGTAAAGCTGGTTTAAAATTGGGAAATAACATGCATCCTTGTACTAATCTTTTTTTTTTTAAATAAGAATGCAAAGCATTCCTTTTTAATGGGGAAAAAAACATTAATTACCATCCCATAGAAACAGCTGTCAATTGCCTAGGGAGACTTCTGTTTAGAAAAGTAAAATTCTGTAACAGAACAAGTACATTGTTTATGCAAGGATGAGCACAGGAATCATTTGCTGGTGCATTTCTACATAAATTACATTTGTTTATAATATTAATCAATCCACGGCATTAAACATTTCACTTTCTTGGGAACGCTAGGAAAAAAAACCACTCCATCAAAGACAAAAGTAATGTTAAGGACAGAAACGTTGGAAAATTGCACATAGTACTCAAACTGATGAAATTTCTAAATATTTTAACACGGAAAGATGTATAAGTCAATATACACTATCTATATTGACTATAAGTCAGTATACCCTCTGAGGCCCATTACGCACTGGCATATTTTATTCTGCTACTTAATGGCCAGAACTTCCATCTAAACCTGGGATATTATTAGGTTTCATAAATTAAGTGGACTAGGGCTGGTAAAATACTCAAACACATCTCTCTTCACATGTTGATCTAGTTCATCTTTATCCTTTTCCCTTTCATTTTAAAGACATAACCTATTACAGCTGCTCTGGATGCCTAGGGAGCTGTGTATTAATAGTTAAAAAAGTAATGTCCTTTAGATTTCTATTAAGGTGAAAAGTCTGCTTCAGTGTTGCTTGCAAAAATAAACCGTATTCTTATTGCATTAATATATTTATATCCTTTTCACTCAAAACTAATTTTATAAATTTATACATGCATATCTACTCAATCCCATTAAAGTGAAACATGATGATGTGAAAAAGGCAAATATTAGTAATAGATAGCGTAAGGTACTCAGAAGGATCGGGGTTTAATACTGATTCTGACACTTTTTTGGTCTTATGACCTTAGTCCATTTACTTAACCTCTGTGGGTCCAAGGTTTTCATTTCTAAAATGAAAATTTTAAATGTATAAAACTTATAGGACCATTAAGAGTACATCAGAAGGCTAATTGCTCCTTATGTAACCATCTCAATGACACTCTTCTCCCCACACACAAAACAGTCACGAAATGCTTGTGCGACTTTCTTCTGGAACGAGTGAAGGAAAATGACTTTCTGTATGTGTGCTCTCTGGGCAAAGAACAGAACCAACAGTATAGAACAGAGGGAAGCGTGAGGATGTTACCTGTAAGAAATCCTAGAAAATATAGTGAGACTGTGTCTACTGTCAGGCCACATACATTATAGTTGGAAACAAATCTAACCAAATTTCTGAGGGGGCTGGGAAGTACCAACTGCCTTCTGAGTCACATATAATAATAAACTGCGGGGCGCCTGGGTGGCTCAGTCAGTTAAGCATCTGCCTTCAGCTCCGGTCATGATCCTGGGATCCTGGGATCAAGCCCCACATCTGGCTCCCAGCTCAGCGGGGAGTCTGCATCTCCCTCTCCCTCTGCCTCTCCCCCTGTTTGTGCTCTCTCTGTGTCTCTCTCAAATAAATAAAATCTTTAATAATAATAATAATAATAAACTGCAGTCTCTGTCCTCCTAAATACCAATACCAAATTCTAACTCACCTTTCCTGCATCGGCAGCCAAGGGTAAGAAATACAGACTCAGCGCTATGCAATTCTTCCTTGTCGAAGCTCAGAGTTTGTCCTAGAGCCTGGGACCAGGCTGAACAGTCAGCAGCATGTCAAGGGCTCCAGCTGTGGGGGAGGCTGTCCAGGCTGGTGACAAGGGAGGGCTGGACATTCCCACGGTATGTAGACATTGTCCAACATTGAATCTCATGACTCCAGTCCAGGATTCAACCAGTTCCAACAGATCTCTCTTTTCAATTATCCAACGTTCTCTGGCTTCAAGTTAAGAAACCAGGCACAGCCATATCTGACATATATTATGTCAAAAATAAATGAACTCTGATGAATGTAGGATGCAGGAAGATTCTAGAGCTCAGAATAAAGCAAAAGAAGGAAGATAGCAAAAATATTCCTTTAATTCTTTTTGAGCAGGAATCACTTTTACTTTGGAGAACACTGTCAAAAGTCTAGTTTCTTAAAGTATGTCTTTTCCAAGAGAAAATTATTATTTTTTTCCAGGTTGGGAACATCTGATATCCCATATCCAAGAGAGGACACTTGTCAGGTAATGACTTTTGTACTTTTATATATAAACATAAATACATAAATATCTATATATTTAAGAATATATACATATGTACTTACATATACAGGTAAGCAGCCATTGTTCCATTTTACTCCATAACACAGGTTGAAAATTACTGTTTTGAGACTAGAGTCAATTACAATAGTAAATAAATTGACCAAAAATGTATGTGAGTGTAAGGGTGAAAGTTTCTGATAAAAACTGTTACCACTTGGCTGATTCTTTCATAGTATGATTGCTCAGACTTAAAGCAAAATAAGCAAATAAGTCACAAAATGCATTAAATCATCTTACACGTGGCACCTGGGTGGCTCAGTTGGTTAAGCGTCTGTCTTCGGCTCAGGTCATGATGCCAGGGTCCTGGGATCAAGCCCTGTGTTGCCCGCCCCCCCTGCTCAGCAGGAAGCCTGCTTCTCCCTCTCCCTCCACCTGCTGCTTCCCCTGCTTATGCTCTCTCTCTAATAAATAAATAAAATTTTTAAAAAATTCTTCACTTTCCAACTCTTTAAAAAAAATAAAAAATAAAAAAATCATCTTACACATTTTAACTCAATGACAGGCTTTAAACAAGAAACATTTATTAATTTAAAAGGGGGAATTATATCATATTATGACTACAGGTAGTTTTATGAAATGGCTTCCGGAGATCTTTGAAATTGAGAAACATGTTGCTCATTGGCCATTCTGAGAATCAATACCTTATCACAAGAGAGGTCTACAAAGGGAGTCAAAATCCAAATGAAAGACTGAAGAAAACCTCTGCATTAAATTGCCTTACTATTTAAAGAATCCTTTTAATATGAAAAAGGGCAAAGACTCGGTAGAAAAATAGGCAAAGGACAAGAATGAAGAGTACACAAAAATTGCAATCATTTTCTTTTTAATTTTATTTTTAATTCCAGTAAACCTACAGTGTTATATTTCTTTCAGGTGTATATACAGCAACAATTCTCTACATTACTCAGTGCTCCTCATGGTAAGTGTATTCTCTGATCCCCATCACCTGTCTCCCCGACTCCCTCACTCCCCTCCCCTCTGGTAACTACCAGTTTCTTCCCTATAGTAAGACTCTGTTTTTCTGTTGGTCTGTTTTTTTGTTTGTTTCTTAAATTCCACATCTGAGTGAAATCATGTGGTATTTGTCTTTCTCCAACTGGCTTATTTCACATAAAACTGCAATAGTTTATTAACAGATAGACATCATATTGGAAATGTAAATTAAAATCATAATAAAGTACCACTCTTCACTTATCATATTAGCAAAGATCAAAAAGTGCCACATGTGAGAAAATAAGCTCCCTGCTACAGGGCTAAGGAAGGGCGTGTACATTTTCAAGAAATTTGTCAGTATCATCAAAATTAACATGCACATCAACTTTGACCCAGCAATTCCAATTCTGGAAATTTACCCTGCATTTATATACACAAACATGCACAAATGCTTTTAAAATAATGTCCTTTCCAGCACTGTTATTCAAAATTTAAAAGATCAGGGGTACCTGGCTGGCTCAGTCAGTAGAGCACGGGACTTTTGATCTTGAGATTGTGAGTTCAAGCCCCATCTTGGGCATAAAGCTTACTTAAAAAAGTTAAATTAAAAAGACCACAAATAACCTGAATGTGTAACAATAGTAGACCGATTAAATCAACTGTGGCTTAGAGTACAACTGAATACTACATACACATGAAGATGAATGGTATGCTGAAACAAAATGCTAAGTTAAAAAAATATCCAAGAAATGTGTGCAATAAACTCAGATATGTATAAAGTTGTTATAACATCAAGGTGCAACATTGGTATGAAGATATATCCACATCATGTACCTCTCATATGAAACAGACATGCTATTCTTGATGAAAATATATAAATACAACCTACTCATGAGAAACATCAGATGAACTCAAATTGAGGGACATTCTCTGAAATAACTGACCATTTCTCAACAAAAATATGAAGTAATAAAAGACAAGACTGAGGAACTGTCCCAGATTAGAGAATACTAAGGATATACAACAACTAAAAGCATTGTAGGACCCTGGATCATATCCTAAAACAGAAAAAAGACACTGGGAGCAGAGGATCGCTGAAGTTCAAATATGTCATTTAGCTAATATATTATTGACCTGTTAATTTTTTGGTTGTGATAATTGTACCATTTTCCGAAAGTCAGCATGAGAGAAAACTGGTAAAAGATATGCATGAACATTCTGTACTATTTTTGCAACTTTTCAGTAAATCTAAAATTATTTCAAAGTAAAAACTTTAAAAAGGCATTGCATATATTTATAGATGCTTTTACATCCATAGAATACTTCTGGAGGCACAATTAACTATTGACAGTGATGGCCTCTGGGAAGTAGACGGACCTGAGGGTTCTGGGGAACAATGGATATTTCCTTTCATTGTTTATATTTTCTTCCCTTCCTCATTTTTTCCCACGTGCATATATCTTCTTTTCAATAAAATCTAGTTAATCAAAAGTAAAAAAAGCAATGGTTTAGTATATCAACATTATTTCTTAAATTTTCTTAAATTCTTTAAAAATCAGCGTTGATGGTATTTTAAGTTTGGGTGTCAAAGATTATTGCAATACCTTTGTAAAAAATACCAAACGAAAACATATAAACTCTTGTTCTGTGTGTGTGTGTGTGTGTGTGTGTGTGTGTGTGTGTGTGTGTGTGTGTGCAAAAATACAAAAAGATCAAAAGGATGAAAGAAATGGGCGCCTGGGTGGCTCAGTCGTTAGGCGTCTGCCTTAGGCTCAGGTCATGATCCCAGGGGTCCTGAGACTGAGCCCCACATCGGGCTCCCTGTTCAGCCAAAAAAAAAGGATGAAAGAACCTTAAAAACAACATTGTTTAAACAAATTTTAAAAGGTAAACAAACATAAGTCTCTGATATTCTTTATAATATTTTAAATATTGTAAATAAAACCCAAAAGCAATTCTATAAGATGTGACATGGCAATGTAACCAACTATCTATTCGAACTGGAGCTACTGTTTTTTTGAGCAATTTTGAATCCTAGTTCTCTAGCTATGGGCATGAAATCAGGGTAGGCAGGCCACAAGAATTCATGCCCTAGTGAGGAGCTGATCCTCTTGACGTGGTTGGAAGTGGTGGGGTTCAGAGCAGATGGCCAAGAAAGAATCTTGAGACATCTTTGGTGCAAAAAGGTGGTTTTATCAGGACCCATGGGCAGGACGAGCTGCCCCGGGGTTGTGAGGAATGACTGATTATAGAAGATTTTCTATCCTGTGGAGGGAGGGTGATATTAGGGCTCTAGGAAATTGAGTCTATAGGTTTCTGGAGATTGCTTTCTTCTTAAAAATCATAAAGACAGCTGCAAACTGAGCGATACTCCCGTCCTGCATGACTGTGATATCAGTCAGTTAACTGTTTTTCCTTTTCCTTCTTTCCTTTGTCCTAGGGCAGCCAGGAGTGCGTAAAGGTGGTCACCACCTGGGGGCAAAGGGTGGTGAGGGGGTCTTGCCTTCTGTTCCCTCATCTCACTTTTGAATTGTTATCCAATTGTAGAGTTTTTTTTTTTTTTTTAAGATCTACTTATTAATTTGAGAGAGAGAGCAAGCACTCGCATGCACATGTGAGCAGGTGAGGGGCAAAAGGAGAGAGAGAATCCCAAGCAGACTGCCCATTCAGTGCAGAGACAGATTCCACGGGGGGCTCGATCCCAGGACCCTGGGATCTTTACCTGAGCCCAAATCAAGAATCCACCGCTTAACTGATGGAGCCACCCAGGCACCCCATAATACAGAATTTAACACAACACCCTGTTATAAATGTTTGCTTAACTAATACAGTCATAGAATAATATTTTGTACATTTTCAATATTTGTCTACTTTTAATCATCCAATCTCAATACAAACAATCTGTGCTTGAGATGTATAAGTTTACACAGCAGAGAAAACCCCACAAAGGCAATTTCTGCAGTGGGGAAGTTAGTAGAAGGTATGAAACAAAGCAGAGATCTCTGTTCCGCCGCGTACTCTTCCTGTGTTCAATAAGATGTTCAAGGCTGACTGACACAGTGAACACAGTGGGAAATGCTGAGTGTTTTGTCTTTATTAGCATATGTAATGCTTCAGTTTGCTGAAAATGTGGTTAATCTGCACTGCACAGTCTTCTTCTCAAAAATATATGTTATCATTACTTTTTCCAATACTAGAAAGAAAGTACTGTTTTGTCTAGTGAATCATAAGTTTCCCCAGTATTGTTCTTCTCCAGCAATTGATTTTCTTAAAAAAAAAAAAAAGTTTTCAAGGGATGTTCTGTCTTGAGCTTAAGATAAAATCCAAGAGTGTTTTCATACTCTGGGCCACTTGTTAAATGGGGCTGAATCAGTACTTAATACGTAGGAATAAACGAAGACAAGGAGGAAAGGCCAATATCACACTTCAGTTGCTTAGTCAATTCCCTTTTTTCACATACCATCTTGAGAAATAAAATCTTGCTACCTCTGTCCATAGCATAAGAACCTCCAAAGGCTTATTTGTAAGCTTTTGTAACATGGATGCTCTGAAACCACAGAGGGAACAACAGTAATGAAGTCACCTGCAAAAATCCATTTCACCCAACATTTTGGCCATGACTTCCTTCCTCCGGACTTACTTTTTATTGCATGGTGTTGGGGTATGAAATGTATGATAATTTCTTTTATTTTGTGCATGACATCTATAAAGTGATCAGAAGTAGATGCTAAAGCACTTTCAAAGCAGAAAAGCTCATTTGAAATTCAGAAAATTTGCTCTTGCTAACATGCCCATTTCAAATGTTAAAAGTGAGTTTGTTTACTCCAGAAGATCACTGGGGCCGAAGGTATATTTGCAACGGCAACATGTTATAATCCAGTGATGTGTGGTCTTTGAGAAAAATAAAATGAACCTCCCTATCAGCTCTTTGTGGAGAGTTCTCTCTCTGTATATGTGTTTCTCCTATGTTTGCTGCAAATATTATAAGGAGGTGTCAATTTTGGGTTTCCTTTATCTAGCCACTTGGGAATAAGTTATTATTTTGATGACTTCAGATCATGTGTTTCAGTTGTACTCAATTACAGGTGAGAAACAGGTATAGAAAAATCTGCCTCTTCCGTTTCAGGATCTTTGGTTTTTCTTTGAGCTTAAAGAGACCTTTTGTGGTAAATGCTCAGTAGTGCAACCCCAAAGATATAGATGTAGTGAAAAGAAGGGCCACATGCACCCTAATGTTCATAGCAGCAATGTCCACAATAGCCAAACTGTGGAAGGAGCCGAGATGCCCTTCAACAGATGAATGGATAAAGAAGATGTGGTCCATATATACAATGGAATATTACTCAGCCATCAGAAACAATGAATACCCAAATTTTTCATCAACATGGATGGAGTTGGAGGAGATTATGCTAAGCGAAATAAGTCAAGCAGAGAAAGTCAATTATCATACGGTTTCACTTATTTGTGGAACATAAGGAATGGCATGGAGGACATTAGGAGAAGGAAGGGAAAAATGAAGGGGGGGAATCGGAGGGGGAGACGAACCATGAGAGACTATGGACTCTGAGAAACAAACTGAGGGTTCTAGAGGGGAGGGGGGTGGGGGGATGGGTTAGCCCAGTGATGGTTATTAAGGAGGGCACGTACTGCATGGAGCACTGGGTGTTATACGAAAACAATGAATCATGGAATGCTACGTCAAAAAAAACTAATGATGTAATGTATGGTGATTAACATAACATAATAAAATAAAAATTAAAAATTAAAAAAAAGAGACCTTTTGCTTCTTGAGTCAAGGACACTGTGTAAAAACCCTTTCTATATGACCTCATCCATATCCATGAATTCAAATACCCTCTTGATGTTAATGACACCCATGTTTATATTTATATACTAAACGGCTGATACAACAAAGTGCCATAGACTGGGTAGCTTATAAACAACAGAAATTTTTTTTACCCCCTCATAGTTCTGGAAGCTGGAAGCCTGAGATCTAGCAGCATGGTTGGATTTTGGGGAGGACTCTCTTCAGGGTTGCAGAGGATCCTAATCCCATTCATGATAGCTCCATCATTATTACCTCATTACCTCCCAAAAGCCCCACCTCCTACTACCATCACATTGCAAATTAGGATTTCAACATATGAATTTGCGGGGGTGGGGGGGACACCAACATTTAGTTCATTGCACACACCTGACCTCAATCATTCCTGGGTTCTATGCTTCACGAGGTCAGAGTCTACATATATTTTTACTCCTATAGCCCCACTGCCACACACCATGTCTACTATATAGTTTGTGCAAACATTTGTAAAATACATTAGTAAATCCACACAAGTCTGTGAGTACCTGTAATGAAGCCAACTGTGAGGTTGAAGGCACAGTTCTCCAGACTGCTAAGTGTGCCTGAGACTTTTAACTCAAATATAAGGAGTCAGGATCCAACCATGAAGTTAGAGGGAGAAATTCATATAAGACCCTGTTCACTTCTGACACTAACTGCAAATTCAGAAGCTTCCGCAAATCAGCCTTTTTTCATGATTCACTAGAAAGCCTCACTGCAATTCAATTCTATTCTATTCTATTCTGTTCTATTCTATTCTATTCTATTCTACTCAGAGATACGATCTATTATAGAGAAAGGATACAAATTAGAACTGTCAAAGGTAGGATACATAGGGTGGAGTATAGGAGGCTTACAAATGTGACGCTTCTCAACAGAAACTGTCCTCAGCCTACTTTACCCCCTGCCATTCATAAGTGACAATATGAGCAGAGTATTAACAGTCTGGGAAGATTGCCTGAGGTTCTGTGTTCATTTTTTATTAGGGCTTTATTACGTAGCCCTGATTGATTGATTGGTATACCCTGTGTCCAAGGGGTCCACCAAGAGTCACTTCCTTAGTATAAACTATCAGGTAGGCTCTGAGGGCCCACCATGAATAACAAAGACTCCTATTACTTGGGAAGTTCCAAGTTTAAAGGTTAAGGCCAGACCCCTCCTGGGGCAAGGGCAAATTCTTTACTGCCAGTGAGTATATCCATTTTACAGACTAAATAAAAATATCATATACAGACTTTCCTTGACTGACAATGGGGTTATGTCCCAATAAACCCATTTTACGTCAAAAGTGCATTTAATGCACCTAACCTACCGAACATCATAGCTTAGCTTTGCCTACTTTAAACATGCTCAGAATACTTCCATTAGCCCACACTTGGGCAAAATCATCTAAGACAAAGCTTATCATATAACAAAGTTTGAACATCTCATGTAATTTATTGAGTACTGTACTGAAAGTAAAAATTAGAATGGTTGTATGGGCACAGAATGGTTATCAGTGTATCAGTTGTTGATCCTTGTGATTGCTGGGTGACTGGGAGCCGTGGCTGCCCAGCATTACCAGAGAGTTATGGTAGAGCATGGCCCTAGCCTGGGAAAAGATCCAAATTCAAAATTCATAGTACAGTTTCTACTGAATGCCTATTGCTTTCACACTATCATAAAATTGAAAAATTGTAAGTCAAACCATCATAAGTTGGGAACCATCTGTACAATAGTTGGAAAAACCAGAGTAGGAACAGAGGACTATTTGTTCCTAAAGTCTAACTTGTAACTAAATTGGAAATTCTCTCCCCATCTTGCTTACCAATTCTACCTCATGAATTTTTTTTATCTTGGTGAATAACACCTCCATTTTTTCTAATTGTCAATATATGAATGTTGATGTCTCCTCCCCCCCCCCCACTTCTACCTCGTTCCCAAGATCCAAATAATTGCTAATTCACATCAGTTCTATTTGTTTTAGAAATGCCTCTCAAATCTGGCTCTTTTTCTTCACTCTTTACTGCTAATGTGTTTGTTTGGGGTTTTCAGCACTTCTGACTTAAAATCAGGCATGTTGCTTTAAGCAATCTTCTCTCTGCATTATCTACCTACTCATTATTTTCTCGTTGGTCATCAGATGGCTCTACCAGAAAAGCAGAGGTGTTCACATCACTAACCTTCTTAAAAATTTACATTGGGTCCCTCAGGCTTGTACATAAAATTCAAACTCCGTGGTATGGATTACCTAGCCTGGAATAATCTAAGCCTAAACTAGAATCCAACCTCCTCTCCTAACTCTCTCCTCCATATACCCTCTGATCCTGCCCCCATGGGCTTTAATCATCACAAGAACACAATAGGATCTATCATAATTCCAAGTTCCTCTCATTAGGTTTTACAAGAATTGTCCTTGTCTCCCACTCCACCAGCCACAGTTCTTTCAATTAAGATCTAGTTCAAATGTCACCTCAGTGGTAATGCTCTCATTCACATCTCCAGACAGAATGATTTGCTCCCTCTTCAGAGCCATGACTATTTACTCTTCCTATTTCTGTAACAGTTGTCCAAAATACTGTATTTTAATTTTTTGCTGTATACGTTCTCTTCAGTTACACTATTTACACTTTATGCACTTTAAGATGGTAGGAACTCTGTCTAGCAAATGACTAGAGAGGGCCTTACACTTGTTGGTGATCGTGGTTATAGTTTCTGAATAAATATAAGCCCTTTGGATGAGGCACTGTGTCTTGTTTTCCATCATATCTGTCATGGCTACCACATAGTAGGAGCTAAATAAATTCTTGTTTATTTTTTAATTAATTAATTTATTTATTTGAGAGGGAGGGAGAGAGAGAGAGAGAGCACAAGGAAGGGGAGTGGCAGGCAGAGAGAGGGAGAGAGAAGCAGGCTCCCCACTGAGCAGGGATCCAGATGAGGGGCTCGATTCCACTGGGATCATGACCTGAGCCGACGGCAGACACTTAACCGACTGAGTCGCCCAGGCGCCCCAGTAAATCCTTGTTTAGAAACTAAACTTAATGAAGGAATACAAATGAGTGAGTGAAGGAGTGAATACGCAATCTCTAGCAAAATCATCAAATTTGGCATTAAATCACTCAGGTCACTGGGTTTAATAATCTTAATTCTGTTTTTTAGGGTTAATGATAAGAATAGCTATCTTAAAATACAGCAAAAGCAGGTTTTTAAAATTAACTTTCTGGGGATAATTCCATGAGTCTTAATAAAATCATATTTAATTCATTTCAGTGTAATAAGTGTTTATGTGGGGCATATAATATGTGCAGAACCTTTTCTCAGGCACTAAGTAGTTTTCAAAGATCAATGGCACGCAGAGCCCCCTTTAGAAAGCTCAGACTATAACAGTGATGACACAATTAGAGGACCTAATTAGAGGAACAATGTGGAATTATACTCTAAGATGTTCAAAATAGTGTCGGGACTCACAGTGGGAATAATCAAATCCATTTTGAGGCTCATCCAATACATCATGTCTTGGGGTGGATAAGACCACATTGAAGAAGGCAGAGGTGAGAGAAAAGAGCATTCCTAAATGAAGATATTCTCATATGTGGAGGTGAGGAGTGCATGGTGACAAGCAGGCAGTTTGATGGTTACACCTCACGTGTACATACAAAGTGGCACTTCTCAAAGTGTGGTCTGTGAGACCATCGGCAGTCCCCGAGACTCTCTCTCAGGTAATTCACGAGGTGAAAACCATTCATGTATGCATATCTTGACATTTTTTCTAATGATACAAAAGCAGTGGTGAGTAAAACTATTGGCTCCTTTGCAGAAATTAATGCCAAATCACCAGACTGTATTAGCTAGTAATTGTGTTCTTTACTGACAAACACTCACAGGAAGAAAAACAAAAGAACTAGTTTCAGTTATGTCCCTGGGAGCACCTGGGTGACTCAGTGGGTTAAGCGGCCCACTCTTGATTTCGGCTCAGGTCATGATCTCAGAGTCATGAGATCCAGTCCCACACTGGGCTCCACACACAGTGGGGAGTCTGCTTGAGATTCTCTCTCTCCTTCTCCTTCTGCCCCGCCCCCTGCTCTATCTCTCAAATAAATAAATAAATCTTAAAAAAAAAAGAATGCCCCTAAAGAAATAGTCAATTTTTAAAATTTTATTAAATCTTGATCCCTGAGTATTTGTCCTTTTAAACTTCTATTTGACAAAATGGGAAATATGCATGCAGTACTTCCGTCTATAGAATAAAACAGTTATCTTCAGGAAAAGTACTTGTGTGGTTCTCTGAGTGAGAGCTGAAGGAGCTGCTTTTCATTTTTTAACATAAAACACATTTTTACTTGAAAAAATGACTAACAAACTACCATTATTCAGCCTTTTCAGTACCTGGCAGATATTGTCTCAAAATGAATGAAATGAGCCTCTTACTTCAAAGAAAACAACTGATAGTGATTGTTGCCAGTTAGAAAACTTGAGCTTTCAAATGAAAATTAGAATTTTTGAAGCTCATACCTAATATAGATATGCCATACCTAAGCTTCATCACGTCCCAATATTTTCTGATGAAATTGGCTGTTACATTAACTAATGCACGTCTTACACTGTCCAATGAAATGTATCAACTTGTGGGAGACCTTCATAATTTGATGAATTAATATTTTCCAAATATCCAATGCATGGGTAAAAGATTCATTCAAAGTGCAAAATAGATGCACAGATTTTAAACTAACAGTATGAAGATGTAATTGATATATTTTCCAATTGCATATTGTAATTAACCTTTAAGAAAATACTACTTGTCGGGGCACCTTGGGTGGCTCAATTGGTTAAGAGTCTGACTTCAGCTCAGGTCCAGATCTTGGGGTCCTGGGATGGAGCCCCAGTCAAGCTCCCTGCTCAGAGGGGAGTCTGCTTCTCCCCCTCCCCCTCCCCTGCTGGTGCAGGCAAGCTCCCTCTCTCTCAAATAAATAAATAAAATCTTAAAAAAAAAATACTACTTGTCAAGTTTTGGAGTAATATCAAACAATAATAACCACAATTTTCTGAAAAGGCTATCAAAATGTTCTTCCCTTTTCCAACTAAATGTCTGCATAACATCAACTTTATATATTTCAACCAAAATAACATATTGCAACATACTGGATGCATAAGCAGTAAAAAAGCCCAGCTGGTTTTTTTTTTAATTTTATTTCTTTATTTATGTGAGAGAGTGCGTGCCCAAGTGTGGGGGGGAGAG
Source organism: Zalophus californianus (assembly GCF_009762305.2). Taxonomy (NCBI): domain Eukaryota; kingdom Metazoa; phylum Chordata; class Mammalia; order Carnivora; family Otariidae; genus Zalophus; species Zalophus californianus. Next base: position 17,542,234 of record NC_045596.1, read on the forward strand.
AGCACAAGCATAAGTGGGGTCGGGGGGGGAGAGCTCTCGCACAAGTGGGGCAGAGGGAGAAAGAGAAGCAGACTCCCCACTGAGCAGGGAGCCTGACATAGGGCTGGATCCCGGGACCCAGAGATCATGACCTCAGCCGAGGGCCGATGTTGAACAGACTGAGCCACACAGGCACCCCCAGCTGTCTTTATTAAACTAGACACTAATAAGATTTGCAAAGAGTTAAACAATGCTATTATTCTCATGAAACTTTTTGACCATATAGTTATTTCATAAAAATATGTAATTTAAGTTAACATGTAATAGGTTTATTCTTTTTAAATGAGTTAATAAAGGTATTCGAAATTTTTTAAGTTCTAACATCTAATATGGAAATTATTGATTGATATGACTAAACAATCTCTTTGGAATCCTCAGTGATTTTTAATAGTTTAATAAAAGGATCTGAGACCCAAAAGTTAGAGAACTCCTGGGATAAAGGAATGCCACAAACATTTTTAAGTCGTTCTATACATAGAATACCAGCTATATGCTGGGCACCATGGCAGATGCTGTGTTCATACCAGGAAAGCAAACCTAATCTTTGCCCTCCTTAAGTTCAGGTCTAGTGAAATATAAAGACAGTAATCTACCACAAAATTGAATCTGCAATTACTACTAACTGTCACAGAGCAAAAAAGCTTTGAATAAAATGTCTGGATAAGGAGAGAGGGGGAAAAATATACTATGTACAAATACTCCCAGAGGCAATAGGAAACTGCTGAAATATGTTTTTCATTCATTCATTTTGCAAGAAATACATTCAACATCCTTTAAACCTTTCTGCATTTTATTTTAAGGTGCATTTATTGTAAATGGCACATGGTTGCTTATTTTATCTAGTAATACCATCATTTTTAAAGTGTAGAATCTGTCCACCTATATTCAACGCAATTACTGATAGAATTGATCGTAAATTTACCATCATCTGATTTAATTTCTATTTGTCCCACCTGATCTATCTTCTTTTTTTCTATTTTTTTCTTGTCCCCTATGAATTCATCATTTTTATCATTTTTGCTCTCTCCATTAGCCTGAGTCCCATGCTCCTTTGGTAGTAACTCTAGATGAGGGTTTCTCAACCTCAACACTATTGACAGTTTGAACCAGATAATCCTCTGTTATGAGAGAGGCTTTTCTGGGCATTGTAAGATTGTAGCAGCATCTCTGGTTTCTACCACTTGACAGCCAGCCACATCCTCTAAGATGTGACAATCCATTCTGTCTCCAGATATTGTCAAATGTTACTTGGAAGACAAAAATCACCCTTGGTTGAGAACCATTGCCCTTGACTTTTCAAATTTTCAATGTAAGTACTTTTTTTCTTTTTCTGGATGTGCAAAGGCCTTTCAGCATTTATATCTGTGTATCCCTCGTCTTCAATTGTTACAACATGCCTGTTGCTATTTTCACTATATAGTTCAAACTCCGTAAGAAATTCTATCATTTTACACCATTGACATTCATTGAGACTTATCCACATTTACTGTTAAATTTCTCTTCATATCTTCCTGCAACTCTGAGCTTCTAACCATGATCATTTTCCTTTTACCTGTAGATCATTTTCCTTTCTGTAGTTGTTAAGGCAGATGCTTAACGACTGAGCAACCCAGGCGTGCCTATCTTAGAATATTCTCATATTCTTTTGAGTCATATACCGGTAATAAATTCTCCCAGTTTTTGTTTGTCTGACAATTCCCTTATTTCACTGTTATTTTTGGAGAATATTTCCACTGAGTACAGAACTATCAGTTGATAGTTGCTTTTTTAACAATATAAAATTTCATTTCTTTCACTTTCTTCATACATTATTTCTGTTGAGAAGTCTGCTTAGTCGAATTGTTGCTCTTTAAAGGTAACATTATTTTTCCTCGATGCTTTGGAGATTTTTTCTTTCTTTTTTTTTTTCTCTTTGGCTTTCAGCAATTTGACTGTGATACACTTCAGTGTGGTTTCTGTTTATCTAGCTTAAGATTCATAGTGCTTCTTGAATCTGTGGCTTGAAATCTTCTGTCAATTTGGAAAAATTCTTCTCCATTTTCTCTTCGGATATTACTCAGCCTCATTATCTCTCCGTTCTCCTTCTGAGACTCCAATTACGTGTACATAGATATTTTCACTGTATCTCAGGTGTTTTTACATTTGTGTGGTGTGTTTTCTATCATTTTGTCTCTCCTTGCTGCATTCTGTATGTTTTCCTCTGAGCTATTTTCTATTTCACTAATTCTCTTTATTTCACTAATTTTCTTTTGGAGTAGAGTCTAATCTGCTGATAAATCCATTCATTGAATTCTTGACACAGTTGTTGCATCTTTTTGTTGTATAATTTCCACTTGGTACTCATATAAAATATGTTCTAGTTTTCTGACAAAATTCCACTTTTATCTTATTTCTAGAACATCTTAAGCATAGTTATTTTAAATTCCATAACTGATGAACCCATTATCTGGATTATCAGTAAGTCTATTTATATTGTCTAGTGCTTATTTTGATCATAAATCATATTGTCTTGTTCCTCAAATGTCTGTATAATCTTTTTTGGGGTTCCAGACACCACATACAAAACATTGCTTGGGATCATTTGAGGTCTTACATGATGCTATCTTCTTCCATATTTGGACTGAGCAATTCTTTACTGTCTTTGTAGTTTTTCAGATGCTTTCAGACAATTTTTTTGGTACAGTTATTCTTTTCAAAATATCTGGGATAAGAGACCAGTTCTCTTTCTTCCTTTTTTTAATCCCTTACAAATGATACATGGTCCAGCATTGTGATAACACAGTGGGTACCCTGTGCTGTGTTAGAATGCAGTTGTGACAAATGTGATCCATTACACAAGTTCAAGAATACCTGAACTAGTCTCTACCATGTACAACAAGATTAATGCTTTGCATGTGTATTTGGATGTTACAAAAATATTTAACTGCTCTAAAAGTTTCTAAATACTCTCAATTTCTGTATTTGGTTTCTTGCTTATCTATAGTAGTTGAGGGACCACATGTTAAGGACACTATTATAGGCCACATGTAGAGATACACGGTTCCAAGAGACAGACAGGAGATCCTGCCGTTAAAGGAAGATGTCTAAAATGAGAAAGACCTACTTTATTTTGAGTCAAAAAGTGTATGCTTCAAACTAGATTAATGTGATTTCAATTTAAAAAAAAATGGGCTAGGGCACCTGGTGGCTCAGTTGGTTAAACCACTGCCTTTGGCTTAGGTCACGCACGGTCCGGAAGTCCCAGGATCAAGTCCTGCATCCAGTTCCCTTCTCCTTCTGACCCTTCCCCCTCTCATGCTCTCTCTCTCTTTATCTCTCTCAAATAAATAAAAATCTTTAAAAAGGGGGGGGGGCTAATCTTTAAAGCTTTTGCTCTAAAAAGATTCAGCAAACATTTGCACAACTCTCCCAGTGGCAGAGGAAACACTGTGCCTTGAGGATTATTTAAAGCAAACTAAATAATGTCATCTGCATATGTACTAACACCTCATTAAGTCAGAATCTGTGGTAATTTGGCCATGTAAATTAATAGCATAAGAAGAATTGCAGTAAAGTGGTTTTAACACTTAAAGAACTACATTTTCAATCATTTTCAAATACTTGAGAAGCACCTTTTCTCTTATAGAGATAAAGCATATGCTAATTACAAACTCTTTCCATGTATTCTTTACAGCAATTAGTCTTAAGGAAATGGAAGCAAAGCTTAGTAAATTTGTTCTGTTACAAACCCACATGAAATTCATTTAAAAGAAACAGAAAGAAACTTCAATGTTTCTACAAATGTAGCCAAAATTTCCACCTCCAAGTTAGTTCAAATTAGAAGCTTTAACTAGAATATTACTATATAAAGTATAAAGTTTTTAGTTAAGTATCTGGGACATCTGTTGCTTTTGTTTGACCAGCATCCTCTATTCTTCCTTTTGGTAATACAAACCCAACTTGCCTTGGGATCTTCTGTAAATTCAAGTGATTTGGGTGGCTTGGATCTGACTACTGAATCCAGAGGTGATGTGTGAGCCAGGTATGGCCAACCAGAGAGCCCCATCTCTCTGACTATAATCGCTGATTCTAAGATGGGCATGTGACCCACAGTGGGCCAATGAAAGACATACTCAGAATTTTGCTGGAACTCTTAGGAAAGAAACCTTTCTCTGCAGATATTAACAAAATAGGTTGTAGGCCTGAGACATACATGAGCAAATTTCTACCACCTATGGGCAAAGAAGAGCTGAAAATGAAGCTCACATTGAGTTAAAGAGGAAAAGAGTGCCTGGAGGAGGAAAGAGATCAATATTTAATGTTTATTGAAAGCCAGACCCTGAACTAAACTTGTACTGACTTATTTCTATGAGTCAATAAAGTAGATCCATGCTGTCATTAAAACCAATTGGGTCATTCTCTTGTAAGAGTCTTGACTAATTTCACTGCTATGTGTAGTGGGCCATAGCAGGTATAAAGAATAAAAAGAAGCTCCGAAAATAAAGTCAGGGGAGCCTGGGTGGTTCAGTAAGTTAAGCATGATCCCACTCTTGATTTTGACTCAGGTCATAATCTCAGGGTTGTGAGATTTAGACCCATGTTAGGCTCCATGCTCAGTAGGGAGTCTGCTTGAGATTCTCTCTCTCTCCCTCTCTCTGCCCTTCCCCCCACCCGTACTCTCTCTAAAATAAAATAAATCTTAAAAAAAAATGAAATGGATGTCCAGGAACCTATAGTATTATTAGACAGAAAAGATATTAGTAGTCAAGTCCTTAAAGGCAAGAACTTTTGTTATTTTACATTATCCTGAGTGCCTAGCAGAGTAGGCACTCAATCAATATCTGTTGAATGAATGGATGAATGCATTTGTATTTTGCTTCTGTTTTAATAACATTCTTCAAGAGGGTTGAAGATATTTAGAGCCCTTTCAACTTATAGTAGAAACTAATGTCTAAACCCATGTGCACCCTTAGAAAGTTTAAAAGAGATAAACTCTGCCCATAAAATCGAAACTAAGGCAGAGCTTTCCATGTTTGGAAGAAAATTTTGCAGACAAATCAAAAGTAAGACACCATACCACCAGGGCGAAGAAAAGGTAGTTATTTATTTCATTTCATTAATCTTCCTCTTGAGCCCCCCTTTAATAGTAGAAGGAAATAAAACTTTAATTTTAATTCAATCAGGATATAATGGAATAATTTAAGACATCTCTTCAAGTAACCCAATCTCTTTAAAATGACTCAATTTTTTTTTCAGATTTGGGCCCTCACCCAGTTAGCAAAAACGGGGGTTCCCTGGTGCCTTGCTGGTCCCCAGTTGCACCCCTGAGGTGTGCATGATCTGATCTTTGTTCATGTAGCTCCGGCATTTGCTGCTGACATCCGCAGTTCCTGTAAGTCTCGGTCCTTGTTGCTTAGCTTGATCAAGTCCTGGGGGGGTCTCTGCTGCTGATCTAGCCTCCTCTTCATTCTCCTTTGTCCTGCAAAGCAACTGTCACTGCCATTTTGACCCAGACTCAGGCGGTCCACCTGCAGTGTTGGCTTTGATAAGAAGGGTCACCCATCTGGTAATCACTGTTGTCAAGCCTTCAGCAACCTCGATGTGAATGTTAGGGGAGCCTTTGGGAACTTCAGAGTTCCTTCCATGGTTAGGAACACAAAGTCAGTCTCTCCCATTCTATCCAACTCTGTTTCTCCCAACTTCGTCTCCTTCATTTCTCCATAATCCCCCAGAGAGACGGGAGCCTCATTTCTGTCTTCTTCCTTCTAAATGGCCAGGAGAGTTCCCCATACCATAACTTCTTAGACCTACTCCCTCCCCTTTTCCCTAAGGACATCATGTGAGATAAAGTGCAGGGACAGAGAAATGGGCATAATGATTAGGGAACAAAATTGAGAGGACACTTCAAAACATGCTCCTTACATTTATATTTTAATCGGCTGGTATGCACAGAGCCTGCCTACTGAAAGTTTGCAGTTTCTGAGCCAAACTACCTATGATCAGATTTCTCTAATCCCATTCTTAACCATGTGACTGTGGGCAAATTCCTGATCTCTGCACATCTCAGTTTCCTCATCTGTAAAATGTAAACAATTATAGGATGACAATTACAGTATCTATCTCAGGAGGTTGCTGTAAGAATTACATGAGTTAGTTTAGGTAACTAGATACTACCCAAACAAAATGTTTGGAAATGGGTCTAATACTTTGTGAACTCTCTTTAATCACAATAGAATGATTGCTGGGGTTATAGAAGAGATCTGCCTCCAAATTAAGATAAAAGAGTAATTTGATATTTGAAGTGATAATGATATTTCAGACACTGTTTCTGCCATTGACCTGTACCGAGTTGTTACTGGAGCTGTGAGAGACTGAGTTATTTGGGTTTTAGGTATTTTTTCCCCCAAGGCTTTGACCTTCCCAATCTCATTGGGGTTTGAAATGAATCTGCAGTGAGCTTTATTATTTGCTCTGACTCAGTGTGGGATAATTGTTATTTAAATAGGACTGTAGGTGTGTGCTGGAAGATGCTAGGTGAAACACTGAAGAAGCCAAAGAGAACAAATCAACCTACCCTTGAATTGTTTACTGTTCTATTACGGGAGACATTGAAAAAAACAGGCCAAAAATGAGTCAGTTCCAAGAGGTAAGTGGCCATTTACAATTTCACTGAGCAGATGCAGTTCCATCCAAAAAAGAATCCACCAATTAAATCTGAGACAAGCTGATAGTATATTGGGCTTTCTGCTTCCCATTGCCTCCATAAACAGAAAAAACAGTGCAGGACTCGACTAAGTGCTATCCCAGTGGTACAAAAAAAAAAAGTAACACAGCTCTCTAGGCACCTAACTTAATTATAGAAGCACAGAGTGATGTAGAAAGGCCCTGGAGAGAAATAAGCTGAGCTTGTACAAGATGTGTGCTGCATGTGATACCTCTGTTGAATAGGCATTAACACTATACACCAGCCTGGCCATGAAGTGTCCAAGCAGATCTGCCTTGGCCCTTTGTGGAGATTGCCCAGCAGGGTGAATTAAAGCAGCATCTCTGCCGAATCCATTGCCAGGCTCCTGCTCTGCAGAGCAACTCTCAAGGATGACCCACTCTCCAGCATTTTATAAAGACCAGTGTCATTCTTTTCCTTCCTATTTAGGTAAACTTAGTGAGTGCCCTTTAAGATGATAAAAAATTAAAGCCAATCATTAGATTAGCTCTGTTTTTCAATGCCATGTCTATGCATTTCCCTTGAATAAATATCCCCATGTTAATAGAGTGTCAAGAAATGAGATGAAACAGAACAAAACCCACAGAATCAGATATCAGTGAATAGACCCAAGAGACAGTCACCAAGACCACCTCCATTTTATAGATGATGAAACTGAAAGACAAAAAGAAGAGATTCAAAAATAAAGAGCCTATATTTAAATTCATTGTAAATAATTTTTTTCTCATTAAAATTCAACAGTATTTTATCATAGATGCAAGATAAAATGAAATGGAGGGAAATATTCGGGAGGCAGAAGTATTTATGTTTCATTATCTATTCTAATGTCTCTTTTTTATGATTTCATTTTTGCCACAGTGTTTCTGGAAGATGCTTGCCTTTTCTGGAGACTGATTTTCAGTAGTGTGTGTTGATTTAAGATGTTTACAATTCTGATTACTCATTATGGCATCTTTCTAAAGTACTTTTATTCACATAGGTCATTGCACAACTGAGACAAAAAAGGAAAATGGTCTGCTGGTCTGTCATAACAATAAAAGAAAATTTAAATTAGAAGTGTGGTAAAATACTGAGAAATTGAGTTGGAAAATCAGTTCAATTCACTCACCTATTAATAAAAGGAAATAGGTTCTAAAGTGAATAGCTCGAAGCCACCAAAAAAATATAGAAAGAGTTTGTATGTGGCTTGTTTTTCCTTATGAAGCAATAACCATATGTGCAGCCAAGGGAAAGAACTATAAAAAATAAAGAAAAGTGAAAAAAAAAGAAAACAACCCAGCTTGATTTACTTAAGGGTTGATTTGTTCAGATGCACGGGATGGAGGGAAGATGTGATGAGCAGGCCTCTTGAACTATTAGTTTCAGACGCAGAGATTGGGAATGCTAGTAGAGCTATCTACCTTCACAATGACAAACTTGGACCAGGCTTCAGTTTAGGTCAATATTAGGGGCTTCTCTTCTTGGTAGGCATATTTTCATAAGGGAAGCTCCTTCTCAATAAAGTGGAATTGGTATTAAGTAAGTTGTAGGAGACTAAGTATGAAAAGATTTTCAATCCCACTTTCAGTCAAACAAATGGGTTCAGAATGTTTCCGTTTTACTTATGTGTTCATTGTTCATTCCTCCTAGAATCCTTCTAGAAAGTACTCATACTATTCATTTTCTGGAATGTTCACTTTCCTAAATTCAATTTAAAAATTATCTTTAAGGATATTTTATGTGCCCAACACTCATATGATGGAGTAGAGGTATAAAAGTGAGTAAGATCTGCCTCTGACCTTCAATATACTTTCCCCACATTGAACTTTCATTCTCCTTAAGTCCCACCTCAATTTCCACCTCTCTCATGAAGCCTCTTGAACTCTCCCATCGTACTGTGCACTTCCCATTTGAAATCCTATTTGGCCATGTAGTTTAGCATCTGTTCTTTCTCTGATTTTTTCCCAGACCCACTTGATTATCCATTTTTTCAGTAAATACTGATCATCTAATACCTGTTCTCATGTTCGAAGAGACTGGGGGACACAACAATGAAAAAGAACAAGGACCCTTCTGTCTAAGGTGCCTATATTTTATTATATAAAGGCAGATAATAAGTAAGGAAGCAAATAAATAAGAAAATTGAACAATTCATAGGAACTATGAAACAAAAATCATAGGACTGAGTGATGGAAAGGGGAGATAATTTAAGTAAAGATAATAACACTCATACAGTGAAGCACAACTGATCTCTTAATAAAGACACTTACTGGATTTAGAGCTCGTCTAACTCAGGATGTTCTCATCACAGGATCCTTAACTGCATTACATTTGCAAAGACCCAATTCCAAATATGGTCAAATTCACAGGTTCCCAATGGATGATATTTTTTGTTGGGGCCACCATTCAATGCATTAAAGTCTTAAACCAAGCTTCTGAAGTAGATATGTTTGTCCTCATCTTAAAAGAGTAGACACTCCATTACTGCTAGAGTAAGTAACTGCTGTGGTCACTTGGCCAGTATGTGGTGGAGCTGAGATTTGCACTTAGATGCTGACTTCATGGTCGGTGTGCTTAACTACTATTCTCCATGGTGTCTCGGTGGGGACAGCATTTGTGCTGAGATTCAGATGATGAGAGAACACTCCAAGTAGGAGGACGTATGACTGCGAATAGAGGAGTTTTGACTTCTCAATCAGATGGTATTAAAGTTTTGAAACATGGCTCCCAAATTCTTAGACACTCTTCTATCAATCTGGGGGTCTATATGCCTTCCCTTGGAGCTTGATGGCCCTCTGACAGTAATTGGCTAATAGAGTTCAGTGGACTTGACCCTGCATGACCTCTGAGGCTGGGTCATAAAAGGAGATGCAGCTTCCATCTTGTTTGCTGGCTCAGGCCTGGAGCCCTGAGCCACAATGTGAGAAGTCTGACTGCTCTGAGGCTGCCATATGGTAAGGAAGGCAAGCCACATGGTGAGAACACTTGTGCGTACTCTAGTCCACGATAGTATAGACATTATATACCATATAGTAATAGACATCAAGTCTTCCCAGCTCAAGTACCAGATACATGAATGAATAAGCCTTCAGATGATTTAAAAACCAGCTGTGGCATTAGCTCCAGATGATGCATCTTCCCAGATAGGTCATGATGTGATGTAGCAGAAACAAGCTAGGGTGTTGTGTCATGTCAAAATTCTTGCCCATGGAATTTGTGAGCATAATAAAATGGTTGTTGTTGAATGCCACTAAATTTGGGGTGCTTTGCTCTACAGTAAGCAGTCACCACAGTGATGCCTTTTCTTCTACTGGGTCTCCTAAATGACATCCCACAGGGCTAAACACAGAACAGGTGTAGAGTGGTATAGCAGAGAAAAAAGAGAAAACAAGTATTTGTCAAGTGCTGCTCAGGAGACCAGAAATCACTCTAGCTATTTTAAGTAGGAAGAGAATGAAGGGAATAAACTAACTGCTTACAAACTTTTGGAAGAATTGGAGGTTAAAAGGTCAAGAGTCTCACAGCCGATTTTTAGGAACTCAGAAAGGGCAGGAAAGAAGGAAAATTCACACCCATGGATTCCACTGCCTGCCGCACAGAAGCAGGTGTTTTGCAGGAGTTCACCAGGAAGCCACTGCAAATTTCAAGTCTGCTGTCTGCCCATGTGTCTGCTAGGAGCTGCTGCCAGAGAATAATGGTTTATCTTTCCCTCTCACCTTCCACATCTTGGATGAGGCCCAGTCATTGGCGAATCTGTTCTATGAACTAGATCTTGCATAAGGGGGAGGACCACGATGGGCAGGAATGGTGCTGAGATTCAACAACATAGGCACTGTCTGCCTTTCTGAATCCTCGGTGTCCATATATAATCTTATACATGTATTTAAACTTTAGAACAATGAGACAAGATCATTCTTCTCCTGAATATGATCCAATGACTCCTTCTACAAATGATATGTTAATCCCCTCCCCAAACAAGGAAACCCAAAGTCTTATTCGTAACTGTATCCATCTCTGGATGATGTTCATTCTTCTTGTAGGTTGGTGACATTCCCCTTCTTTAATTTAAAGCCTGCATTATAAGGTAATTACCACCAACACCCTTAACACAACGAGGAGGAGAAAAAAAAAAAGAAACTGATAAATACACATACAAAACATGTAAGAAAGAAAATGCATAGCTACTCTGTTCCTCCATTCTATAACTGGTGGCTCCATGTTCCCTATGGGCTCAGTGACAATCTCAGCTAGTAATTGTTCTTTATTTGGCAGAATAACTCAAACTTTCATTCCTCAGGGAATGAAACATTAGTGGTCTTGACTGTACTGAGTTGCTTCAGTCTTCCATTAACTATGACATCTAGACATTGAAATACTAAAAGGGGGTCCCGTAAAATTCCCTGGGTTCCAAGAATCTCCTTTGGACCCTGTTGTGTAATAGCTAACTATTTGTCCTTAATAATCAGTCTCAATCACTCCAGATAACAAAGTAACTCCCTTTCTTAACTGTCAGTTGACTGGTATGTAAAACCCAAATGACTAGCTGACATTCTACAACTCCTAGTCAATTTAACCATTAGTGTGTACCTGGTAGACACTTTCTCCTTTAAGAACTAAGACCTAAAAATCAGCAGATCCAAGCATTGCAGAAATGGGAAGCACAATTTTACAAGTAGACCATTAGGGATAATAATGACAAGAAGTCATTTTCTTTCCGCCCTTTTATTCCAAGAGCTTTATATTTTGGATATGGGAGAAACATAAATTGGTCAGAAGCTCCAAAAATGTATCTCATTGGATTGGACACATCCCAAGTCTGCAAGGGGTTGTCAATCATTTCAACATTCCATTCTGCTAATCAATAGGCTTAGTTGCTTCTGGGTGATTGGGTACATGGCAAGGAAGTGAATTCCAAAGATAGGAGCCAATGTCTCATTTCTTAAGCTGTAAAACAAAAGTAATGTTGTTTGGGATATCATGATGGCAACTGAGGCATTCAGTATGTCTATATATCCACATTCTCACTAACACTTGTTTTCTTTCTTCTTTTTGATAATAGCCATTCAAACAGGTGTGAGGTGGTATCTCGTTGTGATTTTGATTTACCTTTCCCTGATGATTAGTGATGTGGAGCATCTTTTCATATATCGTTTAGCCATCTGTATGTCTTTTAAGTAATATCTATTCAGGTCCTTTGCCCATTTAATAATCAGATTATTTGTCTTCTTGTTATTATGTTCCTTATACATTTTGGGTATTAACCTTATCAGATATATGGTTTACAAATATTTTTCCCATTCTGTAGGTTGTATCTTCACTTTGTTGATTTTTTTTTTCCTTTGCTGAGCAGAAGCTTTTTAATTTGATGCAATCCATTTTGTGCATTTTTCTTTTGCTTTTGTTGTCTGTGCTTTGGGAGTCATATCTAAATGATCATTGCCCAGATCAGTGTCAGGATGTTTCCCTATGTTTTCTTCTAATAGCTTTATAACTTTAGGTCTTACATTTTAGTCTTTAATCTAGTTTGAGTTGATGTTTGTACATGGAATGAGATAAGTGTCCAATTTCATTCCCAGGCTGGTGGAAAACCAATACTCCTGACACCGTTTGTTGAAAAGGCTGTCCTTTCCCTGTTGTATGTTCCTAGCACTCTTGTTGGAAATCAGTTGACCATAAACGTGTGGACTTATTTCTGTACTCTCTATTCTGTTCCATTGGTCTATATGTCTGTTTTAATGCAGTATCATGCTGGCATTGATTACTATGAAACTATAGTACCATTGATTATTATAGCTTTGTAGTATATTTTGAAATCAGGTAGTATGATGACTCCGACTTTGTTCTTCTTGCTCAACATTGCTTTGGTCATTCACGGTATCTTGTGGTACCATACAAATTTTAAGATTTTCTTTCCCATTTCTGTGAAAAATGCCATTGGGATTATGATAGGGATTATACTGAATCTGTAGATCGCTTTGGGTAGTATGGGCATTTTAATAATAGAATTCTTCAAAACTGCATACACTGTCTTTCCATTTATTCATGTCCTCTTTAGTATCTTTCATAAGTGTTTTAGTTTTCAGTGTACAGATCTTTCACTTTGTTGGTTAAATTTATTCCTAAGTATTTTTTTTGATGTTATTGTAAATGGGATTGTTTTCTTAATATTTTTGATAGCTCATTGTTAGTGTATAGAAATGCAACTGATTTCCGTATATTGATTTTGTATCCTGCAACTTTACTAAATTTGCTTATTAGTTCTGGTTGTTGTTGTTGTTGTTGTTTTGATGAAGTCTTCAGGGTTTTCTCTATATAAGATCATGTTATCTGAAAATAGAAACAATTTTACTTTCCTCCTTTCCAATTTAGATGCCTTTTATTTCATTTTCTTACTGAATTGCTCTGGCTAGGTCTTCCACTACTATATTGAGTGGAAATTGTGAGAGTGGGCATCCTCGTCTTATTCCTGATCTTAGAGAAAAAACTCTCAGTCTTTCAGAGTTGAGTATGATGTTAGCTAAGGACTTATCACATTTGGCCTTTATTGAATTACTTCCTTCTATATCTAATTCGTTGAGTTTTAATCCAAAAGTTCTTTGGAAACACAGCTCTCAAATCCATTTTATTTGACTTACCTCTCCCTGCCTCTTTCTCAATAGAATGGCTCCTGCTTTGAGGCTATGATACTAAAATGGACCACATCCTTAACTTGTTCTTTGCCCCAAAGTGGGATCTTCATGGAATTTAATTGCTCAAAGTATTTCTCAATTATGTCTTCTATTCTGAGTGGTATAGAAGAAAAACGGTTTTTCCAGTCCTTCAAGATTTCATATTTCTGGAGTCTTTTTTATATCTTTTCATTTCTGCTGGCAAACTGGCAAATTCTCATCTCTAGTAACTTATACACTAACACTTAAGTTCTTTTCAATCACTTTTCCTAGAGCTTCTGGCATAGGAGGTATATTATCTATCCTCCACATCATTATATGAAAGAGTTTTATCAAATGTTTTTCCACTGCAGAACATGGTTGCCATCTTTCTACCTCTGCCCTGAGTTTCTTCTCACTTGCTTCTAGACTACTAAGTCAGAGATAACACTTTCACATTTTTCTTATGGCAGCATTCTACTTCTAGTATTCATTTCTCTATCAGTTAAGAGATATAATACCAGCTATGGGACGCCTGGGTGGCTCAGTCAGTTAAGCGTCTGCCTTCGGCTCAGGTCATGATCCCAGTGCCCTGGGATCGAGTCCCGCATCAGGCTTCTTGCTCAGCAGGGAGCCTGCTTCTCCCTCTGCCTGCAGCTCCCCCTGCTTGTACCCTTGCTCACTCTCTCTCTCGCCCATGCTCTCTCTCTCTAACAAATAAATAAAATCTTTTAAAAAAAAGAAAGATATATAATACCAGCTAGTAAAATAACTAACGTCAATACCTCAGTAGCTAAAGTTTATTATTTCATGCAGAAGTTCATTACTTAATGATTCATTGGCCAGGGAGGTTGGAGCAGGACTCTTCTTAATCACATCATTCAGACACTCAAGCTTTCCATTTGATGATGACACCATTCAACTCATGGCTTCTGGGTTCACCATGAGGAAAGAAAAAGGTAATAGAGAATTGCACATGGAGTATTTTTGTGGACCAGGCACATATCACTTCTGCCCCATTCTACTGACCCCAATTTAGTCACAGAGACAAATCTAGTGAAAGGAGGCTGGCAAATGCAGCCTATCTCTATGCCCAGGAGAAAAATGAGATGGGTAAAATGAACACATAGCATTGCCCCTGCTTTGCAGTTGGTTCATTCCCTGTTATACTATTTACTAGTTCTGTACCTCTCTGAAGGTGTTCTTTCATCTGTGAAATGATATTTATACCACAAAATTGCTTTCTTGTGGATTATTCTAAACCCAGCCAAACTATTAATTAGATAAGGGTAAAATAAAGATATTTTCAGAATTTTAATGTGATAGGGATCATTTTTCTTTTTCTTCCTTGAAATTAAGAATGGATATGTGACTAATTCTGGCCAATAGAATATGGGAAGAAATCAAGTCTGCCAGTTCTGAACGGAGATGGTGAAAATTGTCCTGCTTCCTATTCTCTTAGCTCATTTGACTTTAGAATACAATTACTGTGCCAATAAAAGATGAGAGCGTGTCTGTCACCTTGGGTTCCTGAATAATTGTATAAATTAATATGAGGAACATAGGGCTATGCCAACCTACACTGAACATGTACCATGAACAAGCAACAGACATTTGTTCATTAAACAACTGAGATTTGGAGGTGAATATGTTTACAGAGCCCTGTGGATTTCAACTGTAGTTGACATTGATCCCCAGGGGACGTTTAGCAATGTTTGAAATACTTTTGTTTACCACAGCTGAGGGAGTGCTACTGGTATCTATGTAGTAGACCCCAGGGGTGAACTAAGCATTCTGCAATGAACAGGACAGCTTCCCTCAACAAAAAATTATATGATTCCAGTGTCAACAGTGCTGAGGTTGAGAAACCCTGATGGCTTTTCCTGACTAATAAACAACATCTCAAAAATGTTTCCTGCAGTCCTTCTTGAGACTCTACCAAAGAATGTATGTGCTGCTACAAAACAGAGATGTAAATCAGAAAATGGGATTCAGGAACCAATGGAACCAACCCAGGAGAGAGGGAGTTCTCAGGTACAAGTGATGGAGTGATCCCACATGCAGGAAGCCTATGTATTAGCCAGTAGGAAGTGGAAAAGCAGACACAGGGTTGAGGAGTGAATTCCTTTGGGAAAAGATGATATGCTACTTGATAAATTTGAATGTATTAATAACAACTTTCAAGTTGGGAATTAATGAGTGATAGATACAGAGAAAATTAAGTAATTAAGTAATTAAGTAAATTAAAATTAAGTAATTAATTAAATGATTAAAATAAGACAGTTATGTACTTCAAGCAGAATTGTACAAGAAAGGGAACAATACATGATAAGATCCATGGTACAATACACAGAAAAACTGTGAGTTACTTTTAAATTTCATAGGAATAAAACAAAGATATTGACATAACCAAAAGTTATGATGTGACTGTATTATCTGACTAGGGGGAAGGGAAGTGTATATTTGAGAATGTATATGCATATGTGGAGGAGGAAGGAAGAAGGAGGGAGTTAAAAAGTTAAAGCCGTATCTTCTCTCATAAGAAGCCAAAGGATAATATTTAAAGTGGAAAAATAAAAAAATAGCAATGTAACCCTATTACTTAGCTATATGAGGGTAAATGTCAAAAGAAGCAGCTAAAAATAAGTTAAAACTAATGACTTCTGTAGAGGTGGAAATTGGAAGGATGGAGTAATTGGGTGAGGACACTTGTTTTTCATTATTTAATAGTACCACTTAACTTTTTAAACTATGAACATATATTACTTTGGGCAGATGCAAAATAGTTTTTATAAAAGTAAGGGCCAAGTACACGAATTTTCAGGCATTAAAATGATATAATACATAAGAAAATCTTTTGTAATATGCAAGTTGCTGTGTGAATGCTAATCATGGTTATCCTGATAGCTGATACTGAAGATATTGTTAATAATTGGAGGGGAGGGTGGTGGGGAAATGGGTAACTGGGTGATGGACACTGGGGACATATGTGTTGTAATGAGCACTGGGTATTATATAAGACTTATGAATCACAGATCTGTACCCTGAAACAAATAATATATGTTAATTTAAAAAAATATATGACATATTTTCAAGCAAAAAAAATGAAAATAATAATGATGGATGCCAGGCTTCAGCACAGGTGAAATCATGTATTTGCTTATCAGCTGGTCATCTGTAGCAGGAACCAAGTGCCACTGTTGTTACCTAATTACTTTGAAGAAAGAAGATGTGGTTCCTGTCAATCACCCAGCAAACCTTCACTGTGTCTAACTTGTAGTAGGCATGAACCCTGGACTCTGTCCATGTAGCATAGTAGGGCTATTTGACCATGACCACAGGGTCTGCCATTGATTTAGGACACTTCCTGACTGGGAGGTGTTCTCCATTGGGCCCACTTCTTAAATTCCCTTTTATTAGGAGCTCGTTAAAATTGGTATAGACAAAAGCATTATCAGATTCCTCTCCTGCCAACCCTCGACCTTTCCAAAATCAGAATTAATGGCATCTTTTGTTTATACTCCTATTTGGCACTTTATTCTTCCTCATAATTATACTCAGCTCCATTGGTGTCTTTCACTGTCCCCTCAGAGTTGAAAATATAATTCATGTTGCAACACAACATAGCGGCTAAGAACATGGGCACTGGGAAGAGAAGATGTGAGTTTGAATTCAAGCTCTGTAACTTTATAAAGCTGTGGAACCATGGGATATTATTTAATCCCTCTGTGCTTCATGGAGAACCATCTATCATGTTAATGGACATCACAAGAAAGCTGGAGTAGCCATCCTTAGGTCAGACAAACTAGATTTTAAACCGAAGACTATAAAAAGAGATGAAGAGGGCACTATATCATAATAAAGGGTCTATCCAACAAGAAGATCTAACAATTATAAATATTTATGCGCCCAACTTGGGAGCAGCCAAATATGTTAATCAATCAATAACAAACTTAAAGAAACTCACTGATAATAACACAATGATAGTAGGGACTTTAACACCCCACTCACAGCAATGGACAGATCATCTAAGCAGAAGGTCAACAAGAAAACAATAGCTTTGAATGACACACTGGATCAGATGGACTTAACAGACATATTCAGAGCATTTCATCCTAAAGCAGCAGAATATTCATTCTTTTCAAGTGCACATGGAATATTTTCCAGAATAGATCACATGCTGAGTCACAAATCAGGCCTCAGCTGGGTACAAAAAGATTTAGATCATACTATGAATATTTTCAGATTGCTATGCTATGTAACTTGAAGTCAACTACAAGAAAAAATTTGGAAAAACCACAAACACATGGAGGCTAAAGAACATCCTACTGAAGAATAAATGAAGAAATAAAAAAAAGAAGAAATAAAAAAATACATGGAAACAAATGAAAATGAAAACACAACTGTTCAAAACCTTTGGGATGAAGCAAAGGTGATCCTAAGAGGGAAGTATATAGCAATACAAGCCTTTCTCAAGAAACAAGAAAGGTCTCAAATACACAACCTAGCCTTTTACCTAAAGGAGCTGGAAAAAGAACAACAAATAAAGGCTAAAACCAGAAGAAGAGGAGAAATAATTAAGATTAGAGCAGAAATAAATGATATAAAAATTAAAAAAAAAAAAACAGTAGAACAGATCAACAAAACTAGGAGCTGGTTCTTTGAAAGAATTAACAAGATTGATAAGCCCTTAGCCAGACTTATCAAAAAGAAAAGGAAAAGACCCAAATAAATAAAATCACAAATGAAAGAGATCACAACCAACACTGCAGAAATACAAACAATTATAAGAGAATATTATGAGCAATTATATGCCAACAAATTGGGCAATCTGGAAGAAATGGATAAATTCCTAGAAACATATAAACTACCGAAACTGAAATAGGAAGAAACAGAAAATTTGAACAGATCCATAACCAGCAAAGAAATTGAGTCAGTAATTAAAAATCTCCCAACAAATAAGAGTCCAGGGCTGGGTGGCTTCCCAGGGGAATTCTACCAAACATTTAAAGAAGAATTAATACCTATTCTTCTGAAGCTGTTTCCACAGAATAGAAATGGAAGGAAAACTTCCAAACTCATTCTATGAGGCCAGCATTACCTTGATTCCAAAACCAGGCAAAGCCTCCACTAAAAAGGAGAATTACAGACCAACATCCCTGATGAACATGGATGCGAAAATTCTCAACAAGATATGAATTAATTGAATCCAACAGTATATTATAAGGATTATTCACCATGATCAAGTGGGATTTATTCCTGGGCTGCAGGGGTGGTTCAATATCCATGAATCAATCAATGTGATATACAACATTAATAAAAGAAAGGACAAGAACCATATGATCCTCCCAATAGATGCAGAGAAAGCCATTTGACAAAATACAGCATCCTTTCTGGGGCGCCTGGGTGGCTTCAGTCGGTTAAGCAGCTGCCTTCGGCTCGGGTCATGATCCTTCTGTCTTGGGATTGAGCTCCACATCCAGCTCCCTGCTCAGTGGAGAGCCTGCTTCTCCCTCTCCATCTGCCTGCCACTCTGCCTACTTGGGCTCTCTCTCTGTGTCAAATAAATAAATAAAATCTTTAAAAAAAAATACAGCATCCTTTCTTGATTAAAAACTCAAGAAAGTAGGGATAAAAGGAACATACCTCAACATCATAAAGGCCATATATGAAAGACCCACAGCTAATATCATCCTCAGTGGGGACAAACTGAGAGCTTTACCCCTAAGGTCAGGAACAAAACAGGGATGTCCACTGTCACCATTGTTATTCAACATAGTACTGGAAGTCCTAGTCTAGCAATTAGACAACAAAAAGAAATAAAAAGCATCTAAATTGGCAAGGAAGGAGTCAAACTTTCACTATTTGTAAGCAACATGATACTCTATGTAGAAAACCCGAAAGACTCCACCAAAAAATTGCTAGAACTGATAGATGAATTCAGCAAAGTTATAGGATATAAAAATCAATGTACAGAAATCTGTTGCATTTCTATACACCAATAATGAAGCAGCAGAAAGAGAAATCAAGGAATTGATCCCAATACAATACAATAGCACCAAAAACTATAATATACCTAGGAATAAACCTAGCCAAAGAGGTGAAAGATCTGTATGCTGAAAATTATAGAACACTTATGAAAGAAATTGAAGACACAAAGAAATGGAAAAACATTCCATACACATGGATTAGAAGGACAAATATTATTAAACTGTCTATACTACCCAAAGCAGTCTACACACTCAATGCAATCCCTACCAAAATAACACCAGCATTTTTCATGGAGCCAGAACAAACAATTCTAAAATATGTATGGAACCAGAAAAGACCGCAGATAGCCATAGTAATGTTGAAAGAGAAAAGTAAAGTGGGAGGCATCACAGTTCTGGACTTCAAGCTCTATTACAAAGCTGTAATCATCAAGACAGTATGGTACTGGCATGCAAACAGACACACAGATCAATGGAACATAATAGAGAGCCCAGAAATGGACCCACGCTATATGGTCAACTAATCTTCAACAAAGCAGGAAAGAATATCCAATGGAAAAAAGACAGTCTCTTCAAAAAATGGTGCTAGGAAAACTGGACAGCAACATGCAGAAGAATGAAAGTGAACCATTTTCTTACACCACACACAAAAATAAATTCAAAATGGCTGAAAGACCTAAATGTAAGATAGGAAATCATCAAAATCCTAGAGGAGAACATAGGCAGCAACCTCTTTGACCTCGGCCACAGTAACTTCTTACTAGACACGTCTCCAAAGGCAAGGGAAGCAAAGGCAAAAATGGGACTTCACTAAGATAAAAAGCTTCTGCACAGTGAAGGAAACAATCAACAAAACTAAAAGGCAGCCTTCAGGATGGGAGAAAATTTTTGCAAATGACATATCAGATAAAGGACTAGTATCCAAAATCTATAAAAAACTTCTCAAATTCAACACCCAGAAAACAAATAATCCCAAAAAACAAACGGGCAGAAGACATGAATAGACACTTTTCCAAAGAAGACATCCACATGGCTAACAGACACATGAAAAGATGCTCCACATCACTTGGCATCAGGGAAATACAAATCAAAACCACAATGAGATACCACCTCACACCAGTCAGAATGGCTAAAATTAACAACTCAGGAAACAACAGGTGTTGGGAAGGATCTGGAGAAAGGGAACCCTCTTACACTGTTGGTGGGAATGCAAGCTGGTACAGTCACTCTGGAAAACAGTTTGGAGATGCCTCAGGACGTTAAAAATAGAACTACCCTACCACCCAGCAATTGCACTACAAGGCTTTAATCCAAAGGATATACAAATGCTGATTCAAAGGGCTACATACACCCCAGTGTTTATAGCAGCAATGTCCACAATAGCCAAACTATGAAAAAAGCCCAAATGTCCATCAACTGATGAATGGGTAAAGAAGATGTGGTTATATATATATACAAAGGAATATTATTCGGCAATCACTGCAACAATGAGGATAAAAATAGAGGGTAATATGCTAAGCAAAATCAGTCAGAGAAAAATAAATATCATATGATTTCACTCATATGTGGAATTAAAGAAAGAAAACAGATGAACATTGGGGAAGGGAATGAAAAATAAAATAAGATAAAAATGGAGAGGGAGGCAAACCGTAAAAGACTCTTAAATATAGAGAAAAAACAGTGTTGCTGGAGGGGATGTGGGTTGCAGGATGGGTTAAATGGCTGATAGGCATTAAGGAAGGCACCTGTGGGTGTGAGCACCCGGTATTGTATGTGGGTAATGAATCACTGGATTCTGCTCCTGAAGCCAGTGCCGCACTGTATAGTAATTAACTTGAAATTAAAGAAGAAAAAAAAAAAAAAACAACACCGCAATTGACACATTCCAGAAATAGCTCCATTCTCTATCCCAGTGTTTCTCAGCACAGCATTTGATGGCTTTACTTCTGGAACTTTCTAAAAAGATTCACCCCAAGGAACCGACCACACTCACTATATGGGGCAGCCACACCGACCTCCCCTCAAAATTTCTAACAAACCAAGCTGTGTGGACCTCAGGGCCTTCAGCCTTGCGTGCAACTCCTGCCTCTTCTGGCTGCTTCATGCTGAGCCTGGCTAAGTCTTGTCAACTGAAAAAGTTAAATGTCTCCTCCTTAGAAGTCTAAGCATTTTAATTACACCACCTGTTACCTATATAACACTCATCCACCTCTGTAATAAAAAATATCTATATATATTTGTGTGTGTGTGTGTGATGACTGTTGCCCGAAAACTCTGGGCTGGGAACTGGTCTGCTTTCTTCCCACACTCCCTGCAATACCCAATTTGCTTCTGGGCACATATCACAGAGTTTTATAAAAAAGACTCTTCTTTCAAATGAGGAATTTACAGTCAGTTTCATAAAGGAGGTGATTTGTGGGCCAGGCTTTTTATTGTCATAATTTTTCTAGAGTAACACGAGATGGAATAATATTTGCACATGATTAAAATATGCTTGTGTTTTGAGTTTCAATCTAGTTTGAGTTATAGGATTCCATTAAAACTGGAATTGAGATTACTGAAACATTTAAAAAAATAATTCCCCCGCATACTATGGAATATCCAAGAAAGTATACCGAAAAACATTTTCCTTATTTCTTGAGTAATCAATGGTTTAAAAAATTCAAAAGAACTCAAGTAACCGTGACATGTCTGTGTTAGCCATGTTTCTAACATGAAGACAACTGAAATCTAGCTTCATGTCTATAGAACAACTATTTAAAGTAAAATAGTTGGGGTGCCTGGGTGGCTCAGTCAGTTAAACATCTGACTCTTGATTTCCCCTCAGGTTATGATCTCAGGGTCCTGGGATCGAGCCCCGTGTCAGGCTCCAAGCTTAGCAGGAAGTCTGCTTGAGATTCTCTCTCTCCCTCTCCCTTGCCCCTCCCCCTGCCCTCTCTCTTGCTCTCTCAAATAAATGAAATCTTTTAAAAAAAATAAAATAAAGTAGAATAGTTGTGTTGATCATAAATACCTATATTCTCTGATAGCTTATGATGGTCAAACAACCAGATGAAAATTGAAAAGTCTGGTCAACTATCACCTGGAAAGGTGCTTGTTTGTTTCCGATAGTGCCAAAAATCGGGATGTTTCAAGACAGCCTAATATCTGACATTCTTTTTTATCTTTTCTAAAGATTTTATTTATTTATTAGAGAGAGAACACAAGCAGGGGGAGGGGCAGAAGGAGAGGGAGAACCAGACTCCCCAGTGGGCAGGGAGCCCGATGCAGGGCTCGATCCCAGGACCCTGAGATCATGACCTGAGCTTAAGGCAGATGCTCAACCGACTGAGCCACCCAGGCACCCCTGATACCTGACTTTCAAAAGAAAACAAGGCCATGACTTTGCCCACCCCCAATGCACACAGAGTCACAGCCTTTTAACTGTAACACATTCATTCAGGTACTTTGGTGTTGATGAAAAAACCCAAAACTGTTTTTTTTTTTTTTAAACAAGTACACTATATGCAGTTGTTTACTATGTCACTCTTCTATTTTAAAATAAATTATTTGAAATGATTGACTTATGTGCTCTCAAAAGAAGAAGACCATCTTTTTATAGTGTGGATTGAGCACAAATTAAGTATTTGACAAGAAATTGTGGCTTAATTATTACATCTGCCTATGTTTGAACACAAGGCTGGTGTGCCCAGTATTATATCTTTTTTGGCTGATAGGCAAAGGAAAACCACCCAGAGTAGTTTCCACTCAGGTGCAAACACAAAACTGAAAGGGAGGTAGTGGGCATCACACAAAAACCTATCTCACGTGGGCAACAGTCATGTTGTGTCAGGTGCAAAGGCCCTGGGGAGAGCATGAGAAACACCAGGTATTTCACAAGCTGAAATGTTAAGAGTTTTGCTTCATCATCTACTAAATGTGCACAATAATATTCATTATCCAAGAAATATAAGAGCATTTAAAGATAAGGAAGATCCATTATAATTTAATATACTCATATTATTTTATTATAGATGTATTTACTATAGAAAATGTGTAAGATACGTAAAAATATAGTTAATGAATACAAATCATCAATAAATCCTATCAGCTCAAGCACACCTAATGTACATTTTACTGTATTCATGTTTATATACTTGTATATATATTCATTTATTCAGCAAATATTTATTGTGTGCCCACTATGTTCCAAGCACTGTTCTAATTCTTGAGACATCCTCATAGAAGTCACATTCCAGGGCAGGCAGGGATGGAACAGGGTAGTGGGCAGAGGATGGAAGGACAAGCAGTAAAAAATAAACATAAGCATATCATACACTATATTAGGTGCTATTATTAAAAGATGGGGTGGTATGGAAAAAAGCTACAAAGGGGGAATCTGCTATGGTCTATTTACATGAAGCTAAGGAGCAAAGGAAAATAATTTTGTGAGACTGCTATCCAGTTTCTGTAGGAATCTTTCATGGAAGATCCTTTAAGTCCTCACTAAAGAAGAAAATAGAATTTACATTTACTGCCAGGCCCATCCCAAACTTGTGTGCGCCTAGGGTAAGAGTCACATGGAGAGCCCATATGCCATATGTCTCCATTTAAAAAGTATAAATCAAGCCAAAAACAGTTAAATAAAAGATGTCCTATTTTCCTACTTTGACAAATGGAAAACCTGGAAGGCCTGGTTTGAATTTAGAGTTTATGGACTCCTAGATGTCCTGTCCCAGACTGAATGGAGAAGGGACAGTAGGCCAGTTCCTGATCCATGCCTGTCCCATTATCGTTTACCTCTTCTCTGTTCTGTACCGTGAGGAACTTCATTAGCAAGTGTATGGACACCCAAGTCCTCATGTCCATTCTCCATCTACACAGACATCCTGACACTGCACAGAGCCCCAAGTATGGCCAAGGCTCAGGCCTCTGGTGCTCACATAGCTCTCCTGGCCGGTCCTGAGAGAGGAGACCCATGCGGGCCCTGGGAACACTAGAACAGCCGGAGAGACAGGTTTAACAGATCCCACGGGTTTAAGGGTTCAGTCCCACAAGACTGCCTCTACTTCAGATGCCAGCCATCTACTAAATGTGCACAATAATGTCTGGGTACCCAGGCTGCCCACGTGTCTGCCACAGCCCTCCTCTGGTTTGATAATTTGCTAGAATGAACTACAGAACTTAGGAAACACTTTACTGTTACCTTTTTTTTTTTTTTTTTTAATTATAAGGATACAACTCTGAAACAGTCAAATGGAAGAAGGGATAGAAGACTGGGTACAGAACTTCCACGCCCTTCCAGCACCTCAGTGTGTTCACCAACCTAGAAGTTCTCCGAGTCCTTGTCATTTAGGTGTTTTTGTGGAGGTTTCATTACTAGGCATGATTGATTGGATCGCTGACCATTGGTGATTGAACTCAGTCTCCACCCCACTCTCCCTAAGGAGGCACTAGAAGCTAAAAATTCTAACTCTGTAATTGGGCTTGGTCTATCTGGTGACCAGTCCCCACTCTGAAGCTATCAAGGGGTCCCCAGTCATAGTCATCTGGCTAGCATATGTAAGACACTCATCACTTCAGGGATCCCAAGGGTTTTAGGAGCTATGTGTCCAAAACTGGAAAAAAGACCAGACATTTACTTTTTATTATACCACAAGGAGACTTTCTGAGAAGCACAGTACAGGTCCTGAGAGAATGAGCCAATTCTAATCTCTCTCAAATGCAGAAAAGCCGGTGACAAATGATAATCACCCAGCCACATAAGGCTATGCTTCTCTCCTAATCCAGTCTCTCCCTAAAATGTACCTTGCAGGGTCAGGAGCCCAGCCAATGAGAAGGCAAGGATCTAATCAAAGATGGCAGAAGGGGCCAACCGTATTCCTCTTCCCAGTGAGGCTTCCAGATCTGAAGCAATGCAAGCTGGTAGGAGGTGAATGTCTCTTCATGTGTTACCCGCTCAATTTTGATTATTACACTGACGACTGGGCATTTAAATTACTGAAATAAGACGGTTGTTAGAATTAAAGACGATGAAAATATATGATACAAATCTCAATTTTCATCAAGACGCAGAGTAAGAAATGGCCTGTGGAGCAAATATGAAGGAACAATGGGAGAAAGAATTAAATTACTTTGTTGGCATGTTACCACATTCAGCTAAGTCACTGACAAGTTTATATCACCATTAGATTGTTGAACTTTGTTTCTTCTTTTCTAAGATTTCTTTTTATTTATTCATTTGCAAGAGAGAGACAGAGAGAGAGAGAGCATGAGCAGGGAAGAGAGACAGAGGGAGAGGGAGAAGCAGACTCCTGCTGCACCAAGAGCCTGACGTGAGGCCCCATCCCAGGACCCGGAGATCACGACATGAGCTGAAGGCAGACACCTAACCATCTGAGCCACCCAGGCGCCCCTGAACCTTGTTTCTGTCTTGTGATTCTATACACTGAGCCATGCAGGGATCTGAGATTTATTTGCGCTATATTCTTTCTAAGACCAGATCTGTTTTCCTTCTTAAAAAAAGGGAAAACTTGAGGAATAAAGTTAGAAAAATGTATTGTTTTAACATATCTTCTTTAACAGCACCCATAAAATTTTCTCTGGAATGAAGATTATTCTGAGAGCTTTCCTTTAAAGTGATTATCCTTGGTTATACACTTTATTTGCATAAAGAATATTCTTGGCACCGCATTCCATATAATGCTTCCCTTCAGTGACATGGTCATTGGGAGGTTTGACTGATGGTTCACAGCCCTGGGCAGTGACTTGAACAGCTTCCAAGAGTGAACTATAGGAAAAATTCAACCTTTGGTGTCATTCAAGTTTGTCTCCTGCAGTTTAGTTGATTGATTTTTCCATCTTCCCATTTGGGCAAGAGGGTTTCAAACGAGGAAAATGTTAGCAGTTATAGCAGGAGTTTTGAAAAGAAGCTCCTTTTGGATCTCCTGCCCTTGGTTCTTGGGGAACTTCGTCTGCTCATGGGTGATCGTCCCTCCTATTTACCATTTGAGCTACTTAGTCACTTTCCTCTTGATGAGGCACTCTTGAAAAATGGCCTCTCTCCATGAGGGACTGGGACTACTGGCAACTAGGTCCCCTTGTTTGCAAGTCTATTTCTGTGTGTTTTTTTAACAAAATATTTCAGGAATTTGGGGCTTTGTTTGCTGCAAATTAAAATTCATTCCATTAAGTGTATGTTCTTCCAAGACAGCTCATCGAGCTCTGTCAGATTTTGAACAGACTGAAGCAGCCCTTCCATGGAGGGGCTGCCTTTGTGTTGGAGCTGGACCTCGGAGACCCGGTTCCTTCTGTTATTCTTTTTCTCCACATACAACTCCTTCCCTGTCTCCTGGGTTCCTAACTGAGACTACTATTTCCTCATATTGGTTGGGAATTTTCAGGAGGTCATTATCCCTCATCAGATGATCAAGTAGTCTTTCTTATCTCCCTATACACTTCTTGTCTCCTTTGCCTTAAAGAAGGTCCTTACAGTTAGCTTTGCTCCTTCTTACTCTTGGCCTCTTCCTACTGTGTTTACAAATCCTCAGATCACATAAAACATGCCTTGCCCTAATTAATCACAACACAGGGAGGAAGTTTATGGACACTAAGGTGTTAGCAAGAGAGACAGAAACATGTGTCATGTTTTAGGACTTAGCATGAATCCAAATTAAGTCTTAAGTGGGATTAGAGCATATCTGGGCGTCTTCAAGTGAAGAGAATTATAAACTCCAGAGGGAGAGGAATTTCATCTGTTTTGTTCTTCAGTTTATCCCCAGAATCTATTATAGTGCTTGGAACATAATCTTTGTCCAATAACTATGTGTTAAATGACTATCTACATGAATGAAAGAAGGTGGAAAGGAGAAAAGTAGCTAAAAAGGAAATAAAATTAGCTTTTTATCTGAATAAAAAGGGAACTATTTAAGCTGATCCCTGGGGAGAGGTCAGGCTAGGAAGGCAGCATGAAAATTGGGATTGGAACCAGGTTAGTACCCAGCCCAGCACCATAGACACATATCCAAGATGCATGGAGAGAGGAGTTTCAGGTAAGGATAAAAAGCTGTTCTGTGGGGGAACTTTGTGGGACATGAAGATACTTTGTGAAAGGTAGGATATGGTTTGGTTTATCTTTAATTCCAAGCTGGCAAAGGGAAGCAAAGGGATACTCTCTCCACTCCCACAAGAGATAAAGCATGCCTTCAGCACTGTGAAGATTCTCAGAAAAAAATAGCCCTGTATTACTACTTGGAAGGTTTGTGACTTTGGGAAGAAGTGAATACCATGCCCTTGACTTGGACATCAGTTGAGTCACGGTGGGGCCAGTAGAGAAGAAACATAAGATCAGAAGCTTATAAGCAACACCTCAAGGGACTCCAAAGAAACACTGGGTTTGAATTTGAAAGGAGCCAGAATTCTTATATCTTGTGAAAAAGAGTGAGTCAATAAAGTTAGCGTTGTCACCAATATTCTTGTCATTAATAAAATACTTAATGGAGTAGCCATTTTCTACTGCCTACTATGACCCAGCACCGCACCCAGTGCTGCAAGCAGTGTTAGCAAGACAGGATCCCTGTCCTAAAGGATCATCCAGCTGGCTCTGTGTGTGAGAAAAGAGGTCATTCCTAGAAGGTATCATGGGCACAAAGGTGTGCGTGACTGCAGAGCATTGTGGTGACCCTCAGAGAGGAGCTTGCCTTAGATATGCAGAAAGAAAAAGTTTTCAATCAAGATTCCCAAGTCAAGAATTCAAATGAAGACCAAGTCCCTGGTCACTGAGGTTATATCTGACGTTCACTTTTTTGAACATAAAATAATCCCACAGACAGGAGTCATTCATTAAATGTGCTATGTTAACCTAGACATTTTCAAGGCACCTCTCCTTCTTTATTAAAATCCTCTTCAAATTAAGTTCCCAGTTGGAAGCCCTCCTGCTGCAGTAAATTGAATATAGGATTGACCTTCCTTCTCCTCAAAATAGTTCATTTATTATATCACAAGCCAGAATGGTAGGAGACGAATTATTAAGCAAATACCAGCTACAATTAACCTTGACCTGATGCAGATCTTTCTTTTTCTTTTTCTACCTTGAAAATGTATTCTGTGGAGCTCGTTATCAAGGTCAAACAATTCAACACTTTTGAGCCAAAACATGGCTGTGATTAAAACAGAAATCTCTCACCCGTAGCAGTGCTGAAATCAGAGCAAAACCCTTGCAAACACAGTCTTCTCAGTACCAGAGAGCACGTTCATTATACTTGTTGAGCACATGACATCTGTCAAACAGGATGAGTTAAATATTTCTACAAGTCACTCATCAAATAATGAGATTGTTAAGACATCCAGGAAATGCACAAAAGGAGCATGTTTCCCTTTAATAATTGATTTGTTCAGCCATGAATACTCAGAGCAGTAGTAGAGAAAAGAGTGAGTGCTCTGGTGCAGAGAAAAATAATTAAAAGAAGTCTAATACCTTAAGTGTTCAGAGAAACATCAATGGATGGGGTCTCATAGAATTTGTGCATAATGTCATTATTTCAGATTAAGCAATTGGTGTAAAATAATGACATCCAATGAAATATGGGAAATGTAGATACTCTGTGAGATTCATAAAGGAACTACAAAAAAACATTTATTTTACCATTCAATAATCCACAGGCCACTGCTGATTTACGGTAACTAATTAAGATTCAGAAACAACAGACTCAAGATCAAAGAAGCTACCTAAATTCACCTAAGTCAAGGTTGACTATTCTTTCATTTCAATGGAGCTTTATATATTTTTTTAAGATTTTATTTATTTATTTATTTGAGAGAGAGAGAGAATGCAAGCAAGGGGAGGAGCAGAGGGAGGAGCAGAGGGAGGAGCAGAGGGAGGGGGATAAACAGACTCCGTGCTGAGCACAAAGCCCTTTGCAGGGCTCAAGCGCACCACCCTGAGATCACAACCTCAGCTGAAATCAAGAGACAGACACTTAACCGACTGAGCCACCCAGGTGGCCCTCAATTGAGCTTTAAAATAAACAGGGTCCCATATGCCTAGAGTCGTCAGAGTGTTTAACAAGTATCCAATAAAAATACTTCCTATTAGGCCAGAGAATGACCCTAAATAAACAGATAGAGTTAAAGGAAACATCAAACCTACTCTTATTTATCAATGAGCATCTCCAAGCATTTCATTCAATCATGTCTAATACAATACGTACTCTTTACTAGGTACCACACATTCTCCGAGACACTGTGGATATACAAATATAAAAAATGACATGTTAGCCCTCTTTCTCAATAAGCTGACTATACTTTGTAGGGAGAGCTGAGTATAGAGTAAAAAATCACCAAAGGATAAGTGTGATGACAGAGGAGGCAAAAGAACAGAGAGGCTAGGAAGAATGAGATAAGGCTTCACAGAGGAGATAACAATTGAACTCGACCTCAACAGGCAGAGAATCTGAGGAAGGACATTCCAGAAGAGAGGAGCCTGAGCAAAGACACTAAGTAGAAAATTTTCTTTTTTTTAAAGATTCTATCCATTTATTTGAGAGAGAGAGAGAGAGAGAGAGAGCATGAGAGTGGGGTGAGGGGCAGAGGGAGAAGCAGACCCCCGCTCCCTACTGAGCAGGGAGCCTGACTCGGGACTTGATCCCGGGACCCTGGGACCACCACCCAAGTCAAAGGCAGACTCCTAACTGACTGAGTCACCCAGGAACCCAAGTAGAACAACTTCTGGGTGACTTCTCCAGTTCACCTAAGGAAAAAGAATAGCATAAATGTCAAGAGCAGAAGCTCAGGGTACAGACAGTCCAGGTTTAAATACCAGACTTGTCACTTACTATCTATGCTAAATTGGATACCTCACTTCAACTCTCTGTGCCTCAGTTTCCTGCAAAGGGGGGGACAGTAGTAGTAAGTTGGGGATAGATTTGTTCTAAGGATTGAAGGAGTTGATGCATGTAAATGACTTCCAACAGTGCTGGACACATGGTAAGTACTGTGTAAGAGTTGTCTCTGTC
The DNA here is from genome assembly GCF_009762305.2 of Zalophus californianus. Classification (NCBI taxonomy): domain Eukaryota; kingdom Metazoa; phylum Chordata; class Mammalia; order Carnivora; family Otariidae; genus Zalophus; species Zalophus californianus. The sequence goes on from NC_045596.1 coordinate 17,572,583, forward strand.
TGTCATTGGGAGGAGAATAATTTCTTTCCCTCATCCTTCACTGCCGATTTCCTAATCTCTTAGATCAGCATAGGAATCTAAGGTTAGGGAAAGTCAGAGTGTATTTATTACAAGCTGAGCCAAATAATTTGAAGAACCATAAGGGGAATAAGTGATTAGGAGGGACAGAATATATCCGTGACTTAGAAAAGCATGGTATCCAACGTGCAGTCCATCAAGAAAAATGTGGTCAATCCTAGTGAATCTATTTATTATTTTTGGTAAAATATGTACAAAGACGGTTCTACAGTATGTTCAAGCAGAGTCGGCAAAACCTAGGTGGTTAAGCCTTGAAGGGGTTTCTTCTTCCCTCGGTCAAGTAGGATACATTTTTTTCCCCCCAGTGTTTTCTAGAATAGGGTGAGGAGACATCTCAAGTGTCCAAAGCTCAGAGGCACAAGTGATCAAAGTCAACTCGCCACTATGTGTTCTTGAGTGTTCGTTACTGGTTCTGGTGAGAAGCACGGTCCCCGATCTCTGTGACATAATTAGGATGACAGTTTCTCCTCTCAGAGCCAGTTTTCAGGGAACATATTGTGTTTCAACAGCTCTAAGGGGAGATGGGAGCGGAGGCCAAATGCCACGCTGACCTCACTCTGGCGCAGAGGCTGTTCTGCGCAGACTCGCTGAAGACGCTTCAGCCTCGGTGCGCACCTTCAGGGTTCCCTTATTCAGAGGCCATTTCCCACCCATAGAGCTACTCACAGACCGCCTGACCAGCCAGAGTCACAAGAACCAGCCAAACTCTTGTGCCCTAAAAGGATTCATCATTCTCGGCCTACTCTTGAAAATGTACTCTTGAATTTCTTACTTTCAATTCAGATTCAGGGTCGCAATACCAAGTATCTGCAGAAGCCAAACAAGCAACGTCAATATAGAAAAGCATAAGTATTAAATCATAGGTGCTAATCTGCTTGTGTTGCCATCAAACATCTGCCAAATCATGCTTCAAAATATTGTGCAGATCAAATGAAGTCAAAGAAATACAGCTGGCTCTTGGGCGACCTGTTTTCAGTACCTATAACACTTCCTACCTTGATCTTGTGTTTCTTTTCTCAATATATTTACTCAATGATCTCTTGCTTGATTCTCCTGAACCTCTGCTTTCCTCCTGTAAATTGCCCAGGGAAGCCAATCGTGTGCCATCACAAGGAGCGGGATGATTATGACCCTGAACCCACATAGGAACAGAGAGTAAAGTTTAGGAAGGAAAGCCTTGACCTGGGATTAGGAAGAGCCCCCACTACCTATGTACCTTGAGCAAGTCCATTCCCTCATCTGTAAAATGGGAATAATATTATGTGACCTGACTCCTACACAGGATTTTTTCAGGGGTAATGGAAATTAATGGGCATATTTTAATTATCATTATGATGCCCAAGGGCACACACAGAGAGAGGAGGCAGCTCTATTTACTGAATGAACTGCCACAACGGCAGCTGTAAGACTGAGGCAGGTATAAAGTAATCCTTTTGGATCCCGGAGGATCTGACGAATTTCCTGTATCTCTTCTCATTCCACCAACAGTGCTCCAGATTCACCAAGTCTGGATTAATAATGACCATATCATCTGGTCAAACCCACCCACCCTTTAACTAAAGCCCAGCAAGGGAGAAAAGTCAGATATTCTTTATTCCACACACACACAGGCACATCTCTCCAAGAATACTTCCCGTTTGTTTTTGCATCCATGTTGGGAAATTTTAAAAATGTATTTAACAGCTATCTCTTTGGCTTTTCCAAACACATTGCTTTTCAGACACTTTATTTATAGATCTTCTTTTGGTGTTCTTTCACCCACTGTGGAATCCTACATTTATTTACACTGGATATATTCTTAGCAGATGTTGCCCACTGTTGAGATCCACATGTAACAATTTAGGCAAAGTTGAAGAGAGTAACTTTCATGGTATTTTTAGGCAGCTCTATCCTTTTTTTTAACCTTCTAATGCAGCCAAATAAACAGAAATAAATGTACAGCATATAGAAGGCTAGTATTTAAATCAAAGGAGACCATTAAGAATATCTGTTATCAATATAGGCCCATTATAAGATGCTGTATTGGGCCATAATATATTACTGTCATAAACATATACATCCATCTCGTCAATCTTGTGTCCTAAGAAAAACTAATCCCCAGGTCATAGAGTCATAAACTCAGACGACACCTCCAACAGTCATTCTGCTTTCACGTGTGACTATGCCTGAGTCATCAAGGTACATTGTTCTCATCAACTCAGAGAGCGTTAATAACCACTGGGGGCCTCCTTAGACTCAGAGATTTTACTAGACACTCCCACATGAATGACTGAAACATCAATAGCCCCAGGTGGTTTTTGTTTTTTACATTCTCCTGTCTCCTACCCTATGGTCATCGACATCCTCACTGACTAGCTTGGCATGTGACTTGCAGTCAACATGGGACATTAACAAATGAAGCACACAGAATGTCACAAAAGAGCTTGTGTATTTCTGCTCCTCTCTTGAACTCTTCTTCCTCCTTGAGAAGTCTGTGTGAGCCTGTTGGGGAGCCTATGAAGCAGAACTGAATCATCCCAGCATAGAAACCCCTGAACTAGAGAGTCCCCAATAAACCCATGGGCTACTTACAGACAAATAAGCAAGTCAATAAGCGGGCCTGATCCAGAACTGTAGACTGTGAGAAATGACAAACTACTATTTTAAGCCACTATGGGGTTTTTGTGGGAATTTTTTTTGCTGGGGTGGGGGGTATGGGGACATGAGATGGCTATGCAGCCACAGATATTATAATGAATTTATTTAATTTCTTAAAGATAGGGATTATATAATCTCCATTAGAAGAATATTCTAATACTTGAACTTCTGTGTTGTTAAACGGGTTCTCTCTTATCAAAACCTTGATCTTTGAGTGTCTTCTTTTATCCTCAGTGGAGATAGGGATCAGCATTTGCCTTACAGAAATGCTTCAACAGTCAAGGGCATGATTTAGAAATGTCAGTAAGGATGCTTGGGACTTGTCCTCATTGGAACAGATCGTTGTTACCTATTTAGCCTTCCTTTATATTTTACTTTGTTTTAAATTCCTTTAAAAGCTCTTTTTTTTTTTGTACCTGTCTACTGAAAGTCACTTCCTTTCTCTCCATCAGTCTTCATTAAAACAAAATTTTTTTAAAGATTTTTATTTATTCATGAGAGACAGAAAGAGAGGCAGAGGGAGAAGCAGGCTCCCCGCAGAGCAGGGAGCCCAATGCGGGACTCAGTGCCATGACCCTGGGATCAGGACCTGAGCCAAAGGCAGATGCTTAACTGACTGAGCCACCCAGGCACCCTAAAACACAATTTTTTTAAAACCCCTAACAAAGTGCTTAGTGGTTTACAAGGTAACTTTGTATTTGGCATATCTTGTTCAAAACATTGTAATCTATCTGTTGCAAATAAAGACTCAGAAGATTTACTCATCAAATGCACACAGCTAAGAGTAGTGACCCCTATTTCAGGTACAGACTCGGGACTCAAAAAATAAAAATAAAAAAGTTCAACAGGACAGAAGGAAAAAAATTAAAAAAAATGTATTTGTTTCCTTTAGGCCAAGAGGGAAAGGTTACAAATTTTACATACCAAAGAGGGAAATTAAAACTTGTTGTTTTCCTTGTTTGTTGAGTATAATTTAAATCATCATCCAGAAAATACCATGTCAGTTTACACTATTACTAGTGGTACATTAATGTCTTCTTCCCTACCTCTAAAAACCAAAAATGCTCGTGTTCAAAATTTACCTGTATCTATTTATAATACTTATTAGCAGCTTGTATATTTTATACTCCTTGATGCACAAGTCTTTATACCAAGGAAATAGTCACGAATGCCCCATAAATTTAGCTACAATACAGCCTGATGTAATACTGTTAAGTTCACAATAAATTTGAAATAATCTATATTTCTAATAAATGATTATCAGTTAAGTAAGTTATATTAAATTATGATATACTTGCATAGTAAAAATCATATGGTCTTATTTAGTAAGAATATTTTCTGTTAAGGGAATGCACAGTAAAAATAGCTCAGGTTGAAATATGTCAACTATCATCTCATTTTAGTAATATATATATGAATGACAGTCTAAAAAATTACATATTAAATTTTGTCTAGGGCTCCTGGGTGGCTCAGTGGGTTAAGCGTCTGCCTTTGGCTCAGATCATGATCCCAGGGTCCTGGGATCCAGCACCACATCAGGCTCTCTGCTCATCAGGGAACCTGCTTCCCCCTCTCCCCCTGCTTCTGCTCTCTCTCACTCATTCTCTCTCTCTCTCAAATAAATAAATAAAATCTTTTAAAAAAATCTGTGTAGAGATAGGAAAATTTGAGTAGGGTTTTTTTTTTTTTTTTTGCTTACCTATATTGCCTAATTATTTGCAATAAATATAAGCTATTTTTTAATTAGAAAAACAAGTTACTCACCAGGTGAAAAATGGGCAAAGACTTAATCTAACAGCCTTTCATGAGAAAAGGTTCTAGAGACTGTAGCTGATCACACACCCGATTTTCATTAATCCATAAATACTATTGACTATATTCCACATACCAGAGGGATGCAGCAGAGAACAGTTTCTTGCCTCATGGAGCACATATTCTGTGAAGGAGGCATACATAAAATAATTACATATCAGGTGATGATAGTCCCATGAGAAAATAATAAAGCCTTGCAGGGAGCAAGAGAGTGAAGGGGGAACCCAGCTTCCATGGGCATGGCTGAGGAGGTGAGACATGGACGGAATGAAGGGAAGAGGAAGCCATATGAATATCAGAGGTAAGTTTTCCTGAATGAGAGAAGAGCAAGTGCAAATGCCCTAAGGCAAGACTGTTCATTAGAAGTTGTCAATATGGCTGTCAGATTTTTTTTTAAAAAAAGGATAGTTTAGATAGTTAGATAGATAGATTTTAGTCATAGAATAGTAAGGAATTCATATTGCCCTCTAATTTTTCCTGGCCAGCTTTCTTTTAGGATACTGTGCTAAATTCTGTTCTTGGTACCACATTTTAATGAGGAGCACTGAAGAATTGGAGTGAGTCAAGAAGAAAGTGTTCAAGATAATGAGGGGGTCCGGAAATGGTGTCACTTGAAGAACAACAGGAAATCTGGTTGCTTAATTGAACAAAAAGAAGATCTGATACAAACAGGAGAGGGCTTGGCTATTTTTAGTCTTGATGAATTTACTCTTTGGCTTCAGAGAAAAAATCAGAATGAAAATGACAAGCAGACCTCAGCCAAGTGTAAGAAAGCAGGTCCTAATTATTATGGATCTTCTGAAAATGAATATTAGTATAGAGAGTTCTAGTCACGGAGAGAGTCAGGGGTTGAGCACCACCTGTAATGAGATTCTGTGAAGTCGGTCCTTTTTTCTCAATATGACCTATTGATCCAGGTGTTCACTCTACTCTGCAGAGGACACAGCAGTCAGCCTGGGTGATGAAGGCTTACCAGAATATGGTGTCACCCGTCACGGGTACCAGTTTGGGTGGGTGTGTCATTAGAGGATCTTTTACTTGATTCATGGGAAAGAGCACTGAAATACCACAGGCCACTCCAGAGAAAACACCTATATCTATAGAATCCTAGAACCTTGGACTGGAACAAGCGTGAGACATTCTGTAGGCAAAGGCCACTCATGGTCGAGGGTGGAAGAGGGAGGTGTCATCTGCCCTCTCAGCACGTGCTGCGAGGGAGGCATCTGGCTTCTAATTCAGTAGCAGATTGGGTTATTTAACAAATGCTTAAGTGAGCAAATGATGGTTCTATTTTGATAGGTGTTAATCAAAGCTATTGTCACAGAGGCAGAGTCTTTTGCTACAATCTGTTCTTTGATAAATGTGCAAAATAGATCATGGGAACCTTCCTTCCAGTAATAACATTGCCTGGAATATGAGGGGTGAATAAAAGGTATTAAGAGAATGATTTTTTAAAATACTTTAACAACAACATCACACCTACGCACTGCAATAATAACTGTTACTTTACTATTATTTTTCAAGTAATGTGGAGAGCTTACATCCTGAGACACAATATTCTCCATTTGGTTCTTGCCAAATTATAATCCATCGTTATATCCCCATCACTGTGCACGATGCCTGAGATAAAGCAGGTCTTCAATAGGGGACTGTTGCATGAAAATGTGATTGAGAAAAATCACTGTACTTAACAGACCATGCATGATACGGGCAACACTGAGGTTGCTCAGATCATTTTAGACTTTTGCTTTAGAATTTGACTCTGATGTTTCCATTTTAACTTTCTTCATGGTTATGAATTTTTATCCCTGAATGTTCTTCTTGCAAACAGTCAAACTGATGGTCAAGTCAGTAATGGTGCTTTAAAATTTAAAAAGGAGTGAATGTAAAATAATGGCAATGTGATTTCCTGGTGCCTTTTAGAATGACAGAGTTGTCTATCCTCGAAACATGCCCTACCAGAGCCTTTAACTCATCCATACTCCTACTGTTCTGCTGCCAGTTGTCTTCACCCCCTACCCCAAAACTTGCAATTTCCCCCTAGAACATCTTGCTTCTGGTCTTCTTCTATTCCATAGGTTCACAGCTTACGAGCAAAACTGTCCATGTCTTGGCTTTGACGTTCACTAGCTTTGTAACCTAAAACAATTACTTAACCCTTCTAAGTTTCAGTTTTGTACCTTGTAAAATGGGCATAATATTAGAAGCACTGGCTTAATGTCATTTCATGAGGATTAGTTGAAGGAATACCAGATATGCTCAAATGCTGCCCATTAGAATTATGTCATTTGCATGCTTACATTTTTGAAGCAGCTTCCTTACCTATGGTTAAAACTTAAACTTTTTGACATGCACTTCGACACTTCTCATGACTTGAACTTTGGGTCCAATCCCATCTGGATCCATTCCCCTACCTTCTCCCCACTCCTCACTTTGCCAAGTACTAACACGGCAAAGAACTCCTATCCCTGTTAATTCATAAATTGCCCTGGTGCTTGCTGACTGGCCATATCTCTTTCTTCTGAATGTCCTCCTCCTAGAATGCCCTTATCCCATTTCTTTACCTGATGAGTGTCTGCTCATCCATCCAATATCAACCCAAATGTCATGGCTTTTGGTGCCTCCATTTTATGCTAATTCCTTATTTACATGTTGGTTATCTCCCTAGACCCAGCAGCTCAGGCATTCATAGATCTTGTTTCCCTCTGTATTCCCAGTGCTTAGTTCACTCCCTGGAAATAATAGACTTGCCAAATAAATTTAAACATTATTCCAAAAGAATGAGCTACAGAACTCATTTCTGCAATGGCACATTGCAGATCCTACAGTCTGTTTAGCCTCCAGGGCTAACTGACTTTTTAAAGGGGGTGATGCTGATGAAGATGATTTGTTTTAAGCTAGCACACATCACTGGTTAGTCACATCTAAGATTCAGACTTTTGATTTCACTCTAGTTAGGAAATTAGACCACCTACATGTTTACTGAGTTCGGGAAGAGGACGAGAAGGTAGAACAACAATGAATGAACGTGCTCTTGCTCTCTCATGGAACCCATCACAGTGGACAGCATCCCTGCGTCCCCAGGTGTGTATCTCCACCTGTCTATGAGCACTGTGGGAGCTGGGACGGCCTCACAGAGTTGGCATGATTTACATGCTTGACACACAGTAGGTACTTAATACATACATGCTCGTCCGGCTGGATTGAAAAATGACAATATTCCCTCTGGAATGATAAAACTGGAAAAATTGTAGGATGAACATGAAAACAGCACTGTCTTTCAGACTGAGAGCTGATGAGAATAGCTGATAGACTTGTTACCAGTGCCAGGGCTGAGCAAGCTTATTTTCTTGGCATTATGACTGAGGATGCTGACTAGAGTAATGGGAAATGTTCATCAGACCCTCACTGTGCTCCTTCTGCTATAGAAAATTCCTGTTCCAAAACAGATCTTGAGGTTTCTCCCATCACTACCCACTAACACATTAGGGGAAGCTCTTCTGCCTACTTCTCAATTCACCTGCTTCTCCATCAGTCAAAATTATTACGATCTTGGAAATCATGATTGTAGTGACTCAATTAAGGATTTGGGTTTCATCCTATGTACCAGTTCTGGTGGATTGGTTGTGGAATCTGGCACTGTGTTGAAAAGGATTAGAAGTCTTCATGTAGACTCACTGGAAAAGAGAATCATTATCATTTATGAAAGAAAAACTGGTGGCATGTATGCCATGAATTTACAATTCTTGGACAAAGTCATTTAAACAAATAAGCTGGCAGAAAATTATTGAATTAAAGAAATCACTTTGCCATTTTTCTAAAGACTTTGTTTATTTGAGAGAGAGAGAGAGAGAAATAGCAAGAGAGAGCACGAGCAAGAGGGAGAGGGAGAAGCAGGTTCCCTGCGAGCAGGGAGCCCAATGCAGGGCTCGATCCCAGAATCCTGGGATCATGACCTGAGCCAAAGGCAGATGCTTAACCAACTGAGCCATCCAGGCACCCCCCACTTTGCTATTTTTAATTATAACAGCAAACAAGTTTGATATTTCTAGTAAGGGTGTGTTTGGCAGTAGATACAGGGTGAAGGACTAGACCAGGTATCTTTATAAAGACAAAAAGAAATGGAATTAATATTTTTACAACTTCAGGTCTCAAAAATTGTCCTAGGTATATAAAGTAACTCTCCCTATTCTCCACTTAACCATCGGGGAAGGGAGAACAAGGAACTTGAAGTTATAAGTGTATCGTTAGGGTGTGTTTGACGATAAATGGCCATGCTCCTCCCACAAGGCCATGTTGGACCCCTACACACATATACACACATAAGCACACACACACACATATGTGCCTTTATGTATACACAGGCATATATTTAAGCCTATACAATGCAAACTTCACATATCAAGAATGTGATTTTGAAAAATTAAGAAGTAAATAGCAAAGTTCTCACAGACAAATGCTAAACATTCTAAAATTCTCTTCCTTACTGTCAGGTCCCTTGGATTTTAATTCACATCCTATTGACTCTTAATTTACATGCCATCCTAACAACTTGTTCATCTGACCTTTCCTAAGTATAGGAAACTAGCTAGAGTTTATGCACACAGAAAAAATTAGAGCTGGTAATCAGCAATCAAGGTGGAAGAAAAGCATGCTACCTTACTGTTCAGTTATGATAACTATGAACATAAGAATAATAATGGAGGAAAGATTGGCTTGTATTCAAAACAATCTTCCCGATGAGGCAAAAATGCACCTGATGGATTTTTTAAAAGGTTTCCATGGAATATTATTTGTTAATTTAAACACAATATATTCCTCTGTTATCTAGCAAATAGATTTGATAGAAATTTGTCATTTAATGTGTTGCTAGGTCAAGCACAGAATTTAAATGAGTCATTTCTATGTAAAACATTTGGAGAATTTTTCTATTGATAACATACAAGTATTTTGTAAACCTAACAAAATGTGGACGAGCTTTTTTAGTACTTGTGCCCGGTACTAAAGGCTGCTCTTTTCCACATGGTTTTTGTTTCCATTGTTCATAATAAACACAAACTTAAGCCGACAAATAACCACAACACCAGCCAATTCCATAAACTTCCTCAATCTCTTAGTGTCTGGGATGAAAGGGAAAGTTTCTTTTCCCTTTGTTTCTTTCTTTTTTGGCTCACTAACATCTTAAAATTTTATATGAGTTTGAAGGTTTCAGTCACTGCTATTCAGTAGATGGCTGGGTTCCCATGGACGTATGGTGTCAAGAATCATTCAACAGGAACAAGGTAAGTAAGTAATGAAGGTTCTAATCTCAAGGGATGGGAAAGGCATTTCCTGGAGAGGAGAAGTGTCTTGCTCAAAGTCACACCATTAAGAACAGACCACATGTCTCCCTTTCAATTTGTGCATCTACTTTGTCCCTCCACTCTTTTGTTCACCTTACACAAGTCACCCTGAGTCACAATGAGTGGCCTAAAAGTGGAGAAATGACAAGACTTACAACCACAAACTGGATAATTTTGAGACAGAAAAGAAAGAGCAAATGGCTCACCACAAATTGCATAATTCAGAGACGATTTCAGAAAGAGAGCGCTCACCGGCCTACAGTCCATTCATCCTCCATCTGAATTCCCAGCCCCAATCCCATCCCACCGGAGTTTATAAAGCTCTCTCTCCATTTCCATGGGGCACATGTGAAATTTCCTCCCATCAGAATTTAAATGGACTTAATTCTAACAAATGACCCCCTCTCCGCCTGCTGAGCTGCCTTAGTTTTTCCCAGTATGACTGGGAATAGCCTGCTTCAAAGAGGTGCAACCTGGAAACCACAGAACATTTTGCCCTCTTTCTGTGTAGATGCAAATGCCCTTAAAGAGCTACCCCTACTGTTCACTCTCTTCTCTTGTCTTCCAGGCATACGGCTTCATGCTCACTAAATATAATGCATTACAATTCTCAGCCGTGATGACCATTTGTATTTATTGTTACCTTTCTCTGGTCATAACATCTCTCTTCTTTTTCTGGGTCCTAGAAAAATGACCTTTGAGTCTGTTTCCTTTGGTTCCCGCCCTATCTCTTAGCCTGTTTGATGAGTAGAAGATGAAATAACTTACAGAAGGATACACAGCATGACCAGGAAAATGACTCATCTGGCCAAATAACCTGTCCCCTGGAAAATTACTGAGCCTTGCCAATGTATATAGACATTTATTCCCAAAAGTACCACAGCAAAAATTAGGGGTTTTTCAGGCTCTGGTATTTGAAATGTTTCCACATTATCTTAATCATGAGTTCGAAGCTTTCAACCCAAGAATCGGACATATTTTAAAATCCTATGAGCCCTTTTCTATTACATGCCAGTATTTACACGCATATTTATATTCATTTTTCTGATGCAAAATACATAGCTTTCCCAAGCGTTGTGGGGGTCTGCCCATCTACTATCTATTTATTCATTGATTTTATTTATATTAATTGAGTACTTTCTATGTACTAGATCTCATGAGAGTCACTGGGGTATGGTAAGAAATAAATCAGACATAATTGCTGACCTCACAGAACTCAGCCATCAGCAGAAACAGAAGACATTAAATAAGAGAGACATTAAATAGGAAAGGCAGTCGATAGGGCCATCATTCAATAATGATGACAGGGACCTCCACAGTACTTTGATCATATGTAACACAAAGACCTTTCAAAAAATAAATCCACATTATCAGCCATACTAGCAGCTGAAAATATACATCACCACCGAGGTCCCCTAGCCTTAGTCTGCAATGTTTTCAATAATGGTACATATCAAACTACCACCAAATGCTAAAGCTCACAACAACAAACATGAAGTTCTCCCTCGTACATCTGCCAGTCAGCTGAGCTGGTTCCAGCATAGTCTGGGGGTCTGCAGGTCAACTGGAGCCATGAAACTGGGAGTCTGGGGGGTAGCCTCCTGCAACACATTCTTCTCGTGGCATCAGAAGCCCGGGGGGGTAAGCCAACTGCATAAGACTTCCAGACCCTGATTGCACCAGCATCCCTGTGGCCACGCCCAAAATCAAAGTTTGGGAAATACATTCCGCCCACCGTGAGGGTCTGGGAACAGCATGGATGCCCAACACTGTTATGACACATGGGGAGAGGGGCACCCGGCCCAATCATTCAATCTACTGCATTCAGTTTGCAAAATCCTGATGGTAAAATTTACCTATTGCACAGTTGGCGATTGAACAGGCGTTAACACTCTGAGGAGTAAATATGTATGCACTTGATTTTTGGTTCCAAGGAATTCAAATGTGTCAGGGAGACAAAACATACATAAAGGCAGAGTGGGGGAGGACCTGACTCTTCCCTAAGCTGGGTCCTCAGGATTCATGAAGATATTCTCTGCTGTTGTATTTGCATGAATGTGTTCATTCTCAAGGAGGAATTCCAAGGCATGCAGCTGGGGCAAGAAGCGAGCGAGCCACTCTTCATCAAGGTAGGAAGAGAGGAGGGGTTGCAGAAGAGCAGAAATAAGGAGCTACGCAGAGCTAGCACATCAGATGGGAAGGTGGTGCCATGGGAAGTTTACAAAGAACAGATCTGAACCTAGATGACTGGCTTCCTGTTGGACATAATCAAGGTGGGAAGCAAAGACATTGAAGATCTTCTGTCACTGTCTAACCCAAATTCCCTCCCCCAAATGTGCAGGAGGGGAAAGGAAATAGAATTCTGCCTCACCTGAAGAAGACCTTTCCAATTTGATTAGAGGAAGTCAAACCAAATGCACGAATTCTCCAGCAGTGCATCAATACGAGCAGTTTTCCCTGAAGTGTACCTCCTCTGGTCCCCCAGGAGGGAGTCTAGGTTTTCCTAGTAGAGTCTTTAGCAGCCCATGTGGAATTGGAAGAACTTGTCCCAAACCATAAACTCCTGCTTCCAGGCTTTCGGCTACGAGGTTTCTGAGGTTGGGCTTGTGTTTTACCCAATCTTACCTCTCTACCAGTACTGAGAAGCTTAATTGGTATAAAACGGGTATAAATTAAAAAAAAAAAAAGCCTTTCTGATATTGAATTGGATATGGGAGGACAGGGTAATCCTAGAGGGAGAATTTTATCAGCTTTGGGAGGTAGGTCCTCAGGGTTCGGAGTGAAATGTCTTTTAAAAATTGTTTTACGACCTCATTCCAAAGGATTTGAAGGAGATGTTATTCGTCGAATGCCTAATTTGCACCAGATACAGTGTTATGAGTTTTCATAGCTTACCTCACCTGGTCTTCTCAGATTCCCTAATTTACAGGTGTTGATCGTCCCCTATCACATATAAGGCAATGAAGTATGATGATTTTTCAGTGGGTCACATGAAGAGTGACTCTCTGGCCTCTGGGGAAAGCTAGAAATGATTCTGACCCCTCTTTATAGGTAAGGTTACCCAAAAAGGAGGACCACAGTTTTCCATTCCAGGGGAATCAACTTCGTGCTCACCTTTACGCTCTCCTGAAACTCCTTTCACACCCAAGTCTGTAGGGATGAGAAGAGCAGGGGAAGAAAACACAGCTATCACAAAACAGCTCCCAAAGGCCCAGGAACTGGCAGCATCAATTACCTCTAAATAAAGGGTTGAATCATGGGGTGCAAAAAAGAACTGATTGAAAGTGTGTTTATGAACCTACCATCCTCAGATCTTTTTCCCCAGTATGGGCTCCTAGGTGTCTTCCCTCCCCTACCTCCGCAAAGTCTGGAGTTTTCATTTTTTGGAGATGATAAAACAAAGGATCTCTGGACTGGACGACACCAGGTAAAAAAGGAAGTTGGAGGGACGCCTGGGTGGCTCAGTCAGTTAAGTGCCTGCCTTTGGCTCAGGTCGTGATCTCAGGGTCCTGAGATTGAGCCGTGCATCGTGGGCTCCCTGTTCACTGGAGAGTCTATTTCTCCTCCTGCTCCTCCCCCTGTTCGTGCTCTCTTTTTCTCTCTCAAATAAATAAATAACATCTTAAAAATAAAGGAAGTTAGAGCCACCACAATGGAAAAAGGAGAGTTGTGTGTACTTGTGCACAGTGGACACTGGAACCCTTTGTTTCTCCCACCCAGCTCTCGCAATGCTGGCAGCCAGGGTCTCACCCTCCAAGGGGGATTTTGATGAATGTGGCTCTGTGGAATCCAATCAGCCCAGGAGGAAAGAATAACAACGCTGTAACCAGGAACCAAAGACAGAACTGAATGAAACAAAAAGCAACAGACACCAAAATGAGCACTTAAAAACTTATGATCATTTCGGTAAATGACATTTATTTATTTTGTTTTATTTTTAAAAAATTTTTTGAGAGAGAGAGAGAGAGAGAGAGCACATGTGAGTGGAGGGGAGGGACAGAGGGAGAAGGAGAGAGAGAATCCCAAGCAGGCTCCATGCCCAGCACGGAGCCCAATAGGGCTCCACTCGAGGCTCAATCTCATGACTCTGCGATCATGACCTGAGCCGAAATCAAGAGTTGGACACTTAACCAACTGAGCCACCCAGGCGCCCCAATAAATAACACTTCAAAAAAATTTGCAATATAAAGTTGAGAGACTCTTCCCAGAAAACTACCAAAAAAAACAAGAAATTAGAAAACCAGAGGTCAGTTTCAGTGCCCCACTGTCTGAATAATATGTGTTCCATAAAGAGAGAAGACAGGAGGAGGAAAGAAATTATAAAAATATATACATACATGCAAGCATCTTGTAAATGGACGAGATGGAATTTGTGCACCATCACTTCTACTCACCACCGGTGAGCATTCTGGGCTGAATGGTGTTCCCCCGACACAAAATTCCTATGTTGAACTTCTAACCTCCAGTACCTCAGAATGTGACTTCACATTAAAATCAAGTCATTAGTGTGGGCCCTAATCGAACACAACTGGTCCTTTTATAGGAAAGATGATGTGAGGGCACAGAGAGAAGACAGCCCACTTCAAGCCAAGGATAGAAGCCTCATAAGAAACCAACCCTGCCAACACCTTGATCTTGGACTTCAGAATTGTGAGAAAATAAATGTCTGCTGTTTAATCCACCCAGGCTGTGGTATCTTGGACCCACAAGAGCCCTAGCAAACTAATACAGTGAGCATGCTGGTTACGTGGCCATTTACAAGGAGCTGCTAAGGGCTGTGTGTCCAGGAAGAAGGGGCAATCAGACAAGGTGACAAACACAAGCCTCCACCCACCACACTGGATGGTTTACTTTGATCATGCAGCTTCAATAACTAGCAGAGCAAATCACTCAAATCTAGGACTTTTAGCTGAATTTCCAGCATTCCTTTCCTCCCAGCAACACTGCATTGAAATGTTGGCTCTGGTCTTTATCATCTAAATGCAAAGTGAAAATAATTTTGAAAAAAATTATAGAAAGCCAATGGTGAAAAGATATTTAGGAACCTTAAAATCACCATACGCAAGTATCTTTCTCCTCTGCCTCCGGGAACAATAAATTTGCTGCAGGGCAATGAATTTTGTCACGCTATCGCATACCCCAGGCCCACCATAGAAAATTTCTAAAAATATATCTCTGTAGAAGGTAAATTCTCTTGTATGTTCTGGCAGTTTTCCTCTGAACTGTGTTTTTCCCTTTATGCCATGGTTAGAAGCCTTTTCAAGTTTATTGCTGCTGTGATCTTGTGTGCAACTCTATTTTAAGCTGTCTATGCCAGAATGAACTCCTAAGGTACTACTCCAACAGAAAAGAAAGATTTAATACCGTAGTCAGTAATGGGCCTGGAATTAGAGAATCTCTAATATTTGGAGATGGGAAAAGTAAAGACAAATCTGGCAAACATGATGATAATACTTAATTTCTGAAATAAATCAAACTCGATCTAAGCATTACTGTGGATAATATATTCTGTGTCTTCATAAACATAAATTAGTTATTATAGATCTCCCTGGTGAGGTCAAAACACAGAGGAGCCTTTTCAATACCACTGGAATGACCAGAATAATCAAATGATGCTGGGAAATTATGTAACAGACTGCCTTTATTATCTAAGACATGGTTCTGAAACCTGATTGCCTACATGAATCTTGCTAGTTAACACAATCGTAAACAGGTTCCATTTTCAGTGAAAGGTCATACATTTTTTTATTCAGTAAACATTTAGTACTTAGTGCGTGCCATGCACCATTCCAAGTAATGAAGATAAAGTCCTTACCCCCACGGAGTTTACAGATGATAGGATAAAGCACTAAATAGGTAAAGATATGATGTCAAGTCAGTTATGTATGTGCCCTAAGGGTTTAATAAAAGCAGGGTAAAGAAATAATTGTGACCATTGTGGGGGATATTAAATAGGAGATAAAGGAAGCCTTCACTGAGGAGATGACATTTGAGCAGAGATATGAATGACGTGCAGGAGGAAGGTTTGCAAATTTCTGGGGGAACAACATTCAAGAAGAGAGACAAGTGCAGGGATGCTGAGGGACTGAGGGATGGACATCCTGCATATGCTCAGAAAGAGTGAGGGGTCAGGGTGCGGTAACAAATAATAGGAACTGGCTTTGGAAGGGGTAAGTGAGGCAAGACCTTTGAATCTTGGAATTATGTTAAATGTTTTGATTTTATTTTACTTAAGCTAAAAACCTTTCGAGGGTTTTCAGTCAGGGCAGGACAGGATCAGATTTATATTTTTAAATTTTGATTTCGGTGCAAGAAGAGAGATTGGGGCAGAGCCTGCTGATGCAGCATACCGGCTAGGATGGGGGGTAATGGTGCATGAAAAGGACAGGGTTTGTGGTATATGTTCAAGATAGACTCTAAAGCATTGCTGGGGCTGGGGCGCTTGCGCGGCTCAGTCCTTGAGCGTCTGCCTTCGGCTCCGGTCATGGTCCCAGGATCCTGGGATCGAGCCCCGCGTCGGGCTCCCTGCTCCGCGGGAAGCCCGCTTCTCCCTCTCCCACTCCCCCTGCTTGTGTTTCCTCTCTCGCTGTGTCTCTCTCGGTCAAATAAATAAATAAAATCTTAAAAAAAAAAAATAAAGAATTGCTGGGGGCACCTGGGTGGATCAGTCCGTTAGGCATCTGCCTTCGGCTCAGGTCATGATCCCGGGGTCCTGGGATTGAGCCCCTGAGTGGGACTCCCTGCCCAGTGGGTGGTCTGCTTCTCCCTCTGCCCCTCCCCCTGCTCATACTCTCTCTCTCAAATAAATAAATAAAATCTTAAAAAAAAAGAGAATATCTGGACTAATGGATGAAGAGTGTGAGAAGAAGAAAAGTGCCAAGGAAGACTCCAAGCCTTGGGTTTGAGCAACAAGATGAGTGCTGGCTCAGACAGCATGAGCATGGAACCTTGCAAACCAGAGTGTGCAAATCATCTGAAGGGGGCGCTGTTATTTAGTTCAGAAAGCTGAAGACTATTTTCTCTATACCTAAATAATTTTCCTTGTTGTCTCAAACATATGATAAAACCCAGTTCTGGGCGCCTGGGTGGCTCAGTTGGTTAAGCGACTGCCTTCCGCTCAGGCCATGATCCTGGAGTCCCGGGATCGAGTCCCACATCTGGCTCCCTGCTCAGCAGGGAGTCTGCTTCTCCCTCTGACCCTCTTCCCTCTCATGCTCTCTATCTCTCATTCTCTCTCTCTCAAATAAATAAATAAAATCTTTAAAAAAAAAAAACCAGTTCTTCTGTCTATACTAACTGAGCTTCACAATGGTGGTTGTAAGACCTCCATTTATGTAATAAAAATTTCAGTCAAATATCAGTTATTGGTATCACATCTGATGGACTGAAAATGAGCACGTTTTTCTCTACACCATTCATGTTGACAGATGGAGAATGACTGCCGTGGCGTGTACCCCCTTACATGCCATTCTCCCACCTCCCTCTTTCAAGTCTACTTTCAATGCCCTCATCTTTTTCCTGATTCTACTCTTAGCCTCTGATTCCTGGTTTTGAACCCAGAAGAGAAGTGACAGATCATCCAGCCTTTTTCTCTGGTGCCTATGCCCAGGGCAGCCTCTAGAAAAACGTATGAGGGTATGGGTGGGAGTTGTGAGATCAGGAATACTGTAACTGCTCTTGGTGACATCTAACCCTGCAGTAGGGGGTGCATTTGCTGTAATTTTTTCTCTCCCCCAACCTACCCTCCCCATATTTATTTTTTTTGAACTAGCTAATGGTTCCATAAAGGACCATTTTTGTTTACTCCAAAACTTCAGCTAGAAATTGACAGCAAAGCCTCAGAGATAGTATCCATGCAGTTATAATAAATCCTGAGATCAGTACAATAGCATACTTCTCGATGATGATTTTGCTAAGTTTATCCCGATGGAAACAGAGAGGACCTGCAACCAACTAATTTCAAATAGGCCTTGGTACTGAGAGCTAAACTAGTCCACTTCCTTATGTCTTTCACTGAAATGATAATTAAAACATCTCTACTCTTAAGTGATTGAACCCATGCTGATTTTAGTGCATGTAGTGGAAGTAAAATCAACCAAAAGAAATGTATGGCTGTTAACTGAGCCCTTTGAGACTATGTCTACACAACTTTGCCACCTCAGTTAAACATATGCAAATATGTAAAAGGAAGAGTCAAAACTCTTCAAATGAAAGAATCCAAATTGTGAATTATGAGTCTGATCACTGTAATATTACAAAATTGATTTTTCTTCTTTTAAAGCTTACTTTCACATGACCCAATTCCAGAGAGCACCCAAATTTATGGTTCAATTTGATTTGACTTAGCTATGGTCATTAAAAGAGCCACAAATTTGCCATTAATCACTGATTATATTCAATCAGCTCTCAAGGTGACTTATGTTTTCTCACTACTTGCAACATTACAATCTGCCAAACAGCTTTCCTGGCATGAAATGGAACATTTCTCTATAAGTAGTTAGAGGGTTCAGTTCAAATTGTATAAACTACTTATTGATTACACTTTCTAATACTTTTGCTTTTAAAGACCCAGAGCCTCAAGGCTACATATGTATTTAAATCTCTTATTCATGAAGATGAAGGGTTTTCCTTGGTGCCTGGAGACAGAATGGTAAATTCTACAAATGGCCCCCACACCAGTTACTTTGTTTCTTTGCTTTTTATTCCCTGTAAAGAAAGCTTTTAAATGTCTACCCTGAGGTAGCACAATGTTCTTTCAAACCATCTTTTCTTATGTTGACAAAGGGAACAGCCTGAAGGCAGAGCCCACTGTCCTTCATCTTAGTATCTGCAGGACCATGTGCCTGATACATAAAGGACACTTCGCTTTTGCGTAAAGGGATTTGGTACATGAGTAAGCTGTCATGTATTGAGCCTTAGCATAATTTCCACCCCTTCTTCTGTTCTTCCCACACTATATTGGATGGGATGGAATGCTAAAAACAATATATTACAGCTTCTTCTGCGACTATGGTTGTGAATACAGAATATTGGCGGTTCTGTCAAGATAAAAATGCAAGACTTGGAAGGTGGAAGGGAACAAGACACCTTGCTTCTTGCACAGGGGCAGCGGACGAGGACGTTGTACAGATGTGAGTATTTATAGCAGCTGCATTCCATTCACTGTGGTCCAGTGTCTAACCTTGAGGATGAACCAGCAATTGCCTGCTGATCATAGATAGGGAGGCAAAATCAAAAACCGAAAGTCATAACTTCTGCTCTTCCATCTTTCTACTGGTTTTGTATATTTCTAATTCTTGGTATGAAATCTTTTCCTGGGTCCCCCACTAAATGAGAAGGAGCTCATATTGTTTTTTCTCCCTGGGATGTCCTCTGCACCACTTTTCCACGGCAAACATTATTTTTCTTTTTGTGATCCAGCCCTTATATCTCTCTATGATAGTTTTTAGACCCCTCCTCCACCTACCTATTATCTCTTATTACATTTTAATGTGGGATTTTTTTTTTGTTTGTATGTTTGGTTTCCTTGACAACCTGTATAATATTCCAAGTCATGGAAAACATCTTACTCATGAGTGTATTCTCGACACCTAATAAAGGCACTGGTTTAAGATATGTAATGAATAGTTCTTTATTATTTTGAATTTAAAGTGTATAGGCTCTATCTCTTATGGTTGTACCTTCTACAATGTTTGACACTCAACAAATACTCAATAAACTTTTGTTATATCAAATTCTTAAATCACCCCCATCATTCTCTTCAGTGAGAATCATTTGGATTCATTCCACATTTGGAGGTTGCAAAGTCCGTATTAATGTAAGCTGGATTCTGAACTTGTCAAAGATATTCCAAGGCAAGGGAGTAGCATGGGCAAAGGTGGGAGGTGTGAGAAAGACCACAGCATCCAAAGAGCCCACTTATCTGGCACAGCTAGTGTGCTTAAGTGAGGAAAGTAGTGTGTTTGGCTTGGGATTTGCTCACCAGCCCTGGGCTGCTTTAATCCACCATAAGCCCGGTGATGGGTATTAAGGAGGGCATGTATTGCATAGAGCAATACAATGAATCATGGAACACTACATCAAAAACTAACGATGTACTGTATGGGGACTAACATAACATAATAAAATAAAAAATAAATCAATCTGTGATTAGCAAAAATATATAAAACATTTTTTTCATATCAAAAAAAATTCACCATAAGCAATGGGATAAGCAATGACTCCAGCTGTGCTAATAATTGTTCTTCCCAGTGATCGATGTATGGGTTCAAGAGTTCAGTGCAAGAGCTATTTCTTCACCAGGATGGCTGCCAGGATAATTTGTTTATCTTGGCTCTTCTGTAATGTATCCCATTAGGTGACATCTTTATTGTATGAGGAAAGGTTCCAAAAGCTGATATTAATTTAGATAGAGTCCACTGATGCCCAAGATTCTTTATAATTTAGCATTGCTAACATCATGTTTAAGGCCAAGTTCTAAACAGGTAGACACAAAATCCATAGGAAAAACATGGCACATCTTCCCGGATCATCCATTATACTCTCAACACTAAGAAATTTTAAATGTAATTTTTTTTATTTATTTTATTTTATTATGTTATGTTAGTCACCATATAATACGTCATTAGTTTTTGATGTAGTGATCCACAATTCATTGTTTTCGTATAACACCCAGTGCTCCATACAGTATGTGCCCTCCTTAATACCCATCACCGGGCTAACCCATCCCCCCACCCCATCCCCTCTAAAACCCTCAGATTGTTTCTCAGAGTCCATAGTCTCTCATGGTTCATCTCTCCCTCCAATTCCCCCCCTTCATTTTTCCCTTCCTTCTCCTAATGTCCTCCATGCCATTCCTTATGTTCCACAAATAAGTGAAACCATATGATAATTGACTTTCTCTGCTTGACTTATTTCACTTAGCATAATCTCCTCCAGTCCCATCCATGTGGATGTAAAAGTTGGGTATTCATCCTTTCTGATGGCTGGGTAATATTCCATTGTATATATGGACCACATCTTCTTTATCCATTCACCTGTTGAAGGGCATCGTGGCTCCTTCCCCAGTTTGGCTATTGCAGACATTGTTGCTATGAACATTGGGGTGCATATGGCCCTTCTTTTCACTACATCTCTGTCTTTGGGGTAAATACCCAGGAATGCAATTGCTGGGTCATAGGGTAGCTCTATTTTTAATTTTTTGAGGCACCTCCACACTGTTTTCCAAAGTGGCTGTACCAACTTGCATTCCCACCAACAGTGTAAGAGGGTTCCCCTTTCTCCACAACCTCTCCAACATTTGTTGTTTCTTGCCTTGTCAATTTTTCCCCTTCTAACTGGTGTAAGTTGGTATCTCAATGTGGTTTTCATTTGAACTTCCCAGATGGCTAATGATGATGAACATTTTTTCATGTGTCTGTTAGCCATTTGTATGTCTTCTTCGGAGAAAGTGTCTGTTTATATCTTCTGCCCATGTTTTGACCTGATTATTTGTTTTTTGGGTGTTGAGTTTGAGAAGTTCTCTATAGATCTTGGATACCAGCCCTTTATCTGTAGTGTCATTTGCAAATATCTTCTCCCATTCTGTGGGTTGCCTGTTTGTTTTGTTGACTGTTTCCTGTGCTGTGCAGAAGTTTTTTTATGGTGATGAAGTCCCAAAAGTTCATTTTTGCTTTTGTTTCACTAGCCTTTGGAGATGTACCTTGAAAGAAGTTGCTGTGGCCGATGTCAAAGAGGTTACTGCCTATGTTCTCTTCTAGGATTTTGATTCCTGTCTCACATTAGAGGTCTTTCATCCATTTTGAGTTTATCTTTGTGTGTGGTGCTAGTGAATGATTGAGTTTCATTCTTCTGCATGTGGCTATCCAATTTCCCCAGCACCATTTATTGAAGAGACTGTCTTTTTTCCATTGCATATTTTTTTCCTGCTTTGTCGAAGATTATTTGATCATAGAATTGAGGGTCCATATCTAGGCTCTCTATTCTGTTCCTTTGGTCTATATGTCTGTTTTTGTGCCAGTACCATGCTGTCTTGGTGATCACTGCTCTGTAATATAGCTTGAAATTGGGCAACATGATGCCCCCAGCTTTGTTTTTCCAGTTACATCATAGAGTAGAATGCTAATCAAAATGAATTTTTAAAATAAGACATAAGACTTCAAGTCAATTTCCTTCCCTTTCTTCCCCATATGCACAGAAAACAGGTGGTCAGGAATTCTTAGAGTTCTTTTGGGAACTCTGAAGGAAAGTTTGGCTCTTTTGTTTCAAGGATTAAGAAAAGCAGTTTCACCAAGAAACCTGACATTTTGGACCCTCAGTCCCTTCATTATAAAGTGAGAAACATTGGTATATTCCCTACCTATATACCTCTGTGAGCTGTTTTAAAATAACATGTGTGGCAGATAAGGTACAGCAAATGACTAAGAATGTGGTTTCGAAACCCAACAGCCAAAATTCAAATCCCAGCTCTTCATTTCCTAGCTGTGGACTTTTAGGAAAGTGATTCTCTTTTGATCTCAATATTTTCATCTCAAAAATGGGCATGTTTCT